>NC_037344.1:46793512-48043512 GCF_002263795.3 Bos taurus | reverse complement strand
CAGGCACACCGACCTGGCAGGAAGGGTGAGCACTGTCCGCAGGCTTGTGGAAGCCAGAGCCCAGGACAGTCAACGTCACAAGCACCAAGGTGGCACATGAGTACGACCTGGATGAGCTCCCGTTACTTCCTGGCAGGACTGGCTGCAGGCTTTGGTGCAGGGGGCCCTGCACATGGCAGGTGAGGGCAGCCACACCTCCTTTTGGCTGGACACACTCTTTTTTTTTTTCCTACTTTTTATTTTCTACTGTAGTATATCCGATTAACGGGCTTCCCATATGGCGCCAGTGGTAAAGAGCCTGCCTGCCAATGCAGGAGACTTTAGAGACGCAGGTTTGATCCCTGGGTCAGGAAGATTCCCTGGAGAAGGGCACGGCAACCCACTCCAGTATTCTTGCCTGGAGAATCCCCATGGACAGAGAAGCCTGGAGGGCTACAGTCCACAGGGTCCCAAAGAGTCGGACATGACTAAATAGACTCAGCACAGCACAGCACAGGACACAGCCGATTAACAGTGTGTGATAGTTTCAGATGAACAGCAAAAGGACTCAGCCATACATATCCCTATATCCATTCTCCCCCAGATTTCCCTCCCATCCAGGCTGCCACATACCATTGGGCAGATGTCCCTGTGCTATACAGTAGGTCCTTGTTGGTTATCCATTTTAAATATGGCAGTATGGACATGCCGATCCTGAACTCTCTAAACAGCAAAAACCAACCCTTGTCATTTATTAGTGAGAATGGCATTAGAACACTGCAAATCTAAATTTGCATGACTGATAGAGAATAATAGTAATAGCAGCTAATGTTTAGACAAGCGACAGGCTGGGAGAAAATTTTTGCACGCATCTGATAAAGACTGGCATCCAAAATATACAAAGGATTCTTAAAACTTAACAATAAGAAAAAAAAAATTTAAATCAGTGAGAGATCTGAACAGATACCTCACCCAAGAAGGTATCCAGATGGCAAATAAGAATATGCAAAGATGCTCCATATGTCATCAGGGAATTGCGAATTAAAACAACAATGAGATGCTACCACACACCCATTAGAATGGCTAAAATCCAAAACATTAACAATACCAAATGCTGGCGAGGATGCAGAGCAAGGGAGACTCTCCTTCACTGCTGGTGGGAATACAAAACGGTACTCAGCCACTTGGAAGGCCATTTGGCAGTGTCTTACAAAGCTGAGCACATTCTTACAATATGATCCAGCAATTGTGCTCCTTGGTATTTACCCAAGCGAGCTGAACAACATATGTCTACATGAAAACCTGTGCACAAATGTTTGTAGCAGTTTTATTCATCATTACCAAAATCTGGAAGCAACTAAGATGTCCTTCACAGCAGGTGAATGGATGACGAATACACTATGGCCCAGCCAGACAAAGGAGTATTTAGTGCTCAAAAGAAATGAGCTACCAAGTCATGCAAAGACATGGAGGAAACTTAAATGCATATTGCTAAGTCAAAGAAGCCAAACTGAAAAGGCCAGGTACTGTGTGATTCCAACTCTGTGACACTCTGGGAAAAGCCAAATTACAGACGATAAAAGGATGAAGGTGAGGAGGGAGAAGGAATAAGTAGGCAGAGGACTTTTAGGGCAGTGAAATTATTCTGTATGATACCGTGAAGGCAGATACATGTCATATTGTTATTGTTTAATTGCTAAGTCATGTTCAGCTCTTTGTGAACACATGGACTGTAGCCCACCAGGCTCCTCTGTCCATGAGACCTCACAGGCAAGAATACTAGAGTGGGTTACCATTTCCTCTTCCAAGGGATCTTCCCAAACCCAGAGATCAAACTAGAGTCTCCTGCATTGGCAGGCGGATTCTTTACCACTGTGCCGTCAGGGAAGCCCACACATGTCACATACATTGGTCACAATCCACAGAAGCCACAATGTAGACGTTTCACCAAAAATGAAGGAAAGAAAATGAAATAATGTGATATGCAGCTACATGGATGGACCTGGAGACTATCATCCTAAGTGAAGTAAGCCAGATAGAGAAAGACAAATATGACATGAGATCACTTACACATGGAATCTAAAATATGATGCAAATGAACCATTTACGAAACACAAACAGACTCACAGCAGAGAAAACAAACTTATGTTTACTAAAGCGGATGAAGGAGAGAGAAATTAGGAGTTCAGGATTAGCAGATACACACTACTATATAGAAAATAGATAAGCAACAAGGTCCTACTGTACAGAACAGGAAGCTATTCACATATTCAATATCCTGTAATAAACTATAATGGAAAAGAATCTGAAAAAAATGTGTATAAGTATATATAACTTTGCTGTATACCAGAAACTAACACAATGCTGAAAATCAACTATACTTCAATAAAAAGAGTGGAAACTATGGACTTCAGTTATTAATAAAGTATCAAGATTGGTTCAAAAAGTCCCCTAATGTTTATTATAGTATTTTCTATATTGCAGGCACTGTTTTAAGTGCTTTCCATGTTTTATTGAATCTTCATAACAACTCAGTGAGGTAAGTATTTTTATCATGATTTTTTTTTCATGATTATTTTTTTGAGAGAGGAAATTAAGCCCTGCATGGCCCATGTCACAGCTGGTAAGAACCTAAGCACTCTTGTTTCCTGGGGTTGCACTGTTAGGCTCTCTTCTATAACAGCCTCGGAACACACCAGTCAGTTCCCAAAGGACAGTCTGAGCTCGGACTCCACAGCCATGCAAAGAAACACGTCTATCCATGAGTACAGGTTTCCCTTCAATGATTTTTTAAAATTCATAAAACTTTGTCATATATTCTAAACATTTCAGACTGGGTTTTCAAGTTTGAATACCTCGTTGGAGATTTTCAACTGTTACTTATTTTTCAGTATAAAAATGGAAAGTTGGTACAGGTTCATGGTTTAAAGTCAAATAGAACAGGAAGAAGCATTTGCAGTGAAACAAGCATAAATCCGTCCCCCTCCCAACTGGAGCTCCCCCTGCTTCCCACTCTGAAAGGAACCATCGTCAGCAGTCTCTTGAGCCTCCTTCCAGAAGAGTCTATGCATGTACAAGCATTTAAGTATATATACTTTTCTCATTTTTTAAAAATATGATGGCCAACATTCTATGTTCTGAGCTTTTCCCTTAAAAATACAGCGTGTGGGTAGTTCTAAGTCCTTCTCAGTCCATTTCAGATTTCTAACATTCAGGAATCTAAGAATCAAAACCATACTTTTGAGTTGCCATATATCCCACTCCTGGGCATACATCCAGACAAAACTATAATTCAGAAAGATACATGCAGCCTTTATGTTCATAGAAGCACTATTCTCAATAGCTTAAGACATGGAAACAATCTAAATGTCCATCAACAGATGAATAGATAAAGATGATACGGCATATAGACACAATGGAATACTACTCAGCCATAAAAAAGAATGAAATAGTACCATTTGCAGGAACATGGATAGATCTAGAAGTTATCATCCTAAGTGAAGTAAGTCAGGGAAAGACAAAGGTCATATGATATCACTTATATGTGCAAACTAAAATACAACACAACATGAACTTATCTACAAAACAGAAGCGGAATCATGGACAAAGAGAATGCATTTGTGGCGGTCAAGGAGGAGGTTGGTAGGGAAGGGATGGACTGGGAGTTTGTGGTTAGCAGATGCAAACTATACATATAGAATGGATAAACAACAAGGCCCTCCTGTAAAGAACTGAGAACTACAGTATCCTGATAAACCATAACGGGAAAGAACATTAAAACAAAGAATGCATGTATTAATATACGTATAACTGAGCCACTTTGCTGTACAGCAGAAATGAAACACTTTGAAGACTAATTATACTTCCATCAAAGACTTCATCAAAATCATACTTTTGAAGATGATGGTTAAATGGAAAATGGACACCAACTTTCTTTTAAACATAGGGGATGGATGCATAGGGGGTGTTGTGAATTATGAAGCATATGGTGCAGTTGGAGCACACGGGAGCTGCAGAGTGGCTTCCCAGAAACTCTGGGATGTGTGTTCTCAGTCAGCAGTGAATGCCCGTGATGAACCCCCTAGCCATCTCACTCCCCTGGGGGAGGGCACTGGACCCCTTTCATCACCTGCCCCTCCCGTAGCACTGGTTCCCAGTACCCTGACTGCTCTGGTTTCCAGGGATGCAGAGATGCAGGATGTCAGGCTGCCCAATGGCCCATTGGAATGGTGTGTGTTCTCTAACACCTTCTTTCTTTTTTATTTTTAATTGGAGTATAATTGCTTTACTATGCTGTGTTAGTTTCTGCTGTATAACAATGTGAATCAGCTATAAGCATACGTATATCCCATCCTTCTTGAGCCTTCCCCCAACCCATCCCAGCCTTCTAGGTCATCACAGAGCCCCGAGCTGAGTTCCCTGTGTTATACAGCAGCTTCTCTGGTAACTTCTGCACACAATGATCAACCTCAGGGCCTTTGAGAGGACATGAAATTAAACAGTGCTGCTTGCAATGAACGTCAAAGCAGAGTTGACTTGGGTGCTGCTGTTTGGAGATCAAAAACAATCTTTGTGAGATGCTCTGGAATGAGACAGGCCATGGAATATACTCAATGATGTCCTGGCAACTCCAGGCAAGGGTTCATGTCTCACCAGCATCTCTCCTCTGTGGTGAGAGCTCTGATGCATCATATACCACAGCTCGCACACAAGGCTGCCGCAGAGAAAGGGACTCAGGGAGAGCACAGCACCTACGTCTCTGCTGCTCAGATGCTCATAAAAGATCCACTTCTCTTCTGTCTGCAGAGGCAGTCTCGCTACTCTTACAAATGAGCTGTCCTAAAAGCAGGCTTCCTGAACTAAGACTGTCCCCAGAGAAAAAGAATGCAAACCACGTCATCCTTGCTTTTTTTTTTTAAACTTTTAATTAATTTTTATTGGAGTACAGTTGATGGACAGTGTTGTTAGTTTTAAGTGTACAGCAAAGTGAATCAGTTATACATATATTCCCTCTTTCTTAGATCCTTTTCCCATTTAGGTCATTATTTCCTGGTGGCTCAGAGGGTAAAGAATCTGTCTGCAATGTGGAAGACCCAGGTTTGATCCCTGGGTCAGGGAGATCCCCTGGAGAAGGAAATGGCAACCCACTCCAGTATTCTTGCCTGGAGAATTCCATGGACAGGGGAGGCTGGCAGGCTACAGTCCATGAAGTCACAAAGAGCCAGACACAACTGAGCGATTAGCACACACACACACATACACACAGGTCATTACAGAATACTGAGTAAAGCTCCCTGTGCTGTACAGTAGGTGCTTATTAGTTATCTATTTTATATATAGCAGTGTGTATATTTGTCCATCCCAGTTTCCCAATTTATCCCTCCCTCCTTTCCCCCTTGATAACTGTAAGCTTATTTTCTACTAATGTGATTCTATTCATGTTTTGTAAATAGGTTCATTTTTTTTTAGATTCCACATATTTTGTTTTAAATAACAGCTTTATTGAGACCTTATACTATACAATTCACTTACTTGAAATGTACAGTTGAGTGGTTTTTAGTCTATTCAGAGTGGCACAATCATTGTTTTAGGCTATTTTTGTCTTCTTGTTGCCAGAGTGTTTTTTCTTTTAACTTTATGTATTTTTTAATGTATGTATTGAAGTCTAGTTGATGTACAACATTATATGTTACAGGTATACAAGAGAGGGAGTCACCATTTTAAGTTATACTTCATTTATAGTTATTGTAAAACATTGGCTATATTCTCCATTCTGAACAATATATCCTTGTAGCTTATTTTCTGCCTAATAAATTGTACCTCTTCATCTCCTTCCCCATCTCCCCCCTCCCCCTTCACTGTCCCCACTAGTAATCACTAGTTTGTCCTCAGTATCTCCAAGTCTGTTCTTTGTTATATTCAGTAGTCTGTTATATTCACTAGTCAGTTGTATTTTTCAGATTCCACATGTAAGAGATTTGATACGGTATTTATCTTTCTCTGATTTATTTCACTCAGCATAATGCCCTCCAAGTCCATCCATGTGGCTGCAAATATATTGCCCTTGTTTTTAAGCATCTTCCATGAGTTGTTCCATGACAGGAGACTGACCACAGTAATTGAGGGGATGCTGATGGGGGCCATAGGAGAGGTTGAACTTAAGCAATTGGTAGAATTCCAGTGTGGGAAGACAAGGCTTAAAAAGGGTGTCTCTTGCTTAGATTTTATAGGAAGGCATTATGTTACCAAATCTGGAGGTGCTAGAAGTAGGAATCCTTTGGAGTCTGAAAAAGGTTGTTTGAATCGATGAAATGAACTACTCCTTAATCTGATGTTGGCTAGAGCTATGAACAGGATTAAAGGAATTCATTTATCCAACCAATGTTTTATGAGCACCTTTTGGGGGCCAGGTACTGTCCTCAACACCATAGATAAAATGGTGAATGGTAAGTCAAACAGAGAAAGACAAATATCATATGATATCACTTATACATAGAATCTAAAAAAAATACAAATGGATTTATTGGCAAAACAGAAATAGATTCACAGAGAAAACAAATTTTATGGTGTATATATGCACATACACCCACACACACACATACACACACACACACACACACATATATATATATATATATATAACACCGAATTCACTTTGCCATAAACTGGAAACTAACACAATATTGTATGTTAACTATACTTCAAAAAAAGCAGTGGATGGTAGAGATTAAATGTTTGATTTGAAGAAGCTTATAGTGGACTTCCCTGGTGGTCCAGTTGTTAAGAATCCACCAGCCAGTGCAGGGGACACAGGTTCAACCCTCGTCTGGGAAGATTTCACATGTAGAAGGGCTACTAAACCCATGCACCATAATTACTGAGCCCACACTCTAGAGCCTGGGAGCCCCAATTACTGAAGCTTTCATGCCCTTGAGCCTGTGCTCCACAGTAAGAGGAGCCCCTGCAATGAGAGTAGCCACTGCTTGCTGCAACTAGAGAAAGCCCACACACAACAAAGAAGACCCAGCATAGTCAAACATAAATAATAAAAAGAAGAAACTTATGGTATCATTGGGGCAAAGACATGCATTCAGATAATGGTGGGATTTGAGAAAATGAAGTAGAACCCCACACTTGGCCACAGAAGAATGAGAAAGGTAATAGAGATGGGGAAGGAGGCAATACTTTAACTAAGATCTGAATCCTAAGTCATGGGTCAACCATGAGAGGACCTGAGCAGAGGGTATTTAGGAAGAGGGAAAAGCAAGTGTAAAAGTCAGACAACAGAAATGAGCATGAAATCTCGAAGAAATAAACCAAATGCAGAATAGGATGACCGAAGCGGAAGGGAGAGAGGCAATGTGGGTGAGAGGAATTTGGCAGGGCCAGATCATACAAGGCCTGAAAGGTTAAAGTGAGAAGGTTAGATTTTAGTAAAACCATACAAAACCACTGCAAAAGGCCATCAGGATGCTTTCTGCATGGGAGTGATACAGCTGACTTACATGTTTAAAAGCCATTTTGACTACTTGGTGAGGTGTGGATTGTGGGGAGGAAGGGCTGAAGGCAACATCCCTGGGTGATGTTAATGTCAGCGGGTGAACATCTAAGGAGAAATGGGATATTTGCATGCTATCAGGATACTATCCCGAGATTAACTGCAAAGGGAAAGAAATAACTTCACAGTGGAGAAACCTGGCTGACACTACCTTAGCCACATAATCAAAGTGAACATCGCCGGGAAGAAAGCATACTGATATCACATCACCTCATTTCTGTGCTGTGTTTCCCAGAAAGCTAACCTCTAATCAGGAGAAAACATCAGACAGACCCATATCGGGAAACTCTCTACAATGTTTCTGACTGGGACCCTTCAAAAATGCCAAGATCATAAAAAATAAAGAAGGATGGAGAGATTGTCCAAAGTGCCCACCTGGCCCCAGGAGGATCAGTATCACCCACATCTTGGACCTCCAAGTCTTACCTGCACACACAGGTAGTTAATAAAAGTTGAGTCATAACTTACTACCTGAATGTGCACACATCTTACCTGTACAACTTGGTGGACGCCTGTGTGTGTACACACCTGTACAGCCTCCCAACTCCAGATCACCGCAGCCCTCTCAAAGTCTCCCTCCTCCTTCTCTTCATCACTCCCCGAACCATTCACAATTAGTTTGGCTTTTCTTCCCAGGGGTTAGTTTTGCGTCTTCTAGAACTCCCCAGAGAAGAAACAATGCCACGTCTCCTCTCCTCTTTCCAGCTTCATTAGCTCACCTTTAAGCCTGTGGGCTGTGTCCATGCTCACTGCTCTCTTTGAGCAGTGTGTTGTATATGAACCCACAGCCGTGTGTTTATCTATCCTCCTAAAGATGGGCATTTGGCTCATTTCCAGCTTTGGGCAATCACACGTGATGCTGCTGCGAATGTTCCCGTACACAACTTCTTTTTTCATCTCTTTTTTAATTAAAAAAATTTTTTTATTGAAGTGTAGTTTTACAATGCTGTGTTAGTTTCAGGTGTACAGCAAAGTGATGCAGATTCTTTCCCTACATGAGTTACTACAAACTATCACACCATACAGTGGGGCCTTGTCATTTATCTATTTTATATATAGTCGTGTGTATGATGCTTTTGAACTGGGGTGCTGAAGAAGACCCTTAAATCCCTTGGATAGCAAGGAGATCAAACCAGTCAATCCTAAAGGAAATCAACCCTGAATATTCATTGGAAGGACTGATGCTGAAGCCAATGCTTTGGCTACCTGATGTGAACAGCCAAGTCATTGGAAAAGATCCTGATGCTGGGAAAGACTGATGGCAGGAGAAGAAGTGGGTGACAGAGGATGAGATGATTGGATGGCACCATCGACTCACTGGACATGAGTTTGAGCAAACTCCGAGAGACAGTGAAGGACAGGGAAGCCTGGTATGCTGCAGTCCATGGGGTTGCAAACAGTTGGACACGACTCAGTGGCTGAACAACAACAACAGTGTATATCTGTTAACCCTAAGCTCCTAATTTATCCCCCCTCCACAGTCCTTCCCCTTTGGCAACCATAAGTTTGCTTTTTTTTATTTTTTAAATCTTTTTTTTTTTTTATGGCTGTGCCAGGTCTTCACTGAGTGCATGGGCTCCTCGTTGCAGTGGCTGCTCTTGTTGTTGAGCACAGGCTCAGTAGTTGTGGCACATGGGCTTAACTGCTCTGTGGCATGTGGAATCTTCCCAGACCAGGGATCAAACCCGGGTCTCCTGCACTGGCAGGCAGATTCTTAACCACTTTTGGGACATCGGGGAAGTCCTATAGGTTAGTTTTCTATGTCCGTGAGTCTGCTTCTGTTTTGTAAAGTTCCTTTGTACCACTTTCTTTTAGATTCCACATTTAAGTGATATCATATTACATTTGTCCTTTGCGGTCTGACTTACTCAGCCATAAAAATGAAGGAAATAATGCCATTTGCAGCAAGATGGATGGACCTCGAGATGATCACACTAAGTGAAATAAGTGGTATACAACTTTTGATGACACATGCATGCCCTCATTTTTCTTGGGTGGATTTGCTCGGTTCTGGACAGACCTATGTTTCATTCTGCAAACACTTCCCCTTCTCGTTTGGCCAATAAACTCAGTTTCTGCTCTGAGAGGAAGTCTGGTGCCCCCTATTAATGTAATTACATTTCCCCATCTCGTTACAATGACGTGGCTGCCGCTGTAACTAATCCCAGGAGGAAGACGAGAGGAGAATGGACCGTTTGCCTTCGGAATGAAGCACATCCCGACAAGCCTGGGAGAGACGGGGAGATGCCTGATGTCTATTAACGATGTTTCATGCTCTTCTGTCGGTTCCCAAAGAGCGATAATGCGACCCAGCTCAGAAATAATGGGACGTGTTCCTGGAAGTATGCTCATTTCTAGAGGGATTACGTATGTTGATATTAGAAAAATCTAGACCCACCATTAAGCACTCTTCTGGGACATGATCTCCCAATAGAAATTCTACCAGAGAAGTTGAGAGCCACATCCCGTAAACTCGTCCCCAAAGTTTAGCAAGAAACTAGCTCAGTGGGTCTGAGCTGTGTCAACTCAGTTCTTTTAGCTCAGGGCTCCTTCATCTCTGTGTGATAAAGAAAGTTGATTTTTTTTCTTTGATTTCCAATCTAGCACAGACTGACATTTTGGTAAAACACAATGAAAATGTATTTGGAATCTAAAAAGAAATGATATAAATGATCTTACTTACAAACCAGAAACAGACTCAGACTTAGAGAAGGAATTAATGATTGCTGTGCAGAAGGCGGGGAGGAAGGGATGGTTAGGGAGTTTGGGATGGACCTGTACACACTGCTGCATTTAAAACGAACAACCAACAAGAACCGACTGTATGGCACTGGGAGCTCTGCTTGGATGGGAGGAGAGTTTGGGGGAGAATGGATACATGTATATGTATGGCTGATACTCTCTGCTGCCCACCTGAAATTATCCCAACACTGTTAACCAGCTATACTCCAACATACAACAAAAAGTTTCAAAGAATGTGTTTGGAGGATGTGAAGATGCTGAGTTGCTATAGCCTTACTGAGGCAAGAGATGTGATGATATCTTCTTGGCCAGAGAGTTCCTATCAAAACATCATCGACACGGCGTTCCTTGCCCTTCCCAATCTTCTGCTAATTTACACAGTGTCCAAGGCAGGTGACCTCCTGGAGGACATGCCCTGGCTGCCCAGCTGTGCTCGACCCAAGCACATCCCTCTGTGAGGTAACAGGAGCTTTGAGCATTGAGTGCATCTTAATTTTCCTTTTCTTTTGCTCAATGAAAAGCAAGAAGTACATGGGCTTTAAAGTTATCCCAGGCCAGACGTACAGACAGAATATTGAAATGCACTGATATTAAAATCTATAATTGCTCTCTCTCTATTTATATCTATATACTCTTATTCATGGGCTTCCCAGGTGGCACTAGTGGTAAAGAACCTGCCTGCTGATGCAGGAGACTAAGAGACTAAGTTCAATCCCTGGGTTGGAAAGATCCCTTGGAGGAGAGCATGGCAACCCACTCCAGTACTATTGCTTGGAGAATCCCATGGACAGAGGAGCCTGGTGGGCTGCAAAGGGTTGCAAAGAGTCGGACACAACTGAAGTGACTTAGCACGCACATTCATATTCATGTAAGTATCTGTGGTGTCTATTTCAGTGGCACTCCAGAGCCAGTTAAAAATCTTTGTATTCAGTCACAAAAAAGAATGAGATAATGCCACTTGCAGCAACATGGGTGGACCTATGGACGGTCATACTAAGTGAAGTAAATCAGACACAGGAAGACAAATATCATATGATATCACTTATATGTGGAATCTGAAAAATGATACAAACGAACTTATATACAAAACAGAAACAGAATCACAGACAGAGAAAACTAACTTATGGTCATCAAAGTGGAGAGGTTGGGGAATAAATTACAGAGTTTGAGATTAACAGATACAAGCCACTATACATAAAATAGATAAACAACAAATAAGGTCCTGCTATATAGCACAGAGAAACATAATAACCTATAATGGAAAAGAACATGAAAAAGAAGACACATATATATATATCTGAATCACTTTGCTGTACACCTGAAATTAACACAACAGTGTAAATGAACTATGTGTTAAGTCGCTTCAGTCGTGTCTGACTCTTTGTGACCCTCTGGACTGTAGCCCACCAGGCTCCTCTGTCCATGGGGTTCTCCCTCCCCCATTGATAAGGATACTGGCGTGGGGGGCCATGCTCTCCTCCAGGATCTCCCCGACCCAGGAGTCAAACCCACGTTTGTTGCGTCTCCTGCATTGGCAGGCGGGTTCTTTATCATTAACGCCACCTGGGAAGCCCCAGCTATACTCCAATAATAATAATAAAAAATCTTTGGGTGGTTCTGAGACCTTGGTTTTCTCTCTGTTGTCTCTACTTTTGCTTTTTCCAGCAAGATCTTGTTGCAGTTTCTGGCCCCCAGGCCTCTCCTCCAGCAGAAGCATTTGAATAAGGAAGGGACAGACCTCAGAAGCAGCAAGAAACTCTCTGGTGGGTTTCTTCTATCTTAGTTTAATTAGCGTAGATAACATCTCGCGTACAGGAACCCACTCAACGCTGTAAGCCTCTCCGCTGTATCTAAGGGATCTGGCTAATTGAAGAACAAAAATATGCCAGTGCTGTCGGGCTGGTGGGTGAATGGTATGGGAATAACTACATCACAATATGTACGCATGTGGCAGGAATTTATATTAGGGAGTGAATTAGCATTCCTTGAATTAACTCAGGGTTCTAGTTTAATACATTTTCAAGACTCTGATAAAATGAGCTAGAACAGAGTTTTTCCTCTTAACAGCACTACATTTTTAAACTTAAGAAAGAGCTTTTCTCTTCCTTATTAGCATCAGGCAGTTACAAGAGAGGACCAAGTTGTACATGAAAAGATGTGTCATTAGGTCTAACAGATCTGTCACTGGGATGCTGAGATGCCACGAGTCATGAGAAAGACATCGCATCTGATTCTGGGGTGTGGGATGCCCTGTAGTTGCGGATGACATTGGAGGGAGGCAGTCTGAACTAACCTGGTGGCCTCAGAGAAACATTCAGAGGAAAAACATTTGGCACCAAGGAATGACAGACCTGTCCATCCATCATGGAGCCAAGAGGGAGAGGGACTCACAAAACGAATGACATTTGCATTATATCCTGTCATACTCCCTAAAGGTACTGGCGTGCATGTGTACCACAGCATGTGTGTCCTTGATGAAGTTTTTCATATTTCCAATCACTTGCATGCCAAGAACACTTGTTCTCCACAACTTAGGACTTTTTTTTTTTTTAAAAGAAAGACTAGCTCATGGTGTGAAACAGTGCACAAATGTCTCCTGCCTCCTCATGCCAAATGCCTCACTAATCCCAAATCCAAACAGCCCCGGAGCATCTGAGGCTAATTTCATTATAGCGGTTGAGATTCAACAATTGTCAGATGTGAGGAGACTTGGCCCAGCCGGTGGCTTCCAGCAGGTCCGGAAGGTTTCCCAGGAGCCAAATTTTGGTCCTTATGCATACACAGATGAAAGCAAATAAGCCAAATGCCCAAGAAAATTGGCCCTTCAAGGGTATGTAAACAGCCTACGCTCTAGGCATCTGCTAAATACTGGGGCTTTTGAAAATGCTTCTATTTTACCCTAGGTGCTTGGCCAGGTTGAAGCAGAAAGCCACAGAAACGGTCCTTGAGCCAAAAAAGCAGCAGCTAATTCAAACACAGCAAAACAGATTTTTGCCTAATTGGTGCATCTAAGTTTAAAGGTTCATATAGTCAAAGCTATGTTTTTTCCCAGTCATGTATAGATATGAGATTTGGACCATAAAGAAAGCTGAGTGCCAAAGAATTGATGCTTTTGAATTGTGGTGCTAGAGAAGACTCTTGAGAGTCCCTTGGACAGCAAGGAGATCAAACCAGTCAATCCTAAAGGAAATCAACCCTGAATATTCATTTGAAGGACTGATGCTGAAGCTGACGTTTCAATACTTTCGACTCCTGATGGGAAGAGCTGACTCACTGGAAAAGACCCTGATGCTGGGAAAGATAGAAGGCAGGAGGAGAAGGGAATGACAGAAGATGAGATGGTTGGATGGCATCACTGACTCAAGGGACATGAGTTCTATACATCACTGTCTCTTTTGCTGTCTCGTACACAGGGTTATTGTTACCATCTTTCTAAATTCCATATATATGCGTTAGTATACTGTATTGGTGTTTTTCTTTCTGGCTTACTTCACTCTGTATAATAGGCTCCAGTTTCATCCATCTCATTAGAACTAATTCAAATGTATTCTTTTTAATGGCTGAGTAATACTCTGACTCTGTTGGAGAGGGAGAGGGTGGGAGGATTTGGGAGAATGGCATTGAAACATGTATAATATCATGTATGAAACGAAAAAAAAAAAAAAAAAAAGGGACATGAGTTTGAGCAAGCTCCGGGAGATGGTGACAGACAGGGAAACCTGGTGTGCTGCAGTCCATGGGGTTGCAAAGATTCAGACACGACTTAGTGACTGAACAAAAACAACATGTTTCTAAATGAAGATGTCTGGCTGATCAAGAGGAAGGGTAAGAATGGCTGGTGTTTTGTACTGGACACCTCCTGTGTACTGTTTCATATGCTCTTGCCTGCATTTTAACCTTGGTGGTTGCTGCTGGAATCAGCATCCTGCAGGACTAGCCCAAAAGCTTCTCTCTGGTTGCCGCCTGGTGCCTGGAGGAATCTGTCCAAGTGGTGACCAACCGTTCTGGGTTGCCCATGATGGAAGAGTTTCCTGGGATGTGGGACCTTCAGTGCTTAAGCTGGGGCAGTCCTGGGCAAATCAGCTGGTCACCTCCTGTTTGGCCTTAGGAAGGCAAGTGCATACTTGAAGTGCAAGGGAGCTAACATCCCTGGTGGGCCCTGGACTGGTAGGGGAAGGAAGCTGGTAGGAAATTACTCCCCTTCCTGGAGTCACGAACACATGATTCTCAGATGTCTTCTGCATGCCTCCTCTGAGGGCTCTGAGCAGGACGGAGCCCTGTGGTCCACAGCTTGTTGTGTTGTTTTAGTTATTAAGTTGTGTCTGACTCGTTGCACTCCTATGGACTGTAGCCCGCCAGGCTCCTATGTCCATAGAATTTCCCAGGCAAGAATACTGAAGTGGGCTGTCATTTCCTCCTCCAGGGGATCTTCCTGACCCAAGGATTGAACCCACATCTCCTGCTGGTATGAATAAATACATCCTTCACTCTCCCTAGTCCTCCAAACCTGTTCCTTGGGTTAACTCTCCAAGATGAAGTTTGTAAGCTTGAAAATCAAAGGTCTGTTTGGGGTATGGGGAAACAGAAAGTTACTTTCTAAAGTAGTTTTGAGCACCGTGACACTGGCTGTGATGTGCCCCCCGCACCCCAGACCCCCATCTCCAGGAAGGAAGGAAGGGTGAATTTACTCAGGTGCCAGTGGTGTGGGTAGTAGATGGTCCTTCACCGTCAGCCCTCAGGGGATGGCTGTAGCCGAAGCAAACCAGCTCCCCCAAGGTGGCTCTCCTTCCAGGGATGCCTGTACCTGGTGACTGATCAGTGTGGGGGCATAGAGGTCCAGCCATCTTGCTCTAACTTAGCCCCAGGTCCTCCTGGGGGCCCATCACTGAGCCCTCCCGGAGGCTGCAATGCACCCAGCTTCTCCCTCCTCCCTACTGTGCTTCTGGCCCCTCTCTTTCACAGGTGTGGATCCCCAAGGAATATCCTGCAGGCTTACCTCCATCTTGGGGTCTTCTCAGGGGAGCCCAACCTGCTAAAGCACTTTCTAGAATGTTCTAGACACTTGAGACAACAGCTAAAAAGCCCTGTCTTCATGGAACTTTATTCTAGGAAGGGATGTGGGCAATAATCAGAGACAGACAGATTTAGGGGCTTTCCTGGTGGTCCAGTGGCTAAGACTTCGCACACCCAATGCAGGGGGCCGGGGTTCGATCCCTGGTCAGGGAACTATCCTGTGTGCCATAACGAAGACCTGGTGCTGCCAAGTAAAGAAATAATTTTTTTTTTTTAAAGAAAGAAACAGATTCAGAGCACAGTGTCAGAGAGTGAGAGGCTCAACGAAGATCAGTAAAGCCTGGTAGGGTGTGGAGAGTGAGGGCTGTGGCAAGGTGATTAGGAGGATGTTCTGGGGGAGGGGCTATGCTTTAAAGAATCAGTGAGCCAACATCTGCTGCAGAAATTAGCAAGAACCTCACACCTGCCGGTTATCCTGGATACACATCAGCTTAGACGCTGACTAAGACTAAAATGCTGGGGCTGAGCCCAGAGTGTGTTTTCCCACCCATTAAAATCATCTGGATAGCTTTAAGAAGGCAAATTCCTGGGCTTCCCCAGTGGTCCAGTCATTAAGACTCTGTGCTTTCACTGCAGGGAATGCGGGTTCGATCCCTACTGGGGAACTAAGATCACACATGCTATACAGAGCAGCCAAAAAAAGAAAAAAAGCCAATTCCCAGGGCCCATGCCAAGAGGTTCTGATTCAACTGGACAAGAGTGGGGCCCAGGCATGAGCATCGTAATGCCCCCGAGTGTTTTATGTGCATTTGGGTTGATAGCAGTCACCTAAACACTTGTTCAGTTGATCTACCTGGAACACTGTGACATACAGATAACAAAAATTACTAATGAGAAACAGAAACACAAATTGTGTCTTTCCGTGCAATTACATTATATTTATAGTTATATTCATCACGTGTGTACATGCTTAAGTTACTTCAGTCATGTCCGACTCTTTGTGACCTCATGGACTGTAGCCCATCAGGCTCCTCTGTCCATGGATTCTCCAGGCAAGAATAATGGAGTGGGTCGCCATTCCCTTCTCCAGGGGATCTTCCTGACCCAGGGATCAAACCCATGTCTCCCGCATTGCAGGCGGATTCTTTACCGTCTGAGCCACCAGGGAAATCCATGTGTCACATACATGATTGCATAAGTGTGTATGAACTCAGAACACTTTGGAGCGGTATTCCAGATTCCAGTGCATTTTCCTGCTTTGGGGGTCCAAAGATGCCTGCTTTGAGAAGAAACCTCATGTTAGAGAGTCTCCTAAAAATTGCAGGTGGTGAGCAGGTGTCAGAACCCAGCATACTCAAAATATGTTTAATGAAAAAGTCATGAAAAAGAAATCACCAAGCAACGCTGACAACTTTATGCTTAAATAACAACCAGCTCTATTTTCCTGAATTTTCATTAGACCCCAGTAACTTGCTCTAATAATTAAATTCCTACTAAGAGCACATAATCTTTGCTCTTGGACACTTTCAATGAACTAACCAAAATTAAAAGCAAATATTTTCTTAATATTTTCAAACTTTTGCAGGAGGACAAACACTGAATTTTTAGCTAGGCTTCACTTGAATGCTTTCTCATTTAGCCACCCCAAACTTGAAATCAAGACTGCAAAGATTCATGGGTATAGAGCAATTATGCTCTGTGTACAAAAGAGTTGAATTTGAAGTTTTATCCTACCTTCACTCTCGTTTTTACTTGCAATGAGTAATTTAAAAAGGATTTTTAAGGGAAAGGAAAGCTAGTATAATTCTATTGCTCTTATAGAAATGCTTTCCTTTAAATATGTTTGCCAGGAATCTGTTTGCAAAGTAGTAGGAAAAATATATACACACACATTACTAATATATATATATATTATATATATTATATTGGGACAAATCTCTTTTTGTCTGTTTATAAATATCAATGAAAATGAAAATTGTTGCTTTTAATTGACAAGAGAAACAATTACTCATAATTTAACTATTTTAGAATTGTAACTATGAGAACTGCATTCCTATTTCCTTAAGACTGACTGCTATAAATTTAGGAACTTATATATGTGGAAATATGTGTGTGTGTGTATATATATATATATACACACACTTAACTATGTGTAAGTTAGTCGCTCAGTCATTTCCGACTCTTTGCTACCCCATGAACTATAGCCCGCCAGGCTCCTCTGTTCATGGAATTCTCCAGGCAAGAATACTGGAGTGGATTGCCATTCCCTTCTCCAGAGGATCTTCCCGACCCAGGGATCGAATTCTAGTTTCCTGCATCAAAGGCAGATTCTTTACTGTTTGAGCTACAGGGAGATCTCTCTATATATTACTATATACATGTACATATAAAATGTATAACATATCATATACACATAATATACATATAATAAAATATAAATTATATACTGTGTATATAATTGCATAATGTAATAATAATATAATAATATATCTCTATATAATATATTTATATTATCTATATCTTACATTCCTAAATTTATAGCAGTCAGTCTTAAGGAAATAGGAATGCAGTTCTCATACTTACAACTTTAAAATAGTTAAATTATGAGCAATTGTTTCTCTTGTCAATTAAAAGCAACAATTTTCATTTTCATTGATATTTAATAAAGAGACAAAAAGAGATTTGTCCCAAGCCAATGGTGAAAGACAGAGTAACCTGGCGTGCTGCAGTCTGTGGGGTCACAAAGAGTCAGCCACGACTTAGCGACTGAAAAACAGACCTTGAGTCCAAGTCTCAGTGACTGCACGTCCCATATTATATTCGCCCTCTTCAAGTCTGGTGTTCACCCCTTTCTGCCCCTACAGTGCTCAGTGCCGCAGTGTCTTTCCACCTTTCTAATCTTCCTTGAAGATGCCTGCGGCTATGTGATACCTTTTGGACAATAAGAAGCAGGCTGTTCAGTTCTGGAAATGTTTTGCTTCCCTGATATAGCCTGTGCCCCTTCCTGCTTCATTCTTTTTCCTACTTAGAATGTAGACTTGTGGCTGGAGGTGTGGCAACCATCTTGTGACCACAAGGCAACAGACCTGAGCAACAAAACCATCATGCTAAAGACGGTGCTGCAAAAAAGGAGGAAGAGACGGCTCCCTGTTATCATTGCTAAACAGCTGCAACAACTCTGGACTCGAACCTCTGGACTCCTTGTCACAAGTCCAGCCCTAAAAATAGAACTTGGTTCTTCTACATGTTGCTATTGTCAGATCCTTGTTATTTCAAGCCACGTGTGACCCTAATCTGATCCCCAAATACAAATACAGCTTCCTTCTGTTTCAGGAATGCTGGTTTCTAAATTTTTCCCTAAAATTTTTAATTGAATTTGGGGGTCACCAAAGTCCAATAACTACAGAGAGTATATATACATAATATAAATAGACACGTTAAGTGTAAACTATAAAGCTCTCTCCCAGGCAGAAGAAGAATAGCTGTTAAGATTATCTGACTGTTGCCCTGTTAAAAAAAGGGGTCACTGTTGCCAGCTATTTTATTTTCTAAAAAAAGCTATAAATCCCATTTTAAATGCAACTTTTAATATAACAATCCCAGATTTCAAAATTTTGGCCAATATTAAAAACTTTAAGGCCAAACACAATGTGTGTAATGGCTGCACGTAACCCAAGGACCTCAAACCGGCAACCTCTGACTTAGAATATAAAGCTGGCATCATGACATTTATTTAGTTTAGGATATTGGAGAAGAAAAGAGCCATAAGAAAGCAGGCTGGGACTCTGTGATCTCTAAACCAGCCGTAAAAACCAACAGCAAAAAACATGTTGACAAATAGAATCTTCTCACACTGCCATTGTTCATCACCATCAACACAGAGACTGGAAACCGTGAAATATTGTAACGGGAAGCCCCTTCTTCAGCTTCTGCTGTGTCTCTAATCATAGCACCCACACCAGTGACCCCACCTTCATTCTGAAGACAAATGGCTGCCCCCAGACTTAAACTTGGGTGCTGATTTCTAGTGCTGTAAACAGCAGCCCTGACTATTTTAGTAAGAGCACATTAAAATCCTCCCCTTGCCCAAACACTGACTTTTTTTTTTGCATTACTGCTGAAGCTTGCAGGAAGCAGGAAAGATGAATCCCAGTTCAGTTAGGAAAAGAGAGAGGGGAAAAAAAAATATCAACTTTCCAAGGTCCTGAAGGAGGGAGTCTGATGCTGCCTGGACTTGGTTGCATGACTTAAAAAAAAAAAAAAAAAAAAATATATATATATATATATATATATATATTTAAATTTATTTTAATGGTAATTAATTTCTATTGGAGTATAGTTGATTTACAACATTGTGTTAGTTTCTGCTGTACAGCAAAGCGAATCACTTATGCATACACATGTATCGACTCTTTAGATTCTATTTCCATCTAGATCATTACAGAATATTGAACAGAGTTCCCTCTGCCATAGAGTAGGTCTTTATTAGTTATCTATTTTATATACTGTAGTGTGCATATGTCAATTGCAATCTCCAATTTATCCCCTCCATCTTCCTTAGTCAGACAGTCCCTTGGACAGCAAAGAGATCAAACCAGTCAATCCTAAAGGAAATCAACCCTGAATACTCATTGGAAATATGATGGATGCTGAAGCTGAAGCTCCAATACTTTGGCCACCTGATGCGAAGAGTCCACTCATTGGAAAAGACCCTGAAACTGGGAAGGATTGACGGAAGGAGGAGAAGGGAGTGGCAGAGGATCAGATGGTTAGATAGCATCACTGACTCAATGGACACGAGTTTGAGCAAACTCCTGGAGAGAGTGAAAGGCAGGGAATCTTGGCAGGCTGCTGTTTATGGGGTCGAAAAGAGCTGGACATGATGGCAACTTATCAACAACCATAAGTTTGTTTTCTACTTCTGTGACTCTATTTCTGTTTTGTAGATGGGTTCATTTGTACCATTTTTTTTTCAGATTCCACATGTAAGTGATATCATGATATTTGTCTTTCTCTGTCTGACTTACTTCATTTAGTATGATACTTATGACCTCGCCCACTTTTTCGCTCCCAGAGAAATTCCCTGGACATTTAATTTGGAGCTGTCCTGTGACAGCTGAGCGGCACTCCATTCATTATTTAGCTTTTCTGTTGTTGGACCCTTATCTACTCAAAGAGCTGATCAGGGGCCTGAGGGCTAAGATGGTATCTTCTCACCTTGCTTGGCACCCTCTCCCACACCTAGCATCAAGGTTTTCTCACAGAATTTCAATTAATGAAGAAGAGAAGTGGGCAGAAAGGAAAACAGGGATACACCAGGGTGAAGGACAAGCCTTAAAACTCGAGAACAAGCAGAGCGTGGAAAAGACACACCAGGAATTACATACGAGTCACGCTACAGCAGGGGTTGTGCTAATGGCCTCTAATCACTCATGCCCCCAGTGGCCAGATCCTTGGGGTTAGGGTCCCTTTCCATACTGACTCTGGGCTTCATGTCAAAATGATGATTTTCCAACTTGTTCTGGCCAAAGTAGCATCTGTGAGCACAACACAGAGGCTTGCTAGGTGCCTGGAGAGGAAGCCCTAGTTGGCCAAGTGGAGAAGCCTGGTGCAGGAGAACCAAGGCCACCAGCTGACAGTCTGGCTGATGCTCAGACCTGTGAGGGGGCATCTGGGACCACCCAGCCCTGATTGGGCTGCTGGGTGACTCTAGCTACCTGTGTGTCCACAGCAGAGGTAAGTCCAATTTGCAGTTATATTTATACAACTTAAGAGACTGAACAACAATATATTTAAATATATTTACATATAAATGATTTGTTGTTTGAAACCACTCTGGCTTTTCTGCAGTAATAGATAATTGATGCACGTTCCATTTGCAATGATATAAAGAGGTATATGTGTGTGTGTGTGTGTGTGTGTGTTTATATATCTGTATATATAAATACAAGGCTTTGCGGGTGGCTCAGAAGGTAAAGAATCTGTCCACAATGCAGGAGACCTGGCTTCAATCTTCCCATGTCGGGAAGATCCCCTGGAGAAGGAAATGGCAACCCACTCAAGTATTCTTGCCTGGAGAATTCCATGGATAGAGGGGCCTGGTAGGTAACAGTCTTAGGGTTGCAAAGAGTTGGACATGACTGAACAACTAACACACATATAAACACATATAGGAATTTATATGCATGCATTATTTTGTATGCATATAGACTGAAACACAAGTGTTCATATATAAGCACATATAACCAAAATGAAAGTTGTAAAAATAAGACTTGCTTCTCTTATATGCATGACAGTATTTTCTATGCCTTTCCTTTCCTTTATTCCATTCTTTCATCCCTTCTCTTTTTTCTCTAATTCTGGTCAAAAACCCACTGAATCTATTTCATAACCCACTAACGGCTCATCACTCACACTTGGAGTTCCTGACCTCAAGAAGAGCTCTTTAACTTGGACAAGGAGGGAGGGACTTCAGGGATGACTTCCAGGGTCATTCCTTAAATTTACATGAATATTTTTTAGTGCAAGTGGGCTTCCAGGAAAGAATCCCAGATTTCATCAAATGAAAAGAACCCACCACTGATCTTCAGAGTCACCTTACCTGGTGATGTCATACACAACAGCATTGTCATCAAGGTGATGGTGATAACTCTGAATCTCTGTCTCTGACACTGAGCTCTGGGCTCAGCCAACAGACCACTGGACATTTCCATCTGATGTCCTTCAGTTCAGTTCAGTCACTCAGTCGTGTCCAACTCTTTGCAACCCCATGAATCACAGCAGGCCAGGCCTCCCTGTCCATCACCAACTCTTGGAGTTCACTCAAACTCATGTCCATCGAGTTGGTGATGCCATCCAGCCATCTCATCCTCTGTCATCCCCTTCTCCTCCTGCCCCCAATCCCTCCCAGCATCAGGGTCTTTTCCAATGAGTCAACTCTTCACATGAGGTGGCCAAAGTATTGGAGTTTCAGCTTTAGCATCAGTCCTTCCAATGAACACCCAGGACTGATCTCCTTTAGGATGGATTGGTTGGATCTCCTTGCAGTCCAAGGGACTCTCAAGAGTCTTCTCCAACACCACAGTTCAAAAGCATCAATTCTTCGGCGCTCAGCCTTCTTCACAGTCCAACTCTCACATCCATACATGACCACTGGAAAAACCATAGCTTTGACTAGATGGACCTTTGTTGGCAAAGTAATATCTCTGCTTTTCAATATACTATCTGAGTGAGTGAGTGAAGTTGCTCAGTCGTGTCCGACTCTTTGCGACCCCATGGACTGTAGTCCACCAGGCTCCTCCATCCATGGGATTCTCCAGGCAAGAGTACTGGAGTGGGTTGCCATCATAACTTTTCTTCCAAGGAGTAAGCATCTTTTAATTTCATGGCTGCGGTCACCATCTGTAGTGATTTTGGAGCCCCCCAAAATAAAGTCTGACACTGTTTCCACTGTTTTGCCATCTATTTCCCATGAAGGGACGGGACTAGATGCCATGATCTTAGTTTTCGGAATGTTGAGCTTTAAGGCAACTTTTTTCACTCTCCTCATTCAGTTTCATCTAGAGGTTTGATGTTCTTAGGGCACCTCAAATGCATTGTTTCCAAAATTTTTCAATTTTTTTTTATTGTGCAATTTTTGGAAAGAATTTAATACATTCAATGGTTTTTCTTCCATTTATGCTATTCATCCACTATAAAGTATTATCCACTTCACAACATAAAACCATTTCCAGATAATTGTTGACTGTATCAAGAAGTAGGTAAGCTAAAACCAACAAATCTGTACAGTTGGGAGAAATGATAATAGCCAGGACTCAGCAGAAGCATTTTGAACCCTTCTGCCTCCACACTGTGGGCCAATGGAGTCCATCTACAGCCTTTAGGACTTTTCAGGATGACAACTGCACATCCTCCACCCCAAACCAGCTCCTCCTGCCATTTTCCAAGCCAGAAGCCTGGAAAGGCATTCATTAAAAAAAAAAATCACTGAAGTATAGTTGATTTCTCACATCATGAGAAGTGCCAGGCTGGATGAGTTACAAGCTGGAATCAAGATAGGCAGGAGAAATATCAAAAACCTCACATATGTGGATGATACCACTCTAATGGCAGAAAGCGAAGAGGAACTAAAGAACCTCTTGATAAGGGTGAAGGAGGAGAGTGTAAGAGCTGGCTTAAAACTAAATATTAAAAAAAATGAAGATCCATTACTTCCAGCCCCATTACTTCATGGCAAATAGAAGGGGAAAAGGTGGAAGTAGTGACAAATTTTCTCTTCTTGGGCTCTAAAATAACTGTGGATAGTGACTGCAGCCATGAAATCAGGAAATAATTGCTTCTTGGCAAGAAAGTTATGATAAACCTAGACAGTGTGTTGAAAAGCAGAGACATTACTCTGCTGACAAAGGTCCATACAGTCAAGGCTATGGTCTTCCCAGCGGTCACATATGGTTGTGAGACCTGAACCATAAAAGAATTGATGTCTTCAAACTGGTGCTGGAGAAGACTCCTGAAAGTCTCTTGGACAGCAAGGAAATCAAATCAGTCTATCTTAAGGGAGATCAACCCTGAATATTCATTCATTGAAAGGACTGATGCTGAGGCTGAAGCTCCAGTATTTTGGTCATCTGATACGAACAGCTGACTCATTGGAAAAGTCCCTGATGCTGAGAAAGATTGAGGGCCAAAGGAGAAGAGGGCATCAGAGGAGGACATGGCTGGCTGGCATCACCGATGCAATGGACATGAACTTGGGCAAACTTCGGCAGATGGTGAGGGACAGGGAGGTCTGGCACACTGCAGTCCATGGGGTCGCAGAGTGGGACGTGATTTGGTAACTAAACAGCAACAATAGCTGATTTACAATGTTGTGTTCATTTTAGGTGTTCAGTTATGTACACATTCTTTTTCATATTCTTCTCCATTCTCATTTATCACAGAATATTAGATATAGTTCCCTGTGCTACACAGTAGGATCTTGTTTATCCACCCTATATATACTAGTTTGCATCTGCTAGTCCTAAATTCTCAATCCTTCCTTACCCCTTGACAACCACAAATCTGTTTTCTATGTCTGTGAGTCTGTCAGTTTCATAGATAAGTTCATTTGTGTCACGTTTCAGATCCCATTTATAAGTGATATGCTATGATATTTGTCTTGCTCTTTCTGACTGACTTCACTTAGCGTGATAGTCTCTAGGTCCATTTGCTTTGCTGCAAATGGCATCATTGTGTTCTTTTTATGGCTGAGTAATATTCTGTTGTATGTCTGTACCAGATTTTCTTTATCCACTCATCTGTTGATGGTCATTTAGGTTGTTTCCATGTCTTGGCTGTTGTGAACAGTGCTGCTCTGAACATAAGCTTGCGTATATTTTTTAAGTTACAGTTTTGTCTGGATATATATGCCCTGGAGTAGGATGGCTGGATCATATGGTAACTCTATTTTTAGGTTTTTTAGGAACCTCTGTCAGAGAAGCCAAAGGCAACCCACTCCAGTATTCTTGCCTGGAAAATCCCGGGGACAGCAGAGCCTGGTGGGCTGCTGTCAATGGGGTCGCACAGAGTCGGACACGACTGAGCGACTTAGCAGCAGCAGCAACCTCTGTCCTGTTTTCTACAGTGGCTGTACGAACCAACATTTCCACAAACAGCATAAGAGTTGGGCAGGCATTCTTGATGTTTCCTCACCACCCACCAAATCACGTCACTCAAACTGCAGATTCTACTGACTGTATCTACCAGATATCTCCAAATCCTTTCCTCCCATTTGGCCTTCCTGCAGTTTCCCTGGTTCCAGTTCTCATTATCTGTTCCCTGGATGGTCACCATCCTTAATGACTTGCTGGCCTGTTATTTCGATTGGTCAGATCCATTTTCTACGATGGCCAGGGTGGTCTTTGAGAATTTCAAATTTTATGCCACCACTCACCTGTGTGAATTGAAGTGAAGTTGCTCAGTCATGTCCAACTCTTTGCAATCCCATGGACTATAGCCTACCAGACTCCTTTGTTCATGGAATTTTCCAGGCAAGAGTACTGGAGGGGGTTGCCATTTCCTTCTCCAACTCACCTGTCTGGACCTACATTAATCACTCAAACGCTAACCACACTATAGAACAACTAACAACCTTCCTTTGTGTGGGCGAGAGGCACTTCATAGTCTGGCCGCTCCTCATCTGTCCATCTTGTGCCACATCCCACCTCTCACTGTAGTTTTCAGCAACATTTCTTGCAAATCGGCAATGCTCTTATTGTACGTAGCCAGCTGGCAAACTTTGACACATCCTCCAGATCTCAGTTAAATGTTACCTTTCCTGGGGATAATAACACAGGCAGTTCTGCTGAGCACAGAATCCTCTTCCAGGGGCTTCACATGAATTAGTTCATCTGAGCTGCACACAGTCCAACCAGGGAGGTGCTGTTGGAATCCTTATTTTACAGATGGGTAAGCTGAGGCTCAGGGGAATCACAAAATGGGCTGAAGTTAACAGAGAGAATGAGAGGGTACAGCTGAGACTCAATCCCAGGCAAGTCTGGAGTCTGAGTTTACACTGTGTTCATTAAAAATTGCTTTTCATTTGGAAATAATGTCAAGTTTATAGGAAAGCTGCAACAGCAATACAAAGAGGGCTTCCCTGGTGGCTCAGTGGTAAAGAATTCAATGCCAGTGCAGGAGACACTGGTTTGATCCCTGGTCCAGGAAGATCCGACATGCTGCAGAGCACCTAAGCCCCTGCACCACATCTACTGACCCTGTGTTCTGAGCCTACGGCTCTAGCCACACTCTGGCAACAAGAGAAGCCACCACCATGAGAAGCCCCTGCACCCCAACTAGAGAGTAGCCACCACTCTCTGCAACTAAAGAAAAGCCTGAGGAGCAACGAAGACCCAGCATAGCCAAAAATAAATAACTAAAATTAAACAACAAATGATAATACAAAGAGTTTTCTTGACCTACATTCATCTACTGCCAATATTTCACCCATTTGCCATAATGTGTTCTAATCATGACTCCACTATCTATCATCAATTTATTAATCATCTCCTATTCATCTATAATCTAACATCTATCCACAATTTCTTTTTGAACAATATGAGAGTGAGTTACATACATCATGGCCCGTTGTTCTTAGATACTCAAGTATGAATTTGTCAAGAGCAAGGATATTCTTGAGAAATTCATATTTGAGTATTTAAGAGCAATGGGCCATGATAACTATAGTATAGTTATCAAATTCAAGAAACAACCTTTCAGTTAAATTCGTCTGATCTTCCATTCATATCTGAAGAACATTTTCATAATTATTTTTTCTCTCCAGGACAAGAGCCTGGAGTCTTAGATTGGGCATTGCATCAGGTGTCATAGTTTTTCTTTAATTTGGAACATTTCATCATATGATATCACTTGTGTGTGTGTGTGTGTGTGCATGCACACACTCAGTTGTATTTGACTCTTTGAGATCCCATGGACTGTAGCCTGCCAGGCTCCCCTGTCCCTGGGACTTTCCCAGGGAAAGAATATTGGAGTGGGTTGCCATTCAGAATTTAAAAAATGATACAAATGAACTTATTTAGAAAGCAGACTCAGCAAATGAATGTATGGTTACAGGGAGGGAGGGATAGTGGTCAGGAGGGAGTATGGGACGGACAGTGTACACACTGCTATGTTTAAAATAGATAACCAACAAGAATCCACAGTATAGCACAGGGAACTCTGCTCAATATTCTGTAATAACCTAAATGAGAAATGAATTTGAAGAAGAATAGGTTGAACAACTTGGAACATTTCCTTGACCTTTTGTTCTCTTTCACAATATTGACATTTTTGAGGAATCTGCCAATTTGTAAAAATAGGATGTTCCCCATTTGGGGCCAATCTAACAGTTTCCTCATGATTAGATAACTCTATGCCTTCCCATCTGGGATGCTGCCCAGGGAATGCTGTATCCTTCTTGGGAGAATTCCATCCACAGGTATGGGACATCCATTTGCCCCTCATTCGTGATGTTAATTTCGATCACCCCTGGTCAAGGTGTGGTTTGATTTCTTCACCCCAGACTTCCTACTTTTTCTTCTTGTAACTTATAAGTGTTGTGAGACACCTAAGACCGTGAGAGTATCCCACTCCATCCAACACCCTCCTACCACCCTAGCTTTAAGTGTGACTGACAATTGCTGTCAGAACTAACTTGAGTGTGATCATTTAGAAATCATGACTTTCCATTTCTAGCACTGTCTCCACATTTCCTGGCCAGCATCTGCACAGATGCCATGATTCCTTTCATTCTTCCAGATTTAGGCATCCCATATTTACATCCCCGTGCTACTATGACCATAATTTACTGCTTTGTGATTGCTTTGTTGACCTAGCTTTTTCTCTACTAAACCTCTGAGCTGACTGAAGGCAAACACCCCACCTTTCCCTCTTTGCATCTGCAGTGCTTTTAAAGAGCTTGTTCTAAAATAAGCACTCAATTTGTTTTTTAAAAAGCTATTTATTTTTATTTATTTAGCTGTGCTGAGTCTTAGTTGTGGCACATGGGATCTAGTTCACTGTGCAGGGATTGAACCTGGAGCCCCTGCATGGGGAGGGTGGAGTCTTAGCCACTGGACCACCAGGGAAGTTCCAGCATTTGCTTTTGAATGAGATAAAATGTCTCCCCACCATCCCACAAGATGTCCACATCCTAAGCCCTGGAACCAGAGACTATATTGCTTGAATAGGAATGGGAACGTTACAGATGTGATTCAACTAAGGATCTTGAGATGGACAGATTATCTGTTTGGCTACCCCAGACCCCTTCCTGGGACCCTCCCTCCAGACATGCCCAGTATACAGCAACTAAAGGTCCATCCTAAAGGAAATCAGTCCTGAATATTCATTGGAAGGACTGATGCTGAAGCTGAAACTCCAATACTTTGGCCACCTGATGCGAAGAACTGACTCATTGGAAAAGACCCTGATGCTGGGAAAGATTGAAGGCAGGAGGAGAAGGGGACAACAGAGGATGAGATGGCTGGATGGTATCACCAACTCAATGGACATGAGTTTGAGTGAACTCTGGGAGTTGGTTGATGGACAGGGAGGCCTGGTGTGCTGCGATTCATGGGGACACAAAGAGTTGGACACGACTGAGCGACTGAACTGAACTGAACTGAAAGGGAAGGCCAGGCTTCCAGCATTGAATCTGCTGTTGGCCTGTGCTTGGTTAACAAAGGCACCTTTGTAACATATCTGTATATCATCAATCCAAATCCATATGCCTTTAATTTCATTATTTAGTTACTCTGTGCCTTTTGTAATTTCCAGCTTTATTGAGGTATAATATTATAAGATATTAAAAGTACACATGCGGTGATTTGATATACATACACATTGTGAAAGGATTCTGCAATCTAGTTAATTAACACATCCATCACCTCACATATTTATCTTTGTTTATTATTTATTTTTTTTGTGACCATTTAAGTTTCTACTCTCTTAGCAAATTTCATGGATACAACCCCGTGTTGTCACCTGTAGTCACATTTTACCTTCAATCCTCACATCTCATTCATCCTATGTACCTTTGAATCAAATTACTTTTGAAGTCAATTTGCTTTATGAATTATACGAAATATTTAAATTTCTATATAGTTTTCAAAAAATTTTTTTAAATATCTTTTTTTAGCTGTGCCCCCGGCTTGGTGAGATCTTATTTCCCTGACCAGGGATCTAACCTGTGCCCCCTGCAGTGGGAGCACAGGGTCTTAATCACTGGACTCCCAGGGAATTTCCTTAATCAATTCACTTTAAAGCAAACAAGCAGTGCACTCTGGGCTTCTGTAGATGGGCTTTCTGTAGATGGGACTTTTCCTGTGAGGTGCTCCAGTCTCTCTGTTATGGGGTGACAGGGTGTTGAAATAGAGTGTTTTCCCATATTCCTGCCAACTTGAAAATACCATCAGCTGAGGTGGTGATGCATTGTCAATCTGCCTTTTGATTAGTGTCAGGGGAGGGGAAGCAGGGACAGTTGGGTTGTTAATTCTGCAGTCCTCTTAACCTTCTGCCCAGTAAGGCAGGAGCACCAAGAATGTGCTCAAAAATCCCCCAGGTGGGGCCTGAGATAGGTCTGGGCTCCAGTGGGAAGGCATTGCAGTCACCAGTTCTTTGTCTTGGAATGGCTGCCCTCGTGAGGCTCTCCAACCATTGCTGCAAGGGCGTTTTCTAACCAGGAGGTGAAAGAGGTCTCCCAGCCAGAGGGGTTCTGGAGCATCCAAGGGGAGAATCAGGATTCTGGGAGGAAGGCTCTCTCTCTCTTGTGTAACGTAGAAGTTATATCCTGGGTGCCTGGAATTTCCTCCTATGACTCACTCCCCTGCTACCCCACCAGCACTGCTCTGAATCACAGGTCTTTGCAAACCATTCCCAGGCTTCATGGTCAGCTGGCTTCCAAGTAGGTTCAGCCAAGTGGAGGCACTGGTGGGGTTGGAGAGGGATGGGGATACTGGGGGAGATCCAATAATATGATACAGGATTGTAACCTATAGTTACATTGTACCTCAAATCCTCACACCTCACTCTCTCTGTGCTCAGGACAGCATCTCTGGTAGGGGCTGGGTGACTCCGTGGTTCTGGAGATATCACCTCATCCATTCATCCTTCCAGACCTACTACTCATGGTGCTTGCTGCCCACTGCTGCTAATGTCTCAATTCTTTCGCAATCTCCGCTTGGCCCTTTCAGCTATTTGACAGCAGTCCCACACCTTAAATTCCCTCTGTGGAGGCTTTGCCTTGGTTTCTGGTGTCCTGATTGCACGTGGCTTAATGCAGCAACTTTGTATCCAGCCTGGTGCCCAGCACTGGGAGAAAAGAAGGATTCAGACACGATGATGTATAGACCACAGAGATGGCTGTACAACATCCTTGGGAGAGTTGATGATCACCGATCATGGACTTTAAATGTGGTGCTGCCTGTAGTATACAGAGTCTGAATATGATGGAATCAGGGATTTCTGCCTACATACATGGAAACTGATGTTCTGAAGCTTTTCTGTCTCCCCCTCTGAAGCTGGAACTCAGCGTTCAGGTCCCAGTGAAATGCCACAACCTCCTAGGTTCTGAAGGCAAGATTGGAAGGACAGCTGTGTATACCAATTATTTATTTCTACCTTTGACTTTTCTGTGTTTTCCTTAATGATTCTCAGAAGCTGACCTGGTGAGGAATTTTCACACTTGTAAACAGATATGAAAAGATTGCATCTGAAAAATTAACAAATGTTTTTCAAAACTGCCAAATCAGAAGGAAGGAAGGTGACTTTTCAAAGAACCCCAGGCTTGGCTGGTGGTGACCACCACTGCCAGCCAAGAACAGGAGTTCCTGGGAACCCAATCATTTTAGTTGAGAATCAGTGATAGAGATAGAGGTATGAGGTGGAGTTTATTGGGATGACTCTGGAGGTGGGGATGGTGGTCCTGCACCTTCTCCTGTGTGCCCAGGATGATGTTGGCTCTTATTTCAGTTGGGAGTCATTTCACAGACTGGAAAGTGACATAGGAAATGTATTTTGCAGGAGTGGAGCCAATTAAAAGTCAGAAGATGATACATCACAGCTGCCCATTCTAGGCAAGATTTATTCAGAATATTTACTAAGTTTCTGGTTCTTCTCTCAGTGTCACAATTTTCTCTGAAAACCATAATTCATCTTATATTTAAAATGCTTGAAGTCTGGGCTTCCTTGGTGGTCCAGTGGTTAAGAATCCATCTTGCAATGCAAGGGACACTGTTTTGACCCCTGGTCCTGGAAGATCCCACATGTTGCAGAGCAACAGAGCCTGAGCGCCACAACTACTAACTCAGTGCTCTAGAACCCTCCAGCCACAATGACTGAGCCCATGTGCTGCAACTACTGAAGCCTGAGAGCCTACAGCCTGTGCTCCACAAAAAGAGAAGCCTCCGCAATGAGAAGCCCACACACTGCAATGAAAAGTAGCCCCTGCTTTTTTCCACTAGAGAAAGTCCGTGTGCAGCAACAAAGACCCAGCATGACCAAAAATAAATACATCTAAAAAAATGCATGACATAGTCACATGTCATTGCCTCCTTCTCGACAAATAGGGACAGTGTGATAGATTCCTGGGTGGTCCACAGACTGCAGTTTGAGACGTTCTGGGGATGCGGTGAGAGACAGTGAGTGAGAGACAGTTCTCCGGTGGGATTACAGTGTGGTAGGATAGTAGAGAGACAGGCTGGAACAGCATCCAGAGGACCACATGTATCATTCCCATCTGAGTACTGCCTGCCTTCCCATTTTTAGAAATTGTGGAAAATATGCCTAAGTTTCCCCAATTTTGCAATGTACATTAGAGAGCTAGGATGAGATGATATAGATTGATTCATTAATTCCACAAATATTGACTCTTTAGCACTGATGATGATTCAAGATATACAGAGTTGCATAAAGGGTGGATTTTGTTTTGGGGTACAGTGTCTTCAACATTTGGTATCCTCAGATCATTTAATCAGTGTTTGGATGCAGAGTACAAGTTTATAAATAAGACATAATCTTTTGAGATTTAATAATGATGATTCTAATATTACTAAGAATGATCATATTTCTGATGATTACACCTCTGAGTCAATGACAGATAGCTTACACCCTAAGCTTGCTTGCTTTCTTTTGCTCTTTCTTTCTTCCCCTTTTTCTTTCCTTCTTTCCTCCCTCCCTTCCTTCCATTCTTTCTTTCTCCTGGCTCATTAGAGACAGCAGGTAGAATGAATTAGTTCTAATACTTCTGGATGTCTGAAGTGACCACAGACTCAGAGCATTTGCTGTGGCTTTTAATTGCCAACTGCTTCCTGAGAGTTACGTAATTCCTGCCCCTTTTGCTGCACATCCCTTGAATGGACACATTCCCATTCCATCTTTGATCATATCTACACTTCTCTGACATTACAGAGTCAAGATCAGGTAGCATACTGTCGACCACAAAATAATGAACAGAATATGAAGTCATCTAATATTTCTTTCTGATACACGCAAGAAACAGCACACGCACTGAGAGCTGTTTTGTATGAAACATGCATTTGTAAAATAAAATGTTTGCGAGAACACACTGATACAAGTTGCTTTTCTGCAGAGAAAGTTGTCTGATAAAGGAACTTACCAATACTGTACTGCACTCTCTCTCCAAGTATATCTGGTATTCAATTCGCACCTGACTTTGAAGCTTTCTTAGAACTAGTGTGTAAGGTACTCGTTTTACGCTACAAGGAAGACATACATCTTTGATGGTGATTATGTAATTTTGATTTCTTTACCTTTAACCATGATGCTAATTTGGTATAAAACGCATTATGTTGCTTTTGCTATAAAATGATTATTAGAGAACTACTTCTTTTTTGAAATGTCACAAACATTTCCATGGCTTCCTGTCAGTTAAATAAAATCCAGTTTTCAGGGAGTCATTATTCTTACTAGTTACTCTTTTCTTCTTCATGAAAGCTCATCATATTTTCAGATTCACTGGCCTCAATACATTCAGATCTACATTTGGGATTTGGCCATTTGGGATTTGATGTTCATATCATCATTCTAGATAAAATACTAATATTACTATTTTAATCACTAAGTTTGATACTTAGTTAACCTGTGTGGAGTCACTGACCTATGTTTATGATTTGGAGTATAATGACAACACGATAGAAATGATCCACCGTGCAAACTTAACAAATGCCAGCAAAAGCCACAAATTATATAAAAATACTTTAGCTGATATTAATTCCACCCTGATCACTGAACATTCAGTACAAACAAAACTCCAGACCATCTGGTCTTCGCAATGCCTATACAACTTTAAAGTTGTAACGATTATTAAGAACATAATGTAGTTTCTTTGATAATCACATTTCATCTTACATTTAAAATTTATGACATCTCTAACTCCATTGCTTTTTCCTCTGCAGCTGTCAACGCACTAGCTAGATGGCTGGATGTAGTCTACTAGGAGAAGAGGAGTGAAATTTATAGCACAGTGTGTTGGTGGAAGTGTAGTTCAGTTTGGCTGGAAAAATACATTTTGACAGGTGAATGGGGACAAGGTGGGAGAAGGGAGGGAAGCAGAGGCCAGATCGTGACATACTTTGGTAGCAGGGGGGGATAGGTGAGGTTTATATTTTAGTGGCTTGAAGAGGGTAAAATTGGGGACCCAAGAATGATGTAGGAAGTTGTTGTAGGTATGCAGGTGAGAGGTGATGGTGGCTTGGTTGAGGAGAGTTGTGATAAAGAAGGAGAGAAGGACTTCCCTCGGGGTCCAGTGGCAAAGAATCTGCCTTGCAATGCAGGGGATGCAGGTTCTATCCCTGGTCAGGGAACTAAAATCCCACCTGCCACAGAGCAACTAAGCCTGTACGTTGCAACTACTGAGCCTGTGCACTCTGGAGTCCGATTCACAGCTGTAGAGTCTGTGTGTCATAGCAGAGAGTCCATGCGCCACAAGGAAAGATCCCATGTGCTGCAACTAAGACCCAATGCAGCCAAATAAATTAATAAATAAAAGGAGGGAAGAAGACAGCTTGAAGATATATTAAGGAAGATAAGCCTCAAATCAGGGGTTGACTCCCAGTGATCAAGTATGTGTATGTTTTGCAGGTAGGAGGAGAAAACTGAAGAAGAAGGAGGAATCAGGAATGACTCTCCTTCTGAAACAGAAAATGCAGTTGTATGAGGAGGTTGGGGGTGTGTGCACACTTTTGATTCTGGACATTTTGCATTCAAGTGGTCCACGTGACAAGTGAGCAGGTATGTGGCCCAGACACTGGAGTTCAAGACAAGCAACTGGGTTGGAATTCATACTTGAGGATCACCAGTTGATGTATGACCATGGAAATGAGTGGGGACTCTCAGAGTGAGTGACACCATGAGAAATGAAGAGGCAGAGGATGGGACATCAGTCTTTAAGTTGCCAACTGAAGAATGTTGCCTGGCCACCGGCTCTATAGGGTTGAGTCATTTGCCACTGTGGTTGCTGACTTTCAACACACGCTGAAAGGAGTTCAGGGTGGAGATCAGGGTTAGGGTTCTCTGTGCTCTGGGAAAACTGGCAGAACAGACCTTCTGATAGATATTTTCAGGAGAAATTTTTTGTAAACCTGGATTCTTGCATCTTCCCATACATTGAAAAGTACCAAAATCATTAACTAAGACATCTGTTCCTTATGACTAGCGGAAACCTTCTATCGAGATGTATGACTGGTTGTTAAGTATCCCCTTCAGCAAAATCACATATATGTTGACCTCCCCCCTTATCTCTTCAGACCAGTTCTCAGAGGTACCTGAGAGGCTGTCTCCCTGGCTATAGTCCTCAGTACGATACTGAATAAACTTTGCTCACAGCTTTTACATCATGTATTTTTCTTTTTAAGTTGACACAGTCTTGGCCAGGAGGATAAGAGCCAAATGAAGGACAGGAGAAAAACTGGAAGAATGTATCATGGAATTTCAGGGAAGATGGTTTTTCAAGGAAGAGAGAGTGGTCAGTTTTACTAAATGTTGTTGGGAGTTCAAGCAGGATGTGGATGGAAAGTGTGTCTTTTTTTAACAGCAACTATTTGGTTCTGTGACCCTGGCAGGAGCATTTTTAACCCAGTGACATGACAGATGACAGTGAGTTGGGGGTTGAGATTGAGTAGGGTATACGAGAGGACCTCATGGGTGCAGACGATGCCTACAAGATTCTAAGCTATGAAAAAGCCCCAAACTGGCCACTAGCTGGAGGACACCCTACCTAGAAGGTCACTCTTTTCCCCCCTTTTAACATGGAAGGAACTTAAACATGTTGATGTCTGGGAAAGAGAGAGAGATCAGAAGGACATATATCGCATGACACTGTCTATATGTGAAATCTAAAAAAAAAAGATACAAATGAACTTATTTAAAAAACAGAAATAGAACCACAAACATAGAAGACAAACTGACGGTTACCAAAGGGAAAAAGGGGAAAGGATAAACTAGGAGTTTGAGATTAACAGATACACACTATCATTATAAAGTAGATAAACAATAAAGTCTTACTGTATAGCACAGGGAACTAAATTAAATATTTTGTAAGAACCTATCAGGGAAAGGGCTTCCCAGGTGGCGCTAGTGGTAAAGAACCCACCTGCCAATGCAGCAGATATAAGAGAATCCAGTTTCATTTCTGGGTCAGGACGATCCCGTGGAGAAGGGCATGAGAACCTATTCCAGTATTCTTGCCTGGAGAATCTCACAGTCAGAGGAGCTTGGTGGGCTACAGTCCATGGGGTTGGACATTACTGAAGTGACTTAGTGCACATGCATAAGGGAAAAGAATCTGAAGATTTCATATGTATATTCATGCTGTACACTTGAAACTAACGCAACGTTGCAAATCAGCTATACTTCAGTGAAAGATGCAAGAGATGCAGGTTCAATCCCTGGGTCAAGAGGAGCAAATGGCAATCCACTCCAGTAGTTTTGCCTGGGAAATCCCATGGACAGAGGAGCCTGGTGAGCTGTAGTCCATAGGGTCTCAAAGAGCTGGACATGACTTAGTAACTAAACCACCACCACCACCCATACACACACAAAGCACTACATGCGATATGCAGAATAGAAAAGGAGAATGAAAAAGACAAGAACAGTTGGGATTCAGAGAGAAACAGGATCAGCTACGACTCTAAGCAGAGGACGGCCAAATCATCCCTGTGACGAGGGAAGGAGGGTAGAATGACTACAGATGCAGGTGGGTGTTTTGATCTGACTCTTTCTGGTTTCTCTGTGGACTAAGTACTGAGTTGTTGCCTGAGAGGGGTGAAGTGGCAGAATCAGAGTAGAAAAGTGTGGGTCACATGTAAAATATTCACAGTTGTATATGAGGTGAACCGTCATCAATTAAAGAGTATATCACAGTTGACTGTGTTTCTGAAGGAATCTGCACTTCGCTAGAGCATCAGTTCCTGGTGGATATTTGCTGGGCATCTGTTGTTTCGTTCTGTACCAGCCCCACTGCATCCTCTCTCAGATACAGAATTCCTATTTCCCTTGGGGAGTCACCTTTCTCCCACTCTCAGGCCAGGTGATTCAAATGGCTCACTTCAAAAGTGGCATGCACCCATGTCTTGCCCGTCAATCAATCCCATTCTGTCTGGTCACATGGATTGGCTCAGAGATGGGTAAATAGCTCAGAATACACAAATCAGACTCAGTTCCAGGGTACTAGTTTGAATTATTGGAGAAAAGAATGTCTCTTTCAATTGTACTGCTGACTGTGTGGATCATGTAACTGAATCTGCTGACATCCATTTTATTTGAGAATGAGGCCGACCTGTGGGCAGCCAGAGTCGAGAGATGGGCAGAGACTCATACTGATGAGAGTGTTTGAAATCCTAGTTCAAGCCGTATCTGAAAGAAGCACCCCTGGATTTTCAGTTACAAAGGTTAACAATTCCATTGGGAATAAGTTTTCTGATCTTCCAAAGGAAGGGTCCTGGCTACTACAGAAGGATACGGCCTGATAGATTTGGGCACAGAATGGAAAGTTATCTGAGAAGAAAGAAACAGGACTTGGTGACGGACTGGATATGAGAGATGGCAAAACAGGAATTTTCCAGTGTGAGTGCCTGAAAGAACAGAGAGATGCTATTTACAGCAATGGAGATCACGAGTTGAGGGAGATAACAGATTCGGCTTTAGATCAGCTGGTCTGAGATGTGGTCAGATCACTGTAGGCAGACAAGTCCATGCTAACACAACTTGGAGAATTCAGGGGATGCAGTGTTTAATGGAAAAATTTGGTTCATTTCTCTTAGAAATGAGAAGTGAAGCTGCAGGAATGGATCAGTAACCTGAGGGAGAGAAAGAGAGAGGGAATAAGGCTGAAGACAGGACTTTGCGAGGTGTCCAAGTTGCAGGATGAATGGATAGATGCAGTTATAGAGGCAAGCGAGAAATCAGGGGTCCTGGCAAGTGGAAGGATGTGAATGCAGGCAGATATTATGAGAAGAATAAACAATTTACCAACAGCACCCAGAAAGATGGGAGAAGACAGATGATGGGGATGGTCTGAGGTGGGGGTATGGCAAAGAAAAGATTTCATTCTATGGTCAAGACAGCACTTGGCAGAAGTTTAAAGTGTAGACTGTGATGATCCAACAGGTGTTTGTGTTGCAGAATGATGACCACAATACAACGAGTTAACATTTCCATCCCCTCATACAGGTGTCATTTCTTTTTGTAGTGAGGACTTTCAAGAACTATGCTCTTGGCACCTTACAAGTATATGATACATTATTGCAACTACAGACACTGTGCCACACATTAGCTCCCAGGACTTAATCTTCTTGTAACCAAGCTTGTACCCTTGGTCCCACATCTTCCCATCCATCCTTTGCCCCATAACTCCTGGAAAACACCATTCTACTCTCTGTTTCTATGAGCTCTGTCTTTCTTTCTTTCTTTTTTTTTTTAAACAAAGAGTTTCCATGTAAGTGATTTCATGCAGAATTTGCCTTTATCTGATTTATTTCACTTAGGGTAATGCCCTCAAGATTGATTGATGTTGTCTCAAATGGTGGACTTTTTATAACTGAATAATCTTCCCTTGGATATATATGCTACATTTCTTCATCTGTGCATCATACATGGGCACTTGGGTTATTTCCACCCCTTGGCTATTGTGAATGGTGAACACGTGGATGCAGCTGGGCCTTCAAGAGAGTGCTTTCCTTTCCTGAACACACGATGAAATGTACATTTATTTCTTATGCTTACTAATACTGAAAAAAAAATCAGAGTGGAAGCATTTAACTGAGTACCTTAGACTTTTGGAACAGGCTTCCAAATATAAAAATCCAGAACTTTCTGGTGAGCAAAACTTTCTGTGGACATTTAGCATGACAACTGATTTATCTCAAGGTGCTATTTCAGAGGGCTGAGAAAAATTATAATAGATTCTTTTTTTGTTAACAAAATGAAGCATATAATATCTCACTTCTAAACCAATCCTTTATGCATTTCCAGTAATTTTGCAATCTCTTATGTAACTGCTTATGTGTCAGAAGTTAGATCATAATCCTACTCTTCTCTTCCAGCTTCTAGTAAAGCATTACTTGCTAAGAACTTGCTGGTTTTCTATTTAACTGCTAAGTTCTTCCTATATTTACCTTATCGTTTGGACAATTTAACTTTTTCCCTGACTTTTTATTTTTCACAGCACCAGCAATGCCAAGATTTTTGTTAGGATTTTGTTTAAAAGCTAAAACTTTGAGAAGCTTCTGAGAAGAAACATTCTTCTTCCTTCAAGTGCTCACAACTAGCTCCTTTTTTGGGGGCGGGGGATGAGTTTAATGTGTTACCTTTACCTTTTTAAAAAATTATTTATTTTTAATTGAAAGATAATTGCTCTACAACATTGTATTGGTTTCTGCCATACATCAACATGAATCAGTCATACAACTAGTTCTGTCTTGTTACATCCTAAAGCCCCGTGTCATAAATTTCTCTTTGCTTCTCTCTACAACCTGGATTGGTTCTGACCTGGTGGGTACATTAATATGCTGGTTGGCTTCTGTTCCAGTTATTTGGTTTGTTGTTGCTTAGTTGATGAGTTGTGTTTGACTCTTTGTGACCTCATGGACTGTAGCCTGCCAGGCTCCTCTGTCTATGGGATTCCCCAGGCAGGAATACTGGAGTGGGTTACCATCTGCTTTTCCAGGAGATCTTCCTGATCCGGGGATCAAACCCATGTCTCCTGCCTGGCAGGCAAATTCTTTACTGCTGAGCCATCTTGGTACCTTGGCCATTTGGAGTCAGACGTGCTACCTTTGCATGGTGAGGTCCTGGTACACCTGGCCATTCTGGACCATGAACTGTTTTAAATACCAGCTCTTCTACATAGGAACGAGCTAATTAATCCCCTGAATCCTCTGTCCTCTTCTTTCTCCTCAGGTCCTGGAATGAAAAACTTATACTCTCCTTTTGAAAATAGTTATAATAGACAGGAAACATCGAAACACCCCTCATTAAGAAATTGATTAAATAAATTATGATGCATCCATGCCACAGAATGCTACAGAGGAGTTACAGCAGAATGAGGCAATTCTGTGCATGCTGGTATTGTGATTTATAAGAAATCACATTAGAAATATACATTTGGTCTTCTCCACGGTTCCTGGCTCATAGCCCCCCAGACCTTTGAGATGTCCTCAGCTACAAAAACAATGGGAGCACCTTTTGCTATAACATTTGGCCTCTTGTCCTCAGTTCCTGAAAAACTGCTTCAGAACCATGAAGATGTAATGAGTGTCTTATTATTCAAAACAAGCCCCTCTCAACCTCAACAGGGTTCATGCTAATGAGGCAACTTTTGGAAATCCTTTAAAGATGGGGAAGCTGGTTGCCAGGGTAACCAACCTTGAATAGAAGGTTAGAACTTTCAGTCCCATCCTCTGATTTTCTGGAGAAAATGGGAGAGGGGCTGGAGGCTGAATCAATCACCAATAGCCATTGATTTCGTCAATATTGCCTGTTAAACGAGGCTTCCATAAAACCAAAAAAGGATGGGGTTCAGAGACCTTTCAGGTTGGGGTATCAGAACATGTTTTTATGCCTGCTGTTGGGGCTCAGACTCCCCTAGGACAGAAGCTCCTTTGTTTGGGACTCCACCTTAAATATCTCTTCCTCTGCCTGTTGATTTGTATCCTTTAATACCCTTTGTAATAAACCAGTAATCCAGGGAATAAACTGATTCCTTGAGTTATGTGAGCCATTCTAGCAGAATAGTTGAACCCAAGGAGTAGGTGCAGGAAACTCTGACTTACACACAGTTGATCAAAAGCACAGGTGATGACTCAATTGGTGTCAGAAGTGGGATGTGGGTGTCTTGTACGATTGAGCCTTTAACCTATGGGATCTTATGTCCCTGGGTAGAGTGTGTCAGAATTGAATTGAAATGTAGGACACCCAACTTGTGTTGGAGAATTTCTTCCTGGTGGGGAATTCCACCTCACTCCCCCAACACATACACACATTTGAATTGATTCCAGAACTTTTAGTATGCTAATCTGATGTGATCACTGAGTTTTAGGGCCGAGAAGAAAAAGCAAGATGCAGGATCCTAGAAATAGTGTGATACACTTTTGTATCAAAAAGGAGGGGGCAATGGGTCCAGATGGCTTCACAGCTGAATTCTACCAAAAATTTAGAGAAGAGCTAACACCTATCCTGCTCAAACTCTTCCAGAAAATTGCAGAGGAAGGTAAACTTCCAAACTCATTCTATGAGGCCACCATCACCCTAATACCAAAACCTGACAAAGATCCCACAAAAAAAGAAAACTACAGGCCAATATCACTGATGAACATAGATGCAAAAATCCTTAACAAAATTCTAGCAATCAGAATCCAACAACACATTAAAAAGATCATACACCATGACCAAGTGGGCTTTATCCCAGGGATGCAAGGATTCTTCAATATGCACAAATCAATCAATGTAATACACCACATTAACAAATTGAAAAATAAAAACCATATGATTATCTCAATAGATGCAGAGAAAGCCTTTGACAAAATTCAACACCCATTTATGATAAAAACTCTCCAGAAAGCAGGAATAGAAGGAACATACCTCAACATAATAAAAGCTATATATGACAAACCCACAGCAAACATTATCCTCAATGGTGAAAAATTGAAAGCATTTCCTCTAAAGTCAGGAACAAGACAAGGGTGCCCACTTTCACCATTACTATTCAACATAGTTTTGGAAGTTTTGGCCACAGCAATCAGAGCAGAAAAAGAAATAAAAGGAATCCAAATTGGAAAAGAAGAAGTAAAACTCTCACTATTTGCAGATGACATGATCCTCTACATAGAAAACCCTAAAGACTCCACTAGAAAATTACTAGAACTAATCAATGACTATAGTAAAGTTGCAGGATATAAAATCAACACACAGAAATCCCTTGCATTCCTATACACTAATAATGAGAAAACAGAAAGAGAAATTAAGGAAATAATTAAATTCACCATTGCAACGGAAAGAATAAAATACTTAGGAATATATCTACCTAAAGAAACTAAAGACCTATATATAGAAAACTATAAAACACTGGTGAAAGAAATCAAAGAGGACACTAATAGATGGAGAAATATACCATGTTCATGGACTGGAAGAATCAATATAGTGAAAATGAGTATACTACCCAAAGCAATTTATAGATTCAATGCAATCCCTATCAAGCTACCAACAGTATTCTTCACAGAGCTAGAACAAATAATTTCACAATTTGTATGGAAATACAAAAAACCTCGAATAGCCAAAGCAATCTTGAGAAAGAAGAATGGAACTGGAGGAATCAACCTACCTGACTTCAGGCTCTACTACAAAGCCACAGTTATCAAGACAGTATGGTACTGGCACAAAGACAGAAATATAGATCAATGGAACAAAATAGAAAGCCCAGAGATAAATCCACGCACATATGGACACCTTATCTTTGACAAAGAAGGCAAGAATATACAATGGATTAAAGACAATCTCTTTAACAAGTGGTGCTGGGAAAACTGGTCAACCACTTGTAAAAGAATGAAACTAGAACACTTTCTAACACCATACACAAAAATAAACTCAAAATGGATTAAAGATCTAAACATAAGACCAGAAACTATAAAACTCCTAGAGGAGAACATAGGCAAAACACTCTCTGACATACATCACAGCAGGATCCTCTATGACCCACCTCCCAGAATATCAGAAATAAAAGCAAAAATAAACAAATGGGACCTAATTAACCTTAAAAGCTTCTGCACATCAAAGGAAACTATCAGCAAGGTGAAAAGATAGCCTTCAGAATGGGAGAAAATAATAGCAAATGAAGCAACTGACAAACAACTAATCTCAAAAATATACAAGCAACTCCTACAGCTCAACTCCAGAAAAATAAATGACCCAATCAAAAAATGGGCCAAAGAACTAAATAGACATTTCTCCAAAGAAGACATACAGATGGCTAACAAACACATGAAAAGATGCTCAACATCACTCATTATCAGAGAAATGCAAATCAAGACCACTATGAGGTACCATTTCACACCAGTCAGAATGGCTGCGATCCAAAAGTCTACAAATAATAAATGTTGGAGAGGGTGTGGAGAAAAGGGAAACCTCTTACACTGTTGGTGGGAATGCAAACTAGTACAGCCACTATGGAGAACAGTGTGGAGATTCCTTAAAAAACTGGAAATAGAACTGCCTTATGATCCAGCAATCCCACTGCTGGGCATACACACTGAGGAAACCAGAAGGGAAAGAGACATGTATACCCCAATGTTCATCGCAGCACTGTTTATAATAGCCAGGACATGGAAGCAACCTAGATGTCCATCAGCAGATGAATGGATAAGAAAGCTGTGGTACATATACACAATGGAGTATTACTCAGCCATTAAAAAGAATACATTTGAATCAGTTCTAATGAGGTAGATGAAACTGGAGCCTATTATACAGAGTGAAGTAAGCCAGAAGGAAAAACACCAATACAGTATACTAACGCATGTATATGGAATTTAGAAAGATGATAACAATAACCCTGTGTACGAGACAGCAAAAGAGACACTGATGTATGGAACAATCTTATGGACTCTGTGGGAGAGGGAGAGGGTGGGAAGATCTGGGAGAATGGCATTGAAACATGTAAAATATCATGTATGAAACGAGATGCCAGTCCAGGTTCAATGCACGATACTGGATGCTTGGGGCTAGTGCACTGGGATGACCCAGAGGGATGGTATGGGGAGGGAGGAGGGAGGAGGGTTCAGGATGGGGAGCACATGTATACCTGTGATGGATTCATTTTGATATTTGGCAAAACTAATACAATTATGTAAAGTTTAAAAATAAAATTAAATTAAATTAAAAAAAAAAACCATTCATCCTAACAGTAAAAAAAAAAAAGGAGGGGGCTAGATATACAGAGGTCTAGAAGCCCACTGAGCATTTGAACTGGATGCTAAGTAGAATGGGTGTCTCAGGTGGATGAGCTGGGCACCTGGGTTCAGGTATGTCTTTACATCATTTCAGTCATGAGAGGGCATTAAAGTCCTATACATGAGTTGATGTTAACACATGAGTCCTATAAACAGATAGCTTGGGTACCAATCCCAGCCTCTCCACTTACCATGAGTCACTGCACACAAGTTATTTAACCTCACTGAGGATCAGTATTTCTATCTCTATAGTAGAGATAATAATAGTACTTACTTTATATGGTTGTCACAAAGATTATATGAATTAATGCATGATTTTTTAATTGGCTTATATTAAGTGCTATATGAGTGTTAATTATTATATGATCCCTTGCTGGAATGCTTTATCATAGACATGTAAAGCCTTTGTTAAATTAGAGGAAAATGTGTGAAAATAGATGAAGGCAAAAAAGTTAAACATTTCACACATAGACTTTGATTGGACTCAAAAGGACCTCTTGTCAAGCCCAGGAAATGAGTGATTTTCTCTTCACTGCCTGCCACCTCAGCTCCCAGCTTCACCAAAGATGAAAGCAGAGAGAAGCAAGGCTGCCCAGAGAAAAAGACAGCACTTTTGAAAAGGACTGAATAACTGTGTCCAGATGCAGTAAATGCCAAAGGAGATGGAACCCAGAGGTTCTCAAGTCAGGGGGCTCCAGTTGAAAGTTGACTTGAAAATTCAAATAAACTGATTGGAGCCTCCGTCCAGTCTTCTACGGTGAGACCTTCCTGGCCTGAGAAAAAATATCAAGGTCTTCACACTCTCCCGGTCAGTTCCGTTCTGAGCCCACTTCCTCTTTACCTTTTGGCCACGGCCCTGTGGTTCTTTTGTACATCCTGTCACCCCTGCGGAACAATGCCAAATTCCCTTCCTCCTCCTCCAGAATACCTCCATGAGGTAGCAAACACACCAGACTTTTACTGATCTTTTGGAGTGAGAGCGAGGTCTGCTGGGCAGTTGACATTGGGCCAGCACATGTAGTTCCAAGTCCAGCCACTGGGGGGCGTTGACTGGCCACCGAGCTCTATTGTTTCTTCCTAGTCCTTTTTTTCCTCTTCCTTCCAAATGCCAGTCTCCAACCTCCACTTGGTGGCTTCTGTGCTCACAGCACTCACTTTATATTCGTCCCCTCCTTCTAGACCATACCTTGTCCTTAGGGTTAAAGACGGTAGCAGGGAAAACAGTGCAGGGTGGAGGGGGGCACTGGTTTATTTTCTGCCCTCTACCAGCTATTAAAGTGGTTTCTTAAATCTATCCACACTTTTCTGAACACATCTTCTCTGATATAGCTTTGCCTCTTTCTCCATCCCTCTAACAGGCAGAGATGTAGTTGGAGGACCATTGAAATGATCATGGTCTAAATGGTCCAAATGAAATGGTCCAAATGAGGCCAGCCTGTCCTATGCAATGAGTAGTAGCCACAGGCCCCCTTGAGGATGACCTACTTTGCTGTATCAGAATCTCATCATTTTGAAAATGGAGCACTATGAAGCATCTGTTGTCCTGGAGAAAGCAGATAGTAAAAATTCTTGTGGGCTTCTGAAGCCGAGCCCTCCTAACACTCCTTTAGGAACTGTTAGGAAGTGCTAGGAAGGAGGCAGATTTTTAAAATCAAGTGAGGGTATTGAATGATCCAAAGAGGGATGTTAACCAGTAAGAATAGCCTGACTTGGTGACTCAGGATTAGGACAAAAACCTAATGGTTTGGGGACTTCCTTGGTGGTCCAGTGGTTAAGAATCTGTCTTGCAATGCAGGGGACTCAGGTTTGATCTCTGGTTGGGGAACTAAGATCCTACATGTCACAGGGTAACTGAGCCCGTGTGACTCAACTAGAGAGAAGCCTGACACAGCCAAATAAAAAATACAGTTTCTTTAAAAGCCTAACGAATGATTTTGTTGCAGAGTATGTAGTCTCACCCTCTGAAGTGTCATGCTTTGAGGATTAACAATTTTACCTTTAGACTACATTGTATCTTTTCCCCACCTTAAGTTCCTATGTTGAAGCCCCAACTCCCAATATACTTGGAGATGGGTCCTTTAAGGAGGTGATTAATGTCATGAGGGTGGGATTCTAATTCAATAGGACTGCTGTCCTTAAAAGAGAAGGGGGAGACGTCAAGTCCTCCCGCCCCACCCCTTTCCTGAATGCTCAGAGGGAAAGCCATGTGAAGACACAGCAAGAAGGTGGCCCTTTGCAATGCAGGAAGAGAGATACGGGAAACCAGCACTGATAGCACCTTGATCTTGGATGTTCAGCCTTCAGAACAATGAGAAAATAAATTCCCGCTGCCCAGTCTCGGATATTTTGTAACATCAGCTCAAGGAGTACCGGCAGGGAACATGTGAAGTGAGTATTGATCTGGGAGTCTGTGCAGCCCTGTCTCAGCTCTGGGTTAAAAAGGTCTCCACCCCAACATCAATCACCACGCGGCTGACTCTGCGGACGCACTACTCGGCAGTGCCGCCAAGTGGCCGCAGGATGCAACGGCAGACGTGAACCCGTCGCGCGGAAACCTCCCCCATGCTCCCGCTCTCCCATCCTCCTTGTTCTCTGCAAGCCCCTGTAGTTCTTGGACAATGCATGAGTGGGTGGCCATTGAAAGGAAGATTCTAGACATCCTGATAATAAGGCAGGTGTGTGCTTAAGAAATTAGTTTGCAACAATACAAGAAGTAAATTAATTGTATTTGTGTCCAAATTGGTGAAGCGTTTCATGAGATAACAATGCTAAAGCAGCTGCAGCAGTTATTGTTGTAAATAGCATTTTAATTTCTTCTTCCTACGTCGAAGTAACAGCTTATATGATTTCATTGAGCTTTGGGATTGCACTTTTTTTTTACTCTCTACCTCTCCTGATACATTCTCTGCCCTTCCCTTCCCTTCCCTTGTCTTCCCCCAGGAAGTCAACTTTCATGAATCAGATCAATAGATTTCCTTTTTTAAAAAAATATAATTTTATTTATATATTTATTTTTGGCTTTGCTGGGTCTTTATTTTTGAGTGGGTTTTTCTCTAGTTGTAGTGAGTGGGGGCCACCCTCTAGTCCTGGTACATGGGCTTCTCTTGCTGTGGAGGCTTCTCTTGCTGTGGAGGCTTCTCTTGCTGTGGAGGCTTCTCTTGCTGTGGAGGTTTCTCTTGTTGTGGAGCATGGGTTCTCGGCCATGCGGGCTTCAGGAGTTGCAGCTCCTGGGCTCTAGACCACAGCCTCAGTAGTTGTGGTGCACAGGCTTAGTTTCTCCACGGCTTGTGGGATCCCCCCAGATCAGAGACTGAACCCCTGTCTCCTGGATTGGCAGGTGGATTCTTTATCACTGAACCACCAGGGAAGTCCCACCAGATTTCCTTTTCCCACTAGATCCTGGGCTGGGTTTGACCAAAGGAAGACACTGACAGGAAGTCTGACTAGCGGCAGAGAAAGGCTGGATATTCAGTCTCCCAGCTCCTCCCTGCCAGGCTGCTGATTGGTCCCTGCTGCCTTACTTCCTGTATCCATGTGCACAGCTGCTCCTGAGCAGTGTCTCTCCTGCTCTGACTTTGTCTGAGGTTCAGCACCGGCAACCTCTCCCTGGCCCTTTCCCCCAGGAGTTCACAGCTTCTCACTGTTACTGTTTCCTGGGTTCTGCATCATGTTTGCCCATGCCTGTGAAAATGCCCTTCTTTCAATTCTGTTCAGTTACCTCTGCAAGTCTCCTGCTAACCCTGAATGTTGTTGAGTCACTCAGTCGTGTCTGACCCATTGCAACCCCATGGACTGCAGCACACCAGGCTTCCCTGTCCTGCAGCATCTCCCGGAGCTTGCTCAAAGTCATGTCCACTGAGTTGGTGATGCCATCCAACCATCTCATCCTCTGTTGTCCGCTTCTCATCCTGCCTTCAGTCTTTCCCAGCATCAGGGCCTTTTCTAATGAGTCGGCTCTTTGTGCATTAGGTGGCCAAAATATTGGAGCTTCAGCTTCAGCATCAGTCCTTCCAATGAATATTCAGGACTGATTTCCTTTAGAAATGACGGATTTGATCCCCTTGCAGTCCAAGGGACCCTCAAGAGTCTTCTCCAGCACCACAATTCAAAAGCATCAATTCTTCAGGGCTCAGCCTTCTTTATGATCCAACTTTCACATCCATACATGACTACTGGAAAAACCATAGCTTTGACTAGATGGACCTTTGTAGGCAAAGTAATGTCTCTGCTTTTTAATATGCTGTCTAAGTTCTTCCAAGGAGCAAGCATCTTTTAATTTCATGGCTACAGTCACCATCTGAAGTGATTTTGGAGCCTAAGAAAATAAAGTCTGAAAATAAACCCTGAATGGTACAGGATAATTGACTCCTTATTCTACTCTAGTTCAACCGTCTTTACTCCTTAATCTTCTTCACCCAAAATCTACTCTGCGGGAAGGAGAAACGTTTAGGTGAATCAACTGGGTGGAAAATGACACCAAATGGATGATCTGATCTTTGTCCAAGCATGTGGTTTCTGTGACACTGCATGGCTTCCTGTGTGACTGAGGACCCCCAATACTGCAATCTTCTCTGGCAAGTTTCCCCATGGCAGCTGGATTGATATGCAAAGTCAATCAATTGTGGGGAAAACCCACGATGCATGCCTAGGGTCTGGAAGCTGATGGGGCATCATTTCAGCTTCCAGCTTTGTGTCCCCAAGAAACACATTCCCCGGTCAGCTGGTGGTAAGAACTGGATATGATGCTTTTGTTCTGAACCAAGTCAAACATTGTTGTCCCTGATACCCACAACTCTGCACTGTTCTGGTGGCTCCTTCACCACCAGATCTGACAGTGCACCCGCTGGAGTGGCTGCAATTAAAAGAGCTAAGAGCATCATTTAAATATTGCTTGGATGTGGGCAAGAACATGGAGCAACTTGAACTCAGACTTGGTGGGTGGGGAGTTTGGCTCTTTCTAATTGTAGGGCTTATGACCCAGATATTTTACTCATATTTACAGGAAAGCAATGAAAATCATGTCCACATAAAGATTTCCATATGGGGCTTCCCTGATGACTTGGTGGTAAATAATCCACCTGCCAATGCAGGAGACACAGGTTCCACCCCTGGTTCGGGAATCCCTTATGCCTCCCAGCAACTAAGCCCGTGCATCACAACTATTGAGTGCTTTCTCTAGAGCCCAGGAACCACAATTACTGAAGCCCAAACTCCCTAGAGTCCATACTCCACAACAAGAGAAGCCCCAGCAATGAGAAGCTCATGCCCCACAGCTAGAGAGTAGCTCCTGCTTGCCGCAACTAGAGAAATGTCCACATAGCAATTAAGACCCAGCACAGCCAAAAATAAACAAAGAAAATTATTCTTAAAAGAATTTACATATGAATGTCCCTCTGTCCATGGGATCCTCTAGGCAAGAATACTGGAGTGTGTTGCCATGCCCTTCTCCAGGGATCTTCCTAATCCAGAGATCGAACCCAAGTCTCCCACTTTACTGGCTGAGCCACCAGGGAAGCCCCAAAATTATTTTAAAAAGGATTTACATATGAATGTCCATACCAGTACTCATATGAGCTAAAAACTGGAATCATCAACAGGAAAGACACAAACAGTGGGATATTCAGAGATGAGAACGGAAAACTATCCAGGCTTTAGAAGGAAAGAATTATTGATTCACATGATAAAGTGAATAAGCCTCAAAAATATTGCACTAAATGAAAGAAGTATTCCATACACGATTCCATTTATGTGAAATTTTCAGACAGGGAAACTAATCTATTGAGAAAAATCTCAGAATAGTGGTTGCGTCTGAAGAAGGCTAGGGTTGACTGGAAAGAGGGATAAAAGAACTTTTTTTCCTAATTTTACTTTCATTGGAGTATAGTTGATTTATAATGTTGTGTTAGTTTTAAGTGTTCAGCAAAGTGACTCAGTTGTACAAATACAAATATTCACTCTTTTTTAGATTCTTTCCTCACATAGGTTATTCCAGAATATTGAGTAGAGTTCCCAGTGCTATACAGTAGTTGAAGGAACTTTCTTAAATGGTGGGAATGTTCTGTCTTGACAAGAGTTTTGGGTACAAAGGTATATGCTTTTGTCAAAACCCATCACTTAAGGGGACTTTCCTGGTGTTCCAGTGGTTAAAAATATGCCTACCAATGCAGGGCACATTGGGTTCAATCGCTGGTCCTGGAAGATCCCACATGCCACGGGACAGCTAAGCCCATGAGCCACAACCACTGAGCCGGCACTCCAGAGCCCAGGAGCCTGCATGCTGCAACTGCTGAAGCCTGCGTGCCTAAAGATTTGCAACAGGAGAAGCCGCCACAATTAGAGGTCCAAGCACTGTGGTGAAGAGTAGTCCCCACTTCCTGCAACTAGAGAAAGCCCACGTGTAGCAATAAAGACCCAACACAGCCAAAAAAAGTAAAAATAAAATAAAACGACTGTTTCCTTTAAAAAAATCACTTTGTACTGTTAAGATCAGTGCATTTCATGCCATAAATTTTATGGAAATCAATTTAAACAAATACTGAACTCTAGTTAATGATAGACATACTTAAGTGTTCAGAGGTGAAATGGACTGATATCTGCAACTAACCTTGAAACATACAAATAAATAGGTCAGTGGTAGTAGGTATGAATAGATAATGAAAAGTATAATAAAGTAAGTATAGCAAAATATTAATTGCAAAAATTAGACCTTTCCTAACATGGTTTCCCTGACATTATTCTCTAAATGTGCTCCTGTGCTGTATGCTAAGTTGTCTGAGTCGTGTCCAACTCTGGGTGACCCATGGACTATAGCCCTCCAGGCTCTTCTGTCCATGGGATTCTCCAGGCAAGAATACTGGAGTAGGTTGCCATTTCCTTCTCCAGGGGATCTTCCCGACCCAGGGATCAAACCCAGGTCTTACAAATTGCAGGCAGAGTCTTTACCATCTGAGCCAAAATTATGAACCGATGAAACGTACTCCTACCACCCTGCAAGTGGAAACAGACTGGCATGACAAATGTAGATTTGGCCATGGGCAGGGCAGTATCACAGCTTTCTACCCCTGCTCTTTTTTTTTTTTTTGCCTGCAGAAAACACGCATGTTAGAAACAAAGCATTAGAGAAAGTTAAATAATGACACCAAGAACGCCTTCCCAGAGAGCCTTGAATTCTTCTGGCTGGATGTTCCCTAGGTTGTTTCTCTTGGTGTGTAAGTACAGGAAAAAAAATCATAAAACTGATGCCTGTATGATCACTGGCAGAGGCAGGCACTGCCATGGGATGCATAATTTATGACTTTTTCCTTTAGAAGAATCATCCTACAGGGTCCTGGTAACTTGACAACAGCTAATGTTGCAGAAAGAAGTCAATTCTGATTCTGTGTCAAAACTGTTTCTTTGACTTGCTTTCTGTTGCTTTTGTTATAATCACACATAAAGGCCCATCTCAGAGAATCCTGCCCCTCTGCCTGATACTGTTAAGCTAAAGTGCCTTTGTCATAACCCTGTCTACCTGTAGATGGCGGGAAGGAAGAAATCAACACATCCCCCTGCCTGAGGCTTGCCATTCTAGGAGATATTTACAAGATTAATGGGCTTTTTCGTTCGTTTTCTCCCCTCCCATCCCACATCTCTGATCCATAAAAGAACCTGGAATCCAGACCATGACAAGATGGTTATTTTGAGACTTTAGTCTGCCATCTTCCTGGTCAGTCAACTCTCCGACTAAAGCTGTATCCCCCCCCCCCCCCCCCCCAAAAAAAAAAAAAAAAAGCTGTATCCCTCTCTCAACACCTCATCTCTGACTCATCAGCCCATCAGGCGGTAAGCAGAACTTGGACTCAGTAACACTAAGACCAATATCTGAAGCCAAATGATGATGTTTTTGATTAAGGGCTGAATATTTACATCCTTTCAAAATTCCTGTGTTGGAGACTTATCCCTTAACATGTTGATATTAGGAAGTGGAGGCTTTAAAAGGTTTAGGTGAGGTCATGAGAGCAGGGCCTCCATGATGGGATTGGTGGCCTTATAAGTAGCGGAGAGTGACCAGAGCTTGCAGTCTATGTCCCCCAAGTGGGGATACAGTATGAAGATCATCTGCTAGCCAGGCAGAGGGCTCTCACCAGGACTGAACCTCCCAGGCTTTGATCTTGGACTTGCCAGCCTGGAGAGCCTTGAGAAATAAATGTCTGTTGTTTATGCTGCCAGTGTATAGTATTTTGTCAAAATAGACAGAACCAACTAAGACATTCATGGCATTATTAATAGCGACATTCATTTTATAGCTTACTTTGAGCTGGGCACTGATTTATCTTATTCACATGTATTCTTTTTAATTCTCACAGCCACCATTTGAAAGTACAGTTAGTATGAACATCATTTTAGGAGTGATCAAAACGAGGTTCAGTGAGGTTATATAAGTAGCTACGTCACACAGTGAATCATTAGGGGACCGGGACTTGACAACTAGTCTTTAGGATTTAAAACCCGGTGTCAGAAACTCAAATGCCTGCAGGGCTGAGGCAGGAAAAGAGAAGCAATGGGCTTTGTGCAAAGGGGAACGCCAGTTCACTCTCACTTGATTCAGTGTTGGGGTTGAACTGGGGTTGGTGGGGACTGCAGCAAACCAGACCACCCTGCTCTGCTTCTGTTTAAAGGGCCAGATTGATTTCAGCTCTAGCTGACGTCTGATGAGCATGTATGTATGTGGACTGGGTGTTGCAGGCTTTTTGGTATCTCAACTGATGCCAAATCTATATTCTGACCCAAAATACCTAAATACTTGAATATCAGAAATGAATTCAATATTAAAGTGCTGTAAATTAGCCAGTTTTACATTAACCTTAAAATACAGTATTAAAATATAGAAGTGTACATGCATGCATGCTAAGTAGCTTCAGTCGTGTCCGATTCTTTGTGACCCTATGGACTGTAGCCCGCCATGCTCCTCTGTCCATGGGATTCTCCAGGCAAGAATACTAGAGTGGGTAGCCATTTCCTCCTCCAGGGGATCTTCCTGACCCAGGAATCGAACTCTCACCTCTTACATCTCCTGCATTGGCTGGCAGGTTCTTTACCACTAGCGCCACCTGGGAAGCCCAAAATATAAAAGCAAACAATAACAAAAAACTAAAACTTATTCTGAACAGGGAGCTTCTGTTGTAAGACTCTGGATGTAACTACTACATAAATTGCCAGGCATTTCTGGCCCTATGCAAAGGCCCACTTATGGTGGGTAGCGGTGGTCAATGGCAGAGACATAAGAGACTCCGTGCTGTTGCCTGGGATTGCTGGGCAACCACGCCGATGCTGAGATGGGTAGCAAGCAGAATATTTCTTAAGTGACCTCAGGAACTCCGTGTGTTCCTTGGCTAGAAGACTCACTGGGGCCCGTGGTTCTGGCCATTGCTCAGTGGGAGGCATGCGGTAAACTCAACATCTTATGAGATCAAGGGCTCGTGCCCCCCGCCAGGAGGGGCGGCAGAGTCACTACCTACTAGGCAGCTCGCTTCCCTGACAAGTCCTATAAATAACTGACTTCTAAAACCAGACTGCTTCTGTCTAGGCTGTCTGCTGCTCTACCAGCTGACAAGGTTGCCTCACACCTGCCAGGTAAAAAGCACCTGCGGCAGCAGGAGTCAGGGGCCCTCTGCAGGTTCCCCGCAGCCCTTGGTCTCAGCACATCTCTCCATGGAACAAGGGAAGATCGGGAAACTTGCCTTCTCTAGCTACTGCTTCTTTTTTTATTTTTAAATTTTATTTATTTATTTTGGCTGTGCTGGGTCTTTGTTGCTGTGTGTGGGCTTTCTCGAGTTGTGGGGAGAGGGGGCCGCTCTCCAGCTGTGGTGCCTGGGGCTTTTCACTGTGGTGGCTTCTCCTGTTCCGGAGCACGGGCTCCAGAGGGTGTAGGCTTCAGCAGTTGTGGTGCACGGGCTTAGTGGCCCAGCAGCATGTGGAACCTTCCTGGACCAGCGATCAAACCCTCATCCCCTGCCCTGACAGGCAGATTCTTATCCACTGCGCCCGCCCCAGGGAAGTCCCTCTCCTGCTGCTCCTTGATTCATGACTTTCCCCATGAAAGCCCACCTCTGAAATACACAATGTGGAATTTCCACATTGACACTGTGGAATTTGCCTTAACCCATTTTGCATGAGAGTAGCCATAACATAGGTCTACAGGATAATGCGAGCATTTATGTAACGTTTAAATAATTGAGTTTTGAATTCAGATGGCAGCTGGTCAAACTGGGAGCCAGCCCAAGTACTGCATTTGGAGTTACTAAGATATACAAGCCTGGGGAAGAATTACCTTGACCCCAAATACTACAGAGGCTGCAGTGAGCACAAAGGGCTCCTGCACTTCTAGCTGCTTAAGGAAAGCGTGAGGATGGGTGGAAGAAGAACGCTGTCGAAAATAGTCTTTTTCATAGCGATTACCAAAACAATCAAGCTTTTTGCAAAAAGTAAAAATAATAGCCATATTCACGGAGATAAGATGACATATTCAGAGCTAATAGAAGGAAAAGTACCCAGTCATGATGATTCTTGGAAAAATGTATTCTTTTTTGAAAAAAGCTGGGGCATTAGCAGTGGGAAAATTGCAGCTTTTTCTATGAGATAGCACCATGGTTTCTCAACAGAAAGAAAAGTCTTCAGCACGGGAAATGGTTTTACTAAAGAGTTTTCGGTTAAGGGCTTTCAATTTATCCCCCCTTTTTCTTCCCCCCAATAACAGCTTTATTAAGATATTGTTTCCATACCATGAAAATAGTCCTTTTAAGTGCACAATTAAGTAGTTTCAACCATATTCACAGAATTCTGTAACCATCACCACTTCCAGTTTTCATCATCCCAAACAGGAAACCCCCAGACCCATTAGCAGTCAATGTTCTTTACCCTTCCTGCCAACTCTGGGCAACCAATAACCTACTTTCTTAAGGATTTGCCTCTTCTAGATCTTTCATGTAAATGGAGTCCTACAACACGTGGCCTTTTGTGTCTCGCGTCCTTCGCTTAACAGAATGTTTTCAAGGTTCACCTGTGTCGTGACATCCCTAGAGCCATCCCAGGGTTCCCCAGCCTTACTAGTGACATATGGGGCTGGATAACTCTTTCGTTTGCGGTGCTGTCCTTTGTACTGTAGGCTGTTTAGCATCATTCCTCTCTTCCACCCCCCTAGATGCTAGTAGTGTCTCCTCTCATTTTAATGGCAACCAAAAACATCCCCAGATACTGCCAAAGGTCCTGCGGGGAGAGGAATTGCTCCTGGTTGAAAACCACTGATTTGATCAAACCTCTTCTCAAAACTCCCCCCGCCCTTGCACTCCTATCACTGTTTAAATAAATGAAATCTGGGAAGTTAACTTAATTCCAATAACCACACAGTTAGCTAGTGACCAAGAAAGGGACCAGAACCCTAGCACTTGATAACCTACTTTATGTCTTTTTAGCATCTACCTTTCAAATTTAACTTGACTAAAATCAGGCTGCTTTTTACCCAAACAGCATTTTTCCAAAGCAGTGTTTTTTAAACTTGATAATGCAACCAAGGGTTTGTTAAAATACAGATTACTGGTCACCACCCTCAGAGTTCTTGATTTGGTTGGTCTGGGGTAGGATCTGAGAATTGGCATCTGTATGCAATTTCCAGGTGATGTTGACACTGTGAGTCTGGGGATCCTACTCTGAGAATCAGTGGCGGAGAGTAAACTCATCCTACCCTTTTATGGACAATCACAAATATCTTCTCTGGTCAGGCAGGAAACATAACTATGGGACATGGTGGTGTGAGGATGTTGTGGTTGGAGATGTAGCAGCCATTATGTGACAGTGAATAGAAAACCAAGAGAACCACTGGAAGCCAGGTTGAAGCCCTGATATCAGGGGCTGCTGACACAGCTGCAGCTGGAACTGGCAACATCTGAACATGTTGTCTTGTAGAATGGATTATCAGTTCAGTTCAGTTGCTTAGTTATCTCTGACTCTTTGAGACCCCATAGACTGCAACATACCAGGCTTCCCGGCCCATCACCAACTCCCAGAGTTTGTTCAAACTCATATCCGTCAAGTCGGTGATGCCGTCCAACCATCTCATCCTCTGTCGTTCCCTTCTCTTCCTGCCCCCAATCCCTCTCAGCATCAGGGTCTTTTCCAATGAGTCAACTCTTCACATGAGGTGGCCAAAGTATTGGAGTTTCAGCTTTAGCATCAGTCCTTCTAAAGAACACCCAGGACTGATCTCCTTTAGAATGGACTGGTTGGATCTCCTTGCAGTCCAAGGGACTCTTAAGAGTCTTCTCCAACACCACAGTTCAAAAGCATCAATTCTTCGGGGCTCAGCTTTCTTCACAGTCCAACTCTCACATCCATACATGACCACAGGAAAAACCATAGCCTTGACTAGGTGGACCTTTGTTGGCAAAGTAATGTCTCTGCTTTTGAATATGCTATCTATGTTGGTCATAACTTTCCTTCCAAGGAGTAAGCGTCTTTTAATTTCATGGCTGCAGTCACCATCTGCAGATTTTTATTGTCTCTGTATTTCCACTATCTAAAAGAAGGAGGTCTGACATTCAGAGGGTATTCAAGATGTCCTTACTTACTGAATGAATGAATTTACTGCTTACCCTTGCCAAGCTTCAGTCATCCATACATAGCATTTTTACTTTTGCCACGTATCTAAGCACCATTTCTGTTATTATCTTTTTTTTTTTCTATTTTTTGGTTGCACCCTAGGGCTTGTGGGATCTTAATTTCTTGACCAGGAATCAATCCAGATCCCGCTGCAGTGAAAGCATGGTGTCTTAACCACTAGAGCACTGGGGAAGTCCCTATTACTTTTTTTTTTTTTACCCTAACCTTCTTCCAAGTAAAATATTTGCAATCCCAGTTTTGATATGTTACTTACAGTTTCTAAGAGATTAAATGAAACACACAAATATTGTGTTTCAAAAGCATCCATCTATGATCTATGTACCACCTAGAATTCTTACACTGGCTATGAGTTGAATCATGTCCACACTTAGGGATACCCTGCTGGACTGCAGCCAGTCCTTAATTGGGTCCAGGGCGGTCTGACTTCTTCATGAATAATCAGGAAGTCTCCAAATCCCTTTCTCACTTAGAGCTGCTCTTTCTAGGTTAGGGGTGAAGCAATGGGGGGAGATTGTTTCTCGAATGCTCTTAGCGTATGCAAACTGTGAATAAATAAAAGATGATGACATCTGAGGCTGGCAGAGAAGATCCTCGAGGCAGTAACTAATCACCAACAGATGTGAGGTACAAATTACAGTGAAGAGAGCAAGCAAATATGCCCAGGATTTATTGCTATAAAGATGAATAAACCTTGCCTCCTCCAAAAGTCTCTAAAATGGACTGTGTTTTAAGAAAAACTACTTGTGAGATGAAGGGCATGATACTTTGTGTCCCTGGACATTTCTCCTACATTGTACCTAAAAAATTGTAAAAAAGGATGTTCTCTAATGAGACATTATTTCTCAGGCCAGCTCAAGCAACCTGTTTCTATCTGCCTCCTTTTGGTCCAAACCCTGCTTATTTCTCACCAAAGATTCCCAGCCTGGGGGACTCTTCATCCCGTGAGTATATGATCTTTTCAACATCAGCAGGGCAGTTTCTGACTCTCACATTGCATTAATGCAACTTTCTTTTGTGATTTATATTTATGCCAATGTTCAATTCTTCCACTTTCTCCTTCCCACAGCCTCAATGTCCTCTCCAATTCTTTTCATCCTGATAATATCCTTTTTGTAGCTAAGTCATAGGCTGTCACTTTGCATTTGTGAATGGAGTCAGAGATGTGCATGATTATTTTTATGAATGCCCATAATGACTAATGTACTGAGTGAATTCTGAGGGAGGGGCTTTAACTTCTGCCTAATGGATTGTCTCCTCCCCACCCCAACGAAACGCTTAGCTTTTTAACAATCTGCCTGTGTGGAACAGGTGATGAAAATCTGTCATTCTTTTTCAGGGTTTTCAGAGATTGTGAAAAAAGCCAAGCCTATCTTCCAATTGCTTGAATTTCAGAATCACTTTAAGTTGTGATTCAAAAGAAGAGGGAAATGCACTTCTATTTTAATAAGAATTGGACCAGAATGAGCTTAGCCTGGCTATATAAATACTCCTTCAAAGTCATAATTAGGCTGTCTGAAAAAAAGATGATCTGTTTTTCAAGGGAAAGCAACATGGTGGGCTGAGACGACCCAGCACGTGATATCCAGAGCTAGATTTCTATGTCACTTCTGACTTGGCTATCAGATACCAAGAATGTCATTTAACATTATGTGTTTCTGCTTCCTCATTTGTCTTACAAGTTTCTGTAAATGAGGAGAATATAAGAAAGTATTTGAAAACCTATAAAGTGCTATATAAATGAAATCATCCTAATAAAGCAAGGCTGCTTAACAAAATTGATTATTGTTGCAAATGCAATGATGCTTTGTCTACCTAACATCCTGGAATTAGGATCCTTAGCCTTCCAAGTTTGTTCTTTTACAAGAAATAATTTTATTTATTTATGGCTGTGGTGGGTCTTTGCTGCTGCCGGGGCTTTCTTCTAATTGCAGAGAGTGGGGGCCACTCTCTAGTTGTGGTTTGAGGGCTTCTCATTGTGATGGGTTCTGTTGTTGCGGAGCACGGGGTCTAGGGCGAGAGGACTTCAGTAGGTGCATCTCCTGGGCTTAAGAGCACAGGCTCAGTAGTTGTGGTGCATGGGCTTGTTGATCCACCACATTTGGGATCTTCCTGGACCAGGAATTGAACCTATGTCTCCTGTGTCGGCAGGCGGATTCTTTATCACTGAGCCACCAGGGAAGGCCTCAAGTTTGTTTTTGTCATGCCCAAGAACCTTCTAGACTTAGCAGAATGAAATCTCCTATAGGGGTGAGGATGTAAGGCAAAATATTTTGCAGAACATACACCTCCCCTCCCCACTGATCGCAAACTCCTTTGAGAAGCACTGCATTGGATCCAGAGACTGTCTCAGTAATTCCAGCACGGTCCAGCACCCTCCCAGCTCTAGAATTGGTCATCATTTTTTGGATGAACGCTGGATCCACTGAGGGGGCTTGGATCAGAGACCATGCTATGTGAAACTAGGCATTTTCAGAAGCTTCTGCAGGGAGATGCTCACATCCTGAGAACCGTCTGGGGAGGGAGATCATCGGGGAAGAGTAGATTCTGGCTCCCTTTTCCCCATTGCCCCCAGGAAGCTCCTCTGCATGTGGAAGGTGTGAAATCTCCTTATTATTTGATTAAGACTTCTCTTTTGAGGGACTTCCCTGGTGGTCCATGATTAGGACACCAATGCAGGGGGCACAGGTTTGAGCCCTCGTCTTGGAACTAAGATCCCACAGGCCTCATAGCACGGCAAAAAAAAAAAAAAAATCTCTCTCTAAGCTCATGTGTGTACTTGAATTTCCATGACAAATTCACATGCGATATGGTTCTACTGGGCTCAGATGCAGCTGCCATTTATAACTATAACTCCTGAATATTCATTGGAAGGACTGATGCTGAAGCTGAAGCTCCAATACTTTGGCCACCTGATGTGAAGAACTGACTCATTAGAAAAGACCCTGAGGCTGGGAAAGATTGAGAGCAGGAGGAAAAGGGGGTGGCAGAGATGAGATGGTTAGATAACATTACTGAGTCAATGGACATGAGTTTGAGCAAACTCTGGGAGATAGTGAAGGACAGGGAAGCCTGGTGTGCTACAGTTCATGGGGTCAGAGAGTCAAACACGACTTAGCGGTTGAACAACTTGAACTTCAGAAAATCTTCCCACCACATGGCAAAAGCCATAGAAGAAAGCAGGTCTCCAAGAGAAGTCTAAATATTAATTTAATTTTTAAAAGAAACTTATTATTTTTTGGCCATACCAAAAGGCATGCACGATCTTCACTCCCCAACCAGGGATTGCGCTTGTGCCCACTGCAGTGGAATCATGGAGTCTTAACCACTGGACTGCCAGGGAAGTCCCGAGACATCTAAATATTAGAAACATCACTTTTTTGTTCTCTGTGCTAGAACCAGGTGAATCCTGGTCTTCTGGAACTCTCCATCCCCTATTCACTTTGCTTGGATGACTCTTTCTACAACCCTACAGAGAATACATTTCTTTTCATTACAGGCATTAAAATCCATTTTGAGGTTTTTGCTGGGGCCTCTGAGAAAATGTGAAGATCTCACTGTCAGTAATTAGCTTTGCTGAAGGGCAGACACTGATGGCAGCCTGGCCCTGCCCGTCACAGGTGTGAGAACCAAATTCAGCAATTAGTGTCTGAGAAATACAGCTACTTTCCTCTATATGCATCTTGGGCATTGCCCAGTCCCAGATGTGACCAAGCAAACTGCCAGGCATGGAGGTGTATTCAGGCTGAGAAGAAAAGCTGCCATTTGGGAAACAGTCTGTCAAACACATTGGAAGGGAAATATGCCAATAAAGCCAAGGATTGCCTTCAGTGGCTTTGCCCAAATGCCATAGCTTTCTCTCTCTCTTTTAATATGTATTTATTTATTTGGCTGCATTAGGTCTTAGCTGTGGCAGGCAGGATCTTTCCTTGTGGTTTGTGTGCTCAGCAGTTGTAGCACATGGGCTTAAGTGGCCCACGGCATGTGGGATCTTAGTTCCTGGACCAGGGATCAAACCCATGTCTCTTGCATTGAAAGGTGGATTCTTAAGTGTCAGACCACTAAGGAATTCCCACTAGAGTCTTCTCTTTAACATGGCACATGGTTTGGAGATTCCAAAGTCCTGAAAATTATCTTGTTGGCAAAACCACAATAGGTGATATTTAATTCTCACAAAATGGGGAATTAATAGGATGAAAGGAAAAAAAATATCATTAGATACTTACAAGTGGAATCACAGGGAAGGGTTACTCTCACTTGTAAGTTGTCAATGAATTCATTCATTAAAACAAATATTTTATTGAGGACCTAATGCGTGCTCAATGAGAAATGTTCCTACATGGGCTCCATCAGTCAATAAAACAAAAATTCCTGTTCTTGTGGGGCATATATTCTAATGTGGGTAGAGACAATAAACAATCAATATGATAAGTACACTATGTAGTAGGTTGGAAAATGATGAATGATATGAAAAAATCAACCAGAAGATGGAGAGCCCACGTGGTTTCAAATGAGTAGGGATTCTCTGGTGGTCCAGTGGTTAAGAATCCACCTTCCAATGTAAGGGACACGGGTTCGATCCCTGATCAGGGAACTAAGATCCCACGTGCCTTGGGGCAACTAAACTCACACACAACTACTGAGACCGAGCGCCGCAACTCAGAGAGCCTTGCACTGCAATGATGTCAGTGTCGACATACTGAGCTCCTACTGTGTGCTCTGCACTGTTCTAGGCATCCAGGAGATGCTGAAGCCAAGGAAGTCAGGTCTTTGCTTTCATGGATATCACAGGGAAACTTTTGGATAGTATGGCAAATAGATGGGAAAACAATGGAAACAGTAACAGACTTAATTTTCTGGGCTCCAAAATCACTGCAGATGGTGACTGCAGCCATGAAATTAAAAGACGCTTGCTCCTTGTAAGAAAAGCTACGACCAATCTAGACAGCATTTTAAAAAGCAGAGACATTACTTTACCACAAAGGTCCATCTAGTCAAAGCTGTGGTTTTTCCAGTAGTCGTGTATTTCATGTCTGTCATGTATGGACTATAAAGAAAGCTGAGCACTGAAGAATTGATGCTTCTGAACTGTGGTGTTGGAGAAGACTCTTGAGAGTCCCTTGGACTGCAAGGAGATCCAACCAGTCCATTCAGAAGGAGATCAGTCCTGAATATTCATTGGAAGGACAGATCCTGGAGCTGAAACTCTGGTACTTTGGCCACCTGATGTGAAGAACTGACTCATTGGAAGAGACTCTGATGCTGGGAAAGATTGAAGGTGGGAGGAGAAGGGGACGACAGAGGATGAGATGGTTGGATGGCATCACTGAGATGATGGACGTGAGTTTCAGTAGGCTCTGGGAATTGGTAATGGACAGGGAAGCCTGGCGTGCTGCAATCCACGGGGTTGCAAAGAGCTGGACACGACTGAGCGACTGAACTGAAAGTGAACTGAAGATCTGTGAAGGAAATGATGGGAGAGATTAAGTAGAGCAATGGGACTGCTTAAGATGGGGGTGGTCAGGAAAGGTCTTTGAGAAAATGACATTTGAGAGTCGAGTGATGGGAAGGAGGTAGCCAACCCCAGATGTGGGGTAAGAGCATCGCAGACAGGAAGCAGAAAGGGCAGAGAGCATAACTCCCTTCTGTTGTCTCCTGGCTCATCAAGCACTGCCCTCCAAAAGAAAAGGAAAGCAGACCAGGGCAGTCATAATCCGGTAAGGGGAACATGGTAAGAGTTAGAGTCAGATGACATCAAGCCTTATAAACCATGGAAAGGCATTTGGATTTTTTTTTCCTGGGGGGGAATGACAAGATACTGGAGGGCTTCAGCAGAGAGAGGACATGATTTGATGGACTTTATGGGATCATGGAAGGAAATACGGAGACCCATAAGAAGGATGTTGCAATTATCCAGGTAAAGGATGATGTGCTGGACTCGGGTCGTAGCAGTGCGAATGGGATTTGTGAGCAGACACAGGAAACGCTGCAGGCAGCGCATACTCATTATAAACAAACTAAGTTCATTTCTCTTCAGATTTGTTTCTTCTCTTGCTTAGAGGTCAGGTGCTACTCTCGATCCAGAATTGTGGAAGCCATCTGAAATTCCTCCTCCTCCTTCATTTCCGATACCCGATCAGTCATCCAAGCTGGCAGACTCCATCTAAAATAGAGCCTCTAAAATACGTCCTCTTCTCTGTATCCCTACTTTATCATGTCTCACCCAGACTATTACAATGACCTCCAGATTGATCTCTCTGCCTCTAATTCCTCACCCTGCTTTGATTGATTCTGCAACATGAGGGAGAGTTTTCTGAAGTGGAAATCTGAAGATGCCATTGCGTTTCTGAAATCTAAGCAATGGCTCCCATCCCTGCAGGATAAAGCCCAAACTTTAGCAGGGCACATGTATTGCTCTCTAGATGATCTCCTGCCCGATTTCCCAGCGAGGTCCTACCTCTAACTCTAGTTAACCTGCCGGATGTAGGACCCAGGCTGTTTTCCCCTCTGCCTTGTGAAAAGCCATTTCCTTTGCCTAGGATGCATCTCTTCTAAACCACACACTGGATGAGACCCTGTTTAATCTCAGCTGATCCAGCTTCAGAGTCATTCTTTGATCACCCTCTTCCTCTGTGCAGCTGTGACCGTTCCCTCCTGTGCGGACCTGTTACACTCCATTCATTTTTCTATCATCTCCCATGTAATACTTTAGTGCACTGATTTGAAAAGCTGTTTTCCTTTTAGTGCAGACAGATTCCTCTGTTTCTTACTGCCACCATGTGTTCCATTCATCTCAGTGTCTTGAGCACCTAGCAAAGCTTCTGACACACATCAAACACAGAATCTAGTGGGGGTGGGCATGAGCGAAGGTATGAAGGATTTCTTTGCCGCCATACGAATGAAATGTGGAGCAAAAACAATTGACCTTCCTGTTGAATGGTGGGTGCATCCTGCCACCACACAATAAGCAAGACCAAAACCACCCACACTTGCCTTGGTGGGATGGTGTATCAATCAGGGTTCTCTAGAGAAACAAAACTAGTGAGGTGTATGAGTGTGTCTGTGCACGTGTGACTCTGTGTGTTTGTATACATACATTCACACCTACTTCTATAGATATCAGCGGATATCTATATCAGCTCTCTATACCTTGTGTGAATGCTCAGTCCTGTCTGACTCTTTGCAACCCAATGGACTACAGCCTTCCAGGCTCCTCTGTCCATGGAATTCTCTAGGCAGGAACACTGGAGTGGGTTGCCATTTCCTTTTCCTGGAGATCTTCCCGACCAGGGATCAAATCCACGTCTCCTGCTTGGCAGGTGGATTCTTTAGCATTGAGCCGTGAGAAAAGCCCACCAATAAAGCTGTTACCCACCAAAAGAGAGAGAGAGATTTTACCCAAGAACCTGGATTTCTAGTTTCTCTTGAAGAGTTACTAGCTCTGGCAGCACTGGGCCAGTGTCACAGGGACGATTATCTGGGGCCGGGTGGTGAGAGAGTCAATTCCTAGGCAGGTTGATAAAAAGTCTGGGGGTCCTTGAGGAGAGAGGGGTCTGGGGTTCTCGAGGAGGAGATAGGGGTCTGGAATTCTCCAGGAGGAAAGGACAAACATTTTTTTTTCTTTAAATTCCTGAGTCTTGTCACATTAAAATGTTTTTTTTTTCTTTAAGCCTGGAACTGATGATTAACAACAAACAACTTGGTTTAAACTCTGTACTAAGGATTATATAACAACAACGTATCCTGCTTGCGGACAGTTGCTCCTTCCTGAAAACCTTCTGACTAATCCTGATATCTTAGAACGTATATTATGGGAGTGGGTCTGGAAGGATCTTTCTATTGTTAAGTTCTAATCCTGTTATACTAAAATGTAAATTGTGGGAGTGGGTCTGGTAAAATTTTTACAACCTTGAGACATTCTTTTGATTTATTGTAACAACTAAATTAAAAAGTATGTAATTCCTTTCCTTGCTAACTCTAGCAAGGGGGGCGTTCTCCAGCCCCCTGCTGATGTCTATGTCAGAAACTTTCTTTGTCCCTTTTCACTGTAATAAAACTTCTGCTACACAAAAGCCTTGAGTGGTCAAGCCTGGTCTCTGGTCCTGAAACTAAATCTTCTTCAGAGATCATGAATCAGACATCATTCACTGTAAGCTATCAGTGGTGGCTTCCCCCCTTTAGTGGGGACCTTCTCCCCAGTTTTACAGAAAGCCCTCCATGTTTTCCCTCTTAAAAGAAGTTACATGCTGGTTGCCATTTATTGTTGAGCTAAGGTTGATGTTTTTCTCTTCATAGAGGTAAATTTCCCTGTGGACATGGTTTTATTACAAGAGAGACAACAAAAGCTGCCTTGGGAGAACTGTGCACACACATACCCTCCACATCCCCGCTCCCCAACCGCTCATGTCACCATGCTCCCTGCCACCACTGAGTCTGTGGTCCTCAGCAAGGCAGACTCTAATGGAGCCAGGCATCACGCCAGCAACAGGGCAGGGAAGATAGAAGGTCTGGACGGGCTCCAAGAGGACTAGGGATGCCCTCCTATCTCATGTCTCTCACTGTCAGAATTCCTCACATCCCACAAATAACCAGGACTGAACGCAGAAGCTGGTTGTGTTTCAGGAGTGCCTGTCTGCTGTTGCATTTCAGTAGAGGACTGAGCTCTTCTGAGCTCCTCTCCTCTGTGGGCTGTCTTCTGTATGGGCTGTTCCGAAGCCAAAGAGAAGAGTACCGGCTGATGGGATTTTGCGGGGCCAAAATGCTTACAGGAATGGGGGTCTCAGGGGCTATGTCAGTCCTGGGCATATTCATGGCATCCCCATAGCATACAGAAGAGCTACACTGGATGTTAGTCTCTTCACGGCTTTATATGTGAAGTTCAAGACCATCCATCCTCAGGCACAATCCACTCTAAGAATATACACATGTGATCTTATCTTTGGGACTTTTTTTTTTTTTTCCTTCTTTTTTCCCAATGACTTGTTCTCTTCAGCCCTGTATTATCTGGTGATCGAGAGAAGGTGCTAAGTCTGACTCAGAGGGGGCTTCATGCCCCTCCCCTTAACCTACTTCCTCTTTCCTATAAAAATCTCCTTTGGTTGTTTCATCAGAAATGTTTCATGCATTAAATTAGGAGGAAAAACAGGACAAGCGTTTGGGCAAAGCCAGGAGGTGGGAGCATGTACTTCTGCTTCAGGTGACCTGAGCTGACCCAAGGCTGAGCCCCACAGGAGAAGAGGGGACTAATTTGCTAAACAAAGCAGAACCTAGGTGGAAATTATTTCACAGAACCTCAAGTCTAACACCAATGAACGTGAGCTGGGTTGAATCTGGGCTGAACTTGTTTACTTTCTAAAACTACAGAATCGTCTTGGAATTGAACTTGAAGCTGATCAGGTTAAAATTCCCACTTCTACCTCCAGAGAGAGAAGATGCAGGAGCTTGTTGGCATTGCCGCAAGGAAAGGACCAGATGATACACAGAGCATGGAGGAGAGTAGATGATCACCTACAGAGGAAAAAGCGTTTCTAAGGTTTCAAGAAAAGACAGTTTCTATTATCTGTCAGCACTAGGACAAAGGGTATAGCAGGACAGAAAAAAGAATCGCATTTTCAATCAAAAGAGCATTTAAAGCAAACAAAGGAGGACTTCCCTGGTGGTCCAGTGGTTAAGAATCTGCCTGCCAGTGCAGGGGACATGGGTTTGATCCCTGATCCAGGAAGATGCCCCATGCCATGTGACAAGTAACCCCATGCACCAAACAACTGAGCCCACGTGCTGCAATACTGAATCCCGTGTACCTAGAGCCTGTCCTCTGCAACAAGAGAAGCCCCTGTAGCCTATACGCTGCAACTTGAGAGTAGCCCCCACCCGCCACAACTAGAGAAAGCCTGCTCAGCGACGAAGACCCAGCAAAGCCAAACTTAAATAAATAAATAGAAGGAACTGATGAAGACAAGTCATCACATTGCAAATTCTTGATGAATTTCTCCACCTAGAAAGTCAAGCTTTCCCCCCTAGTCATTTCCAAATATATCAACAACTGGGAATTTATGTATGTACAACATTCTAAGTTTGCTTCTCAAAATCAGTTGGTTTAAGATTTCCCAAAGGAATGCTTACAGTTTCTTTTTATCTATCTATCTAAAAGAAAATGAAAGTTGCTTGGTTGTCTTTGCCACTCCATGGACTATACAGTCCATGGAATTTTCCAGGCCAGAATAATGGAGTGGGTAGCCTTTCCCTTCTCCAGGGGATCTTCCAGGGATCAAACCCAGGTCTCCTGCATTGCAGGTGAATTTTTTACCAGCTGAGCCACCAGAGAAGCCAAAGAGTACTGGAGTGGGTTGCCATACCCTCCTCCAGGGGATCTTCCTGACCCAGGAATCCAACCGGGGTCTCCTGCACTGCAGGTGGATTCTTTACCAACTGAGCTATCAGGGAAGCCCATCTATCTATCTAATCACCTCCGCATTGGTGAACTTAAGCAACTTCGCTCTGAAGTAGACTGCATAGAGGGGTTTCCCAGGTGGCTCTAGTGGTAAAGAACCTGCCTGCCAATGCAGGAGACATGAAACATAGGTGCAATTCCTGGGTCAGGAAGATCCCCTGGAGGAGGGCATGGCAACCACCTCCAGTATTCTTGCTTGGAGAATCCCAGGGACAGAGGAGCCTAGCAGGCTACAGTCCATGGTTGCAAAGAGTTAGACATGACTGAAGTGACTTAGTATGCAGCCATGCGTAGACTGAAACAATCCAGAGGCCTTGGAAATGTGTCCTGTTTTAATAAATGATTTTCCCCTGACAACACCATGAAAAACCTCTCGATGGAATTGCCACTAGAAATGCTCAGACCTGTGGAGGGTTGCACTAAAAAGTCAAGATTAGGTGTTGAGCCTGACTCCCATCAACAGCAGGGTTCAGAGAGGCTTGCAGTCTGCAAAAGGCCAGACCCTTCTGCAGGGTTTTGAGGAGCTGCTGGGAGCCCCTTGGAGGGGCAGGGAGTAAGTCCAAGGGGGTTCTGCTTGTACATCTATTCAGAGTGCAGAAACCTCTGCATATCTGAAGTCCAGGTGAGCCCAGGGCCCCTGTCTGGTGCACCTCTGGTTTAGGTCCTGCTTGTCGAGCCTGATTCGGGCAGTTGTTTTGTAGCCACATTCAGGAACCTTCTGGGTACACTGCCTGTGGCTCAGCTTCACCTGCTCTTCTGAGGCCAGACTCCAATCTTCATCGCTCCCAGGCCTCTGCATATGGTCGTGCTCCACTGGAAGGGGTCCAGGAATCTCCTGTGCAGCACAGGGGTCTGCTTCCTCCCTGCCCTGTCCTTTGTGTGATCATCCACCCCATCCCTCTGCAGGCTGCACTGTTCCTGCCTCCCCGCCTCCTGAAAAAGGCCTCTCCCTTCTGTCTCCTCCTTTATCACAAATTGTCTTCATCTGTGATCAATATCCTGGTGAAGCCTGGGGCCAGACAGCCTGAGTCCAAGCTTGGGCACATGCCCCCGGTTCCTCATCTATAACACAGGACCTTCCTTACAGGGACATTCGGAAGGCGAAGTGAGCGATGGGTCTGAGTGCTCAGGACAGTGCTGGGACCAGCAAGACCACGAGGGGTTAGTGTGTACTCATCATTACTTGCTAAACTGCAACAGCAATTGCAGATTCATTGCAAAAGGACAACTTCGTTTCTTCACAATTGATTTTGCATGATATTAGTATCCTTTTTTTTTTTGCTGCACCGTGCAACATGTGGGATCTATGTTCTTAGACCAGGGATCGAACCTACACCCCTTGCATTGGAAGTGTGGAATCTTAACCACTGGACAGCCACGGAAGTCTTAGTATAATATTAGTATCTTATGAAGGTTCAGAATTTATTAAAACCATGTTCATTCACAGAAGCACTATTTACAATGGCCATGACATGGAAGCAACCTAAATGTCCATCAACAGATGAATGGATAAAGAAGATGTGGTGTATATGCACAATGTAATATTGGTGGTTTAGTCACCAAGTAATGTCTGACTCTGTGCGACCCTATGGACGATCGCCCACCAGGCTCCTCTGTCCATAGGATTTTCCGGAGAAGAATACTGGAGTGGGTTGCCATTTCCTTCTCCATAATGGAGTATTACTCAGACATAAAAAGGAATAAAATAATGCATTTGAAGCCACATGGGGGGACCTAAAAGATTATTATACTAAGTGAAGTAAGCCAGACAGAGAAAGACAAATATATGATATCACTTACATGTGAAATCTAAGATATTATACAAATGAACTTATTTGCAAAACAGAAATAGACTCACAGACATTGAAAACAAACATGGCCACCAAAGTGAGGGTGGGGGATAAATTAGGAGTACAGGATTAACATATAGACACTACTGTATAGAAAAGAGATCATCAACAAGGCCTTGCTGTATAGCACAGGGAACTATACTCACTATCTTGTAATAAACTAAAATGGAAAATAATCTAAAAAATATATAAACACACACATATATACATGAATAAAAGAATCACTTAACTTTACCCCAAAACACTGTAAATCAACTATACTTAAATTTAAATTTTTTAAAAGTGAATAATAATTTTAGATATCATATTTTTATGTTATAAAAATCTGTGGTAAATCATACCTTTATAACATGACACATGTGTCAATTTAATATAAATAATTAGCTGCCTACAGGCTCTCCTACTTCTTTAGACCTGAGTCCCCTCCACTCAGAGAACTTCTCTGTCAGTACACACCTAGCCTCCCTTGCACTTAGGTGAGACCATGTGACTGTGTTCCAGCCAATGACAGGAGAGTGGAGGCACACCACGCTCAGGCCTAGCCATCATCAACCACTGTGTGTGATTCGCCACGCTCTCCTCAGCTCCACCAGATGGCGCTAGAGGAGCCCCAGGGGATGGAGAAGCCACAAGATGGAAGGAGCTCCACCCTGAATCACCACGTAGAGGATGACAACCAATGCCAAGATTGTAGAAAGGAAAGTAAACTCTGATTGTGTCGTTGCTGCTGCCAAGTCGCTTCTGTCGTGTCCAACTCTGTGCAACCCCAGAGATGGCAGCCCACCAGGCTCCCCCGTCCCTGGGATTCTCCAGGCAAGAATACTGGAGTGGGTTGCCATTTCCTTCTCCAATGCATGAAAGTGAAAAGTGAAAGTGAAGTCACTCAGTCGTGTCCCACTCCTAGTGACCCCATGGACTGCAGCCCACCAGGCCCCTCCACCCATGGGGATTTTCAAGGCAAGAACACTGGAGTGGGTTGCCATTTCCTTCTCCGCTGGTTGTGTTAGGCTTCTTAAATATGGAGCTTTATTTGCTACAGCAGCAAGCCTTACTGTAACAGATACAGATGGAGAAGGGGAGATGGGAGAATACTATTAATAAGTGAGTAGCGTCAAGCTTCAAGCTTCAAGCTGCAAGGAGATCCAACCAGTCCATCCTAAAGGAAATCAGTTTTGAATATTCATTGGAAGGACTGATGCTGAAGCTGAAACTCCAATACTTTGGCCACCTGACACGAAGAACTGACTTACTGGAAAAGACCCTGATGCTGGGAAAGATTGAAGGTGGGAGGAGAAGGGGACAATAGAGGATGAGATGGTTGGATGGCATCACCGACTCTATGGACATGAGTTTGAGCAGGCTCCAGGAGTCGGTGATGGACAGGGAAGCCTGGCGTGCTGCAGTCCATGGGGTCACAAAGACTTGGACATGCCAGAGTGACTCAACTGAGCTTCAAGATCTTGGAAAATGGGGCTGGAGGGATTTAGGCAAGGGTGTCAGGGATGTGGTGGTGGTAATGGAAGGGTGAGCAGGGAGAAACTGGATGAAAGTCTCAGATTGTATTACTTAAAAGTATTTTTTAAATTTAGCTTAGGTTATAAACTTCTATCATAATCATGAAACTAGAACTTTTAATTAAAAAATATATATTTATTTGGCTGCCTTGTGTCTTAGTTGTGGCACATGAGATCTTCAGTCTTTGAGGCAGCAAATAGGATCTTTAGTTGCAGCATGTGGGATCTAGTTCCCTGACCAGGAATTGAACCTGGGCTCCCTGCATTTGGGTCTGTGGTCTTAGCCACTGGACCACCAGGGAAGTCCCCAGAACATTTACTTTTTAAAAATACTAATAAAGTCAGCTATACAGAGTGGAGGTTTCTTTTTTGTACTACTGCTGCTGCTGCTGCTGCTGCTAAGTAGCTTCAGTCGTGTCCGACTCTGTGCGACCCCATAGATGGCAGCCCACCAGGCTCCCCCATCCCTGGGATTCTCCAGGCAAGAACACTGGAGTGGGTTGCCATTTGTACCACTGCATCCTCACAATTAGAATGATGACCTATAGTTCTGGCATTCTAGGAAGGGACGATGAATCGTTGTATGACACTGGGGCCTTACCCGTGTCTTTTCCTATAGAATCATACTTTTAATGAGTACACAACAGAGCCATCTCCCGTTTCCATGAAGAGGGTTACCCACGCTTATTGAAGAAGGCAACAATTCCTCCACTTTAATGCAATTGTATGTCGAAGCGGCATTGTCTGATCCCTTGTGTACCACCTTCACTGTTTCTTATTCTTCCCACGTACCACCTGTATTATCGTTTACTAATATGTTTCCTTACATCTTCTTTATACTAACAACTTTTTAAATTTAGTCTGGTCCCAAGGAAGAATATCCGTAAAATCACAGTTGGATGTCCCAGACATATGTTAGCCTAGTAAACATTAAAATAAATAGAAACTGCTAATATAGAAAGTGTTCTTCTCACCCTCTAGAAAAATGTTATATATTCTACCTTAGAAAACACTGCATGAAAGGATCCAGGACGTGAATTTTCCTTAAACTGAACAGTTCAGTGTGTGAACCCCAGAGGCATTCCAGAATCGCTATCGTGTTCCTTCCAAGTCTAACCTCAGGGGTGACTTTTTCTTTGGAAATGGCATTCAATTATAGATTGCTATTCAGTGAGAGACTGCTTTCCGGCTCTGAGCCACAGAAAACACATCAGTGCTCACGGTTCAGTTTCTCTGAGCTCAGAATTCTTGCCCTAAATATCAGATGCACCCCACCCAGTGAAGCAAGCACAGCCCTTTGCTCCTATTTGGGGTCATTGCACACCCTGGTTTGCCCAGGACAAGTCAGCTTTACATCTTTCATCATGAGTACCATCTCCCTCCATTCTCAAAAGTGGCCCAATGTAAGAAATATGCTAAATTACATTCTATCTATTAGCTGCCCTGATTACACTATTCCTTCAGCATCTGAAATATCAAACACGGTGTGGCTATACTGTTTGAACTTCACATCTCCTCCTGTCCCCACGAACCTGCTTTTCGGTATTTTGGTGAATGGAAACACTGTCCCCCAATATGCTCAAGTCAGCCATGGCTGGTCAACGAGGGGATTGGGATTGCAGAATAAAGGGTTGTTTTATTGTGGGAGGATAGTGTTTCTGAGAGGAAAATCTCTCTGGCCCTCAGGCCCCCAGGAGAGAGGAGAGGAAAGTCCTTGAGAGGTTACTGCCCATCAAACCATCAGAAGGAAGCCCCCCAAATACCTATAGCATTTGGAAGCATCCAAACTATCCCCCTTCACAATGTCAGAGGCTGGTGACCCATACTCTGAAAGTGTGGGAGCCCTTGAACCAACAAAGTGTCTGATATGCTTGGAGATAATGAAAGTGAGACTAAAATCGTGGTTTGAGGTGAAAATTCTCAAGTCTCCAACTGCTGAGAAGTAAGGGAGAGGGTTCCTGCTCAGGCTTTGGAATTAAAGCCCAGGGATTACGTGATGGTGGGGGTGAGCTTGCAAGAGGCAAGAGGGACATGCAAAGGAATATGGCACATGGCCACCACCCACTCCTGCAAAGTGTAGCTGGATATGAAGGGCTGGGCTGGGCTGGGCTGACCCAGTCCCCCCTACAGATGGATAAAACGTGTGATGTTCAATCTGGAGGAAGGTGTGCATGGCCATCGCAAGCCACAGGAGACCATGTTTGGCTTTTCTCTCTCCTGTTGTGTCACCTTTCAGCCAGAGATGTTCAGGAGAAAAGGGTGTATGTGACACTTCGTCATCTAAATATCAAGAGAAGCACATCAGGTTGGCAGAGATGTTGGCGAGGTAGCCTGTGTTGGGCAGCACAAAGTGCCCCCAAGGATGTCAACACCCTGCTTCCTGGAAACTGTGCACAGATTGGGTTTCATGACAGAGGTTGTAGATGGAACCGAGTCTGTGATCAGCCGACTGTGAGACACAAAGACCATCCTGGGTGATTCAGAAGGGCCCAGTGTAGCTAGGGGGCCCTTGGAAGTGGAGGACAGAGGCAGAAAAGGAATCAGAGTGAGCACAGAGACACAACTCTGCTGACTTCACAGATGGAGGGAGGAAGGGGCCACAGACAAGGAGATGAGGGTGGTCTTTAGCTACTTCCTTAAAGGCAGATTTTCAATTTTAAGTGGGAACACCTTTGAAGTACTAGCCAATATGGCTCCTGCTTTGAGCATTTAGACACACCTTCCCTAAGGATACTGAAAAGTAAAACAAACAAAAAGAACCCTTTTAAGAATCTAGCATTTGCCTAAAGCAGACTTTGCAAGCCTAGTAGGATTCTGTCCCTAAGAAAAGGACTGAATTTCATCTGTCCTTAGACTGTTCTCGCCTTCTCTCTGTAACATCACTGAAACCAGGACGCGCTTCACAATCAACATTGTCAGCCTTGGGTCACGTTTTACCTCCAGTATTTTTCTTTCTTAGCGGTATTTGAAATCAGTGTGAAAATCAGCGATGGATTAAGTCAGATGAAATACGAAAATTGATTTATTCTTTCATTTTTATAAGCATCATGAAGCCTTATTTAAGTTTATTGTACTTTATTACTTTGTTATTACAGCTATCATAATCCTTCCTGTTTTTATGCATTTTCTTTTCACAGAGACAAAAAACCAGAATCACCCGTGGTTTCAATATTAGACCCGTTTTTTGCTCGCTTTCCCCTCCTTGCTTTGATGAGATGTACTCAACATGTAACATTGTGTAAATTTAAGGTATACAACCATGATGATTTGACACATGATCCCACATGCCACAACTAAGACCCTGACTTAGCCAAAAATTAAAATTAATTGATTAAAAAAGATAAACTTTCTATAGGATATAGATAGATTATATCGAATATATATATATATATATATATGCAATATGCATCTGTAAATAAACAATATGCAAACAGGATATTTACATATATATCCTATTTTTAACCTCCATGGAGAAAACCATATATGTGAAACTACATATATATGAAAGTGTATATACAGGATATACATCTGCTTACCCGTGGGTGTGTGCTGAGTTGCTTCAGTCATGTGACTTTTGTGACCCTATGAATTTTAGCCCACCAGGCTCCTGCTCATGGAATTCTCCAGGCAAGAATACTGGAGTGGGTTGCCATGCCCTCCTTCACGGATCTTCCCAACTCAGGGATCGAACCCATGTCTCTTATGTCTCCTGCATTGGCAAGTGGGCTCTTTACTGCTAATGCCCCCTGGGAAGCCCATGTCTGCTTATATATGAAACTATATATTATAGGTTGTATCAGATATAAAATTTATAAGAAAATATCTCCTACTTTACTCTTCTGTAAAGTATATGAAATTATATTTGTGAAGAAATATGTATAAGATATAGGGGATATAGAATATGTACGTGAAAATAGGATTTTCTTTTTTCCTCTTGAAATCATGAAGGCAGGACTCTGTTTTGCTCACTCCTGAATCTACAGCACCTGAAAACCATGCCTTCTGTGCATCAAAAACTCAGTAATTATTTGCTGAATGATTTATGTTTATAATTAAGCTCTTCATTAGACTAGTTATAAGCCTTTCAGTGCAGTTTTAATTTTGAATACCATATGGTAGCCTCCACAATATTTTCTGAACTTTGGGCCTCTAGAGTCTTAATCTGACTCTGGGGAAAAAAAGATATTTCCCTGGAGAGTGGTGGCTTGAATGCTTACCTCTGGTTTTCATCAATACCTGAGCATTACTTGGCCTGGCCTCTGCTATTTCTTATGGCCTGAGTTGTGCCCAGACTGGAGAGGCCTGGGACCCAGGATAGATCTCTGAACACTCCAGCCAGTTCAGTGTTGCTCAGAGACTTGAGGGTCCAAAGAAGGTCTGCATGTGGGATCTGAAACCACACTGATTCTTCTCCTTGACTGTGACCACTGCCTCCAAACTGAGAAATCTGACTCCCTAGTTTTACTTGCAAGGGCCCCAAGCTGGGTTTTTGTCTCAGTCACAAACACTCATTATGCTCCTGGCATTTTCTTTCCTCTTCTTGGATCAAAGATCATTCCCTCGGGGAAAAGCCAGCAGAAGCTTCTGTAACTCACCCTAAAATTAAAGTCAAGGCTTTGTGTCAAGTTCTTATAAGGCAGAAACCCTCAGTGCCAGGCCTGGAAAGACAAATAATGGAAAAAAACAAAAAACAAACTCCACAACTTTTGGCTAAGTATAATATCAAATATCGGATTTTGTATGTACATTTTTGCCATCATTTCTGCCCTCTATTAATTTTAACTCTGTAGAAGCAGAAGGTAAAGATGTATTGATGGGTTGGTACTAATTATCTCCTGCTGTCTTCATTGATGAGAGTTTCTGATGTTAGTTGGGATTTGAATCACAGCAGTGTGTTGTACACTCACATCCATTTTAGATGTGATGTGCGAGCTGCTAGCTGTATGCATCATTTTACTACCAATGGAGGTTTGACTCCTAAATCACCATGCAAAACACCATCGTTCTTATGTTGGGTTTCAAAAGAAGAGTGCAAAGGCTCTGTGCCAACAACATGCACTCTGTATAGGACAGTGTTTAAATGTCTGAGCATTAACTCAGAGGATTTAAAAGGGCTTAGGACCTATAACTCATGCCTTAATTCACCTGTTATCAATATGTTTTCCTTCTTCATATAACAATCTACTTTCAGTCACAGAATTGTAAGTCAAAGTAATAATTTCTATCACAGAAATGGAGGGAGGTTGAGCCAAGATGGCAGAGAGGAAACACACAGGGTCAGTGTCTCCCCACACCTAGGACACTCACCAGGTGCTGGTGGGGGACCTCTGACAACCAGGTGGGCACGAGGAAGCCCTGAGTGACCAGCACTGTTTACAATAGCCAGGGCTTGGAAGCAGCCTAGATGTCCAGCGACAGATGAATGAATAAAGAAGATGTGGCACATGTACACAATGGAATATTACTTGGTCATGAAAAGGAATGAAATCAAGTCTGTTAAAGTGATGTGGATGAATCTAGAGCCTGCCATACAGAGTTAAGTAAGTCAAAAAAGAGAAAAATAAATATCATATATATATTATTGCATATATATGGAATCTAGAAAAATGGTACTAATGAACCTATTTGCAGGGCAGGAATAGAGGCACAGACACAGACAATGGGCTTGTGGACATGGTGAGGGGGAAGAAAAAGGGTGGTGAACTGAAAGAGCAGCATTCACATATACACACTACCATGAGTAAAACAGATAGCAGGTGGGGAGCTGCTGTATAGCACTCAAGGAGCTCAGCTCAGTGCTCTGCGATGACCCAGAGGCCAGGGATGGGAAGGTGGAAGGGAGGCTCAAGAGTGAGGGGATACGTGTATACATATGGCTGATTCACGGTGTTGCATGGCACAAGCTGACACAATGTTGTAGAGCAATTATATTCCAAATAAAAATATAAAGAAGTGGAGGGGAATTAGTTACTCTCACCCTTATAGGCATTTTAGAATCCTGGAAGGTACTATGCTTGCAACTGGGGCTTCTGCCTGACCAGGCAGTGCTCAACAAGAAACCTTTAGCTCGTAATGAACATCTGGCTCCAGGTGTAGACAGATGATGCCTCTTGGCATCCAGCAAACAACACATCCAAAATCCAAATTTCATCAAGTATGTGTGTTCACAAAAAGACAGTGTAACAGAAAATGCTATGGCAAGGAAACGGAGAGGATCTGGTACTTCGTGCCCCACTGGATGTTTATCAATGCTCAGTACACATCTGTGTTTATTCTACCATTGATTCATTCCATTTATTTATTAAGAAACTGCTATACGCCAGACTCTAAGTTAAGTCCAGGAAGATAGAAATAAGTCAGAAAAGTCCCCCAACTAGAATGTCTCCAAACCTAACATGTAAATAACTGAGGATAACCACATTCCTCACAGAGTCACATCTTACCTAAGAGTTAAAGTCTAAAGAAAGGTGCATCCACCTAAAGTGAAAATTACTCTTGAAAATCTTTTAAATTGGGTTTTTTTGGACCACAAATGTATTGCTTGACTTCTAACATCTGACTTCTGTCATTTTGATCTTTAGCATCTTGGAAGTAACAGTGTGCAATTCTCCTGCACAGTCTAATTGCCTACCCAGTGTCTGAGAAAGAACGCTCAGCCCCTGGCTTCTTGTTACCATTTAAGCTGCCAAAGAATCCTAATTAGCTGTCACAGTTCCTCCTTCATGAGGAAAACAGAAAATATGGAGGAGTAGCAATGGAGCTGGATCCCTTTCTTTCTGACCTTGCCTTTACAGCCAAGGTATTATTCTCTCTATAGCCACTCTCATCATATCTTTACTGTTTTCTGAGTCAAACTAACAGAGCCATTTAAATACAATACTGAAAGCTGTCCATCAACTCATTATCCATCATCTATTGGAACTCCTGCATGTTTCCTCTTGGTCCTGGAGAAAATTCCCACCCACCATCCTTTAAATGATCTTGCTTTTTCATATAAAGGTTTGGAGAAATTCTGCTGCACAAATGAATATATAGGTGTCTCTTCACTTCAAAGAGGAGAATGCTGAGCTGGGTTACTTGCTGATTTTTTCCTACTGCAGGGAAGTTTCCCTTGGATATCCGAACCTTCCATGTCACAACCAAGAGAGATGGAGCTCTTCTCCCTCATCCACTTTGTGACTCCGTAGATTAGACCCTTCCTTTCAACAGTTATTGACAAAGCAGCAGGCATTGCTCTAGGTACTGGAAAATCATCAATGGTCAAACCAAGAAGGTCTTGGCCTCATAAAGGTGGACAGCGAATAGATGAACAAGGTTATGGTGATTAAGTTCCAGGAAGAAAAATAAACCAGGAAAGTGGGGGTGGAGAGTTGGGGAGTGATGGAGCCAGCTTATTGCCCTGTGAACTGGGGACTTTGGAGCTAAGAAGGAAGTGAAAGGGTGAGCTTTGTGTGGATCTGGTAGAAGAGACAGCAGATGTTTGAAGGTCTTAGGTGGGAGCATGCCTGCAAGGTCTCTGCAATCTTCAGAAGGCAGTCTGGCTGAAGGGAGAGGCAGGAAATGAGGTCAGGTGGTGAAGATCCATGGGGGAGGACAGGGAGATTGGATGGTCTTAGTGGCAATTGTAAGGCATTTTAGCTTTTATTTTGAGAAAATGGAGAAGCCACAGGACAATTTTGAGTGGAGGAGTGATGTGATGTGTCTTACATTTCTAAAGGAATACTTTCACTGATGAATTGAGAGTAGTTTTGGGGGTAGTTTTGGAGAGTAGTTTTAGGACAAAATCAAGGGCAGTAACATGCTTGAGGAAGTTGTGGAAAGTTCATTTTACCTTCTAATCTTGACCCCACTTATTAAGTTCTAAATGAAACTTGAAAAGATTTTGTGCAGATACTCCTGAAGTTAAGACTGTGGCTCAGAGGCAAATTTCTACTTATAAAACAAATATACAAGTGATCAAAGTGGCTCTAATAGATTGCTTTCCCAACACAGTGCAGAATCAAATTTGTCATAAGAATGTTATATCCATCTTACAACTGAAGAAACTGAGGAAAAGGAAGTTTAAGTATCCAGACTTGATCTCATTTATTAAGAGTTAGGATTTAAATCCAGACAATCTGGATGAGAGCCCAAACATGAGAGCCCAAACTCTTAAGCCCCATGTGTCCACCATGCAATAATCACACAGGATGTGGCATTGGCTGCACCTTTAGACAGGATATATGCTGCTCAGTTTGCTGAAGTCTCTACTATTTCCTATCTCCTTTACATGTTTAAGTTATTGTGTGGATCCTGTTTTCTGGGGTGATGATCCTTGGTCTAAATGTTTTCCGAGATCCTTTGTGTAAATTCTAGGTCAAAGATGATGAAGAGGTTTCATCTCTTAAATCCATGATTGATGGTGTTGAGAAGAGTTCCCAGGAATGTCTGAACATAATAGAAAGATGTGCTATATTTGACTGGCGATGCTGAGAATTTTGTATGAGGTATGTTTGCTGATGCTGCTCTTGGCTAACCCAGGATGGAAGGCAAGGTTGGTTTGCCCTCTCCGACCCAATCTATCCCATTTCCCCAAAAGGCAGAATCTCTGCTTGTCCTGATTTTGACTACCAAAGAGCAAAGTTGATCTAAGCAAGTTCATTCTGACAAAATTTTCAGGGAGGAATATATACACAGTCTCTCCCAGAAGTATGTTCAGTTTGACAAAGGAGAGCAGGAGAATGAATGGTTAGTCCAATAATATGATGTCTTGTTGGAGGGATTGCAAGCATCCATGTGTGGAGGAGTTATTTTTGACTGGGAGTGTGGGCTTTCCATGTGCCATGGTAAATGATCACTCACAGAAGGAAAGCCTGATCAGAGTCCTTGAACAGAGGTGGGCAAATATTTTCTGTAAAGAAGTGGATGGTAAGCATTTTTGGCTTTGCGGACTGTGTGATTGCTCTCACAGCTACTCAAGTCTGCCACAGCAGTGCTAAAGCAGCACTGATAAATGGATGGTACATTCCCAACTTGTTACCATGGCAGCCATAGTTTGCCAACCCATATCCCGAATGATGAGCGATAGAAGCAAAAGCAAAACAGGCCTTGGAAATGGGTATCATGGATCTCGGTTTCTGATGATGTGTTAAAATTCTGTGCATTCATCTTCCAAGAGAACTTTGCAGGCAGAAATCTTGCCCTAGTCCACTCTCAACAAAATCCATTTAGAAATACAAAAATCCAACCAGATTTAATCCAGTCTTAGAAAATCCTGAGCATGTACGATTTTAAACATGTGGTTTCTTTAGAGAATATCTCAGGGTGGCACTAAGTACCTTCAGTTTCCTAGATACCTTTAATCTCTCTGCAAAGGGAAGCCAATATTCAATAATTAATGCTTTAGTATCTTATTTCATTTGGAAATTACCTACCCATTAAAAAAACTCCCCCCCAAAATCACCCCAGAAACAAACAAAAAAACTGTGTGTTCACATCAGCCAGTTGACAAAAGGCTGAAGCAACCCAAGTTCCCACTGATGGATGAATGGATAAATGGTCTGTCCCTACGATGGAATATGACTCAGCCTTGAAAAGGAAGGAAATTCTGACCCATGCAAAAACATGTATGAACCTTGAGGATGTTACAGTCAGTGAAATAAGCCAGACACAGAGGACAAATACCGTATGATTCCACTAATATGCGGCACCTAGAGTGGCCAAATTCACAAAGACAGAAAGTAGAATAGAGGCTACCGGGGCAGAAGGAATTAGTGCTTAATTGGGACTTAGTGTTTAAATGGGTACCAAATTTCAGCTTTGCAAGAAGAAAAGAGTTCTGGAGATAGGTGGTGGTGATGGTTGCTCAATAATGTGAATATACTTGACAATACTGCCCTGTACATTTTGGAATTGTTAAGATGGTAATCTTATATGTATTTTGTCACAGTTTAAACAAAAAACCTCTGGGTGCCTCAATATTCTTATCTGAAATATAAGATAAAAACAACACTATTTCTTGGGGTCATAGTGAGGATCAAAGAAATGTTACCTGCTGTGTAATGAACACCCAGGATACATGAAAACATTGCTATTTCTATTATTATTATAATACTTTTCATGTTTAACCTGGATCAGGAGTCAAGACCTACTGACAACTCTGAAATGATGCTTTATATATTAGAAACTGGCAAGTGGATAGAAAGGAAGAGAATCAGGGTCTAAACACTGGGTCCAGGTTTGAGGAAGAGAAATTCTGTTTTCTCTAAGCTGAAACATTTACTCTCAATCAAGCAATAAAAATGTTCTGACACTAGTAAGTCAACTTCAGGGAAGGAACACTGTTATTTGGTGTCCAAATAGGATGCTGCCACATGAAGAGAGATGCCAGTAGTTGTACAGGCAGAGTTGATGCCGTGCAGCCTATTGGCTCTTTTTCTGCTTCTGCTGCTTCATTTGCATCCAAGAGTGTCTCTACTGATGGTGGGGGGGGGGGGACAAATATGAGGTCCAGACATTGCATCCAGCAGGTGGCTTCACCCCACTCTGTAGCTACAGATTCTATTCCTATATGTGAGGTTTATTTATTTTTTTGTTTTTGTTTTAAATATAAATTTATTTATTTTAATTGGAGGCTAATTACTTTACAATATTGTACTGGTTTTGCCATACATTGACATGAATCCGCCACAGGTGTACATGTGTTCCCCATCCTGAACCCCCCTCCCACCTACCTTCCCATTCCATCCCTCTGGGTCATCCCAGTGCACCAGCCCCGAGCATCCTGTTTCATGCATCGAACCTGGACTGGCGATTTGCTTCACATATGATAATATACATGTTTCAATGCCATTCTCCCAAACCATCCCACCCTCGCCCTCTCCCACAGAGTCCAAAAGACTGTTCCATACATCTGTGTCTCTTTTGCTGTCTCGCATACAGGGTTATCATTAACATCTTTCTAAATAACCACTGATACAATCTAAATGCTCATTGACAGATAAGTGGATAAAGGTGTGGGATATTTATACAATGGAATATTACTCAGCCAGGAATGAACTAAGGCCATTTGCAGCAACATACATGGACCTGGGGATTATCCTACTAAGTGAAGCAAGCCACGCAGAGAAAGACAAGTATCATATGATATCACTTACAGGCAGAAGCTTAAGAAAACAGATACAAATGAATTTATACACAAAATAGACCCACAGACATAGAAAATGAACTTATCGTTATCAAAGGGAGAAGGAAGGGGGGAGGAGGGATGAATTCGGAATTTGTGATTAACAGATGTGTGTGCTCAGTCACTCAGCCGTGTCCAACTCTTTGGGACCCCATGAACGTTAGCCCATCAGGCTCCTCTGTCCATGGGATTTTACAGGCAGGAATACTGGAGTGGGTTGCCATTTCCTTCTCCAGGGGATCTTCCTGATGCAGGGACCGAACCCATGTCTCCTATGTCTTCTGCATTGACAGGTGGATTTTTTACCTCTGAGACACCTGGGAAGCCCAATTAACAGATCAGATCAGATCAGTTGCTCAGTCGTGTCCGACTCTTTGCGACCCCATGAATCGCAGCATGCCAGGCCTCCCTGTCCATCACCAACTCCCGGAGTTCACTCACACTCACGTCCATCGAGTCAGTGATGCCATCCAGCCATCTCATCCTCTGTCGTCCCCTTCTCCTCCTGCCCCCAATCCTCCCAGCATCAGAGTCTTTTCCAGTGAGTCAACTCTTTGCACGAGGTGGCCAAAGTACTGGAGTTTCAGCTTTAGCATCATTCCTTCCAAAGAAATCCCAGGGCTGATCTCCTTTAGAATGGACTGTTTGGATCTCCTTGCAGTCCACGGGACTCTCAAGAGTCTTCTCCAACACCACAGTTCAAAAGCATCAATTCTTCGGTGCTCAGCCTTCTTTACAGTCCAACTCTCACATCCATACATGACCAGAGGAAAAACCATAGCCTTGACTAGACGAACCTTTGTTGGCAAAGTAATGTCTCTGCTTTTGAATATGCTATCTGGGTTGGTCATAACTTTCCTTCCAAGGAGTAAGCGTCTTTTAATTTCATGGCTGCAGTCACCATCTGTAGTGATTTTGGAGCCCAGAAAAATAAAGTCTGACACTGTTTCCCCTGTTTCCCCATCTATTTCCCATGAAGTGGTGGGACTGGATGCCATGATCTTCGTTTTCTGAATGTTGAGCTTTAAGCCAACTTTTTCACTCTCCACTTTCACTTTCATCAAGAGGCTTTTGAGTTCCTCTTCAATAGAGGAAAACAACAGAATGGGAAAGACTAGGGATCTCTTCAAGAAAATCAGAGATACCAAAGGAACATTTCATGCAAAGATGAGCTCGATAAAGGACAGAAATGGTATGGACCTAACAGAAGCAGAAGATACTAAGAAGAGATGGCAAGAATACACAGAAGAACTGTACAAAAAAGATCTTCACGACCCAGATAATCACAATGGTGTGATCACTGACCTAGAGCCAGACATCCTGGAATGTGAAGTCAAGTGGGCCTTAGAAAGCATCACTACGAACAAAGCTAGTGGAGGTGATGGAATTCCAGTTGAACTATTCCAAATCCTGAAAGATGATGCTGTGAAAGTGCTGCACTCAATATGCCAGCAAATTTGGAAAACTCAGCAGGGGCCACAGGACTGGAAAAGGTCAGTTTTCATTCCAATCCCAAAGAAAGGCAATTCCAAAGAATGCTCAAACTACCGCACAATTGCACTCATCTCACACGCTAGTAAAGTCATGCTCAAAATTCCCCAAGCCTGGCTTCAGCAATATGTGAACTGTGAACTTCCTGATGTTCAAGCTGGTTTTAGAAAAGGCAGAGGAACCAGAGATCAAATTGCCAGCATTCGCTGGATCATTGAAAAAGCAAGAGAGTTCCAGAAAAACATCTATTTCTGCTTTATTGACTATGCCAAAGCCTTTGACTGTGTGGATCACAATCAACTGTGGAAAATTCTGAAAGAGATGGGAATACCAGACCACCTGATCTGCCTCTTGAGAAACCTATATGCAGGTCAGGAAGCAACAGTTAGAACTGGACATGAAACAACAGACTGGTTCCAAATAGGAAAAGGAGTACGTCAAGGCTGCTTATTTAACTTATATGCAGAGTACATCATGAGAAACGCTGGGCTGGAAGAAGCACAGCTGGAATCAAGATTGCCAGGAGAAATATCAATAACCTCAGATATGCAGATGACACTACCCTTTTGGCAGAAAGTGAAGAGAAACTCAAAAGCCTCTTGATGAAAATTAACAGATACACACTACTATATATAAACTAGATAACCAACAAGGACCTACTGTATAGCACAGGGAACTATACTCAATATTTTGTAAAACTCTGCAAGGGAAAAGAATCTGATACACACACACACACACACACACATGTATACGTATAACTGAATCAGTTTGCTGTACACCTGAAACTAACACAACATAGTAAATCAATTATACTTTGATAAAGATAAAATTTAAAAAGAACAAATGCTAAAAAATGATATTGAGGAAACAGCAGCAACAAATAACTACCCATTACGTGCAAGATGGACTGAAGAAGGGGAGTATTGAGAGGTTATTCTAATCTAACAGCCTTGCTCAATAAAGGAACTCAAGGGATATGTGTTCACCAAATGAAAAGTGCGTCGCCTCTATCAGTGCCTGAAAAGCATCACGCTCCTTCTTGGAGGATGCCATGTCCTACAGCTGAACCTCTTCCCAGGAGCTCTTCCCCTGCAAGTAACACAGGGAGAGCCTGCAGAGGAGGCAGCAGGGCTGATCGAACAGGCATAATCCACACGATTTCCCGATTCCTTGGCTGGTATTTAAGGAACCACTTGGGGGACTTTCCTGGTGGTCCAGTGGTTAAGAATCCACCTTGCAATGCAGGGGACGTGAGTTTGATCCCTGGTTGGGGAGATAAAATCACACGTGCCATGGAGCAACTAAGCCCACGTGGACACAACTAGAGAGAATCTTTATACCACAATGAAAGAGCCTGCATAATGCAACAAAGATCCCACGTGCTGCAACTAAGACCCAAAAGAGCCAAGTAAGTAAATAAAACTAAAAAAAAAGAAGCCACTTCTCTCTGGGAGGGGACAAAAATGATGAGCCCCAGTAAAAGATCAGCAGACTGAGAAAAAAAAAAGAAGGGACTCAAGAGGATGCCCTCTCCTCGTGGCTCTCTCTGTGGCTGATCAGGTGACAGGAAGTTCAGCAGGGGTCCCCAAAGTGGGCTGCATGGTGGGCAGGGTCCCCACTATCCCTCTCTCCTCCTCTGGAGCAAGGCCACCGCCAGGACAAGCCATAGCCTGCAGCCCACAGCACAGCGCCCCGCTGGGGAGGCAATCTCTGCTACTCCTTTCCTCTCTTGGGGTTGTTAAGTGTCTCATTCCAGTCCTGAAATCACCCTCCTTCCCCTGGCAGCGGCGGTCTGCTCCTGTGGCAGGAACACTTCTGCCTGGATCAGCCTTGGGAGAACACGTCAGGCTTGATTAAGCCCAGCTTCCAACCCTTGTGAGTTTCTGCTGGAAAGCAGGGTAGGTCCTGATGCTGTCAGAGTATTAGAAGATGCTGAAGCAGGCTCACTGGATCCAGCTGCGATGTGCAGGGGCTGACCTCCCTTCACTGGTAACAGAGGACTTTTCTGTCATTTGGGGAAGATACTTGTCTGTTTAGGAGCAGTTAATGAACGCTTTAAAAACAACTCAGCAAAAAAAGAAACCTCCTACACTATTGGTTGGAATGTAAATTGGTGCAGCCACTATGGAGAACAGTATGGCGGTTCCTTAAAAAACTAAAAATAGAGCTACCATATGATCCAGCAATCCCACTCTTGGGCATATATCCAGAGAAAAAATCTAATCTGAAAAGATACATGCACCCAAATGTTCACAGCAACATTACTTACAACAGCCAAGACGTGGAAGCAACTCAGTGTCCACCAACAGATGAATGGACAAAGAAGATGTGGTATATATACACTGAAGTGAAGTGTTAGTGGCTCAGTCCTGTCTGACTCTGTGACCCCATGGACCCACCACGTTCCTCTGTCCATGGAATTCTCCAGGCAAGAATACTGGAGTGGGTTGCCATTTCCCTCTCCAGGGGATCTTTCCAACCCAGGGATTGAACCTGGGTCTTCTGCATTGCAGGCAGATTGTTTACGTTCTGAGCCACTGGGGAAGCCCATATATACACTGGAATATATTAAAAAAAAGAATAAAATAATGTCATCCGTAGCAACACGGATGGACCAAGAGATTATCACACTAAGTAAAGAAAAAGAAAGACAAATATCACATGACATCACTTATACGTGGAATCTAACTTTTGAACTTATTTGCAAAACAGAAACAGACTCACAGATAGAGACAACAAATTTATGATTACCAAAGGGAACATGTTGGGTAGGGGAGGGATGAGTTAGGAGTTAGAGATACACTCTGCTGCTGCTGCTGCTGCTAAGTTGCTTCAGTCATGGCTGACTCTGTGTGACCCCATAGATGCCAGCCCACCAGGCTCCCCCATCCCTGGGAGATACATACTACTATATATAAAAGAGATAAACAATGAGATCCTACTGTATAGCACAGATAAATATATTTAATATCTTATAATAACATATAATGGAAAAAATGAAAAAGAATCTCTCTATATATCTATAAAAATATGTATCTCTCTATATTCTATTACCATATATCTGAATACCTTTGCTGTACAACAGAAACTAACTCAACATTGTAAATCAACTGTTGTTCAGTCATTAACTCATGTTCGACAAGTCATGTCCGACTCTCTGAGACCCCATGGACTGCAGTACGCCAGGCTTCCCTGTTCTTCACTATCTCCCGGAGTTTGCTCAAACTCATGTCCATTGAGTTGGTGATGTTATCCAACAGTCTCATCCTCTCTTGTCCCCTTCTCCTCCTGCTTTCAGTCTTTCCCAGCCTTTTCCAATGAGTCAGCTCTTTGTGCATCAGGGGGGTCAAACTATTGGAGCTTCAGCTTCAGCATCAGTTCTTCCAATGAATAATCAGGGTTGAATTCCTTTAGGATTGACTAGTTGGATCTCCTTGCTGTCCAAGGGACTCTCAAGGGTCTTCTCCAGCACCACAATTGAAAAGCATCAATTCTTTTGGTGTTCAGCCTTATTTATGGTCCAACTCTCATGTCCGTATTTAAAGGAAAAAAAAAAAAAAACTCAGCAAGCATTTCAGGAGTGACTCTTGAGCCCAAATCAGTCTTCTCTGCTATGTGTAAAAGTGTAGTTTGGCTTTGCAGTACAGCCACTTCCCACAGGGCAACTGTGGGGCTCTTAAGGGTCCCTGACCTCCATAGCTCTGCCAGTCATAAGTGGCTGCATGCTGCTGCTGCTGCTGCTAAGTCACTTCAGTCGTGTCCGACTCTGTGCGACCCCAGAGACGGCAGCCCACCAGGCTCCCCCGTCCCTGGGATTCTCCAGGCTAGAACACTGGAGTGGGGTGCCATTTCCTTCTCCAATGCATGAAAGTGAAAAGTGAAAGTGAAGTTGCTCAGTCGTGTCCGACTCCTAGCGACCCTTGCAGTATATGCTGTTTCTGTTTCTCGAAGGCCCCCACCGTCTTCGGTGGTAAGAGCACGCAGAGTTCCTGGGGCGGGGGAGGGCCTGCCCCTCTCCCCACAACCCCTCCTTTATCAGTTTGTGTCCTTTGGAGTGATGTAGGCTTTGAACAATTGGTGTTTTAGGCTCTCTGAGCTTCAAGGATAAGGAGGTGACCTAAACAGGTCCCATGAGAGCATATCCCAGGACTTACACTGGACTGGCCCAGAAGATGTAGGTTCTTTCCTGTTGGATTTGAATCGGTTCTGAGGCATCCATTTTGCTCCCACAAGGGTAGCCTCTGTCAGAATGAAACTCACCCACAAGAAAGTGTGGCTATATGTGAGGGGGTGGGAAAGAGAGAAAGAATGTTCTTGTGGTTCTGAACAAAACCCTCAGAAATTAGTTCTGACTGAACTCTCCAATGACGTCAGCCACACTTTTTTCCTATTTAAACTTAAGTCAGTGTGGGTGGAATTTCCTGTTATTTCCAACTCCTAAGAATCACAATAGATATTCTCATCAATATCTGAAATGCATCCGTGAGGGACCCGCTGCCTTCTTAAAAACCCAGCAGCCTTGGGAGACACAAGGTAACATGCCTTCATGTAATTTACTATTCAGACCAAATGAGTTTTCCAGTGGATCTCCTGAGAGGTGGTTTTGTATGGAGGGAGGAGAATGCAAGAGCTTATTGGGCCTCTGGCTAGGGAAAGAAGATAAAGCAATGAAAATAAAAAGATGTAGGGGATGGGGAGATGGGCTTTAAAGACAGACCTACTGCTCAGAGATTTCCCAGGAGCCTCTGAGCAGGTGTTGAGATGCTTCTCCAAGGATTCCTTGGCTTTCTTTCTCAAGGGCCTCCAAATGGCACCAAAACATTATCTACACCAAGTGATTCTCCTTCAGCACCTGTGATTCATAGAGCAGCACGGTGACAGCTGTGCAGGCTGTGGGGTTTGATTTTCAAGTTATTCACCAGGCGGTGAGGCCTGTGGATGGACGTGAAACTGAAAAGGTTTTCCACTTTCCTTGAGCCTCTGCATTTCTGACAACGATTTCATGGACTCCCGAGACGACCCAAGTCATTCTGTACTCTTTAGGGCACATATATAAACCCGGACTTCTTTGGTGACTGGTATTATAAGATAAACAGAAATTGCTTTACACAAAAAAGGACTCCATTGGTTTAGGTTTAGGGAGTAGTGTGGTGGGCTTCGAGGTCTTGAGCAGTAGCATAAGTTCCTGTTTTTTCTGAACAGTGGTTCTGGCTTCCTCTATTGTTTCTAATTCCCTGGCAGGTTCCTTTCTCAAGATGGAATCTGGACATCCCCGGTGGTACGGTGGATTAGAATCCTCCTGCCAATGCAGGGGACATGGGTTTGATCCCGGTCCAGGAAGATTCCACATGCTGTGGAGCAACAAAGCCTGTGCACCACAGCTTCTAAGCCCACAAGCTGCAACTACTGAACCCATGTGCTGCAACTATCGAAGCCTGTGTGCCTAGACCCCGTGCTCCGCAATAGGAGAAGCCACTGCAGTGAGAAGCCTATGCACTGCAGTGAAGAGGAGCTTCCACTTGCAGCAACTAGAGAAAGCCTGCACACAGCAACAGAGACTCAGGGCAACCAAAAAAAAAAAAGGAACTTAATAACTCTGGCATATCCTCTCAAGGATAAGGAGTAAGAACAAAAGGAGAGAAAATGTTCTCTTACAGGAATTTCAGCCAAAGTCTCAGGATTGCCTCCCATTGATTGGGATTGAATACTGTGTCTCCCCCTGAGCCAATGAAAGTCTCTGGATGGATGCAGTGCTTTGATTGGCCACTGTGGGTCACATGGCCACTGGAAGCTGGGTTGGACACCATACTATTTAAATTGCATAGATTTAAAATAAATGAGGCATGGTTATGAAATACACAGCATGGGAATACAGTCAATAACTATGTAATATCTTTGTGTGATGACATAGTGACTAGACTTACCGTGGTGATCATTTTGAAATATATAGAAATCTCAAATTACTCGGCTGCATAACACAAACTAACATGGTGTTGCAGGTCAATTATATTTCAAAAACAAACAGATATAAAAGAGATCAGATTTGTGGTTATCAGAGGCGTTGGGTGAGGTGAGAGGGAATTGGATGAAGGCAACCAAAGAGACAGACTCCTAGCTATAAGATAAATAGGTGCTAGAGATGTAATGTACAACATAAGAAATAGAAGTAATACTGCTGTATGTTACACGTAAAAGTTGTTATGAGAGAAAATCCTAAGAGTGAGCATCACAAGAAAAAAATTTTTTTTCTATTTCTTTATTTATGTATCTCCCTGGAGTGAGAAGCAACTCACTCCAATATTGCCTGGAGAATCCCATGGACAGGGGAACCTGGCAGGCTCAGACTGACTGAGCACACAATTAGATATCCACGTGAAGTGATGGACATTCACTAAACTTATCATGATCATCATTTCATGACGTACGCAGGTTAAATCATTATGCTGGACACCTTAAACCTATACAGTGCTGTATATCAATGATAACCCAATCAAACTGGAAGAAAAATTTTAAATAAATTTTAAAAAGTAAAACATTCAAGACTCTCATACAGTGAAGTTAAGTCACAAAGAGGAAAGCAAATACCGTGGATCACTTATAAGTGGAATCTAGAAAAATGGTACAGATGAACTTACTTGCAAAGCAGAAATAGAAACGCAGATGTAGAGAACACACGTATGGATACCAAAAGGGTGGGTAGGATAAATTGGGAGACTGACATTGGCATATACACACTACTGTGTATAAAATAGATAACTGATGAGAACCTACTGTATCGCACAGGGAACTCTACTCAGTGCTCTGTGGTGACCTAAATGGGATGGAAATCTAAAAATCAGCATATGTAGGTATACATATAACAGATTCACTTTGCTGTACAGCAGAAACTAACACAACATTGTAAAGCAACTATACTCCAATAAAAATTTAAAAAAACAAAATAAAGAATTTGGGGGCAAAAAAAGGAAAAAAACGTGTACGAATTCGGTGGAGGGATTTTTAGAGAATATCCGGTTATTGTTATCAGAAAAAAGGAAAATGGGAGCTGCAGGACAAAGCTCCCTATCTACTGTAGGAATCAGTAGTACTTCCTAAAAGCGGCGCAAACTGGAAGAAACTCACAGTGGATGATTTACCTAATTCATAATAAATAGCCAACAGAGACTGTCTGGAACATAAAATGCCACCCACAACGTTGCAAACTGGAAGCTGGTGCAGGTTTAAGCAGCAGACCTCCCCAGGGGTATGTATGGTTTCCGTGATCTTCCTCTTCTGCAGGTTCATCTTCAGAGTTTCCTTAGTGTTTTCCTGGAGCCATGATGGAGAGGACCCTTAATAATAATAAGCTAAATAATACGCTTAATAAATATAAGCTAAATAAAGTAAATAATGAGCTAGATCGAATGGCATATGATTTTTACAAAATTTTGCAAAACTTACTCAGGGGGCTTCCCTGGTGGCTCAGTGGTAAAGAATCTGCCTGCCAATGCACGAGACACAGGTTTGATCCCTGGCCCGGGAAGGTCCCACGTGCTGCAGAACAACAAAGCCTCTGCCCCGCAAATCCTGAGCCTGTGCTCTAGAGCCTGGGAATGGCAAATACTGAGCATAGCCTGCCGGCCCTAGAGCCCACACTCCCCAAGAGAAGTCATCACAATGAGAAGCCTATGCAGCACAACTAAAGAGTAGCCCCTGCTTGCTGCAACTGGAGAAAGCCGGGGCACACCAACAAAGACCTAGCACGGCCAAGAATAAAATAAATAATATCATATATATCAAATGATATATATATAATTTATTTATATAAATATATATATCATATATATTATATATATATATATAAAACTTGCTTAGGAAAGACTTTAGCAAGAAGATAAAGGGCTGAGCATGCCTGAAAACCATCGAGGGGAAGAGAGTTAGGAGCTTGCGGAGCAGAAGGATGTCTGAACTGTTAGAGGAAAAGCGAAATCTGCAGAGTGCTTGGAACAGAGGTGGTGAGAGGGAGCATGACCAGAGTGAGGTCTGAGTTGAGGCAGGCATAGCTGGCTGGGCTGTACTTCCCCTGTCCTGGTAAACCCTTTGGCTTTACCTTTGAGGTGGGAGGAAGCCAGTGGATGGTTCTGAGCTAAGGAATAACATCACTAGGCTTCCACATGAATCACCTCAGCTGCCTCAGGAGGCCACTGGGAAGCCAACAAGAAGGTCACTGCTTTGATCCAGGAGAGTTATGGTGGCTTGGGCTGGGGTGGTAGCTGTGAGGACTGCTTGGCTCCTGGGTGTGTTTAGAAAGCACTGCCAACGGGAACTGCTGAAGGACTGGATGTGGGGAGAGAGAGAGAACCAGGAATATGGGATGTGCTAAGACACTGGTTTAAAGGATGTGCCAAGATTCTGGTCTGAGCCACTGGGAAGATGAATGTGCCATGTACTGAGGTGAAGGGAATGAAGGGTGGGATGTGTTGTATAATGTGTCACACAGCTCGGTCATCTTCTCACAGCACTGCCTTCTCTCTGAGACTCTAAGGACAGGGCCGTGCCTCTAACTTGTGGTCCCAGCATCTGAAACTGGACCCAGAGCTCAGCGACGACTCAATCTGCGTTTGTCCACTGCCTTCTCGTGGGTGGAAATGCTACCTGGGGTTCACATGGGGTCAGAGAGGCCCTTCAGTCCCTGAGCAGAAGAGGCAGGAAGGCTGGTGGCTCTGATGAGTCCTGGGGCCACAAGGATGGGAGGCCCCCGCCCTCCCCACTGCATCCCTCCCAGGATGGGGGCGTTTGCTGGGAGGCTGGCTCAGAGGAGGTGCCAGGAAGCTCTGTCTGCACAGTGGGTGGCGACAGCGTGACAAACCCTTTCCCCTGCTGACTGGCATCACACTACAAGCTGCTTGGCAGAGCAAACTAGGCACCCCCTTCCTCCCCAGGCATCGCATCCCCCCAAAAGCCTTTGTTTTAGATCACTTTTGCACTCAATTTAAAAGGTGAAAGAAGCAGCCAGAGAGAAGGAGGGAGTCTTCAGCATTTAAACCAGGGATGGGGGAACTGGTCACCCCATCCCTAACTCATGGAGAATCCTACTGGTTAGCTAGGGGTGTGGAGCCACTTGTGAATTCTCACTGATCCTCCAAAAACCTTTGTGCTATGAAATCATCCTAGAGCGTGGCGGCATACACATCAACCTAGTTTCTGATGCTCCCTTCTCTCCCCTTCCCAGCCGATGCGGTGAGCGGGGGGACAGTAAGCTCTATTTGGATGGTGGTCCCTCATCCCTCGGCCATCCTCCCTGGGGGCAAGGAAGAGGTCACAGCATTTGGAAACACAGACGGTTAGGATCATCACTGACCAGGACTACCATTCCCCACCACCCCCTGAAGCACCATGTCCTTCTCATCCTGATCTAATCTCAGGCAGGGAATGGAAGCAGCAGGATAACCAGAGTGGGATGGGGGATGGGGGATCTCGGGGGACTCTGTGATCCCAGCCGGTTGACGAGCACTGATGCTGACTCAACAGTGGATTTCTGCAGGGAGCCGGGGGTGTCAACTTGCCTTAATGACATCTTCATCAGACGATCGACACTCCACGGACTTGAGATCTGTCACCGCACCGTCCTCCTCCACAGAGACCACCTTCACGGGCACGGCCACCGTCTTCCCAGTGAGGATGGCTGTGTTCAGGATTTCCGCCTCCTGGAAGAGCAAACGTATTCTGCCATCACATCCAGACACGTGTAGATCGCCTTCCCTCAGGCTCCCTGTGAAGAAGCTGCCCCCACTCAGGTTCAGGAAGCCTGGCATTCTGCACCAGCCAAGGGATCATGGTGGCCCAGGTAATGTTCCTCCATCACCCAGACTTTTGAGGGGTTGAATATGATGGAGAGGGGTATGGGATGCAGAGGGCGGGGGAGCAAATTCATCATGAATATTGTATTTGACAAACTTCATCATGCACCAAGAACTGTCCTAGCACTGTATAAGTATGGACCTATGAAGTCTCACAGAATCATTTAACGTGCATTCAGATTTGCTCTACTATGTGGTTGGCACAGAGAGGTTTTGTTACTTGACACAGCTAAGAAATGGCGAAGGTGGAGGTGGAAGTAGAACCCAGGATGTTCAACCCCTGAGTCCACGTGTTCATGTTCCAATTGGTCTAAATTCACACAAAAGGATTCCGATGTAAACAGTCAACTGTTGGCCAGGGAACAAGATGCCTAATGTGCGGGACATAAGGAGACTGAGAGACTGTCACTCTGTATGCTGTGGCTCTTGCTTTCTTTCATTTCCTGTCACTTTTCCAAGGCTATCCCAGCCTCTGTATGTGTCTGGAATGCTATGATGACCTCAGTGACACCCCCAGAGCCCCATCAATGTGACACACACACGCACAACACTCATACACACACACTCACCCCAACATGCATTTTCCCTGCTAAACACTTCCTCCAGAGCTCAGCTCAACATGTGTCCTTTAGGACCTCCCTGTTTGCTTCTGTTATTTGCTTTCAGAGCCAAGAACATGACAGTCCCTCAGAGCCCAGGAAAGAAAGGCATGGGCTCTCCTTTGGGGCATCTGATACCACTGCAGTTTTGCTATTCCTTATAGTTGTTCAATCCTTTCATCCTTCTAGATGGTAAGCTCTGTGGGGCTGCCTCTGCTTCCTGCTCAATAGAACCTCACCCAGAGCCTGTGGAAAGCATGGAGAAGGACCCAGCAAGGGAGGAACTGGAACCCACACTAGCATCTTCATCTCCTTGTTCTGTATGTTAGCCTTCTGTGCGTAGGTCCCTTCCTTTTAATTTTTTATTTTTTACTGACATATAGATGCTTTACAATGTTGTGTTATTTGTGATACATGGCAAGGTGATTCATATATGTATATATATATTACTTTTCAGATTCTTTTCCATTATTGGTTATTCCAAGATACTGGATATAGTTCCCTGTGCTATACAATAGGTCCTTGTCGTTTATCTCTTTTACATATAGTCGAGTGGAAAAGGAAATGGCAACCCACTCCAATATTCTTGCCTGGAGAATCCCAAGGACAGAAAAGCCTGGAGGGCTACAGTCCATGGGGTTGCAAAGAGTCGGACACGACTGAGCGACTAACACACACACACACACACACACACACACACACACACACAGAGTAGTGTGTACCTGTTAATCCTAAACTCCTAGTTTGTCCTCTCCCTGCCTTCCTTTTTGGTAACCACAGTTTGTTTTCTATGCCTGTGAGTCTATTTCTGTTTTTGTAGGTAAGTTCATTTGAATCATTTTTTTGGACTCCACGTGTAAGTGATATCATATGACATTTGTCTGCCTGAGTTCTCTCTTCTTGGCAATGGGTACTTTTTCTCTGTGTTGGGAAGATCCCTTGGAGAAGGAAAGAGCAATTCACTCCAGTATTCTTGCCTGGGAAATCCCATGGACAGAGGAGCCTGGTGGGTTACAGTCCGTGGGGTCACTAAGAGTAGGCTACGACTCAGCGACTGAGCACACACGCACCTTTTCCTGGACACTAAGCAAGAATCCTCACTCCGCACTTCTGCCTCCAACAAGCCTATGCCTTCTAGGGTTACTCTCACACTCTTGCGGTTTGTGAACTGGAGCAGTCCTATGGGATCCTGTGAGCCTATTTCTCAGGTGGAGAACACTGAGCCTCAAGCAATAGGAATCTCATTCTTCTCTGCAAGGATCACCTCCTCTAACCACGTGAAGATAAAAATTCCCATATAAGCCTCAATCTTTGTACAACAAGACATTCGAGTTCTGTTCAACCCCCATTCATCACATGTCAGTCGTGTTCCTAAGAGATCTTATGTCAGCGTGCACGCCGAGTTTCTTCTATTCATCTGAACTTGACCGGTTGAGCCTGGGTACAGCAACACCACGTCTGGACGGGCCTCAGGACCTATTTAGGAAGCCTTTTACGTCTTTAGAGACAGGCTTGCAGAGATTCTTGTTAATTTGGTTTTCATGTGAAATCAAAAACGCCCATTTAGCTGTATGCCAGAAGAAGGCGTAGAAGTTTATCAGCTTAAAATTATATAACAGTTTTCCTTATGTTAACTTTCTATTTCTTATGTAAGATTTTACTTTTCCTGTATAGGACTCAGTTCGTTTTATAATTAGTTCATTTGGCTTAGCCTTTGGATATGATAATATATATATATACACACATACATGGATATATATGTGTGTATATATATATTGTTTCTTTAATTCTAAAAGACAAGACTACAGTTTGTAATGTTCCTGAATTTCAAAGACTATGCCTCAAATTGTCTGAATATGCATAGGCCTCCAAATACCCCATTCCTTATGCACCTTTTTTCCCCTCCCCTGTGGGTTTCCAGCGGATTTTTATTTTATTTTGGGTACAAACATAGTAAAAGAATGAAGGAAGCCAATCAGCATGGTGTTGCTACTTCCCGCTGCCTCTGGGGAGGAAAAAGGCCAGCCATATTTTTCCACTCTAAAGGGTAGAGATCAAAAGGAACTGTTCACACTTCGAGAAGAAGTGGAAAAATGCAATTTAACTCTTGGGCCCAAACTGGCTCATCTCTAAGGGAAAAAGCAGACTAGAGAAACAGCATTAGAACATCAGCTTCAGGGAAAACAATTTTGCACACCAGTGGTAGAAAAGTAAAGAGCATCTCTGCCCAACAATAAAACTCAAAAGGCCTGGAATGCATTGCAGTCAGGTCAGCATTGTGGGAAATGACCCTGGGATAACCACTGAGCAGCTGTGAGCCCACAGGTCTGGGATGTTTTCTTATCCTCTAAACAGAGTGCATCAGTCCATCTGCAAGATTTCAGTGGGGATTAGGGACCAAGCTTTCAAGCCTGGCATTTTCCTGCCTCCTCTGTGTGATTATTTGATATCAAGAAACTTCTCTTCACTCTGCTTAATATTCAGCAACAATCTAAATGGGAAAAGGATTTGAAGAAGAATAGACACATGCATATGTATAACAGAATCACTTTGCTGTATACCTGAAACCAACACAGCCTCAGTTGCTCAGTCACGGCCGATTCTTTGTGACCCCATGGACTGCAGCCTGCCAAGCTTCTCTGTCCATGGAGTTTTCCAGGCAAGAATACTGTAGTGGGTTTCCATTTCCTATTCCAGGTTATCTTCCCGACCCAGGGATTGAACCTGTGTCTCCTGCATCAGTAGGCAGATTCTTTACCACTGAGCTACCTGGGAAGCCAACTTCAATATAAAATAGAAATTAAAAAAGAAACCTAGATCTAATCCATGCAATAATTCATGGACTTCATGGTTATACAAAGCAATGTATTCCCTACTGCTTATAAAAAAACAAACAAACAAACAAAAAAACGTTATTGCTGTGTTTTTTTGAATTAGTTAAGTTTGGTTCTTTTGCTTGTATTAGTAAGGTTCTGAGGGTGGTCCAGTGGTTGAGGACCTGGTGGTCCAGTGGTTGAGGACCTGCTTTCCAGTGCAGGGGACAAGGGTTCGATCTCTGGCCCGGGAAGATCCCACATGCCATGGGGGCAACGAAGCCTGTGTGCCACAACTACTGAGCCCCTGCTCGAGAGCCCATGCTCCGCAGCAAAAGAAGCCTGAGTCCCATAGCAAAGACCCAGCGTAGACAAGAAAGAAAGAAGGAAACATAAAGAAAGTTCTGAGTAGTGCAAAAAATTTAAAAAAAGATGAAAAAAGAAGAGAGCCTTCTCTTGTGCATTGCTGACTTTCTCCAGGAGGTGACTGGTGTGTGGATGGCTCACAAAAGTCTCTGGACAAGAAGATGGTGGTGAATGTGCCTGCAGAGGCCTGGCGTGGGTTGAGATGTGATTCCATAAAACCCTTGAAGGCCCAGTTGCCTTATTGACGTGAGTTCCCCTTATCACAGCCCCTGAGCCTCGGATACAAAGGCAGGCATGTCTTGAGAAAGCCCTGTCTCAGTTCTTACTGGTAGCTCCATGCTTGTCTTCTGCCATCTGGACACTGTGTTCTTGCTAGTAAGTCCTTTCTGGGAATTGGACCACACGGCTGCAGAACTTGAGGGTCACCAGCGGCTAGGAGAGGGCAAGAGGGGGCAAGAGACTCTGACTGTGGCACCAGGAAAAGGGACGACCTCATGAGTAAGGGTGCAGATCCTTTTTTGAAATGTAACTCATTATCCTCTATTGTCAGGCAACAATGACTGTCCTCGTTTTACTTGAGAAACGATGACCCGCATCTTAGTTTGGAAAGGCCCCAGAAACAGATGCTGGAATGAGGATTCAAGAGCCATTTGTTTCAGAGACTCAGGAAACTTCAAGAAGGGACTGGGGAAGTGATACATGGAAAAATGGGCAGCCAACAAGGATGCATGTCCTGCCAGCGACCAGAGTTGGGGGCTGGAGCTTAATCTTGCAGGGGTTGATCCCTATGATGAAACACATTGGTTATGTTACATATTTTAATATGTTGAAATGTTTTATCATATATTTTCCTGTGGGGGAAGCTATCTAAAAGACACAGCTGAGGGGCTCCCCTGGTGGCCCAGGGGTTAAGATTCCATGCTCCCAATGGAAAGGGGCCCAGGTTCAATTGTTGGTCAGGGAACTAGATCCCATATGCCCCAAACTAAGAACCCTAGTGGCGCAGCCAAATAAATTAAAAAAAGAAAACACACCAAAATAAACAGCTAAAAATAATTACAGGAAGGGAGAGGGAGCTGGAGTCTTACCCATCAGCTCCTGCAAGCTGACCATTCCCTGGCTTGTCCAGCCTGCTGTGTGTGCAGACAGACAATCTCAACAAAAGATCCTGGCAGACGGTGATGCTAGGAATTGGTCTGGAGCACTCTGGCAGTGTGTAAGGGAAATGCACACAGCCCTGACAGTCTGCTGTGACTTAAGTGTGAAACACTTTGTCATATGGAGATCTGACGGATTGGAATCAACGTTAGAGTGTTTGTTTGTTTTTTTAAACTTCCTCTTGTTTCTAGGGTTCTGATTTTGTGTATGAACACAGTCATTTCTTCATGTGCACTTTTGAACATTATTTTTAAAACAGAGAAGAGGAAGATAATGGATACAGGAAAACACTTACTTTTGAAGGGGGACCCTCTAAAACATGTCAAAAACAGAAATAGACTCACAGGCATAGAAAACAAACTCATGGTTACCAAAGGGGAAAGGGGGGAGGAATAAATTAGGAGTTTGGGATTAACAGATACACACCACTATATGTAAAATAGATAGTCGACAAGGTCCTACTGTGTAGCACAGGGAACTATATTCAATATTTTGTAATAACCTATAATGAAAAAAGATTCTAAAAGAATATATATGTATGATTTAACCACTTTGCTGTATGCCTGAAACTAACACAACATTGTAAACTAATTCTATTTCAATAAAAATTAAAAAAGAAAACCACATCAAGAGATGGATCTGTGTGTTACAGGCAGTTTGTAACTCATCCAGTACATATCCTGCTTTCCTGCTTACCTAACAAAATGCCAATTTCCTTTAAGGCTGTAAAATGCCCAGCTAAAATTATTACATCTTTTTGGCTGCCCTTAATCTGTGATATGGTTTTGGTCCATGAGATATAAATGGCAGTCTCTGGGTGAAGTTGCCAGGGAAGTCTGTTTTAAAAAAGCAGATTCTGAAGGTTTGTTTTGCATTTTCCTTTTCTTCCAGCCCACCATGCACAGTTGGGGCTGTCTCTTGCACCCCCAAAGGTGGAGCTTGCTGTTAAGACCCAAATGGTTCAGTGTAGTACAAAGGTTAAGAGCAGGGAGACTCTTGTAGGACCACTGGGTTCAAATCTCACTTTTGACACGACCCACTGGGTGACCTCAGGCAACCTATATAACTTTTTTTTTTTTAATCTCTTATTAAGTATGCTATTTTTTTCTTTCTTTTTCTTTTAGCATTTTGGCTGCGCTTCACAGCATATGGGATCTTAGTTCCCTGAACCCACACCTCCTAAATTGGAAGCTCACAGTCTTAACCACTGGACTGCCAGGGAAGTCTAACTAACTTAACTCTTGGTGCCTAAATTTTCTCAACTATAAAATCAGGATAACAGTGCCCACCTCTTGCTTTTGACCTGGGTTTCAGTGGGTTAAGAATTGCCCGGTGCCTAAGAAATTCAAGTTGCAAACTTTCAAAGATGCTAACGTGCATTCCATCAATGTTAAGTGAGAGTGAAACTGCAGTTTGCCCTCCATCTCCTGTTGCTGACGATCTGCAGCTCTGCTATCTCCCACCTTCTCTCCCTCCTCCAGCCAGTAGCTCTTCTTGCCCGTTCACTCGATGCCAGCGCTTGGATGCCAGCTGTTGTACTATACTACTGTACTTTTCAAGGTCCAGTCCTGTAAGATTAAAAATGTTTTATTTTTTGTATTTTTTTAATGTATTATTTGTGTGAAAGGTATTATAAACCTATTATAGTATAGTACTATATAGCCGATGCTGTTAGTTGGGCACCTAGCTGCCTTTGTAGGACTCGGGAACAAATTGGACTTAGCAATGTGCTCTCAGAACAGAAGTCATTCGTATGTAGAGAACTGACTATACCCAAAGGTGCATGATGACTGTGATGGGGTGAACAGTGTCCCCCAGAGTTCCTTTCTACCCAGAACCTCAGGACATGATTTTATTCTAACAGAGAGTCTTTGCAGGTATAATTAGTTAAAATGAGGCCATGTTGGGTTTGAGTGGGCCCTAATCCAACAACCAGTGTCCTCATAGGAAGAGAAAACAGAGTCAAGAGGCACAGGGAGAATGGTCCTGTGAAGACAAAAGCAGAGACGACAGGGATGCAGCTACCAGCCAAGGAGCTTCAAAGATGCTAGCAGCATATGGGATCTTAGTTCCTCAAACCCACACCTCCTAAATTGGAAGCTCAGAGTCTTAACCACTGGACTGCCAGGGGAGTCTAACTAACTTAACTCTTGGTGCCTAAATTTTCTCAACAATAAAATGTGAGAAAGAGGAAGCAGGAAATGTACTCTTCAAGAACAATCAGAGGGAACATGGCTCTGTCAACACCTGAATTTTGGGATTATTGAACTGTGAGAGAATAATTTTTTTTTAATTGAAGTATAGTTGACTTACAACATTGTGTTAATTTCTACTGTATGGTACAGTGATTCAATTATACATATACATACATCCTTTTTCATATTCTTTTCCATGATGGTTTATCACAGGATACTGAATATAGCTCCCTGTGCTACAAGGTAGGACCTTGCTGTTTATCCAGTCCCTATATAGTAGTTTGCATTTGCTAATTCAAAACTCTCAGTCCTTCTTTTTCCTCTGCCCTTGGCAACCACAAGTCTGTTCTTTACATCTGTGAGTCTGTTTCTGTTTCACAGGTAAGGTCATTTGCGTCATCGTCTAGATTCCACATGTAAGTGATATTGTGATATTCGTCTTTCTCTTTCTGACTTACTTCACTCAGTGTGATAATCTCTAGTTGCCTCCTGTTGCTGCAAGTGGCAAGATTGCATTCTTTTTTATGGCTGAGTAATACCCCTTTGTGGGAGAAGGCAATGGCACCCCACTCCAGTACTCTTGCCTGGCAAATCCCATGGACAGAGGAGCCTGGTGGGCTGCAGTCCATGGGGTCACTAGGAGTCGGACACTACTGAGCGACTTCACTTTCACTTTTCACTTTCCTGCATTGGAGAAGGAAATGGCAACCCACTCCAGTGTTCTTGCCTGGAGAATCCCAGGGACGGGGGAGCCTGGTGGGCTGCCGTCTATGGGGTTGCACAGAGTCGGACACGACTGAAGTGACTTAGCAGTAGCAGCAGTAATACCCCTTTGTATACATGTACCACATCTTCTTTATCCATTCATCTGTCAATAGACATTTAGGTTGTTTCCATGTAAATTTCTGTTGTTTGAAGCCACCACATTTGATGTACTTTGTTACAGCAGCCCCAGGAAACTGGTGCCATCGCTGAGTCTCAAAGAGAAGCAGCCTGATGGTAGATGCCTCATAGCATGAAGCTTGGACTGCTTCCTCTGAACACATCTGGAGAGAAGACTGAGGTCCTGCCCTTTTCATCCTTTTGTATGTGTGTCCCTGTCACTCACAGATAATCACAGTCCTATCTGACACACCTTGGAAGGAAGAAATATTCATCAGTTTTCACAGCTCTTGGGCTGAAAGAAGTAAGTTAAATTGCCTGTTGTTCCTAATGAGAAGAAAACGATTTGGGAACTTCAACATTACTGTGGCTTTGGGAAATCATGTTAATATGTGGCTTTGAAATGATCCCACAAACGTTAATCTCAATGAACGAGGTTGGAATAGAATAAATGTGGTGTTAGCTGGGTTCACTCCTTCTCTAAACAGAAGCATCATAGACAGGGCTTCGAGTGCCCCATTGGAGGAGGGCAGAGAAGGGCAAACATCCTATAAAACAAACAGGATGAAGCACAAGTGGAAGTCGGCTCTCAGCTGGGATGTGGGAAGCCTGGCTTGGGGTCAGCATTTGCAAAATCAGAGGCTTATCTGATCAGACTGCACACGATCCCATCCCCTTACCTCCAAGCAGGGCATTTCACATCTTTTTAACTCAGTGAGAGAGAAATTTGAAAGATGGGCGTTATGAGGAGGTGGCAATAAAAGTGAACTGGCACACTCAGCTTGATTTTACTTAGATTTGCACAAAGATAGCATTTCCTCTGGGGGCTCATGAGGACAGAAGAAGAGCGTGTAAGCTCTCCAACAAATGGGGTTTGAGTGAAATATCACAGTCAATTTCCTTATATTGACAAAAAATTCGTTCGGGTTTTTCTGTAACATCTTTCGGAAAAAGCCACATGAACATTTTAGCCAATGCAGTAATATTTTTAAAGAAATATAATGAGTTTCTGGGATGGACAACCTTGATTTTCACCTGCCCCAAGTCCTTCTGCATAACAGGACTTCAGTTTTCTTTTGGAAATGCAATCCCTTCCTTTTTTTAAAAAAAAAGTATGAACATGATTTATTCTGGAGCTTCATACTATGGATTAGCACTGACATAAGGACTGACAAGTACATCTGTGTAACACACTAGAGAGCCTACAAACAGATTTCTATTATAAACAGCAATTTATAGTATTAATATAAATAAATTTCTATTTACTAGAAATTGGTACATGAAATGGATCGATTTAGAAATAGCTAGGGAATGGCTAGACTGGCTGAAACCATCCCTTTTTTTAGGACTGAAAATCAGCATAACCCTCTGCCCACAGTGATCTCTGAAGCTCTGACAATCAAGCCCTCTAACCCTGGGATTTGAATTTCATTCAAGAAGACCGAGGCAAGAGTCAAGAATGTTTGGATTCTATTTGTTGCACTGGTGGCACCTGGAAAAGTCTGTCATTTGCCCTGTTATCTGTATTTCCACTAAGGTCCTGATTCCTACCTTTTAAACGGTTTTATCCATTCTCCAACGGAGCCGTATTCATTAGGTAATAACCTTTTTAGAGGGTAGTGAAAGTGAAAGCAAATGTGTTAGTTGCTCAGTCATGTCCAGTTCTTTGCAACACCATGGACTGTAGCCCACCAGGCTCCTCTGTTCATGGAATTCTCCAGGCAAGAATACTGGAGTGGATTGCCATGTCCTTCTCCAGAGGATCTTCCCGACCCAGGGATCAAATCTCTTGCATTGCAGGCAGATTCTTTACCATCTGAACCACCAGAGGGTACAGGGTGTGTTAAATGTTCTTACCGCATACATGAGTAATAATAATGACAATGATGACAATAAAGGGGGAGGGAGGAAACACTGAGAGGTGTTGGCTCTGGCCATGATCTTAGTGGTGTCGATGGCTTCACAGGTGTATGTGTGCATTCTAAGTTTCTTCAGTCCTGTCTGACCCTTTGCAACCCTATGGACTATAGCCTGCCAGGCTCCTCTGTCCACGGAATTTTCCAGGCAAGCATACTGGAGTGGGTTGCCACGCCCTCCTCCAGGGGATCTTCCTGATCCAGGGAACCAACCCACGTCTCTTTTGTCTCCTGCATTAGCAGGCTGGCTCGTTACCACTAGTTCCACCTGGGAGGCCCTCACAGGTATATGTGCTGTGCTGCGCTTAGTCGCTCAGTCATGTCCAACTCTTTGTGACCCTATGGACTGTAGCCCGCCAGGTTCTTCTGTCCTTAGGGATTCTCCAGGCAAGAATACTGGAGTGGGTTGCCATGCCCTCCTCCAGAGGATCTTCCCAATCCAGGGATCATACCCAGGTCTCCTGCATTGCAGGCAGATTCTTTACTGTCTGAGTCACCACAGAAGACCAAGAATACTGGAGTGGGTAATCTATCCCTTGTCCAGGGGAACTTCCTGACCCAGGAATCAAACCAGGGTCTCCTGCATTGCAGGTGGATTCTTTACCAACTGAGCTACCAGGGAAGCCCAAAAGTACTGGAGTAGAATGCCTATACCTTCTGCAGGGGATCTTCTTGGCCCAGGAATCCAACCAGGGTCTCCTGCTTTGCAGGACCATCAAAGGCCTATCAGTTCAATTCAGTTCAGTCGCTCAGTCATGTCTGACTCTTTGTGACCCTATGGACTGCAGCACGCCAGGCATCCCTGTCCATCACTAACTCCTGGAGTTTACTCAAACTCATGTCCATTGAGTCGGTGATGGCATCCAATCATCTCATCCTCTGTCCTCCCCATCTCCTCCTGCCCTCAGTCTTTCCAGCATCAGGATCTTTTCCAGTGAGTCAGTTCTTCACATCAGGTGGCCAAAGTATTGGAGTTTCAGCTTCAACATCAGTCCTTCCAATGAACATTCAGGACTGATTTCCTTTAGGATGGACGGGTTGGATTTCCTTGCAGTCCAAGGGACTCTCAAGAGTCTTCTCCAACACCACAATTCAAAAGCATCAATTCTTTGGCACTCAGCTTTCTTTATATTACAACTCTCATATCCATACATGACTACTGGAAAAACCATAGTCTTGACTAGATGGACCTTTGTTGGCAAAGTAATGTCTCTGCCTTTTAACATGCTGTCTAGGTATATGATGCTACTGCTGCTGCTAAGTCACTTCAGTCGTGTCCAACTCTGTGCAACCCCAGAGACGGCAGCCCACCAAGCTCCCCCGTCCCTGGGATTCTCCAGGCAAGAACACTGGAGTGGGTTGCCATTTCCTTCTCCAATGCATGAAAGTGAAAAATGAAAGTGAATATCCCCAAACTCATTGAGTTGTATCCATTAAATATGTACAGCTTTTTACATGTCAGTCATACCTCAAGTGTGGTTAAAAAATAAAAATTAACCAGCATCATTTTCTTTTGGTTACAAAGCATCCTAATCAATAAAGTTGACCAGGAAGGTAGTCAGATGAAAGCACTTTGGTTTACAAAGTTTTCTTCTACTTCTTATTGAGATGCAGACTTGGTGTTTCTTTAACCATTATCAAGCTCACTTTGCCAATGTGCAAATTGGATATTGCATTAGTCTGAGTTTTCCCCAAAGCAGAGCCTGAGCCAAGGCTCTGGATGAAGTTGATTTATTTGCAGCAGGCAGGAGTGAGGGGTGAGGCATGGGAGGTAGGAAAGAAGGGAAAACTGACTGTAGGGTGTGTGGGGCAGCTTGCAGCTGTGGGTGGGGGGAGCATAGGCCTGGCCTCCCATAATTGGCTACTGGAAGAGAAGCATACATCCCCCAGGGTTATAAACTGAACACCTGGGCAGAGGCTCCTGGGATGTAAGGAAAGCCCTGGACCAACCTGTGGGAAGTTGTCTGAACGACTCAAGGTGGGACCAGGTCAGGGAAGTGCCCAGAGCAGGGCTGAGGCAGCAGATCCAAAATGGACCCAGCTGTTAGAAAGTTACTCCCAGGTCGGGTGAGAAATTTCCCAGGATCAACTGTGGGACAAGCATTTCACTTCATATTTAAAAAAAGAAACACACCTGGACATTCTCGTTTGCATGGAGATATGTGTCAGAAATTACACTAATAAAGCTGAGCACTGAAGAATTGATGCATTTGAACCGTGGTGTTGGAGAAGACTCTTGAGAGTCCCTTGGACTGCAAGGAGATCCAGCCAGTCCATCCTAAAGGATATCAGTCCTGAATATTCATTGGAAGGACTGATGCTGAAGCTGAAACTCCAATACTTTGGCCACCTCACGCGAAGAACTGACTCATTTGGAAAAGACCCTGATGCTGGGAAAGATTGAAGGCAGGATGAGAAGGGGAGGACAGAGGATGAGATGGTTGGATGGCATCACTGACTCAATGGACATGAGTTTGAGTAAACTCTGGGAGTTAGTGATGGACAGGGAGGTCTGGCGTGCTGCAGTCCACGGGGTCACAAAGAGTCAGACACAACTGAGCGACTGAACTGTACTGAACTGAAACAGCAGGTTTCAGAAGTAAAACTCCTTCACTTGCCTGCTTATCACCCTTGGAGAGACTAAAATACTCAATAAGGCTGTATCAAATGCTCCACTGAAGCAAAGACACAAACAAAATGGCGTCCCTATGGTTCATCAGGAGATGAAGAATTCACACACCCTGAATTAAGGATCCACACTGGGAGCCTTGGCACCATCTGAGGAGTTGACATGGCTCCTTTTGGAGCACAGTTTAGATCTACCTACAATTTGCAACCTTCTTACTCTCCTCCTGATAGTTCTGCAACTTCCTATATTGCTAACAAATGTTTAAAACAGGTAGTTGATGTCTTACAATATTTACCCATTCTTCAAAGTATCTTGGAAATGATGTTCAGTTTTGAGAAACACTATGTGAGTCAGGGATCTTAGTTGCACACAACAGAATCCAATATAGCTCAATTCAGCTGAAAGGGGTTTGTTGAGTGTGGACGGAGCCCTGCACTGTTGACAGGATTGAAGGAACAGACTCCAGCCTCACCTCTGAAGCTTAACATCTGGAAACACAGAGTTGGCCCACTTGCTGCTTCTGCCTTGATTAGGAAGCTGACAAATCAGGAAAATTGTTCTAGAATCTCACTGCCTCTTAAGAAATCTCAGGCACACATCCTTTCTCATGGCAGCATTGGAAATAAAGCATCACAGGTACATCCAACTGGCAGAGACTAAATCATGATGCTAAATCGCCATGGACACTTTGAGCGCACGCGTGCTCTCTCTCCATCTTTCAAGGGAGGCTACATGAAGCAGGTTTCAGAAATTTACCCAGAGAAGATGAGATTTACACTGTGGGGTACAAAGAGGGTACCCTTGGGGCAACTACAAATGATAGCTTTCCACAGTACATGCACTGGTATTTTCCTGATGTTAAAATACCAAGAGTATTCTATTAAGTCTGTTAACACTCTTAAATTAACATTCTATGTAGGCATGATTCACCCTCTGCTCTTGATGACACCTCGAACGACACAAACAAACAGTATCTTATGATTCTTTGTCCAAAGCAGACTGAATTCTAGGACCTCCAATGTCAAAGGATATAAGGAGTGAGAATTTAGGTTACACACTAAAATAAGCACACTGTTGAGTTAAAGATGAATGTCCAAATCAGGTATAGAAATAATTTTCCCCTTCTGCCAAAACATACATATTCAAAAGTGACAAATAAAATATGGACTGGGGCAGGGGTTCCCAGCCTCTGGGATCTAATGCCTGATGATCTGAGGTGAACCTGGTGTAATAATAATAGAGATGAAGGGCACAGTAACTGTAATGAACTTGAATCATCCTGAAACCACCCCTTCAACCCCAGTCCATGGAAAATTTGTCTTCCATGAAACCAGTCCCTGGTGCCAAACAGATTGGGGGTCACTGGGCGGAGGGACCCTAAAACACTGGTATGGCATGGGTACCAATTAATCAGAAGGGATGCCTGGCCAGTTAGACTGGATGTTGGTAGGTATGCCATGCAAGTGAATTCCAGTTTATGCCAGAAAAACAAGGCTCAGCCAATATGTCATTTGCTCTTTTATATTTTCCTTACTTTCTACCCCTGCAGATAGAGCCATGCAAACACTTACAGCCACTAAAATGCCAGAGTCAATGTTATTTGCTACTTCTGGGTTGAGGCATTAAAGCTTTCATAAAAAATTATCTGTTCTTTCTCATCACCTGCCCTGATGACTGAAAAGGCTACGCTTCCCAGCTGGTTCAGCTCCAAGAAGGCAGAGCTTGTTAGATCCAAGTTAGCATATGGAGAAGAGCTTCCTAGTGCCCCATGTAAGACATGAAGCAGGAGTAAGAAAAATGCTTTCCTTGTCTTAAGGCAACGAGATGGTGGAGCAAAACTCGTTACTGCAATATAACGCAATCCACTCTGACTAATACACAACACCTCCCAACGTCATTTCAAAAAATATATATTCATTGAGTTCTGGACTGTGCCCCAGGCCAAAGTATTTTAATAGACAGCTCAGGTATGAAAACTCAACACTGCTGGGTGGCTGGCTCTTCATCTCCTGGTTGACTGTCCTGATTTTTGTTGAAAGGAGCTGGGGCAGACACAGAACAGGAACCTAACATCACCAATGCCATGCTTTTCCTCAATGTGATTCCTTCACTGTAGTTAATTTCTTACATCTTTTCAATTCACTTCCCAACAAAGATCAACAACCTAATAAATAGAATAGTGACTCATCATCTTGTTGATCTCTTGCTTGTTTGGACAAGGTCTGTTATTCCAGCTCCCCCACCTGCACCCTTAATGAATACCAAACAGGCCAGTTCATACCACATTAAACAGAAGAGCCATTAGATGACCACGGAAATACTCTATCTCATTAGTGATAATGCTGCATCATGATAAATCACCTCTGTGCTTCTTTTAACAAGTGGGAGCATCAGTCAATTTGGCACCTGCTTTGCAAGCAAATTTATAAACCACTCTGTTTTTGAAGGTACATCAGCCCTCGGGCTTGATGGTATAGCATGGTATGGAGAATTATTTTAGCAGCCATAAAGGCTGCTAAGAAAATAAAAATTTTCTCCCTCCCAAGGGGAAACAGAGAAATGTCATACCACAGAGCCCACAGGAGACTGGCAGTCTGCTCATGCCTTTCATAGTTAGGCTGTCTTTCGGATGACATTAAGATGCAAACCCAATGCATGGTGTGTTTACTTTTTTATGTGAATTAAAAAATCTTATCAAGGTTATATAACCTCATTGTTAAAATTTTGCATTTTTGAAAAGGTTTATCATAAAATACCATAAAAAGTCATCTCATCCATCCCACTTTCAACTCTTCCACTATGTTAGGAAGGCTTTTCCCCTGTATATCTGAATAACAGTTTCTTGACATAGTATGCTCAAATATTATCTACTGATTTTCTGGGATGACATGGATGAAATCTTTCTCCCTCTGCAATTTCTCCTGTCCCAGTCCACGCAGCTAAGTTCCTGGTTTGATTCTTCTATTACCTGTCTTTTTTCTTTTCAAAATCAGAACCTTGCTGTATAGCAACATTAACTTCTTTTTTAAAAACTATTTATTTGACTGTGCCAGGTCTTAGCTGCAGTATGCGGGGTCTTTGATTTGGCAAGTAGGATCTAACTCCCTGACCAGGGATTGAACTCAGGCCTCTGGCATTGAGAATGCAAAGTCTTAGCCATTGGAGCACCAGGGAAGTCCCTTGATAAGCTTTTTTTTTTTTTTTCATTTTAAGCGAAACATACCTCTCATCAAGAGACAAAGTGTTGATTCCCAAGTGGTTTAAAAGTCTGTCTGCTCAGTTTTTGACTCTGCCTATGCAGAAGTGGAGTCTAGGGAGCCTCCCCTGAAGTACAGCCTGGACTTAGTGACTCACGTTCTGAAGCTGAGAATGCAAAGGAAGTGATATGTTTTTTTCTGAGAGTCAGTCATCTAGAGCAATATAACTTCTAGTTTTCTCCCTGGGGATCCTTGTTCTTGGAACTCAACCGCCATGCTGTGAAGGAGCCCAGGCCACGTGGAGAGGGCACTGGCATGTAAGTGGCTGCTGCTGCTGCTAAGTCACTTCAGTCGTGTCCGACTCTGTGTGATCCCTTAGACGTCAGTCCACCAGGCTCCGCCGTCCCTGGGATTCTCCAGGCAAGAACACTGAAGTGGGTTGCCATTTCCTTCTCCAATTCATGAAAGTGAAAAGTGAAAGGGAAGTCACTCAGTCATGTCCGACTCTTCACAACCCCATGGACTGCAGCCCACCAGGCTCCTCCATCCATGGGATTTTCCAGGTAAGAGTACGCTGAGTTAGCAGCAAAAATCCAGCACTGACCCACCAGCTACATGAATGAGGAAGCCTTCTAGGGCACTCCCCCAGCTGAGCCAGATAACTGAGTCCTGACAACTCCCAGAACCAGGACAGAAACAATATAAATGACAATCACCATGTTATGCCACAACATAATACTGTTCTTTCTAATGCAGATAGAGGTAACTGAGACCCCACACACTTTATAAGATGAGAGTATTAGCACGGCTTAAAGCCCCTTCAGCTTATAATACCACATTGACCTCCCAAGTTTTTTCATTTCTAACTGTTCCTTTTATCCTCTTCAGGTTGATAATATCTTTGTTGTGTCCTGATATATAATAAAGCCTCCTTTGCTTGGCACAAAGGTTGAATCTAAAAGTTGAAAACTGGTAATGGATCTATTACACTCATACAAATATTGTTCATTGGGGAGCAGAAATTCTCTGTCTAGACTGTTGATGTTTGGGGCTAGAAAAGTCTTTGCTCTCAGGCTATTCTGTGTACTTTATATATTTAGCCATATCCCTGGGCTCAGCACACAGTGTAATTCTCCTGTCGTGATGACCAAAAATGTCTCCAGACTTCTGATGTCACGTCAGTTGGGAACCGTGGTACGGAAATATACTGTGCTACGTTTCATTGCTTTCCATGCTATTGATAATACTGGGTTGGCCAAAAAGTTTGTTTGGGTTTTACATAAGATGGGATGGAAAACCCAAATGAACTTTTGGGCCAAGCCAATATTCACAGATGCGGGTGTCTCTGAGTGCCTATTTCTTCTCTTGCCTTTCACAATTCTCTTTACCATAGCTTTAATTGTTGTCAAGCTCTTCACTGACTTCTCCATTCTCCTGGGAGTGTTCCCAGCAGAACTTTCCATGCTTCTGTTCCTGCTAACACATTCTCCAAGCCTACTGCATAGATTTAATTTGGGGACTTTCCTTTCCTAGATTCAGGCTTTAATAAATACATGCACCAAAGGATAGAAAAAAGTTTATTGTTAAAGCAGGAGGGAGGGAAATCCTTGATTTTCTTCATGTCAGCAACCATTACAATAGCACTGTTATCTGTAGGAGATGTGCCTTTGAAAACTGAATATAAATTTGAAAAATTTGAAAAATTGTACTTTTTGTGCCAGTGTAGCTCACTGTTAAGAGTGATCCTAAAATGCTAAGATCAAGGTCCAGCTCAAATGGGACATCTTTCTTAATCTCTCTGGGTAGAAACAATCAGTGTGCTATCGTGTAAAGTTTATTACAGATATTATAGAAAATAAATTATATATGGAGACAGTAGATCAAAAAGTGAAGAATACTGGCTCTGAAGCCAGACAGGCTGACTTTGAACCCCAGTTGAGCTATTTCAAATCCTGAAAGATGATGCTGTGAAAGTGCTGCACTCAATATGCCAGCAAATTTGGAAAACTCAGCAGTGGCCACAGGACTGGAAAAGGTCAGTTTTCATTCCAATCCCAAAGAAAGGCAATGTCAAAGAATGCTCAAACTACTGCACAATTGCACTCATCTCACACACTAGTAAAGTAATGCTCAAAATTCTCCAAGCCAGGCTTCAGCAATATGTGAATCGTGAACTTCCTGATGTTCAAGCTGGTTTTAGAAAAGGCAGAGGAACCAGAGATCAAATTGCCAACATCCACTGGATCATGGAAAAAGCAAGAGAGTTCCAGAAAAACATCTATTTCTGCTTTATTGACTATGCCAAAGCCTTTGTGTGGATCACAATAAACTGTGGAAAATTCTGACAGAGATGGGACTACCAGACCACCTGACCTGCCTCTTGAGAAACCTATATGCAGGTCAGGAAGCAACAGTTAGAACTGCACATGGAACAACAGACTGGTTCCAAATAGGAAAAGGAGTACGTCAAGGCTGTATATTGTCACCCTGCTTATTTAACTTCTATGCAGAGTACATCATGAGAAACACTGGACTGGAAGAAGCACAAGCTGGAATCAAGATTGCCGGGAGAAATATCAATAACCTCAGATATGCAGATGACACCACCCTTATGGCAGAAAGTGAAGAGAAACTCAAAAGCCTCTTGATGAAAGTGAAAGTGGAGAGTGAAAAAGTTGGCTTAAAGCTCAACATTCAGAAAACGAAGATCATGGCATCTGGTCCCATCACTTCATCGGAAATAGATGGGGAAACAGAGGAAACAATGTCAGACTATTTTTTTGGGCTCCAAAATCACTGCAGATGGTGACTTCAGCCATGAAATTAAAAGACGCTTACTCCTTGGAAGGAAAGTTATGACCAACCTAGATAGCATATTCAAAAGCAGAGACATTACTTTGCCAACAAAGGTTCGTCTAGTCAAGGCTAAGGTTTTTCCTGTGGTCATGTATGGATGTGAGAGTTGGACTCTGAAGAAGGCTGAGCACCGAAGAACTGATGCTTTTGAACTGTGGTGTTGGAGAAGACTCTTGAGAGTCCCTTGGACTGCAAGGAGATCCAACCAGTCCATTCTGAAGGAGATCAGCCCTGGGACTTCCTGGGATTTTACTGGCAAGAATACTAAAGTGGGTTGCCATTTCCTACTCCAGAGCATCTTCCCAACCTAAGGATCAAACCCGTGTCTCTGGCATCTCCTGAGTTGGCAAGTGGGTTCTTTACCACTGCACTACCCTGGTGTCTCGGGACATGGTATCAAAGCTCTGGTCTCAACCAGCCTGGGAGGTGATGATGGTAACATGAGGACCCTGGTTCTCACATCTGATCAAAAGTGGGCAGTTTTAGCTCCAGCTAAGGACTACCATGTAAAAATGTGGACCTGGGGTTTGCATGTTTTTTGATTTTCCAAGAGGCACCAAGAATCAATATTTTTATGTATTGTTGTTCAAGGTCTAAGTTATGTCCGTATCTTTGCAATGTCATAGACTGCAGCATGCCAGGCTCCCTTCTCTTCCACCATCTCCTCGAGTTTGCTTAAATTCATGCCCATTGAATCGGTGATGCTATCTAACCATTTTATTCTCTGCCACCCCCTTCTCCTTCTGCCTTCCATCTTTCTCAGCATCAGGGTCTTACCCAGTGTGTTGGCACTTCGCATCAGGTGGCCAAAGTACTGGAGCTTCAGCTTCAGTCCTCCCAACGAATATTCAGGGTTGAGTTCCTTTAGGACTGACTGGTTTTTATGTGAGATCTGATTTTTTACCTTTGGTGAAAACCACCAGGAAGCCCAAACAAAACACATTTACCAGTTATGTTGACCTATGGGCTCAAATTTGTGACTTCTGTAGATAGTAGATAATAATCATTCCTAACAGAGAAGTCCCTTTGGGATAAAAGGGAAGTTCGAACTCTATACTTGTCCGCACTCCCCAGCGGGGTAAGCATTTTCCCAGGACCCCAGTTCATCTCTCTGGGTCACCCCATGACCCCTACTGGCTGTGAATAAGGTCCCTTTTATTCTAGGCCATGAGAAGAAATCCCCTGGTATCACAAAAGGACTGCTTATTTTTGCATCACTAATTTCAAATCTCATTTAGCATCAAGATTCAGAATTAAGAAACTAAGTGACAGCTGTTTAATTAACTCCTTAAGCTGATTAGACAGCATTACTGAAATCCCCTCAAGGGGGAATGCATAGCTATATGGAGAACGCAGGACCATGCTGCCGCCACTGTTTAAATTTTGAAAGATGCTAAAATTGGCCAAGCGTTCTTGACATCCCCAAGGATGTGGTCAAACAGAGATTTTTATTTATTACATTAAGTGCTACAGAACACTCCAAATGATAACAATAACATGAACTTATTTATATCTGCTAAGCAAACGTGTCCTGCATGTGAAAAAGAAAAGGAAAAGGAATGAATTGGGGGTTTTCAAAAAGCACTTTAAGACGCACAGAAATCCCAAGTGTTTAATTGTGTTGTTTAGAAGGATTTGGATTAACCCTTGGTCCTCACATAATGGGCTGTATATCCTCCTCCTGATTTATAAGACAAAAGCATATTAATGAATTTAAGACTTTAAGCCAATTTTGTCCTTAAGATTTCTGTTTCTAAAGTGAAGTTTTCAAGGAAGAGAAGAAATTGTCATTTTTGTCTGATTTTACATGTGAGTCTGAGGGTGGTTGGACATCCTAGCCCTGGAGAAAGGGTACAAAACAATGGATCCCCCCCCTCCATTTTCTAATCCCTATTTGGGCAACATTGAGCAGATGACAATGAGAATGTCAAAGATCTTGCAGACAGAGAGTCTAGCAGAATAAACTGTCATTTGCCCAAACTTTTCAGAAATAGATAAGTTTAGCTTCAATTTTTAAAAAATTTTAAATTGAAGTATAGTTGATTGACAACGTTGTTTTAGTTTCCGCTGTACAGCGATTCAGTCATACGTGTATGAATGCAGGCTCAGTCGCTTCACTGACTCTTTGTGATCCTCTGGACTGAAGCCCACCAGGCTCCTCTGTCTGTGGGATTCTCCAGGCAAGAATACTGATGTGGGTTGCCATGCCCTCCTCCAGGGACTCTTCCTGACCCAGGGATTGAACCCACGTCCCCTGTGGCTCCTACATTGCAGGCAGATGTTTTACCGCTGAGCCACCAGGGAAGCTTTCTACATGTATTCTTTTAAAAATTCTTTTCCATTCTGGTTTATCACAGGATACTGGATATAGTTCCCTGTGCTCTACAGTAGGACCTTGTTGTCTTGTTTATCCATTCCATATATAATGGCTTTTATCTGTTGTAAGTTTAACTTTTGAATTGAGTTTTAGAAGGATGTTCCCAAGAGGCTGAGGACACGTGGTATGATGCAGATATGGTGGGCTGGTTTTGTATGCTGAAAATTTCAGTTCCTTTTTCAAGGCAAAGAGGTTTTTGTTGTTATTTATTTTCTAAATGGGCTTCCCTGGTGGCTCAGTGGTAAAAAATCCACCTGCCAATGCAGGAGATGTGGATTTGATCCCTGGGTCAGGAAGATCCCTTGGAGCAAGGCATGGCAATGTACTCCAATATTCTTGCCTGGGAAATCCCATGGACAGAGCAGCCTGGTGAGCTACAGTCCACAGGGTTGCAAAGAGTCAGACAGGACTAAAGAACAACAATTTTTCAGACAGCTTCATGGAGATGTAATTCACATATTATACAGTTCACCCATTTAAAATGTACTATTCTTTAGTTTTTAATATATTCACAGGTATGTGCAACCATTACCATTTCAGTCAATTTCAGAACATTTCTGTCACCTCAAAAAGAAACCCTGTATCTTGTAGCTTTTTTCCCCCACCTCCTCCAATCATACCCCTACTCTGACCCTAAGCAATTACTAACCTACCTCCTGTCCCTATGGATTTTCCCGTTCTAAATATTTCATAGGAACTGAATTATGCAATGTGTGATCTTTCATTTCTGCTTTTTTAACTTGACGTTTATCCTTTTTAATTTTTAAGAATTGATGTACAATATTACATAAATTACAGGTGTACAATATGGTAATTCATAATTTTTAAAGGTTATACTTCATTTCAGTTATTATAAAATATTGGCTATATTCCTCATACTGACTCATTGAAGAACTGACTCACTGGAAAAGACCCTGATGCTGGGAAAGACTGAAGGCAGGAGGAGAAGGGGACGACAGAGGATTGAGATGGTTGGATGGCATCACCAACTCAATGGACATGAGTTTGAGCAAGCTTCGGGAGTTGGGGGTGGACAGGGAAGCCTGGCCTGCTGCAGTCCATGGGGTCGCAAAGAAGCAGACATGACTGAGCGGCTGAACTGAATTGAATATTCCTTGTGGTGTACAATGTATCCTGGTGGCTTATTTTATACCTAATAGGTTGTATTTCTTAATCCCCCACCTCTGTCCTACCCCTTCCCTCACCCCACTGGGAACCACTGGTTTGTTGTTTATATCTGTGAACCTGCTTCTTTTTGTTACATTCACTAGTTTGCTGTATTTTTCAGATTCCATATGGTATGTGTCTTTATCTGCCTGACTTATTTCACGAAGCATAATATTCCCTAGGTCCATCCCCATTGCTGCAAATGGTAGAATTTCATTGTTTTTTTAATGACTGAGTAGTATTTCATTGTGTATATGTATCACATCTTCTTTTTCTATTCATTTGTCAGTGGACACTAAGGTTGCTTCCATATCTTGGCTATTGTGAATAATGGGGCTATGAACATTAGGGTGCACATATCTTTTCTTTCTGCTTTTGTTTGGGTAAGTACCTAGGAGTGAGTGGAGTTGCTGAATCACACAGAAACTCTACTTTTGGTTTTCTGACGACCCTTCATACTCTTCCCCACAGTGGTTGCTCCATTTTACATTCCTACTGACAATGTTTGAGGGTTCCCTTTTCTCCACATCCTTGCCAACATTTATTATTTGTGTTTCTTTTGATGACAGTCATTTTGACTGGCTTCTTTTACAAAGCATAATGCCATCAAAGTTCATCTGTGGTGTAGCATGTATCACCAATTTATTCCTTTCATGGCTGAATAATATTCCTCAAGCCATGGAGTTTTACTGTCTTCCATTTTGTAAAAGTCAATTCTGAAAGTGAAGTTGCTCAGTCGTGTCCGACTCTTTGTGACCCCGTGGACTGTAACCTACCAGGCTCCTCTGTCCATGGGATTCTCCGGGCAAGAATACTGGAGTGGGTTGCCATTTCCTTCTCCAGGGGATCTTCCCAACCCAGGGATTGAACCTCGGTCTCTTGCCTTGCAGACAGACGCTTTAACCTCTGAGCCACCAGGGAATGCTGTTCAAATTAGAGTTTGTAAATGGGGCTCTGTGGACTGATTCCAGCCCACAGATATACTTTGCTTGGATTATACAGATTTAATTCTTTTTAATAGATCACAACATCTAAAAATTGGGAGATATGCAGAAGTCTGGATTTCTGATTTGTCTTGAAAAATGAGAAGTGCAGGCAACTCTGGGGCATCTTTCAGTGGGCATGAAGTAGTAACTCTCCATTTCACTAAGGTCCACTTCTCCTTTGTACAACACAGCTGGCTGCAGGAGGCTTTGAAGCTGGTCTCACTTGTTTAGATGTTTGGAGACTGGCAACATGTGTGTAAATCCCCAATGCCAGGATACAAAAATTGCCTAAGCCCAACAACTAAAGCTAAAATGTATAGGAAAGTATGAAAGGCACAATAGTTAAGCACTCAACTTCCTTTATAACACTTTTTTGAAAAGCAAATGATAAATCCAGTGATTCATTGCCCTCTCTGGTAAGAAAAGTCTGACATATGACAAAAATACTACAGAGTGCACTTAGCAAAGATTGACAACTCTGGATGTTGGTGAGGGTTCTTCTAAGAAACTTAAACTTCATTTACTTCATTTATAGCCTCCAAACAGCAATTCCATGAAACCTGGCATGAATATTTAATTTATGTCTGTTGATATAATCCTCTTGATATCATAAAGAATTTGCTTTTTGAAACTAGGGGAGTTTTTGCCTGTAGCCCTGAATGAAACCAGCTGTTGGACCATTTTCCCTATCGCTACAGAGAAATGCATGTCAAATTGTCAAAGGCAACAGAATTTTCTGAAGGCTGGAAGAAGCCTACTGGTTTTCTGAAACTAAGGAATTAATTCAGTTAGTGTGGAAAGGACATACAAAATTAAGAAACATGAAAGGACTTCATTTCACTGAGTGGGTGCACCTAAAAGTGGGTCTAGAATCTCAACCCTCCAGAGGGACTGCGAGTGGTGCTGAGTGCTTTTCTGACCTTCAAGCTACAGGGATCTCAACAAGACTTATTGGTGGGGCTTGGAGCCCAGCCTTGATGATCTATGCTAACGAGGATTCAGCGGTACGCCTAATTTGAGATGGTATAAAGTCCAAAAGTCATTTGCAGTTTGGCTCCAGAATACATTATGTGCCTTTTCTTTTTTTCCAGCAGACAACTTCTTAATTATGTTTTTCTTAGGCTAATATAAAAATGAATTTGCATGTCTTGAGCCCAAACTAATTAGGAAGAGAGGGGATGCAATTAACATTATTTTGGGAGGCAGGGGATACTCCATTTGGGATTTTTAAATTGGCTACAGTCACCCATGCATTGACTTCAGTCCCATAATGTCTTGGCCATGAAAATGCTTTTCAGGCATTGGTGGTGGCAGTGGTTGGTGCTACTTGTGAGAGGGACAAAATCAGTATTCTCTCATTTTGTCTTTGTATCTTTCAGTCTTTTCTCAGTATGTAAGCCTCGGATTCTATGATTCCTGGGTGTGGCTGCCCTCAGATCAGAAAGACAGATGAGGATCACAGGAGCTAGATGTGAATAAAGATGCTTACAGACCCTATTTCAAAAGGAAGCTCTATGATCAAGCTCATGAACACTGATCTTACTCTCAACCTGTTTGAAAATACAGAGAAATGTGTGATCCTTTGTGGGCCACATTGCCATGGAAGACAGCACCATGGAAGGTGATGTCATCCAGCCCCAGGATATTGAAACCAAGCAGGACCTTGTGGGTCTCCTGATCGCAAAAGCCCTTCTCTGTTCCCTTCCTCAAGTTCCAAAGGGCAGGTTCAAACAGTTGCCAACCAGGAAAGGAAGGGCATGTAGAGGCACGGGAAGGGCAGTCAAGAAACAGCAGTGCAGCCTTGGGGCAGGGTCCTGGTTACACCTTAGAGGATACACAGAACAATATCTTTGAGCTCTGCTGCAGAAACAAAACCTTCCCCAAGTCGGGTTAAGAGGTTAACTTCCTGATGAAGCACTCTTCAAGCCAGAAAAGGTCACAGTTTGAACATCACCACCTGATACCCAATGATCTCTAGGTTGATCAGCAATCCTGCCCCTGGACTATAAAACTCCTGACAACCACCTCTCTACCTCAGGTGTGAACACACAGTTTTGAGGGCATTAACCCACTGTGACTGCCTTTGTTTGGCAAAGCAATAAAGCTATTCTTTTGTATTTCACTGAAACTCTATCTCTGAGATTCAATTTGGTACTAGTGTACAAAGGCTGAATTTTTGGCTACAATATTCACATTCTATTTATTTCCAGATTATGTCTCCAGCTCTGACCTCTCCCATGAGCTCCAGACTCAGATGTTCCCTGGCTATTTGACCTCTCTCCCAGGGTGTCTCAAACTCTCTGTGTTGTAGAAGACAGATCCCTTCCTGAGCCCAAGAGTAGGCTCCTGTCTAACACTTGGAAATGAATTGTCTGAGGAGACATACGTGCTGACAAAGCAAGAGACTTTATTGGGAAGGGTAGCCCAGACAGAGAGCAGGAGGGTAAAGGAACCCAGGAGGACTGCTCTGCCACGTGACTCACAGTCTCAGGTTTTATGGTAATTCGGTTAGTTTTTGGGTTTTCTCTGGCCAATCACTCTGACTCAGGGTCCTTCCTGCTGGCACGTGCATCGCTCAGCCAGGAGGATTCTGGGAGGTTAGTAGGACATTGAACTGGCATCCCCTCTCTTCTTTTAATATTTCCTGAATTCTCTTGGTTGCTTATTAACTTTTTAGCTCTGCATTTCATACCAGGACCTCCTGTTGTAAGATAACTAATGCAAATGGTTACTATGATGCCTGGCCAGGGTAGGCGGTTTTAGTCGGCGTTTCTCCTAACATCTGGGTCCAAGATAGAACTCGTGATAGCCTCCTTAAAACCTGCTCCTCTTTCAGTGTTCTGAACAGCAAACTGTGCCACTGGGCACCTGGATGCTCCAGCCAGAAACCTCAGAAGTCATCCTTCACTTTCTTCTTTAGCTCATTCCCATACCTCATCCATTCATGAGGTCCTGTGAGCACTGTCCCAACATGTTCTGTCAACCCAGCCAATTCCTTCCACCTCCGCTGCCATCATCTTAAATTAAGCACCAGGATGTGAATCCAAGGTTATGAGAAAGTCTTTGAAACCACTCATCTTGTTTATTTCACTCCATTTAAGAGAGTATTTGTTCCTCTCAGAAGTTATTTTTTCCCCTATGAATTGATTGCCTGTTTGACCAGATCAGCATAAAAGCTTCAGAAGGGCAGGGCTTTTGTGTGACTCCAAAAGGCGATAGCACCCCACTCCAGTACTTTGCCTGGAAAATCCCATGGACAGAGGAGCCTGGTAGGCTGCAGTCCATGGGGTCGCTAAGAGTCGGACACGACTGAGCGACTTCACTTTCACTTTTCACTTTCATGCATTGGAGAAGGAAATGGCAACTCACTCCAGTGTTCTTGCCTGGAGAATCCCAGGGACGGGGGAGCCTGGTGGGCTGACGTCTATGGGGTCGCACAGAGTCAGACACGACTGAAGCGGCTTAGCAGACTTAGCAGCAGCAACACACAATCCAGAGCTGACCCCAGGAGGCAAGTGGGACTCACATGTCAAACTTGGAAGCGTCACATGCTTAACTCGGGACTCATCAGTATGTCTGGAATCAGCATCTGAAGTCCTTCCCTCAATTCATCTTCAGCGGATACTCTGTATTACAATCAGGTTTTCTGCCCCACCTTTTGTTTCTTAAATGATGGGTATTTTAAAATTTATTTCCTTATTTATTTTTGGCTGCCCTGGATCACCATGGCTTCGTGCCAGCTTTTTCGAGTTGCGGTGCATGGACTTGTCCTTGCAGTGGCTTCTCTTGTGGTGGAGCACAGGCTGAGGATACACAGGCTTCAGCAGCTGTGGCACATGGACTCTAGTGCGTGCACAGTATGGCGCACAGGCTTAGTTGCTCTACGGCATATGGAATCTTCCTGGACCAGGGATCAAATGCATGTCCCGTGCATTGGCAGGCAGATTCTTTACCACCGGACCACCAGGGAAGTCCAGCCAGATTCTCTTTGCTATTTTGTTCCACAGTGAAAGCTAAATACATCCTTAGTGGACCCTTGTAGAAACATCTCTAGCTCTCCACAGTTCCTGGCTGGACTTGGGAAATCTTGTCACATCCATAAACCTCAAAGTGAAAAATGAGTCACACATTTAAAGCGACCAGACTTGGTCCAATTCAGAGCAAGAACTTAAGGCAGGGTTACCTCATTTGCTGGAATCACCGTGTTATTACCAGTGTGTGTCATTGTTATTATCATTATTTTTTATTTAATTGAGTTGGACTTTGGCAGAAGTCTTCCAATTGATGGGCAGCCAAGGAAGCATCTGTCGTTGATGAGTTCAGCTGGTCAGAGCACGGTGTTAATGAGTCCAAAGCCATGGGTCCATCCCCACCTGGCTGTAGGTTTGCTCAAAATCAGCCAGCTGAGATGATAACAGTAACTCTGGCCAACAGCTTAATGCATAGAAGAGGAAGCATGGACACATAAGAGCCAAACTGTCTTGTCTTTCTTAAGGTTCTGGGGCACCTGAAGTTGGGTCCAGAGCACTGCTTCTCAACCAAGGCCATGGAAGATAATCCTGCAGGGAGGTGTGAAAAATACCAAAGCCAGGAACCTATCTCAAACCAATTATATTACCATCTCTAGGAAGAGAGGGACTTCCCAGGTGAATGGTAAAGCAACCGCCTGTCAATGGGGGAGATGCGAGTTCAATCCCTGGGTTGGGAGGATTCCCTGAAGAAGGGCATGGTAACCCAGTATTTTCCAGTATTCTTTCCTGGAGAATCCCATGGACAGAGGAGCCTGGTGGGCTGTAGACCGTGAGGTCACAAAGAGTCAAATATGACTGAGCACAAGCATGAGGGACAGAGACTCAGACACCAGTCATCTTCTCATATCTTCATGGGCGACTCTACCCTAATGGTCCTCAAACTTTGCTGCACATTAGAATCACCTGGGGAGACTAAATATACTGATGCTGGATCCTGTACTTAGGGATTCTGATTTAATTGTTATGGGTTTCGGTCTCAATTTTGAGAGGTTTCAATTCCTCCCAGAGTTCTCATGAGACCCGCTGAGAGTCATCTCTGTCCATAAAGGATGGTCACTTCACCAGCCCACTCCGTCCAATGTATAAAACACATGCACACACCAACATGGCCCAAGACAAATGACTCGACAGAGAGGGCAATTGGCAAAGCAGTGTGAGGCAGAAGGTTTACTGCTCAATGCTCAAGGAATATTAAAAGAGAGTGATGGTGCCATAAAGGAAACACAGAAGCAAGGAAGGTTGGCTGAACACAGAGCTAAATTCAGGAAGAATCATGTGGGCTCGGACTTGCCAGTCCCACCCAATCTGGTCCAGAGATTCCAAGATGCATCCTTGGGAGGCAAGATGTCAGGGGCGAGGCACTGCTTCCTTCCCCCAGTCCTTTATTCACGTTTTCATTCAAATATCATTGCCTCAGAGGGGCTTCTCAAACTGATCTACTGTTAGTTGCCTTCCGCCTCTGGCTCACAACCACCGCCCCTCCCTGAGGGTGCCTCATTTTCATTTTACCTTGAAAATGATCTGACTTTTACATATATTTAGTTTTAAAATGTAATTCATTAAATTAAATATTATTAAAGGTCCATCTAGTCAAGGCTATGGTTTTTCCAGTAGTCATGTATGGATGTGAGAGTTGGACTATAAAGAAAGCTGAGTGCCGAAGAATTGATGCTTTTGAACTGTGGTGTTGGAGAAGACTCTTGAGAGTCCCTTGGACTGCAAGGAGATCCAACCAGTCCATCCTAAAGGAGATCAGTCGTTAATGTTCATCGGAAGGACTGATGTTGAAGCTGAAACGCTAATACTTTGGGCACCTGATGTGAAGAGCTGACTCATTTGAAAAGACCCTGATGCTGGGAAAGATTGAGGGCAGGAGGAGAAGGGGACAACAGAGGATGAGATGGTTGGATGCCATCACCGACTCAATGGACATGAGTTTGGGTGTTGGTGATGGACAGGGAGGCCTGGTGTGCTGCAGTTCATGGGGTCGCAAAGAGTCAGACACGATTGAGTGACTGAACTGAACTGAACTGAAGTGACTGAAACACAATGAATTATTTGAACTTTGAAAGTTGTCTGCCTTCTATGCTAGACTTAAAAATGTGTGAGCACACGGATGGTGTGTGTTTTGCTCACTGCTCTGATCCCATACAGGATGTAGTGACACCCAGTGCTGGCTTTCAATCATCCTTGTATGAATGGATGGATGAGCGTTCCCACAGTTTTTAGAAAAAAAGATTCTTTTCCTCCCTAGGCTTATGCTTCTTTTTCATACTCAGATCCCCCAAACAGTAATTTATCTTTTAAAAATGATGCCCTGTTTTAGTGGTTTTGAAAGCTCTTATATCCGGTGTCATTATAGGATATATTTTTGGTGAGAGCAGGATTTATTCTATGAAATATGCTTCCTAGTGTACTGGAGAAACTGAAGCAAACAAGGTGATAGAGGGAGGTGTACCTTGGGAGGACAGACTGAAACCACAAAGTGATAGACAGTACTAATTTTATTTTAACGTGATTGGGTCTCTAGGTTTCCAAGGGTCAATGGATTAAAATAAAAAGAGCAAAGTACATATTTTAAAAATTGTGACCTGGATAATTGTTGCAATAAGTAGTCTAAGCAAAACAGAAAGAAAGAAAATGACATGGATATAAATGTGTCCCATGACTTTCAAGCCAAATTTTTAATGAGGGTTGTAAAGGGGTCTTTGTTTTCCACACCCAAGTCAGATATGTGCATAAATACAGGTTTTGAAATGTAAACTCTGTTCAGCCTGTGGCAAAACGTGACTTTAGGAGTTTGAGGGTTGAGACAAATTTCTAAAAGTGATTGTAGAAGAAAATTAAACCCACTCCATATCATCTCTATTGCCATGCAGGAAGGTTGCTCAGAAATTAAAGAATGGAAATTAAAATAAGGGAAAATTATGGAGATCATGCTGCTGGTTATTTGCAAATCTAGGGAGGTTTGGAAATGGGGAATTGGAGAAGCCATTATGAAGAGACAGAATCTGTCTTGCAATAACATTCTTAGAAAGTCCTGCAAGTAAAGGCTTTCAAGCCTTTCTCACTGTAGGCTCTGTAGCAACAGTTAACTAGCTCATCTTTTCCGAGTGCTTCCAAGAGAATTTATGTTAATGCTCACTATGTGCTCAAGAAAATAAATCTGAGCTTGACTTTGGCTTTCAAGCCCATGCCTTGAAAAATCTACATTTCTCCAAAATCTGATTTATAATGACCTGTAATCTTGTTCTCACCTGCCCTGAACACAAAACCAGTATTTCTTTTCTGCTCCTTTACCAGAATGAAGTACATTTTGTGAAATATCCTACTTTATCTAAATCTCTTTAAAATACCATAGGCACACAGAATCACAAATCCATAAAGAGAGCCAATAGTAATGACTTCTTGTTTTAATTGAATAGGTTTTTAATAACTGATAGAAATAGAAGTACTATTATTATGGGTGAAATAATGATTTTTATTCACAAAGGCAATCTATGTGAGTGAAATCCATTATCTTAGAAGCATTTTGATAAGGATAAATCTATGGAGAAAGGGCTATGTATCTTGCCTGCAATTGTTAAACTCCATTAAACATGCTTAATAATTAGTTGGCCAAAGAATCTCATTAGATGTACATTAAATGTGTATTTAAGGCATATTTGAGACACTTCATTAAGAGTGACATGGTAAACTTTACTGCAAGACTTTAATAAAAATTCTAGTCAAATTAAAACTTGAATTTATGGTCAGTCTTACTATAGCTTTGAGAACAGAATACTGCCTTAAATTCTGTTTTTTTTTTTTTTTTCTCCACAAGGACCAGTCCTGGCCATGATACGTATTTCATAACTTCTATATTTAGATATAATTTACATATGATAAGGGCTTCCCTGGTGGCTCAGATGGTCAAGAATCTGCCTGTAATGCAGGACACCCAGGTTCAATATCTGGGTTGGGAAGATCCCCTGGAGAAGGAAATGGCAACCCACTCCAGTATTCTTGGCCTGGAGAATCCCATGGACGGAGGAGCCTGAAGAGCTATAGTCCTTGAGTCAGATACAACTGAGGGACCAACACTTTCACTACATACAATTAAGTCAATGACTTTAAAGAATTTGATGTTTTTGTAAAAGTATACAATTTTGCAACAATCACCATAATCAATTTCAGAACATTTCCCCAACCCTAAAAATTCCTTCAGCTCCCTTAGTAGTCAATCCTGACTCCCAACCCACCACTCTGATTTTTTTCACTAGCTTGCATTTTCTGGAAATTTCTTATATGTGTCTTCATACAATGTATCGCCTTTTGTGACTAGTTTTATCTTAGTGTAATATCTTCATGTAATCTGTGTAATGTAACTTTTGTTGCTATGTATGTCTGAAGGTCATTTCCTTTTTCACTGCAGAGTAATATTTCATTATGAGGCTCTATCACAATTGGTTCATACATTTGTCAGTTAATAAATATTCTGGCTGCCTCCTTTGGCTCTGATAATTTTTTTGTGGGGGGAGGGGGCCTGCGCCATGCAGCATGTGGGCTCATAGCTTCTGACCAGGATGGAACCCATACCCTCTTCAGTGGAAGTTTGGAGTCTTGACTACTGGATTGCCAGGGAAGTCCCTCATTTGGCTATGATGAATAATACCTATTTGAATATTCATATACAAATCTCTGTGTGGACATATGCTTTCATTTTTTTGTTTGTTTGTTTTTGGTTGGGTGGAAATGCTGGATCTTATGGTAGTTTATGTAACTTTAAAATTCTGCTAACTCTTTTCCAACAAGGCTGTACCATTTACATTCTCACCAGCAAAGATATGGGTTCTAGTTTCTTCACGGCCTTTCCAACACTTGATATTGTCGATCTTTCAAATTTTACCCATTTTAGCAAGTGTGTAGTTGCATCTCATTGTGGTTTTACTGTGCATTTACCTAACAAAAATGATGTTGAATATGTTTTTACATACTTATTGGTCACTTGTATATCTACTCTCATGAAGTGTTTATTCAAAAAGTTTGGCTATTTCTATAGGATTGTTTGTCCTGTATTCTGATTTATAGGATTGACAATGAAAAGTGTTTTTAACACACACTGGATACAAGTTCTCAAAAAGATGTCATTTTCTGAGTCCCTTTGGTGTCTTTGTGTGGCTATAGTATTAGTAAAATCCTGGCCTTGTAAAATAAAATGGAAAATTATTTTTAATCTTTGTAAGGATCACAGATTGGTATTAATTTTTTTTTTAATTAAACACCTTTCTTGGGGTGTATATGTCATGTTCCTGTGTGCTAAGTCACTTCAGTTGTATATGACTCTTTGCATCCCAATGCAACCCCATGTAGCCCACTAGGCTCCTCTATCCATGGGACTCTTCAGGCAAGAATACTGGTGAGGGTTGCCATGCCGTCCACCAGGGGATCTTCCCAACCCAGGGATCGGACTTGCATCTCTTGTGTCTCCTGTGTTGGCAGATGGGTTCTTTACCACTAGCACCATGGTCACTTGTATATCTATCTATGTCATGAAACCAACCACATATATTTTAAGTCCACTGTTAAGTGTTGTATGTATACACCAGTGAAACCATCTCTACAGGCAATCAATACAATGAACATATCCATCAGTCTCAAAATTTCCTAGTAACTATTGGTCATTTTTAACTTACACCTCTCTGCTACCACCTGTTCCCCACCCCATCTCCTGGCAAGTATATCTGTCCCTATAGATTAGTGTGAATTTTCTAGAGTTTTATATAAATGGAATCATGTAGTATTATTGTACCATGCAACTGAGTTTGAGAATACCCCCCAAAAGATATGTCCCAATCCTAATCTTCAGTTATGAAGCTTATTTGGAAATGAGGTCATTTTTATGGAATTAAGGTGAGTTCCAACTGAATGAGAAAAAGTGAGAAGTGTTAGTTGCACAGTTGTGTCTGACTCTTTGCAATCCCATGGACTGCAGCCCGCCAGGATCCTCTGTCCATGGGATTCTCCAGGCAAGAATTCTGGAGTGGGTTGCCATGCCATCCACCAGGGGATCTTCCCAATCCAGGGATCGAACCTGGGTCTCCCCCATTGCAGGCAGATTCTTTACTGTCTGAGCTACAAGGGAAGCCCTGACTGAATAAGGGTGGACCCTAATCCAATGACTGGTGTCCTTGTGATGAACGGTAAATTTGAACACTGACACAGAAAAGGGGAAATATCACGACAGCTTGGGCAGAGACTGGAGTAATGCATCTACAAGCTGCTGCTGCTGCTGCTAATGCTGCTAAGTTGCTTCAGTTGTGTCCGACTCTGTGCGACCCCATAGAAGGCAGCCCACCAGGCTTCGCCGTCCCTGGGATTCTCCAGGCAAGAACACTGGAGTGGGTTGCCATTTAATTCTCCAATGCATGAAAGTGAAAAGGGAAAGTGAAGTCGCTCAATAAGTGTCCGACTCTTCGCGACCCCATGGACTGCAGCCCACCAGGCTCCTCCATCCATGGTAGTTTCCAGGCAAGAGTGCTGGAGTGGGTTGCCATTGCCTTCTTTGAACTACAAGCTAAGGAATGCCAAAGATTAGAGTCAAGGTTAGAGAGGAAAGGAAAGATTCTTTCCTAGAACCTTCAGGGAGAAAGCATGGCTCCACTGAATTCAGACTTCTTTCTTTAGAACCTTCTGTTGCTTTAAGATACCCAAATATGCAGGAATTTGCTAAGGCAGCCTTATGTGTGTGCGTGTGCATGTTCAGTCATGTGCAACTCTTTGCAACTCCAGGGACTGTAGCCCTCCAGACTCCTCTGTCCATGGGACTTTCCAGGCAAAAGTACTGGAGTGGGCTACCATTTCCTACTCCAGGAGGTCTTCTTGACCTCAGGATCAAACCCACATCTCCTGCATTGGCAGGCAGATTCTTTACCACTGAGCCACCTGGGAAACCCAAGACAGCTTTAGGACACTAACATACTTCATTTTGAACAATTGTGATTTCATTGCTCTGGATCTGGACCCAGATTTCCTGAACATACTTCCTCTCAATAGCTTAACAAAATTGGTCTTGTTTTAGCCAGAAGGGAGAAATGACCATTAGGTCAGTGATCAATGATGCCTGCCTCCCTGTCCAAAAAGATGGACATCCTGTCTTTTGCATTAGTGATAAAAGTTGACTCAGCATGAAAATTGTAGAACATTTGGAAGCTACATGGAAGCATAAAGAAGAAAACAGACATAAGCAGGAATTCATCCAGACAGAACCTCTGTTAATTGTCACTGCATATCCTCCAGGACTTTCAATATGTAAGAATATTTGTTGGTTTCATGTATAAAATAACTCCTTAGCCTGGTGTGTCTCGTGGATGCCTCTCATTTCCTATTCTATGGCTAATGTACATTTCTTCGATCCTGGTCCAGTAAATTGGTTTGAATTTCCCCCAGGGTAGCAATGATTATGACATTCAAGTAGAGGTTATATCACAGAGAGACTGAGCTAGCTGGGACCTCGTCAATCCTCAGACAATTTGTGTTGAATGAACAAGAACTTTAGAATTGTTCCAAATGACTTCCCCGGTAGTTAAGTGGTTAAGACTATGCATTTTTAATGCTGGGGGCGTGGATTTGATCCACGGTTGGGGAATTAAGATTCCACATGCCGAGCAATCAAAACAAATTAAAAAATAAAGAATTGTCCCAAATGAGAATGTATGCACTTAGACAATGTAATGTCTCTAAACTATAATATCAAGAAGCAGAAGAATGAAGGGAGTTATCAGAATAAGCATGGAGAATAACCTCTTGATCCACGATTTTTAAAAAAAGGCTTTGTGATCTGTGAGTATTGAATCCACCTGTGTCTTCATTATATTTTTATGGATATTTTCTCCCCTAGACTGAACTCTTCAAGGTTGAGGCAGTGAGCCTTGTTTATAATATTTACATGGATGCCCAATCTCTAAGGTACCTACATCAAATTCAATATATGCATACCTATAAACTGCCCCCATAAACTTAGTACACTTGAATTTTTCTCATCTTTGAGAAGGACATTCCCTTCTTTCCACATGTTCAGGCTATCAGCCTAGGAAGCTCAAAGACATCCCTTCACCTCCCTGTCCATCCATCACTGTGTCCTGTCTCCATTCAACCTTCTGAATCTCCCCCTATCCCATCCCCTTCTCCTCATACCCATCCTATCCATCCCAACCCACAAACACCAGCATCCAACCCCCATGTTTTCCTGCCTGGATTTGGGCAATAGAGTGGACTCAGTCGTTGGCCCACCCACCTCTAACCCACCCATCTCTAGCCTCAAAACCCCTTCTCATCTCCTGGTTCCCCGTTCCCCTGCCCTTCTGCACCTCCAGTCACAAACCAACTTCAATATCTTCAATTGCTACTGGAACAGAAAATCTTCCTTGATCTGATCCACAAGGCTCTGTTTATGACACTCTCCCTGCTCTCTGTTCTCTAGTCTTAGACCTGCTTCCAGCAACCCTGTAAGATGCTCCCTCCTGCCTCAGGTTCTCTGCATGTGGTATTTCCTCACCCTGGAACATGGCATCCTGCTCTGGGACCCTGGTTCCTTCACATCCACCCTTCAGATTTCTAAGCATCACTTCCTTGGAGAAAGCTCCTCCGACTTCTCTTAACAGGTCGGTTGACCTGAGGTTTCAGTACTGTACCTCTTCTAGTACATTTTCTCTCTCCTTTATAGCACTTGTCAGATAATTTTTATATTTCTTTGTGTAATTATTTGATTACGATCTATATAGATCATCGAATTCTGTGGTCCCCGGGGGCAGAGACCGAGCATGTTCTGTTTTCCATTCTATCTTTGGAGTGTAACAATGTGTTTGGAAAAGGGCAGATAACTAAAAATATTTCCTGATTAGATGATGCATGTCCTCAGTTGTGTCTGACTCTTTGCAACCCTTTGGACTATAGCCCACTAGGCTCCTCAGTCCATGGGACTGCCCAAGCAAGAATATTGGAGTCGGTTGCCATTTCCTTCTCCAAGGGATCTTCCTGCCCCAGGGACTGAAACTGCATCTCTTGTCTCTCCTGCTTTGGCAGGCAGATTCTTTAGCATTGTGCCACCCGGGAAGCCCCCATACAGATGATGCATATAAGGTGCCAATAATAATAAAGAAGGATGCATGAAGAGAGAAAACCAAACTTACTTAAGGAAAGAAAAAAATCTATCATCCCCTTCGACCTCACTATTCTGAGTGTGTGTGTGTGTGTGAGAGAGAGAATAAGGGAGAGAGGCCTTGAAGACTGATCCATTGATCCTGAGCTGTGCTCTGTGACAACCATTCCTAGTGTTCAAATGGGTCTCAATTGGGACACCAGGGTCTTTCAACCAGAGTGTCATTGAAAAATGGCTGTCAGCTCTATTCTTTTCTTTTTTATTAATTTTTATTGCAGCATAGTTGATTTACAATTTGTGGTAGTTTCAGGTGTACAGCAAAGTGAGTCAATTATATATATATATATGTATATATATATGTGTATATATATATGTATATACACACACGTATACAGATAGTCACTCTTTTTTAGATTCTTTCTCCATATAGGCCATTACAGAGTATTGAGTAGAGTTCCCTGTGCTGTTCAGTGGGTCCTTATTACTTATTTTATATATGGTAGTGTATATATGTGGGAGGAGGGAATGGCAGCCCACTCCATTACTCTTGCCTGGAGAATCCCACGGACAGAGGAGCCTGGTAGGGTCCCAAAGAGCTGAACACAACTGAAGTGATTTAGCAGGCAGGCAGGTAGTGTGTATGTATCAAGCCCCCTCTTCCAATTTATTGTTCAGCTGGTAAACAATTTGCCTGTAATGAGGGAGACCTGGGTTTGATCCCTGGGTTGGAAAGATCCCCTGAAGAAGGGAATGGCTTCCAACTCCAGTATTCTGGCCTGGAGAATTTCGTGGACTGTATAGTTCATGGGGTCACAAAGAGTCGGACACGACTGAGCGAGTTTCAGTTTTCACTTTCACTTTTCCCTTTGGTAACCAGAAGTTTGTTCTCTACATCTGTGATTCTGTTTCTATTTTGTAAATAAGTTCATTTGTATCTTTTTTTTTTTTTTTTAAAGATTCCACATGTAAGCGATATAAGCCCATCTCTGGAGAGTGGGGTTTTATAGCCTCTCCCATTGACTTGTTCTGGAAAATCCCATGGATGGAGGAGCCTGGAAGGTTGCAGTCCATGGGGTCTCTAAGAGTCAGACACGACTGAGCGACTTCACTTTCATTTTTCACTTTCATGCATTGGAGAAGGAAATGGCAACCCACTCCAGTGTTCTTGCCTGGAGAATCTCAGGGACAGGGGAGCCTGGTGGGCTGCCGTCTGTGGGGTCACACAGAGTCAGACACAACTGAAGTGACTTAGCATAGCATAGCATTGACTTGTTCTAGAGTTTAATCCTCCTCCACTTCAGGAAGGTTTCCTTATGTCCAATAAATTTGCTTTTCATCCCAGGAGAGGAATAAGGTTTCCGAAGACTATTATTTTGATTAAATATATATGAATGCAGAAAGGGTATAGAATGCATATATGTGGGTACATAGATGGATAGATAGATACATCTACTTACACTTTTTGCTACAAAATCTATTCATTCGATAGTTATATACCCACACTAATTTTCTTTTAACTAGAATTTGCTTTATATATAACTTCCCAACCATCTACTTTCAATCTTTCTTTGTGTGTATATGTTGAATGTGTGTGTTCAGTAAAAACATATAACTGGAGTATTATATTTTTTTAGGTAGTCTTATAATCATGGTCTTTAATGGCAGAGTTTAATTCATTTTTATTGGTTATCATTATCTACATATTTGAATTCATTTATTTCATGCTTTGGGCTTCCCAGGTGGTGCTAGTGGTAAAGAATCCACCTGCCAATGCAGGAGACACAAGAGATGCGGGTTTGATCCTTGGGTTGGGGAGATCCCCTGGAATAGGAAATGGCAACCCGTTTCAGTATTTTTGCCTGGAAAATTGCATGGGCAGAGGAGGCTGAGGAAATGGCAACCCGCTCCAGTATTCTTGCCTGGAAGATTGATGGGCAGAGGAGGCTGACGGGCTACAGTGCATGGGGCCACAAAAGTTGGACACAACTGAGCATAGCACTTTTGCGCTTTATGTATTTTGTGTTTTCTATCTGCCTAGGCTTTTAAAATGTATTTGATTTCTTATTTTTCCTCTTCTTGCTCTTTGTTTGACTCTTTTTTTTGGTTGTTATTTTCTCCCTTCTTTCAATTTTTTCCCCTCTATTTTCTATACCCTTATCTGCCCTCATTCCAATTTTCAGTAATTACTCCAGAGATTTTATTTTTGATGGTCCACTGATTTGTTCTTTAATCATTTAATTGTTACTGAACTGTGATGAAATGCCAGACCCTGGAAATGTGAAAATAAATAAAGCATCCTTGAGGACATGATCATTCAGTAAGAAGGGCAATAGTTTTAAATCAGGGTCTACAAGGATGGCATGGAGGCTGGCTTTCCCACAGCTTGTGTATGGAAACACTATTTTTAACTTTTTATTTATTTATTTTTAGGCCACACCATCAGGCATGCAAAATCTTAGTTCCCAGACGAGGAATGGAACCTATGCCCGCTGCAGTGGAAGTGCATATTTTAGTCACGGGACAACCAGGGAAAGTCCTTGGAAAACACTGTTAACGGGATGCAAAATCTAGACTTCCCTTCATGATTCTCTTAAAGACCAGTGGTTGGATTTAGCCCTTCAGCATAGTCTGGAGAAGCTAAGCAAGCACATGGATGCACCTATTCACACATTTACATGCATACTTTTGCAACCTCTGGTCAGAATGGATAAACCATAGTACAAATCACTAGATGCTTTTTCAAATATGATATAAGCATATGGAGCCTTACAGTTGTAGTTAAAAGCACTTTTACTTGCTCACAGCTTTTCCCCAAGGTTGATAATTTTTTTCATTTTCTGTCCTTTTTCTTTAACTTTATTTTTGGCTGTGTGGGGTCTTCTTTGCTGCCCATGGGCTTTTCTCTAGCTATGGTGACTGGGGGCTACTCAGTTGCAGCGTGTAGACTTATCGTGGCGGTGGCTTCTTTTACTGTGGAGCACGGGTTTTAGCCACGCAGGCTCAGTAGTTGCGAAGCGCAGGCTTAGCTGCCCTACGGCATATGGGATCTTAGTTCCCCAACCAGGCATTGAACCTGGCTCCCCTGCCTTGGAAGGCAGATTCTGTTTCACAGTGGCTTCTGATTCCATTTTACAGATGAGGACTTGCGAGTTTAGTAGTCAGGAGAGACGAACCCAAGATTTATGAACAACATGGCCCTCTTTCTATTATACTGCAGTTGTTGGATAAGCATAATTTGCATAAAGACATATTTAGATGATATTTGCCTTGTTGTGTGTAGGCTGTAAAACCGTATATGGGTTTGAAGCCCCTAGGGAGAGGGAGCTGCAAATCCAGCTCCGTGGAGTCCTACTCTTCGCATACACATGCAACTGTGGAAGCAATATGATTTTGCACCCTAGATTAGAATAGCTGGAAAGAGTATGACCTTTGGCTGATTTCTTTGTCAACACAGGGCTTTATCTCCAGGTATTTTGTGAGTCTCATTCTTGTCATCAGGTGAGATTTGATTTTCATTCTTGTAAAGGTGAGTTTAATGCAAAGTAAATTAGATTCTGTAATGGGATTTTCTTTAGCATGAATGAGAAATAGAAAAATGTCAATATCAAATAGCAAATTATTCTTGATTAATTTTTTAATGGGTTTAGCTAACAACCGATTGAATACATCTTAGATAATTACTTCTATGACTCCTGCATCTTAGAATTTTAATTAACTGTTGAAATGCTCTCGTTTTGATGGATTTTGTTTTTTTTTTTTTCCCTTGGGTAAATGAAGCAGGTACCTGGCTTAGTTTTACATCTGGAATCTTAACACTCCTCAGGGAGGGAGTACTAGGGACTCCTATAGTCACAGTCACTGTTCCCCCAAGGACAAGGACAGTGGTGAACAGTGAGGGGGGTGGTTACAGAAAGTGACCACCACTGACCACAGAACCAAGGACAAATATTTCACTGTCTGCATGCATTTTGAATCTACCATCGAGAAATTAGAAAAGGGCAAGAAATGAACTAGAAACTAGGAAAAATGAAGAGGGTGAGCTTAGAAAGATTGACTTATTGTGCCCGAAAATAAAAATCTTAGGAGCAACTTAATATTATAACTCTCTCTTAAAGCACTGAATAGTATTCCATTGTCTGGATGTGCCTCGGTTTGACTTATTCACCTGCTGAAGAATATCTCGGTTGGTTTCAATTCGGGGTCAATTATGAATAAAACTACTATAAACATTTGTATGCAGCTCACTTTTTATTATATTAGAACATATTTCTGGATAAAGAGAGTTTTTGCCCTCGGTCAATTTCTGATGTCAGCTTATATATTAATAACTTACACTTCCCGTATTTTGGGGGGGTTGCAGTTTGTTTATAAAGGACAATGACAGTGAGTGAAGTGGGAAACTGGGCATTGATATGGCTACAAAGCCAGTAGAAGGCAAAGTGGCAGAGAGAGAAGAAAGTTGACACAACATAAAACAGAATGTGGGAACTGGCATCCCAGAAGGCAGACCTGGCCTACATGGGTTCTGTTTAGCCTGCCTGTTTTTTTTTTGTTTTTTTTTTTTATAAGCTAGTTACTTGCCAACTTATAAAAATTAGGAAGTTTCACAGAAAAATAGAAAATTGGGACTTTTATTAAAAAAAACTGGAGAATCTGTCAGTTTGAGGTACTCTTCTGGAAGGACATTAGCTGACTGATTTGAGAGGCAGCTGTCTCCTCTTAGCTAGAATATGTATTGGTGGACTTGTCATCTTTCCTGCGTGACCCTTTTCATAGCATCCACTGACCTCTACAGGCATTTAAGTTTTTCATTTCACAAAGCAGGTTACCATGTTCATAGACAACTTCAAGCAACTCTAAGTCCTTTTAGAGGGAAGATCACTAGAAAAGAAAGAATGGTGTAACCACAGCAAGACAGCACCAAGCAGAATCACTGAGGCTGCTTTTTCTTTTCAACATACAAACCTGAGCTGGTAGAAAAAGAGACATGGAAACCTATGGAAAGAGATCAGGTAACAGCTCAACAAGGTCACAACTGAGGAACTTCCTGGTTGTCCCATGGTTGAGTCTCTGTGCCTCCAATGCAAGGGGTGCAAGGTTTCATCCCTGGTGGGGGAACTAAGATCCCACATGCTGTGTGGCCAAGAAAGGAAAAAAAAATGAAGAAATGGGATAAAAAGATGCTCTACATCCAAAGACAAAGAAGAAGCTGTCTTCATCATGACTTACTTCGTTTGTCTTTGAATGTAGGGTATCTTAAAAAAAAAGGTCACAGATGAGACTGTACATAACAGGATCAAAAGTTCTCATGCCCAAGACGTGCCAAATATATTATTAGTGATAGGCCAGTTCTGTTTATTTACTGGAGTTGAAGGGTCTTTTATGGTCTAGAATAAATTATATATTTATGCAACCATTTTTTTCATTAAGTTGGTATCGAAGGTGTGAAAACTGTAACTGCTATCATATGGATTTCCTTTGTTTACATCCCTTGTTCCTTAATCAAAAAGATGCTTCAAAAACTTTCTAAGTAGCTCATTTTACTTTCTTGAAAAATGTTTATTAGCAAATCGCTAAAGCTAAAAATCTGGAGGTCAAGGTAGATTTTCTTCGGGAAGTGGACACATTGTTATCAATTTATATTTCTCTAATCCTTCAGATTTGGGCTTAGTCATAGAGGTTTTTCTGCATTTCAGGCCAGACATAAACAAACAGACCTCACATGTGCAGAGGGCAAGGATTGGGATCAACGTAAAATAATGACATTTAAAAGAGATATACAGACCAGATCGCCAGTTTCTCCCTCTCTGGTTTTCAGAATTACAGCATATATTAAGCTATCAGCCTCCTAAAGTATTACTGAAATAGGTCATGCTCTGGATTTGGCAACTAAATGACATTTTCTGGTATTTAGATGACCACAAAAACCAAATCCTGAACTGCTTTCTCTCCTGTAATATTTTTCTGTGCTTCTCACTCTTTTTCACAAACAGGGAACAAAATTTTAATATAAATTGTCCTGATAAGATTCATATGAATGTGGAACAAAGATAGACACGATACTATTGAATATAACTACACACAGTTCTATCTAGAATAATGGTAGATAATATTGTCTAGAATAATGAGGCAGAATATTATCTAGAATCACTGAAATTGTCACTAGCTCTCAGGAAAGTTTCCTCATTGTGGATGAGATGTTTCAAGTCAAGGTATGGGGTTGGCTAATGTGGAAACTGAAAATGGTTTTGCCTGGTTAGAAAGGTGTCACTGAAATTGGAGGCTTTCGGCCTCAAGGAGCAGTTTTTTAAGATAAAACCTGAAGAACAGGAAACTTGTGCTTTGAAGCAACAAATTTCCAAGCTAGCAATGACATCTTAATAGATAAATAACATTGCATTGATTATTTACATACCTATAACATAAAATTCACATCAAATCTTTAGTTATTCTCTATCTCAATATCATGGACAACTTCTACAAGTCTCTTTGCAAAGAAGGGCAAAATGTCTTCATATCAAATTCAAATACCTAATAATTTGAATCACTTTTGACTTGTGATTTTGAGACAAAGGATGATCGCTGAGGAATCTACCTGTGTTGAAATGTTTGCTGAAATAAATAGCATTTCTTCACTTAATGCTGAAACTGTGTCACAGGTGGTTGATTTCCCCTTCAACTTTGTGCCAGAACTCAATATAATCCTCTGATCTCACACTAATTAACTCAGCTATCACAAAAGGCTGCTGCAGATACTCTTAATATTATAAAATAATGAAGATGTTCTGCCTTGCAAAATCCATTCTACAAGTGAAATGAAGACAACTCTAATGGATTCATTTAAAAATCGAATTCAGAATCCTCATTGTGGTGTAGCATAGAAATCACTGAAAGTGCTAAACGAGAAACAAGTAAGTGGCTATTTACTGCCACACAAAGGACTTAGAAACTAATGAGAAGAGAGGGTTTTTTTTTTTTTTTATTAAAATGTCTGTTTTAAATTTCTTTTCAGACAAGATCAGTATTACGGAAGCTATCTCATCTCTAAAATCCCACGATGCTATAAGACAGCTCATTAAGCATAATAAAATCACCTTACGATCATGGAGGTACTTTGTCATGTTTTAGAATACTGAATTAACTTGAAAAGTCATGTTTATAATCAGTGCTTCCTGGGGAAGCCCTAAAATGCTTTCCAACTCTCTGATTATCTAAAGTACCCTGTCACATCCAGGCATCATACAGTTGCTTAAAGGTCTTCTTAGCATTGAGAACTACTCGCAATTAATATGTTCACTTATAAGTTTACTCACTGTCCTGCCCCCCGAAGGAGGCACCAACAAAAAGGGGCTGGAGAGTACACTTGTTTGTGAAGGGTGGAAGCATGAGGTCACTGTGGGACAGAGGTGTTGCTGTGGTCCTGGCTGCCAAGCCTCCTTCTGGCTGCCTCCACTGGCCTTCTCCTATGCCCCCTTCCAAATGGAATGTCCCTTCTTCTGTCCTTGCTTGGTGACCTGGGTAGTGACTTGTATGGAGTCCTTTTGCCTTACTGGCTTCTGGTTTGGTTCCTGGGTGGGTTTGGCCCATGGGAAGCACCAGAGAAGATCTGATGGAGGGAAGTTAGCACCTGGTCCTCCTCCTTGCAAGGTGTCCCTGTTGGCTCCATCCTTTTTACTGAAGGTCTCAGTAGTTCTAAGTCATCTTTGACCACACAACCCTCTCTGTCTTCCAATCCTGGTAGTTATTTTCTCTTCTCATCCAGTCAAGTCTCAGGGGTCTGTGAACATCTTTGCTAAATTCTTTGTTAAACTTGCCTCAGATCCTCCTAATGTGAGTGAGCCATCTGTTTTCTACTGGGTCTGTGAATAATCCACTGTCCAATTTCTAAATGTGGTTCTAAGTTTTCCCTCTGTGATTCTTTGAGCCATTCAGTATCTTTTAACTTAAACTCCTTTTCTGTCTCTATCAGCCAGGTGGAATATCTGTTATTGCAACTGAGAGCCCTGACGGACATAGAGATTGGTCACTCCACATGGGCAAGACCCTGGCCCATATTACCTGCACCTGTTATGGGGACTGCCAAATAGAAGGAACTCAGTATATATTTGCTGAATGACTGAATGAGTGTGGCCAATGAAAGAAGACTGAGGGTTCAACATATGTCACAATTATATGCAATGCATTCTGGGACCTTCATAGTTGTTCCTTTGGAAAGTCATCCATTTATTTCATTGCTCAAAATATTCTTGGAATATGATGTGACTGACAGGGTTTAATTCCCAAAATATACAAACAGCTCATTTGGCTAATACAAACAGCTCATTCAGCTCAATAATGAAAAACCAAACAAGCCAATCAAACAATGGGAAGAAGATCTAAACAGAAATTTCTACAAAGAAAACAGATAGATGGCCAGTTAGCACATGAAATGCAAACCAAAACTACATTGAGATATTAGCTTATGCTGGTCAGAATGCCCATGATTAAAAAGCCTACAAATAACAAATGCTGGAGAGGATGGTGGGAAAAGGGAACCCTCAGACACGGTTGGTGAGAAGGTAAATTGGTGCAGTCACTATGGAAAACAGTATGCAGGGTCCTCAGAAAATGAAAAATAGAATTGCCATGTGGTTCAGCAATCCCACTCTCAGGCATAGATCTTCTCTCGGGAAAAGATTAAACTCTAATTTGAAAAGACACACGCACCTCAATGTTCATAACAGAGCTAGTCACAATACCCAAGACATGGAAGCAACCTAAATGTCCACTGACAGTTGAGTGGATAAGTAAGATGTGACACATATATACAATGGAATATTACTCAGCCATGAAAAATGAAATAATGCCATTTACAGCAACATGGATGGGTCTAGAGATTATCATAGTAAGTGAAATAAGTCAGAAAGAGAAACACAAATATCATTGTCTTGATACTATTTATATGTGGAGTTTAGAAAAATAGTACAAATGAACTTACTTACAAAATAGAAACAAACTCACAGAAATAGAAAATAAACTTGTAACAAAGGGGAAAGAAGTAGTTCAGTTCAGTCGCTCAGTCATGTCCGACTCTTTGCCACATGAATCACAGCACGCCAGGCCTCCCTGTCCATCACCAACTCCTGGAGTTCACCCAAACTCATGTCCATCTAGTCGGTGATGCCATCCAGCCATCTCATCCTCTGTTGTCCTCTTCCAGTAATGCTGAAGAAGCTGAAGTTGAACGGTTTTATGAAGACCTACAAGACCTTTTAGAACTAACACCCAAAAAAGATGTCCTTTTCATTATAGGGGACTGGAATGCAAAAGTAGGAAGTCAAGAAACACCTGGGGTAACAGGCAAATTTGGCCTTGGAATACGGAATGAAGCAGGGCAAAGGCTAATAGAGTTTTGCCAAGAGAACACACTGGTCATAGCAAACACCCTCTTCCAATAACACAAGAGAAGACTCTACACATGGACATCACCAGATGGTCAACACTAAAATCATATTGATTATATTCTTTGCAGCCAAAGATGGAGAAGCTCTATACAGTCAGCCAAAACAAGACCGGAAGCTGACTGTGGCTCAGATCATGAACTCCTTACTGCCAAATTCAGACTTAAATTGAAGAAAGTAGGGAAAACCACTAGACCATTCAGGTATGACCTAAATGAAATCCCTTATGATTATACAGTGGAAGTGAAAAATAGATTTAATGGACCAGATCTGATAGATCGAGTGCCTGATGAACTATGGACAGAGGTTCGTGACATTGTACAGAAGACAGGGATCAAGACCATCCTCATGGAAAAGAAATGCAAAAAAGCAAAATGGTTGTCTGGGGAGGCTTTACACATAGCTGTGAAAAGAAGAGAAGTGAAAAGCAAAGGAGAAAAGGAAAGAGGTAGAGGGAGGGATAAATTAGGAGTTTGGGATTAATAGATACAAACTACTATATATAAAATAGATAAACAATAAAGTCTTACTACATACCACAGGGAATTGTATTCAGTATCTTCAGTAAACTATATTATATATATATATGTGAATCAGATTGCTGTGCACCAGAAACTAACACAACATTGTAAATCAACTATACTTAAATAAAAATTCTTGGAAACTCTTCCTTTTGGAATTCTTTAGAGTAAAACAGTTCATCATTTGTGTAAGTTGCATGGAGGCAAATGCTTACTTCAATTTGTTCAACAGCTCAAATCCTTCTCTACTCCAGTATTTCTGGATCTCTGATAAGGGTCCAGAGCAGACAGAATACTTCTGCACAGATTAAACAAAAAGAGGCAGTTCAGTTCGGTTCTGTTAAGTTGCTCAGTCGTGTCCGACTCTTTGCTACCCCATGAATCACAGCACACCAGGCCTCCCTGTCCATCACCAACTCCCGGAGTTCACCCAAATTCACGTCCATCGAGTTGGTGATGCCATCCAGCCATCTCATCCTCTGTTGTCCCCTTCTCTTCCTGCCCCCAATCCCTCCCAGCATCAAGGTCTTTTCCAATGAGTCAACTCTTCCCATAAGTTGGCCAAAGTATTGGAGTTTCAGCTTTAGCATCATTCCTTCCAATGAACACCCAGGACTGATCTCCTTTAGAATGAACTGGTTGGAAGACTCTCAAGAGTCTTCTCCAAAACCACAGTTCAAAAGCATCAATTCTTTGGCACTCAGCTTTCTTCACAGTCCAACTCTCACGTCCATACATGACCACTGGAAAAACCATAGCCTTGACTAGATGGACCTTTGTTGGCAAAGTAATGTCTCTGCTTTTCAATATGCTATCTAGGTTGGTCATAACTTTTCTTCCAAGGAGTAAGTGTCTTTTAATTTCATGGCTGCAGTCACCATCTGCAGTGATTTTGGAGCCCAAAAAAGTAAAGTCTGACACTGTTTCCACTGTTTCCCCATCTATTTGCCATGAAGTGATGGGACCAGATGCCATGATCTTCGTTTTCTGAATGTTGAGCTCTAAGCCAACTTTTTCTCTCCTCTTTCACTTTCATCAAGAGGCTTTTTAGTTCCTCTTCACTTTCTGCCATAAGGGTGGTGTCGTCTGCATATGTGAGGTTATTGATATTTCTCCCGGCAATCTTGATTCCAGCTTGTGTTTCTTCCAGTCCAGCGTTTCTCATGATGTACTCTGCTGGAGGGCCCCAAATGCTCTTAGACCAATGGTCACTCTTAGACCAAATGTCTACTTATGTAGAAAATGAGTGATTCATTCATTCTCTCTTTGGGGTGGTTGAAAACAATTTAATGATAGAGCTGCCTAAGTTTTCCAGGAATATTCCCCAATACATATGGGCTGCTGGTGGTGGCTGGCCCTGGAGAGAATGACCAGATTCTCCAAAGATAAGAATTCAAGCCTAACTGGAGTCAGGCTCTCAACCATTGGGGAAGGATCATGCACCCCATGTTCACAAGTGGGAAGAGAGTGTAAGAGGCTAACTCATAGATTTCCACCCCCAGATTTCCTAGTGCAGAGGCATTATATTTTACATAAGAGGTAGTTTTGTCAGCAAGTGCATAAGGTAAAGCTGTGTGTAATCAAAAGAAGTTTAGAAAATCAGCTTAGTTGCCCATAAATTTCAACTTCCAAGGTTTAATGTGTGCCACACTGCACAAAAAATTTTCATGCACGCTGAAGTTTGGAAGCACTGAACAAGACAAAAGGAAGGAGTGGAAAGGTAGCTCCAATGTCGTCACTGAAATTGCTCTGCCCTGAAGTTAACTATCAAATCCCTTGGATGGATGAAGGATGTACAAATATTTCTTACATGTTCTGCTTGTCAGCAGGAAGTCCTTCATTTTATCTTATTATAAGCCTCTAACTTTTACCTGAGATCTCTTAAAGAAAATTAGAGATACCAAGGGAATATTTCATGCAAAGATGGGCTTGATAAAGGAAAGAAATGGTATGGACCTAACAGAAGCAGAAGATATTAAGAAGAGGTGGAGAGAATAGACAGAAGAACTGTACAAAAAAGATCTTCATGACTCAGATAATCACGATGGTGTGATCACTCACCTAGAGCCAGACATCCTGGAATGTAAAGTCAAGTGGGCCTTAGAAAGCATCACTACGAACAAAGCTAGTGGAGGTGATGGAATTCCAGTTGAGCTATTTCAAATCCTGAAAGATGATGCTGTGAAAGTGCTGCACTCAACATGCCAGCACATTTGGAAAACTCAGCAGTGGCCACAGGACTGGAAAAGGTCAGTTTCCATTCCAATCCCAAAGAAAGGCAATGCCAAAGAATGCTCAAACTACCGCACAATTGCACTCATCTCACACGCTAGTAAAGTAATACTCAAAATTCTCCAAGCCAGGCTTCAGCAATAGGTGAACCATGAACTTCCAGATGTTCAAGCCGGTTTTAGAAAAGGCAGAGGAACTACAGACCAAATTGCCAACATCTGCTGGATCATAGAAAAAGCAATAGAGTTCCAGAAAAACATCTATTTCTGCTTTATTGACTATGCCAAAGCCTTTGACTGTGTGGATCACAATAAACTGTGGAAAATTCTGAAAGAGATAGGAATACAAGACCACCTGACCTGCCTCTTGAGAAACCTATATGCAGGTCAGGAAGCAACACTTAGAACTGGACATGGAACAACAGACTGGTTCCAAATAGGAAAAGGAGTACGTCAAGGCTGTATATTGTCACCCTGTTTATTTAACTTCTATGCAGAGTACATCATGAGAAACGCTGGACTGGAAGAAACACAAGCTGGAATCAAGATTGCCGGGAGAAATATCAATAACCTCACATATGCAGACGACACCACCCTTATGGCAGAAAGTGAAGAGGAACTAAAAAGCCTCTTGATGAAAGTGAAAGAGGAGAGAAAAAGTTGGCTTAGAGCTCAACATTCAGAAAACGAAGATCATGGCATCTGGTCCCATCACTTCATGGCAAATAGATGGGGAAACAGTGGAAACAGTGTCAGACTTTACTTTTTTGGGCTCCAAAATCACTGCAGATGGTGACTGCAGCCATGAAATTAAAAGACACTTACTCCTTGGAAGAAAAGTTATGACCAACCTAGATAGCATATTGAAAAGCAGAGACATTACTTTGCCAACAAAGGTCCATCTAGTCAAGGCTATGGTTTTTCCAGTGGTCATGTATGGACGTGAGAGTTGGACTGTGAAGAAAGCTGAGTGCCAAAGAATTGATGCTTTTGAACTGTGGTGTTGGAGAAGACACTTGAGAATCCCTTGGACTGCAAGGAGATCCAACCATTCTGAAGGAGATCAGCCCTGGGATTATTTTGGAAGGAATGATGCTAAAGCTGAAACTCTAGTACTTAGGCCACCTCATGCAAAGAGTTGACTCATTGGAAAAGACTCTGATGCTGGGAGGGATTGGGGGCAGGAGGAGAAGGGGATGACAGAGGATGAGATGGCTGGATGGCATCACTGACTCAATGGATGTGAGTCTGAGTGAACTCCAGGAGATGGTGATGGACAGGCCTGCCATGCTGCGATTCATGGGGTCACGAAGAGTCGGACACGACTGACCGACTGAACTGAACTGACTGAACTTTTACCTATTTACATTTTTCTTGAACACTCAGTGGGATAGAGAAACTGAATAGGTGTTAAAGTGTTAAGGTCAGTGTTTTTGGCACAGATTCTAATCACCTACCTTCACTCTCCCCTTTTTTCCAGAACACAAAGCTGGACTACATTTCCCAGCTTCCCTTGCTGCTGGGTGTGGTCATGTGACTTAGATCACCAATGAATGAGTTGAGATATAAGAACTTCATGGGAAATAGATGGGGAAACAGGGGAAACAGTGTCAGACTTTATTTTTGGGGGCTCCAAAATCACTGCAGATGGTGACTGCAGCCATGAAATTAAAAGATGCCTACTCCCTGGTAGGAAAGTTATGACCAACCTAGACAGCATATTCAAAAGCAGAGACATTACTTTGCCAACAAAGGTCCGTCTAGTCAAGGCTATGGTTTTTCCAGTCGTCATGTATCGATGTGACAGTTGGACTGTAAAGAAAGCTGAGCACTGAAGAATTGATGCTTTTAAACTGTGGTGTTGGAGAAGACTCTTGAGAGTCCCTTGGACTGCAAGGAGATCCAACCAGTCCATCCTAAAGGAGATCAGTCCTAGGTATTCATTGGAAGGACTGATGCTAAAGCTGAAACTCCAATACTTTGGCCACCTCATGCGAAGAGTTGACTCATTGGAAAAGACCCCGACACTGGGAGGGATTGGGGGCAGGAGGAGAAGGGGACGACAGAGGATGAGATGGCTGGATGACGTCACCGTCTCGATGGACATGAGTTTGGGTGAACTCCAAGAGTTGGTGATGGACAGGGAGGCCTGGCGTGCTGCATTTCATGGGGTTGCAAAGAGCTGGACACGACTGAGCGACTGAAGTGAACTGAACTGAATGAATGCTCTTTGGAACATCTCATTTAAGAGAGCAAGGGTGCCTGTTCCATGTTCCTTATTGACTGTTGTGCCTGAACCCTGGATGTGATGTCTCAGGGACATGGCAGAGACACAAGATAGAAGAACCCAGGCCCCTAAATCTCTACTTGGATGAGAGCTCCTTGGTAACTGGAAGTGTCCACCTGTCCACCCTCTACGTTTATGCAAATGAGAAATACTTCTATCATGGTTGTGTCATTGCATTTGGGGGCTTATTTGTTACAGCAACTTAGTTTCCCTCACTAATACAAGGTAGTCAAATCATCCGCCTGTTTACTAAATATCTGTGTATCTCCATTTGATTTGTAGCACAGAGCTTCCCTGACTCCTATATTTCAAATTTACAAAATCTTAGAAAATGAGAGGATTGTTTAGAAAATAAAAGGAGAGACATAGGCCTAAGGTATCAGGTGAATAAAGAAAGAGAAGAACCAGAATATGGATAGAGTGTTTTGTCCAGAAGTAGTGGACTGGGTGGGGGATCTGCTTGTGCCCCTGACATGGAAGGCTGTTTTTCTGGGTGTGTATCCTTGGCTGTATCTTTGGATAAGGAGGCAGGGGGCAAGAGGATGGGACACCAAGAGAGAAGGTGATTTCTGACTTCAGGCTTCTTGCTGACACTGCTGCAGAAGCAGCAGGAATCCATAGACCTGACTGATAGTGAAGCCAAGCAGAGGACCACGGGTTGCCCCCTAGAAGGTTTCCAGGTTCCCAAGCAAGGTCTGGAATCCTCAGAGACTTCCAGTTCATGCTGCCAAGATGACCAAGGCAATGGCCTCCCAGTAGCGCCCTCACAGGGCAGTTGATCTGATGATCTTATGGGCCCACACCACCCAAAGTCCCAGTACTCTCTGAGTTCATTCACCACATGTTTCAATGACCTCAGAAACAAACCAAAAGACACCAGGGTTAATTTTCCTGCCAAACCATAAACAATGGGGTCTGGGAAAAGTAATTAAGTTGAGTTACAGAAAAACAAAGAAATAAATATTTCTTGATGACTTGAGCCTGTCCACTGAGATTTATAGCCCCTGGAGTCGGACTTTGGGTGTTGAGGAAGACCTCAGACCTACCAGCCAGGAGCGAGTTTTCTGTTGTGCATTTCAACTGAACTCAGCCTGTTGCAAACGGCAGGTGTCACAGAGCAGGGATGCATTGAATGGAAGTGCAGATTTAGCTGACTCCTTTCTGGAGCCTTCTGAGGACTACCTCCTATGTTTTCACTTCTCCTTGTGGGAGGTGGGGAAACCGAGTTTCCTGCAAACTCAAAGACTCCTAGCTGAGCATCTGCACTTCTAGGTGAGGTGGGATCTGGTGATTCTTCCCACAGTAATAATTAGGAGGAGAAATAAAGGCGCAGTTGTGAAAAATTAATTTCCTAGTGAAGCCATTTGAATCAAAAAGGCTCTTTGAAAAGAGGTGGGAGTCAGTGGGCAATATAAAAGCTGCAAACAAAACCCATAGACTCTCTTAGAGTCATAGATTCTCTTAGAAGTGATCAGACTTAGGGACGTTGGCTTTCTTGTCAGAAGTGGAGGAACCGATGTTGCAATGAGGCCAATTATTATTGTACTGTGGGAGGTGTGGTGCCCAAAAGACCTGCAGGCACAAATCCTTCAGCCTGGGCATCCTCATCCTCTGGGAAGTTGTGGGAAACTCCCCAAATGAGAAAGTTGCATAACGAAGCTATATTCAAAACTGAGGAGGGTTTCTTTTTTTAATTTAATGTTTTCGTTATTGTGGTAAAAGTCATATAATATTAAAAATACTATTTTAACCATATTTAACTGTACATTTCAGTGGCACTAAGTACATTCAAATTGTTGTGCAACTGCTACCATCATCCATCTCTCGAATTTTTCACCCTCCTAAACTGAAACTCTGTCCCTATTAAAGACTAACTCCCCATCTTTGTCCCCCCATCTCACCCCCAGCCCCTGATATCTACCAATATACTTTTTGATTCTATGAATTTGATTATTCTAGGTACCTTTTTAAAAAATTTTTACAATCTTGTGTTGGTTTCTGCCATACAACAATGTGAATCAGCCATAATTATACATCTATTCCCTTTCTGCAGAGCCTCTCTCCCTTCCCCCCTCCTATGCCTCTAGATCATCACAGAGTGCCAAACTGGGTTCCCTGTGCTACATGGGAGGGTTTTTTAAATGGTGCTGATGCTTCATAGCATCCCTTAGAAGAACAGAGAATTTAAGAAGGAGCATGGAGTTAGGTGGTCTTGTTCAATCCCACTCTGCCACTTGCTATATCTGGGACTTAGCAAATTAATCTTCTCTGATTAATCTATCAGACTCCTCAGTAATCAAATGGAAATAAATAAGAGTATCTAAATTGTAGAGCTGCAGGGGGGATTCAATGAGATCACGTCTGTAAGGAGCTTATTCGCAGTGCTTGGAGCATTCAAAGGCTCAGTGAATATTATGGAGCTTTGTTTTTCCTCAGAGGGCACGCCTGTCAAGGACAAGGCTCTTCTGACCACTTCTGGGATGGGTCCTACTCAGGGACACTTCCGTGAATCTCTTTTCTCATTCTCCCCTACCACCTGCCTCCCCTTCCCATTTATACATATCTTTATGTTGTTGTGTGTGTTTAGTTGCTATACAATATTTGAACATACTTTTCCTAAAAAAATAATTTTTTAAATCTGAAATTCAGTAAATTTTACTTGCTAACTCTTGCAACCTTATAAAGCTGATACTTGGAGATGGAGAAGAATCAGGTCCCTACAGAGGGACAGTTTGAGCTCCTGGATCAAGTCTTGCCTGAACACATCCATTACAAAAACAAAAAATTCCCTTTCAGGTTAAGATTGAGTTGGGTTTTCTGTGGCTTGCAGCCAGAGTCCTGACTATTTTCCACAGATGATGTAAAGGGAAAGGTGAGACTTCTAGGCTAGAATGACTGGATTGCAACCTGGTTAAGCTCAGTGGTGAAGAATCCATCTGCCAATGCAGGAGACATGGGTATGATCTCTGGTTCAGGAAGATCCCCTGGAAAAGGAAATGGCAACCCACTCCAGTATTCTTGTCTGGGAAATTCCATGGACCGAAGAGCTTGGTGGGCTACGGTCCATGGGGTCTTAAAGAGTCTGACATGACTGAGTCAACACACATGCATGTGTATAGGTAATATGCAAATACTACACTAATACTACATAGGCAATACTACAGAAGGATATATGACCCAGACAGAGATATCAAAGTGTAATGATTTTGATTTTCTAAGATGATTTTCTGGAGTTTCTCAGAGAGGCCACTGGAATTGAATCTAGGAGGACTGAACTTGAACTACTGTGGGCATCCTGACACTACATAGCTATGTATGGAGCTATCTGAGAATGGAGCTGGCTCAAGGGATGCAGAGAAAGCAGATCCTAGTGACCTTGTTTGAGCTCCTGGATAAAACTATATCTGAAGTCAGTGCCCCCAACTGTCCTATTACATGCTATTTACATGAGCTGTACAGTTATGTGAGTCTTTTCTAAGCCATTTTGGGTTAGGTTATCAATCTCTTGCAGTGCACAAAGTCCTAACAGATACAACAATTAAGACAGGGTGCACAACCTTTTCACATCCCACTGTTTAAATAGAACACTTTTTTTTTTTTTTTCGTAAAACTAGACACATGTGTTTGAATTCTATTCCAGTCCCTTCTGGATGGCTCATCCTGGCCAAGTCATTTAAACTCTCTGAACTTCAGTAGTCTCACTTACAAAGCTGGGCTAGATCCCACTTAATTTACAGAGTTGTTTTGAAGATTAAATGAAGTCATCTATGTAAATCAGGTAGTACATACATGAGCCATTGTCAGAACACTCTATCAAGGGTAATTATTATTATCAATGTCATTATTTAATAGTAATTGGAATATCCTACATACATGTAGGTAGGGTGACTATTCTGGATCTTCTTTGCAAAAATAGCACACTCCATGCTTACAAACTGCTTATTCTCAAATTAAGGAATAAATCATTCCTAATATATATTGGCTTATAGACAGCCATTGGGAGAAATCATTTCTGAATGGGAAGCTATGTGATGATCCTAAATGAATTCCGACTGACATCTGCAAGGGGAAGGATAATGACCCCAGCCATGTGTTCACTTTTTGCCTTGGTGCCAGAAGCCAATCAATTGACTAGTCAGTCACGCAAGACAGGCTGTCTGCTTTGCATGGGCTCATTTGTTCAATTTTTCATTTTCTCATGTAATATTTCTGGGCACCCATTATCCACCAAGTACTGTTCTGGGCTTGAATGGCATTGGACATGGATCTCCTCCTTTCACAGAACTTACAGTGAGAGAAAAGGACAGGAAATAAGCAAACAAATAAGTCAACTAGATAAATTCAGAAAATGATCATTGATTCCCAGTGGCTCTGCTGATAAAGAATCTGCCTGTCAATGCAGGAGATACAAGAGTCTCGGGTTTGATTCCTGAGTTGGGAAGATTCCCCTGGAGAAGGAAATGGCAACTCACTCTGATATTCTTGTCTGGAAAATTCCATGGACAGAGGAGCCTGGTGGGCTATAGTCCATGGGGTCACAAAGAGTTAGACACAACAGAGTGCACATGCTTGCACACCCGCATAAAGTAAATAAATATGATAATGGGATGATGTGTGTCTTGGGTTCAGTTTCCAGAAGCAGAGATAAGGTGTGTGACTTATCAAGGGTGTGGTCTTCTGGAAATGCCAAAAAATAATGAGGGAAACAGGTGAGCAAGAATGTGTTTCATGTAGAGAACGGACCTGTGGACCCAGAGAGGGAAGGAGAGGGTGGGATGAATTGAGAGAGAAGCACGGACATATACACACTACCACGTGTGAAATAGACAGCTAGTGGGAAGCTGCTGTATTGCACAGGGAGCTCAGCTCGGGGCTCGGTGGTGACCTAGAGGGGTGGGAGGGAGGTCCAAGAAGGAGATGACATATGCATACTTATAGCTGATTCATGTTGTACAGCAGAAAATAACACAACACTGTAAAACAATTATCCTCCAATTATTTAAAAAAAGAATGTGTCTCAGGTGGAGTCTAGGATTGGTAGAGCCTCATGGGCTCTTGGGACACCAATCATACAGCATGAGTGTCCACAACTGAGATCCAGACATCAGCCATACATTGACTCTGAGCCACCTTTGGGGGCACCACTGCCTCCCAGGTTAGGTGAGACCAGATTGTGAGGGGTGGGAATCAAGAGTCTCATCCAGCCATGCTGAGTCTGAAATGCATCTGACTTCCTCGAGGAACTATCGAGTAGGTAGTTGGAGACAAGGGTATGAATGTCCGTGGAGAAGTCAGGCTTAGATTTGGAATTTCAAGCTTAACAATGAAAGGAGAGAGCTGTGGATGGATGCCTGAGAAACTCTAAATTGGGGAGCTGAGCAAAGCTATCCAAGGAGACTGAGAAGGAGTGGTCCTGAAGGTGGGAGGATAAAAAGCAGGAAAGCCTGAGGATAAAGATGCTGAGACAACAACAAGTGTCTGGAGGCTGACAGAGGCACCCACCTTCTTAATTCCACTGAGAGGCGGGGTGAGATGAGAACAGAGGGGCCACCACTCAACCAGGCACACTGGAGTTCCTTGGAGGCTATGAGTCAAGTGGTTGGGGTCATAGCTGACTCAGATCACATAGAAGAAAGTAAGAAATGAACAGGTGATGGGACTTCTCTGGTGATTCAGTGGTTAAGACTTTGCCTTCCAATGCAGGGCGTGCATGGTTGATCCCTGGTTGGGGAAGTAAGATCCCCACGTGCCTCGGGGCTGAAAAACCCCAAAGTTAAAACAGAAGCAATATTGTGACTAATTTAATAAAGACTTTAAAAATGGCCCACCTCCAAAAACCTTGAAAAATAAAAAAGAGGTGAGCAAAGGATTTAGATATTCATTTAAAAATATTTCCAGGAAGGTGGCTTGTAGCTTGAGAAAGAGGGGAGGTCTAAGGGAGAGTGTTTTTAAATTGAAGTCTAGTTGTGGCACCATATTATATAAGTTTCAGGTGTACTATAGATTGTACTATTTATTGACTATGCCAAAGCCTTTGACTGTGTGAATCGCAACAGACGGTGGAAAATTCTTCAAGAGATGGGAATACCAGACCACCTGACCTGCCTTCCGAGAAATCTGTATGCAGGTCAAGAAGCAACAGTTAGAACTGGACATGGAACAGCAGACTGGTTCCAAATAGGGGAAGGAGTATGTCAAGGCTGAATATTGTCACCCTGCTTATTTAACTTCTATGCAGAGAATATGGCACCCCACTCTAGTACTCTTGCCTGGAAAATCCCATGGATGGAGGAGCCTGGTAGGCTGCAGTCCATAGGGTCACTAGAAGTCAGATATGACCGAGCGACTTCACTTTATTTTTTCACTTTCATGCATTGGAGAAGGAAATGCCAACCCACTCCAGTGTTCTTGCCTGGAGAATCCCAGGGACGGTGGAGCCTGGTGGGCTGCCGTCTATGGGGTCGCACAGAGTCGGACACGACTGAAGTGACTTAGCAGCAGTAGCAGCAGAGTATACCGTGTGAAATGCTGGGCTGGAAGAAGCTCAAGCTGGAATCAAGATTGCCGGGAGAAATATCAATAACCTCAGATATGCAGATGACACCACCCTTAGAGCAGAAAGAGAATAACTAAAGAGCCTCTTGGTGAAAGTGAAAGTGGAGAGTGAAAAAGTTGGCTTAAAGCTCAACATTCAGAAAACGAAGATCATGGCATCTGGTCCCATCACTTCACGGCAAATAGATGGGGAAACAATGGAAACAGTGAGAGACTTTATTTTTTAGGGCTCCAAAATCACTGCAGATGGTGACTGCAGCCATGAAATTAAAAGACACTTGCTCCTTCCAAGAAAAGCTATAACCAACCCAGACAGCATATTAAAAAGCAGAGACATTACTTTGCCTACAAAGGTCCATCTAGTCAAAGCTATGGTTTTTCCAATAGTCATGTATGAGTGTGAGAGTTGGACTGTAAAGAAAGCTGAGCACTGAAGAATTGATACTTTTGAACTGTGGTGTTGGAGAAGACTGTTGCGAGTCCCTTGGACTGCTAGGAGATCAAACCAGTCCATCCTAAAGGAAATCAATGCTGAATCATTGGAATGACTGATACTGAAGCTGAAACTCCAATGCTTTGCCCACCTGATGGGAAGAACTGGCTCATTTGAAAAGACCCTGAAGCTGGGAAAGATTGAAGGCAGAAGAAGGGGACAACAGAGGATGAGATGGTTGGATGCCATCACTGACTCGATAGACATGAGTTTTAGCAAGCTCCAGGAGTTGGTGATGGACAGGGAAACCTGGCATACTGCAGTCCATGGGGTCGCAAAGAGTTGGACACAACTGAGAGACTGAACTGATATAGTGATTTACAGCTTTTAAAGGCTATACTTCATTTATAGTTATAAAGTATTGGCTATATTCCCCGTGTTGTACAATATATCCTTGTAGCTTACTTTATATAAAATAGTTTATACCTCTTTCTCCCCTACCCATATTTGCCCCTCTCCCAGCCTATCCCCTCTGGTAACTAGTGGTTTGTTCTCTATATCTGTGAGTCCTCTTCTTTCTGTTACATTCACCACTGTGCTGTATTTTTTTAGATTCCACATATTAAGTGATCACATACAGTATTTTTCCTCCTCTGTCTGACTTACTTCACTTAGTATAATGCCCTCCAAGTCTGTCCATGTTGCTACAAATGGCAAAACTTCATTCTTTTTTATGACTGAGGAGTATTCAGTTGTATACGCATCACATCTTCTTTATCATTCATCTGTGGATGGACACTTATGTTACTTCCATATCTCAGTTATTATAAATAATGCTGCTGTGAACAATGGAGTGCATGGATCTTTTTGAATTAGCGTTTTCCTTTTTTCAGATACATATCCAGGTTTGGAATTGCTAGGTCCTATAGTAGCTCTCGGAGAAGGCAATGTCAAGCCACTCCAGTACTCTTGCCTAGAAAATCCCATGGATGGAGGAGCCTGGTAGGCTACACACCATAGGGTCGTTACGAGTCAGCCGTGACTGAGCGACTTCACTTTCACTATTTACTTTCACGAAATGGAGAAGGAAATGGCAACCCACTCCAGTGTTCTTGCCTGGAGAATCCCAGGGATGGCAGAGCCTGGTGGGCTGCTGTCTATGGGGTCGCACAGAGTCGGACACGACTGAAGCAACTTAGCAGCAGCAGCAGAAGCATAGTAGCTCTATTTTTAGTTTCTAGAGGACCCTTCATTCTGTTTCCCACAGTGGCTGCACCATTTTATACTCTGTATAAAATGTACAGTGTATGACAATGGCTCAAAGGGAGGGGTTTGTAATAGTCTGTGTCAGTGAAGCTCAGCATCAACAACAGAAATGTGCATTCTCACAATTCTGAAGGCTAGAAGTCTATGGTTAGGGTGTCAGCAGGGTTGGGTTGTTCTGAGGCCTCTCTCTTTGGTGTGTAGATGGCCGTCTTTCCCCTGTGTCTTCAGTTGGTCACCCTTCTGTGTGTGTCTGTGTCCTTATCTCCTCTTCTCAGAGGATACAGTCATCAGGGTGGGTCATCAACTTAATCACCTCTTTAAGGACCCTATCTATAGTTACATCACCTTCTGTGGTGCTGGAGTTAGGACTTCAATATATATGTTGAAATATAAATTTGAGAAGATACTCTTCATTTCATTACAAGATACTAGAGCCTATTCTCTTGATGATATAAATGGGAGAAATGGATGATGCAACAGAGAGGAAAATATCTCAGGTGGCCATGTCCTTAGGTGGGTCAGAGGGGATATGTCCAGGGGCACTGGTACAAGGGCTGCTCCTTTCCTAGAATCCATTTCCTCCAAAGCCTATGCTTGTATATCACTGCCTGTCATGGCTGCTCATTTACTATTTGTTAAAAGGATTCACCAATAATGCAGAGTTTCAGCTAATTTCTTATGGTGATCAAGGCAAACGACCTTAATTGAATAAGCAATTAGCTTTGAAAATATTAGTGTGCACAAAGGCATAACAAATGAGTTTTCTAATTATTCTTTCCTACCAGAAGCATCAGCTGTTTTGGTCTTTGACAGGAAGCTTCTAACTCTTGTAGGTAAGATATTAGCTTCTAGGTAGCTACTGAGTTCTGGGCATGATAAAGCTTAAGGCAGATGTCCCAAACTCATGTGTCTGCTGGGTTGGGAAGGTAGTGATGGGGTGAATGACCACAAAGAGTAAGAGCTATGAGATTCGAGAAAGTACACACTGCAACTAAAGAAGTAATTGTGGCAGAACGTGGGCTCAGGGCCACCTGTTGAGTTTTTCACACAAAAGGCTGCAGGACCCAGGTAAACAGTGAATGCATTCTCATTGATATGACCCTAGAGGCTCCAGTGTGCCATCTCCGGTCTGGGGTACCACCACCCTTTTCAGAGGTTCATGGTCCAGATGGAGAAGGTTGGGCTAGTTAGCAGAGTCCATGCACAAAGTGTTCTGAGTACAGGTTAGGACAGGACCAAAGAGTAACAATAACTCCTACTCATGTTCTAGGTACTTCATCCTCCCGATTAGTCCTACCCTTCCCCACCATGCTCAGTGACCTAGACGCTGACCAGTATGGGCTATCCATGGCTCCTTGACCTTGGGTTTCCAGTTGGTTAGTCCAATGGGGAGCTCCAGCAGCAGACCAGAGACAAGGGACAAAGTAAATCTGAAGATTTATTCCCCATTCCCCTGAGCACCTGTTCTCTGCAAGGTCACTGTGGGCTGGCTCTGTCCTTTGCCTGAGGCCACTGCTCCCACCCAGTGACTCTGTCCACATAGTGTCTTTCTGGGTTTGAGTAACTGTATCCTCTACTCATTTCTTGAGATCTATGTATGGAAATGGTTCTTGTCATAAGTCCTGATACATTACACTGTGCTCTGTTGCTTCTCTACATCCCTTTATTATACTCTTCTCAAATGCCCCAATTTGGTTATTCCTTTTTTTTTTTTCCTGATAATGTCTTAGAAAATACTGGCAATATGGTTGACAATGTTCTAACTGGTTGGAACTCACTTCCTCAAATGTTATATCATTCCTATATTGCAGATGTTAAGCCTGAGGTGTAGATTTGCCCACCATCACACAAATGGTAAGTGATGGAGCTGGAGTTTGAACCCAGGCAGTCTGTCTCTAGATTCTGTGCTCTTGACTGATATACAGAAGGGAGTCATTTACACCAAGATAGCAGGAAGTCACAATGATCAGGAAAATCTTAAAGATCAACTATTTTAACAATGTCTAGAAGGATGGATATATAGGCAGAGAGGGAGAGAGGGAGAAGGAAGGAAGGACATACCAGACATATGACTGCTGTGAGCAGAAAAAGGGATTCTGTAGATGTGTCAAGGTGCTGATGAAGCAACTCTTTTCACCCAAGAGTAAAATACCAATCCTTGAAGAGAGGAAAAAGAAGCAGAAGGCAGGATATGTAGGGTTCTTCAGAACAAAAAAGAAGGGTCTGAATCTAAGACAGGGAGTGTATATACTCACCATTGTATCAGATTCAAGTAACAGGAAGTCAGTTGAAAATAGATTAAGAAAAAGGAACTTGTGGACTCATGTGACTGAAAGTTCAAGAGGAGGCTCAGCTTTGGAGTGTGGGAGTCAGGGTCTGTTTGAGAAATATGCTTTTGCGCTGCATGTGACGTGTAGAGGTCTACACGTGACCGATAATCTATAACGTTGCCTAAAACATCGGTATGCCCTTCCTCACCTTAGTCCTTCCCCATCTCCCTTGGAGTCACAGCCAGTGATGTTCCTATGACCTGCTAAACATGATGGGTCATGCTCCTCCTGCATCTTCACTGCTTCCATGACTCCATCTCTACTCTCCTCCCCTTGGTACCTAAACTCCGGCACCGTGGCCTCCTCTGTGAGTCTACATTACTCTTATGCAGCAGGTGTTTGTCCTCAATACCCTCTCTGCAGAGCTCTTCCCCAAGAAACCCAGATGCCCAATTACCATCTTCTATCAAACGTCACATTCTTAGTGAGGTCTCCTCAGACCACTCTAACCAAAAATTGTAACCCCTCCCCTAGCTCCTTGGAAGAAAGGCTATAACAAACCTAGATGGCATATTAAAAAGCAAAGATATCACTTTGCCAACAAAGTTCCACACAGTCAAAGCTATGGCTTTTCCAGTAGTCATGTGTGGATATAAGAGTTGGACCATAAAGAAGGCTGAGCACTGAAGAATTGATGCTTTCGAATTGTGGTGCTGGAGAAGACTCTTGAGAGTCCCTTGGACAGCAAGGAGGTTAAACCAGTCAATCTTAAAGGAAATCAACTTTGAATATTCATTGGAAGGACTGATGTGGAAGCTGAAGCTCTAGTACTGTGACCACATGATACAAAGAGCCGACTCATTGAAAAAGACCCTGATGCTGGGAAAGATTGAAGGCAGGAGGAGAAGGGGGTGACAGAGGATGAGATGGTTGAATGGCATTACTGGCTCAAATGACATGAGTTTGAGCAAACTCAGGGAGATAATGAAGGACAGGGAAGCCTGGCATGCTGCAGTTCATGGGGTCACAAAGAGTCAGACGTGACTTAGTGACTCAAAAACAACAACCCATCCCAGACACTGCTGTCCCACTTACATGCTTTATATTATTATTCTCTTTAACATCCATCACTAATAGGGCATACATCTTACTTATTTATCATAGTTATTATGTCTTTCCAATGATGATGTAAAACAAAGATGTTTTGTTTGTTTTGTCCATTGCCTAACCTGGCATGCTCAGTTGTGTCTGACTCTTTGCAACCCTATAGACTGTGGCCCACCAAGCTCCTCTGTCCATTGAAATTCCCAGGCAAGAATACTGGGGTGGGTCCATTTCCTTTTCCAGGGGATCTTCCCAACCCAGGGATCAAGCCTGCATCTCCTGCATTGACAGGCAAGTTCTTTACCACTGAGTCTCTAGGGAAGCCCCTCATCAATTCTTTACCTGGTATCATAATGAACTTTAAATAGCTACCCCGCCCTCATTTAAAAACCTCCAGCGGCTTCTGATCACACTGTATAATCAAATGCAACTTCTCACAAGTCCTGAGATAGGGAACCTTCGAACCCTCTGGGATGTCCTGTTTCATTCTCTGGATCATCACACTCCAGTCACAAGGGCGTTCCTTCTCTCTTCAGACAGGCCTGATTCCTGTTTGGGTTTTCCATTAGCTGTGTCCCCTTCTAATTACACCTTTTTCCTTACCTTTGCATAATTGGCTCTTTCATCTTACTCAGATCTCAGACTACGTCAAAGGGAATCTTCCCAATCCTCCAGGCAAAGGGCGTCTTTTGTATTTCCTTAGTTTATGTCCTTTCCCGAACAGTACTTATTCTAACATTCTTTACCCACTCCTTTTTTTCCCTCCCTCCCCTCCTTCCTTCCTGATGTCTGTTCCACTGGATTGTCAGTTACACAAAAGCAGGGATTTTTACATGAAAGCAGGGACTTTGCCAATCTTGGACTCTGTTCCATTCTCCCAACCCTAAAAAGGTACTTCATATGTCAGACACATCAATAAGCATTTGTTGAATGAATGGATGAGTGTATGAATTCCTTAGGTGTTCATGGACAACGTGGCAGACAGAATGGGGAGGTGGCTTATCAGCACAGGATGATGGCAAAAGGAGAGGAGATAAGTTTGGCAACTCCGTACTTAACAGAATCCTCAGGGAATCCGTGTTCTCGGCTCTACTTCAGCTCCTTCCCCTCAGTCCCACTGGCAGTCCGGTCCTTTGTGTCTCATTATTGGGTCAGAGTTAGAGCAGACTTCCTCTGAGCAGTGACTTGATCTAGTTTTCATGCTGTGTGCAGAACCCAGCATCTTGTTAGTGAAAGTGCCAGAACAACAGGGCTTCAGCTAGTGCCACTAAGTGATGGATGGGATGTGACCAAGCTCCTCCAAAAGGGAAGGTGGAGGCATGAACTCAGGGGGTACCATCTGGTGAATGAATGACACTGACATCTGGGTCAGATTGGGACAATCCAGCGAGCCAGTCAGAGAAAGCTGAGGAAGAGAGGAAAGGCTCTCATAGGAATCTGATACACTCTGGCTCTTCGGAATCGCCGTTTGTTAAGTCTTGATTTCTGTTCTTGGTGCTGGTGTCCTGTATGTAGACAAGGTCATGCTGGTTCTACATCTGCTCTGTTTTCTCATTTTTCTTCCAGCAATGATTTATCATTTGCATCTCTGCCAGAAGGGTAAGTGTTGTCAAGAGCAGGTCCTGTAACCAAAGCTGAACAGCAGCATCAGGACAAGAAACCCGGCCCTCGCCTATCTGGCCTTGTTACCATAGAAACCGCCTAGAACATAGGGTACCACCTGAGTTTAAATTCTCAGAATTGAAGAGACACGGATGGCTTCTGGAAAATGAAAGTATATAGACAAGCTATTCAAGAACTGTCTGCATCATTAAGCAAGGTGGCACCAGCCGACGCATGTCATCTTGTATTTCCTGTGAAAACAAAGCTTTGCAACATACCCTACTTAAACGCCATTAGAATCCAGTCTAGACAAATCTCCATCAGGTGACAGAATATGAAATGCAATTGCATATTTAGAGAGTTTCCCTTTGATCTTTGGAAATGCCTTACATCCTTCACGGTCAAAATCCCACATGGTTGGTGTGAGTGTGAGAGTGTGTGTCGAAGGAATAGGTGTGTACAGCCAATGGCTCAAGTTGCAAAAATACATACTTTCTGTTTTGCTAGGCAAGTGAGAGTCTAAAGTGTTCAGCTCACAAAAGGCTGCGATGTTTTCAAATTAGTCCTCATCCTCCAAGTTGGTCACATGTCAAAATATTAGCATCCCTTCAGAATTCATCAGAGATAATTATAGGCATGACAAGGTTTAATATGCATTTTAAAACTGGTTGTTGTTGAGTATCTTACTGGAGCATCTGTGGGCCTGGCTTTCTCGTAGGCAGGGATATTTTTGACCTACATGGTGGTTCCCCATGACAGCTGCCTCAAAGGCTTCATTGTTGAGAGCAAATAAAGGACTAATGCTCATATTTTATGTCACAGAAGTGCACAAAGGTTTTTTTGTTGTTGTTGTTGCTTTGTTTTTGGAGTGTATTTTCCTTAAAGCTGTAGCTTTTGAGTTGTGTTTGTAAAGCTGATTAAAAAAAAAAAAAAGACCAAGCCATGTTTTGCTGATACTGAGTGATGCTGTCAGGGAAAACGACAAAAAATACCGACAGCCTAATCTCCGAAGATTGGGAGCTCTTTTAAGTGGGTATTCAAGAGGACTGTGATTCTTAGCTTTGTAACATCACAGCTAAAAGCAGGGTTAGAGAGCTTTCTTGCAATAATCTGACTCAAAACATTATACCTCTTCTGTGCAAAGAGAGATCTCAGGAAGATTTTCCTTCTCCAAAGTTGGGATAGTCAAGTGCCAGGTACTAAAATATCTCAGGGGTGATAGCACCAGAAAGCAAAGGCCACCTCAAGTCATGTAGCAGTTGGCTCTTCCAAGGAAAGTCCTTAGGGCACCAGAGGTAACACCATCCGGGAGTTTTCCAGCAATGCAGAGTTCCAGGTTCACTCAAGACCAACTCCATCAGTCTCCAGTGTAACCAGATGGCCAGAGAATCTGTCTGCACATCAGATCTGGGAAGCACTACTCTAGTGAGTCAGGGGATTGAGTCATCAATAACCCTTGGTTGTAATGCTAGAGGATCAACTGCCAGCTTCATTAGATGAATTCATTGGCAACATGATTCGTGACTAAATCTATAACAGAAATCCCACAAATCTTAACATTGGGGTCCCACGAGGCTCTTTACAAATTGGATATTTCTTTTCTATTGAGACACAGTCTTGTCCGTAAGCACGTTTGCATCTGACTTGTAATACAGGACTGACCATGTCTTTATTTTGCCAGGTATGGAGATGTGAAAAGCACACCTAATTTAGACACATCCTGTATCTGCCACGTTAAAGAAGAAACATTCTCTGCTGTGCTTCCCACCACTGTGGAATAAAGGATGGACTTTAAATGGCCAGTTTTCGCCATAAAATTGGTAGCTGGGTATGAATATTAGAAGGAATGGGGCCTTGCCTGTCCATCCCATGGGAATAATTTTACTCAAAACAGTGGACTCTTCAAGTGTATTGGAAATAGGACAGAAAATTACCATGAGATATTGCCTCACACCAGTCAGAATGGCCATTATCAAAAATGCTACAAACAATAAATGCTGAGGAAGGTGTAGAGAACAGGAACCCTCCCACACTGTTGGCAGAAATGTAAATTAATTGGTGGAGACATGATGGAGAACAGTACAGAGATTCCTTAGAAAAGCAAAATTAGAGCCACTGAATGATCCAGCAATATGGGCATATATCCTGAGAAAATCTTGGTTTGAAAGGATACTTGCATCCCAGTGTTCATTGCAGCAATATCTATGATAGCCAAGACATGGACTCAACCTAAATATCCATTAACAGATGAATGGATAAAGATGCAGTACATACACACAATGGAATATTACTCGACCTTAAAAAGAATGAAGTAACTCCATTTGCAGCAACATGGATGGACCTGTAGATCTTCACACTAAGTGAAGTAAGTCAGTCAAAAATAAATATATCATATAACTTGATATATGATTTGTTGAGAACCGAAAACAAATGAAACAAATGAACTTATTTACAAAACAGAAATAGACTCACAGACTTAGAAAACAAACTTATGGTTACCAACGGGAAGACAAGGTAGGCAGGATAAATTGGGAGTTTGGGATTCACATATATACTAAGCTATGCATAAAATAAACAAAAAGGACCTACTGTTTAGCACAGGGAATTTTGCTCAATATTCTGTGATGACCTAAAAGGGAAAATAATTTGAAAAAGAATAGATAACATAGTGTATGTATAAATGAATTACTTTGTTGTATACCTGAAACCAACACTTCATTAATCAACTCCAGGCCAATATAAAATAAATGTTGGGAAAAAAAAGGACAGAGTCTGCTTCTGCAACAGATGTTCCTGCAGCAGAATTCTTGGGTCTAGAGTTTCTCAGATGATGGCACTGGGCCCGGTTTCAGCATGCACGGATGGCAGGAAAAAAACAGAAAGAGATGTTGTAGGGTCCCCTCTTCAACCACCACCCCCAGTGGTTCTGGGGACATTACAGAGTTTGATGCTGGTGTGACCATACTTCAGACACTGCCAATTCCTTCCCTACATTTTTTTTTTCTTTTAACAAAGAGCAAGACACCTTTTCCTGGCAAGGAGATGCACTGGGATTGTTTGCTTTATAATAGCACTATTTTTACAGTTACCTTATTGCAAGCAATCAGAGCAATAAAAGCAATATAAAGTATCTTTAAAAACATTTGTTAAATGAAGAGTTGAGTCTGTGTGAAGAAGAGCACAAAGCTGTTAGCAGAAGTAGGAATACAGAACCACCTGAAATCATGCAGGTTGAACTTGCATAGCTGAAACTGGGGCAAGGCTGCTGTGATTTAAGCAATAACGGGTTTATTCATTATTTGGTATCAGTTTATTTCAGTGCCACTTGCCAGATTTGAAAAGAAGCTAAAAATGCAAACCACATGCTCAGAAAACTCAAACCCCACATAGAGTGGAGTTTCCAAAATAAATTGTTCAAGAGGGACACAGAGCAGCTGAAACACTGCACCCCAGGGGATGGGAGGACACAGCGGTGAAGGGCAGAGGGATTTGTGTTCCATCTTTGTTCATTCTACAGCTGCTATCAGACCCCTCCCAAGCCCCAGTGAAACGAAGCAGGGGCCTAGGGTTCTTCCCCCGCCATGTCCTCCACCTGCCTTCTGTCTTCAAAAAACTTTAGGCAAAGAATAAATTTAATCAGAGAAGTGAGAAAATGCAGGAACAATGGAAAATAGTCCAACAAGACTAAATAATAATTTAGTACATAAGCAAACTCAAGGACCTCTAGTTCCTTCTCAAGGGCTAAATATAATATTCTGAGCCATCTCTTGTGAGCTGTCTTATAGATACTGAAACCCCCATCCAGGGAGAAGTTAACTACATGATGACCAGACTGTAGCCATGATGTACACTGCCACAATTCCAAGAAATGGTCTCAAGGAAATGAATGCAAACTGAAGATGACCTGTACTTCAGCAAGATGATGCTGGTCAGATCACAGATGACCAATTTTAAGAGGACTGTCAGAGCTGACTGTGCTGCTTCTGCACATGGCCCCTGCCCTCTATCTAGAAAAGCTCTTGTTCACTGACTGTTTGGGGATGGGGGTGGCTTTTGGATAGGCGTCTGCCCTCCCTGCAGGTTACCAGCATACAAAATAGAACAAACATTTCTTTCTACCAAACTTCCCCCTTTAATTGCTTTTGAGGGGCAAGCAGCCAGACCCCACTTTTGGTTATACCAGGTCCCTTGTAAGTCACTAAAGCCATTCTTGAGATTGGGGACCTTTCTTGACCCAGAGGAGTAGCATCTACAAGGGTATGAGCCTAACCACTGAATGGCTTTTTTAGACTCTGTCCATTTAGGAGTATAATCCCTGATCACTCTTCCAGGCAAACTTTCTCTTTGAATTGTTACTCAAAGATAAAATGTTTCCTACCCAAGGCACCATTTCATTGAATAGCACCTTTTATAGGGAACTAAGTCATTGGCAACTCTGAAAACTATACTGTTAATCTGTGGGGAGCATGCAAAAATTTTTTTTTAGAGATAGCTTTCAAGGACACTGATGATAAATCTATGAAAAGAACTCTTACAAGCCAGGGATTTATGGAATTTGCCATTTATTTGTGTCTTTGCTTTTGTCAATAACACTACGATCTGCTGTTGGTGTGGAATTATCCACTGACCCAAATCCTAGCAAGCTATCAAAATCTGTTTCTCAGCTAAAGTCGTGCAGGGGGAGATACATTTATCAGTGCCAGGCAGGTGGCCACTCCACAGAGGGGGCTATTTGTGACTCCTTTCAGTGTCGGTCGAAACGGAGAATTAGGGATAAATCACAACCCACTTACACAAATAGTTTTCAACCATTACTAAGCACTCATTGTTTCAAAAGTACCATCACAGAAAGGCTGTCTGCTGGTTTCCTATGAACTTTTAAAGGATAATGACACCCAATTTGTTTATCTAATGCACAGCCCTGAAAATTACTGACACGGCCAACATGATTTATTGTTCTCACATTATGCAAAGTGCTTTGGGGAGATCATGGCTCATTATGCAAAATCAAAACCATTGCTGTTCACTTCAATGAGTCTCAATGTGTCACTGCCAGGTGCCCTCCTTGACTGACGACCGTGTTTGTCAGCGACCTGCTGCCTAAGAGTTCAAGGCAAGACTGAAATGCCAAGTATAGAGTCTTATCTGGGGAGATGCCAAGTTGGACCAAAGTCTGGTCCAAATAATGAAAGGCAGCACATAGGTGCTAAATAATGAAAAGGTGAACCTCAGGGTCTTAGAACACAAATCGGAGAGAAAACAGTGGCAGCGTTTAACACAAAAACTTGAGAAAAAATGCTGGCTTTCTCCCTTTATTTTTCTGGCTAGAGAGAAGTGGACTGTGTGCTTCTGAGTCTCTCTCTCTTTTTTTTAAATTATTTATTTTTAGTTGTACTGGGCCTTCATTGTGGTGTGAGGGCTTCTCATTACAATGGTTTCTCTTATTTCAGAGCACAGGCTCTAGGCACGTGGGCTGCAGTAGTTGTGGCCTATGGGCTAGTTGCTCCATGGCATGTGGGATCTTCCTGGACCAAGGATTGAACCCTTGTCCCCTGCATTGGCAGACGGATTCCTAACTACTGTACTACCAGGGAAGTCCCCAAGAGTCTCTTTAAAAAAAGAAATGTATTCTCCTCAACTACCAGACCCAAGTCTTAGTGGCATCTATGTCAGATTAGAGCTTCACTGTTACTTTGAAATAGTTATTATAAAATAGTTCTATTAGTTTAGAGATCTACTCAGATTATCACTAGAGATTTCAGCATTCAATTTGTCAAGACAAAGAGACATAGTTTCAACTGATGCAAATTTTTGAGTGCTTGTAAAAATGATTAAATGTATTTTATTACCTATGTATCAATGCTGACTATCAAGAATTTGAAAGGCTCATTAAAAAAGGATTTGATGCGACCATTTCAAGAATGAAACCAGATAGTTAAAAGTTATGCACAGGCATGTCAGCTAAAGTTTCTCATTAACAAATTTAAAAGGTTGTTATTTGGAAGTTATAAACAAATTTAGCATCTAACTTTTAAAATTGCTTGTATTGTGTTTTTTTTAAATCATAATCAGATCATTGTAAGAAACACACCACTTTTTCACGGGCCCCCATATATTCTCTGAAGACCCTCTCAATCCCCCAGAGCTGCTCAAATTTGTGTGGATGATAAAGTTTGGGATGTGTTGATCCCAAGAATGATTCCATAGGGTTAAGAACACTTCTCTCTTTGTATCATCTTTGAAAACTCCCACCCCTATGTAGAGAGAAATGTCCAGACCTTAGTTGAATATCAGCTTTCTGGTCAACCCTCTTCCACTTGCAATGAGAGAATCCAAGCCAGAGTGAGAGATCAGAGAACTCAGGAACAAGTGCGCCCAACAGGTAAGAACTCAGATACAAGGTGGGGTCAACAACTGGTCCTCCTCAAGACAGATCTGGTCTTATACCAACTTGAGTTTTCTTCTTTTAATTTTATTGGGTTACAGTTGATTTACAATGCTGTGTTAGTTTCAGGTGTACAGCAAAGTGATTCAATTATATATCCATTCTTTTTCATGTATGCATATATCCATACACATATTCATTCTTTTTCAGATTCTTTTCTCCTATGGGTTATCACAGAATATTGAGTAGAGTTACATGTGCTATACAGTAGGTCCTTACTGGTTATATATCTTATATACAGTAGTGTGTGTATGTTCATCCCAAGCTTCTGATTTATCAGTTCAGTTCAGTCGTTCAGTCGTATCTGACTCCTTGCGACCCCATGAATTGCAGAACGCCAGGCCTCCATGTCCATCACCAACTCCCAGAGTTCACTCAGACTCACGTCCATTGAGTCAGTGATGCCATCCAGCCATCTCATCCTCTGTCGTCCCCTTCTCCTCTTGCCCCCAATCCCTCCCAGCATCAGGGTCTTTTCCAATGAGTCAACTCTTCACATGAGGTGGCCAAAGTACTGGAGTTTCAGCTTTAGCATCAGTCCTTCCAATGAACTAACCCCTCCCAAATTTCCCCTTTGGTGACTATAAGTTTGTTTTTGGTATCTGTAAGTTTTGTCAATAAGTTCATTTGTATCACTTTTTAAAAACTTAAACCCCACATATGAATGATACAATATGATATTTGTCTTTGTCTGATGTGAATGTAAATTGGTAAAACCATATGGAGAACACTATGGAGGTTCCTTGAAAAACTAAAAATAGAACTATTTTATGACCCAGCAATCCCACCACTTGGCATATATCCAGAGAAAACCACAACTAGAAAAGACATATGCATCCAAATGTTCATTGCACGACTATTTACAATAGCCAAGACATGAAAGCAACTGAAATGTCCATGGACAGAAGAATGGATAAAGAAGATGTCAGTTCAGTTCAGTCACTCAGTCGTGTCCGACTCTTTGCGACCCCATGAATCACAGCACGCCAGGCCTCCCTGTCCATCACCAACTCCCAGAGTTCATTCACATTCATGTCCATCGAGTCAGTGATGCCATCCAGCCATCTCATCCTCTGTCGTCCCCTTCTCCTCCTGCCCCCAATCCCTCCCAGCATCAGAGTCTTTTCCAATGAGTCAACTCTTCGCATCAGGTGGCCTAAGTACTGGAGTTTCAGCTTTAGCATCATTCCTTCCAAAGAAATCCCAGGGCTGATCTCCTTCAGAATAGACTGGTTGGATCTCCTTGCAGTCCAAGGGACTCTCAAGAGTCTTCTCCAACACCACAGCTCAAAAGCATCAATTCTTCGGCACTCAGCCTTCTTCACAGTCCAACTCTCACATCCATACATGACCACAGGAAAAACCATAGCCTTGACTAGACGAACCTTTGTTGGCAAAGTAATGTCTCTGCTTTAGAATATGCTATCTAGGTTGGTCATAACTTTCTTTCCAAGGAGTAAGTGTCTTTTAATTTCATGGCTGCAATCACCATCTGCAGTGATTTAGTACATATTAATAGATATAATGGAATATTACTTGGCCATAAAAGTGAACAAAATGCCATTTGCAGCAACATGTATGAGCCTAGAGATTATCATACTAAGTGGTGTAAGCCAGCTTGAGTCTTAACTGTTCTCTCCTTTACATCCCACCCCTGCTCCTCCCAAGCCCTCAACTGTAATGCAAACTAGCAGCACATTTCCTTGAGATCCCTATTGCCTCTGTGAGTTCAAGATAGCAGCAAACTTCGTATCACAGAGATGGATGTCAAATGAGTAATGCACCCAGATCTGGGGTGGGGGATTCAGGGACTGTCACTCCTGGGAATGACTCAATTACAGCAGCTGGACACACACAGCCCCTGGGTCATGCTGCTACATTACTGCTGGGAGAAGGTCAATGAAAAATTTGGAAAGGAATTTTTCAAAGAAGGGAAGGGATTAGTTCAGAAGGGAGCAGTAATGATTTCATTCCAAACCAAGCACTCCAAGGCTCCATTTTAACCCTAATCTTTCATCTGGGTCACAGCCACGCTTGGCTTCTAGAGGACAGACAACTCTGCCAACTTTCCAGGGTCGAGTAGCCATTTTACTGCGTTTGGATTCCTCTTCAGGAAACTAGATAACCACTGCGTTTAAAAAAGGCACCTGTGCATACACACTGAGGAAACCAGAAGGGAAAGAGACACGTGTACCCCAATGTTCATCGCAGCACTGTTTATAATAGCCAGGACATGGAAGCAACCTAGATGTCCATCAGCAGATGAATGGATAAGAAAGCTGTGGTACATATACACAATGGAGTATTACTCAGCCATTAAAAAGAATACATTTGAATCAGTTCTAATGAGGTGGATGAAACTGGAGCCTATTATACAGAGTGAAGTAAGCCAGAAGGAAAAACATAAATACAGTATACTAATGCATATATATGGAATTTAGAAAGATGGTAACAATAACCCAGTGTACGAGACAGCAAAAGAGACACTGATGTATAGAACAGTCTTATGGACTCTGTGGGAGAGGGAGAGGGTGGGAAGATTTGGGAGAATGGCATTGAAACATGTAAAATATCATGTAAGAAACGAGTTGCCAGTCCAGGTTTGATGCACGATACTGGATGCTTGGGGCTAGTGCACTGGGACGACCCAGAGGGATGGTATGGGGAGGGAGGAGGGAGGAGGGTTCAGGATGGGGAACACATGTATACCTGTGGTGGATTCATTTTGATATTTGGCAAAACTAATACAATTATGTAAAGTTTAAAAATAAAATAAAATTAGGAAAAAAAAAAAAAGGCACCTGTGGCACAAAGGCTTCTGTGGATTTTGGCTCTGGGAAGAATAAAGAGAATTTGGTTTTAGAAAGAATCATGCTTTCCTTCCTTCAAATAAATCTATTATGTGGTCATAATGGCCAGCCCTGAATGGTAGATAAATAAGCAGAAGACTCAATGAATGTTGTGTACATGAACAACTTGCTCAATCTGGGACAATATTTATTTAGACATCATTTTGCTATTGTTGCTGTTTAGATCAGAGGTATCCCACAAATGGGGTCAAAATGGAGTGGATTGGGTGGGTCTTGAGGTCAACTGGAAAATGCAGTTCTGAATTGGAGAAGCTTCAGCAGGCTGTAACCAAGCAGGGCTCTCATCTGCCTGTCAGTTTCTAGTTTTACAAGAGAACTCAGAAATCCAGAATTGACATAAAGTTTGCTGATGTTAAACCTAGCAATAAAAATTTACATATTTTTCTTTTAGAAAAAAATCTCTGTGAGTACTCAAGATAACCTTCAGTAGGTGAATGAATCAATAAGCTGTGGTACTTGTTTGTAGATTTTTTGATGATGGCTGCTCTGACTGGTATGAGGTGATACCTTATGGTAATTCTGATTTGCATTTCTCTAATAATTAGTGATGTTCAGCATCTTCTCATGTGCTTTTTGGTCACGTGTATGTCTTCTTTGGAGAAATGTCTAGATCTAGCGCCCATTTTTGGATTGGGTTGTGGTTAATAATGAAATATTGCTCCTCTGTCCATGGGATTCTCTAGGTAAGAATAATGGAGTGGGTTGCCATGTCCTCCTCCAGGAGATCTTCCCGACCCAGGGACTAAATCCATGTCTCCCGCATTGCAAGCGGATTCTTTACCGTTGAACCACCAGGGAAGCCCATGAAATATTATTCAGGAATTTTTAAAAAAAGAGCTATCCTTGCATCCCTGGGATAAAGCACACTTGGTCATGGTGTATGATCTTCTTAACGTGTTGTTGGATTCTGATTGCTAGAATTTTATTAAAGATTTTTGCATCTATGTTCATCAGTGATATTGGCCTGTAGTTTTCTTTTTTTGTGGCATCTTTGTCAGGCTTTGGTATTAGGGTGATGGTGGCCTCATAGAATGAGTTTGGAAGTTTACCTTCCTCTGCAATTTTCTGGAAGAGTTTGAGTAGGATAGGTGTCAGCTCTTCTCCAAATTTTTGGTAGAATTCAGCTGTGAAGCCGTCTAGACCTGGGCTTTTATTTGCTGGAAGATTTCTGATTACAGTTTCAATTTCTGTGCTTGTGATGGGTCTATTAAGATTTTCTATTTCTTTCTGGTTCAGTTTTGGAAAGTTGTACTTTTCTAAGAATTTGTCCATTTCTTCCACGTTGTCCATTTTATTGGCATATAATTGTTGATAGTAGTCTCTTATGATCCTTTGTATTTGTGTGTTTTCTGTTGTGATCTCTCCATTTTCATTTCTAATTTTATTGATTTGATTTTTCTCCCTTTGTTTCTTGATGAGTCTGGCTAATGGTTTGTCAATTTTATTTATCCTTTCAAAGAACCAGCTTTTGACTTTGTTGATTTTTGCTATGGTCTCTTTTGTTTCTTTTGCATTTATTTCTGTCCTAATTTTTAAGATTTCTTTCCTTCTACTAACCCTGGGGTTCTTCATTTCTTCCTTTTCTAGTTGCTTTAGGTGTAGAGTTAGGTTATTTATTTGACTTTTTTCTTGTTTCTTGAGGTATGCCTGTATTGCTATGAACTTTCCCCTAGCACTGCTTTTATAGTGTCCCATAGGTTTTGGGTTGTTGTGTTTTCATTTTCATTCATTTCTATGCATATTTTGATTTCTTCTGTGATTTGTTGGTTATTCAGCAGCGTGTTGTTCAGCCTCCATATGTTGGAATTTTTAATATTTTTTCTCCTGTAATTGAGATCTAATCTTACTGCACTGTGGTCAGAAAAGATGCTTGGAATGATTTCAATTTTTTTAAATTTACCAAGGCTAGATTTATGGTCCAGGATGTGATCTATCCTGGAGAAGGTTCCATGTGTGCTTGAGAAAAAGGTGAAATTCATTGTTTTGGGGTGAAATGTCCTATAGATATCAATTAGGTCTAACTGGTCTATTGTATCATTAAAAGTTTGTGTTTCTTTGTTAGTTTTCTGTTCAGTTGATCTATCCATAGGTGTGAGTGCAAATCAATCAATGTAATACACCACATTAACAAATTGAAAAATAAAAGCCATATGATTATCTCAATAGATGCAGAGAAAGCCTTTGATAAAATTCAACATCCATTTATGATAAAAACTCTCCAGAAAGCAGGAATAGAAGGAACATACCTCAGCATAATAAAAGCTACATATGACAGACCCACAGCAAACATTATCCTCAATGGTGAAAAACTGAAAGCATTTCCCTTAAATTCAGGAACAAGACAAGGGTGCCCACTCTCACCTCTACTATTCAACATAGTTTTGAAAGTTTTGGCCACAGCAATCAGAGCAGAAAAAGAAATAAAAAGAATCCAAGTCGGAAAAGGAGAAGTAAAACTCTCACCGTTTGCAGATGGCACGATTCTCTACATCAGATCAGATCAGATCTGTCACTCAGTCATGTCCGACTCTTTGTGACCCCATGAATCTCAGCATGCCAGGCCTCCCTGTCCATCACCAACTCCCAGAATTCACCCAGACTCACGTCCATCGAGTCAGTGATGCCATCCAGCCATCTCATCCTCTGTCGTCCCCTTCTCCTCCTGCCCCCAATCCCTCCCAGCATCAGAGTCTTTTCCAATGAGTCAACTCTTCGCATCAGGTGGCCTAAGTACTGGAGTTTCAGCTTTAGCATCATTCCTTCCAAAGAAATCCCAGGGCTGATCTCCTTCAGAATGGACTGGTTGGATCTCCTTGCAGTCCAAGGGACTCTCAAGAGTCTTCTCCAACACCACAGTTCAAAAGCATCAATTCTTCGGCACTCAGCCTTCTTCACCATCCAACTCTCACATCCATACATGATCACAGGAAAAACCATAGCCTTGACTAGATGAACTTTTGTTGGCAAAGTATGTCTCTGCTTTTGAATATGCTATCTAGGTTGGTCATAACTTTCCTTCCAAGGAGTAAGCGTCTTTTAATTTCATGGCTGCAGTCACCATCTGTAGTGATTTTGGAGCCCAGAAAAATAAAGTCTGACACTGTTTACACTGTTTCCCCATCTATTTGCCATGAAGTGATGGGACCGGATGCCATGATCTTCATTTTCTGAGCTTTAAGCCAACTTTTTCACTCTCCACTTTCACTTTCATCAAGAGGCTTTTTAGTTCCTCTTCATTTTCTGCCATAAGGGTGGTGTCATCTGCATATCTGAAGTTATTGATATTTCTCCTGGCAATCTTGATTCAAGCTTGTATTTCTTCCAGTCCAGTGTTTCTCATGATGTACTCTGCATATAATTTAAATAAACAGGGTGACAATATACATCCTTGACATACTCCTTTTCCTATTTGGAACCAGTCTGTTGTTCCATGTCCAGTTCTAACTGTTGCTTCCTGACCTGCATATAGGTTTCTCAAGAGGCAGATCAGGTGGTCTGGTATTCCCATCTCTTTCAGAATTTTCCACAGTTGATTGTGATCCACACAGTCAAAGGCTTTGGCATAGTCAATAAAGCAGAAATAGATGTTTTTCTGGAACTCTCTTGCTTTTTCCATGATCCAGCGGATGTTGGTAATTTGATCTCTGGTTTCTCTGCCTTTTCTAAAACCAGTTTGAACATCTGGAAGTTCACGGTTCACATATTGCTGAAGCCTGGCTTGGAGAATTTTGAGCATTACTTTACTAGCGTGTGAGATGAGTGCAATTGTGTGGTAGTTTGAGCATTCTTTGGCATTGCCTTTCTTTGATATTGGAATGGAAACTGACCTTTTCCAGTCCTGTGGCCACTGCTGAGTTTTCCAAATTTGCTGGCATATTGAGTGCAGCACTTTCACAGCATTATCTTTCAGGATTTGGAATAGCTCAACTGGAATTCTATCACCTCCACTAGTTTTGTTTGTAGTGATGCTTTCTAAGGCCCACTTGACTTCACATTGCAGGATGTCTGGCTCTAGGTGAGTGATCACACCATCGTGATTATCGGGGTTGTGAAGATCTTTTTTGTACAGTTCTTCTGTGTATTCTTGCCATCTCTTCTTAATATCTTCTGCTTCTGTTAGGTCCATACCATTTCTGTCCTTTATTGAGCTCATCTTTGCATGAAATGTTCCTTTGGTATCTCTGATTTTCTTGAAGAGATCTCTAGTCTTTCCCATTCTGATCCTCTACATAGAAAACCCTAAAGACTCCACTAGAAAATTACTAGAGCTAATCAATGAATATAGTAAAGTTCCAGGACATAAAATCAACACACAGAAATCCCTTGCATTCCTATACACTAATAATGAGAAAACAGAAAGAGAAATTAAGGAAACAATTCCATTCACCATTGCAATGGAAAGAATAAAATACTTAGGAATATATCTACCTAAAGAAACTGAAGACCTATATATAGAAAACTATAAAACACTGGTAAAAGAAATCAAAGAGGACACTAATACATGGACAAATATACCATGTTCATGGATCGGAAGAATCAATATAGTGAAAATGAGTATACTACCCAAAGCAATCTATAGATTCAATGCAATCCCTATCCATCTATCAACGGTATTTTTCACAGAGCTAGAACAAATAATTTCACAATTCGTATGGAAATACAAAAAACCTCGAATAGCCAAAGCAATCTTGAGAAAGAAGAATGGAACTGGAGGAATCAAGCTGCCTGACTTCAGGCTCTACTACAAAGCCACAGTCATCAAGACAGTATGGTACTGGCACAAAGACAGAAATATAGATCAATGGAACAAAATAGAAAGCCCAGAGATAAATTCACACACCTATGGACACCTTATCTTTGACAAAGGAGGCAAGAATATACAATGGAGAAAAGACAATCTCTTTAACAAGTGGTGCTGGGAAAACTGGTCAACCACTGGTAAAAGAATGAAACTAGAACACTTTCTAACACCATACACAAAAATAAACTCAAAATGGATTAAAGATCTAAATGTAAGACCAGAAACTATAAAACTCTTAGAGGAGAGCATAGGCAAAACACTCTCTGACATACATCACAGCAGGATCCTCTGTGACCCACCTCCCAGAATATTGGAAATAAAAGCAAAAATAAACAAATAGGATTTAATTAAAATTAAAAGCTTCTGCACAACAAAAGAAACTATAACAAGGTGAAAAGACAGCCTTCGTATGGGAGAAAATAATAGCAAATGAAGCAACTGACAAAGAACTAATCTCAAAAATACACAAGCAACTCCTACAGCTCAATTCCAGAAAAATAAATGACCCAATCAAAAAATGGGCCAAAGAACTAAATAGACATTTCTCCAAAGAAGACATACAGATGGCTAACAAACACATGAAAAGATGCTCAACATCACTCATTATCAGAGAAATGCAAATCAAAACCACTATGAGGTACCATTTCATGCCAGTCAGAATAGCTGCAATCCAAAAGTCTACAAGCAATAAATGCTGGAGAGGATGTGGAGAAAAGGGAACCCTCTTACTCTGTTGGTAGGAATGCAAACTAGTACAGCCACTATGGAAACAGTGTGGAGATTCCTTAAAAACATGGAAATAGAACTGCCATATGACCCAGCAATCCCACTGCTGGGCATACACACTGAGGAAACCAGAATTGAAAGAGACACGTGTACCCCAATGTTCATCGCAGCACTGTTTATAATAACCAGGACATGGAAGCAACTTAGATGTCCATCAGCAGATGAATGGATAAGAAAGCTGTGGTAGGTATACACAATGGAGTATTACTCAGCCATTAAAAAGAATACATTTGAATCAGTTCTAATGAGGTGGATGAAACTGGAGCGTATTATACAGAGCGAAGTAAGCCTGAAAGAAAAACACCAATACAGTATACTAACGCATATATATGGAGTTTAGAAAGACAGTAACGATAACCCTGTATGCGAGACAGCAAAAGAGACACAGATGTATAGAACAGTCTTTTGGACTCTGTGGGGGGAGTGATTTGGGAGAATGGCATTAAAACATGTATAATATCATATAAGAAATGAATCGCCAGTCCAGGTTTGATGCAGGATACAGGAAGCTTGGGGCTGGTGCACTGGGATGACCCAGAGGGATGGTATGGGGAGGGAGGTGGGAGGGGGGTTCAGGATGGGGAACACGTGTACACCCGTGGTGGATGCATGTTGATGTATGGCAAAACCAATACAATATTGTAAAGTAAAATAATAATAATAAAAATAAAATATATTTTGTGATAACCTAAAAAAAAGAAAAAGAGCTATTAAGCCATGACAAGACGTATATTACTAGGTGAAAGACTCAACTTGAAAAGGCTACATACAGCACGATTCCAACTATATCATATGAAAAAGGCAAAATGGTGGAGAAAATAGAAAGATCTGTGGTTTCCCAGGGTGGGATGGCAGGGAGGATGAACAGGGAGCACAGAGGATGTTTAGGGCATACTAAAATACTCCATATGAGACCGTAATAATGGATGTATTTCATTATACATTTATTCAAACCCATAAAATGTACAACATACAAGTGAACCCCAGTGTAAATTACAGACTTCAGGTAATAACGGATGTCAGTGCAGACTCATCAGTTCTAACAAGTGTCCACTTTGGCAGGGAATGTTGACAATGGAGGTGTGCTTATGTGGGAGCTGGGGGTGAATGGGAAATTTCCCCTCAAGTTTGCTCTGAACCTAAAATTGCTCAAAAAAGTAAAAAAAAAAAAAAAAAAAAAAAGGTCCTGTGTAGCCCAAGCACCCACATATCTGACTAAGAGGACACCAATTTGCAACTTTTGATTCAAAGGGAGCAGTTACTACCATCTATTTGGGGGCTTCTAAGGTGGTTCTGGGGCTTCCCTCATAGCTCAGTCGGTAAAGAATCTGCCTGCAATGCAGGAGACCCAGGTTCGATTCCTGGCTCGGGAAGATTCCCTGGAGAAGGGAATGGCAACCCACTCCAGTATTCTTGGCTGGAGAATCCCATGGACAGAGCAGCCTGGCAAGCTAGTCTATGGGGTCACAAGAGTCGGAAACGACTGAGTGACTAAGTGCACACGCAAAGTGGTGGTTGTGGTAAAGAAACCAGCAGTGCAGGCAGACATAGAAAACATGGATTTGATCTTTAGGTTGGGAAGACACCCTGGAGGAGGGCATGGCAACCCACTCCAGTATTCTTACGTGGAGAACCCTATGGATGGAGGAGCCTGGTGGGCTGAAGTCCATAGGTTCTCATAGTTGGACAAGACTGAAGCAACTTACCACGCATGCATGCAAGCCCTACCATCTAATTAGTATGTAATTAAGACACTTAAGAAAGTAGGATTTTCTCTTGCTAATAATGGACCTTGGTAAAATAATAAATGTTGTGGCAAAGTGGCAGATGTTTTTACCACTTCCTCTGCTTCCTAAAGAAATTTTTAGGAATGAGAACTTTGTACTCATTTAGGAGAGAATTACCAGACAGCTCTGGCAATTTGTGAAACATCATCTTAAAACTGGAAACCTGGAATAGAAATCCTAACCATGCTTTGCACTGTTTGAAAAAAAAGTGTGAAAATTCCCTAATGGCTGCAGTCTTTAATATTTGATTTTTTTACCTTGAATTTTTTTTTTTTTGGTAGAAAAGTGCAAACCTAGAAAACCTTTTACCAAGAGTTTAAATAATGAATTAGAGCCAATCCTTTAAGGGCACTAAGTCACTGGGAATCCCACCATCTCTTAAAAAGGGAACTCCTGGTCTCGTGAGTGAAAACTGAGAAATAGTGAAAAAACAAATGTTTGGCCCACCCTTCCTCATGGCTGTGTCACATGACTAGGAAAATCAATAACAGTACAAGCATCCAATGATGATCTCATTTTTTTTTTTTATGGAGCTGCGTCAATTCACTGCTAAATGATGGCACTTCATAAAGGACACAGTCAGATAATTCCATTGTATCTGAAGTCGAGTACGTTAATGTAGCCTGAATTAATTTCCCTGGTGTTAAAGTGCAAACTGGGCTAATAAAAGTGATACATTGACTTTTCCAGAGAATAATGTGCAGCTTATGAGGAATGGCAGCGTAAATGAAAATTAGCCTCAAGACAATGTTAATTATCCTCTACCCATTAGCAGAAGGGGAATTGAATGACTCGTTTTACAGCAAAGAAAACCCTGCTGGCTTCGTAAAGGGAAACTATAGTATTTAATGTTCTAATTAAGGCTAACAATGTGGCTGTATAGAGAGAAGAAATAGTGAAATACACACAGTACATTTGAGATACAAACTGTGAGTGCCATCTTGTTGAGTTCTTTTAACACGCTCATCTTCCCTCTGATTTCTAAGAAACTGCTTCATAAAAAGCATTCAAGATAGGTATGGCGGACTTCCCTGGTGGTTCAGTGGTTAAGAATCCACCTGCCGATGCCGGGGACACAGGTTCTATCTCTGGTCCGGGAAGATCCCACATGCTAAGCCCGTGCACCACAACTACTGAGCCTGAGCTCTAGAGTCTGGGAGCAGCCAGTACAGAAGCCCTCACACCTAGAGCTGGCGCTCCACAATAAGAGAAGCCGCCGTAATGGCAAGACCACGCACCACAACTAGAGAGCAGCCCCCGCGGAGCAATGACGACCTAACACAGCCAAAAATAACTAAATTTTTAAAACATTAAAAAAAAGAGAGGTACTGTGATGGCAATCATTTCCATGACATACCGTGACCCTGGGAACACACAAAGCTAGTATATTGTTGCAGATACAATTGAAATCAAGTTAATTGCATTTACAGTGTACACATAATACAGTATCTGTTTTTTTCCAGAAAAAGAATATAAAATGATTGATTTTTATAAAAAACAGACAGACATCTCCTTAGTTTTTTTTTTTATATATATAAGCAAGAGGTTCACTTTTAATTGTTGTTGTCCAACATTTTAGAAAATAGAATACAAAGAGAAAAAATTTCAGAAAGTACGCCATAGCTTTAATGGGTAGAATAAGAAGCAAATAGTTAAAAATTTGGAGATCCTACTCTAAGTATTATCATTTTAAACTTATTCTGTAAAACTCAGTTACTGCATGCATGCCAGTGAAGTTTAAAAAGAGAGAGTAAAGTTTAAGCAGTAAATGCTGTGAACATTTAAATAAATATAACATGTTTGTACATATACAGCTTTCTAGTAGGTATATATCATTTCTGCCTGGTAATTTTCTCCCTCCCCTCTGTGTCTTCCACTTCAGCACAATACAATATGACAAAACAACAGCAATTGAAAAAGAAAAAAAAAACTAAAAATAGAACTACCATATGACCCAGCCGTCCCACTGGGTTTTCCTTAGGTCTTTCACCAGAAAGTGAAAGTGAAAGTTACTTAGTAGTGTCGGACTCTCTGAGACCCCATGGACTATACAGTCTATGGAATTCTCCAAGCCAGAATACTGGGGTGGGTAGCTGTTCCCTTCTCCAGGGGATCTTCCCAACCCAGGTCTCCCGCATTGCAGGCAGATTCTTTACCAGCTGAGCCCCCATGTCTTCTTTCAACTTCCTACTTTGCTGTAGAACTTCAGGAGCTGGCTTAGATGGGTTCGTGCCAAAGCTGCTGATGGATACATACAGACGTCCCACTAGCTTGAGCCTGAATTTTGTGGATGGAGAGGCATTTGTTTTACAAAATTTGAAATCATGTGGCTAAACGAGATTTTAACTCACTGAGTATGGGAAGAAATTTCTTTTATTTCCCTGTTTTTATTTTATTCTGGAATATTGCCAATTAACAAAGTTGTGATAGTTTTCAGGTGGACAGCAAAGGGACTGAGCCATATAAATACATGTATCCGTTTTCCTCCAAACTCCCACTCCCATCCAGGCTGTCCCATATCATTGAACAGAGTTCCCTGTGTTACAAGGTAGGTCCTGGTGGGTTATCCATTTAAAATATAGCAGTGTGTACACGTCCATCCCAAACTCTCTAATTATCCCATCCCCTGCTTCTGCCAATGGAAAGAATCTTCCTGATGCCTCAGTGGTAGAGCATAGTGCTCAGATGTATCCAGTTATCTTCTATCTTCTTTGTTTAAATAAATAAACCGTTATTGACACCCCCATCCCAACTCTGAATCTGCTGCTGGGGTTGATGCTAATAGATTATAGTTCAAGAATCCTGAGAACTACCTTTGGACAATGGGAGCTGCCTCCCCTGGTATTATCTGCAAGATTCTGCTTTTCCTGAAAACCACCCCAAACGATGGCCCATGCCAGACTGATGGGGAAGACAAAAGACCGTCTTCCTTGCCCCCTGGGGCCTCCATTTAGTGACGCATTCGCTAGGACAGCAGTCCCCAACCTTTTTGGCACCAGGAACTGGTTTCATGGAAGACAGTTTTTCCATGGACTGGAAGCGGGGAGGTTTGGGGATGATTCAAGCACATATGTTTATTGTGCATTTTATTTCTAGTCTAATGCTGCCGATATTCTGACAGGAGGTACTGGTATGCCACCTGGAGGTTGGGGACCCCTAACCTAGAGCTTCCCATGGGGTCAGGCTGAGGATGGGCTTCCACAAAGCTGATATCAGATAACAGATAGCCTGGCTATCTGTTCCCCTCCCGCTTTCCTTATAGTTCTCTCCTGAGACCACCTCCTCAATTAATCACTTATTTGAGAAACTTCATCCCACTTCTAGAAAACCCAACCTAAAACAGAGTCATAGCTGTGATACCATAACTCAGAAATAAAGTGAACAGAAAGCTGAGGGTTCCTGCAACCTGACTCCGTCCTGGGCTGAATTGCAGAAGGAATAATAACATCTTCAGGTAAAGTGATGGCTCAGATGGTAAAGAATCCTCCTGCAATGCAGGAAACTCAAGTTCAATCCTTGGCTCAAGAAGATCCCTTGGAGAACCAAATGGCTACCCACTCCCGTATTCTTGCCTGGAGAATCCCATGAACAGAGGAGCCTGGTGGGCTACAGTCCACGGAGTCGCAAAGAGTCGGACATACCTGAGAGACTAGTATATTACTATATTCAGGTAAAGTTGGGACTAGGAGAGCAGAGGGAACAGAGCCATCTGCCTAGTTTTGCCCCACAGCACATACTGGGAACTGACATGGTTACCTTCTGAAGACAGCAGCTGAAGTATTAAAATCTACACGAACAGACTTACAGACTTAGGAAACAAACTTATGGTTACCAAAGGGAAAAGGTGGGGGAAGCCATAGATTTAGAGTTTGGGACTGACAGACACACACTGCTAATATTTAAAAGAGATAACCAACAAGGACCTACTGTATGACGCAGGGTACTCTGCCCAATATTCTGTAAGTAAGGTAAATGGGAAAAGAATTTGAATAGGAAAGGGTCCTTCCCTGGTGATCCAGTGGTTGAAAGTCCACCTTCCAATGCAGAGGATGTGAGCTGGATCCCTGGTTGGCTGGGGAACTAAGAACCCACATGCTGTGGGGAAATCAAGCCCGGGTACTACAACTACTGAGCCGGAATGCCATAACTAGAGTCCATGTGCCGTAACTAGAGAGTCTGTGGGTCATAACTAGAGAGTCCAGGTGCTGCAACAAAAGATCCCACATGCTGCAACCAAGACCTGATGCAGCCAAATAAATGAATAAATATTTTTTAAAAAGAAAGAAGAAGAATAGATACATGTATAACTGAATCACTTTGCTGTACATATGAAAGTAACACAACATTGTTAAACTATAATATAAAATAAAAATTAAAAAAATAATCTGAGTGTAATTAAGGTTTGAGACCGCTTGGAAGCACGCTACATCTCCTGGTGGTAAGGCAGTAGAAGGGACATGGGCATGGCTCAGAACCATGGCATCTCTATAGACAGCAGTGGTCCAGACGAAGACCAGTAACATCTGGGTTGATTCACAGCCCAGGAGGAAAAAAGGACTGATACAGAGGTTCAAAGACCTCCCTTGAACCCAAGGCACGACATGGCAAATAAGAAAGTCCCTAGAATTTCTGTCGGATCCTAAAGAAAGACAGAGTTGAAACTTTGGGTCACCTGAGATATAGGAGGAATGCAGGAGAAATGAAAATCAAGTGGAGAATTAATAATAAAATAATAGATACATTTACATTTCTTGCATGGGTAAGGTACTGAGATGATGGTCACACCTGAATAAAAAGTGAAAAGTGAAAGTATTGGTTGCTCAGTCATATTTGACTCTTTCCAACCCTTATGGACTATAGCCCACCAGGATCCTCTGTCCGTAGAATTCTCCAGGCAAGAATACCAGAAGCCATTCCCTTCTCCAGGGGATCTTCCTGACCCAGGGATTGAACCTGGGTCTCCTGCATTGCAGGCAGATTTTGTATCATCTGAGCCACCAGGGAAGTCCCATGATGGTGGCCTCTAGTAGGCTTCAAAAACATTTCAGATCCTGATCATCTGTCGGATGCTACAGTCCCAAAGCACAAGCTCTGAAAGCAAAAGTCCCTAAACTATGAAGCATGAGGCTGGGGATGCTTTCGTCACTTGTGCCACCTGATAAAGGCACCTGGGTCAGTTTTTTGGGTACAATATTAGCATTTCTGGGCACCTGTATCTGAATGGGTAAGTTTCCTGAGCACAAGAACAGAAAAAAAAAATCTTTGATTCTCAGGTCTGCTCAGAAACTCTATTAACACTGAGTCACAGACGGGACTTGTCAGGAAAGAGCTGACAGTCACAGATCTGTCATTCCGTCATCCGTTCATTCAGGCATTCATGAATCAAGTAAGTATTTATCAAGCGTCTACTATAAATCAGACATTCTTTGGTTTTGGGCATTTAGCAGCTATGGCAACAGAAAAAGACTCATTCTTATAAATATTACATTCTAGAGGAGAAGAAAGACAATTCATAAATAAATACCAATATAATTTTAGATAGTGATAAGTGCTCCAAAAATGATAATCTCTATTTCCTATGTGCCAGAGCCTCTCATGAGTGTTTTATGGGGTTCACTCACTTAATCATAATAAAAAATCCTCACAAGATGCATGAAATTATTGTTCTAGCCACTCCAGGATTCTTGACTGGATGATCCCATGGACAGAGGAGCTTGGCACTCTACAGTCCAGGAGGTCACAAAGAGTCAGACACGACTTGAGCACGCACACAGGCACATGCGCAGTTTGATAGAAGTATAAATGGAGGGACAAAGGAATAAGAGATAGGCTTAAGGTCAAGGCTAGGAATGTAGCTTGCAGACTAGATGGTTCAATTTCAGTGTCCATATGACTGTGGTTGGCTGTTGCCAGCCTGGCATTATACTATAGCCAGAGTATAATGTGAGTCTATAGACCCCCTCACAGCATTGTGACTGCAACTGGAAGATCCACTTAAATGGTTACTTTCACATTATTTGACTCCACCTCAATAAATTATATTTAAAGGCAATTATATTACCTTCATGTCTAAAATAATGTCTTTACACAGTGACATGGTCTTCTGTATGGTAGAGACGGATAACAATCTCAGACTGGGACCATGATTCAGGAACAGACCAACAGTAAACCAGATGAAAGGCACCATTCTGATTTCAAGAACTGGGACACCATCCCCAGGTCATGACTGTTGATCTATGATATAACCAGAGAAAGCTATGTCATCGTAAAAGTGAAATGCCTGAAAATTTACTTTCACTTTTATTTTCTCAAATAAGTTGCTATTTTGATGTGTTGTAGCCAATTATATTTAAAACGAATTGCCTAGAATATAGGTGTGAAAGGTACCTTTTTTTCCTCCTTCCATCATTATAATTCAGTCTACCTCACTCTTCCCTTTCTATACCAGCAGTATTCTCCCTTCTGCTTCTCCAGTTTGTCCCTCAAAATCTTCTCCTCTAATCTAGATTTTTCTTTAGCCATAGTGTGTTATAGAAACAATGTAACTTTACTAACCACATCTCACAGTTTCACAGTTCTATTTATTCAGATCAGACACTTGAAAAAAAACCATGTTATGAAAGCCTCTTGTTTTCTTATTGTTAACAAGAGAGTTTTATTTTAAATGAATGGTTTATAGAAGGCTGTGACCACCAACCCCTGAGTCCAATTATGGAGAGAAGGTTTCTGGAGTTTGGGGTTCATTAGGAAAAAAGTCAAACTAAAAATAAAATAACTAGAACCTGAGTTTCAGACATGCCAGCTTGCCACAATCCACTTTAGATTGTTTTACAGGGAAAACAGCTGATGGCAAACCCGAAAAGAGTGCAGAACCCAAAATACAAGTGGGCCACGGTGTTTCACTTTTGGTGGTGAATAAGATTCAGAAAATATCACCATGGCCAGATTTGAAGCTGTCCTGATCTCCTTATGGATCAGCTGAGATATTTTTTAGTGACAACGAACATGGATAATCTACTGGGACTGTGACCAAGGAGACAGGCTTGGAGGATTACATTGCAGGGTTATTTTTAAGAGTGAAAAGTTGGAAGCCTAGGACGTGGGTAAATACAGAGGGCTCAGCACACTCAGCACTACCGTAATGGCAAGAGCACCACGTGCTCATCACATTGCATCCTTTCTTGGGTATTGAAAACGTAAGATTTCTCGGTCTCCCTGATCTTAGGTTGGGAGTGTGTGACCGAGAGCCAGCAACTGGGAGTGAGAGCAGGGGATGAAGCACTGTGTCTGTCCCAAGACAGCACATACCCCTAGAACCCAGATCTTGGAGCCAAAATAACGTCTTCAATAAAAGGAACTGGGATCCTTGGAGAAATGGCAGATGCCAGTCTGCAACATGACAAGTACACGATGAGCCTGGGACCTCTTCTGAAAGTGAAAGTGTTAGTAGCTCAATCATGTCCGACTCTTTGCAACCCCATGCACTATAAACTGCCAGGCTTCTCTGTCCATGGAATTCTCCTGGGTTGCCATTCCCTTCTGCAGGGGATCTTTCCAATGTAGGAATCAAACCTGGGTCTCCAGCATTGCAGGCAGATTCTTTACCATCTGGGCCACAAGGGAAGCCCAGGACTCTCAAGGTGGCAGGCAATTTAAAAAGTGCTCCAAAAAAAAAAAAAAAAAGGATAATGGCATCCTGAAAGGGCACAAGGACCAACTGAAGGAGTTTTAAATGGACAAATCTGGGATAATTTGAGCAAGAAACTAAATCATGAGAAGGATGGATTGTATTCCACAGAATAAAACAAATATCCATGTGTCCATAGCTGATATAAACATATAGTGGGACACATGAATGAACTGCAGTTAATAAACATAGAAAGAAGGGTGGAAATAGAAAATCAGCAGAGGTGAACACTATAGTGATGACTGTTCTGGAGTTGAATCAAGGGGTGACACAATTTGTAGGAAAAGTATGACAATTAATAGGATATTTACATAGTCTCCAAGTATCTCTATAGTTATTTAATACACAGGAGAAAACAGAAAGGTCAGAGTGCATAGAGTCTGGAAGATGCTACCTTAACCAAACGCTCCAAGCTAGCCTCCCCTGTAACAGGATATAATGATGCCATCCACCTGCCAGTACAACTCTCCAAGAAGGGCACAGCATAATTTCCATGGTATTCATGCCAAAAAAGGACATCCTGAATTTAACCACAAGGAAACATTAGCCAAACCCAAACTGAGGCACGTCCTACAAGATAACTGACCAGTACTCAAGGCAAAAGGAGAAGGGGGTGGCAGAGGATGCCATAGTTAGACAGCAGCAATGACTCAATGGATGTGAATTTGAGCAAACTTTGGGAGACAGTGGAGGACAGAGGCGTCTGGCATGCTGCAGTCCATGGGGTCACAAAGAGTCGGACACAACTTAGTGACTGAACAGCAACTCATTAAAAATGGCAAGGTCATGAAAAACTAAGTATAAGGAATTATCTCAGATAATATCTCAGTAAGAGTGTGTGACTCATGCTAGAAAAGGGCATTAATGGGACAATGGTGGAATCCAAATAGGTCTGTATTGATTCACATTCCCATATCAATATTTATTTCCTGGTTTTGATCAATTGCACTGTGGTTATGTAACATGTTGACATTTAGGGAATTTCAGTAAAGAGCCTATGGGAATTCTTTCTATTATTTTTGCAACATATTTTTAAGCCTAAATGTATTTCAAAATGAAAATGGAACAAGTAAGGCCCATGTGTTTCCTCCACCCCTCTCTTTCCTTTCCATGCTATTCTTGGAAACGATGCATTGAGGTGGGAGCATCACAAAATGGAAAAAGCCTGGATCCCCAAGTTAGCAGATAAAAAAACTCCTTGCCAACCTGATGGTAACTCTACATGAGTGAGAAATACATTTTTGTTGTGCTAAGACCCTGAGATTTCCAAGAACATTGGTTACTGTACTATAACCTACATTATTTTGGTTAACATAACTATGTGACAGGTAATGGGAATAACTGGTTTTATGTGCAGAGACATGGGCAGATCACTAGAAATGCTGCTGCTGCTGCTAAGTCACTTCAGTCGTGTCCAACTCTGTGCGACCCCATAGACGGCAGCCCACCAGGGTCCCCTGTCCCTGGGATTCTCCAAGCAAGAACACTGGAATGGGTTACCATTTCCTTCTGCAGTGCCTGAAAGTCAAAAGTGAAAGTGAAGTCGTTCAGTCGTGTCCGACTCTTAGCGACCCCATGGACTGCAGCCTACCAGGCTCCTCTGTCCATGGGATTTTCCAGGCAAGAGTACTGGAGTGGGTTGCCACTGCCTTCTCCGAGAAGTGTTACTGGTGAAGAAAAAAGGGAGTTGCAAGGCAATAACTTCAGAATGACAGCTTTGATGTGGAAATAAAATCTCCAATGTCCACTATAGATTTCACATGTGCATGAATGTGTATGTGTATGAGATGTGGACTAATGTGTATGATATGTGTATATTCTACATGTGCATGAATGGGCATATAAAAGCCTAGAACGAGGCTGAAAAGAACACATGGTTAAAACAGTGGTCATTCCTGACTGGGGGGAGGGGTAGAAGACAGTAAGATGGGAAACTTCTATGTAATACTTTAAAGGTAATAATATATTCAGCCATCATTCTTACAATTAAAATTCACAATAAAAGCAGGCCATTAAGTTGTTGACCTCAACCAAGTGATGTGTCAACCCATGGCAAAGATGTATTTTCATAGCAGACATCATTAGTCTGGTAGGGTCAGACTCTCTATTTATTGTGTAATGAAGTTGCCTTTCCCTAGAGGATTAAGCCTCAAAGTCAGAGCAAGACAGAAACGGCATAAAGTTCATTACTTTAAAATTTTTCCTTAATTGTCCATAAAGTACGGTGTAGGTGGTTTCATGTGTCCAATCAACACAGTGATCTTTACAGACTTGAATGTTGAAGAATCACTGGGCTAGGACTTCCCTGGTGGTCTAGTAGGTAAGAATCTGCCTGCCAATGCAGAGGACATGGGTTTGATCCCTGGTGAGAAGATTCTACATGCCTTGGGGTAACTAAGCCCATACTCCACAACTATCAAGCCTGCGTGCTCTGGAATTCACGATCCCCAACAAGAGAAGCCACCACAATGAGAAGCCTGTTGCATCACAGCTACAGAGTAACTCGAGCACAGCAACAAAGACCCAGTGCAGCCAAAAAGAAATAAACCAATAAGTAAAAGTTTTGAAAAATCATCAAGCTAAAGAGAGAAACCAGACCAAACTCCAGGTGCAGACATCTAGGATAACACCCTCCAATGTTAAGTACACAATTCCTATGAGCCAATGGCTGGAGAGACATCCTTACATGATTTCTTCTACTCTAATATTTTGTGTCTCAAGTTCAAAATATGCTAAAAGATATGTCCAGTGTTGCAGAATTAAGTAAAATAACAAAGTTTCATCTTCCTGGGGTTCATTTCCAAATATAGTTCTTAAATTAATTACAGCCCAATTTCATTTTACAAGGCTTTCTTTCATTAAAAAAAAAAAATTTTTTTTATTGGAGCAGAGTTGACTTACAAGATTGTGTTAGTTTCAGGTGTACAGCAAAGTGACTCAGTTATACATATACATATATCCACTCTTTTTTTAGATTCTTTCCTCATATGGGTCATTACAGAGTTTTGAGCAGAGTTCCCTGTGCTATACAGTAGGTCCTTATATTATTTATCTATTTTATATATAGTAGTGTGTATATATGGAGAAGGGAATGGCACCCCACTCCAGTACTCTTGCCTGGAAAATCCCATGGACAGAGGAGCCTGGTAGGTTGCAGTCCATGGGGTGGCTAAGAGTTGGACATGACTGAGTGACTTCACTTTCACTTTTCCCTTTCATGCATTGGAGAAGGAAATGGCAACCCACTCCAGTGTTCTTGCCTGGAGAATCCCAGGGACGGGGAAGCCTGGTGGGCTGCTGTCTCTGGGGTTGCACAGAGTCGGACACAACTGAAGTGACTTAGCAGCAGCAGCAGCAGCATTGTGTATATGTCAATCCCAACCTCCCAATTAATCCCTTAGTAACCAGGAGGCTTTCTCAACAGAGACTACATCTTTGTAATCTTTCCATTTGGCTCTTCCTCACAATGATCTGGAATAATTACAATTCTCTTGTTTTCTTCTTTTTCTTCTAGACTTTTTGTCTTAATCTGAACTACTGAATCCAGTCTGCCATCTCTCCCCACTTCCCCTACTTGGAGGGAACTATTTTTAAGAAACATATTCGTTACTTTTATACCAGAAGGTAGGCGATATAAGAAGATGCTTAATAACACTTGGGGGCATAGGCTATGAAGTTGGAACTCAAGATCTTTGCAGGGTTGGTTTTGACTTGACTATTAAGATAGTCTGGGCTTTCCAGGTGGCTCAGTGATAAAAGAATCTGCCTGTTGATTCAGGAGAAGAAAGGGATGCAGATTTGATTCCTGGATCAGGAAGATCCTCTGGAGGAGGAAATGGCAACCTACTCCAGTATTCTTGCCTGGGGAATCCCATGGGCAGAGGAGTCTGGTGGGCTACAGTCCATTGGGTCACACAAAGTCAGACACGACTGAACATGAAAGCATGATTAAGATAGCCCATGGGCTGCACAGTCCCTTCCAGTGGCTCTAAGACTCCCTCTGGGTTCTTGTATCACTGGGAAGTGGGAGTTGGAGGGGCGAGAAGATCTTTGGGAGAAGGGCTCAGGAATGGCTATGAGGTTATGGTAGAGCAATGATTCGTGGCCTGAGAAGCGGCTGGGAGGCTGAGAAAGGTCAAAGTAAGTGTCACATCCGAGGAAGAAGGTGGAAGAATTTGCTGCAGGGAATCAGAAAGACAGACTGAATGGGTTTGGAGAAGCCCAGGTGGGAAAACCACAACATTAGGGGAGATGGGGGAAGAAGCTCTTTAATATGATTCTATAGCACAGCCTGTGATGGGGAGGAAGAAATGCAGCTGAGATGATTAGAGCATGCCTGTTACACAGGATGGGGTTTATAATTAGGATTGACTTATATATACTCCCATGCATAAAATAGATAGCTATTGAGGATGTATATCACAGGGAGCTCAGCTCGGTGCCCACTGGGAACCCAGCGGGGTGGGATGGTGGGGGTGGTGGGAGAGAGGTCCAGGAGGGAGGAGATAAATGTATACATATAGCTGATTCACTTCAGTGTACAGCAGAAATGAATACAACATTGTAAAGCAGTTACACTTCAAAAAAGGAATGCAGGAGTCACAGCATTGTAAATCAACTATGTGCACGCTCAGTCATGTCCGACTCTTTGCAATCCCATGGACTGTAGCCCACCACGCTCCTCTGTCCATGAGCTTTCCCAGGCAAGATTACTAGAGTGTGTTGGCCACTTCCTCCTCCAGGGGATCTTCCCAACCCAAGGATCAAACCTGTGTCTCCTGCATCTCTTGCATTAGTAGGTGGATTCTTTACCACTCCATCACCTTGGGAGCCCCCAAATCAACTATACTTCAATAAAATTTTATAAAGAGACAAGGGAGAACATTAATAAAGGGCAAACTTATTTTGACTGGTGCTATTCACATTCTTTGTATGACTCAGCAAACAAACTCATTCTCATCAGTGAGAGGAGAGATGATGCTTCCTCTCCCACTTCCCAAACGTAGCCCTAATGTGGTCAGCAGAGCAAACAACGGAAGAAATCCATCATCATCTTCCCCCTAGCCCGCCTCAGCAAAGCAGATAATGATTCCTGGGCAGACAAAGCTCCTCATAAGAAGAGGGAGCTACCCACATACGCCTCTTATTGCCAGTCAAATCACACCCATGAGAGTGAATGAGGGTGATCCATCCTTTAAAGAGATTCTTTAACTAGAGAAAGGCAGGGTTAATTACCAAAGGAAAAAGACCAGCAAGCACACTTCAACCTTATTCTTGAGCATCTCAGTTCCAGACTCAGATTTATAAACTTTACTTCTGGTTCCTTATATCCTGCACCACTTGTCTTTGGTATAGACAAACACAGAAAAATGCAAGTAGAAACACTCAGAGAGAAAAAAAAAAAGAAACACTCAGAGAGTTCAATTGGTATTAATGAGGATTATAAAGATTTATTTTTTAATAATGTATAATTATGAATAATAATAGAGACACACACGGACTTCCTAGGCGGCGCTAGTGGTAAAGAACCCACTCGCCAATGCAAGAGATATAAGAGATGTGGGTTTGATCTCTGGGTCAGGAAGATCCACTGGAGGAGGGCATGGCGACCCACTCCAGTATTCTTGCCCAGAGAGCCCACAGACAGAGAAGCCTGGCAGGCTACAGGGTCTGACATAACTGAGGCAACTTAGCACTTACACAGGCATGCATAGACATACACATGATTAACTATGGCATTGTGTGAAAGAGATGTGCAAATAAAATGTAGAGAAGAAAGCAAAATAAAGAGAGAAAATTTTTTACTGACTTCTGATTTCCAAAAGTCTACACTGGAATAGAGAAAAAATACAGCCAATGTTAAGATTTGAAGGAATACTCAGTGAGTAATGTCAAGTGTCCTTCAATTTCCTGAATTTGCTTCCTCTAGCCAAGAAGAGGGGAAGACAGTCAGTGACGAGGTGGGGTGGGTTTCACACAGAGTCTTAGACTTCAAGCTAAGTGTGAGAGCAGTGAAGTGGCTCCATTTCTTGCTTCCTGAGGCAGTTCCCAGGGATGTGAAGAGTCTCCAAAGATAAGATTTTCTTGAGATTTCACTAGGCTGACAGAGTATCTTGGACATGTGCCATGCCCTGGGTTGTAGAGAAGCAGCAGAAATATTCTCATGTGCCCAGGAGTGGCTTGGAAGTAGCCAAGGGAGTTTCTGGACCTGAAAAGATGCTTCACTATATAGATGAGGGTAAAAAGCTTTTCCTAGTGGATTGTATGCATGGAGACGTTCATGGACCAATGTGTAAAAGCCAGATGGGAGAGTTGGCATCTCAGAAGATGCTTGCAAGAACACGTTCTATGCATTCAGATGTCCTCATCTCCAGACACTTTGGAATATATATTCTGGGACTGGAATATATATTCTGGGACTTCCTGGTATGTCAACAACCCAAGAAGAAAAGGGGAGGTGGATGAGATTAGATTCCTGATAACTAGCCTAGCAGAAACTTGAAAAAAAATTGACTTATTGAAAAGCAATAAAAAATATTGATCTTGCATCTTGACGTTTATGGCTCAGGACACTATTTCCATGGATGGATCATGAACATTTATGTAATCAGAATACAGTGAGTGATACGGACCCAAATTCAGTGCTTCTACCATGATTTAGAACATACTGTAAGATTTTCAACACCTCGAATACAAATTATATATATGGGGAAATCAACAGCTGGCAGATCTTTATGTCTATTTCCTAATCTGTAAAACAAAGTCATTAGAGGAAATATTTTATGAAGTGAAACAATCCAATCAAGCTTATCATAAAATTCATCAATTGCCTGCCGTGTGTTAGGGACTTGGGGCTCAAACAATGAAGGCATCATGAGGAGGCATAGGGCCAGAGTTTTTCCCACTAACTCTGTCCAGACAGCCAACCTTCATTCTCACCATGGGGGCTTGGTGGACAGTTGACATGAGCAAGGACTACAGGAGGGACTCTGGGAGAGCTGAGCATTTCTCACAGAAAACTCAGAGTTTTGGTGTGTTTTCCTGCTCTCAGCACCACCTCACACTGATTTCTGAGATGCCTGGAACATCTAAGTCCTAAGCAATTTTATTCACTCTCTCTCTCCACCTGCCTCTCTCTCTTATCAATATATCCCCCCGCCCTTCTGCAGGTGGTTGGCTATCTCTGGTCTGCTAATTCAGTTACCACCTGACAGTCATCTTTCCACTTTTCAACATTTTGTGCAGTCTCTCATATGACTGTTTACTTTTTTCTTCAGTTTGATGGGTTTTTTGAAACAAACAAACAAAAAACTTCACTGTTGTGATGGCTAATTTTATGTATCAGCTTTGATTGGGCTTTGGGGTCCCCAGATAGTTGGCTAAACATTATCCTGAGTGTTTCTGTGAGAATATTTTTGGATGAGATTGACGATGAAAGCAGACTGCTCTCCATAACATGGTGGGCCTCATCCAATCAGACGAAGGCGTGAATGGAACAAAAAGAACGGCCTCTACTGAGCAAGAGAGAATTCTCTTGCACACTGCCTTCAGACTTCATTTGCAACAACAGCTCTTCCTGGCTCAGCAGAAGACAGCCTCTAGACTCAAACTGGAACACTGGCAGCTTGTATCCTCAGTCTGCTAGTCTACTCTGCAGATTTCAGACTTGCCAGACTCCATAATTATTCTTTAGTATAAGTCTCTTCATATATATGTGTATATATACATATATAATTCAGTGTATATATATACATATATATATATACACACACATATACATATATGTATAAAAGTAAAAAGTATATGCAGCCACACCTCATTCATTCTGCTTTGCTTTATTGTGTCTTCAGATACTGTGTTTTTTTGTTTCATTTGTGTGTGTGTGTGTGTGTGTGTGTGTTTTACAAATTCAAGTTTTGTGGCAACCTTGTATTGAGCGAGTCTATCAATGCCCCTTTTTCCAATAGCATTTGCTCATTTTGTGTCACTGGGTCCCCTTTTGGTTAATCTCTCAATATTTTAAACTTTTGCAGTATTATTATACTCGTTACATTTATTTGTGGTCAGTGATCTTTGATGTTATAACTATGACTTGCTGAAGACCCAGATGACCGTTAACATTTTTAGAATTTTATTTATTTTTGGCCATGCTGGGTCTTCACTGCCGCACTGGCTTTTCTCTAATGCAGTGAGCATGGGCTACTTTCTAGTTTCAGTGCACAATATTCTCTTTGCTGTGGTTTTTCCTGTTGCAGAGCACTGGGCTGCAGGGTGTGCAGGCTTTGGTGGTTGCGGTTCCCGGGCTTCAGGGCACAGGCGCAATAGATGTGGCGCATGCGCTTAGTTGCTCTGCCGCATTTGGGATCTTCCCAGACTGGGGACTGAACCCGTGTCTCCGGCATTGGCACGTGGATTCTTTACCAGTGAGCCACCAGGGAAGCCCCAGAATTTTTGTTAATAAAGTATTTTTGAATGTATGTTCAGTTATTATTTTAGACATAATGCTGTTGCATACAGTATACTACCATATGGGATAAATATAACTTATGTAAGCACTGAGAAACTAAAGAATTCATGTGACTCACTTTACTGTGAAATTGGCTTTATTGCAGTGGTCTGGAACCAAACCCACAATACCTCTGAGGTGTGCCTGTACATATACTATTGGTTCTGTTTTGCTGGATCACCTTGACTAACACAATAGTAAATGCAAGTAAACAACCCGCCATAGAAGTCTAGATTTGGTAACAAGAAAGCCTTTGGATTGCATTGCATGTGTTGGGAGAATCTGAATGCATTATCCCACTTAAACCTCCCAATGGTGTTGTAGAGAGATGCTTAGATTGCATAACTGGTTTGCCAAAGGGAAAATGGCAGTACAGATATTTTTTTATATTAAAAATGTTTTCAGCCGTATTGAAGTATATTGAATATAACTACAATTGTAGTTATATTTAAAGTGCAGAATATGATGATCTAATGTATATATAATTTTGAAATGATTATCACAGTCAAGCTAACACATCTATCACCTTACACAGTTACCTTTTCTAAAAAAAGGATACTTTAGATCTATTGTTAGTATAGTTCAAGTGCACAACACATAATTATTAACTATAGTCACCCACTGTCCCCAGAACTTATTCACTTAATAACTAGAAGTTTGGACCCTTGGGCCAACATCTTCCCATCCCCCACCCCCAGACACTGGTAACCACCATTCTACTTTCCGTTTCTATGAGTTCAACTCTCCTTTATTTCAGATTCCACATATAAGTGATAGCAAACAGTGTTTGTGTTTCTCTGTCCAGCTTATTTCACAGTCTCATACCCTTGGAAGGAATGCAAGTTGGTACAGCTTTTATGAAAAACAGAATGGAGGTTCCCCTCACTCCCCAACTTAAAATAGACCTACCACTTCTCTCCAGTTATCCCACTTGTGCGTATACATCCAAAGGCAACAAAATCAATATCTGGAAGAGATATCTGCACCCCTGTGTTTACTGCGGCCATATTCACAACAGCCAAGGTAGGAAGCAACCTAAATGTCCATTGATGGATGAATGGATAAAGAAAGTGCACTATATGTATTCAGCCATAAAAAAGTAGGAAATTCTGCCATTTGCCACAACAGAACAGATATTTTAAGCTAAGTACACTACACCAGAGTTACCTCTCTGATCACCTCTAACTCACCCTTACGTTCTATTCTAGGAGCAACAAGACGCCATTTGGGCAGAATCAAAGAATCTCCTGTGTTATGTACTTTGACTTCATGCTTTTCACAGCCATGCAGCCTCATTAGTGGACAAGTATTAGAAGCTTCCAAACCATCCTACTGTTTCTATGGCTGAGGTGACTCTGGATAAAACCTGTAACTTTGTCTTACTGAAGTTCCCTACACCTTCCCCAACAAGTTCCATAGTGTCCTGGGTGTGTAAGGTACTTTAAGGTGTCTGAGAAAGAAAAGGCATCCCCTTCTTCCAAATGAATCATAATCACTCAACCTGTATTCTACAGAAAACCTGAGGCAGAGGTTATGTGCTGTGAAACAAGAGAGTATGCTAGCCCCTGGGCAGGAGTGCAGAAAAAGGGGGAAGAAATAGAAATGAAGGAAACTGGTATGAACATGCATGATGGAGCTGGTCAGTGTTTGATGTCAAGCATGACAAATTGCTCAAAGTCGCCAGACTCTCTTCTGTGACCAGACCCATGGATGCTTCTCAGATCCATCCATTTGGGGAGGGATTTATCCACTGGATTCCATCTTTTGTTGGTCAAAGATGTGTCCTGAAGGATGCTAACTCCTCTTTGCTTCTGAGTACCATGTGTATACTTGACCACAAAATCTTTTACATTTCAGAATGAACAAGACAGTTCTAGGGCAGGACAGCACAGGTCTAAAGTCAGAGGCTGGTTTTTGTGTGTGTGTGACTCTCCGGAGTCACTAGGGAGTTTGTTACTACTGTATCTAGAAAGAATGGCCCAATGCCCCTGCATCAGGTAGAGCTGAAAAGATCTGAAATGGCACAAAGATATACAACTGATACAAATTCTTTAGTCCAGCTCTCGTTCCCTGTTCACCGAAGCCCATGCTGGGTGATTCTGGCCTGGCTAAATCTCCTGGTGGGTACAGAACAAGCATCCTGATGATACAGCTTAAGCTCCTGGATCAAGCCATACCTGAAATCTATGTGCAGACTGCTTCTTATGAAAGTCAACCAATATCTCTCTTTGGTTTCACCCAGTTGACTGGATTTCTGCCACACGCAACAAAGAGTTTTGACAGCTTAACACTGGACTGATGTTTCTCCAAAGCACATTTTGGTCCAAAACTATATAAAGAAAAACTTAGAGACAGCTAGGGCAGCTCAGAAAATGTATTATACATGACAACTCCTCTCGATTTCCCCCACCCCACCTCTCATCAAACTGGAATTACTGAACGACTGACATTTTTTTAAACTCTTGGAACACGCAGACACTATAAATAAGAGATCATGTTCACATCTTCACTGACACTAGATTTAATTCACTGCTAAGACAAAATGGAAGCATTCGCTATGTCTTTCTCAGATGTCCTTCAGGATGGTCTCACAGTGGTGCTAAAGAAGAGGAAGCCATCATCTCCATGAACCTTTTGGTGCTGTAAAGTTAAGCATGTTTCTCCAATGAACCATCCCATTCTGAACAGCTCTCCAATCATGCTCCATCATTTTCATAGGCAAGCTTCAGACCTCAAGCACTTTCCTTGTGCTCTCAAAATCTGAAATTAATCAAACATACAGAGATAACTTGAGCTCTTTAAAGGTTGACAAAAAAAAAAAAAAAGAGTGCAAAAATGAAGAAAAATAAATAAAACCTCACGTCTTTTCTTTTTTTCAAGTCTGTGCACATTTGGAGTTTGGGCGCAAAGAAGATTCATAGAATAATGACTGCTTTAATGGGCCTTTCAAGACATACAGGGGAGCCAGCTGATCTCAGAGGCGATGCTGAATACTTGAGCAGCTACTAATAAAGATGCAGGCATGTGTGGTGTGAGTTCAATACTCCTGAGGCCAATCAATGCTCAGAGAAATTATCAACCTACAGAGCAAGGCACTTTGCCACACAGTTATCCTGTAAAAGGAGAGAATTCTGAAAGTCATAAAAACGGGAATGTGGGACTTCTGATAGTCCAGTGGTTAAGAATCTGCCTTGCAATACAAGGAACCCCAGTTCGGTCCCTGGTCCAGGAAGATGCCACATGCCGAACAGAGCAGCTAAGCCTGTGCACCCCGACTACTGAAGTCCATATGCCCTAGAGCCCATGCTTGGCAACAAGATAAGCCACTGCATTAAGAAGCCCACGCAGAACTAGAGAGTAGTCCCCCTCGCTGCAACTAGACAAAGCTCATGTGCAGCAACAATGACCCACCACAGCCAAAATAAATAAATAAATTTTAAGAAAGGAAAAAAAAGGAATGTCATTGATTCATTCAAATAAAAAAGGCATTCGATGTTATTGGTAGCCAGGGCTACGAATGGAAGGAGTGCTACAGATAACCCCAGGGCACCTGCCCAGCTTAAGACCTCGCTCAGCTGAGTCTGACTCTTTGCGGCCCCATGGACTGCAGCCCGCCAGGCTCCTCTGTCCGTGGAACTTTTCAGGCATAAATACTAGAGAGGGTTGCCATTTCCTCCTCCAGGGGATCTTCCCGACTCAGGAACTGAACCTGCATCTCCTGCATTGGCAGGTGGATTCTTTACCACTAGTACCTCCTGGGAAGCACCACTTAAGAGCTTACACACGTACAAGCACCTGTTAAGGTCCCTGTATTACTTTCCTGTTGCTGCTGTAACACATGGCCAAAGGCTGGTGGCTCAGAACAATGCAAATAGATTCTCTTTCACTTTTGCAGGTCAGAAGTATAAAAGCAAGGTGTCCACAGGGCACGTTCCTTTTGGAGGCTCCGGGGGAGAATTTGTCCACTTGCCGTTTCAAACATTAGAGGCAGCCACCATTCCATGGCTTGTGGCTCCATTCCAACACCACTCCAACCTGTCACTTTCCTCCAGCCTCCTTTTGAAAAATCCCCACATCAGAGTCCTCCTGTAGCCAAATTCTGCTGTTCTCTTCTATCAGGACATGTGTGATCACATTCATACTGATGATCAGGGCAAACCCCCTCATGTCACTTTCTTAACAACACCTGTAGAGCCCCTTTTGTCACAGAAGTGTACATTCCTAGGTTCCAGATCCAAGGAAGGGATATCTTGGGGCCATTATTAAGTCCACACAGTCTTTTTTTAAAAGTATTTATTTATTCAGCTGTGCCAGATTTTAGTTGCAGCACACGGGATCTGGTTCCCTGACCAGGGATTGAACCTAGGCCCCCTGCATCAGGAGCAGAGAGCCTTAGCCACTGGACCACCGGGAAAGTCCCTCCCACACAATCTTGAAAGTAGATGACGGAAATCAATGCACAAAGTCCCATTTCAGAAAGGACTGTCCCATTGGAACAAGCCCTGGGTTTTGCTGTGTCATTTATTTAAGCTTCTTGCAAATGCTCGATGTTTTCCAGAGTTTGGTTTCTTAGGTCCCTGTATTAAAAATATTAATATCTGGATCCTCTTTCATGTGTATACTGCATGTCCCTGTATAGAGCTTGGCGGGGGGTGGGGGGTGGCTCATGGCATTGTTCCAGCTCCTTTCTATCTCAACATTTACTCAGTAATGTTGGACAAAGACCTTTTATGAGATGTTGGAAGAAAAGACTCATACAGGAGACTGAAGTGTCTGTGGTAATTTACTTCCTCATCAAACTTGTTTCCAAAGCACAGACATTCCTGGGACTTTCCTGGTGGTTCAGTGGCTAAGACTGTGTGCCCCCCACTGCAGGGGGCCTGGGTTCAATCCCTGGTCAGGGAACTAGATCCCACAGGCCGCAACTAAGAGTTCGCCTGCTGCAGTGAAGACAGCAGCTCCCGTGTGCTGCAACTAAGGCCTGGTGCAGCCAAGTAAATAAATATTTTTTAAAAAGCACAGATGTTCTTCTTATTCTCCAGACTGAGGACCAGAGTGCCCCTGCTGTCTGAGGCATGGTTCTGGGGGCTTTTGTGCATTGTTTTGCTGTCATTTTTTAAAATTCTTATTTTATACTGGAGTATTGGGCTTCCCTGGTGGCTCAGACAAAAAAGAATTTGCCTGTAAAAGCAGGAAACCCAGGTTCGATCCCTGGGCTGGGAAGATCCCCTAGAGAAGGAAATGGCAACCCACTCCAGTATTCTTGCCCAGAGAATCCCATGGACAGAGGAGACTGGTGGGATACAGTCCATGGGGTTGCAAAGAGTCGGACACGACTAAGTGACTAATATACACACACACATACACACACCGTTGATGAACAAGTTTGTGCTTGTTTCAGGCATACAGCAAAATGATTCAGTCATACATATTCAACTACCTATTCTTTTTCAAATTCTTTTCCCACTTAGGTTATTACACAATATTGAGCAGAGTTCCCTGTGCTATGCAATAGGCCCTTCCTTGTTGGTTATATATTTTAAATATAGTAGTGTGTATATGTCTATCCCAAACTCCCACTCTACCACTCCCTCCTACCCTTCCCCACTGGTAACTGTAAATTCACAGGTGCATTGTTTGAGACCTTCACAGCACCAAAAGACCTGAAGAGCTACCAACTCTTTTTTTCCCTCTTTTTATCTTGCATTCACAGCATTTATCTGAAGAACATAAACTGAAGCTATTGTCAACCTTAACAGATTCTCAGGCTCCAAAGACTTTGATTAAGAAGAGTCAGAACAGGACTTATCCATATTCATAAGGCGTGTCTGCCACACTTCCTACGGCTGGGACTGGTGTTTCTGAAGAGCTCTGACTCAGTTAGAGTGATGTACAACACGAAGCATTTATTCTCAGCATCCCTGATCCTTGGCTCAGCTGATGATGCTCTACTTCAGGCTGTGGGTTAGCTGGGCTCAGAAGGTCCACAGGACTTGGCTCCAGGCTCCAGATGGCGTTCAGTCGTTCTCCACACATCTCTCAGTCTCCTGGGACCACCAGACTACACGACATGTTTTTCTTATAATGATGCCAGAAGCACAAGAGGACAAGTCTGGTCACATAAGCATGTTTCCAGCACCTGTTCTGCTCACATCTGCCACCATCACCTTGGCCAAAGCAAGATGCATGGCAAAGCTCAAAGCCAATGGGAGAGGAAGTGAACTCCACCTTCTAGGAAGCGGGGAGGCAAATACAAAATCCAGGATGGAGCTCTGGGGTCCCAGTGTAACCTATCACAGCCTGTTCATTTCTGGTTTGTTTTTCTGACAGTGATTCTCTCACTTCTACATCTGCTTTGATGAAGGAAAAGCCAAAAAAATAAAACACAATGTATTCTACCCCACTTGCAATTTTTTGCTCTCAACTCCATCCCCATCCCTTAAATTCATCCCCAAGGACTAAGTGTCAATGTTTCCACCTCAATGCCACCTGATTTGTCATCTGTGCCATCTTGCTGCATCCCATCTCCATCATCACAGGATATTCAGAGCTTCAAGCAGCACCCTTGACTCTGTTCAGCACCCTTGTTTTCACACACTGGCCAGGGTGGTCCTTTGAAACAGGGGTCCCAAACTTCCAGGATCTAATGCCTGATGATCTGAGGTAGAGCTGATGTAATAATATTATAAATAAGGAGCACAATAAGTGTAATGTTCTTAAATCATCCTGAAACCATCCTCCCACCCTTGGTCCGTGGAAGAACTGTCTTCCACGAGACCAGTCCCGGGTGCCATAGAGGTTACGTGTAAACTCCCTACTTTACAACTGTGTAGTAGGAGAAAGCAATGGCACCCCACTCCGGTACTCTTGCCTGGAAAATCCCATGGACAGAGGAGCCTGGTAGGCTGCAGCCCATGGGGTCGCTAAGAGTTGGACACGACTGAGTGACTTCACTTTCACTTTTCACTTTCATGCATTGGAGAAGGAAATGGCAACCCACTCCAGTGTTCTTGCCTGGAGAATCCCAGGGATGGGAGCCTGGTGGGCTGCTGTCTATGGGGTCACACAGAGTCGGACACGACTGAAGTGACTTAGCAGCAGCAGCAGCAGTTACAATAAAATTCAAATTCCAGATCATGCTCCAAAAGACCCCATCTTCCCCAAGGTCCTGCCAACCTCTCTCATGTCATCTTGTCACCATCCCCCAACCTGACTTTGTGTCCCAAGCATACCTGCATCTTGTCATTTTTTTCCAGCTCATGACTAAGTTATTTATTTAAGCCATCTCCTGCTCTAAGCAAAGGGAAGATCAGTGTAAAGGTCATCAAATATGTGTCTATATGCATGTGTGCTAAGTTGCTTCAGTCGGGTGTGACTCTTTGCGACCCTACAGACTGCAGCCCACCAGGTAATGATCATCAAATACAATGGCCATCACTGGATATAAGAAGCTGAGCTGTCGATCAGATAATTAAACATTTCCAATAAATATCTTAAACAACAACGAAAAAGAAGGTAGGCTCTAGGTCCCATACATTCTTCTGGCTCGTGGGTGCAGAGCAGTGGTCCAGTTAGTGCTGTGGTCCCCACTGGGTGGTGGTCCAGGTTCTCTTTGTTCATCTTCATAGCTTGGATCTGATGTGCCCATGAAGATCGGTGATGGACTCAGGTCTCTCCTCCTCTCCGCAGTGAGACTTCAGGAAGAGTTCAGCTTGCTCACTCCCACCCCTGGGAGTGCAATGGAGTAGATGAGGGCCTTCCACATGCAAGCTGAGCCTTCCTCAACACGGGCATCATTGGAAACAGGCTGACCCAACTGCAGCCCAGAACGATCTAGTAGCTCAGAAACCAGCTGCCACTGCCACCTTCCACCTCCATCACCGCCTACCTGGGTTTTCTAATTTGTTGTTAGAATTTGCTGTGCTCTTTACTTGGGGTCGTTGTGACCCTGGGTCTTCACACTGCTAACCCCTCTTGATATCCACATCTCTTGAAGGCTAACTATGGTGGCTCAATGGTAAAGAATCCGCCTGCCAATGCAGGAGATGGAAGTGGTGATCCCTGGGTCAGGAAGATCACTTGGGGAAGGAAATGGCAACTCACTCCAGTATTCTTGCTTGGGAAATCCCATGGACAGAAGACCCTGGTGGGCTACAGTCCATGGGGTCACCAAGAGTTGGACACAATGGAGCAACTAAAGAACAACAATGGTACCTGCAAAATCACACACACCCCCACAACCCCCACAAACTAAACTGTTCTTACGGTGGTATCATTTGGTGGTGCCAGTTTCTTCCTTAGAAAGGAACTTAACAGAGCAGGGACCTTATCAGCCCAATTTACACTGTGCCCCCAATAGCAAGCACAGTGCCAGCTTATAATAACATGTCCCTAAATACTGTGTTGAATTAGAAAAATGATCAAACAGAGACATCCGAACAAGAAACTCACACGCGGAAAGTTGCAGAAAGCGATGCTTCGTAGAGATCACCGGACACTGAAGGAACATTGCTCCAAGTCTGAGCTGCTCATTAATGTCAGCTCATGCCTACACGCACTGCTGATATTTGGGAAATGAAAGTTTAGAGTTCAAGGGCCACTGTGCTTTCTGAGGCTTGGTCAAGGGTCTTACGTAATCCCCAAAGAGTAGAACATCAAGATCTGTGTTAGTTACGAAGTCAAGGTAAAGTAAAAATGCATTCCGATAGAAAGTAGGTACAAATACTCTTCAATTCCCCTTGAACAAGATACTCAGAGTAGTCAAATTCACAGAGTCAGAAAGTATGATGACAGATATCAGGGGCTGGGGGTGGGGTGGGTGGTGGGGAGTGGGGGTTAGTGTTTAACGGGGACAGAGTTTCAGTTTAGGAAGGTGAAACATTCGGGAAATGGATGGTGGTGAGAGTTGCAAGGCAATGTGAATGTAGTTAGTGCCACTGAACTGTATAGTTAAGTATGGTTAAAGGAGTATGTTTCATATTATATGACTTTAACCACAATAAAAATCATTAAAAAAACAAAGTCAAGGTCATGTATGTCTGAGGACAGACAGTTACATGATGTACTGCTAAGCTGATGAAAGACAGCCTGATAGGGGTCTGAGCTTTGGAGCTGACCGTCTGTGTCAGAATTTGGTTAGTTTCTTCCCTCTCTTAACCTCAGTCTCAGCATCATTAAAATGAGGATAATAATAGCCCCTACTTTCTAGGCTATCATGAAGATAAAATGGGTTAGTTCATGCAAAGCCCTTGTGAACACTGCTTGGTACATAGTAAGCAATCCATCTGGGTTGGCTATTATTAGTATAAATAAATATTAATTTGGATCAAATTGTAGATACAAAGTGTGGAGAGAGAGGGGAAAAAATCATAATTAGAGCTGTTAAATAACACTTGTTATAATTTGCCTGTGGTGCCTTCTCAAAATAAGGTCTTCTGTAAATGCCACTTCAAATCTCAGAACTCAGCAACTCACCCACCAGCCAGCTGTCGGAAAATGGGTTTAACTCGTAAAAGTGGTTCTGTTCAGCCATTTCTTTTTCTCTGACAATGTGATCTCAGGGTTACCCAGCAGAAAAGTTATACTGCTTATTATAACCATAGTACAAACAAGGCCTGGGATTTATGTAACACCTCGGATACCAAAAGCTAAAAGCCCATCTAAGTGAGCCAGTCCTGTCTCTTTTCACAACATCCATGCAAAATCAAGAGAGTTTGATAATATGGTTCCCTAAGCAGATAAAGAGATCAAGAAGAAATCAAAGAACTCCTTCCTGGTGACCCAAGAGAGACGTTACAAAGCTGAAAAGAGGTCTGAAAACCAAGGTTAGCATGCCAAACCTTCTGTAAATTACCTGACTTTACATTGTTGATCTGTTTACTTATATTTCATCTCTTTCCAAAAAAGGAATGGGGACTTCCCTGGTGGTCCAGTGGTTGGGAATCTGCCTTCCAATGCAGGGGACACAGGTTCCATCTCTGGTCAGGAGGATTCCACATGCCGCAGGGCATTTAAGCCTGTGCAGCACAATCACCGAGCCTGCGCTGTAGAGCCTGTACTCTGCAACAAGAGAAGCCACCACCACAAGAAGCCCACGACTAGAGATGGCCCTGCTCGCCGCAACTAGAGAAGGGCTGAAGGCAGCAATGAAGAGCCCGGGTGCCACAGCAAGCACCCGATGCAGCCAAACAAGTAAGTAAATATATTAAAAAATAAGAAAGGAATTGGAAATATATTTAATATGTCAAGTAAGATACCCCAAATTGCATCCTATAGAACAATTACAGATGGTGGTGATGGTGACTTGGGAAAAATCCACTGGCACATAGGATTCCATGGTGAAGAACATCTTAACCCCCTTCACACAGAAAAGGGTCATTATTTACAGTTCTGAGTGGCCCGACTGCAGAGAAGCCTGCTAACTTTGGTTAACCCAGCATTTTACATCCCTGGCAAAGCATTTTTTTAAAATACAAAATCAATACTCTGCAGAGTGCCAGTGTTCCATGGATCATCTGTTTGGAAAATGCTGACTTGAAGAAATCATGGTACAGAGAAAAATAAGGATGATAACAAGAAATCCAGGGTTGGGCAAGTGCATGAGTCCAAACCACCACTGCCTTGGCATCCAGTGGTGATAAGCAGGCTGCAAATGTGTCCATGAGCACCCTACAGGCCAAGGAAAGGGTAAGAATACCAGCGATTCTAAGCATCAGGTTATGAACAAAAGATAAATCTTGAAACAGCTCATTTTAGGATGTTTAGTGAGCCTTTAACCCCGGCTTCTTCTTCAAATATTTTAAGATTTGAAATAAAGAAGCAACACAGGACAGTGAGCAAAGACTACCCTGGCTTTCTTTTTCCTAAATAAATTTAGCAATTCAAAGTGCAACATGTGACATTCATAGAGGTACTATTTAAACTTGTTTTAAAATTAGTGCTACTAGTTTGAAAATGATAGTGTAAATGCAGAAAATTTTCAGACTTCCTAGGAGAATTAGAGAGAAACTTGGAAACACTATGGAAAGGATAATAATTTATACAAATAACAGTAACTATGCTGCTGCTGCTGCTAAGTTGCTTCAGTCTTGTCTGACTCTGTGTGACCCCATAGACGGCAGCCCAACAGGCTCCCCCGTCCCTGGGATTCTTCAGGCAAGAACACTGGAGTGGGTTGCCATTGCCTTCTCCAATGCCTGAAAGTGAAAAGTCGCTCAGTTGTGCCCGACTCTTAGTGACCCCATGGACTGCAGCCTTCCAGGCTCCTCCGTCCATGGGATTTTCTAGGCAAAAGTACTGGAGTGGGGTGCCATTGACTTCTCCGACAGTAACTATAAGTCATCTATAATGCACCTAACAGAGACTGGGTATTCAGCAAACGACTCCCTGACATTATTATTACTGCTATTAAAAAAAAAAAAAAAAAAACTAGTGGAAATGTTGTAACTGAAGCTTCAATGCTGTGCTTAGTTGGTAATTCAAGCCTAGAGATCCTTTTTGGCGATGAACGCATGATTTATATAAAGGTTGTAACCTTAACTCGTCTTCCTATTGAAATGGAGCAATGAAATGGTCCTTGCCCACCATGGCCTCCACCTGCCTTCTGTCTGTGGAAAAACTTTAGCCGAAGAATAACTTTAATCATAGAAGTGAGAAAATGTAGAAACAAAGTAAAACAGTCCAACAAGACTACATAATAGTAGTTTAGTCATTAAGTATGTCTTCCCTGGTGGCTCAGACGGTAAAGCGTCTGGCTACAATACAGGAGACCCAGGTTCGATCCCTGGGTGGCAAGGATCTCTAGTTCCTTCTCAAGGGGTAGAGATGATATTCTAAGCCATATCCTGTCCACTGTCTTATAGATGCTGACACCTCCACCGGGTAGAAGAAGTTAACTACATGATGACCAGACTATAGTCATGACATAAGCAGCCACAATTTTGAGAACTGGCCTCAAGAAACGGGAAACAAACTGGCCCTGGAACTGAAGATTAAGTGCAGTTAAAACAATCAATATGACACTGGTTAGGCCACTGATGACCAATTTCAAGATGACCGTCAGAGCTGACTGTGCTGTTTCTGCACATAGCCCCCTCCCTCCATCTATAAAAGCTCTTGCCCACTGATTGTCAGGGAAAGGAGTTGGCCTCTGGACAGGAGTCTGCCCTCTTCCCTGATTGCCAGCATCCAAAATAAAGCAAACTTTCCTTTCCATCAACCTGTTCTTTTTAACAGCTTTTGAGTGGTGAGCAGTTGGACCACATTTTTGGTTCCATATTTTCCAAGTACTCCCAAATTTACATATCAATAACTAAATTTTTGATTTCTCCTTGAAACCATGTCATCTGCTTCTTCACCTCTCCAGTTTGAAGCAACACCTCCTTATTTCTATTTATTTGAAATCAGACATGGACTTCTCAGGATCCTCTTTTTTCTCTAAATGCCCACATGATCATCCACCAGCAAGGTTCAATGGCTATTCCTCTTACGATAACCTCAGGTATCTTGACTCTGCCCCCTTCTCTCTACCCCATCCTCTTTCATCGTTTCTCTGCAGGACGCTGGGAAGTAGTCCACAGGTGGTCTTGCTGTCTCCATCTCTGCTCTGTTCCAAAACAATCCCCACTCACAAAGTATTTAAAATCCATAATATATACATATATATTTATATTTAAAAATTCTCTAATTGACACTCTCAAATTCTAACCACTGCACTTGAGATAAAATCCAGATAGTCATTTCAAGATCATTTTGAGATATTTTTCTCTGATTTCTTGCCTTCTGGCCTCGAAGGTCACCTTAGGTCCTTTTTCACCTTAGACTCCACCTGCAGAAGTTTCCTTCTGTCTGCAGTCACATTCCTTGCATTATGCAGGAGTAACATACTTTTATCCTGTAAGCCTCAGTTTATTAATTTTTACTGGAGTATATTTGCCTCCCACTGGGCTTCCCTGATGGCTCAGCAGTAAAGAATCTGCAGTGCAGGAGCTGAGGGTGTCAAGGGTTCAGTCTTGGAGTCGGGAAGATTCCCTGGAGGAGGGCATGGCAATCCACTCCAGTATTTCTACCTGGAGAATCCCATGGACAGAGGAGCCTTGTGGGCTACAGTCCATAGTCCATTGGGTTTCAAAGACTGAAGTGACTGAAGTCCATAGGGTCAGACACGACTAAAGCGACTTAGCACACATGAAGTATAATTGCTTTACAATGTTGCATGTGTTTCTGTGTGTACAGCAAAGTGAGTCAGCTATACGTACACATATATCCATTTCCTTTCAAGTCACCACAGAGCACTGACTAGCATTCCTGAGCTACACAGGAGCTTCTTATTAGCTATCTATTTTATACATAGTATGAATAGTGTATATATATCAATCCCAATCTTCCAATTCATCCCACTCCCACTTCCCCTTGTGGTATCCAATATGTTTCCATAAGTCTCAGTTTAAACACCACCTCCTTAAGGCTGATTTTCACTAATATTCCAAACTAAGTACCCTCCCTTCCACAATCCTGAATTCTCTATCATGATATTCTGTTTGATAGTTTATACTATGCTGTCTGATACTCACAATGTTTACTTATCTGTTCTTTACCTGTTGCCTATGTCTTTACTGCTAAATTCATGGGATTGGGCTCTATGTCTGTTTATTTACCAAACCTTACACTTACCTAGTATATTTAAGGCATGTAAACACACACACACATTTGTAGAAAATATGCATGATTAAATGAATGAGGAAAACACCACAAAGGATTCTTTATGAAAAAGGAATATAATTTGAATTCATGGTACACTATGTTGATGATTTGCAAAACATCCGTGAAAGGCCGATTCACTAATAAATTCCATTTTTCTCTGCCACAAAACCCACTTTGGCCAGCATATCAAAACACAAGCAGGCCTTGCTCACTATCATTTCCCTTGAAGATAATCAATGACCCTTTGCCTTGTTTAGAAATCATAAATTGATTGCAGCAGCAACATAAAATAATTCTCCAGAAAGAGCAGAATACTGCTTAGTTAACTCTCGAGCGAATAATAAAACATGATAAACAGCCTATGTCAGTGGGATGGATTTATTAACTAGGGTTTACAGAAAGAAAGAGCACTTGTAATTCAGCCATTCTTTCTGGACCAATCCCAGCTACACATGGGCAGATACTATTTGATGGAATGAAAATGTCCTAGGTAAGTGGTTTCTATCTGCCACAATGGGACCAACAGCAGACTCTAGGTGGATACTGATTAATTTGCCATTTTAGATGTTAATCTAAATGACATTCTTAAAGGTACTATCAATATAATGGAAGTAGGTAGTTGCTAGGAAGGGAGTATCTGTAGCTTTTGGCCAAAATTTGCAAGGAACATTACATAAGGGTAAGTAGCTAATGTTAACTTACTCTTTAGAATACATGGTCTTCGCAACCTCAGTTTACCCATCCACTGGAGGAAGATCAGCCCTCCCTCTCTCTATGTCATTTGTGTAACCTCCTGAACAAACACATTCAGAAGCCAGTTATAGGGTATAGCCATTAATAGCAAAATCTATCATCAATATCATCTCTAAAGATTGAGAAAAATGATACAGATGATCCTATTTGCAAAGCAGAAATAGAGAAACAGACATAACAAATATATGGATATCAAGGGGGAAGTTCACCTGACTAGAGTGGGATGAACTGGGAGACTGGGATTGACTTAAACACACTACTGATGCTATGCATAAAATAGGTAAGTAATGAGAACCCCTTGTATAGCACAGGGAACTCTACTTAATGCATTGTGGTGACTTGAAGGGTGAGGAGGCCCAAAAGGGAGGGGATACATGTTTGTGCACAGCTAGTTCATTTTGCTGTAAAAACTTTTGCAGTAGAAACTAATACAACATTGTAAGGCAACTATACTCCAATAAATTTTAAAAAATAAACACACACACAAAACTCTAACTTTTCCTGGGTTCCTCATCATACATTCCCTCTGGTTATTTCTGAAAGTTGAGTTGACTTTTCTAATGTTCTTTTTGTGGTTGCTGGTGACATATTGTTGTTGTTAAATGCAGAGGAAATAAACTGTCCAATTACCTATTTAATTACTAGTTCAGTAATTACTTTATCACTACTTAGGTACCAAATTATCTCAATAGCTTGTGTTCTAAGATCTGTCTTGGAACAAATCTTCTGGGATTTGTCTCTTTAATACATTGGGTTGGCCAAAAAGTTCATTCGAGTTATCTTTTTTTTTTTTTTTTTCTGTAACATCTTATGCAAAAAGCTGAAGATTTCTGGACAACACTTGTAGCGCTCTCTCTTTCCACATGTTAATGTGGGTAGAGTCGTCATGGATGAAAGTAGGACTGGGATTGAGGTGCTCTGTGACTGAAGATGCTTCATAGGTGACGGTCCAACCTGCTGTCCAGTTTCAGAGGCACTCCCAGCCTGACCATCTAGGGGAGAGCTGGACTTCAGGCAGGACCCATGAACTCTGACCCTCCTCTTCGTCCATATTTGTTAATTAGTCCACACCCATTAGGAGGATAAGGAGTCTTACAGCCTGAACAATTAAGATGTGCTCAGGGGCTTCCCTGGCGGGCTCAGTGATAAAGAATCCGCCTGCCAATGCAGGAGACATCAGTTCTATCCCCGGTCTGGGAAGATCCCACATGCCTCGTAGCAACTGAGCCCATGTGCCACAACTATTGAGCTGCATGCTGCAACTCCCAAAGCCCACACATCCTACAGCTTGTGATCTGCAACAAGAGATGCCACTGCAATGAGAAGCCCGTGCCCTGCAACTAGAGTAGCTTGCCACCACTAGAGGAAGAGGGGGAAAACTGAAATTCTGCATTCAAAAGGCAAAGGACTGATAGAGGAAGAAAAGCCACAAATATCTGAAGGTCTAAGTTTGACCAGGGAAGGGACAGGTGGGAGTCTTGTGGTGAGAAGTGGGTCTTTTTAAAATCTTTTATTTCTTTTTCAAGGTGAATATTTAAAAAATTATTTATTTATTTATGGCTGCTCTGAGTCTTTGTTGCTGCACAGACTTTTCTCTAGTTTTGGTGAGCAGGGGCTCCTCTCCAGTTGCGGTACACAGGCTTCTCACTCCAGTGGCTTCTCTTGTTGCAGAGCACAGACTGTAGGGTGCAAGGGCTTCAGTAGTTGTGGCTCCCAGGTCTGGAGCACAGGCTCAATAGTTGTGGCCCATGGGCTTAGCTGCTCTGGGACATGTGGGATTTTCCCGAACCAAGGATCATACCCATGTCTCCTGTATTGGCAGGTGGATTCTTTACCACTGAGCCACCAGGGAGGTCCAGATCCTTTTTTAAAATTAAATTTCTACTGGAGTAGAGTTGTTTCACAATATTGTGTTAGTTTCTGCTGTACAGCAAGGTGAATCAGCTGTATGTATGCATATATCCACTCTTTTTCCGATTTCCTTCCCATTTAGGTCACCACAGAGCACTGAGTAGAGTTCCCTGTGCTGTAAAGCAGGTTCTCGTTAGTTATTTTATACATTGTTGTATACATGTCAGTCCCAATCTCCTTGCAGGAGGATTCCTAGGGCATCAATTAGGGTTCCGATAGAAAATAGGACAGGTTGAGAAGGGTTCATTTAGGAAGGTGGTGACACAGAAGGACCATAGAAAACCCATCAGTAATCTGCAGCCAGCACCAGGCTGTACCTGCCACCCCTTGGCTGGAGGGGAGGAGGGATGTTGTTGGGAGGACCAGATATGTTTGGTAGACGGACCCCCTCCTCCAGGGCCTCCCCCAGCGTCCTGGGAAACTTGCAGAGAGGCAGTCAGGAGGGAAAATATTGATACTACTCTGCCTCCCTTTACTCCTGCCATCTGGACTCCTGCTGGGGCCTCCAGAGACTTCTCTCTGGCCAAGCCTGGTGACAGACCAGAGGGTCTTGAAGCCCTTTAATGTAGAAAAGGGATGACAAAAACAAATGGGTCTGCAGAAGCAAAAAGATTCCAGGCGCACACATCCAGGAAAAGGAAGGCTTTCAGAAAACAGTATCAGCTACCAAAAAGCCTCATTCCCATTTGTGCTTCCATTCTGTTGTCAGAGAATCGTCAGAGCAGGAGTGAGAGTGGTTAAGAAGGAACTGGACTCCCAACTGGATAAATAATTTGCAAGCCATCACTGAACCTTTTTTTTTTTTTGGCCCCCACAGTGAGCCTTGTAGGATCTTAGTTCCCTGACCAGGAATCAAATCCACGCCCCACTATAATGGACACATGGAATCTTAACCATTGGACAGTGACGGAAGTCCCTCATTGAGCCTTTTTAAATGAGATCAAGCCTTCATAATTGAATGTATCACTCTGGGGGACAGACAGACAGACTTTGTAGTGTTTTTACTGAACCTTTGAAGAACCATAAAGAGGCAGAAAAACCCCTGAATAATTTCCAGTGAACAAAAATGGACAGGACAGAAAGTAGATTATGAAATCTGCAGATCAGTAAGCCTGAAGTCAACAGAGACATGGGTGTAGAACATGTGATCATGGATAAAGAAAGAGTGGTATGTATAAACAATGGAATATTACTCAGTCATAAAAGGAACAAATTTGAGTCAGTTGTAGTGAGGCAGATGGACCTAGATCCTGTCATACAGAGTAAAGTAAGTTAGAAAGAGAAAAACAAATATCATATATTTAATGCATATAAATAAAATCTAGAAAATGGTACTGATAAACCTATTTGCAGGGAGGGAATGGAGACACAGACAGAGAACGAACTTGTGGACATAGTGAGGGAAGAAGAGTGTGGGGCGAATTAAGAAAGTAGCACTGACATATATACACTACCATGTGTAAAATAGATGGCTAGTGGGAAGCTGCTGTATCAAACAGGCAGAGTGGCTATCGGTGATGACCTGGAGGGGTGGGATAGAGGCTCAAGAGGGAGGGGATATATACATATATATGTAGTTATGACTAATTTGCATTGTTGTACAGCAGAAACCAACACAACATTGTAAAGCAATTTCCCCCCAATTTAAGAAAAAACTGACAATCACTAGAAGTTGCTATGGCTTCATAAGGACATGCCATGTCTGAATAACCTCAGGTATTAATTGGTTGGATGTTATATGCATCAACATTTAATCATCCAACAAATATTTTGAGCCCCTACCATGTGTGAGTTAATATTCAAGGTGTGTGGATATCACATCAATCAAAATGGACAAGCACCCTGAGCTTAAGAAGTTTAAAACCTGTGTGGATGTGGGTGTGTGTGTGTGCGCGCGCGTGTGTACTAAATTGCTTCAGTCATGTCTGACTCTTTGCAATCCTATGGACTGTAGCCCACCAGCCTCCTCTGTCCATGGGATTCTCTGGGCAAGAATACTGGAGTGGGTTGCCATGCCCTTCTCCAGGGGATCTTCCTAACCCAGGGATCTAACCCACATGTCTTGTGTCTCCTGCATTAGCAGATGAGTTCACCAGTAACATCACCTGGGAAGCCCTTAAAACGTAGGAGGGGAGAAACAAGCTTGTAAGTCGATATAAAAACAGGGAGGATAATTTCAGACAACTAAAGATAAAACAAAGCAGATAAACCATGGGATGGAATGTCTTGATGGTGGTGGAGGCAACACTGATTTCTTCACTGATTGAAGAAAGCTTATAAAGAGAGGACAGGTTGAGTGATGAGTCACCTGGAGACATGCTTATGATTGAGACTTCCAGGCAGAAGAACAGCTAGTGCAAACCCACTGAGGTCAGAGTAAGTTTCAGGAAGACCAGAGAATGGGACTGTGAAGCTTACCAGCAAGAGAGTTAGTTTCAGGAAATGAGGTCAAAGAGGCAGGAAGGGATCAGACAATGAAGGAGCCTTTGAGTCTTAGTAAGAACTTCATGACCCAGATAATCACGATGGTGTGATCACTCACCTAGAGCCAGACATCCTGGAATGTGAAGTCAAGTGGGCCTTAGGAAGCATCACTATGCACAAAGCTAGTGGAGGTGATGGAATTCCAGTTGGGCTATTTCAAATCCTGAAAGATGATGCTGTGAAAGTACTGCGCCCAATATGCCAGCAAATTTGGAAAACTCAGCAGTGGCCACAGGACTGGAAAAGGTCAGTTTCCATTCCAATCCCAAAGAAAGGTAATGCCAAAGAATGCTCCAACTACCGCACACTTGCACTCATCTCACACACTAGTAAATTCATGCTCAAAATTCTCCAAGCCAGGCTTCAGCAATATGTGAACTGTGAACTTCCTGATGTTCAAGCTGGTTTTAGAAAAGGCAGAGGAACCAGAGGCCAAATTGCCAACATCCGCTGGATCATTGAAAAAGCAAGAGAGTTCCAGAAAAACATCTATTTCTGCTTTATTGACTAGGCCAAAGCCTTTGACTGTGTGGATCACAAGAAACTGTGGAAAATTCTGAAAGAGATGGGAATACCAGACCACCTGACCTGCCTCTTGAGAAACCTATATGCAGGTCAGGAAGCAACAGTTAGAACTGGACATGGAACAACAGACTGGTTCCAAATAGGAAAAGGAGTACGTCAAGGCTGTATATTGTCACCTTGCTTATTTAACTTCTATGCAGAGTACATCATGAGAAATGCTGGGCTGGAAGAAGCACAAGCTGGAATCAAGATTGCCAGGAGAAATATCAGTAACCTCAGATATGCAGATGAAATCACTCTTATGACAGAAAGTGAAGAGGATCTAAAAAGCCTCTTGATGAAAGTGAAAGAGGAGACTGAAAAAGTTGGCTTAAAGCTCAACATTCAGAAAACGAAGATCATGGCATCTGTTCCCATCACTTCACAGGAAATAGATGGGGAAACAGAGGGAACAATGTCAGACTTTATTTTTCTGGGCTCCAAAATCACTGCAGATGGTGATTGCAGCCATGAAATTAAAAGACGCTTACTCCTTGGAAGGAAAGTTATGACCAACCTAGATAGCATATTCAAAAGCAGAGACATTACTTTGCCAACAAAGGTCATCTAGTCAAGGCTATGGTTTTTCCAGTGGTCATGTATGGATGTGAGAGTTGGACTGTGAAGAAAGCTGAGCGCTGAAGAATTGATGCTTTTGAGCTGTGGTGTTGGAGAAGACTCTTGAGAGCTCATTGGACTGCAAGGAGATCCAACCAGTCCATTTTAAAGGAGATCAGTCCTAGGTGTTCATTGGAAGGACTGAGGCTAAAGCTGAAACTCCAGTACTTTGGCCACCTCATGTGAAGAGTTGACTCATTGGAAAAGACTCTGATGCTGGGAGGGATTGGGGGAAAGAGGAGAAGGGGACGACAGGATGAGATGGCTGGATGGCATCACCGACTCGATGGACATGGGTTTGGGTGAACTCCGGGAGTTGGTGATGGACAGGGAGGCCTGGTGTGCTGCGATTCATGGGGTCACAAAGAGTCAGACACAACTGAGAGACTGAACTGAATTGAAAAACTCTTAATTTTATTTTAAGTGTGGATGGAAGTGCATGCCATGATCTCAAGCAGAAAAGATAGGTAGATGTCTTGTATTTTATACAGATCTTCCAGCTGATATGAGGAAAATGAATCAAGTGGGAGTAGGGATAGAAAGAAGTGGAGGAAAGGAGACCATGTGATTAGGGCAAGACAGTGAAATGTCTTGAACTTAGGGAACAGCAGAAGAGATCAAACTCAAGGATATACTTTGGAGACAAAACAAAAACTGGGACTTCTCTGGTTTGATCCCCGGTTGGAGAACTAAGATCCCACATGCCTTGCAGTCAAAAAACCAAAACATTAAACAGAGACAATATTGTAACAAATTCAATAAAGCTTTTAAACATGGTCCACGTTAAAAAAAAAATCTTAAGAGAATAAAGTTCTAAAAACTAACATGGTTATTGCTTGGCTTATCAGATAAGAAAAATCAGTACCACAAGAACTCTTAGGTTATTGTGTTGAGAACAAGGTAGCTTGAATTATAATTTATTGGGATGCTGAACCCAGGAGAAGAAAAGGTTTAGGGAAATTTTAATTAATTTTTAGAATATGATAGGCATGTTTTACCTAGGATATTGGTCTGACTGTGATAGAATAACTCACTGTGTCATTTTGGACAATGAGAAGTCATATGAAAATCCCCTGGGCAGAGGAGCCTGGTAAGCTGCAGTCCATGGGGTCACTAAGAGTTGGACATGACTGAGTGACTTCACTTTCACTTTTCACTTTCATGCATTGGAGAAGGAAGTGGCAACCCACTCCAGTGCTCTTGCCTGGAGAATCCCAGGGACAGGGGAGCCTGGTGGGCTTCCGTCTATGGGGTCGCACAGAGTCGGACACGACTGAAGTGATGCAGCAGCAGCAGCAGCAGCAGCAGATGATATTTAACATCACAAGAAAGGTGCAGTCATCAGAGGAGTCAAAGTAGCCAGGAAAGAAGGCTGAAGACTTCCCAGGAGCAGATCAGGTGGGTAGATGAGAAGGAATGGTGAAAGGGGCGGGGGGAGGTCAGGAAAGTAGCCCACAAGTCAGGAGGAAAAGCTGGTACGTGTGCTATCGCAGAAGCTGTGGAATTCCACAGAGGGTGCCATCCTCATCCCTTTTCTGATCAGAATTCCAGTTAATGAACTGAATGAGGATACTGACAGGAAGCTAATTACAGTCATACATGACATCAAGCTGAAACGTATCATCAAAATGCTCCAACACAGATTCAGAACCCTAAAATATTTCAAGGGGCTGAAATGATGATGAACTGTATCTAATGAGGTTAGAGTTGAGAAAGAAATGCCACTTTTAGCTTCCTGGATCCAAACCCTCACTGATTCAGAACAATCATAGATAAGATGCGCTGAGGACCCATGTGTGAAAAGGACAGAGATCTGTGTAACTAGGTGTTGGCAATGCCATGAAGCTTCCCAAGAAAGGTCATGGCAAATTGGCCATGATTCATGGGGATATGGTGACCCCAAATGAGATATTAGAGACAAACTCCACTCTCTTGCCAGCTCACGCCCTGAATACTATTTTCAGTTCCAGGACTACAAATTAATTCGGGATCAAAACTGAGACTCAAGCATAATTGAATGCTGAAAAGAAGTGGAGCAGTCATCTCCAAGGACACTAATAACCCAAGGGTATTTAGAGAAGAATGCCTGACATAGTTAGAGATTAATAACAGTTGAAAGAACTGAGAGATATTTAAACCCGAGAAAGACTGAAGACTGTGCTGTGGATTTGCCAGCTCCTTCTTAGGCAGAGAAAACTACAATTTCCAATTCTCTTGCAGAAGAAAACGATGTCAGAAGAGACTGGAAAGGTAGGTAAGACGTATGTCACAGACAGTAGGCTTCATGTGAGATGTTAAGCATTTTGATGTCTCTTTCCAGAGCAATAAGAAGTCATTCAAATGTTTCAAGCAGGAAGTAGTGACATCATCAAAGTTGAGTTTCTAAAAGATTACTATCTGCAGTGTGGAGAGTGAACTGGAGAGGGATTAAAAGTAATGAAACATGAGACTTCCCTGGTGGTCCAGTGGTAAAAAAAAATCGCCTTCCAATGAAGGGGATGCAGGTTAGATCCCTGGTCAGGGAACTAAGATCCCACATGCCTTGGGATACCACAATTAGAGAAGTCTGCGCATCGCAAAGAAGAGCCCACGAACTGTAACAAACATGCAGCACAGCCAAAAAAAAAGAAAAAATAAATAAAATATATCAATAAAAAGTGATGATTTACTGTATAGCATAGGGAACTATAGTCAATACCTTGTAATAACCTATTATGGAAAATAATTTCAAAAATAATATATGTATATTTGTGTAAACGAATCACCATGCTGTGCGCTGGAAACACTGTAAGTCAATGATACTTCAGTAAAGTATTTATATGAAAAGAAGAGTGATGAAACGTAGGTGATGACTAGAAATAAGGTAATTTGATACAACAGTGGCGGTACGTATGGGAAGAAATGGATGGTTTTGAGAATTAGGAGGTAAAAAGTTCTTGATATTGGGTTGAACAGGGGGATATGGGACAGAGGAAAGTCGAGGATGACTTGAGTGGGTAGCAAAATGGCAAAGAAGCCATCTACTAGGGGTTGAGCATTACAAACCTCTCTGTGTATGTCTTCATTTGTGTATCACTTATAGCTAAATTATCTCTACCACCCATATTCATATTCATACTTTACCCATGTCTTTCCCGTCACCAATTATGTCTGTAGCATGGGTTTTCCTAAGACGTAGTGCATTATTCTCTATACCCAGAGAGGATCAATAAAAGCCTATACAGGTCCCTGGTGAGGAGTGCTATAAGGGAAATTCTATCTTAATATGAAAAACTCACAGGTTGTTGTGAAACATACTACCATGGATCTAACAAAATGTCAAGAATTCTATTCAGTGGATGGGCTCAGTGTGGCATTATTTCATAGATAAGGAAAGGCAGACACAAAGACAGAAACTTGCCAAAGTTACTCTGAGAAGAGGTGAGAGTGACATGGGTTTTCTTTCGTGGGAGTCCCATTTATTTTCTCCTGTCATTCAGAAAGCTCCCAACATCATCCGCCTACCATTTAGCCATACCATAGCTTTGCTTTCTCGTCTTCTATTTTGAAGAGAAACGTATCTGGGACCACTGCATGAAGTACGCCTTTACCACCCATCCAGGTATGGGATCGATGTTTTACATTTGCTTGTCTTAAGGCACATAGGTACATCTTATGTCCCATGTCCCCGTTCAGAGGACAAGGGATGTTTCTGCATATTCTTAGTGGCATAATTCCACATTTAAACCCTGCTGGTTAACAAGTGCCAGACTTTTTCTAACTGTGTGACTTTTGGTAACTTATTTTCTTTCCATGATCCTCAGTTTTCCCATTTGAAAAATGGCCATGATGCTTCTCATGGTATTGTGGAGCATAAATAGGATCTAGAAAAATGGTACAGATGAACCTAGTTCCAAGGCAGGAACAGAGATGCAGATGCAGAGAGTGGACATGTGGACATGGGGTTGGGGAGAGGAGACGGTGGAACAAATTGGGAGATTAGGACTGATGTATATTCACTACCATGTGTAAAATAGAAAGCTAGCAGGAAGCTGCCGTATAACACAGGGACCTCGGCTCACTACTCTCTGATGACCTAGAGAGGTGGGGTGCAGGTGAGAGGGAGGTCCAAGAGGGAGGGGATATACGTATGGCTGATCTACTCTGTTGTACAGCAGAAACTAACACAACATTGTAAAACAATTATATTCCAGTTTAAAAAAAAAAAGTTTTGTAAAGCACCTAACATGGTGACTCAGGTAATAGAACACAATATAGATACTCAATAAATCAGAGTCTGCTTCTTCTTGCATGATTGAGCTCTTTTCTTACTAATTGAATTGCATGCTTATTATGATTTTGCAACTTCATTAGCACAAAGGGAATTTAAAATCAAGGACAGATTTTTCTAGAAAGACATGGGAACTAGGTTCCATCACTCTACCTGGATTCATAGACTGGAAGGCTAAATTTGCCTCCTGTCTTGTATCTCAGAAATGAGTTCAACCTTTTTCCATTTTTTAAAAAGATGAATCTGGTATACACCATAAGAGGTAGGTAATACCTATCGCTCTGATAGTCGTTAAAAGAATTAACTGGCTTGTCACACACACATTTTCAAAATGGAGAAAGACAAGATTTACGGATAGAACTTGCAGATCTCTGGTAACATGCCTAGCAAAATCCTTTTCTTAATTATTCCATTGCCTTTCCATATGTTAGCTTATTATACTTGCATATAACTACAAATTCATAAGGAGTGATGGCCTCCATTTCCATTTCACATTGTCAGGCAAGCAGATCTGCCTGGAATGCACAGAGCAGTTTAAATACTTCCTGTCCCACAGTTAGCTGCAGACAGGTCTAGGAAAAATAAGTTCTAGTTAAAAAAAAGTCACTTTCAACTATAAGTACCACATCCCTCAGATAGTAATTTTGAAGAATTTTGCTGCAGGGCAATCATTGTGATGTTTTATGGTGTAGCTTCCTTTTTAGAAAAGCCGTGCAAAAGTCCCTTCTTTCTATTACTGTTAATATTTCTCATGTTTTTACAATTAAAAAAGCTTAAAGGCTAACTTCTTCCATCTTTTCTGATCTAGTCATGATTGTCTCTGACACATATGATCATTCTATTAGTTCAAAAATGAATACACTCCCACTTGCTATGGCCCTGGAGATGAACACCAAGCTTTGCGAATATATTCCAAACAGACAAACACGATCTAGCATTAGATGAATTAATAAACCAAAGACTCACCACTGGTGAGCCATAGAGAATTAAACTGATTCTGAAGAAGAGTGCTGATTTATTAGCAAAGTATGCTCAGAGGCAGTTTGGACTGGAGCTTAAGATGGTCAGCTTACTTTGCTATGTTTTGCTAAAATCCCTTTTGATGAGAAGTTCACAGATCATAGATAAATACATTGCAAAGCTTTAAACCTTGGCTGAAGCTCAATCTTCAACTATTTTACTTTTTTAATCGAAATATAGTTGATTTACAAAGTTGTGTGTTTCTGGTGTATAGCAAAGGGATTCATATATATGCACATATTCTTTTTCAGAATTCTTTTCTCTATGATATATAGGAAATCCTTTTCATTTATCTATTTTATATATAATAGTTCATATGTATCTGACAATCCTGAACTCTTAATTTATGTCCTTCCCCACTTTCCCCTTTGGTAACCATAAGTTTGTTTTCTATGTCTGTGAGTCTAGTTCTGTTTTGTGAAAGTAAAATTCACTCAGTTGTGTCTGACTCTTTGCGACCCCAAGGACTATACAGTCCATGGAATTCTTCAGGCCAGAATACTGGAGTGCGTAGCCGTTCCCTTCTCCAGGGGATCTTCCCAACCCAGGGATTGAACTGGGGTCTCCCGTATTGCAGGCGGATTCTTTATCAGCTGAACCAGCAGGGAAGCCCAAGAATAATGGAGTGGGTATCCTACCCCTTCTCCAGTGGATCTTCCCCACCCAGAAATCAAACTGGGGTCTCCTGCATTACAGACAGATTCTTTATCAGCTGACTTACCAGTTCTGTTTTGTAAATACATTCATTTTTATTCTTCATATCCCACATACAAACAATATCATATATCTGTCTTTCTCTTCCTGACTTACTTCACTTAGTACGATCATCTCTAGGCCCATCTGTGTTGCTGCAAATGGCATTATTTCATTCATTTACTATGGCTGAATAATTCAGTCCTCAACTTTTAATATTACTAACCAAGCATTTTATACCAGCTATTGTGATGAACTATAGCAAGACCCTTATGGTTGCTTCATTAAGGACCACAGTACCATTGGTGGTATCCCAAAGGTGGGGACTAATTTGTTTCATACTGTACGCAGTTGTGTTTCACTAATGAAGGATGGTGTGTGGGTTCTTCCTTCACAAGTCTATCATTTTGATTTTTCAAGCACCTTCTCTACTGAAAAGTTTTCACTCTTGTTGGTTCTAAGATGTGTTTTGTACATGATATGAAAAGGTAGTGTATCTCCTTTCACCCAGAACTCTATGTGATAGTATTTGTCCTGTGTTTTTCTGCTGGAGATTTTCCAGGACACCTCCGTGTCACAGGTTCCCCTTCTTTCTTCCCTCCTTCTTATCAGAAACCTGGTTTTAGTTGAATATCCATCCTTACTAACAGCTAGTGGATTCAGAGAATGCTGACATCATCTTCCATCATAGCCAAGCATCGCGGTACTATCCCCTTGGCTGGAATGAGTTTAGACAGTCAGCCTCAAACTTCTCATAGTATCTGGTGATTATTTTGGGGGCAAGTGATCAAGATTGAATCTGGCATGAGCTGATCCAGAGGAAGAACTTCCATTGGATAGCTGCAGGAGAGCTGCACTTCTTTCTCTGGCTGAATGTGAGCAAAGAATCCCTTTGCCCAGGGGTTTGATGCTACCCATGAAGGCTGCATGGAGGACAAGCAACAGCAGAGCAGGACTGAGAGAAGTACAGTGAAACAGAGTGGGCACCCTGGACTGGCCACCACCCCAGAGACTGCCGCCCAAGACTCCCTGGGAGGTGGCATGAGACATTTGCTCGTGCTGTTTGCATGTGTGAACTAGATCCCCCGGTTCTTGCATTCTGAAATCATCTCAACTGGTGACACACTGATACCTCGTAAATGCAGTAATAAGATCCTTAGGTGGCCCACAATCTGTTTAAGCTGGAGACCTGCGAGAGCTGGTGGTATAAGTCCAGGCAGGGTCCATAGGTCTGAGAAGCAGGGGAACTGGTGGTACTAATCCCAGTCCAAAAGCAGGATGAGATGAGATGTCCCAACTCCAGCAGTGAGGCAAGGGACGAGAGGGTAAATTTCCTCCTTTTCTTAGTGTATAATGTAATATTGATATAAAGAAAAGGAGAATAATAATGTAATTATATTACATATATACACATGGATATAGATATGTATCTATTTCTCTATCATCTGTCTATTATCTATTTACCTATTATCCCCCTGTTATCTATCATGTTATCTATCTATCTGGGTGTCCTGGGTAGCTCAGTGTTAAAGAATCCACCTGCCAATGCAGAAGATGCAAGAGACATGGGTTCGATCCCTAGGTCGGAAAGATCCCCTAGAGAAGGAAATGGCAACTGAGTACAGTATTCTTGCCTGGAAAATTCTATGGACAAAGGAGCCTGATGGGCTATAGTCTACAGGGTCATAAAGAACTGAACACGACTGAGCAACTGAGCACATTTATCTATCATCTATCATCCATCTATAATCTATCTATCTACCTGCCTACCTATTTATCAGGTTTTCTCTGGAAAACCTTGACAAATACAGGAGGAGAGAAAGGAATAGGGGAGAGAGAACAGGAGGAGACAAAAAGGGAAAAAATAGTCTCTTTCACCAAAATAAGAATCGAGAAAGCATGTCCTCTGCATTTGTATTCATAATCTCTTTGAAGCAAAAGAGAAATTGCATTTAAGGATAAATCAATCCCTTTTGCTTAGGCTAAATTTAAGGAATAATTTAACCACACAACTGAAAAGACTGGTTTATTCCAACTGAAAAGACAGATTTTTTTTCCCCTAATTTCCCCATATTGCAAAGCTCTAACTCTGCATTTACCACCCGTCACACAAAGATTAATAGAGCAAAGAGCTTGTGGAAATGTTACTTAAAAAGGAGTTTTCTTTAATTCTACACCAACTCAAATTTTCAGCATCTATTGAAATTTCCAGTTTTCTTAGCATCTGTCAAGAAAATAATGCTTTTTGTTGATCACTTCTGAGTTAAAGAACACTGGGAAAATAGTTAAGCCCCACATGAGAAAACCACTACTTTTTGAAAATACATATTTTAATGTGCTCTTTAGAAAAATTTTTCAAAAATTTAATAATATTCTTTTCTCATGACTGACACGTAATTACCAGCATGTTTATATTTAGACTCTTTATGTTTTGTATGAGAGTTCTCTGCCTTCCCTTATACTTTACAGCCAACACTGTGAATGCAGAAACTCTTCTTATTTAAGATAAACATTATCTAAAAGAAAGAAATTAAGGTATCCTCAGTGCAGTCACTCAGTCGTGTCTGACTCTTTGCGACCCCATGAATCGCAGCACGCCAGGCCTCCCTGTCCATCACCATCTCCCGAAGTTCACTCAAACACATTTCCATCGAGTCAGTGGTGCCATTCAGCCATCTCATCCTCTGTCATCCCCTTCTCCTCCTGCCCCCAATCCCTCCCAGCATCAGAGTCTTTTCCAATGAGTCAACTCTTCGCATGAGGTGGCCAAAGTACTGGAGTTTCAGCTTCAGCATCATTCCTTCCAAAGAAATCCCAGGGCTGATCTCCTTCAGAATGGACTGGTTGGATCTCCTTGCAGTCCAAAGGACTCTCAAAAGTCTTTTCCAACAACACAGTTCAAAACCATCAGTTCTTCGGCGCTCAGCTTTCTTCACAGTCCAACTCTCACATCCATACATGACCACTGGAAAAGCCATAGCCTTGACTAGACGGGCCTTTGTTGGCAAAGTAATGTCTCTGCTTTTGAATACGCTATCTAGGTTGGTCATAACTCTTCTTCCAAGGAGTAAGCGTCTTTTAATTTCATGGCTGCAATCACCATCTGCAGTGATTTTGGAGCCCAAAAAATAAAGTCTGACATTGTTTCCACTGTCTCCCCATCTATTTCCCATGAAGTGATGGGACCGGATGACATGATCTTAGTTTTCTGAATGTTGAGCTTTAAGCCAACTTTTTCACTCTCCACTTTCACTTTCATCAAGAGGCTTTTGAGTTCCTCTTCACTTTCTGCCATAAGGGTGGTGTCCTTTGCATATCACAGAGGTTATTGATATTTCTCCCGGCAATCTTGATTCCAGCTTGTGCTTCTTCCAGTCCAGCATTTCTCATGATGTACTCTGCATAGAAGTTAAATAAACAGGGTGACAATAGACAGCCTTGATGTACTCCTTTTCCTATTTGCAACCAGTCTGTTGTTCCATGTGCAGTTCTAACTGTTGCTTCCTGACCTGCATACAGATTTCTCAAGAGGCAGGTCAGGTGGTCTGGTATTCTCATCTCTTTCAGAATTTTCCACAGTTTATTGTGATCCACACAGTCAAAGGCTTTGGCATAGTCAATAAAGCAGAAATAGATGTTTTTCTGGAACTCTCTTGCTTTTTCAATGATCCAGCGAATGCTGGCAATTTGATCTCTGGTTCCTCTGCCTTTTCTAAAGCCAGCTTGAACATCTGGAAGTTCATGGTTCACGTATTGCTGAAGCCTGGCTTGGAGAATTTTGAGCATGACTTTACTAGCGTGTGAGATGAGTGCAATTGTGCGGTAGTTTGAGCATTCTTTGGCATTGCCTTTCTTTGGGATTGGAATGGAAACTGACCTTTTCCAGTCCTGTGGCCACTGCTGAGTTTTCCAAATTTGCTGGTATATTGAGTGCAGCAGTTTCAAAGCATCATCTTTCAGGTATCCTAGAGACTCTCTTATTTGGGGCTGTTCTTCACATGTTATTCTATTACAGGAAATTTGTATTTTCAAGTCTTGAGTTCTTATTAAAAAGACACCAGATGCATACTAAGTTAACCTTAAAATGCATTCTAATATATAGTACATGCCAGAGAAGGCAATGGCAACCCACTCCAGTATTCTTGCCTGGAAAATCCCATGGACAGAGGAGCCTGGTAGGCTGCAGTCCATGGGTCTGGAAGAGTTGGACACGACTGAGAGACTTCACTTTCACTTTCACTTTCAGGCATTGGAGAAGGAAATGGCAACCCCCTCCAGTGTTCTTGCTTGGAGAATCCCAGGGATGGGGATCTGGTGGGCTGCCATCTATGGGGTCACACAGTGTTGGGCATGACTGAAATGACTTAGCAGCAGCAGCATACGGTACATGCAAATGAATACTGTTTGATTCCCCTTACATAAGGTATTGAGAATAGTCAAATCCATAGAGTCATATAATACACTGGTAAATGCCAGGGGTCAGGGGGTGGGGTGGATGGGGAGTTAGAGTTTAGTGGGGACAGGTGAAAAAGTCAGGTCATGGATGATGGTGAGAGTGGTACAGCAACGTGAATATCCTTAGTGCCACTGAACTGTACAGTTAAATATGGTTAAATTAGTATGTTTTATATTATGTGACTTTTACCACAATAAAAAAAAATTTTTTAAGATAACAGATGCCATTTGTCATTCATGTCAAATGTCAAATGTCATTCACGTCTTGACAATATTTTTGGATGGTAGCATTACTAGGTTTCGTAGAAGCCACGCAGTCAGAGATCTGAATACTCAGTCTTGTCTAATGGATTTGCATGCTTCTTTGAAGAGTAAGTTTTCAAAATCTATGCGCGTTCACTTTGCCTGAGCAACATAAAGAGGCACAGTGGAATCCATGTGTGCCCCTGACAGCATCTGTGTCTTTCTTCTTGCTTTAGTAGTCAGAGACACTTCTTCGAAGAACCATTTCTCATCCTTGGGAAACGGACTTGGGAAAATCAGGATTTGAGACCTGCATAGTCCTCAACATTGCACTACCAAGAGGAGATCAGCCTGAGGGTGAAGCTGGTTCCTGGGTGAGAACCAGTACGAGAGAATTTCAGGGAAGCAGACTCAGATCCTGGGTGATATCACATAATTTTTGGAGTAAAATTGGTCAAAGTCAGTTTTCATTGAGTTTGAGGTTATGTATTTGAAGTTAGTGTTTGAGGTTATGTGTTTCCAGAAGACTTGGCTCATTGCTAGGGACATCTGGTCTACCCATTTCCTCAGTACTGGAGGCTCAGTTTTATTTAGGTACAGACTTGCCATATATTGCACACCCCCAGAATTGTACTATAATGCAGCCCTCTTTCAGAACCCCTGGACTCAGCCCAAAAACTTCATTTCCCGATATTCCCAAATATGACCATATGATTATGTTCTGACTGAGGAGATATAAGCAGAAGTGTAGGGGGAGGCTCCTTACAGGAAGCAGATTCTGATATTCGGTGAATTTTTGGTTCCTTTCCTTCTTCCTCTTTAAGTCTGTAACTCAGACTTGATGGCTGGAGCTTTATTAGCTGTTTTGGATCATGAGGTGATTTGAGAATGGAGTCACATGGTAGAGGGACAGATTCAGGTGGCTCCTGGAGCCCTGATAACCAGGAAGTCACCATATGTGTCTCAAAATGCCTACCTCTGGACTTCTTTCCGATGCAAAAGAGATAAACTTCCATTGCTGTTATAGTCATTGTGTTTTGGGGTCTCTTGTATGCAGCCAAATGAATCTAATTTTACACAGTGAGTCAATCAATTATGATTTCTGCATAAACCAATTTGGATTGAATTTGAATATGTCCTAACAGATTCATCATTGTCATCCTGTGCCCACATAACTGTTTACTTAAGTCTCCATGTACAGAACTTAGTTATTATTACTTACTATTTTTTTCTTATTTTTTAAATTCAAGTATAGTTGATTTACAATGTTGTATTATTTTCAGGTGTACAGCAAGTGATTCAATTATACATATATATTTACTTATGGCTTAAAATGTTAAAGTCATTTCATTTAAAATTGAGTCATTTCATCTCTATAGGACATTCAAAGCTTATTTTCCCATAATTTCTTGGAAAACTTGTAGAAGAATAATATTGAGAAAATAATAAATACTTCAGTATTTTGTGCTAATATCCACAAACATACCTTCTTATGACTATGATTCTTAATAGTATGATTCTTAATAGTAGTGAGATTATTTATTGTACAGTCACTAAGTGCCAGATCCTGTGCCAAATATTTTATTTTGACACATTAAATTTTACATCACCCTATAAGGTACCTTTATTGATGAAACCATCATTATCCCCACTTTCTAGATAAGAAAAGTGAGGTGCAGGGAGGTAATTTAATTTGCAAAGGGTCCACACAGTTATCAACTCTCATGCCTGGGATACTAATTCAGCTTCATCTGATTCATTCTACATCATAAGCATGTTTATAGAGACTCTACTGTGGGCCAGACACTGGTCTAAGTGCTACAGATCCAGCATGAGCCCCACAGGCCATGCCTCTGTTTCCTTGGTGTTTGTGGGTTGAACAAAATCAATCTATGATACATTAGGTGTCAAGAAATACCATGGAAAGAAAGAAAATAAAGATAAAGAGGTCAGAGTGAGAGAGTATGCTCTTTAGATAGGGTGGTGGTGGTTGCTGTTGTTTAGTTGCTAAGTCTTGCTTGACTCTTTGTGACCCATGGACTGTAGCACACCAGGCTCCTCTGTCCTTCAGCATCTCCCAGAGTTTGCTCAAATTCACCTCCACTGAGTTACTGATGCTATCTAATCACTTCATCCTCTGCCTCCCCTTCTCCTTTTGCCTTCAATCCTTCCCAGCATCCAGGTCTTTTCCAGTGAGTTGGCTCTTTGCATCAGGTGGCCAAAGTACTGGGGCTTCAGCTTCAGCATCAGTCCTTCCAATGAATAGTCAGGATTGATTTCCTTTGGGACTGACTGGTTTGATATCCTTTCTGTCCAAAGGACTCTTAATATACAGTGGTGGAGGAAGCTTTCCTGATGAAGTTGGATTTTATGGATCACAATCTGGACCATGTGGTATATAATGCCAAATTCTGACCCTAACATATAAGCAGGTAGCTAGTATCTCAAAAATACATGGATCCTAATATCTTCCCCCTGGAGAAGGAAATGGCAACCCACTCCAGTATTCTTGCCTGGATAATCCCATGGACAGAGGAACCTGGCGGGCTATAGTCCACGGGGTCGCAAAAGAGTCGGACACGATTGAGCGACTTCACTTTCACTTAATATCTTCCAGAAGTCCGAGTTGGGGTTTAGGTCATCTCTTTTGTAAGAAAAATATCAAGATTCACAGATAGACAACAGTGGCTTGGCTGTTGGCATAAATGTCTGAAAAGCCCATGGATCATCTATGCAATCCTGTTTTCTGAGAGGTGTTTTCACCTTCTTTTAATTGCTGCCAAGATTGTGGAGGTCCTGGAGTGAGCCAGCCCTTAACAAATAATTCAAGAGGCAAGGAAATGTTGACGCTGAGATTTAGCGGCAAGCATGCCCTTAGATTAGTTACCAGCTCTCTTTTTCCTGTACCACCTTCAACTCTTGGATAATGAGGTTAATTGGAAGGTTAATGGAAGCAGTACAGCCAACAAATTTTGATATCATCCAGTGGAAATCACCAGAGGAAGACGATGAAGTTAACCAAAGAATGTGAGGAATACTGAGGCAGATTTAAGAAGAATAAACATCATGAGTGTTGGGTGGGGAGTCTCCCAGGACTCTGCAAAGATGGAAGACATTCATTTGATTCTAAGTGTCAGGAAGGTTTGTTTCGCTCAGGAGGGGAATTAACAAGTACAAGGCCAAGTAGTCAAAATTGAGATGTTGAGAGTGTGATCATGGCTCAGACTTCCTGCTCTGGTTACCCTGAACCTTTTGGAAACTCTTTATGGAGTGGCATATGGTGGGAAATGTATCCATGTTTACTGCAGAAAATACACTTTGCTCATGCTAATGTTACTATTTAAATTTGTTTTTATTTTTAGGGAAGCTTTCATGCAAAGTGGTTTAGTCACTAAGTCCTATCTGACTCTTGCGACCCCATCAACTGTAGCCCTTCAGGCTTCTCTGTCCATGGGACTTTCCAGGCAGGAATATTGGAGTTGCCATTTTCTTCTCCAGGGGATCTTCCCAACCCAGGGGTCAAACCCTGGTCTCCTGCATTGCAGGTGGCAAAAAGGTCAAGCCTTACAGCATAACTGGACTCCAAGGGAGGGGATGTTCTCAACTTGCAGAAGAAGAAACTGAGACAAAGATAAGAAGAGACTGTCTACATTAGATCAGCAATGGGCAAATTATGGCCAGCAAGCTATAGTTTTTGTACAGCCTGCAGCTAAGAATAGCTTTTATATTTGGGAGAAAAAGACAGTTTTTACATTTGGAAAAAAATCAAGAGAAGCATACTTTTTTTGGTGACACATGTACATTACATAAAATTCAAATTTCAGTCCCCAGAAATAGTTCCACTGGAACTCAGCCACGCCCATGTGCTTACGTGTTATGGCTACTTCTGAGCTACAAGAATACGGCTGAATTGTTGCAAAAAGACTGTATGGCCTGCAAACCTGAAAATATTTACTATCTGTGCCCTCACAGAAACCATGTGTCAATGCCATTGTTTTGGGCCCTTTTGAGCTATTGCTCCTTTTACATAACAAATATAGTAGTGCTGACTTTATTATCCAAAATAAGAACCATAATGAATATAAGCTTGCAGCACACATGCTTAAAAAATACAATATAATGTTGTAACTGAATTATAAAGGCAGAAATAAAAGTGAATTGTTTGTAATAAAATAATATGTACTTCAATGCATGCATTTGAGGGCAGGAACTATACAAAAAGACATAATGGTGCATTCAGGTTAATTTCACCTAATTGTTGAAGGAGTGTGAATAAGACAACTATTAGTGCAGATGGACACTGATGCCTATATTTGCAACACAAACTCCACAGCTGGTATTGATGCAGTTCCTTAACCACACTTTTGACTAACAGGAGCTGGTGCTATTGATAGAACAACACAGTCATTGAGAAATGGTGGCTCATCGGGGAAGGAAGTAAGGGAAAATAAAAGCCAAACTTTCTTTTCACCCAATGATCTTCTTCCATTTACTGGACCCAACCAGTGGACAAGACAGCCCACTGGAGGTGATCCATACAAGAAACACTCCAAGAGCATAGCTCAGGGTGCAGAAGAGTGGGGTGTGGGTCCACAGACCATGTGGAGAAGGTACAGAACACCATCTCAAAAAACAGCATGATGGCCCTCTCAGTTTCCCAAACCAAAAGTTTAGCACTGTACTGTCTAATCTGATAGACACTAGCTCATATGAGTATTTAAATTAATTCAATTACATGAAATATTCAGTTCCTCCATGATACAAGTCACCTTTCCAGAGCTCAATAATCCCATGTGGCAATGGCCACCATATTAGATGGCTCATACTTTAGAACATCTCAGGGCTTCCCAGGTGGCACAGTGGTAAAGAATCTGCCTGCCAATGCAAGAGATGCAAGAGAAGTAGGTTTGATCCCTGGGTTGGGAAGATCCCCTGGAGGAGGAAATAGCAACCCCCTTCAGTAATCTTGCCTGGAAAATCTCATGAACAGAGGAAACTGGCGGGCTACAGTCCATGAGTCACAAAGAGTTGGACACGACCGAGTGACTGAGCAACAAGAGAGTCCTACTGGACTATAAGAAAACAGTGACTAATCTAGGCTATTTCATCTCCCCATCCAAACACACTCCTTATCTATAAGCAGTTTTTGATGGCTATACTGAGAAAGGACAACCCAAGACCTTCCTTGCCTTCAATATCGCCATCATCCTAGCCCAAGTCCTCATCCTTTTCCACCTGGACCATTAAAGTAGCCTCCAGTGTGATATTTCCATTTTCATTGTTGCCCCCCTTCCAAATTTGTTCTCCCCTTGGTGTTTAGAGTGATATTTTAAAAACAGATCATGAATCAGATGAGATTTATACACAGAGAAATCAGAAATCCTACTGCATGCATCATGGCTGATAAGGTATCTACTCCAGTGTCTGCCTGCCCTGACCTCATCCCCCCATCTCACTGTTCTCCAGCTTCACTGGATGCTCTCTATTCTAAGGCTCATCAAGCTGGCCTTGCTTTGGGCTTTGGCATTCACTTCTCCTTCTGTCTGGAAAGCCAGCTCTTCTCAGATCTCTCCATTTGGGTCCTTTTTGGCAGCTCAAATATCACCCCTGCAGAGATGACCCCCATCTCAAAGAGCTTGCCCAGCCAGTCTTTCCCCTTCCCAACCTTCTGTTCTATTTTCTCCTAAACATAGATCAGTTCTGAATTCACCTTGGTCAATTATTTTTTACTTATGTTTTAAATTGAACTATGCTTGGTTTGGGCTTCCCAGGTGGTACGAGTGGTAAAGAACCCTCCTGCCAGTGCAAGAGACATAAGAGGCATGAGTTTGACCCCTGCGTTGGGAAGATCCCCTGGAGGAGGCCATGGCAACCCATTCCAGTATTCTTGCCTGGAGAATCTCATGGACAGAGGAGCCTAGTGTGCTACAGTCCAAAGGATCTCAAAGAGTCAGACATGACTGAAGCAACTTAGCATGCATGCTTGGTTTACAAAGTTGTCTTACTTTCAGGTATACAGCAAAGTAATTCAGTAATTCAGATATTTATATATAAATATAAAGAAAATACCACTGACCTAGAGCCAGATATCCTGGAATGTGAAGTCAAGTGGGCCTTAGGAAGCATCACTACGAACAAAGCTAGTGGAAGTGATGGAATTCCAGTTGAGCTATTCCAAATCCTGAAAGATGATGCTGTGAAAGTGCTGCACTCAATATGCCAGCACATTTGGAAAACTCAGCAGTGGCCACAGGACTGGAAAAGGTCAGTTTTCATTCCAATCCCAAAGAAAGGCAATGCCAAAGAATGCTCAAACTACCACACAATTGCACTCATCTCACATGCTAGTCAAGTAATACTCAAAATTCTCCAAGCCAGGCTTCAGCAATACGTGAACCGTGAACTTCCTGATGTTCAAGCTGGTTTTAGAAAAGGAAGAGGAACCAGAGATCAAATTGCCAACATCCGCTGAATCATGGAAACAGCAAGAGAGTTCCAGAAAAACATCTATTTCTCCTTTATTGACTATGTCAAAGCCTTTGACTGTGTGTATCACAATAAACTGTGGAAAATTCTGAAAGAGATGGGAATACCAGACCACCTGATCTTCCTCTTGAGAAATCTGTACACAGGTCAGGAAGCAACAGTTAGAACTGGACATGGAACAAGAGACTTGTTCCAAATAGGAAAAGGAGTACGTCAAGGCTGTATATTGTCATCCTGTTTATTTAACCTATATGCAGAGTACATCATGAGAAACGCTGGATTGGAAGAAACACAAGCTGGAATCAAGATTGCCGGGAGAAATATCAATAACCTCAGATATGCAGATGACACCACCCTCATGGCAGAAAGTGAAGAGGAACTCAAAAGCCTCTTGATGAAAGTGAAAATAGAGAGTGAAAAAGTTGGCTTAAAACTCAACATTCAGAAAACGAAGATCATGGCATCCTGTCCCATCACTTCATGGGAAATAGATGGGGAAACAGTGGAAATAGTGTCAGACTTTATTTTTCTGGGCTCCAAAATCACTGCAGATGGTGACTGCAGCCATGAAATTAAAAGACGCTTACTCCTTAGAAGGAAAGTTATGACCAACCTAGATAGCATATTCAAAAGCAGAGACATTACTTTGCCAACAAAAGTTTGTCTAGTCAAGGCTATGGTTTTTCCTGTGGTCATGTATGGATGTGAGAGTTGGACTGTGAAGAAGGCTGAGCGCTGAAGAATTGATGCTTTTGAACTGTGGTGTTGGAGAAGACTCTTGAGAGTCCCTTGGACTGCAAGGAGATCCAACCAGTCTATTCTGAAGGAGATCAGCCCTGGGATTTCTTTGGAAGGAATGATGCTAAAGCTGAAACTCCAGTACTTTGGCCACCTCATGTGAAGAGTTGACTCATTGGAAGAGACTCTGATGCTGGGAGGGATTGGGGGCAGGAGGAGAAGGGGACGCCAGAGGATGAGATGGCTGGATGGCATCACTGACTCGATGGACGTGAGTCTGAGTGAACTCTGGGAGTTGGTGATGGACAGAGAGGCCTGGCGTGCTGTGATTCATGGGATCACAAAGAGCTGGACACTACTGAGCAACTGATCTGATCTGATATATATTCTTTTCCATTATATGCAATTGTAAGATATTGAATATAGTTCCCTGTGCTATACAGAAGGTCCTTGTTGTTCATCTGTTTGATATATAGCACTGTGTGTATGTTAATCCCAACTTCCTAGTTTATCCCCCCTTCTCCTTTGGTAGCCATAAGTGTGTATTCTATGTCTGTGAGTCTATTTCAGTTTTATAAATATGTTCATCTGGATCATTTCTTTTTAGAATCCACACATTAAGAGATATCATGATATTTGTCCTTTTCTGCCTGACTTATTTCACTTAATATGACGTCTAGGTCGATCCATGTTGCTGCAAGAGCATTATTTCATTCTTTTTTATGGCTGAGTAGTAGTCCATTTATTAATACAATACACACCACACTTCCTTTATCCATTCATCTCTTTATGGACATTTAGGTTGCTCCCATGTGTTGGCTATTGTGAAGAGTGCTGCTATGAACATTGAGGTGCATGTATCTTTTCAGATTACAGTTTTGTCTGGATGGATGCCCAGGACTGCTGGATCATATGGTACATTTTTTACCAGCCACCTCCCATGAGTGCGATGCATGCTGTTATCCCCTTCTCACAAAGGCCAGTGCCTGGTTCATAGAGGGAAACTCAGTAAATGCTTCTTCAATGGACTGCCTTTCTGGGGTACCTGCAAAATGAGTTACATCATGAGCATTTGTTCACTGAGAACAACCAGTTGTACAGTCTCTGGGGCTGTAATAACCACACGACTAAACAACAATAGCAGTAAGTCTCCCTATTTGTTTTGCATCATGTACCTTTAAAAGCACCGAGGTGCAGCCACCACTGTCTCATTATAAATCACCTCTGGAGAGGACAGCTCATTAGCGAGCATCAAAGGTAGCACAGTGGGCTGAAAAGAAAAGGCAGTGGCTTTGTGTGTAATAAATAATTCATTTTCAGATGACTTTTCCTATTTCAGTTAAGACTTCTCAATTTCATATTTTTACGAGTGCACATTCTTGCATTGCATTTTCCAAAGGTCTTCCCACATATTGAACTGATCAACAGCCTTAACTCTGTTTTCAGGGAGGTGCAGCACACAGGTTTCGAGCACAGACTCCGCAGCCCATCTATCTAGAATCTAATTCCAGCTCAGTGTCTCACCTGAATCGCTTGGCGCCATTCTTCAAACACTACGTGCTCTCATCCATCTGTGAAATGGGCATAAGAGTAGTCCAGGGACATCCCTGGTGATCCAGTGGTTAAGAATCTGCCTGCCATTGCAGGCGTGGACATGGGTTCAATCCTTGGTCCGGGAAGATCTCAAACCTGTGGGTCTTAGACTAAGCCCATGCACCACAATTAATGAGCCCGTGTGCCTAGAGCCTATAATCTACAACAAGAGGAGCCAGTGCAATGAGAAGCCCGCACACCACAACTATAGGGCAGCAATGAAGACCCAGCAGGGCCAAAAATAAACAATAAAATAAAAGTAAATAAAATGTGAAAAAGAGCAGTACCAACATCAGTAGGTCTCTTAGAACTGAATGAGTTAATCCCTGCAAGGAGGAACCTAGAGGCATATCTGATACATAATAAACAGTAAGGACCTAGAATCATCATGACTGACGGTGTTTTGGGGAGTTAGTGACTCAACAGACACACAAAGGAAAGAGTACGTCTTGGAGCAGAGATTTTTCTCAAGGCCTGTTGCAGCATCTTAATTTGCACTTGGTTGAGAAAGTATAAAAATGAAAGCAGTGCTATGCTATCCAATGTGATTGAATTTTCAAAAAGTCTGAGGAAAACAACAGAGGGTATCTGGCATATTAATTAGCAGGCTGACACAGGAAAAGGATATCATGAAAAGTCAAATAAAAAAAGAGCCAAGGAATCTGCTTTGATGACAAAAATAAAAAGAAACTTCATTACTGGAGCCAGGAGAGAGAGTTTTTCTTCTATAATTTGGGAGCCTTATCTCAAGTTCAGATCTCAAAAGGTGACGGTCAGGGCACGTGACCTGTGCTAAGTTCACAGTTGATGGGGGATGAAGCAGCTGGTGTGACCCTACAAGACCCATACGGCTCTAGTGAGTGGTAAAACTGTTCTCCAGGCTTCTACTATGGGTGGTACCATGCCTTCAGCCAGGAATACAAATGTGAAGGGGACATGGATTAATAATAACCACAGTGTTTGCAGGAGATCATCCAGGCAAGGTGGTGTGCAAGAAGATTAACTCCTGAAGATCCTAAAACCAGGGGAAGGTATGGGAGATGAAAGGGCAGTTCATTTGCTTTAAGGAGACAAATGTATTCAATTCAGGAAAGCTTACTTAAAATGCATTTATTTCATCAGGAGCTTTACAATAGCAAATTATATGGTAATGAACGTGGGGGTGAGTTTTGTCTCTAAGGTTTACAGAAATGGAATTTCTGCTGAGTCCTGGATTTAGGAGGACATGCCTTGATTGGCAAGATTTAAGAAGATGCAAGTGAGATCAGGAGGAAAGAGGTTATTTGATGATTACTTTCTTGAAATCCCCAAAATTGTAGAAGAAAGAACTCAGGCCTCAGTCAAAGAAGAGAAGGATCTGGCTACGTCTAAACTTCATGGTTCCCTGGGACTTCCCTGGGTCCAGTGGCTCCCAATGCAGGGGGCCCAGATTCGATCCCTGGTCAAGGAGGTAGATCCCACATGCTCCAAATAAGAGTGTGTGTGTCGCAACTAAAGATCCTACGTGCTGCAACTGAAATCCAGCACAACCAATATATAAATAACACAATTTTTTAAATGGCTGCTACCTGCTCTTGTCTGGCTTATGAGGCCCTTAACTAAGGCAAACTCAAGAGAAGAAGGCATTTGGTTTGGACATAAATGGTAAGTCAGGAGTGGCGCCCTGGAGTCTCGCTTCTTCTATTTTGGAAGAGGGACCTGGACATCAGAAGGATTTAGGTGGAGTTCAAACAATAAGATGACATAAGGAAGGACTTTGAAGGTACATAAAAGGACATTCAGAGTTTATGTCTTTCCAAGCATCTTGGGTACAGCTCTTGCTCCCAGTGGTGTGATCTCAACCTGCAAAAAGAACTGAAGAGCGTTTGAATTCCCCAACTTGATTGTTACCCTCACAAATCGTGTGGTAGTCACAGAAGAAGGTCCAATAAGAATCACGTCGAGCTGTGAAGATCCAGGAGGACTCCCTGGAGGAGGTGGGCAGGGGAAATGGGCTTATACAGAGAATTCTGAGTGATATCTGTTCTCCCATGAGTGTCATGTTTGAAGAAAGGTTTGGAATATATCAAATTGCACTTCATAAAGAGCACATGGCACATCTGACTGTTTTTGCTTAAAAACTCTGTTGGCCTTCCCCAAGCATCTTCAGGGCTGGGTCTGGCAGACACATCTGTACTCTTATGTCATCTTATGTAAATGCCATGGAACGTCACCATCACCAAGGCACTTTTGATTATTTTCAAGGATAACTGCCTGTCCAGACTGTATCTTGTGATTAATTTTTATCTAAAGTTCCAACTCAATTCTAATAACTAAAATTCAGGGACTTCCCTGGTGGTCCAGTGGCTAATACTCCATGTTCCCAATGCAGGGGGCATGGGTTCAATCCCTGGTCAGCAAACTGGATCCCACATGCGGCAACTAAGAGTTTGCAAGCCGCAACTAAAGATTTCACATGCCTCAGTGGAGATCGAAGATAAATAAAGTCAAATAAATAAATAAATATTAAAAAATAAAATTCAGTGGTCAAGGCTGAGACACAGCAAAATCAGAAACATCAGAAGCTCAGCATTAAGAGGAGGGTGTGCCCTTACAATCCAGAGGAGAGCTGAGTCACCTACATCCATCCTACATTCAGAACAGCCATCACAGTTATGGTACCCAAATAGCTACCGCCCAGCATGAATGAAAACACTGTTTGTTTTATATTAAAATAAAGAACACATGTTAATAGGTTTGAAAGGATATTCAACTAACTGATACGGCATTCAAATTGATGAATATCAGTCTCATCATCTTTGAATCCCCACAGAAGTTCAAAACACTTGTTTTAGCCAAAACACATGAGGCAGATAGGACAGAATGATAAAGAACCTTGAGAAACTGGGTGCCCACTCCCCACCCCTGGAAGAATATTTTCTGACAAGAAATGCAAGAAATGGAAGAAATGCAAACATGCTCCCCAGAACCCGACAATGACATGCAGTTACAGACAAACACTAATTAGATTAATGGCAATGCTCATTTAATGACCTTTTCTTCAGAATTTTCTCCCAAAGGACCAAAAAAAAAAAAAAAAATAGATTTACTCACGAGATAGTAAGGGATCATTTACTGAACAGAAAAAATAAATACTGTAATAACAGAGAGATACACGAATGGACTTAGGAAAAAGAAATATACAGGTTTTAAGGCCATAGACATCAGGAAAAAATATGCAAAATATTGAGAAAGAAACAAGCATCTTTCGAAAAATGAACTTTGAATGGAAGGGGTTAACTGCGTGTCATCTCAAAGCTTTCCTGGAGATGAAGTTACACATCTCAGAAAGAACAGAGGGGCCATGTGCTCACCCCATGTGTACAGGGAGTCACAACTGCATTTCCTTTTAGCATTGTTTTCTGAAGATTATAGTCCTACCTATTCAAATATGCTGTGGGGGGACATTTTAATATTTGGAGGTTTTACAAGAACACAAAAGACAGGCATGATTTTTCCTCTTGGTTACAATTAGGGACAGAGGAAAAGATTTCCACTATGGAAAAGATCAGTAGATTTGACTACATAAAAATTAAACAAATACCCACAAACTTCTGCATGCTATAATATATACAGTAAATGACACCATAAGACAAATGGTAAACTGGGAGGAATATTTACAGCACTACGATCAAAAGGCATGAAAACAGAAAGTAGAAGGCATTTCTAACGGCTGGGAGGAGGGTGGGGTGGGGCTAGTGTTCAGCGAGTTGCCAGATGAAAATATTCTGATGATCTGTGGCACAACAGTGAAAATATTAAACACTAATAAACTGAACAGTTAAAAGGGACTGGGGTTTCCAGGTGGCGCTAGTGGTACAGAACCTGTCTGCTAATGCTAGGGACATAAGATAAGAGATGCTGTCTGTGGGTCTCCTAGAGGAGGGCAGTTTGGTGGCTCTTATAAAAAATATTATATAGTACTGCAAAGTTTTTGATTCCCATCCTTTGATTCAAATGTATTTCTAAAAGTTTATCAGAAATGTGGGCAAAGAATTGAGGGTAAAAATGTAGACCACAGAAAATTTTATAATAGAATATCTTTTTAAAAAAACATTTTAAGTTTTTGTGGTGCTATCATATAATTACTGCAGATGGTGATTGCAGCCATGAAATTAAAAGACACTTGTTCCTTGGAAATAAAGTGATGACAAACCTAGATAGTGTACTAAAAAAGCAGAGATTTCATATAGTCCATATAGTCAAAGGTCCATATCGTCAAAGCTATGGTTTTTCTAGTAGTCATGTGCGGATGTGAGAGCTGGACATGAAGGCTGAGTGCCGAAGAACTGATGCTTTCATACTGTGGTGCTGGAGAAGACTCTTGAGAGTCCCTTGGACAGCAGGGAGATCAAACCAGTCAATCATAAAGGAAATCAAACCCTGAATATTCATTGGGAGGACTGATGCTGAAGCTCCAATACTTTGGCCACCAGATGCAAAGACCTGACTCATTGGAAAAGACCCTGATGCTGGGAAAGATTGAAGGCAGAAGCAGAAGGGGACAGCAGGGGATGAGATGGTTAGACGGCATCACTGACTCAATGGACATGAACTGGAGCAAATTCCTGGAGATAGTGGAGGACAGAGGAGCCTGGCATGCCACAGGATTGCATGCCAGGGGATTGCAAAGAGTCTGACATGACTTAGTGACTGAACAACAACAATCATATATAGGGAGCTTTGGGGCTGGGTCTAAAATCAGACTCATCTTTCCCCCAACTTCTTCCTTCACACCTATAACCGATGTATTGAAAAGTCCTATCATTTGCCTGCTAAGATGTATCCTAAAATGGTCTACCTCTGCATCTCTCCACAGAGATCACTGCAGTCCACTGCAGTCCAGAATAACCTCAGTGTCTCCCCATCATACATCTGTATATATACATTCCCCATATACATTTTCACCAAATACATCTATAGCTGGACACAGGGGCTCCTGTGATAAAACTCACTCTCCCAGCCTCCCTTGCTCTAGACGTGATCGTTCAGCTGAGTTCATGGGCTGATGGGATGGAAGCGGAGGTGGTGGATTCAGAGAAGGGTCATGTCCTTCGTGGAGAGGGGCACACCCTCCCCTTGCACGCTTGTCCTAGTCCTATTGGCTGCCACATGGACACGTCTGTTATTAATCTGGGGCTGTGTGGATAAGGTCAGTGTTTTTAGAGTCACTTGGCAAGAGGATAGAAGGATGCTATGTTCTACCCCTTGGGGCCACCTGGTAACGCTGCTCACATTCAGATGGGAGAGGTGGGGACAAGTAAACGCCACGGTTCTTAAGTCATGGTTATTTTACAGCAGCCAAAGTAGTCCTTTCTGATGTTCCCTTGCTCTCCCAAATCCATTCTCTACATACAGCCAGAGTGCTTTCTAAAAACATTCATCAGCACAGCGGCTGCTGTGCTGAAAGCCTTTCAGTGACTCCCTATCACACTGAAATATCCACCTCTGTTCTCTAGCTTACAAGCCTCCATGTGACCTTGAGCTCAACTCAAAGTATTCTCTCCTCATGGACTCATTATAGTCCAGGTGAGCTGGCCTTCCTTCTGTCTCTAACATTTCAAAAAAAGGTAACACATGTGAGTGATATTATATGGTCTTTGTCTTTCCTTTTCTGGCTTACTTGACTTAGTATGATAATCACTGTGTGCATCCATGTTGCTGCAAATGGCATCATTTCACTCTTTTTTATGGCCGGGTAGCACTCCATTGTATGTATGTATCACTTCTTCTTTATGCGCTAATCTGTGGATGGACATTTAGGCTGTTTCCATGCCTTGGCTGTCGTGAATACTGTTGCTGTGAACATAGTGGGGCGTGTATTTTTTTGAATTATAGTTTTTTCTGGTTATATTTCCAGGAGTGAGACTGTTGGATCTGGCACAAATGAACCTATCCACAAAACAGAAACAGACTCACAGACATACAGAAGAGATCTGTGGTTGCTAAGGGGGATGTGGGGAGGGAGGGGGTGGACTGGGACTTTGGGATTGGAAGAGGCAAAGTTCTGCCTTTGGAATGGATAAACAATAAGGTTCTCATGTACAGCACAGGGAACTATATTCAATATCCTGCCACAAACTATAATGGAAAAGAATATAAAAAGAATGTCTGTATGTACATAACTGAGTCACTTTGCTGTGCAGCAGAGATTGGCACAACATTGTCAATCAAACAAACTTCAATAAAAAAGAATATGCAGCACAAATGAGTAGATGACAGAATGATATCTGATTTCAAATACCTCTCAACAAATATATATGAACAAAAATAAAGTAAAAATGAAAATATACAGCAAAAGGTCTATTTAATGACCACTCCTCTAAAAACAAGTAAAATTTTTTCCCATCAAGTCAAAGGTGAAATGATGCAACTTTCTCTGGAAAAGGGACTCAAAACGCTCCAAATACAAAAAGACTGGGGAGTCAGGACCATGAAGACTTTAAGTTCCAGAGGAAGATGCTCAGAAGGTACTAGCAAAAAACTCCTCAGACCACATATGTTTTAATGCAATTTTAATGCAATTCATTCACTTCCATTCAAGAATTAGAGAGCATCCCCCAATATTCAGAGCAGCATTATTCACAATAGCCAAGGCATGGAAACAACCTAAGTGTCCAACCACAGATGAGTAGATAAAGAAGATGTGGTGTATATAAACAAAAGAATATGCCTCAGCCACAAAAAGGAACACAATTTTGCCATTTGCAGCAACACGGAAGAACTTGGAAGGCATTATGCTATAAGTGAAATAAGTCAAACAGAGAAAGACGTATATTGTATGATATCACTTATATGTGGAATCTAAAACAATACAACAGACTAGTGAATATAACAAAAAAGAAGCAGACTCACAGATCTAGAGAACAAACTAGGGTACCAGTTGGGAGAGGTGGTGAACAGGCGATATAGGGGTAAGAGAGAGGGAGATATGAAGTATTGGCTGTAAGGTAGGCTCAAAGACTTACTGTTACAACATGGGGAATATAGCTGATACTTTGTAATAACTGTAAATGGAGTGTAACTGTTTAAAATTGTTAAAAAAAAAAAAAGAATCAGTGAGCATATACACACCGCCTGCTGCTGCTGCTGCTGTCGCTTCAGTCATGTCCGACTCTGTGTGACCCCATAGATGGCAGCCCACCAGGCTCCTCTGTCCCTGGGATTCTCCAGGCAAGAACACTAGAGTGGGTTGCCATTTCCTTCTCCAAAGCATGAAAGTGAAAAGTGAAAGTGAAGTCGTTCAGTGGTGTTCGACTCTAGCGACCCCATGGACTGCAGCCCACCAGGCTCCTCCATCCATGGGATTTTCCAGGCAAGATTACTGGACTAACACTCTTCTTATCTTGGGAAACATGGGGACTAGGAACATTCCCTTTCCTGAAGACTTTACAACATAATTGCTAGAGAATTATTTATCTTTTGCATTTAGTAACTAAATGATTGTAATAAGAGCAAACATTTATTGTATGCTTGACTTCACTGGGCACTCTTCCAGGCCCTCTTGAATTATCACCGTCTCTTACATCAACCTTACGAGTATTATCTCTTTCACCCCTTGTAGATGAGGAAACTGAGCCAGAGTGAAATGAAGCATGGTTGCATAGCTAATAATGGCAACTCACTCCAGTATTCTTGCCTGGAGAATCCCAGGGACAGAGGAGCCTGGTGGGCTATAGTCCATGGGGTTGCAAAGAGTTGGACATGACTGAGCAACCAAACAACAACAATAGCTGCTAAGGGAGACTAAGATATACGTATATTTTATTTTGCTTCCCAGGAGGCTCATAAAGATGAACACAGAATGGAAAACAGGTGCCAGGATGAGGAACCTCTCTGAGCCTCAGTTTCCTCATCTGGAAATGGAGAAGGATTGTTTCAAATACTGCTCATTGCTTTGCAATATTTAATCTCTTGTTGTTTCCTTGTAACAGAACCTGAGCAAATGTGCCATGCTAAAAAGTAGACTTCCAACTAAGTATCCATATAACCAAGTTCTTGTTCATTGGATACACACAGAAATATTACATTGGCTTCTTATGAGGACTTCTTGAAAGGGAAAAGGAATGGATCCAATTCTATATCTCTTCCTTTTTCTGGCTGGCAGAATATGGATATGCTGGCTGGATCCCAGGAGCCATTTTGGACCACAGGGTAACCATAAGGATAGAATGTATGCCTTCGAGTGCTGAAGCAGAAATAAAGATGAAGACTGAGTCTCAGATAGCATGGGGCAATGTACCAGCCCTGCACTACAAACCTTAAGAGTTCTTTTACATGAAGGAAAAACACACTTGTATTAAAGTGACTACTGGCCAGGGCAAAGTGGAGTGAGTGGGTAGGGCTAGGCTTGGGGTTAAGGTTAGGGCGTGTTTTCAGCCAAACGCAATTCCTAACTGATAAAAACTGAGATTCTTCTAGCTCTGCCATTACACACACTTCTACAATTATATGTATCGTAGCCAGAAAGGGTGATGCAAGGTGAGAACTGTTTCAGAGACCAGGAGAGGACAGAAAGTAGATTCATGTGAGCAGGGATTCATGTAGGTTATGAAGAAGAGTGGGGTCTGAAACAGGCTGACAGTCTAGGCAGAAGAAATGCTGAACTCAGGAAACCAAGCAGACTGTCTGATGCTGAGCCAAGCAACAGAAGCCGTGTAGTGTATGGCTAACAGCTCATCAGACTAAAGGTGCTGAAAAGGGGAACAAATTCAAATAATTACTTATTCAAGACAAACGGTCTTGCCATTGCCAGTAACAGAACCACTAACAGCCTAAACGAAGGAGCACTGCTGTCACATATGAAATAATGTACCAGGGGAGATCTGGTGCCTTTAAAATATAATAAAAGAAATAGGTAATAAGAGCCCTTATCAACTGAAGGATCCCAACACCTTTACATCGCCTAATGAACAGTATAATAACCAACTTAGTGTCACTAGGCAACTGTCCATGTTACCTTGTATTGAAAGATTGATTCCTGACATCCTTTCATGGCCCCATAATAACTCTTGTCAATAATTCCTAATAGATGGTGAGGGGGAGACATGAGGCTGTCAATCCTTCACTTCCAACAGTAAAAGTACTTTTGTAACATGAGGAAGCTCAAAGTACTCTCAGCAGACTCTCAATCCCAAGCATTTGCACTGTGAAAACTCACATCAGGAAAACGTATGATTCCTTTGTAGAGAGACCCTGGGAAAAGGTGAGGCTAGATAAGGCATCGGTGTGTTTGTTGAGGTCAACCTGGGTGGTTAGTCGTCCCACAGGCAGTGTGGTCCATTGCATAGCAACCAGGGGGTGGATCCTTCTAAGGATGAAAACCCATCTCTATTCCACAAATCCTAGGAAACACATGGAGTGACTTAGAGACCTAAATCTTTTACAAGTTACTAATAGATGGCCTGTGAATGGATTATAGCTAACCCTTTCCTAGACAAGCTTGATTTAAAATAAAATTAGTTCTAACAAGGAGTTGACGGTTCACACTAAAACTATATGGATGTTTTCTGTTGAAAAGTTAGTAGGTCTTAAGAATTCAGACTTTTCCTTGGCTTTCCTGCATGGCTTTCCTTGAATTTCCTGCATGGCTTTCCTCTTGGCTAGGCCTTTTCATTGGGTAGGTATTTGTCAAATCACTTGTCACCTTCCACTCAGATGCTAGATCTGTTTGGTCTCTGCAGGTATACATGTTTAAGATCCTTGACTAGTCTCCAGTGTATCACACAAACACCTTGATAAAATCATCAATACTTTTCTTATAGTGGAAGACCCAAATCTAATGCGTGGATTTTAATTATTTTCTAAATAATATTTTAAAGATATATGTAAGTATGTATTTAGAATCAGCAATTTGCAGTACCTTTGTCAGTTCTCCCTGACCCTGGTTCTGGGCTCACTGACATTTTCCCAGTGCGTTTAGGTCATGTGTGTGATGCTGTGCCTTTCCCTGAGGTCTGTATTAACAGCCCAGGGCAGGGACTGTCTTACCATGGCCAGTGGGATGACTCCGATCAAGTCTTTCTGACTCACGTAGATCTTGGAGACACCCAAGTCAGACGTGATGTCTCCTGGATATTCAACCTGCCATGTGACAAGCTGTGTGGCTGGCGGGTCACCAGGTTCTTCGATTTCTACGTCGATCTGCATGACTTCATAGGAGGCACCGTTAGCACTGGACAGAAGGAGAGAGAAGGAGAGAACAACACTGAGGCCTGGGTGGGCGTGCCTGGCAGGCAACAGACAATTTCCACGCGCACTTATACTATCGTTCAAAGAGTCTGTCGGAAAAGCAATCTTCGATGACCATCGACAGATGAATGGACAAAGAAGATGTGATATATGCACATATATAATCTATATGATATATACATACATATTATACATATATTTATATATAACAGAAAATTACTCGGTCATAAAAAATGAAATAAATGCTATTTGCAGCAATGTGGATGGACCTAGAGATTATTATACTAGGTGAAATATGTCAAAGACAAATATCATATGACATCATTTATATGTGAAATCTAAAAAAGAGGGTTCAGGATGGGGAACACATGTATACCTGTGGCGGATTCATTTTGATATTTGGCAAAACTAATACAATTATGTAAAGTTTAAAAATAAAATTAAATTAAAAAAAAAATGAACTTGTTTACAAAACAGAAATAGACTCACAGACATAAAAAACAAACTTACAGTTACCAAAGGGGAAGAGGTAGGGGAGGGAGGAGAGATAAATTAGGAGTTTGAGATTAACAGGTACACACTATTATATATATGATAGATAAGCAATGTGGATTTACTGTATAGCACAGGGAACTATATTCAATATCATGTAATAATCTATAATGGAAAATAATCTGAAAAGAATAGACACACATATATATATGTATAACTTAATCACTTTGTTGTACACCTGAAACTAATACAACATTGTAAATCAACTATATACCAATGAAAAAAGAAAGGAAAAAAAAAAGATATTCAATATCCAAAAGATTTGAATATCCAATATCTTCAAGAAGATTCACAGCCTTGGCCTGGCCTTAGACACCATTGCTCAAGCTTCCCAACCCTTGTTTCTTGTGAGCTGCTCAGAGTCCCCAGAACAGGTGTTTGTGGATGACTACATGAAGTGCTGATTGAATTTCCTAAATATTTCTTCCCTGAGCTCCATCTAGGAGGACAGGATTCTTTCTCCCACTCCCAGAAATCTTTTTGCTGCCTATATTAGATTTTCCAAAGCCACAGTCCCTTCAAGTTGGATGCACAGAATTTTAAAGGTGTTTGAGGGTGATATGGCTTTTTATTTCTGGTGGGAATGAGAAAGAAGTGGAGAGAATCAGAGATGAGCCATGAACAGAAGACTGGGGCTATGGGACCCACACGGATGAGCAAGGAGAAGCAGCCAGATGTTACCTGAAAACAGGAGTGATTATGACAATGATTAATTTTCAGACGTCTTGGGTTTTCTGTAAACACATATCTGAAAATGAATCCAAGTCAGAATATCAGATGATTTTTTTCAGCTATTTTGGTTAGTTTAATTCACTGGCTACCTCTTCTTCTTTTTTACAGTCAGCTTTTATAAAATGTCTGCTTTTCTAAGTGACAGGCGAAAAAGATGCAGATGTGGTGCCATCCACACCCCAAGGGAAGATGTGAAGAAGTACAGGTGAGGGTTCACCAAGGAGGCAGCAAGGAGAGATGCTTTTTAACCCTACGTGACCAAAGCCACTTCCACCTATCAGATCTGTCTCTAGAGATCGGAATTTCATGTAACTGCAAAAATGATCACTGACCTTGACATTTAAGAGGATAAGAATTGGCCTTTAAGATAAGAAAAAGCTATTGAAACATTTATCATACCATCAGATCCATGCAAATGTACTCCAAGAAGCTTGGAGATAAATGGTGGGGAATTTGGAACATGAGGAGGAGGAGGGCAAGAAAGAGAAGGAATATCAGAAGATATTCCCAAAGAGAGAGCACCAGTCACAGAGGTAAACTCCCTGCATGAGCAGCGGCCTCTCACGTGGAACAGGAGTAGCTACAGTGAACCATGGGCAATGGTGAAAGCAAAATGGCACTGGCTTTGATTTTATGTAATTAGTTAATTTATTCTTTGTTTAAATTTTCTAGTTTTTATTGGAGTATCGTTGATGGACAATGTTGTGTTAGTTTCAGGTGTACAGCAAAGTGAGTCACTTATAAATCCATAATTCAAGCACTCCAGTGTTCATAGCAGCACTTTGCACTAGAGACAAGACACAGAAACAACACAAATGCCCGTTCATCACTGGCAGATGAATGGATATGTGGTGCATATATACAGTGGACTATTACTCAGCCATAAGAAAGAACAAAACAATGCCATGGCAGCAATATGGATAGACCTAGAGAAGGCAATGGCACCCCACTCCAGTACTCTTGCCTGGAAAATCCCATGGACAGAGGAGCCTGGTAGCTGCAGTCCATGAGGTCGCTCAGAGTCAGACACGACTGAGCGACTTCACTTTCACTTTTCACTTTCATGCATTGGAGAAGGAAATGGCAACCCACTCCAGTGTTCTTGCCTGGAGAATCCCAGGGACGGGGGAGCCTGGTGGGCTGCTGTCTATGGGGTTGCACAGAGTCGGACACGACTGAAGCAACTTAGCAGCATCAGTAGCAGAGATGATCACACTAAGTGAAGTAAGTCAGAGAAAGACAAATATGTATCACTTATATGTGGAATCTAAAAAAAATGTTACCAATGAACTTATTTAAAAAAGAGACTAGCACCTGATTTTTAAATCCTACAAGAATCACTCTCTCTCGGAAAGACGATGAACTCTTTAAGAAACAGTGGCTGTGATAAGAATTAGAAACAAATTGTGTAAGCCACTGTGGATTGATACCCTGTGCAGATTTCTTTTCCTAAGACGCATGCCGTTGCCTTTTTGGAACTCTGAACGACAGTTTCGACAAGCACAGGAAACTTGGGAAAGTGATACTAGAATGCATCTTGGTTTTTATATTTGGAATTCGCAAGCATTCCAGTATTCCTCTCCCATTCATGAAATGGGATAATCCTTCTTTTGGCTGTTATGAGCCTTGTCTTCTATGTTTAGTCACAAGGAAAGGGAAATTCACAGAGCAGAATTGGTAAAAGTTGAATTCAGAAACTCAACTCCACAATGAAGGCACGTGGGAATTCCTTCAGAGTAGTAATTCCTTGTATGCAATATCATGACCCTGCTCCATACTTTACACTGTTCTCTTTTTTGCCCCCCCTTCCAGGTGCCCTAACCTCAACAAAACTGCACAATTCCAGATTCCACTGGAATGTGGGACTTTTCTTACTGCCACATCCCCACCTTTTACTCACAGAGTTCACTTTATCAGAAATACCTTTATAAATCTCTCCATTTGGTCAAATTCTTCCCATTCTGCAAGACCCATCTAAAATAGCATCAGCTATATATATATATATATATATATATATATATATATATTACTTATTGGGATATAGTTGTTTTACAATGCTGTGTTAGTTTCTGCTGTACAAAGAACTGAATCAGCTATAAGTGTACATACATTCCCTCCTTCTTGTATTTCCCTCCCACCACCCCCCTCATCTTACCCATCTAAGTCACCACAGAGCACCAAGCTGAGTTCCCTGTACTATATGGTGGCATATAATTAGTCATCTATTTTATACATGGTAGTGTATATGTGTCAATCTCAATCTCCCAATTCATCCCACCCCCTTTCCCCCAACCCCATGTTCATCCATCCATTCTCTAGGTCTGCATCTCTATTCCTGCTCTGCAAATAGGTTCATCCATGCCATTTTTCTAGATTCCACATATATGCACTAAATATTTTTCTCTTTTGGACTTACTTCATTCTGTATGACAGATTCTAGGTCTATCTAGAATGAAATGACCCAATTTCATTCTTTTTCATGACTGAGTAATATTCCATTGTATATATGTACCACATCTTATCCATTCTCCAAAGAAGACATATGGATGGCCAAGCAGCACATGCAAAGATGTTCAATATCACTAATTATTAGAGAAATGCAGATCAAAACTACAATGAGGTACCATTCCACACTGGTCAGAATAACAGTAATGTTTAAAGTGCTCTATTTACTTCTTCTAATTTTACTCCTTCAGTAATCTTGCACCATTCTCCTATCAAGTCTGATTTTCTTTTTGCCCTTAGATCCATTGCCTGGCCAAAGGGTAAAGCAAACAGTTTCTTTTGAGCTAACTTTCCTCTATTTGATTTGCTGATGCAAACAACGTAGGTTGGAAACGCTTAACCTGGCAGCCAGAGCAAACTCTAGGAAGGTCACGTATTCTGAGATTGTGTGTTTTTCTTGAATGGTTCCTTAGCGTGCAGGAGCTTCTCGGTATTTCTGATGCACTAGGGTGTGCACCAGGTCCCTGACAGTTTCCTCTGCAAATTCTGCATATGGTGATCTAGCTTTGGAAGAACTCACCTTGTGTGTCTTAGCAAATCACTGGAAATTTGAATTTTAGTAACTTTTTGTAAATATTTAGCACTTGAGAGTTTCCAGAACTCTTCCATATTTGGCACTATTTATCACTTCTTCATGTTTAACTGGAAAGCTAAGGACTGTATCTTTGCAGTTGGAGTGCTTGGGTGTTAGCCTGAAATACTCTGAAAAGAGTAGTCATCCTTAGGCTGTTCCCAGAGTGCCTTGTGCAGAGGACAATACGTGGTATCTACTGTGTTACAGGAGACAAAGTACTGTGAAGTGGAAGCTTATGAAATATGTCTGCATATATCATATGCAGTGTTTCTCCACTTTACCCAGGGATTAGAAATACCTGGGGAGAACTTCACAAATAAACTAATGACCAGGCAACACTCTGAGTTCTGATTGTTTCTGAGTGGGGTGAGGCACAGATTTTGTTTTTTCTTTTCTCTTATCCTTTTTTTCTTTGTCATTTCCCTTTCTTTCTCTTTCTTTCTTCTCCTCTTCCACCCCTTTCCCTCCGCTTCCTCCTTCTTCTCTCTCTCCCCTCCCTTCCTTGCTTCCATCTTTCTCTCTTTCCTTTGATCCAGGTCATGCTATTATACCACCAGATCATGAGCAACTATGTTAGAAGTTTTAAAATTTAATTATATGGATACCCACACTCTTGGAAATGTTTTGTATATAAAGGTATTTGAAATGGAATGTCCTAACTGAGCAGATTTGGGAAATATGATCAGTAAAATCTGTGAAGACACAGATGAACCAAGAAGAAGAAACATTCAGGGTTTCCAATGTCCATCAGTGAGAGAATGAGGAAGGAAAAGAACAGAGCTCCAGCCAAGGGCGCCTGGGGGTCTGGAGCAGCGTAAAGCGTTCAGATGCCACTTTCAGTGGCCCTAGACTCAGCCCCAACCATTCTGCCTCCTTCTTCTCCTTCCCTCAGTGTTAGCCGCTCAGTTGCATCTGACATTCTGCGAAAGCATGAACTGTAACTTGCCAGTTTCCTCTGTCCATGCAATTCTCCAGGCAAGAAAACTGGAATGGATGGCCACTCCCTCCTCCAGGGGATCTTCCTGATTCAGGGATCAAACCAGGGCTCCTGCATTGTAGACAGATTCTTTACCACCACCAGGGAAGCTCCCTCCCTGCAGAGACCGAGTTAAACAATTAGCAACAGGGATGGGCAACGCTTTATGCGTGAACTCCATCTGGAAGGCAGTATCGCAGTCGAGTTTGAGCAGAGTTTGCATGGAAGACAGTGCAGTCACCCATGGAGAGGCTCAGTTCTGGATTGCGGACCTCAGAGCACTGTGGGCATGGAGCTGCCTGCAGGTTTAGGTTCTTCCACTGGCGTGGCTCCTACCAGCAGAGGAAGCCAAGAGCAACCTTCCTGCCCTGTCTTGCTTTTAGCTGTCCTTTGCACACAAGACAGAAATGGAAGCAACGGTATGGTAATGCACCCTCTTAGGGACTCCTCAGATCCCTACTGACTGGTTCCACCTCAGTTGGCTTGGAGGCATCTCTTAATAGTTCTCTTTCACAGAGAAGTTGAATAATATATCCTTGATTTGAGGAACTCTTCTTATTTGCCTATAGCTTCCCCCTACATCGGAGAAGGCAATGGCACCCCACTCCAGTACTCTTGCCTGGAGAGTCCCATGGACGGAGGAGCCTGGTGGGCTGCAGTCCATGGGGTCGCTAGGAGTCGGACATGACTGAGCAACTTCACTTTCACTTTCCCCCTACATGGGCCACTTGGTGCATTGGGTTCAAAATCTCAGCCTTTAATTTCTTAATTTTAAAAAGTGTTATTTATTTATTTATTTTTTGCTGTGTTTGGTCTTCACTGTCACATTCAGGTTTTCTCTAGTTGCGGCGAGTGGGGGCTACTCTTTGTTGCAATGCACAGACTTCTCACTGCAGAGCCTTCTCTGGTTGCAGAGCTTGGGTTCTAGTGCATGGGCCCAGTAGTTCCGGTGCATGGGTTTAGTTGCCCCTCGGCATGTGGGATCTTCATAGACCAGGGATCGAATCCATGTCCCCTGCACTGGCAGATGGATTCTTCACCATTGGATCACCAGGCAAGTCCCCAAATCTAAGCCTTTTAGATAAGCAATAAGGACCCACTGTGTGGCACAGGGACTGATATCCACTATCTTGTAATAACCTCTAACGGAATCTAATTTGAAAAACATTGAATCGCTATGCCATACACCTGATACCAACATATTGTAAATCAACCAAACTTTAATAAAAATCTAAGTGTTTTTCACCTTTAAAGACACATGGTTTTTGACATAGCCTGCTGTTGTTCAGTTGCTAAGTTGTGTCTGACTCTTTGCAACCCCATGGACTGTAGTCTGCCAGGCACCTTTGTCCCTGGGATTTCCCAGGCAAGAATACTAGAGTAGGTTGCCATTTCCTTCTCCAGGGTATCCTCCTTACCCAGGGATCGAACCCACATCTCCTGCATGGGAAGGTGATTTCTTCACCTCTGAGCCACCAGAGAAGCTCTGCCATAGCCTGAGGCTTCCCCAGATTTAAGGAAAAGAAAACACCCTTTCAGAAAACAAGGCTCTGGGTCAGCTCAGACAGTCAATGACCACATCCTCCAGGATCAAATGGAACCACCCCAGCGCATCCCAAGGTCAAGGAAAGGCATCACTTTCAAACAAAAAGAAAATCTTCTTTTGGATGGACATGCTTCTTTTCCCAAAGTGATGGAATAATTACCACTGAGTATTTTGAATGTGAGCTGTTTTAAAAGCATTTTATGTCTTACCTCTTGCTATCCTCACAGTATTACAATAAATAGCTGTTATTTACTCCCAGTTGGTAGATGAGGAGTTTGGGGTCAAGGAGGGTAAACCATCTTTCCAGGGTCACCCAGCTACTGAGAAAAGGATCCAAGAGATCTGGGTACAGGATGCCCAGTTTGCATCCGTGGGTTATAAACCCCTATCTCTTTTTCCACTGCCAGGACAGGTATGCTTATTAGCAATAAAGATCAGTAAAACAACTTTTCAAACCCCAAGAGAAACACAAGTCAAGGCATTACACAGGGCTTCCTCAAGACCCCAAATTGGATGCTTCGAGTGAATTCTGTATAACCAAAGCTGGAACATTTTTTGTAACAAGATGCTTGAGATGAGCTTGCCTTTAGGGTCTTCAGCCAACTATTTTAAGTTCCACAATGTGTCCATAAATCAGAACAGAGATGTGGAAACAAGAGTATTAGATACGGAGGCCTACCATCATCATTTGGAGAGATGAGAAACCATGCAGACACGGACCTCCCAGCATTAGAACAGTTAGGAGCTACGTATTTGAGATGCAAGTCAATGCATGTTGAAGTTACCTGTATTTTTTTTTTTTCCAGCTTAGAAAATCAACATATTATGGTTAAAAAAAAAAAAAAGTGTGCCAAAGATCAGAGTGCATTCTGTAACCAACCACGTGGACAACGGGTTTCCACCACAAGTGTGAGTGTCCTGGGTGATATGGTGGGGTGGATGGGGGGAAGCAGAGAGTGGCATTTCATTTGCAACTTAGGTTTCTTTTTCCCAGATGGCACTCTATAAGATAAATAGGTAAAACTGCTAGAAACAAAGGAAAGCTGGAGAGAGAGCACATCTAGTATCTGAATGACTGCCCTTAGGAAAATTGTTCCAGATGAGTTCTAAAAACTTCAGGACACTTTCTAGAGGTCGTGTGAATGAGAGCCACTTATGACCGGGGAGCAAATGGTGATGGACAGTGTCAGGGTTCCAACCAAGTCTCCTCATATCTCTTCATCATTTCCACATGCCTTAACTCCTGGCTTCTAAGTGCTTTTTCTTTTTTAAATTTTACTTTTTTTAAAATTATTTACACAATTTTTAAAGGTTACTGTCTATTTATAGTTATTACAAAATTATCAACCATATTCCTTGTGTTATACAGTGAATCCCCGAGCCCATCTTACACCCGATAGTTATACTACCCACCCCCTCCCTCTGTATTGCCCCCCTTCCCCCTCCCCACTGGTAACCACTAGTTTGTTCTCTATATCTGTGACTGCTTCTTTTTAAAGTTATATTCACTAGTTTGCTGTAAATCTTTTTATATTTCAGATATAGGTGATATTATATATTATTTAGGAGAAGGAAATGGTGACCCACTCCAGTATTCTTGCCTGGGGAATCCCACGGATAGAGGAGCTTGGCGGGCTATAGTCCACGGGTTTGCAAATGAGTCAGATACGACTTAGTGACTGAACAGCAACAACATACAGTATTTGTCTTTCTTTGACATATTTCACTAAGCATAATACCCTCTAGGTCTATCCATGTTGCTGCAAATGGAAAAATATCATTCATTGTTATGATTGAGTACTATTCCGTTAGGATTTTCCAGGTGGCACACTGGTAAAGAATCCGTCTGCCAGTGCAGGAGATGCAACAGACTTGGGTTCGACCACTGGGTCAGGAAGATCCCCTGGAGGAGGGCACGGCGACCCACTCCAGTATTCTTGCCTGGAGAATCCCATGGACAGAGGAGCCTGGCGGGCTATAGTCCATGGGGTCTCAAAGAGTCGAACACAACTGAGCACGCACACTTATACTGTACCATTCCACTGTATGTATGTACCACATCTTCCTTATTCATTCATCAGTTGAGGACCACTTAGGTTGTTTCCATGTCTTGGCTATTGTAAACAATGTTCCCATGAACACTGGAGTGTATGTATCTTTTCAAATTACTGTTTTTGTTTCTTTCAGATATATCCCCAGGAGTGGAATTGCTGGGTCATATGGTAGTTCTAGTTTCATTTTTTGAGAGCCTTCTATACTCTTCTCCACTGTTGCTGCACCAGTGTACATCCCCACTCACAGTGTAGGAGGGTTCCCTTTTCTCCACATCTAAGTGCTTTCATTTGTAATGATATCTACCTGTGACTCTCCCTGGATGGCTTTTCTTGAGTTTCTGGAGCCATCTTGCCCGCAAGTACAAAGGGCTGCATGTGCTGTAGAGATCACTACCCTTGGAGGCTGCTCTTGGGCAGAGCCTGATGGTGCAGAAGGTGAGCTCTCACCTCCAGCTGAATCAGTTGGAGGCACTGAGCGTGCTCCATGGGCTCCCTATGGGGTTAGGCTAAAACCACCCTGCACGTGACTTTGAAAACAGCATGAGTGCCTGGGCTCTTCTCTCCTTCTTCTACTCTCCCTGACCTCTTATTGATTTATGGGGGACATTTCCTTTATAAATCACACACAGTCTTGGCTCAGGATCTGCTTGTTGGGAAACTGAAGGAATTTTTCAAATAAAGAAGACACCACTGGCAAATGACAAATGCTGTGTGGATGATTCTATCAATGAAAGAGACATGAGGAATGAGTGAAGGGGTGGAGGAGCCATTAGTCCAGGCACTAACCCTTTCCAGCTCCACCTGCAGGTATCCTTCTGACCAAGCCAGTATTTGTCTGCAGTGGCATTTTGGAACTTTGCATCAAATCCAGACATGGGCAACTAGATGTCTCCTAAATGCAAGTGCCATGGACTTCTTTTTCCTTCCCTTCACATCTCATGTTCAAGATTAAAATAAGGCTATTATTCAAAAAAATTGTTTTTCTCAGACATTATCACAGGATGAAGGTTTTCTATTACTGACATCTTTTTTCTAACTTTTTCATTAACATTTCAGAATAAAAACCTCTCTTTAGGAGAAAAAATAGACACGATCCTTTTAATGTATGTACTTTATAATTAGGGCTTCCCTGATGGCTCAGTGGTAAACAATCCACTTGCCAATGCAGGAGATGTAGGTTTGATCACTGGGTTGGGAAGATCCCCTGAAAAAGGAAATGGCTACCCACTCCAGTATTCTTACCTGGAGAATTCCAGGGACAGAGGAGCCTGGTGGGGTACAGTCAGGGGTCACAAAGAGTCAGACAGACTGAGCGATTGAGCTTGTACACACTTTATAATGAAGTTTTTGTCCCCATAAATTTGTCTTACCATGTCCTCTGTTTCTACCTTATAATACTCTGAGGTTGGGTAACCAGAGTACTTCTGGAGAAGCAAAATGGAAAGCTTGCAGCTTGAATCAAATTATGCTACATTTCCTCCTTTTATCTATGCTTTCTTGCTTTCCCTGCCAATATTTACTTTATTCATTCGTTCACTCAAGTGATATGTGAGGAATTCTTCTTATTTATTGGACACTTCTGGGTGATAGAGATGCAGATACAAAAGTTAGCTTAAAAAGATGGAGATCCAGTGGTTGCCCAGGCCAAGCTGATTCTAAACATTTCCTTCTACCTCCACATCCACTGACATCATTTTAGTAGCTTGACTTTGACTGGAGTGGAAATACTTTCTTTTCTAAAATTTTTTATTGGGGTATAGTTGATTTATAATTTTGTGTTACTTTCTGCTGAACAGCAAATTGCATCAGTTATATATGCATATATATCCCCCCTTTTAGATTCTTTTCCCATATATGCCATTACAGAGTATTGAGTAGAGTTCCCTGTGCTGTACAGTAGGTGCTTATTAGTTATCTATTTTACATATAGTAGTATGTATACATCAATCCCAATCTTCCAATTTAACCCTCCTCTGCTTACCCTCTGGTAACCATAGGTTTGTTTTCCACATCTGTAACTCTATTTCTGTTTTGTAAATAAGTTCATTTGTACCCTTTATTTAGATTCCACATGCTCAGTTCAGTTCAGTTCAGTCACTCAGTCGTGTCCAGGCCTCCCTGTCCATCACCAACTCCCGGAGTTCACTCAGACTCATGTCCATCAAGTCAGTGATGCCATCCAGCCGTCTCATCCTCTGTCATCCCCTTCTCCTCCTGCCCCCAATCCCTCCCAGCATCAGAGTCTTTTCCAATGAGTCAACTCTTCGCATGAGGTGGCCAAAGTACTGGAGTTTCGGCTTCAGCATCATTCCCTCCAAAGAAATCCCAGGACTGATCTTCAGAATGGACTGGTTGGATCTCCTTGCAGTCCAAGGGACTCTCAAGAGTCTTCTCCAACACCACAGTTCAAAAGCATCAGTTCTTCGGCGCTCAGCCTTCTTCACAGTCCAACTCTCACATCCATACATGACCACAGGAAAAACCATAGCCTTGACTAGATGGACCTTTGTTGGCAAAGTCAAGTCTCTGCTTTTCAATATGCTATCTAGGTTGGTCATAACTTTCCTTCCAAGGAGTAAGCGTCTTTTAATTTCATGGCTGCAGTCACCATCTGCAGTGATTTTGGAGCCCAGAAAAATAAAGTCTGACACTGTTTCCACTGTTTCCCCATCTATTTCCCATGACGTGATGGGACCGGATGCCATGATCTTTGTTTTCTGAATGTTAAGCTTTAAGACAACTTTTTCACTCTCCACTTTCACTTTCATCAAGAGGCTTTTGAGTTCCTTTTCACTTTCTGCCATAAGGGTGGTGTCATCTGCATATCTGAGGTTATTGATATTTCTCACGGCAATCTTGATTTCAGCTTGTGTTTCTTCCAGTCCAGCGTTTCTCATGATGTACTCTGCATAGAAGTTAAACAAGCAGGGTGACAATATACAGCCTTGACGTACTCCTTTTCCTATTTGGAACCAGTCTCTTGTTCCATGTCCAGTTCTAACTGTTGCTTCCTGACCTGCATACAGATTTCTCAAGAGGCAGGTCAGGTGGTCTGGTATTCCCATCTCTTTCAGAATTTTCCACAGTTGATTGTGATCCACACAGTCAAAGGCTTTGGCATAGTCAATAAAGCAGAAATAGATGTTTTCCTGGAACTCTCTTCCTTTTTGCATGATCCAGCGGATGATGGCAATTTGATCTCTGGTTCCTCTGCCTTTTCTAAAGCCAGCTTGAACATCCGGAAGTTCATGGTTCACATATTGCTGAAGCCTGATGGTGTCATATGATTATTCATCTTTATCTGTTTGATTTATTTCATTCTGCATGACAGTCTCTAGGTCCATCCGTCTTATTGCAAATGGCATTATTTTGTTCCTTTTTATGGCTGAGTAATATTTCATTGTATATATGTACCACACCTTCCCTATCCACTCCTCTGTCAATGGACATTTAGGTTACTTCCAGGTACTGGCTATTATGCACAGTGCTGCAATGAACATAGGGGTGCAAGTATCTTTCCAAATTATAGTTTTCTCCAGATCTATTGCAGAAGCAAATGATGACCCACTCCAGTATTCTGACCTGGAAAATTCCATGGGCAGAGGAGCTTGGCAGGCTACAGTCCATGGGGTCACAAAGAGCTGGACACAACTGAGCACACACACACTGGATACAAGCCCAGGAGTGGGACTGAGAGATCACATAGTAACTCTATTCTGCTTTTTAAGGAACCTCCATACTGTCCTCCATAGTAGCTGCACCAATTTACATTCCCACCAACAGTGTAAGAGGGTTCTGAGGTTGGGGGGAATAGTCGTGCCATGGAAACTGGCAAACATCATAGTCCAGGGTTCACTCTTAGCCCCCAAAGAGCAGATGGATAAAGATTCTTGCTTTTCCAGAGCATACATTCTAGTGAGGAAGATGGATATGAAATAAATGATCCAGTCAGAAAATGTAATTAGCCACTGTAAGAAGAGGTGAGAGACAGAAGCAGCTGGTGAGATGAGAGCTATGTTAGAGGACCCTCCTGTACTCAGGGAGATAAGGATGCATTTCCTGGTGTAACAAGCCTTGGCCTGTGATCTCCAGGCCAAGTTCCAGGCTGGTTTCCAGGCAGAAAGAACTGCACATACAAATGCCCTGAGTTCGGAGGGAGCAGGGTGGGTTGAAGAAAACAAAAGAAACCAGCGTGACTGGAAGATGCAGAGGGCTTAGAACTGAGGCATGAGAGATACACTGAAGGGTGAGTAGAGGGAGAGAGTCCTTGTAGCCACATTCAGAGTTGTTGTTTATTTTTTTTTTTTTTCAGAGTCAGCAAACTATGGTCGGTGGTCAAATCCAGCCAAAGCTTGTCTGTGTATAGATCCTGGGCTAAAAGCAGCTTTGCCATTTTTAAACATTGTTTAAAAAGAAACAAGATTATGCAGGCTAGAAAGCATATGGCCCACAAAGCCAAAAATATTTACTATCTTACCCTTTATGGGAAAAGTTTGCAAATCTCTTTATCATAAGGGAAATGGGAAATTATTAAACCTTAAAAAAATAATAAGCTAACATTGATTTCCATATATAAATGCTTGGAAATAATCATCACTGGAAGATATTAGGAGGTGGGGAAATATTTATTCCTAAGGATGAAAAATAAATTTGGATTTAAGAGTTGATCTGAGACTGTTCGGAATGAGAAAAACAGGAAACGAAAAAACACAAATGTATGCACAAGCCCTGGAATAAAAACTGTATACCTAGGATAAGAATTCACAGACCGGACTTATTGTTATAAGATAACTTAAAAAGTACAGAATGACACAGAGAATTATATTCAATACCCTATGATAAACCATAATGGAAAAGAATACTAAAAAAACAAATAATGCATATGTATGTATACCTGAGTGACTTTGCTGTATAGCAGAAATTAACACAACCCTGTGAGTCAACAATACTTCAATTTTTTAAAAAAAGTACAGAATGATAATTGAACTAGGAACAATAAGTCAAGCTAAACTATAGATCTCTGAAATAGGGAAAAATGAAAAAAGTCACACTCTTTCAGATGAGCTATGAGTCCTACAAAAATGTCTGCAGAACATTAGAATTTCAAACTGCGTAAGGGACATTCTTCATTGTGTGGAACCATCTGTCATTCTGGGCCCCACCTACAGGTGCTGAAAGCAAACCCCAATCATCACGATGACTATCACTATGCTAAGCCACACTCAACACTCTCTAAAGAGAAGTACAGGCCTGCTGTGTGTCTACGATCCTTCCGTATTTTTTCTGTCTTTAGGAAGTCCTTCTGTAAACCAGGTGGGGTACAGAAATGGTTATTTCCTTTCTTTTCTTCCAGTTGCACATCCTATTTTTAGCACTGAGAGCCTTCATGTAAAACTGTGAGTGTAGGGTCAATGGGGAAGAAGTTGGGGAAGGGATGAAACAAGAGGAGGCCTTTGGATGGGGGAGGCAGTGATTACTTGCTCATATCACCATGTGGTGGGGGGCAGGTTCCCCTGAAACTCATGACCACTCCTATCCTCCATCTGAGCACCCAGGGAAGGTTCTTGACCAGAGTATGCTGGGTGGGTTTGCAGTGGGAATGCAGATGGAGGGTGCTCCAGATCAGTCCATGATGGGTGGGAGTCAAGAGAGCCTGCCATAAGGAAGTCAGTCCAAGAAGTGAGGACTCCCCCGGAAAAGTGGCCACCACCTTCTTGATCAAGCCATTTCTGATCCCTCACCTGGATGCCTCCCACTGTAGAGTTTGGCTTTTGTCTTCATTGTTCTGATGACAAAGGTGACTTGTAGAGTCTGCATGTCAGCATATAGCTCCTTCTTGGATAGGCCTATTGCTGGGGTCTGATGGAAGGGACTATAGGGGTCAAGCATTCAAACCATGAATGGGTTTGTCTTTGTCTAGAAACACAAGTTTCCATGGTGGCTCAGATGGTAAAGAATCCACCTGCAACGCAGGAAATCTGGGTTCAATCCCTGGGTTGGGAAGATCTCCTGGAGGAGGGCATGGCAACCCACCCTAGTATTCTTGTCTGGAGAGTCCCACGGACTGAGCAGCCCAGCGGGCTACAGTTCACGGGGTCACAAAGAGTCAGACATAACTGAGCGACTAAGCACACACAGAGAAACACAAACGAAGTTCTGTAGTCAGGGCATCCGGGGGCACACCAGGACATTACACCTGCCAAAGCAGCCCTAGAGTCCCAAGTCTAAATAGGATTCCATCATAAGGGAGGATGGTTTGAAAACACCATGATGGCTACAGTGCTGAGAATGGATTACAGGTGAATCAGAGAATACCAGGTAGATATTTAAAGAAATAAGGCCGTGGGAGAGACACACTTAAGCTTGGGTGGGCAGTAGGAATTTGCAGGACTGAGGCTCAGGGTGTATATATACGAATTTCTGTCTTGAGTTTTTTACTTTTTTTCCATTTTATTAAACTTTTTTAAACTAAAATTTTTTATTTTGTACTGGAGTATAGCCGATTAACAACATTGTAATAGTTTCAGGTGGACAGCAAAGGGACTCAAGCCATACGCGTACATGTATCTATTCTCCCCCAAGCTCCCTCCCACCCAAGTTGCCAGCTAACACTGAGCTGAGTTCGCTGTGCTTTGTTGTTCCCTGGTGGCTCAGTCAGTAAAGAATCCACCTGCAATGCAGGAGACCCGGGTTCTATCCTTGGGTCGGAAAGATCTCCTGGAGAAGGAAATGGCAACCCACTCCAGTATTCTTGCCTGGCGAATCCCATGGATAGAAGAGTCTGGGAGGTTAGAGTCCATGAGGATGCAAGAGTTGGACACAATTTAGCAACTAAACCACCACCACCCTGTGCTGTACAGCAAGTTCCTGTTGGTTATCTATTTTATTATTTTTTTTCAATTAATAGTAATTTTTATTTATTTATTTATTTTTATTTTTTTAATTTAATTTTATTTTTAAACTTTACAATATTGTATTGGTTTTGCCAAATATCGAAATGAATCCACCACAGGTATACATGTGTTCCCCATCCTGAACCCTCCTCCCTCCTCCCTCCCCATACCATCCCTCTGGGTCATCCCAGTGCACCAGCCCCAAGCATCCAGTATCGTGCATCGAACCTGGACTGGAGACTCGTTCCATATATGATATTATACGTATTTCAATGCCATTCTCCCAAATCATCCCACCCTCTCCCTCTCCCACAGAGTCCAAAAGACTGTTCTATACATCAGTGTCTCTTTGGCTGTCTCGTATACAGGGTTATTGTTTTTAAACATAGCGCTGGGCACCTGTTCATCCCACACTGTGTTGATTTTTTAAACTCCTGTTGATAGAGTCATGATCTTCCTGCCCAATGACTGTGAAGACACTAGTTATCACCTACAATTGCAGGTTTGCCCGTAAAAAGATACACCACAAATACATTCACTGCTCCTTATAACCACAAACACACAAAAGCATACAGACCAGGTTTCCCTACAGCAAGGAAGGGAAAATGAGAAAACAGAAGGCAGGGAAGATAGCGGAAGAAATATAGGGGCTCCTTGTATCTGGACAAGGGCTCTGTGATGCCGTTGATGGAAATGTAGACCTCATTCGGTGATCTCTCCACACTCAGCATCTGCATCCTAAATGTCCATCATAAATGTCACTGTTGTGTGAACTCTTATATAGAGAATGCATAAACAACAAGGTCCTACTGCACAGCACAGGGAACTATATTCAATATCCTGTGATAAACCATCATGGAAAAGAATATGACAAAGAATGTATAAATGTGTGTAACTGAATCACTTTGGCATACAGGAGAAATTAAATCAAATATTGAAGTAAAACATTAAATGTCATCACTGATTGCTATTTGTATATGGAACACAATCACATGCAAACACCATGCAAATCTACTGCAAAGGGATATTTTTAATTTTTTAAAAACTGTCATATTTAATCAAATCCACCAGTGGAATTTCGAAGACAATTGCTTGCATTACTTGAGTCACACATGAAATGATTGACAAACAAAGGCTTGGTAGACTTAAACATATTAAGAGAAAATATACAAGGATTATGACAATTTAGGAATGTCAAAAACATACGATGTAACAAAGGCACAAGTCTTTGAGAAAAGTTAATGAAAACCTAGATTACTTTTTAAAAATTGATCAAAACTGAAAGTTCCCCCTCCCCCAAAGATTACTTCTCCGCTCAAGGAATACTGGTTTCAGTCTTTATCTGAGAACAAGACCATAATTCTAACTTTTGCATATTTAAGGTGAAATAACCTGATCATGTCTTAAGCTTCATTTACAAATTGTAAGTTCCTAATCAAATGCATTTTAAACTACTTTTACTATGACATTTCAACCTCTATTTGACATAGATGGACTTGGCTGGAAGTATAGTTTATTTACAAGGTTGTGTTAGTTTCAGGTGTACAGCAAAGTGAATCAGTTATCAGATCAGATCAGATCACATCAGTCGCTCAGTCGTGTCCGACTCTTTGTGACCCCATGAATTGCAGCACGCCAGGCCTCCCTGTCCATCACCAACTCCCGGAGTTCACTGAGACTCACGTCCATCGAGTCAGTGATGCCATCCAGCCATCTCATCCTCTGTTGTCCCCTTCTCCTCCTGCCCCCAATCCCTTCCAAAATCAATTCTTTTCCAATGAGTCAACTCTTCACATGAGGTGGTCAAAGTACTGGAGTTTCAGCTTTAGTATCATTCCTTCCAAAGAAATCCCAGGGCTGATCTCCTTCAGAATGGACTGGTTGGATCTCCTTGCAGTCCAAGGGACTCTCAAGAGTCTTCTCCAACACCACAGTTCAAAAGCATCAATTCTTCGGCGCTCAGCCTTCTTCACAGTCCAACTCTCACATCCATACATGACCACAGGAAAAATATACATATATCTTTTCCAGGTTCTTTTCTTAAGTAGGTTATTACAGAATATTGAGTAGCATTCCCTGTGCTATACAATAGATACTTATTAGTTATCTATTTTATATAGTAATGTGTATATGACCTGCTGCTGCTGCTGCTAAGTCAAATCAGTCATGTCTGACTCTGTGCGACCCCAGAGATGGCAGCCCACCAGGCTCCCCCGTCCCTGGGATTCTCCAGGCAAGAACACTGGAGTGGGTTGCCACTTCCTTCCCCAATGCATGAAAGTGAAAAGTGAAAGTGAAGCTACTCAGTCGTGTTCAACTCCTAGCGATCCCATGGACTACAGCCTACCAGGTTCCTCCGTCCATGGGATTCTCCAGGCAAGAGTACTGGAGTGGGTTGCCATGATCTAGATGGACTTAAAATTATTTTTTAAAAAGTATGTATTGTCCTCAGCAAAAGAGGTTCCAATACTCATAGTAAAAGAGACACGGGACTGAAGTGGGAGGAATCAGTTCAGTTCAGTCCAGTTCAGTCACTCAGTCATGTCTGACTCTTTGACACCCCATAAACTGCAGCATGCCAGGCCGCCCTGTCCATCACCAACTCCCAGAGTTCACCCAAACTCTTGTCCATTGGGTCAGTGATGCCATCCAGCCATCTCATCCTCTGTCGTCCCCTTCTCCTCCTGCCCCCAATCCCTCCCAGAATGAAGTCTTTTCCAATGAGTCAACTCTTCACATGAGGTGGCCAAAGTACTGGAGTTTCAGCTTTAGTATCATTCCTTCCAAAGAACACCCAAGGCTGATCTCCTTCAGAATGGACTGGTTGGATCTCCTTGCAGTCCAAGGGACTCTCAAGAGTCTTCTCCAACACCACAGTTCAAAAGCATCAGTTCTTCAGCACTCAGCTTTCTTCACAGTCCAACTCTCACATCCATACATGACCACTGGAAAAACCATAGCCTTGACTAGACGAACCTTTGTTGGCAAAGTAATGTCTCTGCTTTTGAATATGCTATCTAGGTTGGTCATAACTTTCCTTCCAGGGAGTAAGCATCTTTTAATTTCATGGCTGCAATCACCATCTGCCATGATTTTTGAGCCCCCCAAAATAAAGTCTGACACTGTTTCCACTGTTTCCCCATCTATTTCCCATGAAGTGATGGGACCAGATGCCATGATCTTTGTTTTCTGAATGTTGAGCTTTAAGCCAACTTTTTCACTCTCCTCTTTCACTTTCATCAAGAGGCTTTTTAGTTCCTCTTCACTCTCTGCCATAAGGGTGGTGTCATCTGCATATGTGAGGTTATTGATATTTCTCCCGGCAATCTTGATTCCAGCTTGTGCTTCTTCCAGCTCAGCGTTTCTCATGATGTACTCTGCATATAAGTTAAATAAGCAGCCTTGACGTACTCCTTTTCCTATTTGGAACCAGTCTGTTGTTCCATGTCCAGTTCTAACTGTTGCTTCCTGACCTGCATACAGATTTCTCAAGAGGCAGGTCAGGTGGTCTGGTATTCCCATCTCTTTCAGAATTTTCCACAGTTTATTGTGATCCACACAGTCAAAGGAGGAATAGAGGGTCAGAATCCATGAAGAGGCCCTTCCTCATTGTCCAGCAGCTAAGACTTCATGCTCCCAATGCAGGGGGCCCAGGGTTCGATCCCTGGTCAGGGAATCAGATCCCACATGTGGCAATGAAGACGTGGCACAGCCAAATTAAATTTAAAAATAAATACTAAAAAAAAGGAGCCATTACATGTCTCTGCTCAGAATTAGGAAAGAAAGGCAAAATTCTCTCTGAAAGTGAAATGTTCCTGGAGTGATCCTAGAAGCACTTCCCCCACCCCTCCTCCCATCAGAAAGTATTTTCCACACATGAGCTGGAAGTGCTGCTGCAGACAATACAGAAAGGAAAATACAGTAAACTCTTTCCTCTCCATAGCCTGACATTTTCTTAAACATATGCACTTGCAGAGGGAGAGATATTTTATGTATATATTTTTGTTGGGAGTATTATTTTTTACTTGAAAAATCCGATTTGTAGGGCACAGACACGTTAGCATCCTTGCCAGGACTGCAGATGGGTAGAGATCACAACTTGTCTGCATACACAGGTGATGAGAATGCCATCAACTCGGTCTGCTCAGCATCTCCGATGAAACCCTAGATGCGCTTTGGGCAGAACACACAGAACCAGAATACGGCGGAATTGGCAGGGAAGGGAAGCAACACAGTTACGTGCAATTAACTCTACATGTCTCATTCTCTCCTCTTCGGGGGCTGGAAGAGGATCCATCTGAAACACCAGCTCTGTGCGCAGGTTCCTTCACCCTTCTAAGTCAGACTGACAACGGTCCACGGTACAGCTTTTTCCCTCGTCTTTGCCCTCAATCATTTAAAAAAATATCTTTATATGTAGACCATTTTAAAAGTCTTTATTGAATGTATTACAATATGACTTCTGTTTTATGTTTCTTTGGAATTTTGCCCACGAGGCATGTGGGATCTTGGTTCCTGGACCATGGATTAAACCTGAACCCCTCTGCATTGAATGGAGACATCTTAACTACCGGACCACCACCAGGGAAATCCTTTCTCTCAATAACTTTCAATGAAAAATATTTCCTCTTCAATCTACTGTATAGCACAGGAAACTAGATTCAGTATCTTGTAATAATTTATAATTGAAAAGAATCTGAAAAAGAATACATATATAATATATATAACTGAATGACTGAACTACTTTGCTATACATCTGAAAGTAACCAATATTGTAAATCAACTACAGTTCAATATAAAAAATTTTCAAATTAGTATTTCAAAAATTAAAAAAAAATTCCTCTAATTCCTCCACTTTAATGCATTTATTTGTTAAGAGAGCACACTAAGAAAAAAACGTCTATTAAGACTCTGTCTCTGAAGGCTATGTCACCAGACGGGTCAAAGGAAGACATTTTGGGATGAAATTCTTTGTGTCTTGACAGGGCTTTTAGTAACTCATCTTAGAGTCAGTGCTACCACTCACAGGTGATGGCCAAAGAACTGTCTTCATCAGAAAAGCAAGGTTGGACTCCCTAAACAAGCACCTCTGACAGTTACATTGCATGCAAAATCTTAGCACAAAAATCTAACAACATCAGCTTGATCCTGGAAGTTACGATAACCAGAGACAAATTTTCTTTAACTAGCCATGATCTCTTTAAGCATGTAGCTGAATTTATGGAGTAGAATCTCCATTCATGTGAAAATGTAAACAGGACTATTAATTGATAGAGATTGGCTCTCCCAATGGTTTTCTCAACTCCCATCTGACATGACAAATGAAAGGTGAGAGGCTCAGATGTTTTATTCTTTCACAACAAAAAATAATTCAAATACATATCTAGTGAATTTCTCCTCTGCAAGCCAGGGGTCTGTTTCTTTAGGCTTAGCCAGTCGATTCCCACATGACCAAGCCACACCATATCCCATGATCAATGTGTAACTGTGCTCCAGCCCCTCACATGCTCTAGGTCTGAGGTTGAAGAATTAATTTGCTGATCGAGGTTAATAGAATGTCAATGAATTTCTCAGTATAAATGTCAATACATTCAGTTACGCTTCATGATTTAAATATAATTAAAGACAAACTTTAAGTCAGTGTTGCCTTTCTGGTTTGGGGCATGATGGGGGATTTGCTAAAATCTCGCAAAGCTGCCGTGAAGGAGAATTTCATCAGGAAGTTTGTTTTTCTCACAGAAGCACTTAGATGTGTTTGTTATCAGTTTCATTTGAGGAAAGAAAGAGCACTTACATTATTTTATCAAAGGCTTCAAACATCCACCTATTAACCTTCACAGTTGAGGCCACTCCCAGAGGGATTTTACAGCACGAAAGTTTATTTTGTCATCATGAACATTCTCTAGACAAGATAGTAGGCAGGCAAATATAGTAGTTGACAGAATGGAGTTTGGAGTGAGTTACACTCACAATAGAATCCTGACTGCTATTAGTTATGGGATCTAATTTTTAATCTCCTTAAACCTCAGGTTTCTCAACTCTAAAATAGTCAATAATCACAACTCCCTCTGCACACATGATCCCATTTAACCACCATCACCAGTGCTAGGATTGGCGTATACATCGGTGCAGGTACTGCCCAACTCAAAGATACACCACACTGACTGTGAATGATGTCCCTAGAATAGTTCAGCGTACATCTGCACACTGCATTCTGAGGACTGATCACCACACCAAGGGATAGATATGAGGTTGATTAATTACTCATTTACATATCCATTTCTCATAGCAGAGAGTGAATGTTTTGAGGACAGGAAGTATTCTTTCCTCTTCTCATTTCCTTCCATCTTTCATTCCTTTCTTCCTTATCTCTTTCCTCTGTCAGTCCCTCCTTTTTTTAAATTCCTTTCATTTTCACTGTTGCTGTTACTCAAACCTTATAGATCCCCATAGGTTCTAGGTACATGAGTATTCAATAATGGAATGATTCAATAACTGTGTGACCAATGTTGGATCTACAGTAAGTTCCCTACATACAAATGAGTTATGTTCTAAGAGAGCATTCATTAAGTTCACTTTGTTCATATGTCCAACAAGGTTAGCCTAGCAAGGATGGTAAAGAATCTGTCTGCCATGCAGGAGACCCAGATTCAATCCTTGGGTTGGGAAGATCCCCTGGAGAAGGGAATGGCAACCCATTCTAGTAGTCCTCCCTAGAGAATCCCATGGACAGAGGAGCCTGGCTGGCTACAGTCCACAGGGTTGCAAAGAGTTGGACACGGCTGATCGACTAACACACACAGATACCCAACAAAAGCAACCAGCTATATCATACTGTACTGCAATAGGTTTATAATCCTTTTCACACTAATAATACATAAAAAACAAACACAAAAAATAAAGAAAACAGTTTTCATCTCACAGTACCTTGAAATGTAGAGGAGTACAGTACAATAGCTGGCATACAGAGGCTGGCACTGAGTGAATAGGCGAAAAGAACTACTGACTGGAGGAGGGAGAGGAGGTGGGAGATGGTAGAGCTGAAGGACCGTCATGTGTATATTTCTGGAAATCTATTTTGTAGCTTCCAGGAAACAAGATTTTTCCTGATAGAGAGCTGGAATGTCAGAGGGCATACACTTTTCACCCTTCCCTCTTTCTCTTTCTTGCCTGGAATACACATGTGATGCCTGGAGGTGCAGCTGCCCCCTTGTGATGGTGAGATGGCACAGCAGGAAGGTACAAGGAGGAGACCTCAGTGGGTCGTGCAGCCATCATATCAGGCACAGAGTACCTACCGACATCTTTTTGTTATTTGAAATACACAACCCCAGTGTTTTAACGGTAACTATCTCCTTAATCAACAATCCAGTTTTAAAAAATCTAACTTGATAAAAATTATCTGTTCCTCAGGTTTTTTTTTTTTTTTTTAAATTCAGATATCAGTCTTGCTGTATTAGCAGTTCTATATCTGAGCATTGCCAGGGAAGTTAGATAGGAAATTCAGCGAATGGCACACTATACTAATCTTTGCTAGAACTCTGGAGAATACAATCACAAGATCAGCCCATCGTGTCTAAATGCTCACAGGTAGCTGGATCGGATCCACAGGGGCCAGTGCCCCTGTCATTTATTCTTTAAATGTCCCGCCTCACTGTTCAGAGGCAACTTGGGGCAGATCTAAATAGCTGGGGCTCTATCTGCCAGAAGGCTAATTTGCAAAGATCGCTGCAAGATGAAAGTGATATGAAACATGACAACTGAATTTTACAGCAGCAAAGAGAATAGCCAAAGGCACGAACAGCCATCTTAAGCTACAAACAGAGAAAGGGAGGGGAAAGCTTCTCTCAGGAAAAGATTAAAGCCAGGTGAGATCAAGTAAGTTTAGCGTGCTTGTAAGCTCCCTTTGTATTTGACACATATAAGGGTATCATATTGGGAAAAAGAACTCCAGTTTCAAACACTACAAAGACCAAACAGGTCACACAGTGAGGGGGCACAATGAGCTAAAGGAAAACAGTAGTGGTAGAGACTGTTGACAACTGGAGGAGGTTCTGAAAAAAAATGCAGTATTGGCAGATCTTCTAATCTTTTTCAAAGAAAAGTCCATTTAAAAAAATTGAAAGCTCCTTATTATTAAACATGGATAACTGATTAAACATGTATAACTTTTTTTTAAAATTTCTTAAAACCAACATGCAAGCCAAACAAATACGTCTTCAAACCAGGTTTGGCACAAATGGCTTGCAATGTCTTCAAGGAAACTTAGAGACTGGATGTTTCACACTGTATTGCCATGAAGCTGGGAAAGTGATAAAGGTTTCCGGAGACTCCTCCTGACCTTTGATACCTTGGGCTCTGAGCAGGGCTGGTCTGCATGGCGCTTGTGTGAATTAGTGCACTGCCCCCTCTCTCTGAAGTGACAGCTCATGTCAGCCACGGCACTGGCAATAGAATGAAGTTGGGGTTCAGAGCCCCTTCCTATAGAAGAACTTAAATAATCAGCCTTGTCCATGAAGGGCCTCCATTAGGTCTTTTTAAAAAAAATAACTGGAGTGCAATTACAATGTTGTGTTAGTTTCTGTGCAACACTGTGAATCAGCTATATGTAGACATATATCCCCTACCTCTTGAGCCTCCCTCCCACCCCAGGACTTAATCTTAGTAGACAAAGTATATGCTCTTCCCTCCAGATTTTATGAGTTCGCTTTTCTACATAAAAGTTTTACAAAGTAAAGTAACACTAACCATCTGATCTTTAAAAAAAAAGATGATTTTGATCATGACGATGATGATGACAAAGGTGGTGGTGATGGTGACGATAACGGTGGTGACAGTGATAACGGTGGTGATGGTAACCGATGATCATGCTTATGGTGGTGGTGGTGGTGATGGTGACGATAACGATGGTGGTGACAGTGATAACGGTGGTGATGGTAACCGATGATCATGCTTATGGTGGTGGTGGTGGTGATGGTGACGATAACGATGGTGGTGACAGTGATAACGGTGGTGATGGTAACTGATGATCATGCTTATGGCGGTGGTGGTGGTGACGATAACGATGGTGGTGACAGTGATAACGGTGGTGATGGTAACCGATGATCATGCTTATGGTGGTGGTGGTGGTGGTGGTGATGATAACGATGGTGGTGACAGTGATAACGGTGGTGATGGTAACCGATAATCATGCTTATGGTGGTGGTGGTGGTGATGGTGACGATAACGATGGTGGTGACAGTGATAACGGTGGTGATGGTAACCGATGATCATGCTTATGGTGGTGGTGGTGGTGATGGTGATGATAATGATGGTGGTGACAGTGATAACGGTGGTGATGGTAACCGATAATCATGCTTATGATGGTGGTGGTGCTGATGGTGGTGGGGCACTGATTAGAAACGGAAAAATACTGGAGTCTGTACGCCTCTATATTTAGCTGCTAAAAGTGGTTCAATGTTGGGGGGCTATCAAGAGACACTGAACAACTTACCTGCCCCCACATTATCTTGCCAAGTCATGATCATGAGCAGTAGGGCACTTCCTGTTGGGCCAACATACATTCTGCAGCCCAGATTCTGCTACATGTTTGTTTGGGCTGTAGTTAATGTATGGGCCACTGTGAGCATGTGATACAATGTATCCCTCAGTGGTTGAGAAGAAAGAAAGGGGTTGTTGCTGTCAGCCCCTGGCCAGGCTTTGGGAGCAGGGAAGGTCTGATGCTGTCTGGGGCCATGGATGGATGGGTGTCACAGGCAGAAATGAAGATCGTGGGGCATGTAGAAAAGAATGCATCACTGCTTTTCACTTTCTTCTCTATCATATCCCCAATATTTCTTTCAACTAAGAACCAGTGTGGTCAAGCTGAATAACAACCCCCAAAGATATCTACATCCTAATCCACAGAACCTGCAAATGCTTCCTTATATGGCTAAGAAAGACTTCGCAGCTGTGATTAAGTTAAGGCTCTTGAGATGAAGAGATTATCCTGGATTATCTAGCCAGGTCTTAAATGTCATTACAAGTGTTCTCCTCAGAGGGAGATTTCCCCACAGAGAGAGAGAAGGCCATGCGACAATGAGAGAAACAGGAACTGCAGGGGTGAGCTTTGAAAATGGAAGGAGAGGTTATAGGCCAAGGAACACCAGGGCCTCTACAAGCTCAAAAAGACAAGGAAACGGTTTCTCCATCAGACTCGCCAGAAGGGACCAGCCCTGCAGACAGCAGTGAGACTGACTGCAGCCTCTGACTTCTGTGAGGTCTGTGAGAGAATAAATGTTTATTGCTTTAAGTCTCACTTTAGTGGTAACTGGTTACAGAGGCCATAGGGAATAAATACAAACAGGGACCCTCTCACTGTTAGAAAAACCAACCTATTAAGGCACCATTCCATTGCAAATATTTAGAAAGTCAAATGCCAAGTTCTGCAGACTGAACGTCTGGGGCTCTCCAAAATTCATCTGTTAAGCCCTAACCCTTAATGTGATGGTCTTAGGAGATGGGAACTTCGGAGGTGATTAGATCATGAAGGAAGCCCCCCATGAATGGGATTAGTGCCTTTTTAAAAGAGACCCCAGAGAGCTCCCTGGCCCCTACCACTGGTGAGGACACAGCCAGGAGAAGCCATCTACAAACCAGGAAAACAGTCCTCACCAGACACTGAATATATTGGCGCCTTGATCTTAGTCATTCCCATCTCCCAAACTGTGAGAAATAGATGTTTATTGTTTAATCCCAGTCTATGATATTTAGTTGGAGCAGCCTGAGAAAAGTAGCACACCAAGTTTTCTTTAGGTTGATACATGTATCTGAATGTGGAAAATGACTTCATGTCATCACTTATGTGAACAAATCTTTCCAGCCTTCCACCAGCTTCCCTGGTGGCTCAGATGGTAAAGAATCCACCTGCAATGCAGGAGACCCAGGTTTGATCCCTGGGTCAGGATGATCCTCTCAAGACGAAAATGACAACCCACTCCAGTATTCTTGTCTGGAGAATTCCATGGACAGAGGAGCCTGGTGGGCTACAGTCCATGGGTTCTCAAAGAGTTGGACAAAACAGAGTGACTAACTCTTTCCTTTTCCTTCCAGCCTAAATTATTACCCCTCCACTATCCCATCTGTCAAGCCCCTTTCCAATCATAACTGTATTTAAATTATAAACATTTGGGCCTCATAAAAATAGAGAAATTTTACAACGAGCATCATAAATTTGTTAAAAAAAATTAGGTAGAAACTTCTTGGCGTGTAATAAACACTTCCTGTTTCTTATTGGTGTTATCCAGGTCACATTTATATTAACTCTAGAAAGCAAAGATCTGGTTCATCCATTTTTTTTTTTCTTTAAATAGGCTTTAGTTTTTAGAATAGTTTTAGAGTTACAGAAAAATGGAAAACGCATTTCAGAGAACTTCCATATATTCAACACTGAGATTCCCCAAAAATTAACACCTTAGATTACTAAGGTATATTTGTTACAATATACCATGCTGGGAAAGATCAAAGGCAAAAGGAGAAGGGGGCAGCAGAGGATGAGATGGTTGGATGGCATCACAGACTCAATAGACCTGAGTTTGAGCAAACTCCGGGAGATAGTGAGGGACAGGGAGGCCTGTATGCTGCGGTCCATGTGGTCACAAAGAGTCAGACCTGACTTAGCGACTGAACAACAACAATAATTTGTTACAATTAATAAACCAATATTGATATATTATTATTAACTGAAGTCCATCTGCTAAGTCACTTCAGTCGTGTCCGACTCTGTGCAACCCTGTAGACGGCAGCCCACCAGGCTCCCCCGTCCCTGGGATTCTCCAGGCAAGAACACTGGAGTGGGTTGCCATTTCTTTCTCCAATGCAGGAAAGTGAAAAGCGAAAGTGAAGTAGCTCAGTCGTGTCTGACCCCCAGCGACGCCATGGACTGTAGCCTTCCAGGCTTCTCTGTCCATGGGACTCTCCAAGCAAGAGTACTGGAGTGGGGTGCCATTGCCTTCTCCAAACTGAAATCCATAATTTCTCCATATTGCAATCTAATGTTCTTTTTCTGTTCAGGATCCCATCCAGGTTTCTACAAAATATTGAGCTTTTGCATCTCCTTAGCTCTTCTTGGCTGTAAAAGTTTTGCAGACTTTTCTTGCATCTCATGACCTTACCAGTTTTGGGGCATACTGGTACAATATTCTGTAGTATATCTCCACTATTGAAATATGTTTGATGTTTCTTCTCATGATAAGACTAGAGTTTTTGGTTATGGGGAGGAAGACAGATTGTTTTATACATTTGTAATATAGTTAACTTGTCTTGTCACACTCTGCATTCCTTCCTCAGATGCTCTGACTTCCTACATGATTTAAGGCTCACTGTGCTGTAAGGCTCTTTAGGTTCTGACAAATGCATGTCATGGATCCACTCAGACAGTATCATACAGGATACTTAAGGACTACAAGGTACAAAATGAAGCCAAACCACCTGAGGATTATGGTAGGGTAACATTTTTTGTTTTTACAAGTTAACTGGCTATTTTCTTGATTTTTCTCTTTTCTTCCTTTCACTGTATCAGGCAGAGAGACTAGTGGGTGCTCAGTGCTTCTGAGAAACAAGAAAGAATGGAGTTTCCTTCCTGGCTGCTAAATTTCAAAAGTCTAGAGTCTTAGGGAAATATTTAAAAAATAAATGAGTAAAAGAAAGAAATGAAAATCTTAAAGAATAAAACAGAATGTGCAAGAATGCGTTTCCCCCAGTCCCTGAAGAACTGTCCAAAGACAACTAATCCTATCAGATGAGGGCTCTACTCTTATGACCTTACTTAACTTTACCTCCTAAAGCACTGTCTTCCAGTACAGTCACAGTGGGGCTGAGGACCTCATCATGAATTTTGGAGAGGGAGGGACATCCTTCTGTCTAGAGTAGATGCTTTGAGCTGAGAGTAGAAGGGGATTCAGAGATGGTAGGAATAAGAGGTCTCTAGGTGAGAAGTGAGGACCAGTGCTGGGGAGAAGAGAGTCATGGAACAGACTCGCAGCTTTGTTTTGAGAAAGTCAAATCGTCACTGGGACCCAAGAGCAGTGCTGGGCAATTTTCAGGTTGTCTGTGGTTATTTCCTTTGCGTGACCGCATCATAAAGCCTGATGAGTGACAGCAAGAAGGACACTCATTTTGCCTCAAGCCTGCTTACATAGTTTGGCTTAAGAGATGTAAACAACCCACTGACTCAATATTTCAGGAAGCATTATAGAAGGAGGATAGAAGCTGGTAGGGTAGCAGTGAAGTGGAGTATAATACTTCAAAAACTCTACTTGGGCGGGGCTTCAGGTCACCCCTGGGGAACCACTAAAATGTACCCCAGCTCCAGGAAACATCATAACAACTCCTACCTGGCACTCTCTCTACCTGGGCAGACCAACAGTACTCCAGCCACTTAGAATAGCTATGCCGGAACTTCCCCAGTGGTACAGTAGTTAAGAATCAATCCCTGGTCAGGGGACTAAGATCCCACATGTTGTGGGGCAACTAAGTCCCTACACTCTGGAGCCCATGCACCACTATTTGAGAGAAGCCTGTATGCTGCAACTAGAGAAGCCTGTGTGCTGCAACTAGAGGAGCCTATTTGCTGCAACTAGGGAAGCCTACATGCTGCAACTAGAGGAGCATGCATGCTGCAACAAGAAAAGCCTATGTGCTGCAACTAGAGGAGCCTGTGTGCTGCAATGAAGATCCTCAGTGCCTCAATCAATACCCAACACTGCCAAATAAATAAATAAACACACAAATATTAAAAAAAGAACAGCTTTGTCCTTGCATGGCCAACCAGAGGAATTCTCAAAGTGACATAAATGTCAACCACAGCGCAATGCACAGGGAATGTGGGTGCCCTTCAGCTTCCTCTATCTCTCATCATTTCTGCCACAACAGATCCAACAGTTATTTGCCACTTCATGTAAAGGAGATGATAAATCAACATCAACTGTACTATGCTCAGCCTTATAATAATCAATAAATTATTCAGCACAGCAGTCAGTAAACACAGAGTACTTTACAAATAGCCCAATCATGAGAGACTGTGATTCAGGCCAAACATCTGCAGTTGTGTCTACACTGCAGACTCAAGATGGGTGTCGTTTCAGAACAAAGGTTTATGACGTGGGCTGCATGTTGGGGATCACTTGCATTGCCAGGTAATACTGATGCCTCCCATAGAGTTTGATTTAATCTTTCTGGAGTGTGCACTGGGCAAGTCTCTGGGTTTTAAAAAATTGCCTTGCATCAGTCAAATATAAAGTCATGATTAAGAACCACCATATTTGAGTACAAGGGAACTAAACTGCTTGGACCACAGATTTGGGAAGAAAGGGTGGCAAAGGGACCACTTAAATCAATGTCCTCTCCTGGAGAGCATATTAGAATCACCTGGATCAGTTGAAGCCTCACCTGAATTGGAGGTCAGTGTCTTCTTCTCCCATCTCCTCCTCCCCTACTTCCTAATAAGTATATTTCCCCACAGCCTCACCAGTAAAACTTCTGCAGTCAACTCTCTTCCTTAAAGTCCATTTCCAAGGAAACCTATCTAAGAGAAAAGCTCTGAAGAATACATAACAACGGGAGGGGATAGAGGCCCCACTTTTAATATGGTAGGCATAGAAGATGTTATCACCATTACAGAAAACTAATCAAAATGATCACATGGATCACAGTCTTGTGTAACTCAAGGAAACTATGAGCCATACCATGCAGGGCCACCCAAGATGGACAGGTCACGTTGGATAGTTCTGAAAAAATGTGGTCAACTGGAGAAGGGAATGGTAAGCCAAGCTGAAGCTCCAATACTTTGGCCACCTGATGTGAAGAGCTGATTCATTGGAAAAGATCCTGATGCTGGGAAAGATTGAAGGCAGGAGAAGTGGATGACAGAGGATGAGATGGTTGGATGGCATCACTGACTCAGCGGACATGAGTTTGAGCAAGCTCTGGGAGATGGTGAAGGACAGGGAAGCCTGGCATGCTGCAGTCCATGGGGTTTCCAAGAGTTGGATACAACTTAGAGACTGAACAACAAAAGATGTTATGAGCTGAATGATGTCCCCTCAATTTTTGTATATTCAAGTCCTATCCTTCCCACTGCCGAGTACTTCAAAATGTGACTCTTTGGGGAGATATGGTCTTTAAAGAAGACATTAAGCTTAAATGAGGCCTTTAGGGTGTTCTAATCACTGCAGGTGGTGATTGCAGCCATGAAATTAAAAGACGCTTACTCCTTGGAAGGAAAGTTATGACCAACCTAGACAGCATATTAAAAAGCAGAGAAATTACTTTGCCAACAAAGGTCGGTCTAGTCAAGGCTATGGTTTTTCCAGTAGTCATGTATGGATGTGAGAGTTGGACTATAAAGAAAGCTGAGTGCAAAATAATTGATGCTTTTGAACTGTGGTGTTGGAGAAGACTCTTGAGAGCCCCTTGGACTGCAAAGAGATCCAACCAGTCCATCCTAAAGGAGATCAGTCCTGGGTATTCATTGGATGGACTGATGTTGAAGCTGAAACTCCAATACTTTGGCCACCTGATGCGAAGAACTGACTCATTGGAAAAGACGCTGATGCTGGGAGGGATTGGAGGCAGGAGGAGAAGGGGACAACAGAAGATGAGATGGCTGGATGGCATCACTGACTCAATGGACATGGGTTTGGGTGGACTCCAGGAGTTGGTGATGGACAGGGAGGCTTGGCTTGCTGCAGTTCATGGGGTCACAAAGAGTTGGACACGACTGAGTGTCTGAACTGAACTGAACTGAACTGAATCCAAAACAACTTGTGTCCTTATAAAAAGAGAAGACTGGGAAATAGACACACTCATTTAAAGGAATGACAGTTGAAGACAGAAAGAGAATACGGCCAGGTACAAATCAAGGTACAAGGCCTCAGAAGAAATCAATCACTGAGTTCCTATTTCTCGCCTCTACAACAATGAGAAAATAAATTCATGTGGTTTAAGCCACCCAGTCTGTGGTTCTTTGTTATGGTAGTTCCAGGAAACTAACACACAAGCCTTCTCTGGACATCAGGCATTTCAAACAAATCATATTTCAAGAGAGATATAAACTATGGGACATCTGAGAGAATAGCATTCCGGAAAAGAGCAAATGCATTACGTTCTCAACCTACATTAAGAAATGTTAAATGAAATGGTAGAATTAAAAATGAAATATTCTTCCAATATTTGAGATGTTGCCAAGGGCACAGTCCACCATATTCCACGGTGTCCCTTCTCTGAGGATCAACATAAAACCTCCACCCAGATCCTGTTACCAAGAGAAGTTGTGCATCCCTGAGTTATTGGTTTGGATTCATTTTGTGGTCACTTTGAATCTTTTACTTGATTGCATTCTTTGATCTGTTGACCATTAGGATTTTTAGAAAGAAGCTCTGATTTACCACCTGCAAGTGTGAAGAACCACGTGGTGTTTATTTCCGTTATGAATCCTTACTTAACTTTTCTGTTTCCATCTGTGTTTTCCTTTCACTCCCTAGTTCTTTATATTTTATCTTTTCTATGATTAACTATGGTCATCAAGCCACTTTAAGTCATCTTAAAGTGAGGTGAAGTAGGTATAAATACATGAACAGTGAAGTGTTCACATCATAAGAATGTCTGAACTACAGTCACCATCTTCAAAGTCAACATTATTTTGCAAACTTATCAGTTTCTGTTCCTGCTGCACAGTATCCTGAAATATCTGCACACGTCTCTCTTCATGACATTTAACGATCACTACAGTCTCTTTTCTTTTTCAAGTTCACATCAAAATAATCATTTTCTCAAAGTGAAACTTTAAAATATAGTGGAGAACAATCAGGTGCCCCAAACCTCAAAGGGTATTTTAATTTAAAAAATTGGTGATGGTATTTTAAGGGCAAGACCATGGACATCATATATTCAGTTCTGCAGAGGCAGGCAAGTCCAGCCTTTGAGGCCATATTCTAGGTCTAACATGGATATTCCAAAGTTGATCAAAGCAACACTACTTTCAGTTATCCAGCACTTTGAGGGCAGTTCTGCCACCCAGCACTCTTCAAGCTAATTGAAAGCTGTGGTCAGGCTGTGTCCTGATACACACACACTTTCAAAGTTCTCCATAGCTAAGAGTCTATTTCTCAGGAGCTAATCAAAAGTTTTGGGGGGAACCTGAGACAAATAATGTCAAAGGCAGCTGAAAGCTAAAGAGCTTCGTCTGAAACAGAAAATGAAATAATAGGGTCTCTCCATGCTCTGCTAGCTATCCCTGAGGGCTCTCTGCCCTGAAGCAGAACAGGCCAGCTCTAAATGGAAGAATGCCGCCCCCGTCCTCCATTCAGCTATGTGCAGGATCCCATTTCCTCCCTATAGAGGCTCGGTGAGCTGTGGCAGAATGGAGCTATTTTCAAAGGTAGCCATCAGCACCATTATTGCTGGCTGAATATTTTCAGTGAGGACCCGCATGCCTTTGGAAAAGTTCAGTCGACACAAACAGCAGAGGTGGATGGAGTGAATTTTGAAATAAATGTCTTAAGCAGCTTCAGAGACAGAAACAAATAAAAGCAATGAGTGTTAGTTTCAATCGCAACATGCCTTTGGATTAGCAGGGAGCTAATTGCCTGGGAACACTGGTGCGCTCAATCTGATAGGTCTCCTCAGAATACACCTTTAATTCAACCAATGGATTACATTTAATAAACCTGATTATGGGTAATAAACGATGAAAATGCGTTATCCTGGAGATGGTTTTCATTGCAACATGTGATTTAGTGTTGTGGAAACATTCTTTCAGTCCTGTTCAGCCCATATCTGAATTTGTTCACAGCCCTGCACACAATTACACGCAGACACACACACAAACACATGTGGATAAGTGTAGGCGGTTAAATTAAAGGCTTAATAGTTTGCATTCAATAAGAATAAAAAGAAGGTAAGCCATTCTGCACAGTTTTCAAACCTGCACCCCCTGCATCGAAAGGTGGAGTCTCGATCACTGGAAGCAACTTTGATATAAATCACCTGGCCTTTTAATCACCCCTGTAAGGTGATGAGAGGTGGAAGATACAATGGAAACTCATGGTTAATTCCAGAAGCTTAATGTGTGGGAAAGAGTCCAAAGAAGACCCAAGAGATGCAGGTTCAATCCTTGGGTCAGGAAGAACCCCTCAAAGAGGAAAAGGCAACCCACTCCAGTATTTCTGTCTGGAAAATTCCAAGGACAGAAGAACCTGGAGGGTTACAGTCCATGGGGTTGCAAAGAGTTGGACAACTGAGTGACTGAGCACACACACACACACACACACACACATACACATTGTGTTTGAAATCATCTTTTGAACACCTGTATTTTATTTTTACAACACGGTTATCTCTAAGCCCAACTATGCCTTTTGGTATTTGACTCCTTGTTACTTTCCTCATGGAAACTCATAGACAAACCAATAAACAGTGATAAAGTTACCCAGAAAACCTAGCAAATGCAGGCGATTTGGCTCTGAATGACTCACAAAAGGATTAACTGCCTCTGAGAACATTGAAAATGACTTCTATCCTTTCAAACAATCACCTGACTTGGAATTACGGCTTTTCATTACAATTAGGTTGGTGACATTCTGGTTTTTTTTTTTCATTGTTGTTCTTTTTTTTTTTTAATAATTTATTTGCTTCTAGAGTACTTGCTGCCATCTCTGAGGTGGATTTTGCTTACGACTCCCATTTTGCATGTAAACAAATGTAAACCCAGCACAGTTACAAGAGTTTCCTCAGGTTCTGTGGCTCTGAAGTGAAAACCCAGTATCTGATTGCAGGCAGTCTGGCTCTGGTGTTGGTTTGATTCCCTTATAATTGTTTAAACTTTGTCACGGAAGTTCACATGGCATAGAGGCAGAGTCTGACAAATTTTCATAAAATTAGTCAGGTAGTTAGCAACTGAATCAAGTCACAGGAAATTAACAACATCCCAGAAGTTCCTCTCCAGAAACTGCCCTTGTGCCCAACAGTCATCATGCACCTGGCCTTTCAAGGGATGAGCATGTGCCTGCTACATCACTTCAGTCGTGTCCAACTCTTTGCAACCCTGTGGACTGTAGCCCGTCAGGCTGCTCTGTCCATGGGATACTCCAGGCAAGAATATTGGAATGGGTTGCCATGCCCTCCTGCTTCAAAGCATAGATTCATTTCCCCTGTTTCGGTACTTCATGTAAATGAAATGACAGAGTGTGGACTCTCCCATTAACATGAGCTCATCCCTACTGTTGAGTACAATCATGGATCGTTAATTCTCATAGCGGTATTGTGTTGCATTGTGTGAATACACTGGAATTTAGTCATCCTACTCTTGGGTATTTCAGTAGTCTCCCAGTTTGGGCCATGTTCTATGTACATTCTAGTCCATATCTTCTGGTAACATACATGCACCCATTTCTTCTGGAGTATAATTCACTCAGGGGTGTAATTGATGGGTCAGAATCCATCCATCTTAAACACAGCACCATGTTCTTGGAAAAACTTGGTGGTGGTTGAAGTACTGTAAAAGCCTATGAGATTTCAATAACAATCGAAATTTCCATTCTGCTACTGAAAAAGAACTTCTATGCTAAAATATTCAAGAGTCAGTTTAAATATCAAACCCTTCTAGCTGATAATCAAATGTCAATTCAGAAGCCAGTTTACAAGACTCTTTCTTTGAAATTTACCACTTTTCAAGCCACTATCATTTAAGTCAAGGTTAGAACATCAGATCACAGTTTTTTGAGCACTTACATTCTTTCCAGCCCATTAAACTGAAAAGGGGTATTCAATTACCAAGTATTACTGTAATCATCCCTGAAAAATCATTTCTAGGCAATACTTACAGTATAGAGACTTGCTCCAGCAAAAACAATAATTGTCACTTGTCCATCATATTGACCAGTAGGGATGGACTCGAGATCCCTTTAGCAGGGCAGTTTACAGGTAAGGTGATCTGTGAAGTGGAAAAGTACAGGCTACCCACTGTTGCACTGTACTGCTTGATAGTAGAAAACATAAAGTCCTAAACCTCAAGTATTAAACAAAATATTGATTCAATTGAAAGAGAAAGAAGAGGAGACCCTAATTATTAACCCTAGGAAGTGCTATTAACTAGAAATCATTACTTTTCCATGATTGTATGCATCACGTTCATAGTAGGTAAAAATGGTAGGCTAGATCAATTTTCACACCATGGCATCTTGAGTTTGTCAACCTTGTATGTAACTTAGAAAATTGGCCACTTTTCACGATATGGAGTTTTTTGAAAGAGTGAAATATGAGAGTTCAGGTGAAGACATGTTTAGACTGTACGTTCCCCCAAAAGCCAGGTGTCCAGGGACAGAAGAAATTCTAGTTTTCAGACTTCCCTGGTGATCCAGTGGTTAAGAATCTCCCTGCCAACGCAGGGCACATGGGTTTGGGCCCTGTCCAGTGAAGATTCCACATGCCCTGTGTCATGGTTCGGGTGCGGGTTGGAAAAAAATTTCCAGACATGAGACAGAATGACAGGGAATAAAGTTTATCAGTGTGGGAGACACTGTTAAAACAGCTGGCCAGCTCAAGGAAGAACTGACATTGAACACGGGTCCTTAGTCTACTTTTATACCCAGGGTACAAGGAGTGGGATGGGGTCTTGTGGGTCGTTTGCTGATTGGATGAGGCACGTATACTGGGTTGGGGAAGAGTAAGGCAAATACCTTCTCCCTATGGGATAGGAAGGGAGACAGGTTATACTGATCAGGAGGACATGAAATCTGTTAATAGTTACAGCATGGGGGAGGGAAAGATGATAAGGGTCTGGTTTTTTTCCTGCATTCCAAGACCCTCCTTGGTTTTATCTGCTCTTTCATCCTTGGGTCACTACACCATGGAACAACTAAGCCTGTGCGCTATAACTTCTGAAGCCCGTGCTCTAGAGCCCGTGCTCGAGAAGCCACCACAATGAGAAGCTTGAGCACCACAACTAGAGAGTAGCCTGCATGCTGAGATGAGGATCCAGCACAACAGCAGCAAAACCAAGAAAAGTTTCATAGAATCAAACTCCAGACCAAATGGCAAACAGAGATGACACACCAACACAGAGATTCAACAACATGCTCCCAACAGCACATGCTCATCACAAGAAACAAGAAGGTGCAGACAAAGAGTTGCACTGAAAGAATCTGGGGGATAGCTTGATTAGTAAAACCTCGTGTATGAAAGTGCAACATTCAGGTGCCAAGTCAACTACTGAAAATTTAACAGAGCTTATTGAGACTTTAAGAGTGACCTAAAACAAAAAGGAGCAAAACAAACAATGGAAAATAGACAAAAGACAGCTGGCAACAAATTGCATCACAATAGGAAGGGCTCCACAAAGCTGTCTGGGTGTAAATCTCCAAGAAATTAACATTCAGTAGAACTCATGGGGATTTGGACCATGCTTTTGTCTTTTCTGCAGGACAAAATGTCTCAAAAGTCAAGGTGATCAGTGGGTTCCTAGAAAACAGATGACATGGCAACACTTTGCTTTCCTGGCTCTATTTATGGATAGAAGGTACACATCAGGTCATCATTCCACTTTTTCCTCAAGGACGAACCTTGGCTACTCAGTGTGTGGTCCACAGACCAGCATCTCTTAGAACTGGTTGAAAAGAATATTCTCAAGCTTGCTCCAGACCTCCTGGATCAGAGTCAGCATTTGAACACAATCTCTTGGTGATGTGTACATACAAAACAGTCTTAAAGCACTGGGAAAAAAGTTCCTATACTTCCTCCCATGTTAGAGTGCAAGTGTTTATGCTTCCATTTTAAGGTGTCATGTTCTATCTTAAATTCTTGGAAAATACAAAAAAGAAGCCAATTATCACTCTTTCCCAAGACAGCATGTGTAGATGGACTCATAGTCAGAAACCATTCCACTCATCTCAAATTGTCTGTAATATACATACATCATCTGAAACTGCAGCTTTGTCCCCTCTCTGCATCCCAATGAGCATTTTAAATGGTTAAAGGGCTTCTTAAACTTACTGGATTATAGATTTAGTGGGACATTTGGGGGAAAACAGTTTTGTATCTTTGTTATTCCCAGCGACCTGAAAATAAACAGATTATTCATTCATCTCCCACCCACCAGACTATCTGGTTGGTTTTTAAGAGAACAAGACTGCAATCTCCCTCTTCTTTAAATATGCAGCAAGAATTAGTCAAAAACACAAATCAAATTTCCCAGGCACTGACAGGAGAGTTAGGAGACAAGATTAACTGCTAAAAATGTCTCTCTTTCTTATTTTCAGGTTTAATAATTTAGAGCTTGAATTGTTTGCTCAGAAGGCAAACAATATCTTCTGTTGCATATTTTATGACTGTGTATTACAGAGAGCAGTGGGCCAGCAGCCAAACCATTGGTGCATACTTAACAGACTCCCCGGAGATAGAATCTCTATTAGGAAAAGAAGAGGAAGAGGCTGGGATCAACCCTGACATGCTGGCTCAGAGGCTCAGAGAGGATCAATGATGCATCTGGGTGAGTTTTAGAACCTCTTAATTAATTTCCACTGGAGACAGGCCACTATGCGGTGTACACAGTTCCCACGCTGTTCCTGCAGGTCTCTGTCTCTGATGGTTTCCCTACACAATGGCCAGTTAGGACAACACTTACTGATAATTTACTGTGGCTCAGTCCTGTGTAATGAACTGATTTATGAGATGCACACAGACCTAAATCCCTTGTTACAAGAGGGTTTCTGATGCTTGCAATGGAACATGCTCCTGACCAATCATGGAAACAGGAACCAAAGTGTATAGTGACTGTTTCTCAGGACTGGTGCCACAATACTAATAGCAATACCTACATTAATACTGACCCTGACCCCAAACCCAACACTGATACTAATACTGACCCTGGCGCCAAATCCAACGCTAATGTTAATACTAACTCAGACCCCAAACCCAATACTAATACCGTCACTAAACTTGACCCTAAACCCAAAACTAACACTAATGCAAATACTAACACTAATTATGGTACTATAACACAAGTACTCGGAGAAGGCAATGGCACCCCACTCCAGTGCTCTTGCCTGGAAAATCCCATGGACAGAGGAGCCTGGTAGGCTGCAGTCCATGGGGTTGTGAAGAGTCAGACACGACTGAGCGACTTCACTTTCACTTTTCACTTTCATGCATTGGGGAAGGAAATGGCAACCCACTCCAGTGTTCTTGCCTGGAGAATCCCAGGGACAGGGGAGCCTGGTGGGCTGCCGTCTATGGGGTCGCACAGAGTCGGACACGACTGAAGCAACTTAGCAGCAGCAGCAGCAACACAAGTACTAACCCTAATACTAACAGCAACACTAACCCCAACCCTAACCCTAACCCTAACATAATATTAACACTGATTCTGTTACCAAAAGAATGTGCGGGGGTCCGGCTACTCACCGCTCAAAAGCCAATAAACAGGCCAGGCTGGTGGAAAGGAAAGTTTGCTTTACTTCCAATGCCAGCCCTGGGGCTGGGGGAGGGCAGATGTCTGTCCAAAGGCCCAGTCGCACCCTGTCAACCAGTGGGCAAGAGCTTTTCTAGAGAGTAAGAGGGGGCTACGTGCAGAAACAGCACAGTAAGCTCTGAGAGTCATCTTGAAATTGGTCACTGGTGCTCGGATCAGCATCATCTTGGTTATTTTAGGTACAGTACCCACTCGACTATCCTTGCCTGGAGAATCCCATGGACAGAGAAGCCTGGTGGGCTACAGTCCGTAGGGTCACAAAAGAGTCAGACCCAACTGAAGCAACTTAGCACGCACACAATCTTCAGTTCCAGGGTCCATTTGTTCCCATTTCTTTAAGGCCAGTTCTTAGAATTGTGGCAGCTTCTGTTACGGGTACAATCTGGTCATCATGTAGTTAACTTCTTAAACTTTTTCCACTTGGGGTTTCAGTACCTATAAGACAGCTCACAGAATATGGCTCAGAATGTTATCTATAGTCCTTAAGAAGGAACTAAAGGTCTTAATTATTACATTATTATTATTTGGTCTCCTTTGACTTGTTTTCCTTTGCTTTTGTATGTTCCCATTTCTCTGATTAAACTTATTCTTTGACTAAAGTTTTCCACAGACAAAAGGCAGGCAGAGGACATGGCTGGGGGAAGGGGCAGCAAGGACCCATAGGGTCCTGGTCTGTTTAAATTCCAACAGGAACACAAATTCTAATACTAACCCTAATACTTATACGAACCCTAACACTAATATCAACTAACACTAACACTATATACCAACACTATCCCTTACTCTAGTCCCAATACTAATACTAATGCTAGTGTTCATGCTAATATTGTACTATATTTATACCAACACATTCATTAATACCAGGCTTCCCTGGTAGCTCAGCTGGTAAAGAATCTGCTGGCAATGCAGGAGACCCTGGTTTGATTCCTGGGTTGGGAAGATCCCCTGGAGAAGGGATAGGCTACCAGACTCCAGTATTCTTGGGCTTCCCTGGTGACTCAGATTGTAAAGAATCCGTCTGCAATGTGGGAGACCTGGGGTTCCATCTCTGGGTTGGGCAGAGCCCCTGGAGGAGTGCATGGCAACCACTCCAGTATTCTTGCCTGGAGAATCCCATGGACAGAGGATCCTGGCAGGCTACAGTCCATGGGGTTGCAAAGAGTTGGAAATGACTGAATGATTAAGCACAGTGCATTTATTAATACCATGCTAACATTGGAACTAATGATATTCTATAAATAAAATTATAAGAGCTAACAAAGTTTGAGCATTTACTATCTGCTCTATGCTATACAAAGTATTTGATCATTTAATTCCTAAAAACCTCTTGGAAGTAGAGATATTACCATTTCCAGGAAATGCTGAAGAAAATGAAGCAGAGAGTGGCTAGGTTACTTGTCCAAGGTCAAACGTATGAAGAGAAAGGATGTGAAGACACACAGCCTGATGATGTAATTGAGGATTGTAATTCCTCTTCTACTACAGGAAATTTCAAGAGTAAACCCCACCAACAAGTTTCCAAGAAATGTTATATTCAGTCTGAATGGGAGGGGAGTTTGGGGGAGAATGGATACATGTTTTCCTATGGCTGAGTCCATTCGCTGTTCACCTGAAACTGTCACAACATGGTTGATGGGCTACACCCCAATATAAAATAAGATGTTTGAAAATAAAATAGAAACTAAGAAATGCCACATAGGGACCATTGCCATCAGCAACTATCAAGACCTCCTCCTAGAGCATCAGGACCACACCTCCCACATCTGAATCTCACCACCAGCTGAGATGCTGGAGGACCAGCTGAGGAGGAAAATGATTGTATGACAGGGATTATCATGCTGTGGAGGCACGGATACTCCTGTACTTTCTAACACCAACAGACTCCTCTAGAATATAGTCTACCCCAGAGGCTGACAAACTAGAGGCAAGAGCAAATCAGGCCTCTCTGTTTTTATACATAAAGTTCTACTGGAACACAGCACATCCACCTGTTTACAGAGTATGTGTGGATTTTTAGGGTCACAACGACTGAGATGAGCAACTGTGCATTTCTCTTTTTTTGTGATGGTTCTGGTCACTGCCTCCTGTACAACGTTAAGAACCTCTGTCCACAGTTCTTCCAATACCCTGTCTGCCGGATCTAATCCCTTGAATCTATTCATCAGTTCCACTGTATAATTATAAAGAATTTGATTTAGGTCATACCTGAATGGCCTAATAGATTTTGCAATGAGGAGCTCATAATCTGAGTCACAGTCAGCTCTCAGTCTTGCTTTTGCTGACTGTACAGAGCTTCTATATCTTTAGCGGCACAGAACATAATCAATCTGATTTCAGTACTGACCATCTGGTGAGGTCCATGTGTAGAGTCATCTCTTGGGTTGTTGGAAACGGGTGTTTGCTATGACCAGTATGTTCTCTTGACAAAATTCCATTAGCCTTTGCCCTGTTTCATTTTTTACTCCAAGGCCAAACTTGCCTGTTACTTTGGGTATCTCTTGACTTCCATCTTTTGCATTTCAATCCCCTGTAACTCAAGGGACATCTTTTTTGGGGGGTGTTAGTTCTAGAAATGGAGAAGGAAATGGCAACCCACTCCAGTGTTCTTGCCTGGAGAATCCCAGGAACGGCCTGGTGGGCTGCCATCTCTGGGGTCGCACAGAGTCAGTCATGACTGAAGCGACTTAGCAGCAGCAGCAGCAGTTCTAGAAAGTCTTGTAGGTCTTCACAGAACTGTTCAGCTTCTTTGGTATCAGGGACTGGGGCATAAACTTGAATTACTGTGATGATGAATGGTTTGCCTTGGAAACGAACAGAGATTATTCTGTCGTCTTTGATGTTGCACTGAAGTACTGCATTTCAGACTCTTTTTTGACTGTGCGGGCTACTCCAGTTCTTCTAAGGGATTCTTGCCCATAGTAATAAATATAATGATCTTCTGAATTAAATTCGCCCATTTCTATCCATTTTAGTTCACTGATTCTTAAGATGTCAATGTTCAATCTTTCCATCTCCTGCTTGACCACATCCAATTTACCTTGATTCATGGACCTAACATTCCAGGTTCTCATGCAACACTGTTCTTTATAGCATCAGACTTTACTTTTACCACCATACACATCCACAACTGGGTGTCATTTCTGCTTCAGCCCAGCTGCTTCTTTCTTTATGGAGTTATTAATAATTGCCCTCTGCTCTTCCCCAGTAGCATACTGGACACCATCTGACCTGGGGAGCTCATCTTCCATTGTCACATCTTTTTGCCTTTTCATACTGTCCATGGGGTTCTCCAGGCAATAATAGTGGGTTGCCATTTCCTCCTCCCATGGACCAGTTTTTCAGAACTCTTCACTATGATCCATCTGTCTTAGATGGCCCTGTATGGCATGGCTCATAGCTTCATTGAGTTATGCAAGCCACTTCACCACGACAAGGCTGTGATCCAAGAAGATGAAATCAGATATATGTATACATAGATCACCTTTAAAAAAATGTTTTCCTTTTCATTTAGGTCACTGGAGAGCATTGAGTTGAGTTCCCTGTGCTATACAGTAGGTTCTTATTAGTTATCTATTTATACATGGAAACTACACAAATGTCCATCAACAGATGAATGGATAAAGACGATATGGTACATACATACAATGGACTATTACCCAGCCCTTAAAAGGAATGAAATTGGGCCATTTGCAGAGATGTGGATGGACCTAGAGATTGTCATACAGTGAAGTACGTCAGAAAGAGAAAAACAAGTATCCTGTATTAACACATACATGTGGAATCTAGAAAAGACAGTATCGATGACCTTATTTGATGCCGATATTATGTGTGGAAGGAGTCAGAGATTCCTGATGTCCTCTCTTCTCTCCATGGTTGAGCCATGAGTCAGGGCAAGCCTCCAGAGGAGAACTCAGGTGTACGAACTGGCAGGGCAGGTACAGATGCTGGAAGGAAATCCAAATGACTGTCCATTCTCACCTCCTATTTGCAGATTTCAAAGGACCATCCTTGGTCCTCATGCTTCTTCCTGGTGACTCTGTGATCACCAGTCCCTAACCCCTATGTCACTCGATCTCATCTGGGTCAACCTTTTCTATCTAGAGTATAGTATAAGAGCAGAGGGGGGACTTCCCTCGTGGCTCAGTGGTAAAGAATCTACCTGATAATGCAGGCGATGCGGGTTCGATTCCTGGGTTGGGAAGATCCCCTGGAGAAATAAACAGTAACCCACTTCAGTATTCTTGCCTGGAAAATCCCATGGACAGAGGAGCCTGGTGGGCTACAGTTCATGGGGTCACAAAAGAGTTAGACTTGATTTAGTGACTAAACAACAACATCAGAGCAGAGTACATCTGTTGAAGATAGGGATCAAGGAGCCAGGCTGTGTTCTTAACCTCAGCTCCAAACTAGTGTTGGGGTGTTGAGAAAGTTACTCAAATTCTTCTTATTTTAGCTTGTTTATTTGTAAAATGTGGGTCTTAATATCATACTATGGTGCGATTTGTGTGAAACAATTATTTAACATGTCCTAATACTCAAATAGGAACAACAGACTGGTTCCAAATAAGAAAAGGAGTACGAAAAGGCTGTATATTGTCACCCTGCTTATTTAACTTCTATGCAGAGTACATCATGAGAAATGCTGGGCTGGAAGAAGCACAAGCTGGAATCAAGATTGCCGGGAGAAATATCAATAACCTCAGATATGCAGATGACACCACCCTTATGGCAGAAAGTGAAGAGGAACTAAAAAGCCTCTTGATGAAAGTGAAAGAGGAGAGTGAAAAAGTTGGCTTCAAGCTCAACATTCAGAAAACGAAGATCATGGCATCCGGTCCCATCACTTCATGGGAAATAAATGGGGAAACAGTGGAAACAGTATCAGACTTTATTTTTGGGGGCTCCAAAATCACTGCAGATGGTGACTGCAGCCATAAAATTAAAAGACGTTTACTCCTTGGAAGGAAAGTTATGACCAACCTAGATAGCATATTGAAAAGCAGAGACATTACTTTGCCAACAAAGGTTCGTCTAGTCAGGGCTATGGTTTTTCCTGTGGTCATGTATGGATGTGAGAGTTGGACTGTGAAGAAAGCTGAGCGCTGAAGAATTGATGCTTTTGAACTGTGGTGTTGGAGAAGACGCTTGAGAGTCCCTTGGACTGCAAGGAGATCCAACCAGTGCATTCGAAAGGAGATCAGTCCTGGGTGTTCTTTGGAAGGAACGATGCTAAAGCTGAAACTCCAGTACTTTGGCCACCTCATGTGAAGAGTTGACTCATTGGAAAAGACTCTGACGCTGGGAGGGATTGGGGGCAAGAGGAGAAGGGGACAACAGAGGATGAGATGGCTGGATGACATCACTGACTCGATGGACGTGAGTTTGAGTGAACTCCAGGAGTTGGTGATGGACAGGGAGGCCTGGTGTGCTGCAATTTATAGGGTCGCAAAGAGTCGGACACGACTGAGCGACTGAACTGAACTGAATACTCATACACCCATATGTACCATATATGTGTGTGTGTGTGTGTATATTCTAGCACATTATAAGTTCTGTATACTGTTGATTATTATATCTGTGGATTAATAAGACCATTATTCTTTCTATGGTTACTTTTTTCTCTTACCCTACGAAAAGTGAATCTCAAGGTTCTGCCTTAGCATGCTTCTTGTCATTTCACTATTTTCCCTCAATGAACTTATCTCTACTTGAACACTGACACAATAATGACGTAATAATATTATTATTAGCAGATGATATGGTGTGCTTGCCACTTGTATATGTGCTCAGTCACTTAGTCATTACAGATTGTTTTGATTTTTCAAGATGCTGGAAGCCTAGATTTTCACATCAAAGCCCTTGATTTTTCAAACAAGGTGTGTAATGAATTTTCATGAACCACATCCTGGTAGCAACCTAAATGTCCATTGACAGACAGATGAATGGATATAGGCGTGGTGCATGTATACGATGGAATACTACTCATCTATAAGAAGAGAATGAAATAATGCCATTCGCAGCAACACGGATGAATCTAGAGACTATCACACTAAGTGAAGTAAGTCAGAAAGAGCAAGACAAATACCACAGGCTATCACTTCTATGTGGAATCTAAAACATGATATAAATGAACTCGTTTACAAAACAGAAACAGACTCACAGACATAGAAAACAAACTTATGGCTACCAAAGGGGAAAGAAGGTGGCAGAGAGATAACTTGGGAGTATAAACAAATACAAACTACTGTTAACATATATAAATAGATAAACAACAAGGTCCAACGGTATAGCACAGAGAACTATATTCAGTATCCTGTAAAAAACTGTAATGGAAATGGATATGTATATATATAGATATTCATGTATATCTATTATCTATATCTATATATACATTGTTAGTTACTCAGCTGTGTCCAACTTTTTATGTATGTATATATACATATGTGTGTGTGTATATATATATACATATATATATATAACCACTTGGCTGTACACCAGAAACTAACACAACATTTTAAATCAACTATACTTCAAAAGAAGAAAATCTCACTGGACAACAGAAGTGCTATCTGTGGGACACACTCAGCCAGTGGATGTGAGTTTCTGATTTCTGATCAAGACTGTCAGAGTTCCTGGAAGGAAGGGCTATGTCATATGGACCATCTTTGCCCAGGGTGTGTGACTGCAGAGGTACCAAAATGTATCTAATAAATGAGTGAATGAATCAATGAAGGTGAGCGAATAAACCAACCAGCTCTGTGTTGAAAATGTCCATCAGCCCTGCTGTGTCAGTTTGTTTCACTGGTCAGCATTTAGATGCAGTGACTTCCGGGGATTTTTCCTGTCTTTTTCCAGGAGAGTGGTGGTTGTGTCTGAGGAGTGGCTCAGAGTATGTTACAGGGTTTGCTGAGAGCATACTTAACCTTCTTCCATTGGGATGGCACAGGGCCAGACTGCAGCCTTTGTGTTCTCTTTTTGAGCGGAGCAAAGTTCACATACTTGCCGTAGGCTGCTTCTCAGAAACTTGGCTAAATTGAAAACTACTTTCTTTTACCTAACCCTGAAAAACTTTTCAAAAGCCCCTCTGGAAGAGTCTTGAGTGGCTATACTTTCATGAAGATAAATAAGACTCCAGCTGGCTCAGACACCTCAGCCAGAAACTCATGGCAAACTGAGTACAGTAACATCCATCACTCAAAAATGCCCGTCACAACCCACAGTAACACGCGTACACAGAAGGAGCAAAGCAGCGCTCTCTAAGTACCAACCACGGTCACGCTCTTCCCTGGGAAACATAAATTGTTGTTGTTCAGTTTCTAAGTTATGTCTGACTCTTTTGCGACCCTGTAGATTGTAGCCTTCCAGGGTCCTCTATCCGAGGGATTTCCCAGGCAAGAATACTGGAATAGGTTGCCATTTCCTTCTCCAGGGTATCTTCCCAACCCAGGGATCAAACCTGCGGCTCCTGCATGGCAGGCAGATTCTTTACCACCAAGCCACCAGGGAAGCCCCGGAAACATAAATATCATCCCAGAATTCAATCACTTACCACCAAGCCACCAGGGAAGCCCCGGAAACATAAATATCATCCCAGAATTCAATCACTTATCTGTCAGGCTTCTCCAAAGAGACATCCACCTCACAACCAAATAGAAATACTTTTCTTGACAGGACCATCATTTAAAATTAATATTGAAATAAGCAGCAAGGCTTTTCATCATCACCTCGTTAACAAGGCAGAATTACAAATTGAATTAAACGGCTTCCATCTCAAAGCAGTTTTGTGGCACTGCACATTTTTCAGTAACAAGCCGAGAACGCTAAACCATTGATCAAACTCTGCCATCTCGGAATGATGGGCGGGGAAAGAAATAACACTGGCCTCTGAGCTGGGAGTTGTAGCTATTACTGTCAATTACGGTTTCTGCTGAGAAACATGAAGAAATTTTATCCCTGCTGGCTGCTGCTTCCTTCAATACATTTTTGCAAGAACTGTGGATACAAACCCGGAACATGAAAAGAGGTGATTATGACTGCCTGCTAGGCTGAAATACTACTCAGAAACTCAAGGACTGGACCCGGTTGGTCGATAAAATTATTGAGATCGGTTGGCTCAGAAATGACAGTAAGTGTTTTTCTCCCTGATCACTAACTAAAGAAACAGATAAATCTCTGAGAGGCTGCATTATTTCTTGGAAACTTCTGTGGAAGATTCTAGAGGTGATAAAGAACTCCCAAAGCTGGGTCACCCCAGAGTTGGGAGAAGTCAGAAGGAGTTTCCCAGGGGAAGGAGTTTAGAAGCAGGGAACAGCATTTGATGAGGTTTTGAGCTTGGTGCCTCTGTTGTGCTAAACTGCGCACATAAGATGCCCTAAAGGAACTTCCCTGGTTCCAATGGTTGAGAATACGCCTGCCAGTGCAGGGAACCTCAGTTCGATCCATGCTCAGGGAACTAAGATCCCACATGCCTCTGGGCAACTAGAGAAGCCCATGTACTGCAGCGAAGAGCCTGTGCAGCAAAAAAAAAAACCTCTTCATTCAAATAATAAAAAATTTTAAAATGATGCCCTAAACACACTCAGTGCCATGTCACGTCACACCAGCTAGAAACACAACAACATTGAAAAGACCACATATTATATGATTCCATTTATATGAAATGTCCAGAAAAGGCAAATCTCTAGACAGAAATTAAATGTGCAGTTGCCTGGGGCTGGTGGAGAAGAGGGAGATTGGCTTTAAAGGCTCCCCGTGATCTTTTTGGGGTGACAGAAGTGTTTTAAAATTGGATTGTGGTGATGGTTACACAATTCAGTACATAAGCCAAAATGTACACTGAATTGTACACAAAAACAGGGAACTTGACAAAATGTAAATTATACATCTGTAAAGTGTTTAAAAAACATGACATGAGGACTCTGTCATCTATTCACTGTCCTCTATGTAAGCACCCCATTGAGGGTACCAGTACACCAAATCATCTAAGAATTTCTACCACCAAGTAGAACAGGAGATTCAAAATAGAAATTAACTTTTATTAAGAAATATTTGAGGTACTATTTTTTTATCCATTTGCATAGCGTGCATGCTCAGTCATGTCTGACTCCTTGCAACCCTATGGACTGTAGCCTGCCAGGCTCCTCTGTCCATGGGATTTTCCAGGCAAGAATACTGGAGTGGGGGCTAATTGTGACTTTTGACAGTAAGAAGGAGAGCAAGAATGAGAAAGTGATATTCTAGTGTAACTTGGCAGGTTGGTGAGTTGCTAAGACCACACTGGGGAGGAATTATGAATATGTGCTATATGCTAAGTCACTTCAGTTGCGTCCGATTCTCTCTGACTTTATGGACTGTAGCCCTTCAGGCTCCTCTGTCCACCAGATTCTCCATGCAAGAATACTGAAGTGGTTGTCATGCCCTCATCATATATGAATATGGGTATGGATTAATCTCAAAAAACAAATTCAGTGAAAGGAAAAACTGCAAAACACTATGTCCAGTATCTTTATTTATGTAAAGTGAAAATTAATTCACATTCGCATAAAAGAGAGATGCACACCAAACAAAGGACAGAGGTGAATCATGGGACGGTGGGGAAAAGGATGAGGTTGGAGGAGGTGGTTGTGGAAGAAACTGCTAATTGTCTCCTCCAATTCATTTCCCTTCTTCTGCTAATAATAGGACCTTGATTCATAAGCTGAGTTTATGATCTGCTATATTCATAACATCAGTTCAGTTCAGTCGCTCAGTCATGTCCAACTCTTTGCGACCCCATGGACTGCAGCACGCCAGGTTTTCCTGTCTATCACCAACTCCTGGAGATTGCTCAAACTCATGTCCATCGAGTCAGTGATGCCATCCAACCATCTCATCCTCTGTCATCCCCTTCTCCTCCTGTCTTCAATCTTTCCCAGCATCAGAGTCCTTTCCAGTGAGTCAGTTCTTCGCATCAGGTGGCCAAAGTATTGGAGCTTCAGCTTCAGCATCAGTCCTTCCAGTGAATATTTAGGACTGATCTCCTTTAGAATGGACTGGTTGGATCTCCTCGCAGTCCAAGGGACTCTCAAGAGTCTTCTCCAACACCATGGTTCAAAAGCCTCAATTCTTCAGTGCTCATTGGTTGTGAAATGGCCAAACCTGAACAAACTTTCTGGCCAGCCCAATACCACTTAGCTGTAGACATGTGACTAAGATGTATCCACTGGATGATGAGAAAAAAATCACCTGTGTAACCCCAAGATCACATCTATAAGTGGAATTTCCTTAATGGCCACCTGTTCTTTCCTTTCCTTCTAACTGAAAGAAGGACTTGATGGTGCTGGGCCACTTGTTTCCATGTGGACAAGGGCACTGTCCTAGAAAACAAGACACTAGAAAGAGTCTAGGTCTTGAAAAACCATGTAGTTGCATCTGCCTTCCTAGCCTGGGTAACTAGGCAGCTTGGATTTCTGTAGAAGAAAAGAATAAAGTCTTTATCTTTTTCACATTACCAATGATTCTTTCTTAAAGCACCTCAACTCAACACACTACATAAGGTCCTATTTAAAGATGATGTTATATCTGAACATTTTTATTTCTTAACAAATCCAAGAGCAAATATGATAAAACCATATTGTTGTTCATTTTGATGGAAATAAGCTATGTCTACAGAGTTATTTCTACAAATGTGTTAGTTTTTACACTTTCCTGAAACTTTTATCTTTGTCCAAGAAAATATAAAGACAGTCACACTGCTTGTGCACTCAAAATTGTAATTTAAGATCTGTTTCCAGGGACCTTCCTGGTGGTCCAGTGGTTAAGAATCCAAGCTTCCACTGCAGGAGCCTGAATTCAATCCCTGATTGGGGAACTAAGATCCCACATGCTCTGTGGTGCAGCCAAAAAAAAAAAAAAATCTGTTTCCACAAAGTATCTATGGTATCTATCCCATAAACATACTTATTTGACTATTTTGTTTGTGGGTTGTTGCTGTTCAGTCGCTAAGTTGTGTCCAATTCTTTGTGACCCCATGGACTGCAGCACACCAGCTTACCTTCACTATCTCCCAGAGTTTGCTCAAACTCATGTCCATTGAGTTAGTGATGCATCCAACCAACCATCTTATCCTCTGTCACCCCTTTCTCCTCCTGCTGTCAATCTTTCCCAGTGTCATGGTCTTTTCCAGTGAGTGGGCTCTTTGCATCAGGTGTCCAAAATATTGAAGCTTCAGCTTGTGGGTAAGTTTATTTAATAACTCATATCTTCTCCCAAGCCCTGATCAGAAGAATAAACCGATTCTTAATCTTATAGGAATATTGCCAATATACGCTTAGTTTTTTTAGTACTCTGGGGTGTAAGAACCTGTAGTCCACTTTGAGCATCTCACCTCACACAGTGCGTCTCAGTATAGAAAACACAACAAATGTTTATTGACCTCTCCAAGTGGCCTTTAATAAATTCGTCTTTGCCCTGTGAGCTTTCTGAGGAGTCTTGCTTGTCTGGGAGACGGAGTTTTCCATGCCCATCACTCACCAAGTGCGTGGCTGTGTCATTTAGGGTCAGAAACTAGATTAATTGTGTTCTTGATGAACAGCATTCTTTACAACACCACCGATCCTTAACCGTGTTATGCATTTAACCTTTCCAACAAACACCATAAAATATAATGAAAAATAGCCCTAGAAGGCAATCAGAGTAGTATCTATCAAAAACTTGGTTGAACACTTTCTCATTTCTTGATTCTATTATGCCTATCCTGGGACTGAGGATCAACAGAGAAAAGAATCTGGGAGCTGAGAATTCAGGAAAACTGCAGTGTCAGTATCTTCATTCATCTTTCTCCATGTCTGGGAATGTATCTGATGCAATCAGTGATCATTCTGGGGTGGTTGAATGATTTCCCACTCAACAAATAATTCTACTCTTCTGTCAGCCAACATTCTTTTCCCTAAAATGGCCTTGAATGGAAAGCATAGCTTAATAGTGGCATCCAGTCTGGACAATCCACATCTGCTTTGGCTTCACTGAGCTCTACTTTGATTCATCTCAGGTTGTGGAACCAGAAGTCTCGCAAGAAGGCAAAAGTCAACCCACAGATGTGGAGTTGACAGACCCCTGCAATCAGGGCCTTTTATTTAGGGCCAAAGCTTTGGTTCCTGCATGGGAACACCTTAGGGAAATAGTATATGTAATACCTGAAAGTCACAGAAGATGAGAGGAGAAGGGACTGGGGAAACTTGTACCTCAGGAGTTATGAGAGAAACCCAGAATGCAGACTAGGTGAAAAGACCAAGTTCAGGGTTAGTGGGAATAAACTGCTGCTGCTGCTGCTAAGTTGCTTCAGTCATGTCCGACTCTGTGCGACCCCATAGACGGCAGCCCACCAGGCTCCCCCATCCCTGGGATTCTCCAGGCAAGAACACTGGAGTGGGTTGCCATTTCCTTCCCCAATGCAGGAAAGTGAAAAGTGAAAGTGAAGTTGCTCAGTCGTGTCCGACCACAGCAACCCCATGGACTGCAGCCTTCCAGGCTCCTCCATCCATGGGATTTTCCAGGCAAGAGTACTGGAGTGGGGTGCCATTGCCTGAAACAGGCTGGGACTGGGACGCTTTGCTGCACTGCTTGTACCTGGACAAACAACTCCTCGAATAACAAAATACAAAGAAACTATAAGGGACTAGAAATAACTCTGTGCATGTGCAGTTGGAGCAAATTATGGACAACATACAAAATGATCAAAAAACCCAACTGCTGCTTCTGAAGAGCTGGGAGCTAAAGCAAGAGTTCAGGAGCTAGAGGGTACTGCACAAGCCCCCTGCAAAGGTAGGCAAAATACCTAAGCCACCTCTCCAGCTGAACCTCAGGACACATCCCTCCCCTCACCCCATATAAGGAACCAGCTCACCCCTGACTTGGGAAGTGAGAGCACAAGGGAGCCTGTTATTTGCTCTCTCTCCCCACTGCTGCAAGAGGGGCCCCAATAAAGCCCTGGCTGAATTTCTTTTCTAGTCTCTGATAAGTTTCTATTGATTAAGGAAGGCCAAGAACCCTGCTTGGTATCACAGATGCAGGCACATTAGTTAACAGAGAATCCTTTTAGTTTGAATCTGTAACCTATGCTGGGTTGAACCATAGTCCTGCCAATGGGTTTACGTGGCCCACACCTCTTTATATGCAGGGCCACCTGGGCTACTTCGGCAGTGAAATTTATTCATTTTGCATCTCCAAGTTCCAATCAATGAACCGCAGGGTCCAATCCACTCAACACTGATGTTTTCAAATCAGTATGATGGGAAGGGAGTTGTATAATTTGCACTTTCTGGAAGAAAAATTCTTGGGTAAAATATATAATCTGGATGCCAAGTTACATATGTAATATTTTTCGCATTAACTCTCAGTTGTTCCATTTGAGTGGGAAAACTACCAAGATCTTTGTGGGAAAAACGTGAGTCACAGCAGGTTGGTCATTTAGAAATTATTCAACGAAGGAAAAAATACAGCATAATTTCTTTTAGTCTGACTTCCCAAACATGAGCAAAGTTCTGAGCATGCGTGCAGTCCTCTTAGGCTATTTCTCCGTCGATAGATCTAGAGTGATGCTTCTCTTCCATTACACCCCTCAAGTTTTCACTGAAATCCACTGTTGGTTTAATTTTTCTGCACTGAGTTTGGCTGTGAGGGAGCTGTGTGATTTGAGCTGCAGAATGACAGAGGGACTCGGAGGGACTCTTATAGCCCATCTTCTTTTCAGTCCCCAGAGAAAATGTCATTGAACTGGAGCTATACAGGCAATACAGCTATACAGGCTATTGAAGCCCCAGCTTCTGGCTTGAGTCTGGGTGCCCTTCCCTCTACTTCTCCACCTCCTCTGTTCTCTTCAATCTCAGTGACCAGAATAATCTGGCTCTCTATAGATGCCCTCAAGTGTTTAAGGATGTGAACTGATCCCATGAAGTCAGCCGGTGGACTCAGTTTGTCTTCTCTTGATGGGTCTGCTAGCTCTGTGATGGTGGATGCATCAGTCTCAGTACCACCGGGGGAAGCGAATGGAGGGAGATGAGTTCACTGAGAAGCCCAACCATGGAGGCTCCAATTCCATCCCCTTCTACAACCCAGCATCTCCAAGGGCAGAAAGCAGCTACCCTAGACTCCACGCGAGGCAGGAGAGGGCGGATTAGTTTCTTGACTAGCCAGGTTTCCCGCTTGTGCATTTACCATCTAGTTTTGGAATTTGTTGTTGCTGTTGTTTGTCTGGAGGATGACCAAAGAGAGAAAGATTAGAAACTCTTAGGGGAGTCTTGACAAACAGCTTTGAACAGATTTCCTAGAAGTCTGCCCCTAAGGCTTCATAAAAGAAATCAAACTCACGGTGGTAGCTAGAATCCAGCATTCATTTGAGCCTGTACAGCTCCAGTTCAATGAGATTTTCACTGGGGACCGAAAGGAAGATGGGCTATAAGAGTTCCTCCGAGTCCCTCTGAGAAGATGTCTGGGAGGTAGAGCTCACTGCCTGTCACACGGGTCTATGAGCTTTCTTACTGGGGTTCTCAACCAGAAATGTTAAATCTCAGCTAATCAACATGCCTCAGCCCTTCAGTTCAAGGACAAGATGTAATCCATCCATTTCATTCTGTAATTGATAGGGTAAAGAAAGTGTTTATTTTCCACCAGCCATGAGGCTGAAAGGATGGCCGGGGAGTCTGGTGGGACAGCTGGTGAAGAGCAGAGAGATTGAGGATCTAGTCCTGGGGGTGTATTTCTCTCAGCATCCGGAGGCAATCTTATTTCTGAATGTCCACGTACTTACATGGATGAATTCTCCTTTGTTTACTAGTTTGAATTGTGTTTTTCAGCCATGGGTTATCAAAGAAGACCCATCCCATGGAATCATTTACCAGGATTGTGGTTGGCTCCTTGAAAGTCCCAACTGAGTGCCAAATACAAATTATTAAAGGACTTTGTCATAAATAAACAATAGTCTTCACTTAGCAGTTCCCTCCAAGTCACCTCAATTACCCAAAGGATAAAGTTCCCATGGCTTGAGTAATTTTACTGCTTGTTATCAAAGACTTGTCAGGCAAGGTGACTGCTACAGTGAGTCTCCGTGTGATTAGAAGATTCATCTGGAATGCTGAAAAGCAGCAAGTGGCTTTAGAAAATGCTCCCAGGCATGTCTCTCTTAGAAGAATGTAGACACATCCTTTAGAATACACACGTATCTCCTTAAAAGGAGTGTCGTAAGGAGGAAATTCACAAAACAGATGTTAGGAAGTGATGGCAGAGCACTCACGTGAAGTGAATGATCTCAAATAGAAAACTGCACTAATGCATTTTAAATAGATTTTCACCTGCAAAAATTCAGCTCATATGTAACTGCTGAAGAACACATCTGCTGTGGAAAGTGCAATGCACTTGTAATGGGGAAAAAAATCAGACAAAAGCAAAGACCTCTCCTGAACAATTTGTCACTGTTCATTTATGTGTTCAATTGCTATCTTTGGAGCATCTACTACTTGTCAGGCAAGGTTGTAGCAATTGTGGATATAGAGGAATGTGAGAGGGAAAAGGTCCCTGCTATTGGCATTCTGCTGAGTGAGTGATGTTGTATTAGTCTTCATTTTTAATTAAAATTTTTAAAATTTAAACCTTAATTAAAAAATAATTGAAAATAAATAATTGAAATATAATTGATTTACAATGTTGCTTTAGTAGCAAAGTGATTCATATATATATATATATATTGTTTAGTCTCTGACTCTTTATAATCCCATGGACTGTAGCCCACCAGGCTTCTCTGTCCATTGGATTTCCTAGGCAAGAATACTGGAGTGGGTTGCCATTTCCTACTCCAGGGGATCTTCCCAACCCAGGGATCCAATTGGCATCTCTTATGTCTCCTGCATTTGCAGACAGATTCTTTAGCACTAGAGCCACCTGGGAAGCCATATATTCGCTCTGGACAAAAGATACAAAGAGACAAAAAAAAAAAAAAAAAACCTAACTGAAGAGCCTGGAGCAAAAACGGGGTGTTGGGAGCAAAAGTAGAATACTGCCCATGCCCTCTGCACACAAAACCACCAGAGGGGTGTGCAAACTACCTAAGCCACGCCTCCTGCCTGACCCTTGCACACACCCCCACCCTCTCTCCATTTAAGGAACCAGCTCACTCCCTCCTTGGAGTGAGCAAGGAAATCTGTTTTTTATTCTTCCTCCCCACTGCTGCAGCAGAGGCCCCAATAAAACCTTGCCTAAAAAATTTTTTTAATTGAAATATGACTGATGTACAATATTGTTTTCATTTCAAGTCTATAGCAGAGTGATTCATTCATATATATATATATATTCTTTTTATAGATTCTCTAAAACTCATAGGTTCATGATGATATGTAAAGTAGATGGAGAATAAAGAGAACATTAATTAGAAAGATGGATCAGCAAAGGCTCTTTGCAGAGGTCACATTCAAGAAAGGGGCTGGATGAAGTGCGAGAACCAGCCAAGGGAGAGCAAAGAGAAGTGTGTTCCAGGTCGGGGGCAGAGCACGAGCAAAGGCCCTGAGGTTGGTGTGTGCTGGGCATGTGTGACGGATGGTAAGGAAGGAGAAAGTGGGCCAGAAACTGTAAGGGCTTTCTCTCTGATAAAGATTTTGGATTTTATTCTGAGTGACACAGGAAGTCACTTTAGTTCTTAAGCACAGAGGCTCTCTGATTTGAATGTTAAAAACAGCACTCATTTTTTTTTTGAAATGTAAAAATGGATGGAATATAAAAATAAAGGTATAACATTCTAATTGTGGGACCATGGTGTGGCCATGAATGAAATGGGGAGAAGACATCTCAGTCTATATATTTCCATGTCATTTTGTTATTGGAGTCTAATTGCTTTACAATGTTGTGCTAGTTTCTACTTTACAACTCACTGAATCAGCCACATGTATACAAACAGCCCCTTTCTCTTGGGCCTCCTGCCCACCATCCCCACATCTCATCCGGCTAGGTCATCAAAGAGCACTGAGCTGAGCTCCCTGTGCTATACAGCAGGTTCCCACTAGCTGTCTGCTTTACACATGGTAGTGTACATATGTCATGACCCAGAAATCCTGGGCATATATCAGGAGAAAACTCTAATTTGAAAAGTTACATATACCCCAGTGTTAATTGCAGCACTATTTTCAATAGCCAAGACATGGAAGAAACCTAAACGCCCATCGACAGAGTGATGGATAAAGAAGATGTGGTACCTATATCCATCATTTTGATTTTTGAAAAACTTAAATATTAGTTATTGAGTAAGACCAAACATACGAGATTTACAAGAATCTCCCTGGATGTCGGGTGAAGAGGAGGCTGTGGGGACAAGGGAAGAAGCAAGGAGTGATGTTGAGCTGACAAGTGGCCAGATTCACGGTTTCTTTCGGAGAGTAGACCCAATGGCATTTGCTGATGGATTCAGAGTGGGCCTTGGGTGAAATAAGAACATCAAGGATGACTCCTTCAAAGACTGCCATATTTCTTTACGAAGATGAATCCCTCTTCTCCACCTCCCATCCTCCCACAGTTCATCACTTGTAGGGATATAGAGTAAGTAGATAACTTCCTTTGAATCTTACAAAAGAGGAAAAATGAGAGTTCGTGAAAGTGGGACTTCCCTGGCAATCCAGTGGTTAAGACTGTGCTTACATGTCACGGGGCATGGGTTCAATCCCTTGTCAGGGAACTAAGATCCCGTGTAGCCAAAAAAGAAAGAAAAGAAAAAGAAAATTTCTTGAATTGAATAAAAATGAAAATACAACATATTGACTTAAAAATCATTTTAAAAAAGAATTTACGAAAGATACCAGATATTTTTCTTTAGAATTTCTTTTTTCTTCTAGAAGGGAAATTTAATCAAGTTCTCATTTTTTTAGATAATGGTTTATTAGACTAAATAGTCTAATAATTTGTCTAATTAAATTATTAAAATCCCCAAGTTTCCATAGAATCCAATTAGTTTGATTCACTCAGTTCAGTTCAGTCACTCAGTCATGTCTGACTCTTTGCAACCCCACGGAGCACAGCACATCAGGCTTCCCTGTCCATCACCAACTCCCAGAGCTTGATCAAATTCATGTCCGTCAAGTCAGTGATGGCATCCAACCATCTCATCCTTTGTCATCCCCTTCTCCTCCTGCCTTCAATCTTTCCCAACCAGGGTCTTTTCCAATGAGTCAGTTCTTCGCATCAGGTGGCCAAAATATTGGAGCTTCAGCTTTAGCTCCATCATCAGTCCTTCCAATGAATATTTAGGACTGATTGCCTTTAGGATGGACTGGTTGAATCGCCTTGCAGTCCAAGGGACTCTCAAGAGTCTTCTCCAACAACACAGTTCAAAAGCATGAATTCTTCAGTGCTCAGCTTTCTTTATGGCCCAAATCTCACATCCACACATGGCTATTGGAAAAACCATAGCTTTGACTAGACGGACCTTTGTAGGCAAAATAATGTCTCTGCTTTTGAATATGCTGTCTAGGTTGGCCATAGCTTTTCTTCCATGAAGCAAGCGTCTTTTTATTTCATGGCTGCAATCACCATCTGCAGTGATTTTGGAGCCCAAGAAAATAAAGTCTGTCATTGTTTCTATTGTTCCCCCATCTATTTGCCATGAAGTGATGGGACCAGACGACATGATCTTTTTTTGAATGTTGAGTTTTAAGCCAGCTTCTTCACTCTCCTCTTTCACTTTCATCAAGAGGCTCTTCAGTTCCTCTTCGCTCTCTGCCATGAGGGTGGTGTCATCTGCATATCTGAGGTTATTGATATTTCTCCAGCAATCTTGATTCCTGTTTGTGCTTCATCCAGCCCAGCGTTTCTCCTGATGTACTCTGCATATAAGTTAAGTAAACAGGGTGACAATATACAGCCAAATTGGGAAAGACTCCTTTCCCAATTTGGAACTAGTCCATTGTTCCATGTCCGGTTCTAACTGTTGCTTCCTGACCTGCATACAGATTTCTCAGGAGGCAGGTAAGGTGGTCTGGTATTCCCATCTCTTTAAGAATTTTCCATAGTTTGTTGTGATCCACACAGTCCAGGAAGGCTTTGACACAGTCAATAAAGCAGACGTAGATGTTTTTCTGGACTCTCTTGCTTTTTCTATCATCCAACAGATGTTAGCAATTTGATCTCTGGTTCCTCTACCTTTTTTAAATCCAGCTTGAACATCTGGAAGTTCTCGGTTCACGTACTATTGAAGCCTAGGTTGGAGAATTTCGAGCATTACTTTGCTAGCGTGTGAGATGAGGGCAGTTGTGTGGTAGTTTGAGCATTCTATGGCATTGCCTTTCTTTGGGTTGGAATGAAAACTCACCTTTACCAGTCCTGTGGCCACTGCTGAGTTTTCCAAATTTGCTGGCATATTGAGTGCAACACTTTCACAGCATCATCTCTTAGGACTTGAAATAGCTCAACTGGAATTCCATTACCTCCACTAGAATCACTCAGAAACCTCATTAAAAAGAGGAGCATCCTTCTTCATAAATACATTCATTAATATATTATAAATACATTTTTCATGATGGTTATACAAAATAAAATTTCAGAGTTGTCAAGAATTTAGTCAAATATTTGTGTTTTAGAGTAATTCAACTTTAGTCTTACAAACTATACTTTTGGAAAACAGTGTTTGTTTATATACTTTAACTGAAAGTGAATTAGGAACAAAGAAAGTTTTTAAAGCAGACTTCAATGTATATTTTTACAAAATATGTCCACATATACATATTTATACACAAATATTTATACATATGGGCTTCCCAGATGGCTCAATGGTAAAGAATCCACCTGTCAAGACAGGAGATTCGGGTTCAATCCCTGGGTTTGGAAGATCCCCTAGAGTCGGAAATAGCAACCCACTCCAGATTCTTGCTTGGGAAATTCCATGGACAGAGGAGCCTGGGAGGCTACAGTCCATAGGGTCCAAAAGAGTTGCACAACAACTTACTAAACAGCAGCAGCATTTATACAGACACATACAAACGTGTAATTACACATGCATGCGCCTATATGCATACATACGTCTTGTATGTATTAATGCATACATGGATATTTATGATAAGTAGACACACATGTCCATACAGCATATACACACTGCACATTAGGTTTGAACCTGAAGTTTCAGCAGTGAGACAAATGAGACCAGGTTGCTTCCTATGCCTCACAGGTGGTGGGTTGTATATTTAGACTCTTGTGTGAAAGCATCCTACTCACCTCAAACTGTGCAATATACCAACTATGGTCCCGGGAGTAGCGTTCTCAGATACAGACACAGAATACAGAGTTCTGTTCAAGCCTATTAGTTTTTCTCCTTGCATCTATTCCTCCAACACACACTGCATGTTAATGACAGATTAATTTTCTTTTAACAATGTCCTTATTAGATAAAGCAAAGGTCCCCTTGATATAAGAAAAATGCTACCAGAAAAGGCAACTTGAAATGACGTTTCCTAAACCAGGGTCCAACTTTTCAAAATCAACAATGAACGAAAAAATTAAGCCTTGATTAAGGCCTAATTTAGGAAGCTAAAGTTATTAAAATGTTTGCTATGTATCTCTTTAGCAACATTTAGGTTTTAATTGCAATTACAGAGTGATTCGCAGGAAAAACAGAATGCAAGCCAAGTCATTTTCTAATTAACACAATTTTACAGAGGTTAAAAATGTTAATTTGCTAAGTATAAACCTTTAAAATACAATATGACACTTGTAACTGTCTTTGCCATTTCTTCATCAGTTAGAATCATGGAATTCTTACAAATGGGAAGTGACCCTGGCACTCTCTGTCTCTGAGAAGCTCAGAGAAAAAGTCGTAAGATTGAACTTTAAATTCATGTATTTAGGTATAAATGGTCTTGTCTGCAAAGCATAAATAGAGACCCAGACACAGAGAACAAATATATGGATACAAAGGGGGAAAGTGAGTGTGTGTGGCATGAATTAGGAGACTGGAATTGACATATATACACTACTGATAATATGTATAAAATATTAATAGATAACTAAGGAGAACCTACTGCATAGCACAAGGAACTTTACTTAATGCACTGTGGTAACCTGAATGGGAACGAAGTCCCACAGGGTGGCATACAGATACACGGATAGCTGATTCACTTCGCTCTACAGTAGAAACCAGCACAACATTGTAAAGCAACTGTACTCCAAGAAAAATTAAGAAAAAAAGTCCCCAGGGAAACCAAAGGTAAAAAATAATGCCCCACTTAACCATATAATGTGCCTGGACCTTACTTAGGGCAAGGCTGATTAACCCAAAAGGCAATGAGTGTATGTATATCAATTCTAACTTTTTAATAATAATCAATAATACCTAATACTTATTGAGAGTTTGTAACAAGATTTGTTCTAAATGCTTTGTGCTTTTCTGAGTTTTTAGTGAATAAAAAATTTTTCTTTACAAAAAAATCATGTATTTATTTTATCAGAAACAATTACAGAAACATCTAGACAACCATGGTGGGATGATTTGAAATATCACCATGAATAGATGCCAAATTACTAAAATAAACTAGTTCATTTCTGGATTTGAAAGAAATGGACCATTGTGCCATTGACCTATTGTTCTTAGAGAAACCTTTCCTGGCAATCCATCCAATTTTAGCATTGTATTTTTCCTGAAGCACCACCCTTTACACTGTTTTATTTTTATCATCACTCTGTCTGTAAGATAGCCTTTTCTCCTCCATTTGCACACATTAGAACATAAAGGATCTTGTCTTTTTTGCTTAATTTCAGCATTTGGACAGTGCCTGGCATCATGTATACTCACTGAGTATGAATTTTTCCATTCTATTTTTTTCATACGTGATTAGCATGTAGGTTTATAATTTATGTGCAGGATGTATCTTCCTTTTTTGAAATATTTTGGTTATTTCACTACTTCTCTTTTTTGAAATATTTTGGTTCTTTTAAGCATTCTTTTTTCTAGATGAATTTGAGAATTATTTGGTTATTTTTCTGACCACCCTGTTAGGATTTAAATGAGCATAATACTGCATTTATAAATTAATTTACTGTGAATCTGCCACTTCTTGGTATCAACTTTTTTTTTTTTAATCATCCAGGAACATGAATAAGACTTCAATGACGGAAGTCTTATTTCTTATCCCTTAGTTGAGTTTGAGGATTTTTTTCCATATTGCTCCCAAACAACTGTTCTTGAGTTTATTCTTGGGTGCCTTATATTTTTACACATGGTCATTTAATACCATTGAGAGATGGTCAGAGGAAAAGTAATAAAGCATGCTCTGGTCAGTGGTTCTAAAATTTTGGGGTCACTAATTTCTTTAAGAATATGAAGTTCATGACATTTATGAACTCTCTGTACATATAAACGTGTTTATGCGTGTGTGTCTGAGTTTCGTGGGTTCCATGAACATAGGTTGACCATAAGTAAGTAAACCTTATGACTTTTAAACGAATTTTTATTTATTTTGCTTTACTTGGTCTTCATTGCTGCATGTGGGCTTTTCCTAGTTGCGGCGAGCAAGGGCTACTCATCATTGCAGTGCATGACTTCTTATTGCAGAGCACAGGCTCTAGGAGCATGGGCTTCAGTAGCTGTGGCTCTCAGGCTTAGTTACTCTGCAACATGTGGGATCTTCCCAGACCAGGGATTGAACCTGTGTCCCCTGCATTGGCAGGCAGATTCTTAACCACTGGCCCACCAGGGAAGTCTTGTAATGACTTTTTAAGTACAGAGACTGATAGACATTCAGAGAGAAATCCACTTTTATTTAAAGGAAGCATTATGTCTGTATGTCTCTGCTCCAACTTACCTATGTCTTTCTTGGGAAAAAAGAATATGTAAGATGGTATGGGGAACACATGTATACCTGTGGTGGATTCATTTTGATATTTGGCAAAACTAATACAATTATGTAAAGTTTAAAAATAAAATAAAATAAAAAGAAAATAGAAGTGAATTAAGATAGAAAGTCTGTCTGTCTGATACACACACATACACAGACACGTTTTCGTGAACACAGGTTCAGAAGAAGACAAGCAAAGCAATATGAATATTTTACTGGATTCTCTTGGAGAAAACATAAACATTTTCTGTGTCTTTAATCATTTCTGTTCCAGTGACAAAAACACCACGGGAGAAAATTTTTCATCCTGTGGATGCTGAGAACCTAGTGGGTGAACCACCTGTAGGAAATGTGAATGACAGTGTTCAGCAGTTCAGGAGATTATTTTGCCAGCAATGTTCTGACATTTCCGTATATTGTTCCAACTTCTGTAAGATAAACAGAAGCATTTCTTTACACATAGAGTGTGAAAGCACTGGGTACCTATCAATAGTAAATACCCATATTTGAACACTACGTTATTTCATATTTATATGCCACAGAACTCCGACAGTAGAACTTAATAATGCGTATAAAATAGTAAACATCATTCACTCACTTTGATACAAGCACAGAAACACAACCGAAATGCTTGAATGGCCCAGAAAGTCAAGCATGTTTATAAATGGATAGAAAAAAACAACAAAAAAAACAAAAACTAGAGGAATGTAAAATCTGCCAACCTCAGTAATACTCTGGGAAGTGGACATGCTTTTAGAATAAGTCTTTGGCTTTCAAAAATATTTAATTTATTTAATTTTGGTTGTGCTAGGTCTTTGTTGCTGCCGATGAACCTTCTCTAGTTGCAGTGAGCAGAAGGTACTTTAGTTGTGTGTGGGCTTCTCATTGCGGTGGCTTCTCTTGTTGCAAAGCATGGGCTCTCGAGCTTGGTAGTTGCAGCGTGTGGCTCGGCTGTTCAGAGGGATGTAGGATCTTCCCAGACCAGGGATCAAATCCACATCCCCTGCGTTGGCAGATAGAGTCTCCACCACTGGACCACAAGGGAAGTCCCAAATCTTTGAGTTTTTTTATACATTTTTATTAAAAACATTTTTATAATGAACATACATATAAGAAAAATCATAATCATCACAAGAAATACAGCTATTTCCACTTGGAGAAAAAATATAGAGGTTTCTAGCACTAAAAATGTGGCCAGTGTGACTGAAATCACTTAAAATTTTAATTTAAATAGCCACAGGGGTCCAGTGGTGTCCATAATGGACAGTGTGAGTTCACTTCCATGGAACAATAGTAAGAAGCAAGAAAATAAAGTCTATATGGATTTAAAATACCTGGTTTATTTATATTTATACTATTATATATTCTCCTAAGAGAATACCATGGACAAAGGAGCTTGGCGGGCTGCAGTCTGTAGCATCGCAGATCCTACATGACTGCGCAACTGAGCACACACACAAGACTGGTCCTAAGGATGACTGTGGAATGAACAATGCTGATGCCTAAGGCACCCTCAAGCAAGCAGGCAGGCTCCTATATTCTTTCATTTACCTCCCAAGTCCTAATTGACAGGTTCTTACACTTTCTTTTTGCAAGTTTTCCCAATCCATCTCCCAATTCCTCTTTGCAGATGGAGCTCACAAAACAGGTGTTACTATGGCAAACTACTGTTGATATCATTAGCAGGAGCAGGGGGCAATGAATGAGGGCATTGCAGTGGTACCCGAGTGGTTCAAATGCAGGCAGAGATCACCTTTCAGGGGTAAATTCCACACATCTTTCCCTATGACAAACAACCTTGCAAGATGCATATCCATCTTTTCATGTATTAATATTTGACACTGTCCATTGAAGAGAGATCTCTTGACCTGGAATTGCTGGTCAAACAGCACATGCCTGTCTAATCATTGGGATATCATAAAATTCCCTCTCTTAGGAGTTGTGGCATTTTTAATTCATCTGCTCACTTCCTCACGGCTATGCCAAAAGAGGATGCTATGAAACATTCGATTTTTTTTTTATTAATTTGGGGGTGGGGGTTGAGATGTGGTATCTCAAAACACTTTTAATTTACATCTCCTTGTATATGAGCAACAGTGAGCATATTTGATATATTGAATGACCATGTGCTTTTACTTTCTGCAAACTGTTTATACCTCTGAACGTTTCCCTTTAGGGCCAGTGACCTTTTTTCTCTCTGGTTTTAAAAATTCTTCATAGGTATATGGTTAGGTCTGTCTTAAAATTTATAGATATTTTCTGAAGTTTGTTATGTTTGCCTTCTGGTGAATTTTCCCCCATTCATAGCTTTGTTTATGTCATCCTATTTGTCTATCTTTTTTCTCTCTGAATTTTGGGTCCTAGGAGGGTTGTTTTTTTTTTTTTCTCAGATTATGGAGGAATTTCAGATTATGGATGAATTCATCCATATTATCTACTAGTATTTGCATTTATTGCTTCAGTGTGTTTTGTTTTTACATTTACATCTCTGATTCATGTGTTATTTACCCTGGTATGATATGCGCAGAGCAGCATATCATGTCATTTTCACAAGGTGTATTCAGCTATTCCTATACCTCTTATTAAAAAGTTCATCTTTTCTCCACTGATTTGTAATGCTTTCTCATAATAAATCTCAGTATGATAAATTTTTTCTACTATGACCTATGGATTTATCTCACTACCCATGTAACAATACTACAAAGACCAATACTATGATCCTGCTTTAATTATACAAGATTTCTGATATGCTTTTTAATTTTTTTAATATTTATTCATCTATTTGGCTGTGGCAGGTCTTAGTTGCAGCATGCAAACTCTTAGTTGTGGCATGTGGGATCTAGTTCCCTGACTAGAGACTGAACTCAGGTCCCCTGGGTTGGAAGCATGGAGTCAGCTACTGGACCACCAGGGAAGTCCCATCTCATATGTTATAAGATTAGGTAGGCTTCCCTGGTGGCTCAGATGGGAAAGAATCCACCTTCAATGCAGGAGACCTGGGTTTGACCTCCAAGTTGGGAAGATCCCCTGGAGGAGGGCATGGCAACCCACTCCACTATTCTAGCCTGGAGAATCCCCATGGACAGAGGAGCCCGGTGGGCTACAGTCCACGGGGTCGCAAGAGTCAGACATGATTGAATGACTAAGCACAGCACAGCACAGGTATACTGCACCGTGTTTTTCTTGTTCAATATATTCATGAATCTTCTTGTTCATTTAGTTTTCTAAATGAACTTTTAAAGCAACCTGTATAGCTCCAGAAAAAAAATACGATAGTAATTTTATTAAAGATCACTGAGTTTATTATTTTCAGGAAAACTACCTTCATGATGTAAAGACTTCCTATTCAACGACATGGTATATCTTTCTATTTTGAAATAGGGTTTTCATTTTTCTTTTGAACTTTAAAGAAGGTTTTATAATTTCCTACATTTTGGTTTTGAATTTTTTTTCTAAGTTTGTGCTTCAGCACTTTATGTAATTTTTGCTATTACAAGAGCAGTCTTGTTAATAAAAATAAAAAGTTAAGTCTTTGTTGTCTGCATATAGAATGCCTATGAGTTTTGTGCTGATTTTTATAAATCCATTATTTCATTAGTTTGTCTTACTATTTTTCTCAGTTTTCCCATTGATTCCTTGGAATTTTCTGGATATATAACTATATCATCTGCAAAGAGAGATGCTTTCATGTCTCCTTTTCCAATTCTTATGCCTCTAATTGCTTTCATTTGTCTAGTTAATGGAGTAATATCACCAAAAAATGTTAAAAGTTTGGGAAGAGCACAGACATCTTTATTTTGTTCCTGGTTTTAGTGAATGCCTGTGCTTTGGTTAATGGCTGTAACACTAGCTTTCTGCTAGACTTGATATTTTTGAGTCCTAAGCTCTCTCTGAGGTTCTGTGGGGACACACAGCCCTTTAGCTGTTCATCCCTACACCTGGGGCCACACTGCCCCCAGCCCCCTCCAACCACACAGATCCCCACATTTCCTCTTCCCAGTCCCCCATATCTCATCTTTCTCTGTTCTGTGTTCATAGCTTTTTCTTTTCTTTTCTATATTTTATATGGTACCTTGGCAGGGAAGGATATAATATGTGTGTATAAAACTGAAAGTTGTGCAGTCGTGTCCAACTCTTTGCGACCCCATAGACTATACAGTCCATGGAATTCTTTAGGCCAGAATACTGGAGTGGGTAGCTGTATCCTTCTCCAGGAGATCTTCCCAACCCAGGGACTGAACTCAGGTCTCACACATTGCAGGCAGATTCTTTACCAGCTGAGCCACAAGGGAAGCCCAAGAATACTGGAGTGGGTAACCTATCCCTTCTCCAGCAGATCTTCATGACCCAGGAATCAAACAGAGTTCTCCTGCATTGCAGGTGGATTCTTTACCAACTGAGCTACTATGGAAGCCCATGTATGTTTAAGCTTCACCTTAAACTAGATTTACCAAAGGAGAAGTTGACTGAAATGCGGTACTCCCGTCAACCACCTTTTTTGTTGTTGCTGTTCATTTGCTTTGAAAATTAGTTTCTTATCAACAGTCTGCATTGGAACAATTAGCCAAAATGTCAGAAAATCTCATTTGAAAGACAGTCTATATATATAATATCAATATTTATTTTTCAATGTATTTATATTTAAAATATAAGTGTATTTAATAAACATATATTATATACCGTATATAATAATACATATTATATATCATATATACAACATATGACATATATATAATGTATATATATGGCAGACAAATTCTATGGTAAATGCTACAAAATAGAGGTTTTAGACGGTGAGCTAAAATTTACAAAAATACTCATTGCTTTTGAAGAGTCTAAAGTCTATTTTTTAGAAAATAAAATATGACTGAGCTCTCTCTCTGAAGCAGGAGCAGTTTGAATAAACTGACTTGTTTACTCAGGAACCCTGTGTGGATGACATTGCTAGTCGTCTATCCAAAATCCATTTCCCTTTTTCTCTTATTATAAGAGCCTCGATTTTGCTTGAGTTGGCAGTGATCCTAGCTTTGATAAACACAAACAATGACTCCCCTTGCCTTCAGGGTGGCCAGGGCACAGTTCTGCCAGGCATTTAGGAAGCAGAAGTCTGCTGGGGATTCTGAAAACACTTAGCTTTCCTGCTCTACGTGTCATTCCTGCCTCATTCTTCCTTCACAGAAGGAAGGAGGGGGAAGAGCTGTCTGAAAACCAACAGGGAGAAAGCCATACTTTGGGGACAGGATAGTGGAAAGATGGTGCCAACCTGGGACATCGAACGCATCAGTCCTGGACCATCTTCCTCTGGGCTAATTTTCTTCATGAGAAAACTATAATCCTCTATTGGGTTAAAAAGGTTAAACTACAGTAGTCCAGTTTCAGCCACACAGATTCAAACAATATCTAGTGAAGGCAGATTTCTGTACATTTAATATCATTAGTTTGAGATAGAAAATTCCTCTAGAAAGTAAGCTATGCTATTTCCTACAGTTTGGGCATCAAACCCATTTGGGAGGATGGGGTGATTTTTGTACCCTAAGAAATACAGGTGATATTAGAAAACATTAGATAAACCCGCTTTCCAGCAAGCACCATTCTAGAACCTTTAGTCTTTGGAAGATGGTAATACATCCTCAAGGTTTCAAGTTCCACAAATATTTATTGCACACCAAGTACTTCGCTGAGTGCAACATGAATAGGAAACTCTTATTTTGACCTTGGAGAGATTACACTTTATCTATTCTAGGAGACAGACAATCAAACAATATGGTAAATACTGTAATAGAGGTTTTGGACAGTGATCTATTGAAATACAAACAAGGAGTAATTATTCTTTCCATGAAGTCATATGAATTAAGTATTAAAAACATCTTAGCTGGCTGTGAATGAACAATGTCTTACACCCAATAAGCCCTTACAAAATATTTTCTAAGCAGAATTACAGCATTTCACTATGCCTCCAGTGAGAACACAATCCACACACGCCTTTGAGTATCCTAGCCCTGTGATGCTGTATTATAAAGAATCAAAATTAAGTCACTGAACTTCCCTGGTGGCTCAGACGGTAAAGAATCTGCCTGCAATGCAGGAGACCCCGGATGAATCCCTGGGTTTGGAAGATCCCTGGAGGAGGGCATGGCAACCCACTTCAATATTCTTGACTTGGAGAATCCCATGAACAGCGGAGCCCGGTGGCCACAGTCCACAGGGTTGCACAGACTTGGACACGATAGATGAAACTTAGCACAACATGGTGTTAAATACTGGCCCTCAAATAGTCGTGTCTACAGACTTTATGATGATGTCCAAGTGATATGCATTTAATAGAAACTGTACTTTGAGTTTTGAATTGTGACCTTATCCCAGCCTGGTGATACGTGATTCAATCCTCCCTCGAGATTCTGGATAGTGGCAGCTACATCTCACATCAGCCACATCATGACCAGAGTAAACAACTGATACACTTACAACCATCCTTGACCAGACAACCATTCTGTTTTTCACTTTCACTACAGTATTTAATAAATTACATGAGACATTCAACACTTTACGATAAAATAGGTTCCGTGACAGGTGATTTTGCCCAACTGCAGGCTAACGTATGTATTCTGAGCAGGGCAAGGCTAAGTTACGATGTTCAGGAGTTTAGATGTATTAAATGCATTTTTGACTTACAATATTTTCAACTTAAGATGGGTTATATGAAGACATATTGAGACATAATCTTATTGTAAATCAGGGAAGATCTGTACTTGGAACCTGAGAATGTGATCTTAAGTAGGGTCTTTGCAGATGTAATTAGTTAAGATGAGGTCATAATGTATTAGGGCCCTAAACTCAACAGCTGGTGTCCCTAAATCCAATGGTTGGTCGCAGAAGCAGATAAAAAAGCCATGTAAAGGTCCAGTGGTGAAGAAAGTGTCTGCAATGAAGGTGACACAGGTGCGATCACTGGTCTGGGAAGATCTCACATGCCCCACAGCACAAAGCCCGCACGCTATAACTACCGAAGCCCACACGCCTAGAGCTCTGGAGCCACAGCGAGAGAAGTCACCACAATGAGAATCCCAAGAGTTGCCCCTGCTCACTACAACTGGAGAAAAGCCTACAGCAACGAAGACCCATCACAGCCATAAATAAATATACATAAATAAAATAATTTTAAAATAGCCATGTAAAGACGCAGGGGCAGATACACACTCAGGGAGAAGGTCATGTGATGATGGAGGAGGAAATTAGAGGGATGTGCTACAATCGAGGAACACCAAGGATTCCTGACAATACCAGAAGCTTGAAGGAAACAGGGAAAAGTCCTACCCTGGAGGTTTCAGAAGGAGCAGAGCCCTGCCAACACCTTGACTCCAGATTTCTAGTCCATAGAACTGTGAGAGGATGAATTTCCATTATCTGAAGCCACCTAGTTTGTGGTGCCTTATTCCTGAAAATTAGGTGCAGGAAATGAATCCACCATCTTTCTTGTATTTTCCTTGGGGAGCCACCATTTCCCAGCTTCACTCCCAGGTTCAGGAGGTGCTAATGTCACATCCCCAAGTTTCCATGGTGTAGGATGTAGACCTGGCCAATCAGTGTTGGCTGTGATGGGGTCGCAGGGAGGAGGGATATGACCCAGTTTTGGCCAAAGAGAGAGGACTGAATTCCAGAAATTCCATGGAAACTCCTGAAGCATTTCTATTTCCCTTGGATGCTCTGGGATAAAGATTTAAGTTCAGGTGCAGCATTAAGTATTTTGTCACCATGAGGGAGACAGGCACTGACAGAAGACATGTGTGGAGCTTAAAGACAAAGGCTTCCACAGAAGTAATATGGCAAAGAAGATAGAAACCCTGACCCTGGTGATGTCATTCAGGGGAATTAATGAAGCTTTGCCTCAAACCGGAACCACCACTCTACTTTGCAGTGATGTGAGCTAATGTTATAACCAAGAAAATCCTAAATAAGTAAATAAATAGTATATATATATATATATATACAGACACACAGTATACATATACACTATATGTGTATATGTATATTCATATTATATATATATATATAAGCTATACTACACTATGTTTTCTTCACTGCATCCACAGTTAAACCCTATCACATAAGAATATAAAATGCCAAGTCCACAGTCTTTCACTTCACAGGTAGCAAGTAGCCGCTAGATTTTATTTAGTCATATATTTTTTAAAAATGTAAATGTATATTGTATGACATCACTTACTTGCAAAATCTAAAAAGAAATTATACACATGGACTTATTTACAAAACAGAAAGAGACTCAGACTTAGAGAACAAACTTATGGTTACCAGGGGGCAAGGGTGGTTGGTAGGGGAGGGATAATTAGGGAGTTGGGATGGACATGTACAAATTGCTATATTTAAAGTGAATAACCAACCAGGACCTACTGTACAGCACAGGGAACTCTGTTCAATATTCTGTAACAACCTAAATGGGAAAATAATTTAAAAAACAATCTATACATGTATATGCATAGCTGAATCACTTTGCTGTACACCTGAAATTATCACAGTGTTGTTTATCAATTACACTCCAATATAAAATACGTTAAAAAAAATGACCTGAATGGGAAGGAAGTCCAAAAAAGAGGGAATATATGTGTATATGGCTGATTCACTTTGTGGTACAGTAGAAACTAACATAACATTGTAAAGCAACTATACTCCAATAAAAATTAATTTTAAAAAACTGTCAATCATCGCCACACACATCCTGCCGCTGACAGTTCCAAATCATGCCTAAGAAAGCAGAGTAAAGTTTCCTGTGCACAGCATCACGGCAGAACCGTCCAATAAATGAGGAAAACAGCAGGGGAAAAATGCGAGCCAACAGGACAGCCAGGAAAACCGAAAGCAAATCTATTTCTTTTGCTAGACTGTTTATGTACTTTCTCACTAAGCTCAGGTCCTGCAGGAAGTCACAAAGGCAGATAATCATCCCTGCTGCCAAGAAGCTGCCAGTACAACCAACAACATAGTGAAGGATAAAGGCCCCCCATCACCCCAGTAGACACCCTCGTTTCTGCCTCCCTCCAAAATCTATCGCCAACTAAACCAACACAGAGTAGGTGCAGCCTCCAATATTTTTTGAGTACTGACATAGGATACCCAGTATAAACCTACTAATTGGTGAAAAATTCCAGGAACATTTTTATATTTCCATATTTAAGCATTACATATGGTGTCTGATGTGGAGTTTTGGTATCTAGTCTTCATATAGTTAAAAAAAATTCTCATCCATTCCGACAACTTGAGCTTATTGTGTATTTTAAAAATCTTTGAGACATTTTCTTCAGATGTTTATAAGACATCAAGATGATCACATGTTTCTTTATTTATTCTACTGATCAATGATTTTAACCAGTTTCTCATGTAGGGGAGATTTTGCCACCCAGGGAATATCTGGCAATTGCTGGAGATATTTTTGATTGTCATATATGATGGAGGTTACTATGATATCTAGGTAGTAAAGACCAGTGAAAAAGTGAAAGTGTTAGTCATTCAGTCATGTCTGACTCTTTGTGACCCCATGGACTATATATAGCCCAGCTCCTCTGTCCATGGGATTCTCCAGGCAAGAATACTGGAGTGGGTTGCCATGACCTTCTCCAGGGGATCTTCCCAACCCAGGGACCAAACCCATGTCTACTGAATTGCAGGCAGATTCTTTACCATCTGAGCCACCTGGAAAGCCCAGTGGAGGCCAGAGATGCTGCTAAACACCCCTCAGTGTCCAGGACAACACCCCCTGGACCCCTGAACAAAGAATCCTCTGCTCTAAACTGCAATAATGCAGAGACACTGGAGAAACTCCTAAAGCTGATTCCCTGATGTTCTAATGTTGAATACCTACTGAATTGTATTCCAACACAATCTCTACTTGGTCATATTTTTAATACACTGTTGGATTTGATTTACTAATATTTTAGGTAAGATTTTGGCCCCTATGCTCCCAAATGAGTTGACCCTTATTTTTCTTTGTTTTTCAACTATTGTAAAATTTTGTCATCAGGGTAAAGCTAGATTCATATAATGGGAATCTTTTCTCTCATGAAACTGATTATGCTCAATTAACATACAGTACAGTTTCTTCTTACTGTGCACACTTTTGTGAGTTTCGACAAGAGTATAGTTTTATGACCATCACCACAGTAAAGATACAGAAGAGTTCCATCGGTGTCACCCCCACCCCAAAACGATTTCCTTGTCCTGCTTCTTCATGGTCAAATCCTCCCTTAACTACTTTCATTTTTCTGTTTTTTTTTTTTCTTTCTTCCCTCTCTCCCGCCCTCCCTCCCTTCCTTCCTTCTTCATATTTTTAATTTTCAAATTAATTCATGCTCATTCAATTAATCAAATCATATAGCAATTTAAATAATGCTTTTCTACTTTTCTCTTATTCTCACCCCTTACTGGCATTAATTCTAGTGTTTAAGAGAATATTTACATATTTGGGGATCATGAACTGTCATATAAAATAGACAGCAATTCACATCCATATAACTGTTTAACTTTGGTTGGTGAAAGGCACCATCAACAAAAGCAAAAGAGAGATACATGGTAGCTGTATCATTGAACGGAAATGTCACCATCTTGACACAGGACAAGGACACTTAAAGATAATAAGGTGCCCTTGTTATAAGACAAACAACAAGAAACAAAACCCTTAGCATATATGTACCACAATTTCTTTATCCATTCATCTGTCAGTGGACATCTAGGTTGCTTCCGTGTTCTAGCTATTGTAAATAGTGCTGCAATGAACAATGGGATACATGTGTCTTTTTCTATTTTGGTTTCCTCAGGGTATATGCCTAAGAGTGGAATTGCTGGGTCACATGGTGGCTTTATTCCTAGTTTTTTGGGAATTTTCTGTATGGCTCAGAAAACTCAAACAGGGGCTCTGTATCAACCTAGAGGGGTGAGATGAGGAGGGAGATGGGAGGCAGGTTCAAAAGGGAGGGGATATATGTGTTCCTATGGCTGATTCATGTTAAGGTTTGACAGAAAACAACAAAATTTTATAAAGTAATTATCCTTCAATAAAAAATAAATTAATTAAAAAAACCCAAAACCTTAGCATAGGGCATCAACAGGCACATCCCCAAAGAGAAGCTGCCAGAGGCCAGAAAACATCTGGAAAACACTCTTCCTTATGAACAGTCAAGACAAAATAGAACCACAAAGATTACACAGTTCCTCATCAGATTAGGAAAAAATGAGCTAACATCTAAGTCCAGGGAGCTTGTTGCTAAATAAGAACTTCCAAAAAACGTTGTCAGACAAATGAATTGCTTTGGTGTTCTGAAAATTAATTTGGCCTTGCTTATTATCCTAAAGAATTAAATATTCTTTGACCCATAAATCTCAATTGGGATTTTATCTTCAGTAGTAAAATCACCAGTACATAAGGATGTGTGCAGAATTATTCACACTGACAAAATATTGGGAAGAGACTTACCTGTCAGTAGGTGAATGGCTGAATCAATTATAGTAAAACTTTCCTTTTGATTATCATGCAGATTTTTTTTTTAAAAGAAATAAGTAATTCGGTATATACTGATGTGGAAGAAGAAGAATACACAGAATATACCTTTAAGCCAAAATATGTTAATCTTTTATGAAAAACTATGCATATATACAAACATTCATTTAGATAGTATAGCTGACATTTCAGGCTTCCCTGGTGGCTCAGTGGTAAAGAATCCACCTGCCAATGCAGGAGACATGGGTTTGATCCCTGGGTCAGGAAGATCCCCTGGAGAAGGAAATGGCAACCCGTTCTAGTATTCTTGCCTGGAAAATCCCATGGACAGAAGAGTCTGGTCGGCTATAGTCAATGGGGTCACAAAGAGTCAGACATGACTAAAGTGACTTAGCACAGCTGACATTTTAACTGAAATCATATTATTTGATAGTTTCCTTTCTTTGTTTTACCTCTCCTGCACAGAAACATGAAAAAGTGTTCTGCAAATTATGGCATTCCAGTTGAGCTATTTCAAATCCTGAAAGATGATGCTGTGAAAGTGCTGCACTCAATGTGCCAGCAAATCTGGAAAACTCAGCAAGGGCCACAGGACTGTAAAAGGTCAGTTTTCATCCCAATCCCAAAGAAAGGCAATGACAAAGAATGCTCAAACTACCGCACAATTGCACTCATCTCACACGCTAGTAAAGTAATGCTCAAAATTCTCCAAGCCAGGCTTCAGGAATATGTGAACTGTGAATTTTCAGATGTTCAAGCTGGTTTTAGAAAAGGCAGAGGAACCAGAGGCCAAATTGCCAACATCTGCTGGATCATGGAAAAAGCAAGAGAGTTCCAGAAAAACATCTATTTCTGCTTTATTGACTATGCCAAAGCCTTTGACTGTGTGGATCACAATAAACTGTGGAAAATTCTGAAAGAGATGGGAATACCAGACCACCTGACCTGCCTCTTGAGAAACCTATATGCAGGTCAGGAAGTAACAGTTAGAACTGGACATGGAACAACAGACTGGTTCCAAATAGGAAAAGGAGTACGTCAAGGCTGTATATTGTCACCCTGCCTATTTAACTTATATGCAGAGTACATCATGAGAAACACTGGGCTGGAAGAAGCACAAGCTGGAATCAAGATTGCCGGGAGAAATATCAATAACCTCAGATATGCAGATGACACCACCCTTATGGCAGAAAGTGAAGAAGAACTAAAGAGCTTCTTGATGAAAGTGAAAGAGGAGAGTGAAAAAGTTGGCTTAAAGCTCCACATTCAAAAAACGAAGATCATGGCATCCGGTCCCATCACTTCATGGGAAATAGATGGGGAAACAGTGGAAACAGTGTCAGACTTTATTTTTTGGGGGGCTCCAAAATCACTGCAGATGGTGACTGCAGCCATGAAATTAAAAGACGCTTACTCCTTGGAAGGAAAGTTATGACCAACCTAGATAGCACATTGAAAAGCAGAGACATTACTTTGTCAACAAAGGTCTGTCTAGTTAAGGCTATGGTTTTTCCAGTGGTCATGTATGGATGTGAGAGTTGGACTGTGAAGAAAGCTGAGCGCCAAAGAATTGATGCTTTTGAACTGTGGTGTTGGAGAAGACTCTTGAGAGTCCCTTGGACTTCGAGGAGATCCAACCAGTCTATTCTAAAGGAAATCAGTCCTGGGTGTTCATTGGAAGGACTGAGGCTGAAGCTGAAACTCCAGTACTTTGGCCACCTCCTGTGAAGGGTTGACTCATTGGAAAAGACCCTGATGCTGGGAGGGATTTGGGGCAGGAGGAGAAGGGGACGACAGAGGAGGAGATGGCTGGATGGCATCACCGACTCAATGTACGTGAGTCTGAGTGAACTCTGGGAGTTGGTGAAGGACAGGGAAGCCTGGCCTGCTGCAGTCTGTGGGGTTGCAAAGAGTCGAACACAACTGAGCAACTGAACAACAACAACAAAACAATGGAAATAAGCCACAGTGGACTGACTTACATGACTGAGTGGGTTGCAAGTCTTTGCACTGGTAACAGTCACTGTCCCTGTCCTGTCTTGTCACAGAAAGCACATTCTCTTTCATGACATTTTGGTGACATTCTCATTAGGGGGCCTGATTCTTCCAGAGTTGGGCTAGCAAATAGATTCCATCTCAAGAGCAAACTTGGGTGATTGGTAGTGGCAGTCTGAAGCTAGGTCAGGGCTTAATGGAAAAACATCATGATTAATTACCAAAGCCTTCCTTTCACCAGTGGAGGTGGGGACTGTTGAAGGAGAGTCTGAATGTTGACAATCTAGTTATAGATGATGTTTAAGACAGGTGTTCTGGGTGGTTCAGTGGTCAAGACTCTGCACTTCTACTGCATGGGGCACGGGTTTGATCCCTGGTCAGGGAACTAAGATCCCCACATGCTGTGGTATGGTCAGAAAGAACAAAACAAGATACAAAAGGAAAAAAAAAAGACAGGTGTTCTGTGATGGGAAACAGAAATCACAGTGTCCATTAGTCGAAAAAACTAATACCAGATACCTTCAGAAAGTCTCCGCACATAAATATTAATTTGTAATCTGTTGACTTGAAATAGAAAGATGTCACAAATTTTGATAAGGAAAGCCCACTACATCCTAATTTTTAAAACATATTTTTACAATCACGGCCATTTAGGGCACGAAATCCAATTCATTAAAGCCAAACAGATCATAAGTGTGAAATTCCTTCGATTTATAATAGCCTCATGGGTAAGTCTCCTGGGCAGCTTTGGCTGATGAAATACTTGACATTTTTAGAAAATTACATACAAATTTTACAACCTTTAAAAAAAACTTTACAAAGATGTATTATTTTCTATGAGTATTATATCTGTTTGATACTAGTGACACTTGGATGATGATAATCAAGAAATTTAGAAGCATTTCTGTACACGGATGACTTACTTCCCAAAAAGTTACGTGTAAGTGCTTTCATTTGTGTTCAAGGTGAGTCTATGACAAAACTTTCTTAATAGGATTTCCACTCTTTTTACCATGAAGTTTCCCAATAATGTAGTTTTCTCTCAACATCACACCAACGATATAGGTGTTCAATATCGGGGCTGACTCTCTAATACAACATTCACAGTTTCTTGTACCCCATCACCCTTCCCTTTCCTCACCCTAATTTTGACTTAGCCAAGGCATGTCTACCTCTTATTTGATAATACTCTAGCCTTCAGAATTCTTCCTATTTTCCATTGACTCTTAAAATACACAAAGAATTCTTCACCATGAAACAGCTTTGGGGTTTTAAAACATATGTATTGAAGTACGTTTTAAATACTATTTAATACAACCATTGCTGGTGTATATTTCAATCACTGTAATTACATTTCCCAAATTGTGCTATCATCTAGACCATTTTGAGGGTATTTCCACCATCCTAGCAAGATCCCTCATGCTTATTTACAGTTAATCTCCATTTCTATCCTAAGCCCCTAGCAACCACTAATCTACCTTCTGTCTCTGTAACAGTTTGCCTTCTCTGGACATTTTTCATGTAAATGGAATCATGCAATATGTGGTCTTGCGTCTGCTGCTTTCACTTAGAATAATGGTTTTGAGGTTCAGCCCATGTTGCTATCTTTATCAACAGACCATTTCTTTTTATTGCTTACTGTTTCTTTGCATGAATATCACACATTGGGCTTACCCATTCATAAGCTGATGGACATTTGTGCTGCTTCCAATTTTTTATCATTGTTAATAATGGTGCTGAAATCACTCGTGTGCAAGTCTTTGTGTGGACATAAAATTTCATTTCTTTTGCATACATATCTAGTATTGAAATTGCCAGGTCACGTGGTAAAGCTATGTTGAGCATTGTAAGACAAAGTTCTCCAAAGCTGCTGCACCTTCTTCCATTTCTACCAGCAAGGTAGGAGGCTTCCTGTTTGCCATATGCTTCTATTGTAGGTTTGTTTTTAAATTCCTACGTTTGTTTCATTATAATGGAAGTTTTTATATTGCAGTTGGTTTTATACTAATTGACATTATAAGATTAACATACATATGTCCCAACCTTCATAGCAGCTCTATTTACAATAGCCAAGATACAGAAGCAACCCAAGTGCCCCAAAACAGACAACTGGATTAAGAAGACGTGATATATACATGATATAATATTACTCAGTCATAAAAAGAACGAAGTAATACCATTTGCACAACATGGATGGACCTAGAGAATATTATGCTTAGTGAAATAAGTCATACAAAGACAAATACCATATATCATTTGTATGTGGACTCTAAAAAAATAATACAAATGAATATATATACACAAAACAGAAACAGACTTACAGATATAGAAGACAAACTTCTGGTTACCAAAGGGGAGAAGAAAGTGGGGAGGGACAAATTAGGGGTATGGAGTTAACAGATAAAAACTACTATGTATAAAATAGATAAGCAACAAAAGGATATGGTAGAGCACAAGGAATTATATCAAATATCTTATAAAAAACTTACAATGTTATCTAATCTGCAAAAAAAAAAAAAACTAAGCTAAATCACCATGCTGTACACGTGAAACTCATATAACATTTTAAATCAACTACAGTGCAATAAAAACATTAATCTCTTTTGAAAAACACTCTGGAAACACAACAACATGCAGATGACTAAACGAACACGGTGGTCAAGAAAAAGTGACCATGAGACTTCCCTGGGGGTCCAGTGGCTCGGACTCCACACTATCAATGCGGGGGGCCCAGGTTCGATCCCTGGTCAGGGAACTAGATCCCACATGCCACAACTAAGAGTTTGCATGCTGCAACGAAGACAGCGGATTCTGAGTGCCGCAACTATTAATAAGATCTGTGTAGTCAAATAAACACATATTTAAGAAAAGTAAAATTGACCACACACACATATGCTGACAGAGCTTAATCATGCCCTTCTTTTTGAAGTAGAACTTTGTTCCTGTTTATACAGTCAAATAGAAGTGAGTTTCTGATACTGATGTGAGGTGGGCAGGATATGGTATTCATAGTTGCCATTCACCGAACATGTTTCAAGAACAGGAACCAACTGTGATCCTTTCCAGCTTTATCGAGTGTGGTTTAGAACAACCCAGTGAAGCAGCTTTGATTGTCTCTATCTACACTCAGAGACCAGTATTTGGAAAGTTTAGCACATTCCCCAGGCCTGCACAGGCAAGGCAGGACTGAGATGACATGTGAAGCCTTGCCATAACATGTGAAGAGCTCATGTTCCAGCATGAGATCTTTGGGAGAACAGCATGACAATTGGTGTACAGTTGAAGAAGAATGAGATGTGGCTGTGTTTGGTGCACACATTTTCAGGGGCCCAGAAAACTGGCAGCTGAGAGACACCCATCTCTCTATCTAGGTCCACTGAAGGCCACTGTTAGTATTGGCTAGAAACTGTGCTCAGGAGCTTGAAAGTGAAACCATAGAAGTGATTCCTTTTTCTCAAACAGCCACGAGTCCAGAAGTAGGCACTTCAGGTTTGCATAACATCTTGCATCTTCATGACCTAGTGCATGGCCTTCCTCTTATAACTGCCTCATTATCACAAGATGGCTGCACCACATCCTTCCTTCAGTCAACAATTCAGGAAGGGAGATTATGAAGGAGAAAACAACAAGGAGAAAGAAAGCTCTTAGAGCAAAAAAGGAAAACCTTTCCAGAAATTGTTTGGAATCCCTTTCATAAGACCCCACCTAAGACCAGAGGAGGCTCAGAAATGTAGTCTTATAGCTGAGACAGTTGTTTCTCTGCAGAGAGTCAGGATTCTGTAAATACGAAAGAAGGCAGAAGGAGGATGAGGAAGGCAGTGAGTAGCAGTTGCCACATTAATGTTTAAATGTCTCTCATCTTAAGAGAAGCTCAACACACTCCCTCTCCAATCCTGTCTCAAATTGTTAAAATATTGGAAGAACCACTTGCTGAGCATGAAATTTCTAAATAATAATAATGATAATAGCAACAGCTCACAAATAGTGCTTACTGTGAACCAAGTGCTCTTCTAAGCTCTTTACATATATTAATTACATTTATTTAATTTTTATTGGCGTATAGTTGCTTTTTTTTTTTTTTGCCACACTCTGCAAGCATGTGGGATCTCAGTTTCCCCACCAGGGATTGACCTGCAAGCCCTGCAGTGGAAGCTCAGAGTCCTAACCACTGGACCGCTAGGGAAGTCTCAATATATTACCTAAATTTAAATCCAACAATCATGTGAGGGAAGCAATATGTGAGTATCATCACCATTATTCAAATGGGGACACTGAGGCACAGAGAGGTTGGGTAATTTGCCTCAAGCCACACAGTCTGGCAGAAGTCGGAGGAGCCACGGATGCAGTGCGGCTGCAATGCACATGACATTTTCATTCATCTGACGCTCTTTCACAAGCAGAATGTGTGGTCTCGTTTAGAGACCTATAACCTCTTAAGAGATACATGACCTTGGCAAAGTCACTTTCTTCTTGCTGAAGTTTTATTGCTCACGTGCCACGAGGGTGATGACAAAAACCTCAAAGGATGTTTGTAAGGCGTAAGTAAGACCTCATATGTGAAGCACACATACCAAGCGAGCTTTGCATCATCAGTGCTTCTGCTGAAATGTTTATCATCTCTGAGATTTGAATCTCATTTAGGGTGAGAACAATGATGTGTGTGTGGATGGTAGGAGATAGGGAGGCGGATGACCTAGGGGGTACACTTGCCAGGTTTGGCAGAGGGATAACACTCCATCATTTCTTTTCTTGGTCAGAAAATAAAGCCTAGGGCTTCCCTGGTTGGCTCAGTGGTAAAGAATCTGCCTGCCAATGCAGGAGACGTGGGTTCAGTCCCTGATCTGGGAAGATCCCATGTGCTGAGGAGCAGCTAAGCCCATCACCACAACTACTGACCTCGAGAGCCACAACTACTGAGCTTGTGAGCCACAACTAGTAAAACCCGCATGCCTAGAGCCCGCGCTCCACAACAAGGGAAGCCACAGCAGTGAGAAGCTGGAGCCCTGCAACTAGACGGGAGTAGTTCTTGCTCGCCACAGCTAGAGAAAAAGCCTGTGCAGCAACGAAGACACAGCACAGTCAGTAGATAAATAAACAGAGGAATATAAAGCCTACCATTAAGGAAACCTCCTCTGCTTTTCATTTGATCCCGGTCATTTTGACTCCCTATGCACCCCAGTTTTTTTTTAAGAATATTGATAAAATTAAAAAGCACTTAAAAAAATAGCATTTCTGGGAGAAAGTGAACCTTGTGAATTTCCTACAGGAGGAAAATAAAATAGTGGATCTGAGGATGCCGCAATGCAAGAGGTATTAAGACTTTGAGTTTACTTCAAGGGGGATTTTCACTTTAATTGCTGTATTAACAGATTTTCCAGGTATTAAGTCCCACTGAGCAGATCTCAATCATCTTTTCACATCCTGTCTCTGCTCTTATTGCTGTGTTTTCAATCCTCTCTACAATTAATGGAAATTTGTAGATGGGTCATTGAAGCTTCTATAAAGATGTACATACAATAGTAAATGTTTTCAATTACCTGATAAACAAAAACACAAAATCCATGAAGGGAAGAGTGAATAGAGGGACAAAAGACACAGAAACACAAAGAGGAGAAAACCAAGAATACGGCAGGTCAGATGTGACAGAATTGGGGACAAGAGATCGGTTTCTTTTAAGTGAATTTAAAAATCAGTTTTAAATTGGATAGTTCAGTGTCCAGGTGTACTTTACAACTATGTCACAACACAACAACATCTTGTTATAGAACATCCAAACACTTTTCCTTTAAAACAAAAACAAAAGGAAAAAAACAAAACCCTTCAGGGCCCAAGTGTGAAATTTGAATGATGAAGACCAAAGAGGTGAAGTCTTCGCATTTGCATTTTTCTATTGTGCAACTGTGTGGTTAATGTGTCCATGTTCAAGAATTCTTAACATGTGTTATTACTGGGATGAGGGATTCCATTGCTTATATAAGATAGAGAGGGTTCAAATAGAAACTTTGATTTTTATTTATTTTTTTGGCCCTAGGACAAAAATCTAGTTTTCCTTGGTAGAGAAATGGATTAACCATGGCCAGTTCTCAATTTTCCATATTCATGAAGGCTGACATCAAACAGCCAAAGACAACCCAAAACAAAACAGAAAACAATATTTGGCTTCAGGAGGCATTATGCTTTTTAATGGAAATACATGTCTTGGACATTTTCTCAAGGGAAAAGCTATTACCTTTCATCACCTGGTCCTCAATCCTTACGAAGGCCCTTGAGAACAATGAATTCCTCTCACTACTGAGGGGGAGGGGATGGAGAAAATGCCATCAGCCATGGCTAGAGGTTCTCCTTGGGAAATAAGCCTCCTTGAGAGCAGCTGAAGAAATGTGAATTTTGCCACTTAATTGTATTCAACAGCTCATCATCACTCATTGGAAATCTCTTAGGTTGGTCTGGCCAAGTGTTTGGGAATTGCGCCCTAAACTCTACTGGGTGCTGAATTAGATGAGCTGGGTCTGTCAGTAGGGGTTCAGCTGCCATTCACAGAAAGCCCCCTCATCGTGATACATAGAAAGGGGGGCTACTAGATGGAATGACTTTACAAAATCATTGTCAGATTAATGTGATTAATTAATCAAGAGCTGGAGAAACCAGCTCCAGAGTGGGATTAGAAACCCACAGAGAAGGACTACCAAGGAGTTGCTGCAGCCTCTGCTGATTAGGAATTCAGAAATTCAGGAAACACTGTCCCACCAGGGGCTCCTGGAACACACTTTAGCTCTTGTTGGGGAAGTTTGGCCAGAACTGCTGGATCCAGAGCAATGACACTGGCCCTTGCTAGATCCATACCAGGTAAAGGTTGCTTCAGCCTGCTGCTTATCACCTTATAAGGTAGTTCTGAGGTTTGATTGTGTTTGAGAGCATCTGATGGACAGATCCCTAATATGCAGGCTTCCTGGGAGTCTGCAAAGTACAGTTTTTAGGTTTTCCATCTATAAAGTCTCAAAGGATGTTGACTGGGCCAGCTGACCATTCCTAACTCATCTGGGTTTAAACCCAGCTCTGCATTTTGCCTGTGGAACAGCCCTTAGACGCCACTCTGCCTTATTTTTATGATCTGTAAATAGTGATAAACTATCTCATGGGGTTGATTGTGAGAATTAAATCACTATAAAGCCCATGACAAAGTGCAAGCTCATAATAAATGCTGATTAGCCCTGACTCCCCTGACCTTTTCCCATGGGTACTATCTTCCAGCTGGCAACAAGAGATGGAGACATACAGGAAGGAAAATGTCCCTGTTCCTTAAACTTGGGGAGGTAATGACAGATATTGCTAAGGAGAGTGAAGGAGATAGGCATACGTCTCAGCCAAATTAGACTGAATACCCAGTGCATACTCTGGCTAGGCCTTGGGTGCATGCCTGGTGGTGGGAACCTGGCTTGAGATGAAGGATCAGTGATAGTTAGCTTAGACTCACTGGGGACAATCCCAGGACTCAGTCATGTTCAGCTCTTTGTGACCTCATGGATCATCACCCACCAGTTTCCTCTGTCTGTGGAATTTTTCAGGCAAGAATACTGGAGTGGGTTGCCAAAGCCCTCCTCTAGGGGATCTTCCCAACCCAGGGATCGAACTCGCGTCTCTTGCATCTCCTGCATTGACAGGTGGATTCTTTACCACTGTGCCTCCAGGGAAGCCCCCAGGTTCATGTTCTTCTGGCTTTATTCTGGGGAGCTTCCAAGAATGGAAACTGGTCCTGCACTTCCTTATCACAGCAAGGAGGATGGATGCCTCCCACCTCTATCTCATCAGGTACTCACAACTTGCCCTTGTGCGGGCCACTGTCCTTGTCCCATATTTGCAAAAAAGGACACTGAGTTTCAGAGCGATTCAGTGACTTACTTGATGATCCCAGCAGCTGAGTCTAGTGCTCACATGTTTCTGCTTCAATGTGCTGCTTATCTGGATTTCCCAAAGGATTATTCTTCTGGGCCTCAGATGTTCCAGAAAGTCAATTTTCTTTCAGTTTACCTCTCATGGGAGATGAAGGGCAAAGACCCATCTGTCACGTCTGGGCTGAGAGCCTAAGAACCCAGCTGCCTGGAGTGCCTCTCGTCTTCTCCAGAGTGATGCACATGGGATTCCTTTTGGGTATTGGATCCGATCAGCGGGTCTTACTTTACACACCAGATCTGGGTTCCAACCACGTGTTCTCAGCTTTATCACTCTTGCTCTGCTGGAAGCCATCATCACCTCCTCCCAAAGAATTATCGGGTTGGTCAAAAACTTGGTTCAGGTTTTCCCGGAGATCTTACAGAAAAGGCCAAATGAACTTTTTGGCCAGCCCGATACAGTAGCCTAAGTGGACATCCTGCTCCACTGTGATCCCTGTAATTTTATTGTTCATGTAGCAGCCAGGAAGAACTCAGAACAGGCCTCTCATCTCCGCTGGTTTCCCATCTCACTGTAGACAAAACTTGAGTGCTCATCACCTGCCCAAGTCCCCACATGGTCTGGTCCTAGGCTCCTTGGTTGACTCACCTCTCATTCTCTGCTACTCCTCTGCTCCATCCCCTTGGCATCTGCACTTTCCTAAAGCACAGCAATTGCACGCCTGCCCCAGAGCCTTTGCATCTGCTATTCTCTCTGTCTTTTCTCCTCCCACATACCTACAGAACAGTCAGGTCTCTCTCTGATGTGACTTCTCCCACCATCCAACACAAAATTCCACTGAAACTTACTTCATCATCTTGCTTTATCCATCTCCAAGCATTTATCCATACTCACAGGTTAAGTAGCTAGGTATGTTTGGATTTTACTTCCTCCTACTAGCTTTTGAATCATGCTGGAGAATACTCTTTAGAGTCCTTGGACAGCAAAAAGATCAAACCAATCAATCCTAAAGAAAATTAACCCTGAATATTCATTGGAAGGACTAAGGCTGAAGGTGAAGCTCCAATAATTTGGCCACCTGATTCGAAGAGCTGACTTGTTGGAAAAGACCCTGATGCTAGGGAAGATTGAGGGCAGGAGGAGCAGGGTGCAACAGAGGAAAAGATGGAGGGCATCACTGATTTAACATGAGTTTGAGCAAACTCTGGGAGATGATAGTGAAGAACAGGGAAGCCTGGCGTGTTGCAGTCCATGGGGTCGCAAAGAGTCCGATGTGACTTAGCAATTGAACAACAACGAGGATGTAAGCTTCTTTTAATGACATGCATCTACTTTTTAAAAATGTATTTTATGGAAGGAGAGTTGATTTACAATGTTGTGTTCATTTCTAGTGTATAGCAAAGTGACTCAGTTAAATATATATATACTCTTTTTCATGTTCTTTTCCATAATGGCTTGTCACAGGATATTGAATATAGTTGTCCATGCTACACAGTAGGATCTTGTTGCTTATCCATTCTCTATATACTATTGCATCTACTAATCATAAATTCACAATCATTTTATATTTATCTATTGATTGATATATATATATATATATATTTATACATATCACACACATCTTGTTTATCCATTCATCTGTCGATGGACATGTAGGTTGTTTCCATGTCTTGGCTATAGTAAACAGTGCTGCTATGAACATAAGGGTGCATGTATCTGTTTGAATTACAGTTTGCTCTGAATATATGTCCAGCAGTAGGATTGCTGGATCCTATCGCAACTCTAGTTTTTTTGAGAAACCTCTATACTGTTCTCCATAGTGGCTGCATCAATTTACATTCCCACCAACAGTTTATAAGAGGGTTTCCTTTTCTCTTCCCTCCCTAGCATTTGTTAAATTTGTAGATTTTTTTAAATGGCGGCCATTCTGACTGGTATGAAGTGGTACCTCACTGTAGTTTTGATTTAAAACACATGCTTGTTTCTGACAAGCAGAAAATTCTGAGCTCACCTGGTACTTACTACTTGCCACGGGAGGTTGCTGCTCGGGGAGCCAACACATGTCACAGCCACCCTCACCTGGCCGTCTTTCACACCTTTACGCTACTCTCCTGGCTACTTCAGCAAATGAAGGTGATGTTCAAATCAGTCCTAAAGGTTGGTTTCTTACCTGCTTGCTTTTCCCATACCACCTCTCTACCTCAAATGTTCTCCACTCCATTTTCCCTGATCAACTCTCGATTCTTCTTAGGGTTTACCTCCCCAGGAACTTCTGGGGACCCCTTGGTCTGTACACTCTTACTCAATGCTCAAAGAAGGAACCTGTGCAGACCTGTATTCCTGCCCTTCCCCCATCACTCAAGCCTCCTGTTAGGACCTAACTAGCATTGCTCTACAAATATTACATGTAATTTATTCTTTCCAACAATCCCACAAGGAAGTGTAGTTCATATCATTACCAAAAGCATCTGTACAAAGGCTGACTCCCTCCAGCCGACAATCAATGGCCAAAAGATTTTATAGACAGAGGGAGGGGGCTATATGCAGAAACAGCACCGTCAGCTCTGACAGTCATCTTCACATTGATCATCAGTGGTCTGACCCGTGTCACTCTATTTGTTTTAGGTACAGTAATCTTCAGTTCCAGGGTCAGATTCTTTCCATTTCTTTGAGGCCAATTCTCAGAACTGTGGCAGCTTATGTCATGGCGACAAGCTGGTCATCATGTAATTAACTTCTCTCCCTGGTGGGGGTTTCAGTATCTATAAGACAGCTTCACAGGATGGCTCAGAATATTATCTACAGCCCTTGAGGAGGAACTAAAGGTATTTGACTGTGCTTAATGAGTACATTATCATTATTATTATTATTATTTGGTCTTGACTGTTTTCCTCTGTTTCTGCATTTTCTCACTTCTGTGATTAAACTTATTCTTTGGCTAAGTTTTTCCACAGACAAAAGGCAGCAGGGGACATGGGGTCAGGGACTGTAGAGTCATGCTCCATTTCAGTATCATCTTTATTTACAGAAGAGGAAACAGGACCGAACAAGCCTGGCCAAGAACATTCACTCAGCACATGGCCAAGTCAAGATTTAGTATCGGGTTGCCTGGCTTCAGACTCCAGGATTCTGTTTACTATAGGAGACTATCTCTCCTGTACACTGGAGTTTATTTAATGAACTGTCTCCTTCATTAGTGAGAGAAATTCTAGAAGGGAGAAGATCCGTCTCTTTCATCCTCTCCTGGTTGCTGCATCTCCTTGTCTGAGCTGAGAAGAATGTTTTCATTCTATAGCAACTCATGTCTACTGTACCTGAGACCTTAGAATGTCATTCAGGTGTGTGCAACCCTGGAACAAATATCAGGGATGGTATTCCACTTGGGTTTTCCCCCAAAACATTGCCTAGTGACACTTCTTTTGTTCCTTGGTTACTGGGTACAAACTTAGGATCATAAAATGAATTGTGTAAGAAATATCAGTATATCTGTTTGTGTGTGTACTAAGTCGCTTTAGTCATGTCCGACTTTTTGCAACCGTTTGGACTGTAGCCCTTTAGACTCCTCTGTCCATAGGATTCTCCAAGCAAGAATACTGGAGTGGCTTGCCATGCCCTCCTCCAGGGGATCTTCTGGACCCAGGGATCGAATCCTCATCCCTTATGTCTCTTGCATCGGCAGACAGGTTCTGTACCACTGCCCCATCTTGGAAGCCCACGTCTCTTTACTGCCACTCAAATCACTTTTTAATTCCAGAACCCATCAGTCTCTCTGGTGGACATTTAAACTCTACTATGCTCAGGAATTTCCCCCCAATCTTTTTGTTAAAGTGTTTTAAAAGAATGAAAACATGGTCATACTTGTGTTTAGAAAAGATCAAAAAAATCAACTCAAAAAAAAGACCTTTTGATTGATGTCAAGTGTTGGTGAGGATATGGAATAACTGGAGTGCTCCTACACTGCTGGGGAGAGGAGCGGAACTTGGCGTAATCACCGAGAAAGTGTCTGCCAGCGTTCGTGCAAAACATACCTACTCTACACAACAAATGTATGGATACCAAGGGGGAAGCAGGGTGGGATGAACTGGGAGACTGGGATTGTTATATATACACTGCTATTATAAAACAGATAACTACAGTATAGCACAGGGAACTCTATTCATTGCCCTGTGGAGACTCAAATGGGAAGGAAATCCAAAACAGGGGATATATGTATGTGTATAGCTGACTCACCTCGCTGTACAGTAGAAACCAACACAACACTGTAAAGCAATTATACTCCAATAAAAAGTAATTTAAAATGAAAAAAAGAAAACACATCTCCTTACAATATCATAGATAAATCTCACTGATACAATTTTGAGCAAAAGAAGACAGACACGAAAGAGTGTATACTGTATGACTTCATTTCTGTGAAGCTCAGTAACAGGGAAGACAAGTTTATGATGAGCGAGGTCCGAATAACTCTTCTCCTCCAGTGGAGGCGGGTCCTGGCACGCAAGAGTGAGAGCATCTGTTGGGATGATGGAGAAGTTCTGTATTTAGATCTGGGAGGTGGGGACCTGACTTCACATGTGACATTTCATCACGATTGACACTTACGACTTTTGCACATTTACTGTATATGTTAGAATTTGCTAATTTTAAAAATTATATTCTTCTATCACCAATAAAGTGCTGAACAGGAATAAACTGTAATTAAAGGGTAACTCAGACATAATATGACAGAGCAGTATGTGTTTTCAGAATCAGTTTACTTGTCAGTTCCATGTATAGTACGCCATATGGAATCTGCTTTGAACGTTTTTTTTAATTGCAATTCTCAATGGAATCGCTTATGCAATAGCTTCTGGCCACTGTTTTCTTATTCCAAAACCCCAGGTTTTATGCCTGGTACAGGATTAAAAATAGACCAATAGCTACAGGATTCATAACTCCCTTTTGGGATTTTCCTCCTATAAACATTCAATTCAGTTCAGTTCAGTTCAGTCGCTCAGTCATGTCCGACTCTTTGCGACCCCGTGAATCGCAGCATGCCAGGCCTCCTGTCCATCACCAACTCCCGGAGTTCACTCAGACTCACGTCCATTGAGTCAGTGATGCCATCCAGCCATCTCATCCTCTGTTGCCCCCTTCTCCTCCTGCCCCCAATCCCTCCCAGCATCAGGGTCTTTTCCAATAAGTCAACTCTTCGCGTGAGTTGGCCAATTTTTGGAGTTTCAGCTTCAGCATCAGTCCTTCCAATGAACACCCAGGACTGATCTCCTTTAGGATAGACTGGTTGGATCTCTTTGCAGTCCAAGGGACTCTCAAGAGTCTTTTCCAACACCACAGTTCAAAGGCATCAATTCTTCTGCACTCAGCTTTCTTCACAGTCCATTGCTGCAGGAAATTAGGGGGAAAGCGCACTACAGCAGAAATTGGGACTTTGGGAATTATTCTTAACAAAGACATTAACACATTAATATTAAATACCCCAAACTTGAAATGTACAAAGTTAATCAGGTTTACTTTGGGGGTCAGATTCCTCTCTTTAGGGGCTCTGAAACGCAGTACAAGAGGTTCTATTTCAGTCAAATATCCCCACCTGGTAACAGACAAATCCCGGCAAGAATAAGGTCAGTCCAAACACCTGATGGTCAATACTCTGCTTGCATACATGGCAAGATCATGTTTTTAAAAAATTTTTTAATTGAAGTATAGTTGATTTACAACATTGTGTTAGTTTCTGCTGTACAACAAACTGACGCTGTGATACATACATATATATACACACATTCTTTTTCATTGTGGTTTATCACAGGATATTGAATAGAGTTCTCTATGCTCTACAGTAGGACCTTGTTGCTTATCCATCCTGCATAAAACAGTTTGCATCTGCTAACCCCAACCTCCCAATTCATCCCTCTTCCACCCCCTGCCCTCCTTCTTGGCAACCACAAATCTGTTCTCTATGAGACTATTTTTTAAACATTAGCTTAGGTCTGCCCTACTCCCTGCTTTTGTCTCTTAACCCACTTTCTCTTCACCATTCACCCATAATCTAGTCAGTTCTGTTCTTAATGTTCAGCATAAGGGCAGACACAGACTGTTTCCCAAGCAGTGAAATTTTCAAAAGTATGGCAGATTATTCAATTGTTTCCAAATACATGCTGGCCCTCCCTTTGGTAGACTTCTGTTTTTCTGCCTATTGATATCAAGCTTGGACATGTGACTTGCTTTAACCCATGAAGTTAACAGAAGTGACATATGGCACTTTGAGACAGATGCTTAAAGACTTATGATGTGTTTCCAAGATATTTCTTTATCCCAAAACAAAGCTGTCCTCAACAGCAATGGAACATAGATAGAATGGAAAAGAGGTGCCCCATAGCTACTTGTCACCAAGCATGGACTGGCAGAGAGAGCAAAAAGCAAGCTTTGGTTGGCATGAGCCCCTGAGACTTCAGGGTCATCCATTACCTAGGCTGACTTGCATAAAACATAGTTCTCCTAGGAAACAAGGACACAGGTGCACAAAAGTAGAAATGGATTTTGAAGTATCCATGATAATGTAAGAGTGAAGCATCCAGTTCTTAAAACAAAAAATTGTTTATTTTTTTTAAATGAATTTACAAGAGAGATATTTGAAAGGAAAGCAAGGAATGAGTAGAAACTGTGGACATCTGAAAAAAAAATGGCCAGGTCTGTCTCCCTAAGTCTCAGAGAGAGAAGGCTGCAGACAATGAAGAGATTTAGGGATTGACAACCATGGAGACCATGACTCTATCTCTTAAAAAGAAGCAAGAACCCAGAGAGGAAATGATTGTGCAGTGTGATGAGGCAAAGGATTCAAACAACAGAGGTATTTTTCCAGATTCAGTGATGTAAGGACATGATGATAAACATCTCACATGTCCCAGAGAAGCAGCAGAGTCTTTGAGGCATCTCTCTGTGTTGGAGTCATTCTCCATGACTTGTAGAATGAAAGATTCATGATGTAGAAAAAACCTAGACAGACCCACACCTGAAGCCCAGGTAGACCTCAGACATCTCAGATGTTAGCTGGCTAAGTGATGACCAAATACACTTTCCCTTCACTTTCCTCTTGAACCCTTGGCAACTGCAGATCACTCAAGACTTAGATACAATTGTGCAAAGCAATTGGAAGCCTGGATCGGGAGGGTGAAGTATGTAAAAGAACCTGATATGATTGAGAGTGAAGTGCCTTCATCCAAAAGAATGGAAGTTTGAAGTAGATACTAAGATCAACTATAGAAAAATAATATTAAGTCTTGCCCATAGGAGTTTTTAGATTGGGATTTGTATTCCTCTCTATTCTATTTAACAATTATTTTGAAATTTTCATTTATCTAGCTTTGATTAATGATCTTATGGGTTTAAAATCCAGTCAGGAAAACAGTCTTTGTCTGGAGTTAACAGAGTGAATTTAATCCAGGGGATTAGTTTAGAAGATGTTGGATGTTCATGAAGATGTACAAAATTACATGCACTTAACTGTATACATAATACATTTTAGCAAAAACTTCAAAAGGTATTGGAAGAACCAAAAACCATAAAAAGAAGCAGTGAGGCAACTTAGGAAAGCAACTAACATCTCCAGGGATGGAGGTGGCCAGAAGGAGGTGGTCTTACTAGAGTCAGAAATGGAAGCCACCTGTTAGGAGCTGGAGTCATGGTGGAGGATGTTTGGTATGAGACAGAGCCATAGGGGAGGGAAGGCCACTGAGTGAGATGTTGCCCACAGCAGAGACAGAGAGACAGAAAGAGAGAAAGAGAGAGAAATCCTGGGTTCTCCATTCTTCCTGCTCTCAAATCTCCTAAACTTTCTTCCATTAACTAAACGTTATGAGCACCCAGTGGGCCAGGGAGCTTGAAATATGGAATTTGGAACAATCAACCCTTTGTGATTGGAAGTAGAGCAAGGAAAGTGTGAAGAAGGGGTCTGTGAACAACTTGCCAGAAATACCTGGTTCTACATGTGCATCCCTAGTGGCTCAGAAGATAAAGCATCTGCATGCAATGCAGGAGACCTGGCTTCGATCCCTGGGTTGGGAAGATCCCCCAGAGGAGGGCATGGCAACCCACTCCAGTATTCCTGCCTGGAGAATCCCCATGGACAGAGGAGCCTGGAGGGCTACAGTCCATGAGGTCACAAAGACTCGAACATGACAGTGACTAAGCACATTCTTAGCTCTCTCCGAGGAGAGAGCCCCATGCCTCTGTGGTAAAGTAGAAATGCTCCTGAACTTAGATGTCTCAAGACTCTTCCCTTTCCCCCTGCCGTGTAATTCTGGGCAAGTCACTGAACAGTCCTTATGTACTGAGATATAAAAGCCAGGACTCAACAAGCTGCAAGGCAGTAGAGGAGTCTTCAAATTATCCACCCAATTCCCCTTCCATTTTGTCCTGGTGCCTCTTGAGTGGTACAGACAGGTTTGGAACAGGGTGCTGGAATTGACTGTAGCCTCAAAGCACAGCAAAACCCTGAACACACATCTGTGTTTGATGATGCCAGAATGCACACCCAAGGCAGTACAATTGCATCTGGATTAGATGCGGGAATTTCTTTCTATGAACACAGTCAAAACAAGGAAAAGGGAAGAGCCACTTGCATTTCATTCATGACCCAAAGTCCTTTCAATTCCTTACCTTTATTGAGTAAATAAGGTATATAATGGGTTTCCCCAATGGCTCAGTGGTAAAGAATTGGCCCACGACGCAAGAGACGTAGGAGACATGGGTTTGATCCCTGGGTCAGGAAGATCCCCCGGAGGAGGAAATGGCAACCCACTCAAGTATTCTTGACTGGAAAATCCCATGGACAGAGGAGGCTGGTGGGCTACAGTCAACAGGATTGCAAAGAGTTGGACACAACTGAAGTGACTGAACACACACCATGGATGTCCTGGGGTGCTTTATCTGTCCTGCTTCCAGATGAAGGCAGGGATCCCCAGCTGATTGGCACATTGGGAGTGGACAACTTCTAGGAACTGCCCCCAGATGAACAGACCCACCAACCCATTGCCTCCCACCCCATGCCAGGTCATGCTTCCTTCCAGACAGAAGCTGCTATTGAAAGACTGGTTGAGGCTGATACAAAGATCTGGTACCCTGGCTTCACCCCAACCTCAGAGCTCCACTAGGGATGGACTGAGACCTTTGCTGAAACCGCACTGAATATGCTCAGTCCTGCTTCCTCCATAAGCTTTTCCCAAGGACACACCCCTAAATACCTCTGCACACACAAATCAGGGCTCAGGGCTGGAGCAGAAAATGTGGGTGGTGCACCAAGACACCCACCACTAGTGCAGTGAGTCCTTCAGGGAAGAGAATGGGAGACCTTGGAGAGAATATAGTGTGACTTGGTCAGTGCTTCCATCCCTGTGACCCAGGGTTGCAGGATCGCTGCTTACACTAGACACGGCTCAACTTTCAAGGCTGTGCACCTTAGCTGCCCTGCTGGTGCCCATGCAGAAATGACTTATCTATTCATTCAAAACTATGTGCTGAGAATACAATGTCCCAGATGTGGGAGGTCCAGCATTGCATGAGGGAGACAAGATTCCTGCCTTCACAGTAGAATACGACATTGAATCAGCACATGGATATACCAATGGATGTATTTACAAATTGATGTTTAATGTCTCCTGTTGACATGAACATTTCTCAGATCTCTGCCCTTAAAAAGCCCAGTCCTCCCTTGCCTTCTGAGCCTGGGTGAGCAGTAAATACATCCACTGTTCCACATTTGGCCGAGTGAGGTGTGTGAAACTGATTTTAAAAAGGCAATTGAAAGCTGGTGTCAATGATATCTTTCAGGCTTTGGTTTTTCTCTTTCTGTCACTTTAAGAAGAAAAGATGCTGTACGGAGTAAGTTCTTCATTGTGCTTGTTTGTGGTTGTGCTTAGTCGCTCAGTCGTGTCCGACTCTTTGCGACCACATGGACTGTAGCCTGCCAGGCTCCTCTGTCCATGAGGATTCTCCAGGCATGAATACTGGAGTGGGTTGCCATGCCTTCCTCCAAGGGATCTTCCCAACCCAGGGATCGAACCCAGGTCTCCCACACTGTAGGCGGATTCTTCACCATCTGAGCCACCACTGGAGTGTGAAGCCTATCCCTTCTCCAGGGGGAACTTCCTGATCCAGGAATCAAACCAGGGTCTCCTGCATTGCAGGTGGATTCTTTACCAGCTGAGCTACCCGAGTCTTCATTAGAAACAGCAGTTGCATCTGCCAAGCTTTAATCAATTGCCTGGCCATGAGACCAGGCTGGCATTAGCTGTCTTTCCCAGAAATGAAATGTCTCTGATTCTGACCACACAGCAAAGCCCCGAAGTGGACCACACATGGCATTATTTAACCATATTTGAAATCTAAAATAGGCTAATCTGCAGTGATAAAAGCCTGGAATCCCAGGTGCTGAGTTTGTCCTTCTCAGACATAAACTGACAATTTCTCTGTTTCTCTTCTCATCTTTCCTGACACAAGGAAAGTGACTTTTTGGCACAGAAGCCACAGAACACATGCACAATTCACTTTTCCAACTACTATTCAAAACGCAGCACTTTCTCCAATTTTATCTTTTCTTGAAAGAGTTATTTTTAGCTCAGTAAATAGTCTGGCTCAGGGCTTTTCTGCTTCAGTCATTCTGGAATCCGATGTTTGCTCCATATGCATGCAAGTGACACTTAGGCAAACTTAATATTTTTATTAAATTGACTTGCTTTCTTGACTTAAATACATTCATTTGGAAAGGAAGTTTTATTGCACGGCTGTTAAGTTAAAATGGTGCTATTTGCCATAAATAGAAGGCAGTCATAAACATAACCAAGGAGAAAATAAACAACATGATTAATTCTAACTGTATACTATTGCCTGCCAAAGGCTCTGCCTCTGACTTGTACTTCACTGTGAAAAATGAGAGAAGCAAATACAGGGATTTAAAGACACCCGAGTATGAATGGATGAAGAAGATGTGGTATCTATACAAAGGAATATTACTCAGCCATAAAAAGAATGAAATATCATTGCAGCAATGGATAGACTCAGACATTATCATACCAAGTGAAGTAAGCCAGATAAAGAAAGGCAAATATCATGTTATATCGCTTGTATGTGGAATCTAAAAAATGATGGAAATAAACACATTTACCAAATTGAGGGGGGGAGTGGGGAACCTCACAGACATGGAAAACAAACGTATTGGTTTCCAAAGGAGATGGGGGGAATAAGTTAGGAGTTTGGGATTAAGGATTTCCCGGGTGGCTCAGACGGTAAAGCATCTGCCTACAATGCAGGAGACCCGGGTTCGATCCATGGGTCGGGAAGATCCTCTGAAGAAGGAAATGGCAACCCACTCCATAACACACTACTACATTACTAAACATAAAATAGATTAATAACTAAGACCAAATATATAGCACAGGGAACTATATTCAATATGCTTTAATAACCTATAAAGGAAAAGGATCTTAAAAATATATATATGCACATTATATATATATACACATATATGTATATATATACATAAATCACTGAGCTGTACACCTGAAGCTAGTAAAACATTGTAAATCAACTATCTTCAGTAAAATAAAAACAAGATATTCTAGTATCAAATACAGCCTTTCTACATGGGGGAACCTGTATGGTGGGAAAAGAAAGGAAGAGACTCACATTCTTCCCCTGTGAGTTATTGTTGTCTAGTGCTATGCCCATGTTCCTCCACTGCAGCACCTTCAGCTTTCCTAGATATACAATAATGCAAAACATGGTCATTCATCTAGTGACGTGGAAGCAACATCAGAATCAGGAGCCCTCAGTTCCTGGTCTCTGCCACTAACCAGCTGTGTGAAGCTACCTAATCACTTCACCCGTCTGGGTACCACTCATCTGAGTTGTAATAATCAATAAGCCTGACCACCAGTGAACTGTGAGCTCCTAGAAGTTGAAAATTACACCCTGCACATTGCGATCTTTAGGGCAGGCAGAACAAGAGAGGAGCACTTGCAGCATGATGCTCAGTGCACTGTGGGTGCTCAGTGAATTTATGTGTGCTGAATGTCTGGGCACCAGGCACTTTACACAGTAATGACTTTATTCTTGACAATTACACAACAGAGTATCCATTCTCTGTGTTTCACAGATGAGGAAACAGACTTACTTTGGTTATTATTCTTGATAATTACACAACAGAGTATCCATTCTCTGTGTTTTACAGATGAGGAAACTGAGACTTATTTTGGTTAAACAACTTTTTCAAAGGATGTACCAATATATGGTGAAGTATATAGTTTTTAAAACTTCTTTTTTTTTTCATTTTGAAACACTTGAAGTTCACAGGAAAAATAGAGGGAATGACATAATGAAAGCTTGCATATCCTGCACCTGTATGTAAACAGCTGTCTGTGCTCTGTCATATTTGCTCTGTCTCATACTAAAAGGCAAAAGTACTTGAAAGTAATGTACAATAAATCCCCTACATACGAACCTTCAAGCTGAGAACTTTCAATGATGCAAACATACATGCCAGCCCCTGTATGACAGCTGTTGTACTATATTACTGTAGTATTCAAGGTACCGTACTGTAAGATTAAACATGCTTGCTTTATTTTTATATTTGTTTGTCTTTTATGTATTATTTGTGTGAAAAGTATTATAAACTTATTACAGTACTATAGAGCCAATTGTGTTATTTCGGTCCCTGAGCTAACTGTGAAATTAAAAGATGCTTGCTCCTTGGAAGAAAAGCTGTGACAAACCTAGATAGCATATTAAAAAGCAGAGACATCACTTTGCTGACTCTAGTCAAAGCTATGGTTTTTCCAGCAGTCATGTATAGATTGAGAGTTGGACCACAAAGAAGGCTGAGCACCAAAGAATTGATGCTTTCGAACTATGGTGCTGGACAAGACTCTTGAGAGTTCCTTGGACAGCAAGGAGGTCAAACCAGTCAATCCTAAAGGAAATCAACTCAGCATTCATTGAAAAGACTGATGCTGAAGCTGAAGCTCCAATACTTTGGCCTCTTGAGGCAAAGTGCCAACTCACTGGAAAAGACCCTGATGCTGAGAAAGATTGAGGGCATGAGGAGAAGGGGGTGACAGAGGATGAGATGGTTGCATGGTATCACCAATCAATGGACATGAGTTTGAGCAAACTGTGAGAGATAGTGAAAGACAGGGAAACCTGGCATGCTGAAGTCCATGGGGTCACAAACAGTTGGACATGACTGAGGGACTGAACAGTAATAGGCTAACTTTGTTTGACTTACGAACAAATTGGACTTACAAGTGTGCTTTCAGGACAAAATTCATTTATATGGAAGGGACTTACTATAGTAGTTTCTTATTCATTCCTACACTATACTAACTGCTATGGATTGAATATTTGTCACCTCTTCCTCCACTAAAAAATTCATATGCTGAAACCCGATGCCCAGTGTGATGGTGTCAGGAGATGGGGCCTTTGGGAGGTGATCAGGTCATGAGGATGGAGCCCCCATAAATGGGGTTAGTGCCCCTATTAAAGAGGCCCAAGAGCTCCCTCTCTCCTCCTACCATGTGAGGACGCAGCAAGAAGTTGGCCCTCTGCAACCCTGAGAAGCACTGCCACCAGAATTCACCCTCACTGCCCCCTGATCTCAGACTTACAGGATCTAGAATGGTGAAAACTAAATTTCTGTCCTTTGCAAGCCACCCAGTCTGTGGTATTTTGCTATATCAGCCCAAACAGACTAAGTTCCTATTTGATGTAATGCCAGTAACATATCACCACTCAAATATTTTCAAAAGACTGAATGTATCAATATTCTGTGCTCCAAATCTGCTAAAAGAAAGATAAGGGACCCCAGTATTTCATTTAGCCATTAGTCAGCAATCAAATAGTGATGAAGATTTTGAAGCTCTCTCTCACACTCATATGACTTGCCTGATTTTTATCTTCTGATAAGTGAGATTTCATTGTTCACAGTGGGTATGGAGTTTGGTTGGGGGGTTGGAAAGAGTATAGGAACCAGCAGAGCTATTGGCATTGGGAGGTCCAAGGTTCAAATCCCAGGTAAGTCACTTCATCAGTCTTGGGTATTTATCTATTAAATGGTAACAATTTAAAAAAATCAGCTCCATAAAAAAAATGCTTTGAGAATAAGCTCCTTGATGACAATGTTTAACCCTGCCCAGCATTCAATCAAGGAGCTCACTGATCCAATGGCAAATAAACTTGCAATGCAAATAAACTTCCAGGGGATGGTAAGATTGCAGTGTTAAGTTTCCACCACACCCACTGGGGCTCCAGAGGCTTAGGAGAAGTCTCTGAGGTGTAACACATCTTTACACCTCCAGATTTTGTTGGAGGAGCAACCATTATATGGCCTTGCCCTCCCAGTCAGCACCCTAAGTGCGGAACAGTCCTTAGGTGGAGGCCAGATGGGAACTTTCATTCGGTCCATATTCTTCTTCCAGGTTGGAAGAAACATTTCTGTTGTTCCAGGCACACAGTGAACTTCATAATATTGACCAAGAATGTGGTCATGTGGCACCTGACATCAATCCCATCAGTGTATCTGCCCACCTTAGGGAGGAAGTGGGTCTTTGTCTGCAGAATGAGAGGGGTACCTGCAGCCCATCAGTTGGTGGGAGCCGTTAGGAGGGACCCATCACTTCTTCCTGCCAACTGGTGCCTTGTGTTTTAAGCCTTCCTTGGCATCTCCAAGCCTGGAGAGGATGCAATGGCTCAGGTCTGTGGGTGTCTACTTTTTGTGCTTGGCATCACCGGGATCTTTTTCCTTCACTTGGTGGGAGGCCTCCTTTGGGGTTGATAGGTGAATCTTCCAGCCTCCCCTGGTCATGCTAGATGCTAACACAAGTCCTGCAGAATCTCAGCATACGTGTGGTTACTTATACAAATGCAGCTTCAAATGACATTCGTCCATCCAACTGATCAGCACCTTGGACAGTGACTCAGTGGGCAGCATGAATATGCTGTCTTCTAGAATCTCACAGTATGAGAAATCTCAGCACACCAAGTATGAGTCCAGGGTGTGAAAATGTACATTTTCCTACAGCGTGATCCTTGGTGTCAGCCAACCAGTGACTTCTTTGGGTACCTCAGAAAAACAAAACAAACCTCCCAAGCTGGAAACTGTAATCTGCTCAGAGCTGGGGGATAAACAGATATGTTTGATTAGTTGAAAGTGAGTATACTTGTCTTGTGACAAGGATTTTCAAAAGTGACTTTGATTCTAAGTGATTTTCAATGATGCTTTGATTTCAGTCTGATCCTTATGTAAGTTAAGATCCCAGGTTTGATTTTTAAGTAGCAGTGAAACGTACTCCTATTAGAAAAGAAAAGAAGCAAACAGTGCTACACTTTGCAAAATTATTAGCTATAATGTCCTGATAGTAGCATCAGCCATGAAACTTGCAAATTACTCTGCTTCTTTGCAAATAGCAGGTATTAGGGCTCATTAAAGAAATCACTTGGCACCCAGACAGGCATTTCTGCCCTGGGAAGTTTCCATAACTTCTTATCAAGGTTTCCTGGGCTTTCTGGCAAGTATGTCTGACTTTTGCTTCCCGATGCAGTGAAATTCAAATCATGGTTCACAGATACTCTGTCTTCTGTGAATGTTCACTTCATGGGTTTCCCACGAAGTGACTGAAGCTCCTCAATGTTGTCAAGGAAAACAAAATACACAGATGCTGGCAAGAAGGTCATCATAAATTTACCACCCCCCAAAATATGCTGGAATTTACCCAGCTGGCAACACAGACCTCTGATAAACAGGCATTAATCATGGTAGAAGCATTGTTAAAACTCAAATCTGTATTGCTGCATAGCTGCCTCCCCCTTTATGCATCTTGTTTCCCTGTGTAAACATTTTGCTGCATATCTGGTGCCTGCAGACTGCACATTAGTTATAGCTTCTACGGAATTCACACAGAAGTTTGAGTGGCAATTACAGGGCAATAAATCATGTAAACTAACTAAATGTTCAGAAAGAAGGGGCCCAGCATATTGATAACCGAGCAGAAACATTTCGCAAAGTACATAAAGCCAAAGAAAGAACTTCAAGAACAAAGCAGAGATAAAGTAAATTCATTAAAGATGTCAAAAATCAGAAACCTGACTATAGAGGTTTGTCAGTTTAACGTGACCTGCCCATCAAGGTTCTTCTCCTGTAACAAGTAATCCAGATAAAGGACAGCCAGGGGCTTTCCTGGTGGTTCAGTGGTAAAGAATCCACCTGCCAATGCAAGAGACACACGTTCAATCCCTGGTCTGGGAAGATCCCACATGCTGTCGGGCAGTTAAGCCCATGTGCCACAACTGTTAAGCCTGTGCTCTAAAGCCCAGGATCCGCAACAACTGCAGTCCACATACCTAAAGGCTGTGTTCCACAACAAGAGGAGCCACCGCGATGAGAAGCTCACACACAGCAACTAGAGAGGAGTCCCTGTTTGCCGCAACTAGAGAAAAGCCTGAGCAACAATGAAGACCCATCATAGCCATAAACAAACAAATAAATAAAATCATATATATAAGGACAGCCAGGTCTGGGCAGCAGCTTAATGATAAGAGGAACCCAGGCAGGAGGGGAAGTATATCCTCGTAGGAGCTCCGCCTGGAAAATTCCACCTGTCCTTATTACAAGAATTGTGTCACATGACTTCTTAGTGGCAAAGATCTAGGAAGGTGGTTTCACCTAGAACACTGTTCTGTCCCACGGTGAGTGCAGAGGAAGGGCAGAATTGACATTAAGCAGACAAACAGCCATCTGCCACAGTGACATAAAAGGTTAGAACAAATAGTTCATCTTGAGTCTGGGTTCCTTGAGGTCAGTATAAAGAGATGAAATGCTGTCTCCCAGCCCTGGTGAACGTTCCTCTTTTTCCTCATTTCCTCAAAGACACCACTCAGGACTCATGATGGATGATACCTCCACCTACCCCATTCCACATGGCCCACTTTTCAGAGCAGCGAGGAGAATTGTGGCATTTTGCTTGAAAAGAGGGCAGTGTGGAATAGTGCCTGCTTGGGGAAAAAAGTAGTGTGTGGACCCTGGAAAGAAATTCTCTCTGTTTATTGCAAAAATAACTATAAATGGACATGAGTTGATGGAGAATCAAAAGTCTTCACACTTGCTTTCTTGTCTATCAATAAAACTTGGAAGTCATCTCCAAAAGGAAGGATGCTGTTTCATCAATCACATGCAAGATGAGATGCTGATTGCATTCTTTCTTCCTGCTCTCCTTGGATGTTGACTTAACTCTTGTTATGGGTATTATCTTCATCACAACCCAAGTCTCTGCTTATGTTTCCCAGCCAGTGTCTGAAGAAACGAACGGGCATTCACATCGGTGGTGACACTATCCTAACAGAAACATCCTGGGAACTCATGAGTTGATCATTTTTACTGTTAAACCTTTGTTGAGCCTTGGTTTCTAAGTACTTTTTTAGAATGAAGGATGGATGGGAAGGAGGGAGGGAGGAAGGAAAGGAGGGAGGGAGGAAGGAAAGGAGGGAGGGAGGAGCAGGAACCTGTTATTTATCCCTTGTTTTCTCAGATTCACTCATCCCCCCCATCCCCCACCCTCTGCAACAGTTTAACCAGGATGCAGTGTACAGATTCTTTTACCATATTTTAGGATCACCTTTGCATTCTAGCTCTTAGCACAAACCCAGGCATATTGTAGATGATCTGAAAATCTTTGCAGACTAAAAAGCGAGCGTCCATATCTGTTCGTTTCTGCCTCCTGGCTTCTGTGTGTGGCAGTCCTTGGCCTGGAATTTCCTACCACAATATTCAATCCTTTCTAAAGGATTCAAGTTGTATTCAAAGAAGGGGTTAAAGCTGCTTCCTCCGACTGAATGAGACTCTTTCCAATAATCATCTTGGTTGGTTGCAAATACTAGAAACCTTAAACTAACTGAAGCTAACAATAATCATTTTAAAAAGAATGTATTTGCATGCAATGAAACAGTCTAGCAGTGGCTGGACCCAGGGGTTCAAACCAGGTGCAGGCATAGCATAGCTACTTCCTCTACCTGTTTCTGTTTGTTTTCTAGCTTTACTGAAGTGTAACTGTCATATGTTTCAAGCATACAACATGGTGATTCTTCCAGCTTTTGACTGCGTTATCTATCTCCTCTGTGACTCCATTCCCTGGACAGGCCCCGGGAGCTACAGGCTTCCACGCTCAGTGCCATTAAACCCAGGGGATTAGAACCATCTCACCCTTAAGGTCTACCCAACAGCCCTAGAATTAAATCGCATTGTGTCCTGTTGACTTGGCGTGGGTCCTGCACTCACACTGGAGCTAATCACTGTCACTACTATCTGTGTGTGTGTGTCTCATTGTGTGTACGTGTGTGTGTCTGTGTGTGTCTCTGCATGTGCGTCTGCCTTTGTGCCTGTGTGTCTGTGTGTGAATCTGTGTGTTTGTGTATATTTGTGTGTCTGTGCATGTGTGTGTGTATCCGTCATGTCTCTATGTGTGTCTCTGTGTGTTTTTATTCATGTGTGTGTCTCTGTGTATATCTCAGTGACTGTGTCTGCATACGTCTCTCTGTGTTTGTATCTGTGAGTGTGCCCATGTGTGTCTCTGTGTGTATATGGGTGTGTATCCGTGTGTGTCTGTGGCTGTCTGTGTATATGTGTGTGTATCTCTCTGTGTGAATCCATGTGTGTCTGTGGGTGTATCTGAGTATGTGTTCATTTGTGCTTGTGTCTAAGTGTCTGCGCCTGTGTGTGATGTCCTGTTTGGTTTTCCTTTGTTCTCACATCCCCTCCCCGACTCCCACCCCGAAGCCAGTGTCCTGTCAATTACTCCTTAACCACATAACAGGAGAGGTAGTTGGAGTTCTATTTCTAAAACAGCTACTAAGTAGCAACCATAATGCTTCCTCTCTATCATCACTCATGATATACCTTGTTGAATAAATCTCTGTAGGGTTCGATTATCCCTCAGGCAAGAACATAACTCCTCCAGGTCACATTCTGTGTCTTTGAGCTTGTTTCCTGCCAGTGCTAAACGGAGTGCACAACTATTATGCATTGCACTGAATGACAGTTTTGAGCATCATTATTAGTATTGAAGAAGAACCTTCAATTCTTCTTAAACTATTACATTGGAGACATTAAATTACTCTTAATATTGAAAATACACTATGGGGGCTTCCCTGGTAGCTCAGTGGTAAAGAATCTGTTTGCCAATGAAGGAGACATGGGTTTGATCCCTGATCTAGGAGATCCCACATGCCGTGGGGCTGAGCACCACGACTACTGTGCTCTAGAGCCTGGGAGCCATGACTACTGAGCCCACGTGCTGTAACTACTGAAGCCCACTGCCTAGAGAAGCCCGCATGCTGCAACTAGAGAGTAACTAACCCCTGCTCGCTGCAACTAGAGAAAAGTCTGCATAGCAACAAAGACCCAGCACAGCCAAAAATAAATAAATAAGTATTTTTTTTTTAAAAGAAAATACACAATGGAATTTTAGAAAAGATGAGACTTCGAATGTAGGGCTTTCAGTGTAAGGTCCTCCCCTAAGCAGTGGGTGTGGTGCAAAGTGACTGACTCGAGGAGCAAAGTCAACAGGGGCAGTAAGATCTGGGAGGCACCAAGACACATTCCTGTGAAAGATTTTCCCTGTGAGGACATCATACAGGCAGTGTCACTGACTTTAAGAGGTCTCCCTTTTTGCTTCTAGCTGGGGAATGAAAGAGTTCTGTGATGGTTAATTTAAGGCTCTCTAGGCACAATGATACTTCACCAGCAAGTGAAAAATATCTTTACCAATGTGCTAAACCATATAATCCTTCAGTTGGTATAGGAGCATCACATTTGCCCTCCAAATAGGAGCTTTCTCCCTGGAAATCACCTCTTCAGTCCTTGCATTAGCCAAGGATGGTACCATCTAAGAAGGAGTTGATTCTCCTGCAAGAAGGTATACTACCTGTCTTTCTCTGCCCCTCCTCTCCAGCTCACAGACACTGCGTTCTGAGCCATTGTCTGTGACTACCATTACAGTTCAAGATAGCAGGCAGTCTGTCTGCCTGTTTGTTTTTCCCCAAGAACTCCATGGCTGCAAACACTGGATGTGACCTCCCATCTCTCATGCATGACAACCAAGTTAAGTGCAAGAAATTCTGCTAATTAACAGCTGACCTTTAGAGAGTTTGAAAAGAGTCCAAAAGGCAAAGGGGACTCATAATCCAGCATGCTTCCTCGGAACCATAGGCAACACGTCTAAAGTAGACAGGTGTAGGTATGGGAGCCCGAAAGCTCACAGGGCTCATCAATTAACAGCCAAGTGTCTGGGCTCTGGCTGCTGATTCCAGGAGCATTTATCCAATGAACATGCATTTGGGTTTTATCACGGTCTAGAACTATAAAAGTTTAGGGCTTCCTGGGGGGCCTCAGTGGTAAGAAATCCACCTGACAATGCAAGAGGTGTGTGTTTGATCCCTGGATAGGGAAGATCTCTTGAAGAAGGAAATGGCAACCCACTCCAGTAGTCTTCCCTGGGAAATCCCATGGACAGAGGAGCTTGATGTGCTAAGGGCCATGGGGTCACAAAGAGACAGGACTTAGTGACTAAACAACAACAACAAGAAGGGTAGTCAGAGATAATCATACAAAGCCATGGGATATGACACACACACTGTAGAGACAGGAGTGATGCTATAGAGCAGTAAGAATGAGCAAAGCTAGGGGCTGGGGTGGACATCCTGGCTCTAACCCAACTTCAGCACTTAAATGCTGTGCATCTTTGGACAGAGTACTTGACCTTTCTAAGTCTCCACTTCCCCAGTTTGAATTGAGGATAATCATACACTTGTCTCACCAGGCTTTTCTTTTTTAGTACTACCGGAGGTAATACGAACGATTGTGTTACTGTTTTCAAGATCACAGATTTGAGGTGGAAGCTGACTTCAGCAATGTGATTACAACACGTTATGATGACAAACATAATGAGGAGAAAGGGCAGAAGAGGAGGACAAATAACTAAGAAGGAGGGAGCTGGGGCAGGCTTGTAAGGAGAGCATCATTTCCCTGGGTGCTGAATTGTTACTAAGAATTCTCCACGTGGGGGGAAGGAAGAAGGGAGCTACAAGCAGAAATCACAGCACGTGCAAAACCATCGAGTGTTCCAGTAGGGATCTGATACATGGCTGCAGCTTAAAGGGCAGAAAGCAGTGCCTAAAGAGAAGCTTCTGGTGAGAATTGTTTGGATGGTCTTGTGATGATGACCTTGCCTTGGGACAAAATGGAGGTTGTAGTTGTCCTCTGGGGAGCCAGAGGTTTTCAGTTCAGGGGACAATGGCTGTGTGTTTTCCCAGAAGGACAACTCTACTCTTTGCATGTAGGAGGGGCTTCTCAAAAGGAGAGACAGGACAAGCAGGGAAATGATTTAAGGGCTCAGTGCAATCACCCAGGAAAGACATGATGATGGGAGGTGAAGAGTTCAAAAGATGCTTAGTAGACAGAACAGACAGAACCGCATTATTGATTGAACGTACAGGCGAAAGGATATTGCAGAAGTTAAGAGGAAAAACAAGGATATATAAGGATATATATATATATACAGGCTTCCCAAGTGGTGCTAGTGGTAAAGAACCTGCCTGCCCATGCAGGAGACATAAGACATGTGGATTCGATCCCTGGGTCAGAAAGATCCCTTGGAGGAGGGCATGACAAGCCACTCTAGTATTCTTGCTTGGAGAATTGCATGGACAGAGGAGACTTGTGGGCTATAGTCCATAGCGTGGCAAAGAGTCGAACATGACTGAAGCGATTTAGTGTATATATCACAGGGAACTCTGTTCCAATATTATGGAACGACCTAAATGGGAGGAGAACTTGAAAAACAATAGATACATTTATATGAATAATTGAATCTCTTTGCTGTACACCAGAAACTAACACAACATTGTTAATCAACTTCAACATAAAATACAACTTAAAAAAAAAAAGAAGAAGAAGTTAAGAGAAAAACCTGGAGACTCAAATAGCACCAACCTCAGATCCTGAGTTTGCCACCTAATCACTCTGTGTGGATATATTATTACGCTTGTGTACACCGTTTCCTCATTTCTCAACTGGAGATGATTTTAGTGGCTCTTTTATTTTTTTAGGACCATCAAGAGGATTAAATGAAAGAACATTAAAAGTTGTTAGCGTAGAGCCAGACTCATGGAAAGCATCCAGGAAATGTTAGTGGCTATTATCACTGATTCTATTACCATTGTCATTATAATGATCGTGGTGACACTGGGGGGTGGGGCAGAGGCACGGCAAGAGGGGGGGTGGGGCAGGGAGGGAGAGGAATAGACTGAGTTCTCCCCACTCCTGCTGAGCCTGTCTCAGGGTCCCCTGGCTTAGAAGCCGACCCCAACATCTTCCCTTCTTTCCAGTCACCGACTCCCCAGTATCTTCAGATTCCTCCTGGAACAAATTGATCTGGCCTTCCAGATGGCCCCCTCTCTGCAGTCATAAAATAAACAGTCCCTGTGTACAACAGCAAGGGCTTGTGCTTGTCCCTGAAAATCAAAGTGGTGGGGCTACCACCTGCTTTCTTTTAGGCTGAAGGTGAAGGAGGCCTCTTCATCTGCTCCCTTTATCAATACATGATTAATAGAGCTGGGTTTTCTCTATTTATATCCCTCCCCCACTTACCCATCTGCCACCCCAGTTCCACCCCCCTTCCTTCTGCTCTGTTTTAGAATCCCTAAGGGCTACAGCTCTAAGATCCTTTATTTTCTGGCTTCTGGTTAGTTTTGGACAAAAGACAGAGGAACAGAGGGGAAGGGATGTTTATTCCCCAACTCTCCCCTGATTAGTTGCCCCATTTCTGACAGCAGTTGAATCTCTCTGGGCTAACAGCTCTTATCCTGGGATCCTTCTCCAGGAGTCCAGTTCCATCTTCACTCTGGATATTGTTTTCTCTCTTGGCCCTCAGACCCAGGGAGGTAAGAACTTCCTGCTGCTTTAGTCACTTATTGGGCCTTTCTCCCTGCCCACACCTCTATGAATAATCTCTCTGTAACTTTCTCTCCACTCTAACTGTATCTCTTCTGCTTCCTGCTGTGACTTCAGCTGTAACAACAATAAATGGGGCAAAAACTCAGCCAGGCTGACTCTTTTTGGTATAAGTCCTCTCCACTGCAGAGGATATTAAAGGGAAAAAAAAAAAAAGCGTAACAACAACATAATAGCATTGCTATTTCACAAGCTAGTATTTGCCTTACATCTGAGTAGGAAGAGGTTTGTGTTTTATTTTATTTTTCTCAAGATGGGATTTGAGTCCACTGATAATGATACCACAAGACACAAGCTAAATTCATTACAATTTTCTTCCTTTTCTACTAAAAGACCTTCTGATGTGGTTTAATCAGATGCCTCGGAGAAAGATAATTACACAGACAGCTTTGGGCATCACACAGAGAAAGAAATAGATTTGAAAGACCTGCTGATGAAACTCTGTCCCTAAGGAGACTTGAACTCACAGTCTTCCAACCAGGAGTTAAGATGTTCCAGGAAAGAGGCAACAAGCTAAACAGCGGAGTTCAGAAGGAACACCCTGGACTTCCTTGGTGGTCCAGTGGTTAAGAGTCCACCTGCCAATGCAGGGGACACAGATTCCATCCCTGGTCCAGGAAAGATTCCACATTGTTGTTTTTCAGTAGCTAAGTCTTGTCCGACTCTTTGCGACCCCATGGACTGCAGCACACCAGACTTCCCTGTTCTTTACTATCTCCCAGAGTTTGCTCAGACTCATGCCCTTTGAGTCAGTGATGCCATCCAACCATCTCATCCTCTATTCCCCGACTTTTCCTCCTATTCTCAATCTTTCCCAGCAACAGAGTCTTTTCCAGTGAATCGGTTCTTCGCATCAAGTGGCCAAAGTACTGTCCTTCCAATGAATATTCAGGGTGGATTACCTTTAGGATCTACTGGTTTGGTCTCCTTGCTGACATGCCTTGGGGCGATTAAGCCCCTGAGCCACAACTAAGCCTGAGGACCCTAGAGCCTGTGTTCAGCAATAAGAGAAGCGACTGCAATGAGAAGCCTGTGGACTACAATTAGAGAGTGAGCCTGGTTTGTTGAAACTAAAGAAAACCTGTGCGCAGCAATGAAGACCCAGCAGAGCCAAAAATAAATAAATAAATAATTTTTAAAGAAAGAAAGAATACCAGGTCGCTGTTAAATTATTCCCCAAGAGAGGCTCACAGTAGTTCTGTAATTCATCAGCTACAACCTACAGTAAGACTGGAACTGAACACACACACACATAAGTCAGCTTTCTACTCTGACAGTTTCACCCAGGGAAGTCGAGAGAAGAGACATCCAGCTCAGGGTAGGCAGGTAAGACCCACTGAATCCCCTGGGAGCTAGAAGGCAGCTCAGAAACCATGGTCTCCACTCTCTCCCATTTGACAGAAAAGGGAAAGACATTTTTCTCAATTACCAAGAAAAAGCCCAGGGCTAGTGTTTCCTGTCTGAGGTTTGGAACGTCACAAGTTTCCTGAATGAGCCCACTGGGGCTCTTTGCTCAGTAGGTTGTAATGACACCAGAAACACCTCCCCGTGTGTTCTCTGAATATCTCCAATGATGTTCCTGTCACCTTGTCACCTAGCGACACTCTGCTAGATGGATATCCTGGGGAAGCTCAGAAAATCACCCAGAAATGAGGACGAGCTGCAGGCTGGTAGTCCTGCTGATGTCCATAAAAGGATTTCTTCTGCAGTCAAAATCAAGAGAGCATCCATTTTCTTCAGTGACTAGGATCAGAACACTCTTTCCTCATTTGCAATGCTTTGTTTTTGCACAGTGTAAATGACTGGCCATGCTAATTCAGTCACAGATCCATCAAATGTCTACTGAGCCCCTAAAACTTGGCAGGAGCTCTTCTTGGTGCTGAAGTTATGTGGTGGACAAGGCAGACAAGATTCCATGATGGTGGGCAACACAGACTATAGGCAAAATGATTTTCATTTGTAATGGTAATATGGGTATTTTATAAAATGTGAATTGTATGGCTAGACATATTCTAGAACACTGGCTAAAAGCAAGACTTCATGCAGGTTGGTGCTCTGAATTCTTATACAATATGAATATTTGGAACTTGCAAAAGAGAAACTGAATGTCCCAGGAATTCTCAGAGGATTTTTAAAATCATAGGTTATTCCTAAAATACTACCAACACTTCACACCCTCTACTCATTATTATGGATAAATAAAGTGTGTCTAATAAGTCTTACGTTTAGTTGAATTTATAGATAACAATATTCCATGGTGAATGCTGCAACTCTAGAAAACACTAGTGAACATTTTGGGGTAGTCTATGAGTAATTTTACATTAATATTTCATATTAGGGTGAATGGCAATCACAGAAATGGCCAATTTAAGGACTTAATTTGCTTTGAAGATGTGTTATTTCTTGATATGTTATTTCAAGGGTTGATATAAAGTGTGCTGTGTATACAAACATATTGTTATTTCTTTTATTAGCAATAGTGACTTACTGTTAACAGAAGTCAGGGCCACCAGCAAATATCAAAAGGGACACAGTTACAGGAAAGACCCATTAGATCACAAGGATTTACCCCTACATACTGCAACCTCAGTGTTCCCAAATGTTCACCTTGCCCTTCAGTGCCACTCCCAGTGTTCCCACTCTTGTTTTCACCTTGACTTTGGGGAATTTTCCTGAAGCAGGACATCTCTGTGTGGTTTGTTAAGCTTGAATACTTGTGTAAGAATTGCCATACTTTTTCTCAATTTCCCCACTCAATTTTCTCAGGATTCAAGATTTGAAACATCTCAAGATGTTTCTCAAGACAGGGTGGGAAGAAATTCCTGCCTGGGAACACTAACTCATGCTGTCTGTGTTTAAGGAGCAGCTGTGTTATTCACTGAAACAGATCAACTTTTCAAGTTTGGATGTTTTACTAACCTTCTATGGGACTCCATCTCCTTGTCTGAAAAGGGCATAATAATTAGCACCTATGTCATAGAACTGAAGTGAGATTAGATTCTTGAATGGGTAGAAAGCAGTGAAAACAGCATTTGGCATGTAATTAGCATTGAATAAATGTTAGCTGTTGTTAAAAAGGTTACAGTTGGGATTGCTGATGACTGTATGCAGAAAATGAGGAATGAATCAGTGAAGACTTATGTGTTTGCATATGAGTGTGATGAGTCGCTACAGAATTCAGTGAGCTGATTAGGAGAGCTATACAGAAATGCCTAAGGTGATTATAAAGAGCTTACTTCTCACTGGGTGCTGAGGACACACCCATTTTCAGATACCCATGCCTATAAGGCAAACCCAGAGTGCTAGAGGTCCCCCCACAAAATGAAAGTGAAATTGAAGCAAGTGTGTGAAGCATGTTACTGGATATCGAACATACATTAAATGAGAGAAGTTAACTCGAGCTGGCCAGATGTGAATGGAGGTGGTCCTTGAATGAAGGTGGTCCTTGAAGAGGTTACAGGCTTTCTGGTTACCAAGCTCACCAGTGTGAGTTTGATGGCAGAGCTGGAAGTTTTACAGTGACTCTGCTGATCAGGGTTGAAGGTGATGGGAAGTCCGGTCAATATAACTATGGACAGTAAAGGCTTAGAAAAAATCAGTTGGATGGAGGAAATAGAGACAAGAAAGCACAGAGGCTGGCAATTCAGGAAGGTTTTTTATTTTGCTGGAAGGTTCCACTCAGGAATATGAAGTCTGAGCCAAGAGAAAGACCAAGAACCAGAATGGGGACTCCAGGAACAAAGTCATGTGTGACCGCTGACCTGAGCTTTCCAGTGGATGCAGGGAAAGAGATTCAAATGGAAGCTCTTAAAGGGCAGAAGTAGACATGTGGATTGAGAAACAAGACCAGAAGATTCTGTTAGCCCAGTGGCCTGACAGGTAAAAGGGGTGTTTGGTTTGTAGACAGACATAGATGGACTCAGATGAAAAAAGTAAAAACAAGACAAACAACAAAAACAAACCCAGGGACTTCTCTGGCGGTCCAGCGGTTAGGATTTTGCTTTTCAATGCAGGGGGTATGGGTTCAATCCCTAGTCAGGGAGCTAAGATCCTACATGCCTTGTGGCCCAAAAACATAAAACAGAAACAATATTTTAACACATTCAATAAAGACTTTAAAAATGGTACACATGAAAACAATTTCAAGGGAGAAAAAAGAAAAAACTCAAAGAAAATCCCGGTAGGTGAGATAAAATCTCTATCCTTGTGTTTCATGGAAGGATCAGTCTAAAAATTCCACCTTCCTTCTGACTCATTTGTCTTTTTGAGGGTCTTCACATGAAACTGGAAAGGCTAGTGTGGCTGAGCAGATGTGTAAGCTCTTTTGCAGGGACCAAGAAAGAAGAGAAGACAACCAATCGATGGATGATTGATAGATTCATATAGGTAGACGTGTCCATACGGACATGTTCCTCTCAAAGATGGAAGGCTCAGTTCAAGAAGACTGAGTAAGGAGGCATCAGAGGCTAGACATTCCAGGAAACTTCATCTCATTTAATTCTCCAGAATTCTAGAAGGGAGGCATTGCTAGCTTGTGTTACAGATAGAATGTTTGAGGGATTTCCCTGGTGGTCCAGTGGTTAAGAATCTGCTTTTCAATGCAGGAGAAGGGGGTTCAATCTCTGGTTGGGGAATCAAGATCCCACATGCCTGCAACCACTGAGCCTGTGTGCTCTAGAGCCTGTGCTCCACAATTAGAGGAGCCCCCACGTGTGACAACTAGAAAAAAGCCCACACACCACAATGAAGAGCCTGCATGCTGCAATGAAGACCCAGTGCAGCCAAATAATAATAATTTGAGAAAGGATAAAGAAGCTGTGGTACATATATACAAAGGAATATTACTCAGCCATTAAAAGGAACACCTTAGGGTCAGTGCTACTGAGTGGAAGAACCTAGAACCCATTATACAGAGTGAAGTGAGCCAGAAGAAGAAAAACAAATATTGTATATTAACACATATATATGGAATCTAGAAAGACGGTACTGAGGAACCTATTTGCAGGGCAGCAATGGAGACCCAGACACAGGGAACAGACTTATGGATGTGGTGGTGGTGGGGAGGGAGTAGGAAGGAGAGAGTGCAGCAAATGCAGAGAGTGGCATGGAAACATATACACTAACGTATGTAAATTAGACAGCCAATGAGAATTTGTTGCTTGACTCAGGGAATTCAAACTGGGTCTCTGTACCAACCTAGAGGGGTAGGATGGGAAGGGAGGTGAGAGGGAGGTTCAAGAGGGAGGGGACATAGGTATACTTATGTCTGATCTATGTTGATGCATGGCAGAAACCAACACAATATTGTAATTACCCTTCAATTAAAAAGTAAGAAAAACAAACCAAAAATGTAATTTGAGCAGGAAGAAAGAGTTAAGTGACTCACTCTGAGTTTCAGAGCTGGGATCTGAACCAGATCTCAATGACATTAAAACCCAGGGCCTTTCTTCTGAAGGGGTAGGAGAGAAGAGAAATTCACAAACTGAGGAGAAATGAATCTTTGCAGTGAGACCACTGTAGGGGCACTTTTCCCCAAAGTTTAAAGAGAGGGATGAATGGGAGACACTGATTAAGGATATGCTTAGGAGGGCATTCCATAGACAGAGAGACACTGAGACACAGAGACAGAGAGACCAATGGAAGGAGGTAGAGATAGAAAAAAAAATAGAGAAAGGGGGGGACATGGAGAAAACCTGAAAGAAAGGACGGGGACTTAATTTTCTTAAAATGGACAAGGAATTTGAGGAATTGAAATGGTATCACAGACCAGAATAAGAAAAATGTTACAATTTTGAGTTACAAATCTGAGTTGTAATTTTCACATTTGTATGACAGAACTAAAATGGTGCTTAGGACAGGGTTTTATGGCTGACTTTGCTAAGGAAATTATTATGAAATCTATGCGGTTAATAAACACTATTCACATTACCAGTCTCTCAGCCCTCTGACTATTGTGGGGGTCGAAGCATAACACACTCAATTAATTTTACAACAGCATTAAATATCCCTCTTTGTTAGACAGAAATTGCCTGCACAAACAAGGCTGCAGCAATTAAATTTTGGCTACCCTTGGGATATGGTAATAAAGAATTCTTTTGTCCAATTAACAACCTCAAATTGATTATAAACGGGACTTTGTAAACGGGAGGTCAAGGCAATAGAGAATTAACCCGTTGAATTTTAAGCCTTCAATGGAATGAGACGTGTAGTCCATACCCTGTTCATCTTATGCTTTCACCACTTTTATGAGAAGCAGGTCTTGGCAAATAGGCTCCATCAACTTTGATTCAGGGAACCCACCCAGGAATCTCAGAGCACACATTCGTGCATACTCAGTTGCTTTAGTCATGTCCAACTCTTTGTGACCCTATGGACTGTTGCCTGCCAGACTCCTCTATCTATGGGATTCTCCAGCAAGAATACTGGAGTGGGTTGCCATGCCCTCCTCCAGAGCAGAGCCCACAGCAAACCACAAAATCTCAAGCTGATAGACACGTGAAATTCTTATTTTAAGAAGTCTGATCTAAAGGGCACACAAAAGGATATTGGATCCAGCCAACATCACTTATTCCTCAGATACAGTTGATCAGATTGTTTTGAACAAGAGCTCAGAATAGAGACAGTCCTTTCTGGTTTTCCCTCCTACCAGCCTTTGAGTACGCATATTCACTTAACTGGAGGATAAACTGTAGCCTTGTTGGTACAGGAAATTTTTGTCTATCCAGATGAACTTGGTCTCTTAGCCTCATTTCCTTCATTTTAAAAATGGGGACGGTTTCCTCGTGGTTCCGTGGCTCAGGGGCTTCCCTGGTGGCTCAGTGGTAAAGAATCTACCTGAAATTCAGGAGACAGGAGATGCAGGTTTGATCCCTGGGTTGGGAAAATCCCCTGGAGAAGGAAATAACAACCCACTACAGTATTCTTGCTGGGAAAATCCCATGGATAGAGGAGTCTCGTGGGCTACAGTCCATGGGGTTGCAAAGAGTCAGACATGGCTGAGTGCCTAAGCACTCACTCACTCAGTGTCTAAGACACCAAGTTCCCAATGCAGAGTGCATGGTTCGATCCCTGGTCAGGGAACTAGATCCCACGTGTCACCACTAAACATGCCTCATGTCACAACTAAGACTAACTAGAGCTAAATAAATAAATAAGAATAAAATATGAAAATAAAAATGAGAATATTCATAATTTCCGTATCTCTGGATTACTATCAACAGTGATTGACACAATGCAAGTAAATTGCTTAACACAATTCCTAGCACCAAGAAAAGCCTTCACAAATAACAAATCATTGCTGTTAAGAATACTTCTGTTATCATTTGCTACATGCCCAATCCAATCAAATGACAAAGGCTGCATGTCTGGTCTCTCATTCACAGTTGGTTTGACAGGAAAGACTAGTAGAACACTGGTTGGTTGAACAGACTTTTAATTTTCACATAACAATTATTTATCTGAGCCTCAATGAATCATTCCTTCTCACAGTAGCTGTTATGAATTTTCTATGACCTGTAACAGCACTTGACAATGATGTTCACTCATTAACTCACTCACTCACAAACATTCCTTTGGAAAAGCACTGTTCCTTAGGTACTTCAGAAATCAGCTGGGGGAATTCCCTGGCGGTCCAGTGGTGAAGATTCAACGCTTTCACAAATACCATATATTCATGCATTTATATGGAGTTTAGAAAGATGGTACTGATGGCTTTATGTACAGGGTAGTAAAGGAAATGCAGGGGGCTTCCATGGTGGCTCAGACAGTAAAGAATCTCCCTGCAATGCAGGAGACCTGGGTTCAATCCCTGGGTTGGGAAGGTCCCCTGGATAAGGGAATGGCAATCCACTCCAGTATTCTTGCCTGGAGAATCCCATGGACAGAGGAGCCTGGTGGGCTACAGTCCATGGGGTTGCAGAGTTGGACACGACTGAGAAACTGACACTAAAGCAGATGCAGACATAAAGGACAGAATTTTGGACATAATGGGGGAAGAAGCAGGTAGGACGAATGGAGAGAGTAGCATGAAAACATAAAATAGATAGCCAGTGGGAATCTGCTGATTAATGCAGGGAACCCAAGGCCGGTGCTCTGTGAAAACTTAGAGGGGTGGGATGGGGAGGGAGGTGCAAAATGGAAGTGACGTAAGCACATCTATGACTGATTCATACTGATGTATGAATCCATCACAATATTGTCAAGTAATTATCCTCCAGTTAAAAATAAAATAAAAAAAATTTTTTAGAAGACTCCACACTTTCGATGCAAGGGGCACGATTTAGATTCCTGGTCAGAGAGCTAAGATCTCACATACTGTGTGGTGCAGCCAAAAAAAAAGGGGGGGAGGGTATCAGTCAAGAACATCGGACAGTCTCCCTGCCATGATGAATTACATGTTATTTTCCCCCCAAATCACTATACACCCTCTTATTTGTTCTCACATATTATTTCCTTGGCTTGGAATGCTTAGTCCCTGCTGATCTGGTAGGAAACTCTTATTTATTCGTCAACATCCAGCTTAAATGTCACTACCTCCAAGAAGTCTACTCAGTTATATCTGGAGTTGCAGGAACAAGGCAGATTCTCCGAAGTGTCTACTAAGCTACTTTGCACTGCTGTAATTATTTACATCTCCCCCATTTGGTTGGATCAATAGCCCTTAAGAGGCAGGAACTGAACTCAGTGCCTGATAGGGAATCTGACAGATACTACATACTTCATAAAAAACGTATGTTAACTGAATAATCAAAAACAAAATTTAAAACATGCATCCATGATTATAATCCAGCCAAGAAAATAAATGTTACTGCTTTTATAAGTACCTAAATAGAAAAGTCAGTAATATAACTCTGGCTTAGATCAAAAAGAAAATAATTTATTGGGTTATAGTCCTGGGAAATTCAAATGGTTGGTCTTAATCCAGACCCAGCTGAATCCACAGTTTAAATTTTGTCACCAGTATATGCTTTAAGCCTTGCTTTTCTCCATCTCAATTTTATTCCCAAGCAGGCTCTCAGAGATGGTGGAGAGCAGTTCCAGGCTTATGTGATACCAGCTCTGTTCTTGCTCTATAAAGAGACGGATTTGCCTAGTAACTCCAGCCAAAGTCCAGGGATGGAATCTCATTGGCTATCCTTGAATCATATGACCACCCCCAGCCAATCACTGTGGCCCAGGAGAGTGGGCTGTTCTGATTGATGGGGCCTCAGTTACCTGCCCACATCTCTCAAAGGGAGCAGATTCTCCTTACATATTCAGGATGCAAATAATGGGAAGAAGAGGCATGGATGCTGGGCAGCCAGAGGAGCAAACCTCCACCTTACAAACCTTATAAAGAAAATGTGATATCTCCTAGGAATTCGGAAATGATGACAAGGCAGGCATGGAGGGGTCAAGGCATGTGTACATGGCCTTCAAACCAGGAAGAATTTAGACAAGTATACGGGCCTCCTATCAGAAGGCACCAAGGGTGATGGGTCCACCTCTGTGCTTGAACAACTTTGTTGTTCAATTGCTCAGTTGTGTCTCTTTCTGACCCCTTGGACTGCAGCACACCATGCCTTCCTGTCCTTCACCATCTCCCAGAGTTTGCTCAAACTCATGTCCATTGAATTGGTGGTGCCATCCAACCATCTCATCCTCTGTCAGCCCCTTCTCCTCCTGCCTTCAATCTTTCCCAACATCAGGGTCTTTTCCAGTGAGTCACTTCTTTGCGTCAGGTGGCCAAAGTATAGGAGCTTCAGCAACAATCTTTCCAATGAATATTCAGAGTTGACTTCCTTTAGGATTGACTGGTTTAATATCCTTGCAGTCCAAGGGACTCTCAAGAGTCTTCTTCAGCACCACAGTTCAAAAGCATCAGTTCTTCAGTGTTCAGCCTTCTTTATGGCCCAACTCTCACATCCATACCTGACTACTAGAAACACCATAGCTTTGACTAGATGGACCTTTGTAGGCAAAGTAATGGCTCTGCTTTTTTATACACTGTCTAGGTTTGCATAGCTTTTCTTCCAAGGAGCAAGCATCTTTTAATTTCACAGTTGCAGTCACTGTCCACAGTGATTTTGGAGCCCAAGAAAATAAAATCTGTCACTGTTTCCATTGTTTCCCCATCTGTTGGCCCTGAAGTGATGGATCGGATGCCATGATCTTAGTTTTTTGAATGTTGAGTTTTAAGCCAGCTTTTTCACTGTCTTCTTTCACTTTCATCAAAAGGCTCTTTAGTTTCTCTTCACTTTCTGCCATAAGGATAGTGTCATCTGCATATCTGAAGTTATTGATATTTCTCCCAGCAATCTTGACTCCAGCTTTTGCTTCATCCAGCCCAGGATTTCACATGCATATAAGTTAAATAAGCAGGTGACAATATATAGCCTTGATGTACTCCTTTCCCAATTTTGAACAATTATAATGGGCTAGGCATTTGGAAATACACTTTAGAACCAGTGCCCCAAAGACCTTGCATGCTGGACAGCAGGAGCTGAATTTTATTGAGAAGCCAGTGGGAGACCACTGTAGCTTTTCACTCACAAGGAGGATGGAACTAGTTGCTGCTTTAGAAAGCTGGATCAGGCAGCTGCATGAGCTACGCCTGGGGAGCATGAAGAGAGAGGTTCAGTCATCCAGGGAACAGATAAGGAAGGCCAGGCATTCTAAGAAAAGCACATGGGACAGTGCGATTCGGGAGTGACTGGGAAAGCAAGGGCTGCTTCTGAAGTAGTTTTTCCACACAGAAAGCTCCTCGCTTCAGCCGCTTGGCATCTGGGGGTGGCATTTAGGAGAGAAAACAAAGATGTTTTCAAGGCTAGCATATTAGGCATTACACACAACTACTTTTGTTTTTTTTCCCCTGGCTTCTGCCTCCCAGTAATTGCTTTTTCTTTCTCTTGCAGCGAGAAGAGGAAGATGAGCCAGGAAGGCGATTTCCATCATTCTTTGTGGTGCTCTGACCCTGAGTGAGGCAATTTGTGGCTGATTCCTCTGGACCATGATGACTGGAGACAGAAGGTGGGAAGCCCACATTCCTGGTTCCCTTCCTGGACATATGCACATCAGCATTCATTATCACAAAGGCAACATGGAAGGTGCTGATTCAAATGTGGCCCACCCATCATTCCTACATCCACAGCAGGACAGTGAAGCAAAGAGAACTTGTCACCAGCCCCAGCCTCAAAGAGGCTCCAAGCATTCACCCAGCCTCTTCAGAAACCTTCCATTGATAGCTTTTGGTTTTCATTTTTTACCTTTTTGGCTTTCCAAAATGCAGTTCATGAGGCCTTCATCAAGAATGCAACCTGGGCTTCCCTGGTGGCTCAGTGGTAAAGAATCTCCTGCCAATGCAGGGGACATGGGTTCGAGCCCTGATCTGGGAAGATCTCTCCTGCCAATGGGCAATGAAGCCTGTGTGCCGCAACTACCAAAGCCCAGGTGCCTGGAGCCCATGCTGAGCAACAAGAGAAAGCACTGTAATTAGAAGCCTGCACCCTGCAACTAGAGGGTAGCCCCCGTGTGCCGCAAATGGAGAAGGTCCACGCACAGCAACCAAGACCCAGGGCAGCCAGAAATAAATCAATCTGTAAAAAATGCCAACTAGATCCAGAAATATTTCCCCAATTGTATCTTGGTGATTACACTTCTTTGAAACCCCCCTCAGTAGCCTCTCCTGTTCTGTCTTCACACTTCATGAAACAATATTTTCCATGCGATACTTTGCAAACTGCTTTTTACCCTGACAGCCGTGTATATTTCTAATTACTCCAAGCTGAGGGTGCGTGCTGCATTTTATTTTGCTTTATCTTTATGATTGGATAAATCAATTTTAATGTCACGCCTTTAAAAATCTGGCTTATTCCAGCTGGAAACAGATGTTTTGTTTTCTTGATGATACCTTAACGGGTCGTTCTTTGAAAGAGGCCCCAGTGGTAAGACAGACTCCTTAAACTCTCCTATCTTACATGGTGCTCCAAACCTGCATGTCACCTAACACATTAAAACAGCAAGAAAACAAAACATCTCCTCCTTGACTTAATGAAGAAAAATAGCCCACAGACAAGGGACCATAAGATCAAAAAGAAAGAGCTTGATTACATGCTCTCAAGATACAAGAGATTGTACCTTTTTTTTAAAAAAAAATTATTTTGTACTGGAATATAGCCAATTAACAATGTTGTGATAGTTTCAGCTTCACAGCAGAGTGATTAAGCCATATATACACATGTATCCATCTTCCCTCTGGTGGCTCAGACCATAAAGAATCTTCCTGCAAGGCAGGGGACCTGGGTTCAGTTCCTGGATCAGGAAGATCTCCTGGAGAAGGGAATGACAACCCACTCCAGTATTCTTCCCTGGAGAGACCCAGGCACAGATGGGCCTGGTGGGCTACAATCAATGAGGCTGCAAAGAGTTGGACAAGACAGAGGGACTAACACATTCTCCCCAAAATTCTTCTCCCATCCAGGTTGCCACATAACATTGAGCAGAGTTCCCTCTGCTATACAGTAGGTTCTTGTTGGTTATCCATTTAGAATACAGCAGTGTGTTCATGTCTATCCGAAACTCCCTAACTATCCTTTCCCCCACTCCTTTTCCCCTGGTAACCATGAATTCCTTTTCTAAGTCTACGAGTCTGTTCTCAGTTTTGTAAATAAGTTTATTTGTATCATTTCCTTTTAGATTCTGCATATAGGGGATACTACTACTACTAAGTCGCTTCAGTCGTGTGACCCCATAGACTACAGCACATCAGGCTTCCCTAAAATAGGTATAAAACAACAAGGACCTAATGCATAATACAGGGATCTATATTCAACGTCTTGTAATAACCTATGACGGAAAAGAATCTGAAAAAATAATACACATACACAAATAAATATACATATATACATACATAAATATAAGAAGAAAAGCTATGACCAACCTAGCTGCTGCTGCTGCTGCTAAGTCGCTTCAGTCATGTCCGACTCTGTGCGACCCCATAGACGGCAGCCCACCAGGCTCCCCCGTCCCTGGGATTCTCCAGGCAAGAACACTGGAGTGGGTTGCCATTTCCTTCTCCAATGCATGAAAGTGAAAAGTGAAAGTGAAGTCGCTCAGTCGTGCCTGACTCTTAGCGACCCCATGGACTGCAGCCCACCAGGCTCCTCCGCCCATGGGATTTTCCAGGCAAGAGTACTGGAGTGGGGCGCCATTAGCATACCATATTTCCCTTTCTCTGTTTGACTTACTTCACTCAGTATGACAATCTCTAGATCCATCCATGTTGTTGCAAATGGAGACGGTATCTTTTTAAAAGATTTCAAAGTAATACATGCTAATTGTAGAAAATTAGGAAAATGAAAACAAGTAAAAAGATGGTCAGTATTCTTGCCTGGAAAAAATCTCACTACCGGAGAAGCCTGATGGGCTACAGTCCACAGAGTTGCAAAGAGTCAGACATGACTGAGTACGCGCACACACACAAAAAGATGATCAAACATCAGCTACAAATATTCCACTCATATATAAGTTTTTTTTTAATACAAAATAATTTTGGTGTTTTCTTGTTTCGCTTTACATCGTGTACCTGTGTAATCTATCTACGTACCTGTCTATCTATCATCTGTCCCTTTGTCAATGTCAGACTATACTGTAAATAGTTTCCTTTATTTTTCATCTGACAATACATTATAGATAGCTTTAACAGGATGACTTTCAGGTGGTCCTTTTCTTTTCTCCCATTCTCTTTCATAGAATGGCCTGATAGCTCTTTAATACAGTGCATTCATTTACTTTGAATTATCAGATATGTTTTTTAGAAGTGTTTTGTGAACCACCTTGTTCTAAGTACAATTGGTTGATGAGGGATTTTAATTGAGAAAATTTCAAGGCTGAAAGAGAAAGCATAAGCAAAATGACCCAGAACTAGAGAAGTATTAACTAGAAACAAGCTAATAGCTTTTGACATTTTTTTCCTGATTTTAAAAATAAACAAAACAAAACCACTCCAATTCCCAACTTGTCTCTGAGCTCTTGTGATTTATATTTCAATTCAACTTCAACCATTCATAAATTGCTATTGTAAATGTACTCCTGTGGGTGACACATGGACCTGTATTTTCACAGAGTGAATGCTTTTTAGATATTTACTGCATATTTCACCCATAAGAGACCGAGCAAAACTGCAAGAGCAAGACCGAGCAAGAGAGAGAGCAAGACTGCTACTTTTTTTGTCTTCCATTAGTACAACAGCTGGCGTCTATGGGGTTGCACAGAGTCGAACATGACTGAAGCGACTTAGAAGCAGCAGCAGCAGCAGTACAACAGAAATTTATTCATTGCCTTGAGTCAAAAGAGTAAAAAATGTCTGTCTTGAAAGGATAAAGAAGATGTGGTACAGAATGTACAATGGAATATTACTCAGCCCTAAATAATGAAATAATACCATTTGTAGCAATATAGATGGACCTGGAGAAGGCAATGGCACCCACTCCAGTGCTCTTGCCTGGAAAATCCCACGGACGGAGGAGCCTGGTGGGCTGCAGTCCATGGGGTCGCTAAGAGTCAGGCACGACTGAGCGCCTTCACTTTCACTTTTCACTTTCATGCATCAGAGAAGGAAATGGCAACCCACTCCAGTGTTCTCAGAGAATCCCAGGGACAGGGGAGCCTGGTGGGCTGCCATCTCTGGGGTCGCACAGAGTCGGACACGACTGAAGCGACTTAGCAGCAGCAGCAGCAGAGATTATCATACCAAGTGAAGTCAGAGAAAGACAAATATCATATGATATCACTCATATGTCAATCTAAAAAAATATATACAAATAAATTTATATACAAAAACAGAACTAGGCTAACAGACATAGAAAACCAATTATTGGTTACCAAAGGGGAAACAAGGGAGGGAAGGGATAAATCAGAAGGTTAGGATTAACAGATACACACTACTATATACAAAATATATAACAACAAGAACCTACTGTACAGCCCAGGGAACTATACTCGATATTTTATAATATCCTATAAGGAGAAAGATTCTGAAATTGATTTTATATATACGTATGTATATATACATATATATCTGAGTCACACTGTTATAAACCTGAAACTAACACAACATTATAAATTAACTACACTTTAATTTAAAAATGTCTGTCTTTTCTAGCTTCTATGCCTGTAAGACATTTTTTGTTTTTGAGTCTACAGATGTTTAAAACAATTAAGGGGCTGAAATGTGATAGGAGTTCTCGAAGTGTGTCCCACCACCTGGGAGCTTGTTAGAAACACAAATTCTCCAGACTGATTAAATCTAAAATTCTGAGAGTGGGCCTAGCAATCTGTGTTTTAACAAGCCCTCCAGGGTGATTCTGGTAAGTGTTAAAATTTAAGAACCACTCCTGTAGGGTAACTGAGAAATTAAAAATTAAAACAATCTAATGATAGAACAGAATGTTCATTCCATCCATCATCACTAACAGAATCACTGATCATGTATTCAGTTCAAGATACAGGACACGGACCACCCCACCGGGCACAGAGACTGAGAATAATATTCATCATCACTGCTGTTGTAGTATAGTTGTTTTTTTAATGGAGAGAATGTAGGATCTATGAGCTTATTAGTAATTTCATTTTTTAAAATATTTATTTATTTAGTTTTGGCTGAGGCAGGCTTATTTGATCCACAGCATGTGGGATCTTAGTTCCCTGACCAGGGGTTGAAATCACCTCCCTTGCACTGGAAGGCAGATTCTTGACCACTAGACCACCAGGGAAGTCTCTGTAATATAGCTCTTGCTTTCTTACAAAGTCAGACAGAAATACCTCTCTCTGTTTCCAAAATTTACTTCAGGGACTTCAGATTACAAAGATCCAAACATTGTGGACTTTCCACTGGGGTAAACCTGTGCAAAGGGAAATAAGAATTTCCCCTACGAAGCTGAAAGGACAGACTTCAGCCTATGTCTTCACATCACTTTGAGTTGTTGCCTCTGTCAAAACCCCAGAAGCCTCTAAAGTGAAATCACAGAAAATGTTTGACAAGGTGATGTTGGGAAACTTAAAACTGAACCCCCCCCGCCCCCCGCACCCCAGGCCCTGTTGGATGCAAAATTAACCTTTATGAACTGCCACTCCCAAGGAGGAGGTGAACGTTTGGGGCTTCCCTAGTGGCTCAAATGGTAAAGAATCTGTCTGCAATGCAGGAGATCTGGGTTTGATCCCTGGATCAGGAAGATCTCCTGGAGAAGGGAATGGCAACCCACTCCATTATTCTGGCCTGGAGAATTCCATGGACAGAGGAGCCTGGTGAACTATAGTCCACAGAGTCGCAAGGAGTCAGACACGACTGAGAGACTAATGCTTCTCACTGGGGTCATAGTCCCCTTCAAGCCTCGGTGAAACATGCTGAGCGGAAAAGTTATCGATTATGTAATTTTGAAGAGGGATGGAATGTGGCTGCCTGGCCTGAAAAGAGTATGTGAATCAACCTGGAAGCTATAGATGGGAAGATACTGGGCTGATCAATCTTTATTCCCAGGCAATCAAGCAAGGTAGCATCTTTAGTTCTCTCCACCGACAGCTCATAAAATACGGGTATTGATCAAGGGGTCTAAATTTGTCATTTTGACTATAAAAGCAATTTGTTTTTGTGGAATGGTCATAAAAGATGAATGCATTTGGGTTTCAAACTTCAAAAACTATTCTTCTGGATAACTTTGCAAGGTATCTTTGCAAGGTAACTTTGCAAGGTATAACTTCTTTGGGAAGTTACCAAGCTGTCTTCAAGTATTTTTATGGGTATGTGCATGTAAATTACTTTAGGTGATTGAAGTGCCTACCAACACATCTGGAAGCGTATTTCATAGAGAAGTTCATACTTTTCAATCCTCTGAAAGACATAAGCTAGCATTTATTAAGGGTTCCCTACTTTGTGTCAGGCATATTATGAGGATTTTGCTTATGATTCCTGATTTAATGTATCCTGATAAGTCTATGTGTGGGATATTTGGGTTTTTGTCTTTATTTTTTGGGTGATGAAACTTTTGCTACAACAGTGATGTAATGTGCTTAAGGACACATAGCTAGGAAGCCAATAATGGACTCAGGGCTGTTCCTTTCGAAATCCTGTATTCCTTAAGAAGGTTGAAAATATTGTGGAAAATGTACATGCGGGTTCCAGGCCACATAGACCACAGGCAAAGATGTATACAATTTTAGAAACAGCTTCTTTCCTCCAAAACAGACATTTATGAAACAGGTTGCTCCTTCACTGAGCTAAAAACTGGCGTATATGTTGTCTTAGTTAGCACCTTTTGTCCCTAGAAAAGTAGAGGAAGATTGTAATTTGTAGTGAGAGTTTGGAGGCAATCAGCAGTATATGTAAACGCACATCAGTAAATGATCCTGGTGGCTCAGATGGTAAAGAATCTGCCTGCAATGCAAGACACCCGAGTTCAAAGCCTGAGTCAGGAAGATCCCCTGGAGAAGGGCATGGTCACCCACTCCAGTATTCTTGCCTGGAGAATCCTATGGACAGAGAAGCCTGGTGGGCTACTGTCCATGGGATCACAAAGAGTCAAGACACAACTGAGCAACCAACACTTTCAGCCGTACATGTAAAGTACATCAGTAAATGATCAGAGAACTAGTCTGCAGTGTAAGAAGAAAAAAGTAGAATGAAATAGAGATGATAAGTCATGAGGACCCAGAGAGACAGAGATGAGAAAGCAGGTAATCGAGAATTTTCAGGACCTGTGAAAGCTGAGCATGTGTCTTCCACTAATTTGTAACAATCTGGATCTTCACCATAAATCCTCCATGACATAAACAAGCATTTGTAAATTTCTCCTTGTGATCAAATAGACACTTAACCAGGATATAAGCTACTGTCTATGAGCTACAAGGAAGCAGATATCAAATCTTTCTTTTTCTCCATTGTTTACACATGCCTAGTATAACACCTGGCACATCATAGGTACTCCAACAAAAATAGACCAATAAGTGAATTAACTCCTTAAATATATGTTGTTAGAAACTGCATTCCTGTGCAAACAACACACAAGCCAACTCTATCCCCAAGCTGTGCCTTTTCGGGTGGAACTAGGGACTTAAACAACAAGGCTTTTCAAAATGCAGAGACTAGTAAAGTGAATCACTTAATCCTTTTTTTTTTTTTTCTTTTCCCTTTCAAAGATCTCTCTTCTGGGGAGTTTCCTGGTGGACTAGTGGTTAGGACTCCAGAATTTCACTGCCATGGCCTGGGTATAATCCTTGATTGGGGAACTGAGATCCCACAAGTCCTGTGGTGTGGCCAAATATATATCTATATCTATCTATCTATACACATGTATAGGTATATATATGATAGATATAGATATATATCTATATATGTAGATGGGCTTCCCTGGTGGCTCAGATGATAAAGAATCTGCCTGTAATGTAGGAGACTGGGGTCCTATCTCTGGGTTGGGAAGATCCTCTGGAGAAGGGAATGGCAACCCACTCTAGTATTACTGCTTGGAGAATTCCATGGACAGAGGAGCCTGATGGGCTACAATCCACAGGGTCACAAAGAGTTGGACACGACTGAGTAACACACACACACACACACACACATGTATCTGGTAGCTCAGTTGTAAAGAATCCACCTGCCAATTCAGGAGACGCAAGAGACGCAGGTTCAATCCCTGGGTCAAGAAGATCCCTTGGAGAAGGAAATGGCAATCTTCTGCTCAGTATTTTTGCCTGGAAAATCCCATGGACAGAGGAGCCAGGTGGGTCACAGAGAGTCAGACAAGATTGAGTGACTGAGCACGCATACTTCCCTTCTAATAGTTCTGATGCCTGAGTTAATTCAGGTCAACGGATGACAGAGTTGTTTATCAATGCTAATCCTTCAAAGATATCTTCAGTATAGTAGAGGATTCTGGGATACAGTAGTACTCAAAATTGTAGAAATACTATAGCGACATGTATGCATATAGCAACATGTATGCATAGATACATTCTCTTCTAACACATTACCTATTAATTTGCTGAGTGCTTGCTCTGGTCCAGGCCTCGTGGTGCTTTAGGTAATTTATTATGTTTGATTCTCACATCAATCCATCACTCCAGTGAGGCAGGTATGATTATTCTCTTGTTCAGGTCAGTTCAGTCGCTCAGACTTTGTGACCCCATGAACCGCAGCACGCCAGGCCTTCCTGTCCATCACCAACTCTGGGAGTCTACCCAAACCCATGTCCATCGAGTCGGTGATGCCATCCAACCATCTCATCCTCTGTCATCCCCTTCTCCTCCTGCCCTCAATCTTTCCTGGAATCACAGTCTTTTCAAATGAGTCAGCTCTTTGAATCAGATGGCCAAAATATTGGAGTTTCAGCTTCAACATCAGTCCTTCCAGTGAACACCCAGGACTGATCTCCTTTAGGATGGACTGGTTGGATCTCCTTGCAGTCCAAGGGACTCTCAAGAGTCTTCTCCAACACCACAGTTCAAAACCATCCATTCTTCAGTGGGCTGTACAAACTAAAGCTCAAAGGTAAGATATTTTGCATAATAAGTTCATGGATAATAAGTAGAATCACTGGTGCTAAGTGATGTCCACGGCACCAAAGTGTGCAGGGCTGACATCTGGCCCACTTCCCTTTTGTGCAGACTAAACTGGTGTCTCTACTGACCCACTGTTCAAAGTAGAAGGGATTTGGTGACAGACACACCAAACATTGTGTCACACCAGCAGGTGAAAATTCCATCAAGGTGCACAGCTCATGTTGACCATATCTAACCTACTGGCCACAATAGGGCGAAGACTAAATCATAGATATTTCTACTGGCTCAGTCTGCTGGGCCATCTTGTCGAGCTCAGGTATCAGACTATCAGACTGAGATATTTTCTGGAATGTGTGACATTGGCCTCACGAGGTTAGCACCATAGTCTAGCTTTTAAATATCTGAGAGAAAACAGAAAAAGAGAGAGAAAGGACTTTCTTGGTGGTCCAGTGGTTAAGAATCTGCCTTCCAATGCAGAGACAAAGGTTCAATTCCTGGTTTGGGAACTAAGATCCCACACACTATGAGGCAACTAAGTCCATGCATCACAACCACCCAGTTTGTGCTCTAGAGCCCAGAAAGCCACTTTAATGAGAAGCACAAACACCACAACTGGAGAGTAGCCCCTATTCACCACAACTAGAGAAAGCCTGTGAACAGCAACAAAGACCCAGAGCAGCCAAAAATAAAATAAAACAAATATTTTTAAAAAGAAAGGTGACATTAACTGACATGTAAAGAATAAGCCGGACGCTGCTTGATAAGTAGCAAGGGGCCAGCAAAGATGAAGGCCCTGGTGTGGAAATTGCTTGGTGTTCCAGGAACCTCAAAAAAGGTCACTGTGGCTGGATGTTCCTGGATGATGAGAAGGTGGGATGCTGGAGTTAAGTAGGCATCTCCCATTGCCCATCCTTGTGTTAACTCACTCTGTGTACATGACCCTTCATGAGGCAGGGCCTACTAGAATAAGCTTGCCTCCACAAACTGCTTCCTCAATTCGGGGCGTATAGGAAAGAACACACACAAAACACAGAGAGGGAAAATAAAGGGGTCATATCTTCTCAAAAAAGTGGATTTTGCTTGGAATCTGTCCAGGACAGTATTTTCAATGCCCCTTCTTTATAACAATCGTTGTGTTTTGTCCTCTTTCCTCTCTAAAATGAAATTCATACATAACAGGATTATCTACATGCATAATTCAAAAGAAATATAATGACTTATCCATAAGGTAATGAACCCATGAAAGGAAAGTGATTTTGAATGAAACAATATGCATTTCAATGTGAAGATGCGTCAACATGACTACTCTGAAAGGCACAATGAAATCATCAAAGGCTTTAGCCATTGGAAGAGATATCATAAATGTGGTACCATACAAAGTGATAGACTTCTCTAGAAAGCTTAATAACTTTTGAAACTTCTCTGAACTCAACAGAATGCAATCTTATCTTGACATCCCCCAAATTTGGTGTATATTGAAATGATGCAAAGTACTGTATTTCTATATCAATGGTGTCAAGCAGTAAGACCCACTATTTATATATAGGCTTCCCTATCTATCATCAGACTTCCCTGATGGCTCATCAGTAAAGAATTCGCCTGCAATGCAGGAGCTGCAGGAGGTGTGGGTTCGATTCCTGGGTCGGGAAGATCCCATGGAGGAGGGCATGGCAACCCACTCCAGTTTTCTAGCCTGGAGAATTTCATGGACAGAGGAACCTGGCGGGCTTCAGTCCATGGGGCTGCAAAGAGTCAGACACAACTGAAGTGACTGAGCGTGCATGCTCGCACTCATGTATCATTACCACTGTCCTGTGCGGTATTTGAAAACCGACTTGATTCTCTGTTGGATGAACAGCCCCATCCCATCACTATAGGAGATTAAACATCCCTGGTCTTTGTCCACTAAACATGAATGGCATCTCCCAGCACGTATGTTGACCAAAAATAACGCCTCCCACACATTATGAGGTGTGTGCATGTGTATCCGTGTTTGCATGCAGTGGTGGCGGGGGGACTATTAGGAAAATCTGTGGGGCTGTGGCTTTTGGTTGGGGACTCAACCATGCTGAGAAGCAATGCTCCTTGTGACCAGAATGATGAAGATATCAGCATGACTTCCTAAATTGTACATGACCAGGTGACCCACAGCCATATTTACATATATTTGTGTATTAATAAAGGAGAATGAAAACAGCATGATAAATGAAAGGTTATATTCCTGAAAGGAAAAACTCATGATCTCAAAGATCTCTGTCCTCCAACCAATTAATCTATAAATTCATCACCATTCCAATCCACATATCAGTGGTATTTATTAGGGGATTTTCCAGACAGTTTTTAAATCCACACAAAGGAGGAGGGATCTGTAAGAATAACCACCACGATTTTGCAAATGATGAACCATTAGGGAGGACATGTGGTACCCACTATCAAAGACAAAAGTATAATGTTCACATGATTAAAAGAGGGTGATATTTGCTCAGTGGAGTAGGGACCGGGGATGAAACAGAATAGTGAGTCTAGAAATAGATGGACTGGATTTACATGCAGTGATCAGTACACATCAAAATCAGACATTTCAGATCAGCAGGAAAATGAGATTAGTTATTCCATAAATGATCTTAGAATATTTTGGATATCCAGGACAGAACAGGGGGAGGGGGTTCTTTAAGGTGTCTGTGAGGTTAAAAAGAAAAATGAGAAAATTAACGTGAAAGTGTTATGGTAGAATAGGGACTTCCCTGGTGGTGCAGTGAATGGTTAAGACTCAGCGATCCCAATGTGGGGGGCCTGGGGTCCATGCTGGTCAGGGCGCTAGATCCCACTTATCACAACTAAAGATCCCACATGTGGCAACTAAGACTAGCACAGACAAATTAATTAATCATAAAATGAATTTGTTAAAAAAATTACTAATACTGAAAAAAAAGAAAAAAATTACTAATACTAAATTACTAATATAATATTAGATCCAATGTGAAGAATGACTGTCATCCCCAAATGAGCCAGTGTTGAAGTTCAGGATGAAAGGTTGCATGATAATTAAAGGCTTTAGTGCCCTGACCATTCATTTTTCAAAAGATATTTTAGCTTCCTCTCAAAATGAAATAAAACATAATAAATGAATTAATAAAATATAATGATATGTGTATTATAGAAATAAAAACATTATAATTTATAGTTATATTATTATAGAAATATAAAAATAAATTCTAATTAATTATCTAATTAATTAGTGGATCCACTGCACAAACACTAAATTAACTTCTGAAGTGTTGTCTCTCTGACTATGAGTGTTCCACACTTTGCTTAGGTTGCAGTGTTGTTCAGGTGTGGAGAACCTGGCCCAAGTTACTCAGACCTTGATCTTCCCATCACTCTCCGGGGCCAATGGATGCCACCTGCTGTTCAGTTTTATGCTAAAGCTCACATTCTCTAAATTAATTAACAGCACATCTCTGAGCTTGCCATGCTGAAATATCATCAGGCATAGTTTCTCAACCTGGACATCTTGGGCCAAATAATTCTCTGTTTTGGGAAGCCCTTCTGTGCCCTGTAGTGTGTTTAGCAGCATACTGGGGTGGCATCTAACCACTGGATACCAGTAGCGAACCTGTATCCTACAAAAAAATGTCCCTAAATGTCCCTGCCAATCTACCCAAGCTGAGAAACACTGGAGTAAAATGTAATATTTGATTTCTTTTGGTGTTACCAAAAACGGGATCCAGCTGCATGCCATTCAACAGTCAATAAAGAGGCCAAGTTGGTGGAAAGTTAAGTTTGCTTTATTCTGGATGCCAGCAACTGAGGGTTGATGGGGAGGGCAGATATCTGTCCAAAGGTCGACTCCCCCCACTTAAAATCAGGGGTCAAGAGCTTTTACATTACAGATGGAGGGAGGTGGGTCCATGCAGAAATAGCAGTCAGCTCTGACGGCCATCTTGAAATTGGTCATCAGTGATCTGACCAGCATCATCTTGATTGTTTTAAGTACAGTTAATCTTCAGTTCCAGGGACAGTCTGTTTCCATTTTCTTGAGGCCAATTCTTAGCACTGTGACAGCTATGTCATGCCTACAGTCTGGTCATCATGTAGTTAACTTCTTACACCTGGGGGGGTTTCAGTATCTACAAGACAGCTTCCAAGATATGGCTCAGAATATTATCTTTAGCCCTTAAGAAGGAACTGAAGGTCCCTGACTATGGTTACTGACTAAACTACCACTATCTGTTTCCTTTGTTTCTGCATTTTCTCACTTCTCTGTTAACTTATTCTTTGGCTAAAGTTTTCACACAGACAAAAGGCAGACTGAGGACATGCAGGGCAAGGACTGTAGGGTCCCACTCCACTTCACTGATAGCCATATCAAAAGACTCTTCAGCTGTCTTAAGATTCCCCTTGTGCTTTACAAGCCTGACATGCTGAGATATTCTATGCTAACTCTCAAAACTGCCCCTGGCCCAAATAGAGATGCTAAGGGAGAGATAAAATATATATATATATATATATATATATATATATATAATTTTTTAAAGTGTTGCCTTTTCTTCACTAGATCATCATCTTCTGTTCCATAAGTATCACCTCCTCTTAAACCTGGTCCTGCCTCAAGGTCTAAGTTTGGAGAGCAACAGATTAAAAAAAATATATATATATATACTGGACCAAAGTGACAAGGCTGGGGTGTGTAGTGGCCTTTCATCTGTGGGGCGGTTCAGAACATGCAGGCAAGTATTTCATCTGAAACTAGACAGAGGTACCCACAGTGTCTTTCCATCCCACTTCCCAAAGCTCCTTGGCTGTGCTGAGAGAATTTCCCTCTTGGCTTCAAAACTGACTACACATTCAGCTGTAAGGGATGCAGGATGCTGACTTCAAATTTTAGAATCTGAGCTTCATAAAGAAGTTTCCTTTGAAAAAGACTGAAGGTACAATAAAATGTGACTACTTGCCCCTTTTTCATTTTTCAGTTTTTTAGGGTTTGGTATTCTTCCCTGATAGCTCAGCAGGTAAAGAATCTGCCTGCAGTGCAGGAGACACAGGAGGCATAGGTTCAATCCCTGGATTGGGAAGATCCCCTGAAGAAGGAAAATGGCAACCCAGTCCAGTATTCTTGCCTGGGAAATCTCATGGACAGAGGAGCTTGGTGAGCTATAGTCCAAAGTGTAGCAAAGAGTTGGATACAACTGAGCAACTATGCCCACATGATTCTGCCCTCCAACATCACAGTGACTTAAAATGTTAGAAATACATACAAACAGAAACCAACACATGTGAATGAGGACATATTTGCTGGTCACTGCTGGAGCAGAATTCATCATTTAATCCTCTCTGTTCTCTGCTCTCTGAGGGGTTTCCAGTGACTGCATCTTCAATTTACATCCAGTTGGTTGGGACCATCTCAAGAACTCAGTGTTGAGAACAACCCTTTCAGACAAGGGTGTTAGGTCAGTAGCCTTTGAGTCCTCAGCACCCGAAAAAGTACATGAAATGAATTTGATTTCATTTTGATAAAAAAGTCTGCTGAAAACTAGTCCTTATTATTAAGGGAAGCAGGAAGAGATTCCACCATATGGATAAGCCTGGGCAAAGAAAAACGAAACCAAACCTCTATTTTGCTGCAAATTTAAGGACTCTATGTCTAAATTGGGAATAAAGAGAATGATCTCCTTTACTGGTTAAGTGTCTAGCCTGGAGATCAGAATCCGGGGTTTCTGGGAGGTTGGAATCCCAACGATCACTACTGGCCTTCATGCTGCTGTTGTTTAGTTGCTTCAGTTGTGTCCGACTCTTTGCAACTCCATAGACTGTAGCCTGCCAGGCTCCTCTGTCCATGGGATTTCCCAGGCAAGAATACTGGAGTGGGTTGTCATTTCCTTCTCCAGGGGATTTTCCTGACCCAGAGATTGAGCCAGGGTCTCCTGCGTTGGTAGGTGGATTCTTTACCACTGACCCACCAAGGAAGCATCTCTTAAATATTTATTGAACTTCCAAGATGTCCCAGGTACTGGAGGTACAGGAATAAAACAATAAAAAGTAAAATAATATCAAATAAATGATCTAGGGTATAGCTGAAATCTTCTCCAGTGGTCATGTATGGATGTGAGAGTTGGACTGTGAAGAAAGCTGAGCGCTGAAGAATTGATGCTTTTGAACTGTGGTGTTGGAGAAGACTCTTGAGAGTCCCTTGGACTGCAAGGAGATCCAACCAGTCCATTCTGAAGGAGATCAGCCCTGGGATTTCTTTGGCAGGAATGATGCTAAAGCTGAAACTCCAGTACTTTGGCCACTTCATGAGAAGAGCTGACTCATTGGAAAAGACTCTGATGGTGGGAGGGATTGGGGGCAGGAGGAGAAGGGGATGACAGAGGATGAGATGGCTGGATGGCATCACTGACTCGATGGACGTGAATCTCAGTGAACTCCGGGAGTTGGTAATGGACAGGCAGGCCTGGTGTGCTGTGGTTCTTGGGGTCGCAAAGAGTCGGACACAACTGAGTGACTGAACTGAACTGAACTGAGAGATCTAATAGAACAGTTCCTATTGAACTAGAACTTAAGGAAGAGCTTAATACACAAAAAGATTTTCCCCAAACTATGCAACAACCTCCTATATAAAAATGTAAAACAGTTTGCAGAAGACGTGAGGGATTCGGCCGAACAGCAAATACGTGAAAAGATTCTCAATCTTAGTTTTGGTAAAGGAAATGGAAACTAAGCAGATACCAGTTTTCACCTATAATATTGTTAAATTAAAAAATTAACATTTACTATGTGCATCGATTTTGGAAATGAGCTCTCATAGGTTCCTTGTGATAATGTTAATAGCCCCACCTATTTGTAAGGTGATTTGCAGGATTTACTAAGATTAAAACTGTATGTACCCTTTGACCAAGTAAAATTGCTCTTGGGACTTTGCTGGCAGTCCAGTGGTTAGGAATCTGCATTTACATTGCAGGGAGTATGTCTTTGATCCCTGGTTGGGAACTAAGATCACACATGCTGTGAAACAGAGTAAAAAAAATTAGACTGCTCTTAGGTGGCTCCAGGGGGCCATTTCTCCTGATAGTCATACCATTCTGTACCCATCCCCTGCACCACACACATGCAGACATTGGACTTGACCATGACACTTGCTTTGGCCAATGGAACGTGAGGATGTATGAGGCAATGACAAGGCTTGGATCATTCCCTCTTGGAGAGCTAAAAACTGCCGTGTTGTTATACTCCAGCCATATTGAGAGACCTCTGAGAGAGAACAAAGTTGTCCAGCTGATCAGCCAGAAGGAGGTCCCAGACCTACAGCCTTAGAAGAGCTGGGTCAGTTACACCCTAGCCATTCAGGCAATCCTAGCTGAGACCTCAGATGTCATGCCCCAGAGTTGATCCATCTCCACCATGGTTGTATCATTACTGCAGTGAGTGGAGTGGTGAAAAACAGATGCAGCCAGAATGTCTACCAACAGGGGAGGGATGAAGGAACCATGCTACAACCATTCTATAGATTCAAGCAAGTGTCAGGACCACAGAAGAAAAAATCTTCCACCTGCCCATCTGAATACATACCATCCTATGATAAATGGAATACTGCAGCATTGTAGACAATCCTGGTGTTGTAAAAGTACATTCAAATCCTTAAATAAATGCAAAGTAAATGTGAGTATGAACAGGAAAAATGTGGAAGACTGTATTGGGTTGTTGATACGAGCTATTTCAGGAGGGTGGGAGGAGGGACATGGTAAGGTGGAGATTATTGCCTTTTTAAATCTTTTTAGAGTAATGCAGTCATTACATGCACAATTCTGGTAATTAAAGAAAATCTAATGAAAAAATGGGAGCACAAACAGCGTTTTAAAAAGATCAGCCTCTGAAAAAAATCAACATCAAAGGAAAAAAAACAGGGAGAGTAAAACTAAGGGTGCCTGCAAGAAGGTTCTTTCACAAATTTTAAATGAGCATTATTATTATTTATTTTTTTTTTTTTTGGCCAGCCTTAAATTCAGATTAATTCTGTGAAAAGTTTCAGTAGCCTTTTTCCACCTGGGTTTTCAAGATTCATTTACTATGATGATTTGGCATTTTTCCTAGCAAGTCCCCCTGGAAAGCACACACATCGGGTTTTATGTCTGTGAACATGTTTACCGTGTGTGTCTGTGTGTTGCAGGAAGTGCACTAAATGGTCAATTTAAGTCCTTTTGCTCTGGAATTCGAATGACCTGGAAGCTTAAGAAAATATTTTGTCTTCTAAATATCATACACATGGAACAAATGATCCCAAAATGTTGCTGTCTGATATCTGTCATTGTGTTTCTTTTTTTGTAGGCAACTCCTGCATGTACAATAGAATCTAGACAAATTCATGCCAATATGCTTGACTTTTTCCTTCCTTTGTCTAATACCATGGTTCTCCACTTTGCCTTCCTATTGAAAACTTCTAGAAGGCTTTGAAAATACACAAGTGCCTGGATCTCACTCAGAGATTTTGATTTAATGTGGATGAAGCCTCGGCATGAGCATTTGGGAAAGAAACCTCAGGTGATTTTAATCTTCACTCAACGTCGAGAACCACTGGTGTTACAAAGAGCATGAGTAATAATTATTCTCAATGAACACAACATATTTTTATCATTTCTTTTGAATCCATGACAAATTGAATACTATTTCACAAAGTTTTAACATGAATTGTACCTTACAGGAGTTGAGTTGTTTTGAAAATTGGTAAAAGAAATGATCATTTAATTAAAAAATTCTGCTAACCAGGAGTATCATTTAATGAGAACACAAGTCCTGCGTGAATTGCAAGAGGTTTTCAGAGGATGGCATGTGTGTTTCCGTATCAAAATATCAAAGCCTCACTTGATAGTAACAAAAAATAGTGTTTAGGACTTGGGGCTATAATTAGGTTGGCATTTTATAGCTATGTTGTAATGTTTAATCAGGTTGTAGCATTTCATTCACAAAATTCCTTCCATGAGGTAACCTATGATTTAAAAAAAAAAATCTGTGTTTCACAATGATTTTTCTCTAATGTAGGTTGAACTTAACAAAACATATGTGGACAAGATTCCTTTAAAATCGTGAACTTAGAATAGCATTGACATATATACAGTGCCTTTTGTAAAATAGCTAGCTAGCAGGGACCTGCTGTACAGCACAGGGAGCTCAGCTCGGTACTCTGTGATGACCTAGAGAAGTGGGCTGGGGAGATGGGAGAGACGCTCAAGAGGGAGTGGGTATATGTGTACATACAGCTGATTCACACTGTTGTACAGCAGAAGCCAACACAACTCCGTAAAGCAATTATACTCCAATTAAAAAGATACACATAGAATCATGAACTTGCCCTGAATTGATCTTCACTCACTTCTTTACTCTTATAGGCATCTTTGAGCAGTTGATTTTATGCCTCAAATGCTTCTAAACTCTTCCCCTGGACTGTACACTTCTCCGGGGGACAGAAAGTTTGCGTTCACAGTGCTAGGCACATAATAGGGTAATTAAATGCCTGCTCCCCTGGTTAATCATTTTTGCTTGGTAATTTTGTTTGCTATAAAATATCATCCCATGCACTAGAAAGGTCGCCAAGATTCTGGCATATTTGAGGAAAAGTCATCAGATCCCTGGGGTTTTGACAAGTAGTATATTAACTCTATGAGTGGTGAGACAGACTTCATCTTGTTTCTTTTCTCAAAAGGTCTAATGTGTTCTCTTGTGACTCTTGGGTTTTCATCAGCCCAGTACCAGCCCACCATAAGTGTGACTTATAAAAACCAGACATTGATTTTTCACAGTTCTGGAAGCTGGAACTCCAAGATGTCAGTGCCAGTATGGCCAGGATCTGGTGAGAGACCTCTGCTAGATTGCAGCCTTCTTATTGTGTCCTCACATGGCTGAAAGAGATTCTTGGCCTTCTCTTGTGTATGCATGCATGCTAAGTCGCTTCTGCTGTGTCCAACTCTTTGCCAACCCATGGACTATAGCCCGCCAGGCTCCTCTGTCCATGGGATTCTCCAGGCAAGAATACTGGAGTGAGTTGCCATGCCCTCCTCCAGGGGATCTTCCCAACCCAGGGACTGAACCTGTGTCTCTTATATCTCCTGTATTGGCAGGCAGGTTCTTTACCACTTGCGCCACCTGGGAAGCTCTTAGAAAGAAAGTCAAGTCACTCAGTCGTGCCCACTCTTTGGGACCCCATAGACAGTAGCCACACCATGCTCCTCCCATCCATGGGATTTTCAAGGCAAGAGTACTGGAGTGGGTTGCCATTTCCTTCTCCAGGAAGCTCTTATAAGGGCACTAATCCCATTTGTGTGAGCTCCACCCTCATGATCTACTCACCCTCCAAAGGCCCCACCTCCTAATACCATCACACTAGGGATTACGACAACGACTTCTGGGGGTCCTTCGGCCACTGTGAGGTCAGCTTTCATGGGCACAGTAAGGATGGAGGCGCTAGCAGTCAGGCACTATCAGTGTTCGTCGCCTGGGGACCCTGAAAGCTGTTGTCCCAGTGGACCAACCCACTTCTGCATCTGCACATCCTCTTCCCTGGATGCATCTTCAGCGAACCCACATGGGTCCACTGCCCATGTGTTTACAGCCAAACCCAAGGGGTGGTGAGGGGCAGCTCTTTGCAGAGGGCACTGAAGACGCTCTCCAAATGCCTGTGTATGCCCCTCGTGGTTGGCCAGGTGGGGAGGCTTGGAAGTGGGCCCAGGTTGATTGTGCCATGGGACACAGATTCTAAGGCAGAATCTGAGGACTTGCATCCAAGAATTCTGGATCCTAATGTGGCAGCCCAGGTAGTTACAAAGGTAGATTAGCCATGATGGGAGGACAGAGCATCTTTTATTTATCAGCTTGTTTACTTGATTTATAACTCTTGAGTATGGAGACATATGTTGTGTGCAGCAGATGCTGAGGGTGCCCCTCACCCCTCCTCGTGTTCCCAGGCTTCCCCACAGGTGCACTCAGCCTGACTTCCAATTGTCAAGACTGCATCTCTGTGCCTCGGGGCTTCAGGTTCCTGCTGGAGTCTGCTCTGCTGCCAGAACAGCAGGCGGAACATGAGAGAAATGGGTCTCCCAGGAGCAACTTCCAACAAAAGACCGATGGGTGTTGGGACAGAAGTACCCCAGGTTCTCCACTCAGGGGTGTTCACCCTCAGTTACCCCATCAGGGGAAGTCTGCCGTCATCCACATGACTGACACGCTTGATGCCACCTTTTATTGGCTCTATGCCCTTCCTTGTCTTACTTCCCCTTCCCTTTTTGTCCACAAAATATACCTGCATTTCAATGTTTGTTTCAGCTTCTGCTTCTGGGAGAATCCAAACCAAGATGGTGCACAAGCTCCATTTACGTGCTTGTTCCAAGTCTACAAATGTAAGGGGGTGGGCCCGGTGTGACCACTTTGTCTCCCTCATCTTGACTCCTCTCTTCAGCCAAATGAACGAGGTTGTGATGATCCCCATTTGAAAAGGCTTTGAGCATGAAAGTCATTTGTGCAAAGTCATAAGACAATAATTAAAAGTGTATATAATCTCATCTGTGCAGGTGGCATCTGATGCACAAGATGGAGATGATGGGGAAGTCGTATCCATCTGAACTATTTACTGGACTGCTGCCAAGGTCCAGGGAGATGATGGCAGTGAGAGATCAGATACACTATGAACTGCTTTCTTCTCAGGATTATTACATCCACACTGCCCTAACCTCAAGACAACGGAATTGGGTTCCCACCTCTTCTCTACCTCTTTATCAATTTCTTATTTCTTCTTCCCTTTCCTCTCTTCCCTTCTGAGACCTGAATGATAAGAATTAAGATTTCTTATTTTATGACAATCATAATTATCTAGACTCAAGTAAAAATATAACACAAAATTTTCTCGTTGAATGTCCCTCTTTTTCAGTATAACTTCAGTTGAACAAAAACTAAGGTCTTTACTGCTCTGCTAGAACCATGGAAACATCAGACATTAGTGTCCCTAGGCAAAGAATCCAGGGGCTTCCCAGGTGGCTCAGTGGTAAAGAATCCACCTGACAATGCAGGAGACTCGAGTTCAATCTCTGGGTCAGGAAAATGCCCTGGAGAAGGAAATGGAGACCTCCTCCAGTATTCTTGCCTGGGAAATCCCAAGGACAGATGAGCCCGGCGGGCTACAGTCCAAAGGTTCGCAAAGAGTCAGACACAACTGAGAGACTAAACAACACAAAGCCAAAGAATCCACTAGCTCTTGGGAATACATGTCATCTTTAATCAATGTTTATTGGTTCTCAAACAGTATTTGAGCATCGAAAAACAAAAAACACTATTATGTAAGATTCTGTCTTGTGTGCTTGCTAAGTTGCCTCAGCAGGGCCCAACTCTTTGTGACCCTGTGGACTCTAGTCCACCCGGCTCCTCTTTCCATGGGATTCTCCAGGCAAGAACACTAGAGTAGGTTACCATGCCCTCCTCCAGGGGATCATCCCAATCCAGGGATCGAACCCATGTCTCTTAAATCTCCTGCATTGGCAGGTGGGTTCTTTACCACTAGCACTATCTGGGCCACCTAAGATATTATCTTATTTATTTAAAATAAAATGATCAGGGATACTTGTGAATGTATATATGTCACGTGTATATGTTAAGTGACACACATTCCTTGGCCCTATAGTTTTGACAACTGCAGTTGTAAATGTTATTTGGCCTTGACCTTTTAAAGAATACCATTTTTATGTGCTATATTCCTGTGAGATCATTTGAGGGAAATGGGAATCATTAGGGTAGAATATAATTATCTCTTTAAAAACTTTTATTATTTTCTAAAATATGCAAATAGTATTCTTAAACAGTAGACGAGTTCATAATTACAGACACACAAGTGGATTCTTAAAATCATCATTATAAAATCCCACCATCCAAAGAGAATTAACATTTTGATACAGATTCTTTTAAAGTCTTTTGTATATAATACAACAGTTGTCCACATGACTAGCTGACCCATTCTTTCAGGACAGAGACTAAGCCCTCCTTCCCATTGCCTATCTGCTGAGAGAGAGAAAGCGTATCTAGGCAACCATAGGCCCATGGGGACAGAGGCTAAATCCATGCGCCTCTTGAAATTAGAGTAAGCAGATTCTTTCTTAAAATGCTTTGGGCTTAAATATGTACCAAGGAAAGCTTTCCAACTATTTCATCATATCTAATGACCACACGATATTCTGTTTAACATAGCTACTATAATCCATTTGGTCAATTCAGAATGACTGGGTACTTGAGCTTCTCTAGTGTCAATCTACTATATACAATACTCATAAATAAATAAGTTTCTACACCCACTTCAGGGCACTTGACATAATTTGCCAATCTGTTTGCTTCAGGTCTCCGGATACCCATTTGGCTTTGTAAGACCCATCAAAACATCAGTTCCTTCAACCTTCAGCTAGAATTTGCAGACTGATGACCCACAGATGTATTCTGTTTGTTCTAGATGATATTGTCAATATTTGGAAACTCCACCTGAATATATGAATGTTTTCTTTCTCAGAAAGAACTCTGGCCACTGTAGATCCATAACCCCATATAGCAATAAGCAGCAGGGTCTGAGTTTCAGGGCCTCATTAGTTTGTACCCCGGTTTCCACAATATCCTCCTCCCCATACCTCCACTCACAATTTGTTTGCTCATTCATATCTTCTGCCTGCCCTCACTCCTCAGGCATTTCAATGTGTGACCATCTGTTGGTCACCATGGGTTTCTTAGTCATTGAATGGCACCTACCTGTGTTACCCTATAAGCACTGGAATCTGGGCTAAAATGTAATGTCCCAACTCTAAATTTAAGAGATGTGTGACTTTAGACAACTGAGTTTCCCAAAGACTAAATTTGCCCTCTGATGATATAACCTCATTAACTCATGATCCTTATGAATATCAAATTAGATAACTCATGTTGAAAGCCCCTTGAATACAGCACAATCCCCAACAAATGTGCACTATGATTATCAGCCCATGGGAGAAAGCTTCCTGTTTCATTAATATGTCCACTCTGAGTGCAAGATAAAAATGAGGGTAAGGATAGCACAGGAAGGCCAATTAGACTATTAACTCACAGTGAAGAATAACAAAACACCAAATTTACATTACTGGTGTCACCAACACTCATTGGCTGTTCACCAAAACCATTTCTTCTTATTTGTGGCACAGAGATAGACTACATTTCCCAAGCTATCTTGCTACATAGATGGTCATGTGACTGAGGTCAACAGAATGTGAACATAAGTGATGTATGCCACTCAGGTCTATCCCAACAGCCTCTCCCATGATCCTCACTGCTTTCTTCCTCCCTTCACTTCATCCTGATAACTTTGGTAACCTTGGAACCTATGTACCAAAGGCAATGGGATGAAATTGGATTTGTCAATCTTCGCTTAATGAGAGCTATCTATTAGCAATATCTGTTTGTATTTTACATGCAATAGAAATGAATGTCATGTGTATAAGCCATTATCAATTTGGGTGTGTTTGTTAACAATTTATATTATTAAGGGAGAATTTTCCAGTGGTCCAGTGGTTAGGACTCCACACTCTCATTGCTGAGGGCCCAGGTTCAATTCCTGGTCAGGGAACTAAAATCCCACAGTCAAACAGTTCCTCAAAAAAAAAAAAAAAAAAATGTTCCGTAATAAAGAGTATTAATGGAAATAACCAATAAACCTACTTGTAGTAGGAATTTTAAATGAATTTTAAAAGAATTTTTAAAAGGATTTTATTCACTCCAAACTGAGGACTATAGCCTGGGAGCCACAGATTCAAGAAGCACTTGAATTCTATTTTGTTGAACTACAACATGAAGGAGGCTTAGAAAAAGCAAAAACTGCAAAATACATAAGCTGTTTGTCAAGAATTAGGATTGGAGCTGGCAAGAAGTAAGGTGCTTGTTAAGCAAGGGTTGGTTGGGGTCTGAAATGGTTGCTTAGTTACAAGAGGAAGCCTTGAGATGCAGCTGGCAGCTGCTCACAGATACTGTTTTGAGAATGTCTGGTGGTGTCCTTGAGTCTAATAGAGTTCAGAAAATTTAAGTTCTCAGTATTATAGGAACATGTCTACAACTATGTCCACAACGGCCACCCAGCTCCATTTTGATGCATGAATGCATTCTTTTATTTAATGGTTAAAGTCTAAGCACAATGCATGTTTAATAGGCTACAAAAAGGCTATTTTGTTTACCCTAAAGTCCACATGGGGCTTTTCTGGTGGTTCAGTGGTAAAGAATCTGCCTGCAATGCAGGAGATGTGGGTTTGATCCCTGGGTCAGGAAGATCCCCTAGGGAAGGAAATGGCAACCCACTCCAGTATACTTGACTGGGAAATCCCATGGACTGGCAGGCTACAGTCCATTGGGTCACAAAAGAATGGATGCGACTTAGCAACTAAACAACAACAACAAAAGCTGAGGTGAGATCATGTAGAAGTCAGAACGACTTCCCCAGGGGTCAATGTGTGAAAATTCTTTCCATCAATAGTTTGCAATGTCTGAAATATTATAGGTCGAAAAACTTCCTGAATCTAGTTATGAATTTCTTATCTTTTTCTGTCTTTTATTTTTTGAGTTAAAATCAGTAAGAAAAAAATAGAAAATGTCAGTTTCAAGCCAATTAAGGATACTTTTGGTTACAAATGCAGTACTTGGAAACTGATTATGAAATACTTCCTGGGAGACACATCTTTTTGCTCACAGAGTTAGCTGAAAAGCAATTAATTTTTATTTTAAGAAAACATGAGAGAGCTTTTCAGTACAAAGCAGAGAAATCAAGAAAGAAATGTGTCTATAAAGTGATAGAACATAAGTGCACTTAGATGGATAGCAGAGAACATCTAATTATATATCATATCATTAAGTACACTGTCACAGAATCACAATTCATGCACAAAATATAACTATATGCAGCCCCCATATTTCTACATTGCACACTCCACTCATTACCTAAGCACGACCTACAATTTTCTTTCTGTCACTTTACTTATCGGAAGGTCTTTTTCCTCGGATGCCAAATGAAATGCAGTATACATGCAAGACAAAGTTGACTTTGTCTTTCATGTGATGATAGAACATTTTTGTTTTTTGGGGGGCAATGACACCTTACATTTTGTGGGAGGGTTGGCTGCAGTCCATGGGATCGCGAAGAGTTGGACACGACTGAGCAACTTCACTTTCACTTTTCACTTTCATGTAGTGGAGAAGGAAATGACAACCCACTCCAGTGTTCTTGCCTGGAGAATCCCAGGGATGGGGCAGCCTGGTGGGGTCTATGGGGTCGCACAGAGTCGGACACAACTGAAGTGACTTAGCAGCAGCAGTATCTATTACCCATTCTTTAGGTTCCTAAGAGGTTGCCCTATCCTAAAGTACATAAGGCTAGCATGAACCAAGCCTGGACAGTAGGGCCTGTCTTTTTAAGGCTTAATACTTAGAGAGGACACATGGCCCAAGGCAGATCAGAGACGGACCTGAAACTTTCGCTGTGACTCTTGTGAATTAGTAATCTTCATTCTTCCTGAGATTATAATCTAAATGGTGGGCCCAAGCCACTGCATGGAGTCTTCTGAGAACAAGATGATGTGAAGAACGCTGAGTCCAGTGGTGGAAAAACCATGCCCTCATGACACCATTTGTGTCTTCATATTCAGCTGAAGCTATGTATGCTGGGCACCTATATGTCCTTGAGCCAATAAATGCACTCTCTCTCCCATTTTGTTTTTGTTTAATTTTGAGTTTGGATTCTATCACTTGCAATCAAAGAGTCCAGATTAATCCAACAGTGAATGGGAAACTATTTTCTTATAGCTACCATGATTAACTATCCTATAACAGGCATCAAATTTGGTAAGGCACAGACCCATTTGAATCTCCAAAACAATATTGAGGGTGATGTCAGTTAACATCTATTAGGTACTTGCTTCATACTGAGCAGCACTCTGTGTAATTTTCATTGTTGGAATAGTAATTGATACATATGGTTCAAAAATTCAAACAGTACAAATTGGTGTAAAATTAAAATCAAATCTCTTCACTCTCCCAGACCTCATTCCCCAGTTCTCGGGCTCAAATACAGTACTATAGCCAGCTACTCTGTAATCTCTTGGGATATTCAATATAAATAAATGTGCATAAGAATAAAATGGATGTGAGGGTGTGTTCATTTTTAACACAAATAGCACCAGCTAATAATAAAAGACTGGCTATCATAGACTAGGTACACTTTTAAACACATGACACTGATTTAATTAAATTTTATTTTAAATGTAATTTATTATTAAATTTAATAATTATTTAAATTTAATAAATTATATCTTATTTAATTATCATGAGACTCAGGACATGAGTCATCCTATGAGGAAAATGAAACATGGATAAATCAGGGAAACCAAGCAAGCCTTCTGAGCATGAACTCTGTGGATGTGTTAAGGGATCGGTAGATAACATCCCAGTTTTCCACCTGAGTCTGCAAGAAAGTGAGAGGTGAAGCTCAACTCATGCCATCTTGGAATCAGGGTTAGGCTGTAGGAAGCAGCTTGGGAATACAATCATGTTGGCAGTGGCGGGGTGGAGTTCTAAAACCTTTCCCTCCCACATGGGGAAAAGGGAACCCATATGTACTGCCAGTGGTAATGTGAACTGTATAACCACTATGGAAAACGGTACGGAAAAAAGCTAATAGTAGAGTTTCCATATGATCCAGCAGTCCCACTTCTGGGCATATACCCAGAAAAAACTAATTCAAGAAGATACAAGCATTCCAGAGTTCAAAGCAGCCTTATTGACAATCGCCAAGACATGAAGACAACCTCAGTGTCCATCAACAGATGACTGGATTAAGAAGATGTGGTACACAATGAGAAAGAATGAATTCTGCCATTTGTGGCAACATGGATAGACCTAGAGATTATCATACGAGGTAAAGTAAGAAAGAGAAAGACAAATATCATGTGATACCACTCATTATGTCAAATCTAAAAAATAATACAGATGGATGCATATACAACATAGAAACAGATAGATATAGAAAACAAACTTGTGGTTTCCCAAGGGGAGAGGGAAGGAGGAGCTGGACAAATTGGGGGTTTGGGGTTAATAGATACAAACTACTCTGTATAAAATAAACAACAAAGATTTACTGTATAGCACAGGGAACTATACCCAGTATCTTATAATGACCTATGAAAGTGAAAGTGTTAGTCACTCAGTTGTGTCCAACTCTTTGTGACCCTATGGGCTGGGGCCTGCCAGGCTCCTCTGTTCATGGAATTCTTCAAGCAAGAATACTGGAGTGGGCTGCACTTTGCTTCTAAAGGGGATTTTCCTGACCCAGTAATTGAGCCTGGGTCTTCTGCTTTGCAGGCAGATTCTTTACTGTCTGAGCCATATAATCTGCAAAAATACTGAATCACTATGCTCAACACCTGAAACTAACAAAATACTGTAAATCGACTACATTTCAATAAAAGCTTTCCCTCTCTTTCCTACTCCCACTATCCAGCCTAGAGTTTGGGGCAGACCCCCTCTTGGAAAGTTAAAATCAACAGAGGCAAGCTCATCCAATATTCCTGCCTCACCCTGTTGGGGATGGAGAGGAAAATTAAGAGAAAATCTTCATGGTTCAGGCATTTAATAGAAACTTGGATTTAGGTGGGAAATTAGATGGATGTCATCTACCTAGTAAGTAAGAGGACAGAAGTGCTTCTCTAGTGCCTGTATATGGACTCGTGCTCAGATGCTCAGTTGTGTCTGACTCTGCAACCCTATGGACTGTAGCCTGCAAGTTCCTCTGCCCATGGGTCCAGGCAAGAATACTGGAGTGGGTTGCCATTTTCTCCTCCAGGGGATCTTCCCAATAAAGGGATGAAATGCTCTGTCTCTCATGTCTCCTGTATTGGCAGATGGGTTCTTTACCACAAATGCCACCTGGGAAGCCGACATGGACCCATGAGGGGGTGAGTTATTCATGTTTTCTTTAGCATCCTTAGTCAGTTTATGAGGAATTGAGGGTCAGAGGAGTTAAGGAATATGCCTAAGTCATACAGCTAAGTGTCAGGGCTGGAAAATCTCTGGCTCCAAAGTGTGTATAAATTCACTACCATGAGCTGCCTCTCAGAGACAAGCTGCATTGAAAGACAGGAGCCGCCTACCTGCAGGCACACCTTTTCTTTTTGACATGACTCATGAATCTAATTTTCTTAACATTGCAAGCATATGCCTGCTGGGTGGACAGAATATGTAAATGACTTGTTTACATTTGCATATTAAGAAATGTACAAAGAAGTATAAATCGGCTTATATGTAATGGATTTTTCAGCTTCAATCACTGGCATTGCCTCGAATTCTGTCCCTGTGCCTCTGCTGGTCTTTGATAATATTTTATTGTAGAATGATGATCTCCTCCCTTAAAAAAAGAAAAAGGACAAAGCATGACATATCCTCCTTCAATCTCTTAAATATCCTCATCACTGAATCAAACCAGATGTCTGTATCTTGGCCTTGTGTCTGTCTGTCTGTCTTCTCCTTCTCTCAGCTCTAAGCATCCTGGCCTCTTGCTGATCCCCAAACACTTCAGTAGTCAGCCCTGTGTTCAACAGTGGGTGTCCAGTGTCTAGAACAGTGTTTGGCATGTGGTACATGCTTAGGCATTGCCAGCTGAATAAATGGGCAAGCATTTCTAAGCAAAGCAATGAGCACACACAGAGTCCCAGGGTTTGAGGCCAGCGTTTGAGGCCAGCGGGGTGGAATGAGAGTGGGCAGAAATGGACTTGGGCATTTTTTTAAATTATTCTTTTTATTTGACTCCATCTCGTGGCATGCAAGATCTTAGTTCCCCAACCGGGGATTGAACCCATGCCTCCTGCAGTGGAACTGCAGAGTCTTAACCTCTGGACTGTCAGGGAAGTCCTTGGTCATATTCTGAAAAACCTAATTTTCTCAACAAAGGGGTAAGGAACTTAGCAGTAAGATAATATGTGTTTTGATGATCAAAACAGATTCATATACACAAAAGAAGATGAAAGCCATCATCAAGCTTTACCAATAATTTCAAAAGATACAAATGACTGATTGATACAGCCAGAACAGAAACAGCTTTGGAACAAGAGGGTCAGGCATCCAGATGTTTCTCCCCACTTTGTTTTTATTTATTTTTACTTTTATTTTCTAATTCTCATTTTCTTGGCCGTGCACCATGCAGGCTTTCTCCAGTTGAGTCCCATGGACTTCTCTTGTTTCAGAGCATGGGCTCTAGAGCACACAGGTTCAGTTATTTGCAGTACGTGGGCTCTCTAGTTGTAGTTCACAGGCTTAGCTGACCCTGGCATGTGGGATCATTAGTTCCCCGACCTAGGATTGAAACTGCTCCCCCTGCATTGGACGGCAGATCCTTAACTGCTGGATCACCAGAAAAATCCATTTCTCCCCACTTTGCACAAAGCAGCCTCACGTGAACATCTGAAATCTCCAAGTGGTGCATGTACACGGTGAATGTCACTTCAAAGAAAGTTGGCAGCCACCAAGCATCTCCGTTTTATTAATATAAGCAGATGGTCACCAGCTTATGTGATTGTCCTATGAGGCATGACATAACTCCATTGATTCCAGCTTTGTTTGTGTGGAAACTTTGTTTTGACCATCAAGACACTGCAGCCACCCCTGAAGATGCATGCACTCTGGGGGGATTCAGATGGAGACAAGTAGGATACTGGCCCCAGACAGATGAAGTGCATATCAAAGGAAAGATTTCAGTGAGCCCAGATTACTGCATCTTCCCATACATAGAAAAACACAAAAATCATTAATCTGAGATGTCTGGCTTTGTGACTAGCTGTCATCTTTTGAAGTTTCACTACATGTTTTGTTTGTTTGTTTGCTTGCTTTCCCCCACTCCCCCCAGCAAAACCTTCTATATATCCTAGCTCCCTCTTCGGAGCAGCCCCTCAGATTGATCTGAGAGGCTGCCATTCTGTGCTATTGGCCTCAGTAGGGTATTGGACTAAAACATAGTTCTCAATTTTTAGGTTGTTTTTTTTTTTTCTTTTCTCCAGTCTATACTTACCTTTAGCAATATTAGGCTTAAAGCATTGTCAAGATAAGGGTACTCCTGACTGCAAACACTAGGGAGTCTGTTATTAAGTTACTGAACCGGTTGACTTGGACCCATCCTCAGGGTCCTAACCCCAGTTGAGACCCCCTGTGTTGGCCAGAGAGATTCTTTTTCCACTAGGATTTGCCCAATCAATAATGAAACCAATGCAGAAACTGGAAGAGTAGTAGCTCTATTCAATGGTCAAAACATGAAGAAATGAGAATTTAATTCACAAGTCAAATTCTCAACCTGATTTGAGAGGGAAATCACATATATAGGACGGTCGAGGTAAAAGGGAAGGAATTCTAAAGAATGGAAGGAATATTCATTACTTATCCAAAAACAGAGGTGTGGTTTGGACCCCAAACTGATACAACTCTCCTTTTCAGTCCTTGCCTGGGCTTTTCTGGTGGTTGCTATGGTAAAGTCAACTGTCGTGACATCCACGGGTGTGTCATTTAGCTAAGATATTACAATGAGCAGGTGAAGTTCAAGGTTTACTGGAAGCCAAGTCTTCTGCCATCTTGGACCTTGGACGTTCTAACCAGTTTTGCTTTTCTCTTTGCAGCTTTCTCTTGAAACTGAGATTACAGTAACTGGTTTCCATTTGAGGGAGGGGCAGGGGTATGGTCCTGCAGTGATGGCCTTGGTTACAATTAGTGTGAACAGAAGGTGAGACGCGATCACTTTCCTTCTTTTTGGTGGTGTCCTCACCACTCCCTCCTTAACCTAGGGAGAGAATTGTGAACCTGCTGATTAAGCCTTTCCTTTCAAACCAAAATCTGATAGAGAGCTTTGAAGGGTTTTATAAAGAGAGTGACTCGTGACACAATTAGACTGTCTTTCTATTATGAAGTTGCTTCTGATCACCTTCTAAAGAGAAGGGCACTGGTTTAACATCCTCAGGGTGGGGACTCAAAGCTTAGTTCTTTCCGAATCTCATTTCACTCTGGGGTAAAAATGCCAATCTCTCAACAAATGGTTTTTGAAGTGATTACAAAATAATGAGGAGTTTCATTTTGACTTTTACAAATGCATTACAAAAGAATTCTATGATAAATAGAAAACACAGTAGGAAAGGGGTCTAGAAATTTACGATGAACACAAAGAGAACAATATTCGTGCTTTTTTTTGGCAAGAGATTTATTTGGAAGCTCTGTGAGTTGAGGATTAAATTGTTTCATTCATCATCATACCCTTCACATTTAGTACAGTACATCCATACAATTAATATTTTCTTGAATGAATTTATTGAATGAATACCTACAAAAAATTGGAAGTTATTGAGAAGGATAATGGCTATATTTAGAAGCACACATGGGGGGGGGTGTGTGGCAGCAATAAAATTTAAGATATATATGCACTCAGAGAAAATTACTAAGCCCTTTAGGAGAGAATTAGAAAATTCAGGAGAGTAATTCTGAACTAGTTTTGGCAACAATGGAAAAAAAAATCACTAATGATGACAAGGCTAGCTTGTGGAAGAAAGAACATTGCTTGGCTGACTCAGTCTGGACCCCCTAATGTTGAAAGAGTAAGGCCTTAAGCAGATCACAAAGGAGGAAATTACACTCATCAGTGTGGGAAAAGATGTTGGCATGAATAATGATCAGGGTAAGGATACATTTTGGAAATGTTCCAAAGATGGTAAAAGGCAACTCACCAGCCAGAAATATTCGTGTGGGAAGAAAAGAAAATATGAATCTCTGTACTACTAATAATATTATATTTCCCAACTGCAACTTATAGTGGGGGGAGAGGAAGTCATGAACCCCCAGTATAAGGAGAGGAAGAAGAAAATCCTAAAGGTTTCCATGGCTTTCTTGAAAGTAAACACTACATATTGACTGAACCTGAAATGTAGAAGTCTATTGAAAGTCATGGTGCACTGATTATTTTCTATTTATCTCTTCTTTTGTCCAAGATTCATTCTCCGCCTCCTGTGAACCCAGGGCTGACTGAGATGGACCACATCACCCAGGGGCTCAGATCAAGGTCCCCATTAGCCTTCAGCTTCCAACTGGGTTTGCCAATGGGATTTTCTTGGCATGAGAATAGAAGACAGAGGATAGGTATCAGTCTTCTTTCCCACTTCTCTGCTATATTCCAGATTGCATATGGCTGCTGTATTCCTTCAAAACCCTAGCTTGTGACAGGTGGTCCCCTATCTCTGAGTCTACCTCTTACTGGGCCCTCCTCCCTCGTCAAGCAAGAGTCGTGGCTTGTGACCACCCTTGGGAGTCTGAGGGAACTAACACTGCAATTTGCCTTACTCCTGCTCACACCTCATTCTTCACTGAAGTTTCTCCCATTCCAACCATCTGGAGTTTCCTGCTGGAACCCTGGCTCATATGAAATAATTCAGTTTGTTTAATAAGGTATTTGAACACATCTAAGATTCAAAATAATCTGGGGGTGTCAACTGGCTAGAACTACAAGTTAGAAACTATCCATTGGTTTTCAGAAAGTTTTTTAAAAGTCCTATTGTTTGAGATTACTTAGCCACACAATTTCCCAGGCTTGGTTGTTGGGGTTCCTCTTTGAGCAGCAGAAATTAAATAGATAAAAAGAAGTCACACTAACACCATTCCCCCCGTGGCTCACCTTCCCACATGAACTCAGACAGGAAACAGGACATAGGATGCCCAATAATAAAATGTTCCAGGGGCTTCTTGGTGAGAAGAAGGCACTGTCAGAATGAATAAATGCAAAGGTATGCTGTAAGCTTCAAGATGAGACACGACATACCAAGATCTCGATATTAGAAACAGTGCTATTTGCAATTTCCCAAATCCTTCTCAGAAATATACTAGTTGGCTTGGGTCAGAATGCAGAGTTTTAAGTACACAACAATACAGATACACATTTAGGCAAATAAAAGTAAGTCTACTCAGTCTACAGCAGTGTCTCTATTCAGCATCTCCTATTTGCCTTTATCAAATAAGCTTCTTTAGCAGCAAGAAAAAGAGTTTGACTCAATATTGTTTAAGAAGAAGGAAATCTTGGGACTTCCTTGGTGGTCCAGGGGTTAAGACTCTGGGCTTCCACCGCAGAGGGCTCAGGTTCCCAACCCTGGTCTGGAAACTAAGATCCCGAGGGCCTCGCGGTGAAGCCAAAAAAACCCCCACAAGTCTCACACGAGAATATAGGACCACCCAATGGAATCAAAGACTGGGGATATATAGAGATTCAGAAAGAACTGAAGTTAGGAGTCCATACGCGTAAGAGCTCTCTCTCTCTCTCCTCGCCTAGGCTGCTCCCCAAGTATCATGTCCACTCTTTCTCTATTTCTCTAGCATCGTCTTCTGTTTCTCTGCCTTCAAAGAATATGTCTGACAAATTCAGGAAAATGCCAGCTTGCCTCTATCCATTCACTCATTTAAAATACTTATAGATTCCTTATCACATATACTGTATTATTCTAGGAGCTGGAGAAACCATAGGGAGAAAAAAAGGAAGGTGACAATGTTACTGCTCTCATAAAGTTCGCTTTTCAGTGGGAGAGACAGGTCATATTTAAGTATATATATATAATGTGTGTGATACTGAAGTGTGTGTGTGTGTGTGTGCACCATGTGGTTTATTTTATATTTTAGCTTATTTAGTATATCATATAAATATACAACATGGGATTCCCTGGTGGCTCAGATGGTAAGGAATCTGCCTGCAATGTGGAAGACCTGGGTTCAATCCCTGGGTCAGGGAGATCCCCTGGAGAAGGAAATGGCAACCTACTCTCGCATTCTTGCCTGGAGGAACCTGGCAGGCAACAGTCCATAGGGTCACAAAGAGTCACACAAGACTGAGTGACTGACACTTTCACAAGTATACAACATGATAAAATTACATCCTAGAATATGTAAGGTTGACCTTGGGAAGATGGGTTTATATCATAAATTAAAAACCCTGGAAAGAGGTCCTGGGTGACACTTAATCAGAACAGAAATATACTGCACTGGAGAAGTGAATGGAATAGAATCAGAATTAGTGTGTTATGTGAAAAGGTATGAATACAAGGTTAAGCATGCTTCAAGTATTCTCTATGTTTCTAGAGCAGAAGAACAGTGTTCATCCAGTTGACCTTGGTCCGTGAGATCAATAGCCAGGACAGAGGTATCGTGAAGAAGATGTAGAGTTTTGACCTTTTTGAACCCACAAGAGCACATAAACTGAGTATATGTGGAATCAGTCCCAGTATAACAATCATTCTTAATGTTCCGATAAGAGGCCTCTTCTCCACGCTGGTGACATCATGAAGAAAATGAAGCAAAATGGATAGGAGTGAGGGATTATGTGCTACTAGAAATGCTACTAGAAATGGTCCAGGGACCATTTTTGGGGGGACCTTCACTGTAGGGGAATCACTGGGTAAGTTTGAAAAGAAATCTGAGTATGACCTCACCAACAGTGAGATCATACATGGGAGGTCATGGCAGTATTCCTTAATGTTTCCCCCACCATGAGATCCTCTAGCAGGGCTTAGAGGAGCTCCCCCGTCTGGAGGAGAGACCACCCCAGCCTCCCTACGGCTGTTGTGAGTTGCCTGGATCACCAGCAGTTGAGTCTGCCTTTCTACCTTGGCTGCTATTAGAAGATGTCACACGAGATGTGCCCAGAGGACACGAGGTGAGGTCTTCCCAGGAGGTTCAGTTCAGTTCAATCGCTCAGTCCTGTCCAACTCTTTGCAACCCCATGGACTGCAGCGTGCCAGGCTTCCCTGTCCATCACCAGCTCCTGGAGCTTGCTCAAATTCAAGTCCATTAAGTCGGTTCTGCCACCTAACAATCTCATCCTCTGTCGTCCCCTTCTCCTCCCACCTTCAATCTTTCCCAGCAGCAAGGTCTGAAATGAGTCGGTTCTTTGCATCAGGTGGCCAAAGTATTGGAGTTTCAGCTTCAGCATCAGTCCTTCCAATGAATATTCCCAGGCAGAGTGAGGCATTTAAGTACTCGGTCCAACCCTTGATGAACAAAGTATGCTATTGCGTGTACAAACACCACCTGAGTGCTCCACTTCCCTTCTCTACCTGCTCCTGATGGACAAAGAGAAATTCTATCACGGATCACAGCAACATGTCTAATGAAAGCAGCTCTTTTGCCCTTCCCCACCTTGATCTGACCTTAAAAGAACCTAATTATACAAATTAGCTCAGTAGGCAATTTAAACAAACTCCTGACCGCGCTCTCCTGAATGCACACCGTGCCATGCCTAACCTGTTGATTCTTTTCCGGGATTCAAAGAAGTCCGAATGAAGAAGGAAGTAGTTAAAGAATGACTAGTTCTCTACACCCAGAGGCCCGCTTAGCAATCCTGCAGGGAGATCACATGGGTATGATAACATCTGAAGAGAGTCAGCCAGTCTGCATGCAGTGGAGAAGAATGCAGAACCCCCCCTCCTGGGAATTCCCTGGCTGTCCTGTGGTTAGTACTCTGCTTTCATTGGTATGAGTGGGACAGGCTGACACATGTCTGGGACCCTTTGCTGCAGTGCATGCACTTCAGCACACCTCGCCTTGAGCAAAAATTACAAAGGGAGCTATGGAATGAGGTTCGTGACATTGTACAGGAGACAGGGATCAAGACCATCCCCATGGAAAAGAAATGCAAAAAAGCAAAGTGGCTGTCTGGGGAGGCCTTACAAATGGCTGTGAAAAGAAGAGAAGCGAAAAGCAAAGGAGAAAAGGAAAGATATAAACATCTGAGTGAAGAGTTCCAAAGAATAGCAAGAAGAGATAAGAAAGCCTTCTTCAGCGATCAATGCAAAGAAATAGAGGAAAACAACAGAATGGGAAAGACTAGAGATCTCTTCAAGAAAATCAGAGATACCAAGGGAACATTTCATGCAAAGATGGGCTCGATAAAGGACAGAAATGGTATGGACCTAACAGAAGCAGAAGATATTAAGAAGAGATGGCAAGAATACACAGAAGAACTGTACAAAAAAGATCTTCACGACCCAGATAATCACGATGGTGTGATCACTGACCTAGAGCCAGACATCCTGGAATGTGAAGTCAAGTGGGCCTTAGAAAGCATCACTACGAACAAAGCTAGTGGAGGTGATAGAATTCCAGTTGAGCTATTCCAAATCCTGAAAGATGATGCTGTGAAAGTGCTGCACTCAATATGCCAGCAAATTTGGAAAACTCAGCAGGGGCCACAGGACTGGAAAAGGTCAGTTTTCATTCCAATCCCAAAGAAAGGCAATGCCAAACAATGCTCAAACTATCGCACAATTGCAGTCATCTCACACCCTAGTAAAGTAATGCTCAAAATTCTCCAAGCCAGGCTTCAGCAATATGTGAACCGTGAACTTCCAGATGTTCAAGCTGGTTTTAGAAAAGGCAGAGGAACCAGAGCCAAATTGCCAACATCTGCTGGATCATGGAAAAAGCAAGAGAGTTCCAGAAAAACATCTATTTCTGCTTTATTGACTATGACAAAGCCTTTGACAGTGTGGATCACAATTAACTGTGGAAAATTCTGAAAGAGATGGGAATACCAGACCACCTGATCTGCCTCTTGAGAAATTTGTATGCAGGTCAGGAAGCAACAGTTAGAACTGGATATGGAACAACAGACTGGTTCCAAATAGGAAAAGGAGTATGTCAAGGATGCATATTGTCACCCTGTTTATTTAACTTATATGCAGAGTACATCATGAGAAATGCTGGACTGGAAGAAACACAAACTGGAATCAAGATTGCCGGGAGAAATATCAATAACCTCAGATATGCAGATGACACCACCCTTATGGCAGAAAGTGAAGAGGAACTCAAAAGCCTCTTGATGAAAGTGAAAGTAGTGAAAAAGTTGGCTTAAAGCTCAACATTCAGAAAACGAAGATCATGGCATCCGGTCCCATCACTTCATGGGAAATAGATGGAGAAACAGTGGAAACAGTGTCAGACTTTACTTTTTTGGGCTCCAAAATCACTGCAGATGGTGACTGCAGCTATGAAATTAAAAGACACTTACTCCTTGGAAGGAAAGTTATGACCAACCTAGATAGCTAAAACCTAACTCTACACCTAAAGCAACTAGAAAAGGAAGAAATGAAGAACCCCAGGGTTAGTAGAAGGAAAGAAATCTTAAAAATTAGAGCAGAAATAAATGCAAAAGAAACAAAAGAGACCATAGCAAAAATCAACAAAACCAAAAGCTGGTTCTTTGAAAGGATAAATAAAATTGACAAACCATTAGCCAGACTCATCAAGAAACAAAGGGAGAAAAATCAAATCAACAAAATTAGAAATGAAAATGGAGAGATCACAACAGACAACACAGAAATACAAAGGATCATAAGAGACTACTATCAACAATTATATGCCAATAAAATGGACAACGTGGAAGAAATGGATAAATTCTTAGAAAAGTACAACTTTCCAAAACTCGACCAGGAAGAAATAGAAAATCTTAACAGACCCATCACAAGCATGGAAATTGAAACTGTAATCAAAAATCTTCCAGCAAACAAAAGCCCAGGTCCAGACGGCTTCACAGCTGAATTCCACCAAAAATTTAGAGAAGAGCTGACACCTATCCTGCTCAAACTCTTCCAGAAAATTGCAGAGGAAGGTAAACTTTCAAACTCATTCTATGAGGCCACCATCACCCTAATACCAAAACCTGACAAAGATCCCACAAAAAAAGAAAACTACAGGCCAATATCACTGATGAACATAGATGCAAAAATCCTTAACAAAATTCTAGCAATCAGAATCCAACAACACATTAAAAAGATCATACACCATGACCAAGTGGGCTTTATCCCAGGGATGCAAGGATTCTTCAATATCTGCAAATCAATCAATGTAATACACCACATTAACAAATTGAAAAATAAAAACCATATGATTATCTCAATAGATGCAGAGAAAGCCTTTGACAAAATTCAACATCCATTTATGATAAAAACTCTCCAGAAAGCAGGAATAGAAGGAACATACCTCAACATACTAAAAGCTATATATGACAAACCCACAGCAAACATTATCCTCAATGGTGAAAAATTGAAAGCATTTCCTCTAAAGTCAGGAACAAGACAAGGGTGCCCACTTTCACCATTACTATTCAACTTGGTTTTGGAAGTTTTGGCAACAGCAATCAGAGCAGAAAAAGAAATAAAAGGAATCCAAATTGGAAAAGAAGAAGTAAAACTCTCACTATTTGCAGATGACATGATCCTCTACATAGAAAACCAAAAGCAGAGACATTACTTTGCCAGCAAAGGTTCGTCTAGTCAAGGCTATGGTTTTTCCTGTGGTCATGTATGGATGTGAGAGTTGGACTGTGAAGACTGAGCGCCGAAGAATTGATGCTTTTGAACTGTGGTGTTGGAGAAGACTCATGAGAGTCCCTTGGACTGCAAGGAGATCCAACCAGTCCATTCTGAAGGAGATCAGCCCTGGGATTTCTTTGGAAGGAATGATGCTAAAGCTGAAACTCCAGTACTTTGGCCACTTCATGTGAAGAGTTGACTCATTGGAAAAGACTCTGATGCTGGGAGGGATTGGGGGCAGGAGGAGAAGGGGACGACAGAGGATGAGATGGCTGGATGGCATCACTGACTCGATGGACGTGAGTCTCAGTGAACTCCAGGAGTTGGTGATGGACAGGGAGGCCTGGCGTGCTGCGATTCATGGGGTCACACAGAGTTGGACACGACTGAGTGACTGATCTGATCTGATCTGAAAAATAACCACGTGCATGTGCATTTGGGACAAATTCTGGACAAAAGATACAAAAAGACCAAAAAACTCAACTGCAACTTCTGAACAGCCAGAGCAAAAACAGGATGTTAGTAGTAGTAGGGCTCAGAGCATGACCCCTGCACACCGTGCCATCAGAGGGGTGGGCAAATCATCTGGGCCACCCCTCTGGCCAGACCCTTGGACACACCCCTACCCTCACCCCATGTAAGGCAGCAGCTTGCCCGTCCTTGCCCACCCTCCACTCCCCTTACCCTGGCCAGGGAGCGAGCAAGAGAACCTGTTACTTGTTCTCACTGCTCCTGTTGCAGCTGGAGCCTCAGTAAAGCCTTGCCTGTATTTCTTATCTGGGCTCTGTGCATGCACCTGTGGTCACTTCGGTCATGTCAGACTCTCTGCGACCCCATGGACTGTGCCCACCAGGCTCCTCTGTCCATGGGATTCTCCAGGCAACAATACTGGACTGGGCTGACATGCACTCCTCCAGGGGATCTTCCCAACCCAGGGATAGAACCCACATCTCTTAGTCTCCCACACTGGCAGGCGGGTGCTTGACCACAACACCACCTGGCGGCTGTTGGGCCTCTAATGAATTTCTATTGGTTGAAGAAGACCAACAACCCTAAGAGTATAGGTTCAATCCCAGGTTGGGTGCAGCCAAAAAGAAAAAACAAACCCAGCTTCCTTAATGATTCACTGAGCTTCTGCACAGTCTTCGGAGATGGCCTCTGGACATGAGGTCACTTTCTCCCCTGATTACCAGCTTTTGTGACTAAAGCAACTTTCCTTTCTCCTGACACTCGCCTCTAGAATTACCAGCTTTTGAGTGATGGGCAGCTGAACTTGAGTTCAGTACTGCTTGTTCCTGAGTTGGATTCATCTCTGGCAGGAAAATGGACACTCTGCTCCTGAACGGCCACCAAGACCCAAGTACCTAATTGTGTTTATGCTATCATGCATCTCATTTCCAACACCGATGACCCTGGTCCTTTATGGGCATCTGATAACACATCATATGGGAGTGATAATAAGCATGTCATGGTGATTCCAATGGTTCACAAGAAAACGGGGCTGATAAAATGAGTTTAACTTCAAAACATTATAATTTCAATTATGATAGCATTTGTTTCTTTTCTGTTTTCTCCCTACAGACTCCCCGGTAAATGAAGGTACAGTTTGAGCGCCTTTTGTCTGCCCCAAAGCACAATGCCGTACATAGAGAACAGAAGCTTGAAATTACAGCATCAAAGTAGAATTAAATTTCAGGCTATAGATAGAGGAGCAAAATGAAATAAAGCTTTCAGGATTAAGGGGAAATTCATACTTAAAATGACAACCAAAGTGAAAATCATTTCACAGAGATTGAAAGACTCAAGATCTATCTCCTTAGATTAGAAAAATGAGGCAGGGGAGGAGAGACGGAGGTTTACTTAGACAATCCTAAAATACAATCTCACATCTCATGATTTCTGAGGCTGCTAAGAAAAGTAGCTTGGGGAACCACCCTGCAATTTCTCTTCTGAAAAAAAAAAAATCTGATTATATCCGAGAGATGTGCTTATTTCTCATTTAAAAACTTTCTAAAATCTCCAGACTTCCGAATATCTTCAAAGCAATACATGCAAAGAACTATCAAAAGTTTGCAGCAGATCCTAAATTCAACTAAGGCTAACTCCCAGATGGGAATTGGTAATGATAAATGCCTTGAACATCCTGAGACCTGGATTCTAATGATCCAGGCTCAGAACAATTTCTCCATCTGTGAAATATATGTCTTAGACCAAACACCGCTTACTCACAATTTCTGTGATTTTCTTAAGTGATGTTGGCGACCACAGGAGAGATTAAATGCCAAGTATTAGATAATGGCTTTGTAATTTGGCCAAAGATGCAAAATCACAGAAAAACAGATGTTAATATATTCCCTACTTGAAGCCACAGATCAAATGAAGAGATACTCAGACGGCACCCTCCCAAAGATTTAAAATTTTTTACATAAGAAGTACTCATATATAGAAACCTAGTAATTTCAAGCTCTATATCTTTAGTCATTTTAAATAAATGCTTTTGCACACTGGCTGGAACCAGAAGTTCTTCTTTTTGTGCCACTGTTGCAATTCCATGACATGTATTCTAAAATAAAATTTGACATTTTTATACTAATTTGCGGTATATAAGCAGAACGGTAATCTGGTGTATAAGACAGGTCTGCAACGAGCAGAAACCCAGCTTCGACTGCTTTTTGCCAATAAACATTATTGGCAAGTGTATGTGACAAATCCAGGGAAAGTACTAACTTCAGGTAAAGCTTGACTTAGGTGTAAAACATGGCTACCTAGAAGACACATCTAATTTTACGTCTTTCTCTGTGCATACTATTCTCAGAAAGAGTCATGCCACATTATGGCAAATTAATTACCAGCAGCTCTGAGTCTGCATCCTACCATTCCATGTAGAAGGAGCGGAAGAAAACGGAAAAGCTTATTTCCTGTGAAAGTTGTAGAAATGGAGACTTCACTGGTGGTCCAGTGGCTGGGACTTTTCCCTCCCAGTGCAGAGGGTAGGGGTGGAGGTTCATTCCCTGGTCAGGGAACGAGATGGCACATGCTGCAGCTGAAGATTCCACATGCCATAGCTCAAAGATCCTGCATGCTGCAACTGGGACCCAGCACAGTTAAATAAATATTATTTTTCAAGTCATGGAAAATGACATTCAAACATATTTTTCATCTACCTAGACCAGGGGAACTATGTGGATTTGGACCATGTCCCTCTCTCCTCTAGAGTCAGAGGGTGGGCTTGGTTCTACTCTAAGCAAGTGAACTGAGAAGTGGGGAGGACTGGTCCCAATTTTATCTAGTTATGCATTAGTCTGTCTTTGGGCCCTAGAATATAAGCTCCATGAGGGCAGGAAACTTGTCAGTCTTCTTTACTACTGTATCCCTAGTACCTATAATACCGAATATCACATAATAGGTGCACAATGAGTATTTCATGAATGAATGAAAAGAAGAATAGATGACGGTCAGCCAAAAGCAACAGAAGTCCAGTACCCTAGGATACTTGGTTTGTAAACTCATAATAAGTATTGACTATCTGGTCATAGTCAACAAATCTGTAAATCAACCTAAACAGACACACAGATATCAAAAGCAAACTTCTAGTTACCAAAGAGGAAACCTAAGGTGTGTGTGTGGTGGGGGAAGAGGGGATAAATTGAGAGTTTGGGATGAACAAACACATACTACATAATATAGATAACCAACAAGGACCTACTGTTTGGCACAGGGGACTTTACTTAATATTCTGTGATAACCTATATGAGAAAAGAATCTGAAAAAGAACGAATATATGTACATGTATAACTGAAACACTTTGCTGTACATCTGAAACTAACACAAACCAGTACATTATAAATCAACTATAATCCAATAAAATTTTAAAAAAAAAACACCCAAATCTGTAAATCACCAAGAGTGATTTTCTAGTTGCTTTAATATTTATGTGTGATATGCAGAGTCTACAGAGGAAGTCTAAAGATTCCCCAAGTCTGGAAACAGAGACAAAAGTCCCAAACAACAGCATATACACACTGTCGTTGTTCAGTCACTAAGTTGTGTCTGACTCTTTGTGCCCCCATAGACTACAGCACATCGGGCTTCCCTAAAATAGGTATAAAACAACAAGGACCTAATGCATAACACAGGGATCTATATTCAACGTCTTGTAATAACCTATGATGGAAAAAATCTGAAAAAATAATACACATACACATATAAATATACATATATACACACATAAATATAAGAAGAAAAGCTATGACAAACCTAGCTGCTGCTGCTGCTGCTAAGTCGCTTCAGTCATGTCCAACTCTGTGAGACCCCACAGATGGCAGCCCACCAGGCTCCCCCGTCCCTGGGATTCTCCGGGCAAGAATACTGGAACGGGTTGCCATTTCCTTCTCCAATGCATGAAAGTGAAAAGTGAAAGTGAAGTCGCTCAGTCGTGCCCGACTCTTAGCGACCCCATGGACTGCAGCCTACCAGGCTCCTCCGTCCATGGGATTTTCCAGGCAAGAGTACTGGAGTGGGGTGCCATCACCTTCTCCATGACCAACCTAGACAGCACAGTAAAAAGCAGAGACTACTTTGTTGACAAAGGTCCATATAGTCAAAGCTATGGTTTTTCCAGTAGTCATGTAAGGATGTGAGAGTTGGGCCATAAAGAAAGCTGAATGCTAAAGAACTGATGCTTTCTAACTGTGATGTAGGAGAAGACTCTTGAGAGTCCCTTGGACAGCAAGGAGATCAAACCAGTCAATCCTAAAGGAAATCAATGCTGAATATTCATTGGAAAGACTGATACTGAAACTGAAACTCCAATACTTTGGCCACCTGATCCGAAGAATTGACTCACTGGAAAAGACCCTGATGCTGGGAAAGATTGAAGGCAGGAGAAGGGGATGACAGGATCAGATGGTTGGATGGCATCACCAGCTCAATGGATATGAGTTTGAGCAAGCTCCGGGAGTTAGTGATGGACAGGGAAGCCTGGCATGCTACAGTCTGTGGGGTCGCAAAGAGTTGGACACGACTGAGTGACTGAACTGAACGTATATATGTAAAACTGAATCACTCTGCTGTACTCCTGAAGCTAACACAACATTGTAAATTGACTATACTTCAATGTAAAAACACAATAAAAAATAAATAAAATTTACAGTGGTTGAAAAACAAATCTAAAACAGCAAATGAACAATGGTCAGTGTGTTACAGGAGCAGAGAAGAGAAACAGTTCCATTTATCTTCATTCAGGAGGCTAGGGTTGAAGACACCCAGGAATGAGGACATTTAAACTGAATAATAAAGGATATGTATATTTGGATAGGAACCCAGGTTCGATCCCTGGGCCAGGAAGATGGCTTGGAGGAGGGAATGGCAACCCACTCCAGTATTCTTGCCTGGAGAATCCCATGGACAGAGGACCCTGGCGGGCTACAGTCCAAGGGGTTGCAAAGAGTTGGACATGACTGAGCGACTAACATTTTCACTTCACATATCTGGATAGGCAGAGAGGGGAGGGAAGGACACTGCAGGCAAAGGAAACAGGCAAAGGAAACAGCATATGCAAATGCAAAGAGAATGTCTTAAAAACCTATCTTATATACTGTATACACAACACACTGATGTATAGAACAGTCTTATGGACTCTGTGGGAGAGGGAGAGGGTGGGAAGATTTGGGAGAATGACATTGTAACATGTAAAATATCATGTAAGAAACGAGTTGCCAGTCCAGGTTCGATCCACGATACTGGATGCTTGGGGCTGGTGCACTGGGACGACCCAGAGGGATGGTATGGGGAGGGAGGAGGGAGGAGGGTTCAGGATGGGGAACACATGTATACCTGTGGTGGATTCATTTTGATATTTGTCAAAACTAATACAATTATGTAAAGTTTAAAAATAAAATAAAATTAAAAAAAAAAATTAAAAAAAAAAAAAATAAATTTAGAAATTGATGTTGTTTTATAATGGAATTTCTCAGCATCATAACCTACCCCCTGAGTGATAACCACCATCAGCTATACAGTCAACTTTTTTTAAAACCTACACAGGAATACCACAGGAGAAGGCAATGGCACCCCACTCCAGTACTTTCACCTGGAAAATCCCATGGCTGGTGGAGCCTGGTAGGCAGCAGTCCATGGGGTCGCTAAGAGTCAGACACAATTGAGCGACTTCACTTTCACACTTTTCACTTTCATGCATTGGAGAAGGAAATGGCAACCCACTCCGGTGTTCTTGCTTGGAGAGTCCCAGGCACGGGGAAGCCTGGTGGGCTGCCGTCTACGGGGTCACACAGAGTCGGACACGACTGAAGCGACTTAGCAGCAGCAGCAGCAGCAAGAATACCACAGAGGGGGGTTGAGATGCGGGTAAAGAAAGATGGGAAACAAGCCAAAAGATGGACCCAAGTAAGTTTCTGGAATGTTTCTTCTGTCTGAAGTTGCAGCTGAGAGTTCCTTTTTTTCCTTCTCTTTTGAAACATAATGGTCCAGATTCCTGTCCTCCCCTTTGCCCCCTCTTCTTCAGCCCCCTCCTCCTTCTTATTCTTGTTTCCCTTCCCTTCCTGCTTCATAATCTGAGCCCTCATCGGATGGTTCTCTTCTCTCTCTGGAACCCCAAAGCTTCCACACCCACTGCAACTTCATCTACAAGCCTGTTAATCCCACTTCTCACACTTCATCACTGAGGACCTGTTCTTCTCTGGCTCTTCAATTCTATTTGGTCCACCGCCCATCAGCATCGTGGTCTTCCCACCGTCCCTCTTCTGTGTACTCTTGGGCACACAATTCAGCCCACCAGCTTTGTGAATGACTGCTTATTCTCTCCGTTGAGAGGATGGGGTCAGCTCTGATCAGCCTGAGGATGGCAAGTGGTGCTGGTGCATCTGTGGACCAAACATGCTGAAAGGACAGCGAGATTCTAGCATCTGAAGGGTTCCCAAGAGCATGCTACAGAGTCTTGTTTCTGTTACACAATATTCTTTTCAGTTTTTAAAATGGTGTATAATACATGAAAGGTAATGCTTTGGAATGCTTTTTTCAAGAGTTGACATGGAGGGAATATTTGATATAAAAAAAAAAAAATGAAGCAGGGAAAGGAGGTGACTTCCCTGGTGGTCCAGTGGCTAAGGCTCCGAGCTCTCAATGCAAGGGGGCCCGGGTTCAATCCCTGGTCTGGGAAATAGATCCCACATGCTGCAACTAAGACTCGGCGCAGCCAAATAAATGAATAAAAATGAGCGAAGGGGCCTGGGTCTCAGGGCTGCGTACTGATGCAAACTGGTCTGTGATTTCTTCTTCGGAGGGTAACCCCTCCACTTGCGCTGACTGCAGTCACAGCCCAGCAGACCGAGATCATACTGATTTGCGGGAGATGCAAAAGTCTACATTTTGAAGTAAAATTTCCCAAATTCTAAAAGAACAGTGTGAGGGAAATAAAAAAACGTGTACGGAGACCTGATCTAACGGGTGGTTCACCCTATTGCAACCCTTGATTATACAGATTGTTTATTGAAGCTACTACTTTGCACAATCAAAACAATTGAAATGATTCAGAACCTCCCTGCCTGCTGTACAGAAATGTCTAAAGCTCAAATTCTCCAAGGTCATTTGAGAGGACTTCACTTCTACTCATCACCAGAAGGCCATTTAAACCCTTGAAAGGTCAGAGGAGGCCCTAGTGAAATGTTAACTTACTTTTCAATGAAATTTATTGAAGTACAATTTGCATATAATAAAAAGCCACCACTTGAGGCATATAGTTAAACGAATTCTGACAAATGTACACAGTCATGTAACACAATCAAGTTATAGAACGGATCCATCAATGCAATAAGTCCCTTATGAATCCGTGGAGTCAATTCCCAGCCTTTCCACTGCCCTAGGTAAGGCCTAACATGCTTTCTGTCACTATCATTTAGCTTTTCCATTTATCAAGTTTCATATTAAAAAAACAGTACACTATGCACTTATTTGTTTCTGGCTTCTTTTACTCAGCAAAATGTTTTTGAGATTCATCCATGTTGTGTGCATCAGTACCCCATTTCTTTTAATTTTTGAGTCTTATTCCATTTATAGATATATAGAAATGTATTCACCAATTAGCCTGATGACAGACATTGGGTTATTGTGAATAAAGCTGCTATAAATAAATGTAAGTATAAGCTATCCACCTTTTAAAACTTCATTCTAGTGGATATGTGTGGTACCTCATTGTAGTTTAAATTTAGGTTTCTTTGATAACTAGTAGTGAATATTTTTTTTCATGTATTCATTTACCATATGTATATATATTTTTGGGAAACCTCTGTTCAAATGTTTTGTCCATTTTTCAGATTGGTCATTTGTCTTCTCTTCTGGATACTGGTACTTTGTCAGCAGTATGATTTGCAAGTATTTTCTTCCAGTCTGTGAACTTGGTTTCAATATTGAAAACAATATTCTGTACTTCATATATTATTTCCACATACATCACCTCATCTCATCCTTAGGGTAGGGTGCAGGGGGGACTTGCCAATAGAGAGAAGAAGGCTGTATTTTAATTTTTCAGAGGAAAAAATAAGAGGAGAAGAATATGACTTATTCTGGGTCACACAGCTGTTAACTTGATAAATATTGCACCATTAGTTAGATTTGCAGTATTTTTAACCACCTCAGAATTCATTTGCTGAAATGTAAGCAATACAAAATGGAAATTTTTGTTCTTTTTTCCAAGCCCTGATGTATCCTCAGGGCTTAGAACTGTGCCTGCACATAGCAGTCGTTGAAATAATTGTTGACTAAATTCCTCTCTCTTTTCATAATAAGACCATGTTCTGACTGGATAATTGCCTCGCATCCCGCCTCTTTCTGTGTTTCACTGACTAACTAATCCCTCTCTCCATCATGGAACCTAGGTCCCGGCTCCACTGATTGGTCCAGAGAGAGGCACATGACTAAGGCTGGTCCAATCAGAGTAAGTCTCAGGATTTCTGGAGGAATTTACTGGAGAGACACTTTATCGTGTCTTTCCTACTGTAAAATGAGATGATTTGATGTTGGAGCAGTTGTAATCAACCTGCCATGAAGAGAGGTAACCTTTCTGAGAATGTAGCCAGCCCAGAGATGAGTCAGGGATTAGATAGAAATTCAGGACTGACGCCATCTTCTAAACTACAAATCCAGATTGGTGTAGCAAAACAAGAGTAAATGTTTATCATTCTCATGTTCTCTGAGGTCACAGATTTTGGAGTGGCTCAGTTGGGTTGTTTTGGCTGAGTCTCTCAGAAGGCTACAGTTAAGATGTAGCTAGGGCTGCAGTTATCTGAAGGCTTGACTGGGGTGGAAGACGGACTTCAAAGGAGCATGATGCATAAGACTGGCAAATTGGGCTGGCTGTGGCCAGGGTGCTGTGTTCATCCCCACATGACTTCTCCATCGGCTACTTGAGTGTCTACATGTCACAGCAGCTGGCTAGCTTGTGCCAGAGTGAATGCTTCAACAAAGATCAAAGTAGAAGTGGTGATGTCTTATGATCTAGCTTCAACCGTCACACATCATTAATCTGCCATGCTCTATTCATTAGAGAAAAATAACTGAGTCTGACCCACACTTAGAGGGAGGGTTATTAGACTGTGCCTTTTGAAGGGAAGAATGTCAAAGAATTTCTAGAAGCTTAAAATTTTTATTTTATTGAAGTATAGTTGATTTACAATGTTGTGTTACTTTCTGCTGTACATCAGAGTGATTCAGTTATACATACATATGCATCCTTTTTCATATTCTTTTCCACTATGGTTTATCACAGGATATTCAAAATAGTTGCCTGTGCTATACAGTAGGACCTTGTTGTTTATCAATCCTATATATAATAGTTTACATCTGATGATCCCAAAATCTCAATCCTTCCTCCCCTTGCCGCCCGACCCTGGGAACCAGAAATCTGTTTCTAGACATATTTTAAAACCATTACACCAGCCATACTTGCAGCTCCACATTAAGACCTGTTTCATGAGCCGATAATTCCACCACCATCATCTCCACCAAATCTCCTAGTTTATTTTTTCTTTGTACCTTGAGTAAACTAGCTGGACTTGGGTTTTCTGACACTTTCAATAGGAGACTCCTAGCTGATATAGAAATCAGAAAGACGTTTTCTCACTCTAAATGTAGTGTTCCTTCTGATACACCACAGTAGTCAAATTATGGTCTGATTTTTGACACTGATGGGCTAGGTTTTTATGTTTTGTAGAGAACACTGGGGCTTCTTTTAAAAAAAAAAATCGATAGTTCAGTGCTCACATCACTCATCTTGCTCACCTCAACAAAATGACCTGATTTATCTGTGCCTGTGAACTGCATGAACATGCAAGGCTGTATTTTATTATCTTTGCATCTCCAGTGCCTAGCAAAGTGTCTGCTGTAAATTAGACGCTTAATATATATTTGCTGAATAGGGCAAAACTGATTGCATTTCACTGCGTGAAATGAGTGCCAGTATTTAAGATGGTTAGAATTCTGCTTTTACGATACATTCTTTTCATAGCCATGATTTGTTGGAAACTGGAGCCCTCCATCAGGAATGTGACCCTCCAATTGCAGTGCTGTTCTTACGGGAAAATATGGTCCAGTGTGAGACAATATGCTATATGATTAGTGATGTTCCAGAATGCCCAGTGATGGAAAACAAGGACTGCCCATAATAGAATTGCTCTTCAGTCATTTGGAGAGACTCATTTAATCAAAGCCTTCCAGCACCAACTGCTGCTCTGTACCATGAGAGGCAGTTTCCAAAGAACATTAACCCTTGCATCTCCCCAGAACCCCAATTCAGCATGTTTGGAAATCAGCGAAAAGAAAGTCAAAGTGTTGGTTGTTCAGTCATGTTGGACTCTTTGTGACAACATGGACTGTAGCATCTGTCCATGAATTCTCCAGGCAAGAATACTGGAGTTGGTACCCATTCCCTTTTCCAGGGGATCTCTTCAACCCAGGGATTGAACCCAGATCTCCTGCATTGCAGGCAGATTCTTTACCATCTGAGCCAGCAGAAAAGCCCCAGGGAAATCAGTTTATATATATCCCATAATAACCATAGACACAATACTGCCCACTTTATTTCACTTATCTATTAATCTACTTGCTTATCAATTTTCCCAGTGTGAAACCAGGTGTCCATATACATAACTCTCCCTAAAAATCAAAACTCTGTCTCATAACTATCAGTGACTTGGCTTTCAGCCTTTCACTGTCTTTTAAAATTCATTCCAGGAAAGACTTTTTGGACACACACCTCCCTTCACATACTAGTTACAAATAGAATAAATACATACTGCTTTATTTAAAATGGATAACCCACAAGGACCTTCTGTATAGCACAGGGAACTCTGATCAATTTTATGTGGCAGCCTGGATGGGAGGGAAGTTTGGAATAGAATGGATACATGTATATGGATGGCTGAGTCCTTTTGCTGTCCACCTGAAACTATGACACATTGTTAATCAGCTACGTTCCAGTGCAAGATAAAGAATTTAATAAAAAATAATAAAATGATTGTGAATGAATGAAGAGTCCAAGAAATGTTATTGAAGCTTCACACTTGAAAACTTAATTGGCCTTTCAAAGTCTTCATGTGCCTTCTGTTACTAAATGTGATTGTGACATTGACAATGAGATAAGAATCTTGTAAAGTGCTTTCCAGACATCAATTCCTCCATCCTTAGGATCCCTAAATGCATGTGTGACTAACATGTCCATTTCTCATGTAGATAGTGAGATTAGGAAGCCATATATCTTGACCAATGCCACACAGCTGCCAAGTGCCAGGACAGGGACTCTGTTCATTTAACCACTAAGCATTCATAACTTTAGGGGACTTAACTTGAGTCAAATGATCTTTAAGTGCAGCACTATGGCTAAAAGCTCCAGCCTAGGGACTGTCTCCCTGGAGTTTGAGACCTCATTATACCATTACTGCAGGAGTGAAAGAAGGATGTGTTCTAGATTCCTGCTGCTGCTGTAACAAACTACCACAAACTGAGTAGCCTAAATCATACACATCTACTCGCACAGCTCTGGAGGTCAGAAGTCTGAAATCAAGGGTCAGCTGGACTAGTCCTGAGGTTTGGAGACATCACTGGAGAATCCACTGCCTGCCTTTTTCAACTTTTAGAGGCTGCTTGCATTCCTTGTCTCCCTGCCTCTTTTTGAATTCATCAAACATCTAATTCCATTGTCACTTCTCTACTTCAGTAGTCAAGCTTCCCTCTACCTCCCTCATATAAGGACAATTGTAATCACCTTAAGTCTACCAGGATATTGCTGTTGTTAATACAAGAGTTGTTGTTGTTCAGTCGCTAAGTTGTGTCCGACTCTTTGTGACCCCGTGGACTGCAGCATGCCAGGCTCCTCTGTCCTCTACTATCTCCCAAAGGACAGAATTTGCTCAAATTCACATCCACTGAGTCAATAATGTGATCCAACCATCTCAACTTCTGCTGTCCCTTTCTCCTCTTGCCTTCAATCTTTGCCAGCATCAGAGTCTTTTCCAGTGAGTCAGCTCTTCTCATCAGGTGGCCAAAGTACTGAACCTTCAGCTTCAGCATCAGTCCTTCCATTGAATACTTAGGGTTGATATCTTTTATGACTGACTGATTTGATCTCCTTGCAGTCCAAGGGACTCTCCAGAGTCTTCTTCAGCACCATAATTTGAAAACATCAATTCTTTGGCGCTCAGCTTTCTCTGTGATCCAACTCTCACATCTGTACATGACTATGGGAAAAACCATGGCTTTGACGATGCGGACTTTGTCGACAGAGTGATATCTCTGCTTTTAAATACACTGTGTAGGTTTGTCGCAGCTTTCCTTCCAAGGAGCAAACGTCTTTTAATTTCATGGGTATGGTCAGTGTCCGCAGTGATTTTGGATACTAGGATAACTGGATAACTACCAGGATAACTTGCTGTAATCTGCCCATCTCAAGATGCCTAATGTAAACACATCTGCAAAGTCTTTTTAACCTATAAGGTAACAAATTCACAGACTCCAAAATTTAGGAGATAGACACATTCTGCAGAGAGGGAAGGAGGAAGGCATTATTCAGCCTACTCCAGGGAGTCATTTAGATTACCAAAATTTAGCTGGGTCTCCATGATGCATGGAGAAGGCAATGGCACCCCACTCCAGCACTCTTGCCTGGAAAATCCCATGGATGGAGGAGCCTGGTGGGCTGCAGTCCATGGGGTCGCTAAGAGTCGGACACGACTGAGCGACTTCACTTTCACTTTTTCACTCTCATGCACTGGAGAAGGAAATGGCAACCCGCTCCAGTGTTCTTGCCTGGAGAATCCCAGGGGCAGGAGAGCCTTGGTGGGCTGACGTCTATGGGGTCACACAGAGTCGGACATGACTGAAGTGACTTAGCAGCAGCAGCAGCCATGATGCATAAAATGAGGATGATATTTTTACCTGTAGGGTTAGGAAGATGAATCAAATGAACTAACTGTACAGTAGTATAGGTAAAACACTGGAAGACATTGGATCATTACTCATCTCTTAATAAGTGGAAGATATTAGCAGTCAAATGACTATTTGGAGGGGTCCAAAAATAGACAGTAGACTGTAATGAAAAGGGCTCAGCTGAGATCCTGGGAGTATCTAAAAATGGCAGAGATGAGGGGAGGGATAAAGACAGACAGCAAAGCCATTAGGGTTTGAGGGATCACAACTGCCCACCCAGGGTGGGGTGAAGCTGGGGGTCATCTTCAAGGGTGTCAAGCCATCTCATTGCCTTATGTTAAAACAGCACTTGACAACAAATACTAAATGAAATTTCCCTTCCCCATGCAAAATTCAATTCACATCTTCTCATAAATCCTGCCTAAGGCTCCTGCTACAATTTCTTAGGCTATAACCCCATCACAAGGTCACTCTGAAATTAGTTTGGAGATTTTCTCTGTGGCAAGCATGGGCAAATAAGGAATAGGGGGAAATTATGCTTTTTTTAAAAAAAATATTTTTTGTTTTAAAAAGAAAATTGAACTTTTGATGCTATCTGTTGAATCACAATTTGTTGATTTCTTTTTTTATATTATTTTGATATATGTCCTAAGAATATTATATAATAGATCAATTCCAATATATCTTACTAAAAGATAAGTGAGGTACGGCATGAGTATTGCAAATATTTTCATTAATCCAATCCAAAGTGAATTTAGCTTTGTGTTCTTAAATGTAGACAGATACAAAAATGCACAATGTATGTAATTACCAAGATAATCAAAAGGCAATCATTTTCAAAGACAGTTCTTTTCTAAGGAGAAGAAATGATTTCACAAATACCTTGACAGCTCCCTTCAAGCCAACCCTGATATCCTGAAGAAAATGTGTGTATTTCTCTATAGCAAGTTTGGAATAATAAAACTAAAATTTCTGGAGAGGGCATTCCTTGGCAGTTCAGTGGTTAAGGGTACCTGTCCATACAGGGGACACAGGTTTCATCTCTGGTCTGGGAAGATCCCACGTGCCCCAACGCAACTATCCTCACAAGAGCCCAAGCTCTGCAGCAAGAAAAGCCACCATAAGGAGAAGCCCACGTATCCCAGCTACAGAGTAGACCCTGCTCCCCACAGCTAGAGAAGCCCACACACAGCAACCAAGACCCAGTGCAGCAAAAAAAAAAAAAAAACTTCTGGGTATTTTATGTAATTATTAAAACTAGTCTAAGTTCATTGTAAAGACTCCCAAATGTCAACAAATTAAAAACAGACTTTAAGATCCACGAGAACAGATGCTCTGTTTTGTTACCATTTAACTCATGTACAATCCAGTACCACACACATACTGCTGCTGCTGCTGCTAAGTCGCTTCAGTCGTGTCCGACTGTGCGACCCCAGAGACGGCTGCCCACCAGGCTCCCCTGTCCCTGGGATTCTCCAGGCAAGAACAATGGACTGGGTTGCCATTTCCTTCTCCAATGCATGAAAGTGAAAACGGAAAGTGAAGTTGCTCAGTCGTGTCCGACTCCTAGCGACCCCATGGACTGCAGCTCACCAGGCTCCTCCGTCCATGGGATTTTCCAGGCAAGAGTACTGGAGTGGGGTGCCACTGCCTTCTCCAAGGTTCTCAAAAAATAGTGTAGAGATTGGATTGAGGACAAAATAAATACGACCTATAATCTCACTGTTATTAAAATTCTGTGTTACAAATTCCATTTTTGTAGCCTTCAGACAATGCTGTATGTATGTGTGTATGTGTGCGTGCGTGCTCAGTCATGTCGCTCTTTTGTGACACCATGGACTACAGCCTGCCAGGCTCCTCTGTCCGTGGGCTTTCCCAGGTAAGACTACTGGAGAGGGGTGCCATTTCCTCCTCCAGGGGATCTTCCTGAGCCAGGGATCAAACTCATGTCTCCTGTGGTTCATGCACTGGCAGGCAGATTCTCTACCACTGAGCCACCTGGAAAGCTCCTCATATTTGTACACACACAAGTCAAGTAAAAGCATTTTCTGGTATCAGTAAATCTTTAAAATAGCATTCTACTGACCCTGTCATATTCTGCTATGTGAATATCCTCAAGTTTTATTTTAATCACCCCCATCCTTAATATTTAGTGCTATTAATTTTTATTAATGCTATTAATTAAAGTGTGAAGATCATGCTTGTGCACAATATTTGTGATTACTTATTTAGAACAAGTTCCTAGAATATAGGACCAAAGGGTGAATAACCATTTTAACAAATTCTGGCACATGCAGATATATTTTTTTTCTGTATAAGAACTTTTGTGAAGACTTTTTTGTCGTGTACAAATACATCCAAGTGTACTAAAATATACTTTTCTATATTTAATGCAGCATAGAGAGGTTTAGGTTTTGACTTGTTACGAATATTAAGTCCTTGAATTTATGTCTTACCCTGTTTTAAGAAACCTAAACTCCTTTTTTTAAAAGAAACGATTCATGTATTTATTTTGGTATTACTTGACCTGCATCAGGTCTTAGGTGCGGCCCTCGTCCTCTTTGTTGTGTTACGCACAATATTTCGTTGCGGCACACGAACTTTCTAGTTGCCGTTCTCGGATACAGCAGTCGCCACATACAGGTTTAGTTTCTCTGGGGCATGTGGGATCGTTGTTCCCCAGCCAGGAATCAAACCCAAGTCCCCTGCACTGCAAGGCAGATTCTCAACCACTGGACCACCAGGGATGTCCCTAAATTCCTTTTAAGGAAGGCTCATTAATCGAGTGCTCAAGGAGATGAAATTCAGGGATGCTGGAGTAGAAAAATGTACCTTTAAATTAATTCATTCATTCAGTCTTGAACTGAAATTTAGCATAGCCTTCAAAAATGAATGAGAGCAACAAGCAAAGTGGTGATGATGGTAACTTCCAGCACCCAAAGTCACGGTGATCTTCATATCAACTGTATTTGTAAAAGAGATTTCAAAACGTATTCTGCCCTTCACACTTAATTAAAAAGCATAGTACTTATCAGACATGCTGTGAGTCTTTCTTATTTTAAAATACTTATTTATTTATTTGGCTGCTCCTGATCTTGGTTGTGTCATGTGAAATCTTCAGTTGTGGCCTGTGGGATCTAGTTTTCTGACCAGGTATCGAACCCAGACCCCCTGCGTTGGGAGTGCAGAATCTTGGCCATTGGACCAGCAGGGAAGTTCCTTTCCAGGGTTTTATTAAGGAAACACATACAATAAAAAATATTTTGAAAGATGTAAAAGAAAAGTCTATGCACACAACCATGAAGCTCTGCATGTTGACAAACATCTTCATTCCTCCAACTTCTATATATGGTATTTAACACTGACATTCATTCTCTCCATGTAGCCCCTTCAGAAGCCTGTGCTGTCTCATTTCTTTCCTAGGACTTCACACAGGTTTTCTCTGAGAGGATTTGTTATAACAAGCATCTGCACACCACGCAAAGTGCTTCTCTCATCCACTTCCGTTTGGCTCCAGGAGTGTGTAATCAAAACCACATTTAGCAAGTATCTCAGACTTCAAGAGTTCCACAAGCAAAACGCTGAGTGGCTATAGACAAGCACAACATCCATCACAAAAACTGATGTTGACTGAACTGAAAGAAAACCTTGGTATGTTTAGGCAGTTCCCATGTGATTTTTGCACATTGTGAAATTGATCCTAATACAATTACATCTATAGGTATTCTGTCTACAATGGAAAAAAACAGACATTTTTTTTTTCTTCTGAAATATTTCAGACTTCAGATTATATATCAAAGGGATCACCAACTTTGCAGTGTGAGTTAAAGTCATCCTTAGCATCTCATTTCTATGATATAAAGACTTGGATCTACTTTTATGACAAAGATGAATGATCTTAGAGTTCCCTGCATTTATTGATTGGCATCTTTTGTTTAAAGAAACAAATCCCTTCAAAATAGTGAGATGAAACCTTTTCATATTGCCTGTAATTAGAATGGCTGGTCAGTGGGTCATTTCTTCTCCTGATGATTGTGTGTGTGCTCAGCTGTTCAGTCATGTCTGACTCTTTGCAACCCCATGAACTGTAGCCCCCCAGTCTCATGGCTCCTCTGTCCCTGGGATTTCCCAGGCAAGAAAAATCAAATGGATTGCTGATTCCTTCTCCAGGGGATGTTCCTGTGGACTTCCCTGCTGCTCAGTGGTAAAGAATCCCCCTGCCAATGCAGGAACATAAGAGATGCAGGTTCGATCCCTAGGTCAGGAAGATGTCCTAGAGAAGGAAAGGGCAACCCACTCCAGTATTCTTGCCTGGGAAATCCCATGGACAAAGAAGCTTGGTGGGCTACAGTCCATGGAGTCACAGAGTGGACACAACTGAGCGTGTGCACACACACACACACACACACACACACACTCACACACACACGAATATATATGAAAAAGTGAAGTGAAAGTGTTAGTTGCTGAGTTGTGTGTGACTCTTTGCAACCCCATGGACTGTAGCCCACCAGACTCCTCTGTCCATGGGATTTCCCAAGCAAGAATGCTAAAGTGGGTAGCTATTCACTTCTCCAGGGGATCTTCCTGAACCAGGGATCGAACCTGGGTCTCCTGCAATGCAGGAGGATTCTTTACTGTCTGAGCTACCAGGGAAGACTGTATATACACATACACATAGTCATTCCTCAATATCTGTAGGGATTAGTTCCCACCACCACCCCTGAGGCTACCAAACTCTGAGATGCTCATATCCCTTTACATACATGGTGTGGCATTTGCATATAATCTACACCTCCTCTTATATACTTTAAATCATTTCTAATTACTCACAATACTTAATACAGAGCAAATGTTTCGTAAAGAGTTGTAGATACAATATAAATGCTATGTACATAGTTGCTGGTGTGAGCAAATGCAAATTTTGCTTTTTGGGAACTTTCTTGAATTTAAAAATTTTTGATCTACAGTTGGTTGAATTTGCAGATATGGAGAACTTATTGTAAATGGACTCATTGAATAGGTCATCTCATGTGACTGGCTCCTTCCAATCAGTGTAATACTTTTGAGTTTTATCCAGATTTTTTGTTTGATTTTTCTATCTTTTTTATTCCCCCACACTTCATGGCTTGTGGGATCTTAGTTGCCCGACCTGGGATTGAACCCTGAGCCCTTGGCAGTAAGAGCACAGAGTCCTAAACACTGGACCATCAGGGGACTCCCTAACCATATTTTTTCATGCATCAGTGGCCACTTCCTTTTCACTGCTGTGTAGTATTCCATTGCTAAAGTGTAGCACAGCTTTTAATCCACTCACCAGTTGATACATATTTGGATTGTTTCTGACTTGAGCTATTATGGAAAAAGCAAAATTATGGATTCAGAAAAGAGACAAGTGGTTGCCTGAAATCGGTGAAGAAGTGGGGTTTCATGGCAAATTGGTAAAAAGGGACTTTTTCCACAGATGGAAATCTTCTTAAACAAGATGACTGGATAAAAAAATTTTTTTCTAAAATTCATTTAACTGCACACTTAAAATGGGTGCATTTTATGTTACATAATTTATAACAAAACTTTTTTTTAAGAGCTCTAGGTAGGAATATAAAGTCCTGTGCCCCACCACTAATTTTTCCAACTATGTTTCAGTTCAAGTACAATTCCAAAGCAGACAAGGCCCACCAGACTAACTGCTGACCAAATCAACCACCAGGGTTAAAAGACTAATAAGTTACCAAAGAAACTTTTTGAACTGGCACCCAGCATGGAAGGTGAGTACTGTCAGAAAAAAAAAATGAGTTTAGAAATGATAGCAAATCCAAAACATGTGCTCTTAAAAATAAAATAAGACATCCTGGCTGAAAAAACAATAATCAGAGCAAAATTTTTAGAACATAAGAAACAAGATGATACTTTTCACAGTTGGACTGTAAATAAAGCTTCTTTGGATGGATCCCATAATTTTTCTTTTGTTTCTTTTTTAATGTTCCATGAAATACTATTATCTTTCTAAACTGCTCCCCAGGCCCTCAAGAAAACAGATAATCCAAATATAGCTTTTGCTTCTTCCAGCTAAGCACACAGGAAAAACCTGGGGATTTTGAGAGGCTTGGTAGGGTGCTGACAGCAAAGGCTTGTCATCGAGGATGAATGCACAGATCAGAGACTGTGGAGGCTCATACAGGTAAATGATTCAAAAAAAAAAAAAAAATGACTTTCCCAAAGAACTTGGCCCCTAGAAAACATCTAAGTTATGCAGTGCACCATTTTTGCAATGGATACTTAGCAAAACAAATTTGACTACAAAAGCTCATGACCCTTTCAAAATAAAAATAATTTTATTTTTTGCATGATGCATATTTATTATGCATACATGTGTAATTATAAACTGAGACATGTATAGGTAAGTTATCAGTATGGATATATATGAAAATACAGATGCAGAGATAAAGATATACAGATATATACATATCAATGTAGATACAGACTTGTTTTTTTTTTCCTTTAAGACTTCTACTGATAATGTTCTCCATGTTTGGAAGGAAGGACACTAAGGACTATGATTTGTGGCTATAGACACACACATACACACGTGTACACACACTTATCCAATGAAGTTTCAAGTTCAGAAATTTACTATTTAATATTGTATTTGATTTACTATTTAAATTTAATATTGAAGACAAATATTAGCCCATGGTTTTCTTGATGGGATATTACATGTCACACCAGATACTTCTGCTACTGCAGACATTTTTCATCATTTCTGTGAAGGAAGAGGCAATATATAGTGGCTTGGTATGACTTTGTGAAATCACAAACCTGGGCAACCCAACATTAGCCATGATCTACAACCCTGGAGTGTGCTTATGAAATATTCTGATGAACACCAGCCAGTGGCATCATATAATTATTGCTGCTATTAGGTTATTATTTATGCTGCATTCGTGTAGCTCTAGCAGAGAAAACAGTTGGCATTTTTTATTATAGTGCCCTGGATATCCTACCCAAAACAAAGGCAGATTCTCTAGTAAAGATGTACAGCGGTAACTCACATTGTTCCCTGCTGAGAGTGGGTGTTTAATAATTTAATTCTAAGCGTGGTACTCTACTTGGAAATGGGAGATGTTAAATATCAAATATATGGATGTAATAAAAGTAAAGCCACACCAGGGTACATTCAGGCAAATCTCACACTCCCCCCTGCGACCACCAAATAAGATGGTGTATGTGTCAGGAAGTGGTAAATGAGTCAACCCAAGGTATAAATTCATTGGGAATTGGGCTTGTAATTTTCCTTCACTGTAAAGCCATGGGCTTGAAGGATTGCTGCCTCCTTTCTCAGTCTATCTGTTTCTAGAGGAAGTGATACAAATAAGCTTACCTTTCCAGGGACACAACTAGGATGCTATTTTAGGAAAATCTTAAAGCTTTCCCCTACATGAGGCCTGCCTGACACCCTCACACACCTTCCTCTGGATTATCTTTCAATGGTTGGTCTTTTAAGAAGCAGCCATGGCTCATCCCATTTATATCTGTATTAATCCAGATTAATACAGATAGAATGACTTGAGTAGAATCATACTCTACACGTTATTTAATTTAATTTTCAGTTGGAAAAATATTACTTTACAATATTGTGATGGCTTCTACTATACATCAGCATGAATCAGCCATCAGTTCAGTTCAGTTCAGTCTCTCAGTTGTGTTTGACTCTTTGTAACTCCATGGACTGCAGCATGCCAGGCTTCCTTGTCCATCACCAACTCCTAGAGCTTGCTCAGACTCATGTTCATTGAGTCTGCGATGCCATCCAAGCATCTCATCCTCTGCCTTCAATCTTTCCCAGTATCAGGTTCTTTCCCAATGAGTCAGTTCTTCACATCGGGTGGCCAAAGTATTGGAGCTTCAGCTTCACAGTCCTTCCAATGAGTATTCAAGACTGATGTCCTTTAGGATTGACTGGTTTGATCTCCTTGCTGTCCAAGGGACTCTCAAGAGTCTTCTCCAACAGCACAGTTCAAAAGCATCAATTCTAGCCATAGATATACATATGTCCCCACCCTCGTAAAGCCCCTTCCCACACCCTCCCCATCCCACCCCTCTAGGTTGTCACAGAGCCCCAGGTTGGAGTTTCCTGCTTCATACAGCAGATTCCCACTGGCTGTCTATGTTGTCTATGGTAATGTATATGTTTCAGTACTAGTCTCCCAAGTCATCCCACCCTCTCCCTCCCCACTGTGACTATAAGTCTGTGTTTCGCATCTGTGTGACCTCTGCTGCCCCGCAAATAGGATCATCAGTACCATATTTCTAAACTCCATATATATGTGTCAATATATGATATCTGTCTTTCTCTTTCTGACTTAACTTCTTTCTGTATAACAGGCTCTAGGTTCATATACCTCATTAGAATGGATTCAAACGCATTCTTTTATATAGTTGAGTAATGTTTCATTGTGTATATGTATCACAACTTCCTCATCTATTCATCTGTTGAGGCACCTCAGCAACCTCTCCAGCTGGACCCCTGGATACACCCCTATCCTCACCTCTTATAAGGGAACAGCTCTCACGCCTTCCAGGAGTGAACATGGGGGCCTGTTACTTGTTCTTGCTCCCTCCTGCTATAGCAGGGGCCTCACTGAAGCCTTGCTTGAATGTTTTGTTTGGCATCTTATCCATTTCTATTGATTAAGGAAACCAAGAACCCTGGCCTATCAAAACAAATGTTAATAAACATTCATTAATAATTACACTTAGGTAATTCATAATTGTTGTCTTATTGCTTCATAATTGTTGTCTTATTGCTGCATAGATTTCAATTAGATAAATGTACAATTTTAAAATCAATTTATCTTTTGATGGATATTCAGGCTGCTTTTAACAGTTAGCTGTTTTTCAAAAATGCAATAATGAATACTCCCGTACCCATCTCTCCATATCCATGGCTAAGTGTTTATCTGGAGAAGTATCTAGACCTGTCCTTTCAGGGTCACATGGATGCATGTTTTAAACATGCATCAATGGCCAGTAGGTCCCTGCTGATTATCTATTTTATGTATGGTAGAGTGTTTATTTTTCTCTCAACCTCCTAATTTATCACTCCCCCCACCTTTCCCCTTTAGTAACCATAAATTTGTTGTCTATGTCTGTGACTAAGAACCTACTGTATAGCACAGGAAACTATATTCAATATCTTGTAATAACTTAGAAGAGAATGTGAAAAAAGAATATATATGTATAACTTTGCTGTACACATGAAAGTTGCTGTTGTTGTTTAATCGCTCAGTACTGTCTGACTCTTTGCAACCCCATGGACTGTAGCACACCAGGCTTCCCTGCCCTTCACTATCTTCCTGAGTTTGCTCAAACTCATGTCTATTGAGTTAGTGATCCTATCTAACCATCTCATGCTCTGTTGCCCACTTCTCTTCCTGCCCTCAGTCTTTCCCAGCAACAAGGTCTTCTCCAATGAGTCAGCTCTTCACATCAGGTGGCCAGAGTATTAGAGCTTCAACTTCAGGATCAGCCCTTCCAGTGAATATTCAGGGTTGATTTCCTTTAAGATTGACTGGCTTGATCTCACTGCTATCCAAGGAACTCTCAAGAGTCTTCTCTAGCACCATAATGAAGTAACACATTGTAAATCAACTATATTTCAGTAAAAAAAAAAAATTTTAAGTCAATAGTTGGATACTGACAAGTATTTCTCCAAGGAGGACAAACTATTTTATAATTCTTTCAATGGTGTATGAGGATTCTGTGTTCTTCCTCATTCTCAGAAAAATATTTCATTATTTGTATCTTTGTTTTGCCAATATAATTAGGACAAAGGTCCATATAGACAAAAAACTACTGATTTTTCCAGTAGTTATGTATATATATGAGAGTTAGACCACAAAGAAGGCTGAGCACTGAAGAGTTGATGCTTTCAAACTGTGGTGCTGGAGAAGACTCTTGAGAGTCCCTTGGACAGCAAGGAGATAAAGCCAGTCAATCCTAAAGGAAATCAATCCGGAATATTCTTTGGAAGGACTGATGCTAAAGCTGAAGCTCCAATACTTTGGCCAGATGAAGCGAAGAGCCGGCTGATTAGAAAAGACCCTGATGCTGGGAAAGACTGAGGACAAGAGGAGAAGAGGCCAACAGAGGATGAGATGGTTGGATGGCGTCACTGACTCAATGGGCATGAGTTTGAGCAAACTCCGGTAGATAGTGAAGGACAGGAAAGACTTGCTGCTGCAGTTCATGGGATCACAAAGAGTCAGACATGACTGAGCAACCAAACAACAACCACAGATAACAACTAAATCAGTATGTTCCACACCTGAAACCAACACAACACTGTAAATAAACTACAGTCCAACATAAAATATAAAAAAATAATAAAGACAGTGGGAAAACTTCCTTCATTCTCAAGTACGAAGCTCCATATACAACTCAGGCTCCATGTACAACTAATGTAATTCATCTGGTATATTAAGGAATTTTCAGTTAGGCTGTGGAAATAAAGCAAAATCTTTCATGATCAAGGAGAACTTGGGTATGTGTTCTTTTTTTTAAAAAAAAAAAATATATATATATATATATTTTGCTGCCCTGGGTCTTCATTGCTGCACACAGGCTTTCTCGAGTTGTGGTGAATGGGGGCTATTCTCTAGTTGCAGTAAGAGGGCTTCTCATTGTGGTGGCTTCTCTTGTTGCAGGGCACAGGTTCTAGGGTGTGCAGGTATCTGTAGTTGTGGTGTATGGGCTTAGTTGCCCCATGGCCTGTGGGATCTTCCTAGACTAAGGATTGAATCCACGTCCCCTGCCTTGCAAAGTTGATTCTTAACCACTGGACCACCAGGGAAATCCAGGTATGTATTCTTGATTATTTCAAAGTGTGTCTGTTCTTGTTTAGGATTACATGAGATTCTCACAACTGTCCAGTGAAGGCTAACATTGATAGGGTTGACGTTTAACCTTTTATTGCCTCTTTGGTGAACTGCAAGATGGCCAGGATAAAAATGAGCAATGAATATTAGATTTCATGAATCTTACACCTGTATTGTTTCTACTCTTTGTGAAAGAATTATCATTCAGATGGTAATACGTATTACTATTATAATCCATAACAGCCAACAATAAGGATACTGAAAGCATTTAAGGCGTCAAAAAAAAAAAATCACACTTTCCACAAGAAAGACATAAAATTTTGATAACTTTACACCATTGTCTCAGGTCTTGTTGTTAAACTCAAGTTCTGGATGTCAGAAGACCTGAATTGCCTTGACGAAGAGAAATTGCTAGAAAATAACTCTAATCAAATCATTACATTAATAAAAAAAAAAAGATCTTTTTATTTCTATCACTTGATCTGTCATCCTGACATTGTCAAGTAGCTGTAAATTGCAATCATTAAAACTTCGCTTTCTAAAGCAAAACTGAACATTTTTAACCGATCTATAACATCTCTATTACGAGATTTTTGCGTGGAGCCAAAAAGAAGGGCCAGCTCTTTCCGGCTTCAAATTTGGACAAGTCAGCAGATGAATAAGGCATTGCTAAACTGTCAATATTCCACTGCACAATGACAAGAGAGATGTACAGACTCTATTAAACAATTTTCCTAGCCACAGTGCATTACAACTTTATTTTTTGTTGTTTGTTTTCCATATCTGATATTTTCCTAATTAAAAGAATTTTACGTTCACCACGGGAATTTTCAGAAATACATACTGAGTCAATGAAGGGGACATTATGAATCACGAGTCATGTTGCCATCTGGCAACATCCTGATTGAATATCTGCTAAATTTTCCCTCTCCTATATTTATTGATAAAATTGGTCTTATCTCATTAGCTTTTTTGTAATAAACTGACTTTATAGCAGATTTATCAAGATATAATTCATATACTATAAAAGTCACCATTTTAATGGTGGTTTAAATCCAGAGGTTTTTAGTTGAACAACCAGCATGTGTGCATGTGTGCTAAAGCTGCTTCAGTCCTGTCCAACTCTTTCAGACTCCATGGACTATAGCCCATCAGGCTCCTCTGTTCATGGGGATTCTCCAGGCAACAATACTGAAGTGAGTTGCCATGCCCTCCTCCAGGGGAATCTTCCTGATTCAGGGATTGAACCTGCATCTCTTATGGTTTTCACATTGGCAGGCGGGTTCTTTACCACTAGCACCAGCTGGGAAGCCCTGAACAAACCTCAGCACTATCTAATTTTAGAATATCTTTTTATTACTTCCGAAAGAAGCCCCATATTCATGACCAAAATCTCTCCATTCTCCCCTTCCCAGGCAACCACTAATCTACCTTCTTCCTTAAAAAAAAATTTTATTGGAGTATTGTTGGTTTACAATGTTGTATCAGTTTCTGCTGTATAGCAAAGTGAGAGGTATACATATATTCCGCCCCCCTTTTTTTTTATTTCCTTCCCATTTCAGTTACCACAGACCACTGAGTAGAGTTCCTTGCATTCCTTTGCACAGATAGATCATGTGTTTATCTGCTCATCTACTAGCTGTGATAACAAATGCTGCTGTGAACATGTTTGTACTTAGTTCTTGTGTGGACATTTGTTTCCAGTTCTCTTGGGTATAGAACTAGTTGTGCCAGACCTTATGGTAACAGGTTATCTTCAGCTGTACCTGTGGTCATTCTTTCTATATAGTCTTGTTTGATTGGTTTTTAGGGATTTCTTTATTTTCAGTTCTTTTATTCTCTCTTCTAAAAATTCTTTCTCCCTAAGTTTTCTCTCAAGTTCATTGACTTCATTTTAAGAATTTTTAAAAAATGTACAGCATTTTTAAAGTTTTTATTGAATCTTTTACAATACTGCTTCTTTTTTATGTTTCAGTTTTTTTGGCCTGAGACATGGACTCTTAGCTCCATGACTAGGGATCGAACCTGTACCCCTTGCATTAGAAGGCAGAGTCTCAACTGCTGGACCACCAGGAAGTCCCTGATTGCAGTTTCTACAGTAGCAAGTCCAAAAGTCATTGAGTTTCTCATTCCATCTTTATTACCTCACGGACTTTTTCTCCTTGCTGGCTTCATCTGTCTTTGATGACATCATGCTTATTTAGAATCTGAGACCACTGGTCAGTGTTTAAAATTATCTCTATTTCATGCACAAAATTCTAATTCTATCTCTGATTTTTAAGAATTTTTCCAAAATTTCTTGAGGTGATATTTTTAAATGCCTATGGGTCTTCTGCAGCTTCCCAACTGGTGCGGTGGTATTGAACCCACCTGCCAATGCAAAAGACACAAGAGACTTGAGATCAAGTTGGGAACATCCCCTGGAGTAGAAAATAATAACCCACTCCAGTATTCCTGCTTGTAAAATTCCATGGACTGAGGAGCCTGGCGGGCTACAGTCCATGGGATCACAAAGAGTCAGACACGACGGAGGGATTTAGCACACACACACATGGGTTTTCCGCCTGCTTGAGTACCTGCTCCAAAAGTGTGCTCCTCGTCCAGTAACTGCCTTTTATTGTTACCAGTCCAAAGAGGAAATCTTACTGGCTTTGACATGTCCGTGCCCACCTGTACTAGCACCTGCTGTCAATATTAGGAGACAGTCCTGATTTGTGTGTGTGTGTGTGTGTGTGTGTGTGTGTGTGTATGTACCTGGATTTCTTCTACACAAATTCCTGGTCCTTTTCTTTTTTTAAATTAATTTATTTTTTATTGAAGGATAATTACTTTACAGAATTTTGTGGTTTTCTTTGAAACCACAACATGAATCAGCCATAGGTATACATATATACCCTAATGCACAATTGAGACTGGCAATCTTGGTATCTTCCTTCAATCCAGTCTTGTACTTTTCACAAATATGTCTGTACATTTCTAACATACGCATGATAATTTTTTCCTATATGTATGTACTTATTTATTTAATTGGAGTATAGCTGATTTATAATGGTATGTTAGTTTCTGGTGTACAGCAAAGTGATTTATATACATATATAGACATATATGTGTGTACACATATATATCCTTTTTCATATTATTTTCCATTATCATTTATTACATAGTATTTAACATTGTTCCCTGTGCTATACAGTAGGACCTTGTTATTTATCTATTTAAAATATAATAACTGAAAATTTCCATGGGAACCTGGCAGAATGAAAGGAATGGTTAGGTATCATGTCCTTTCCATCATCCTACTGGAAATCCCACAAGATTTACACTTTATAAATTGCTGAGATCAAGGTTTCTGGTCCCTTAACCCATCCAGTCCACTTTTCTCTTTGGAGCAGAAAACTGATTCTGACTTAAGTATACTGCTGCCTGCAATACATGATGTTTCTTACTTCCCTCTGAAGTCTGGTTAGGCCATGTGATTAAGTCCTGACCAATGAGAAGCAGGAGAGTATTGGAGGTTGGCCTAAATTTCTAGAAAAGTTGTTCAAACGGAACTGATCCAGTGGAGAAGGCTCTTTTCTGTCAGTTTTTTTTTTTTTTAGCCTGCAATGCAGATATGGTGGCTGGCACTCCAGCAGCCATCTTATTCTATGAGGATAAGAATCATGCATTAACATGGTGTTAAGGAAAAATAGGTGCCTGGGACCCTGATGGTACTGAGGAGCTGCCAGGCCATCTATGGCCTGCCTGTATCACAGTTTCTCCTATGAGACAGAGAAGTAAACTTTTACTTTACTTAAGTCATTTTATTTTTTGTAAGTCATTCATTGAATTATCAAACTTAATCCTAATAAAAGTATTATGAGATGGATTTATCATGCCAGCATATATTTTTTGAACACACATTCATGATTGTAATCATATCTGTGTATCCTTTAAATATTACTTTCTACTTATGGTATGTCATGCTATTACTTAAGCTATATTTGTTTTAAAATGAAACATATTGTTACAGGGAAGAACAAATCTGACTCCATATTGGATCTCTTTATTTTTACTTTAACTTCTGTGTTCTATTGCTTTTGCTACAAGTTAAGAATTTGTCTATAGCCTGAAATATACAGCATAGTCCATTCTCAAGGCTCTGATCTTTAAAGCTTTAATACTTTATAGAGATTAAAAGGTTGCAGAATGGGCTGTAAGGTTGCAACCTGACTTACATGGATAGTTCCAAGAACAAAGGATTCCTGCACCAGAAGTATGCAACAGTCAACACCCCCCGCCTCCCGTTTTAGTATAAAAGAAGCCTGAATTCTAACACAGGTAAGATGATTCTTTGCAACACTAGTCCACCCATCTTCTCAGTCTGCTGGCTTTCTGAATAAAGTCACTATCTCTTTCCCCAACAACTCATTCATCAATTTATTGTCCTGTCATGTGGCAAGCAGTATGAGCATGAAGTCGTAACAAAATTACCTATAATAAATGGAAAAGCAGTATCTTATGAAGTAAATGGATAATCATGAGAAAGGATTAAGCCTAACTATGTACTCTTGCTTGTCTACAATCTATTAACAAAGGATAGAGACTTTTAAGACATATTAGCCCCAAAAGAGATGAATTTCTCTTCAATTAAAAGTCCTGCTGGATAACTGGAAAACACACACATTTTTGTCATTTAAGTTTATTTGATCCTGTTTCTTTATACCACCTAAAATCATTTAGATAGAAACTATGGCAAACTTTGGAAAACACTCATCTATGCAAAGAAGAGCAAAGAAATAAAAAAATACATGACTTTTGTTACACATTTATTTAAGTTTACAAAGTGCTAGAGTGAGCAAGATTTAGAAAATGCCAAATGGAATTTGATGGATAGAGCATAATTAGTTATTCTCCTTCTGTTCCATAATATTTCCTGGCAATGCTTAGTCAAAACAGATCTGATAGCTGTGGGTAACATTCATATGTTAATACTCTGATGATAAGGCTTTGAATAACCACAGTTCTTTAAAAAAATGAAGGATGTAGTTCAACTTAGATAAAAGATCTTCACTTACTCCTGTTGAGTTCATCACTAGACAAGCATCTTCTTAATCCATAAAACTACACCTGTCACAGGAACTTAACTTCATTAATGCACCTTCACAGTCCATGGTAAATTATTAGCAATACACAACCCATGATTCTCAAGTTCATTAAGACTGACTCTTTTGCATCTTTATGATCTGACTCTGACTCTAAGAATAACGGATGCATTTTCCTGGTGGTCCAGTGGTTAAGAATCCACCTTGAAATGTAGGGGACATGGGTTCGATTCCTGGTCAGGGAACTAAGATCCTACATGCCATGGGGCAGCAAAGCCCATGAGCTGCAACTAGAGAATCCCTGTTCCACAACGAAAGATCCCACATGACACAACAGAGATCCCTCATGCTGCAACTAAGACTCAGTGTAGCCAAAATAAGTAAATAAATAAAGTCCAAAAGAAAAAAAAAAGAATAACTGAAAAACATTCAAAGAGAGTAGGGAGAATGTATAAAGCAAAACTGCTTCTGAAGCAAAACCTATTAACATGAAAATATCCAATCCATCATATGTTCTCCAATTATCCTTCAAGGAAAAGGAAACGGATCTTCTGGTGTGCTCACTACCCCCAAGAGTAGAGCATGATTCTTCTGCATTTAACCCCATAAAGACAGAAGCAAAATAAAAACAATTTAAAGGGAGGATAAAAGTTGAACATAGAAATGAATATATCCTATTCAGAAAAATCTATTTTAACTGTATACATTATATTAAATGGTAATACATGCACATATTAAAAAAATCATAGTCCAAATGGCTCACAGTAAAAAGTAATTTACATTCAGCTTTCTTCCCCAACTTCCCAGCTCATTCCAAAAGAAATTACAGTTGCCAGTCCCTCTGCTGAAAAAGTGTCCTTTTCTGGGTTTTCCCTCAATAGGTCATCAATGCAGATGCTGTTATGCACCTTACTTGATATGAACAGGTATGTCAAGAGACTATTCAGTATGTGTACTTACAGATTTGCATAGTAATACATAAAGTAATGTCTTTATAGTCTTATATATAGTCTTATTCTAGGATGTCACTAAAGGAATATTCATGGAGACTCTCACAGGTAACATGTGTTGCTGTAGGGTCTGGAAACAGCTACCAACCAGACCCACCGGTGGTGTGGTTTTCCATCGGATTCATTTTGATATTTGGCAAAACTAATACAATTATGTAAAGTTTAAAAATAAAATAAAATTAGAAAAAAGAATCTAAAAAAAAAAATAAATAAATAAAAGAGCATGCATTCTACAGCTTCCTCATTAAGCAAAGCCTTCCTGGCTGTAGTGTAACAACTAGAGTGAAAAACACTGAATAAACTTCTGCATCATAACATACTTTTCTATTTCTTATTGTGGGTCCAGATGATGAAAGAAAGCATATGTACTCATGCAGACATACACAAGTACGCATAAGTATGTCATGTATACATGCAGATACTGAAACACCCATATCCCTTATATGTCCTAGATACATATACTATATATATGACATATTACAAAGACATGTAATATACTGCATATGCACATACATATAATAGTCTACATATGCACACAAATATAACATATTATAGATATAGAGTTGTGTGTGTTTCTGTATGTCTATATTAGGCCACATGCTTTCTTTCGTCATCTAGACCCATAGTAGAAAATAGAAAACTGATATCAGAATCTACAAATGGATAAGGAATAGTCTCCATAGTGAGTGGCATGATGATATCAGAACTGTGAAGGAGTAGCTTGACAGTCCATTCAGCAAATTTGTTTCTTAAAGATACTGATACAGATGAAAGGGGGGAAAATGGCAAGCACCATACATTTGTACATTTTGATATGTCCTAGAGCTGTTGATTTTCTGTTTCATCTGAGGAAGTGTTAAAGCCCCTTGGGAATGCCTATCTTAGCTGATGCATAAAAAGGCAGCTTACACCTTACATATTAATGGGAATGAGCTTCTCTTGGAAAGTTTCCTTAATTTCTCCATGCCCAAGACAGACTGAATGAACGCTTAGCCAGAAAGTCAAGAATACATTTCAAATGATTCAAATCTCTTCGCATTTCATACATAACACTACAATCACTGCTACTCCCACTAATCCATACAGTAAATGGCAAGAAGAAGCAAGCTGGAAAAAAAGCACCTTGGTTGGGATTTCTCCCAAGTCTCCCCCAGACTCCTGCAACTTTCTGGTAAAGAAAAAAATATATGTTTGTCTATATATCTATCTGTATATGTATCATTTATCTCTCCACCCATCCATCCATCACATTATCTATTATTTATCTAACTATCATCTATTTATTGTTTATATATCTATCATTATTCATCTACCTACCTATCTATCCTCCTAATTTTTGCTAACATTACAACACAAAGGAAACCCTTAAGGGAGCTGGCACCTTACTTCCCAAACCACGTCACTGGCACGGACACTTTTGGACGTGACCTTATTTATAAGTTCTTGAAGGTACTCCACATGGCAGACCATTACTACATAAAGACTTAGGGCAGAACTCAGATACAGATCTCTTCTTCTCTGCTCTCATTTGCTCTACAAGCAAATCTTCAAGAAAAAAATTCTTGAAACACTGGTCACAAGAGGAACGTCTTGACAGAGCTTGACAGTTGATAACCCAAATCTCAGAGCACCCACGTGAAACAGGAGCTTGGAGGGAAATTCACATCATGTCACCCCCAAATTCACATCAAATGCTCTTTGGAAATAAATCCCCAAAGGCAAACTAGACATCAGCTGAGATTCATGACCTCCATATTAGAATAAACAATGGAAAATAAACTTTCTCTAAACATGGAGCTAGGAAGTTTAAAAACCTGACTCCAGAAATAATGCGTATAGGTATGGCTGGTCCATTTATTATTATTTCAATTGCCGGTAATACAATGAGCAAAAAAAAAAACCCAACCAACCCCAAAGTGGCAAAAACAGGTGACCAGACCAGAAATATTTTGGAATCACAAATGCTGCTGCTGCTGCTGCTAAGTCGCTTCAGTCATGTCCGACTCTGTGTGACCCCATAGACAGCAGCCCACCAGGCTCCCCCGACTCCGGGATTCTCCAGGCAATAACACTGGAGTGGCTTGCCATTTCCTTCTCCAATGCATGAAAGGAAAAGTGAAAGTGAAGTCGCTCAGTTGTATCCAACTCTTAGTGACCCCATGGGCTGCAGCCTACCAGGCTCCTGCGTCCATGGGATTTTCCAGGCGAGAGTACTGGAGTGGGTTGCCACTGCCTTCTCCGGAATCACAAATGAGGTTTCAGGAAACAGAACTAAATCAAGAACCACTGAGTTTCCAAGTCTCTCTGCCCAGCTGTGAATCAACTGCTTATAATTTGGTGAGTATCAGAGACAAAGTCACAATTCCCTATAATTCCACAGCAGATTGTTCACATGCCCATCAGAAAATGCCCACACAAAATGCAATCCTTGCATTATATTTAAATGACACGGCAAATGTAAAAGGCACCTTTTCAGGCCAGGAAATCTACCAACTTTACTCGTTTGTTTGTTTGCTTTCTCGAGAAACTCTTGTTTGGAACACTTGCAAAATAGGCCGTTTTATCAGAGCTGCCCAGACTTTCCGTTTTCCCTAATCGTACAGATTAGAGAGAGGTCGTGTTGCCATGTAACATCATTTGGAGATTAAACTCCATCTGCACGGAGGAGTCCCTGCAGGTGACCCAGAGCTGCACTGGGACTGTAAGCAGGTCCACCGTGAATAATAGCTCACCTTTTTCCAAATGAAGGACTTCATCCGTCTTACCTAGAAGCGCTAATAATACAGACGCACAGCAAATGCAAACCACAGTGAAAGTGGCTGTTAATGATGTGGGGAAAACAGAGGCCGCCCTCACTGATAATCTGAATACACGGCAGGCCGTGGGGACTCACCTTTTTTCCGAGCCAGCCGACTTCTTCTGACAAACAATGACAGCGGGTGTGTACTTCCCAGCATAATCTGTGCTCTCCTTGACTTCCCACACGGAAGGGCTGCTGGCTCTCACCCCAATGATGTTCATGCCTTTCATCACCTTTACCCTGTTGGAGACAGCAAGTGCACAACTGAGACGCCGGTGGGCATCCGTGGGTCACCTCTGCTTCTGGGGACACCCAGCACTTAATGGCACATGGTCGCCTGGCAGGTGTCACCCCATGTTTAACAGAATTTAATCACACATTGACAATTCCATTCCAATCCATCCATCCTCATTTTTTCTCCTGGTCATTACTTCCTTTAACAGAAACAGAATAGTGACACAGGCAAGGATCGGTCACATAATAGTGGATGGCTTTAATTAAAAAAAAAACTACCTGAATACCCGTAGACTGTTAAAATTAAATAGAAAAAAGAAATTCATTCAAACTGCAAAAGTGAATTAATAATAACAATGCACAGTTTAGGAATGTCTTTTCCATGCCACATACTGATGGGCCCTTTCTCTGTATTATCTAATTTCCCAAGCATCATTCCAAGTTCAAGGGTGGAGGACAGGCCCTGCCACTCAGACAGTTTTGAGAAGCATGCTAGTTCATAGGAAAACAGATGTTGACAGGGTACAGAGGCATGCCTTAATTCCTTTTTTTTTAAAGATTTTTTTAATGTGTACTATTTTTAAAGTCTTTATTGAATTTGCTGCAATATTGCTTCTGTTTTATGTTTTGGTTTTTTGGCCGCAAGGCACGTGGGATCTTAGCTTCCCAACCAGGGATCGAACCTGCAACCCCTGCATTGGAAGGCAAAGGCTTAAGCACTAGACTGCCAGGGAAGTCCCTGCCTGACTTCTACTCTTGTGTTCCTCCCACAACATCCTCATCATCAGCATTGTCATCACCAGGACCATCATTCCATCATCACTATCACTTATCGATTCCTTTCCACAAACTGGGTGCTCTTCTGAGTTCATGACAGTTTTATTTCATTTCACTCCCACGTATGCCCTGTGAGGTCAGGATCATTTTAATTTTCACTGAGAAGCTGAGCAACCAGGGGATCTGGCTGCAGGTGAAGCAGGATTTGAAACGGTTCCTGAATCACAGTGTGGGTCCAACGAGTCTCAGGGCTTTCCTTGGCATCACATAAAACTTCCTCGTGCTCAAGCCACTTATTTGAGCTGGTTGATTTCTTTGTTAGCCAACACTGGCCAGTACCTGTCCTGAGATTTAACATCTTCTCAGACCTAATGACAAATTTGTGAAAGCAGGTGAGGCCTCATACCAGACTGCTTATTATTTCTCTCCTTCCCTGGTGGCTCAGGCAGTACAGAATCTGCCTGCAATGCAGAAAACCTGGGTTTGATCCCTAGATCAGGGAGATCCCCGTTGAGAAGGGAATGGTACCCACTCTAGTACTTTTGCCTGGAGAAGGAAATGGCAACCCACTCTAGTATTCTTGCCTGGAGAATTCCATAGACGGAGGAGCCTGGTGGGCTACAGTCCATGGGGTCGCAAAGAGTCAGACAGGACTGAGTGACTAACACTTTTACTTTCCATTCACACATTCCTTCTTTCATTCATTCACGGAAAGGGACAGATGACACGCTTGCAAATTTTTCCCCCAGATATCAGAGAAGCAGGATGAGATAGGCAGAGAATGCATGGCGGAGCTGGTTTCCTCATACACCCTTATTTTTCTCTAAGAGATTTCAAGTGAATAAATATATGGGAAATGGAAAGGATATAGTCAAAGGACAACGCAATAAATCGCAAACAGTTGGATGCACAAACTGCTGGGAAGAGTCATGCTTCCTGTTGTGTCTTCTTTTCTTAGTCCCTTGAGGAAAACATGAATGGATCTGAAGCAAGAAGGCCAGGGGACAAATGGGGCAGGCTGATGGGTGACCAGGTGGAAGATGCTCCCAAGAGGGGAGCCCCAGAGGTATGCTCCCCAGACTTATAGCTGTGGTACCTGTAATGACACAGAGGCAAGGAGGTGGGCTCTGAGTCTCCATCTCTAAAATCCTCACTCTTATCACCAGATGAGACAAGCCAAGTCACCCCTAATATTAAGAACAAAGCGGGAAGAAAAGATGCCACTTTTAGGAATGGGACTTGGTGAGAAAAGGACTTGCCTGCATGCACTATGAATGGAATTTCCCAAAGAAACAACTTGAAGACAGATTGTGCAAAGAAAAGTGAACTCAGCAGGTCTGAGACTGCCCCCCTAGAAAGGCATGCTGGCAAGGCTGCCCTCTGGTATCTGGATTTTGAAAGGGGTTTCCTCAACTCTTTAATAATGGGCTCACTAAGTCTAAATTTTTTGTACAAGCAATATAGTTGATGACGGACTCCTGCTTTCTTTCTGGTGGTCTGAAGTTACCGTGCCTGCCAGGCAGGTGGTGTCTAGGAGACCTGCCCCCAGTAAAAAATGCTTGGCTCTCAGGCTTGGATGAGCTTTCCAGAGAGACAACTGTTTATCCGTGTTGTCATAACTTGTTGCTGGAGGGATGAAGGGCACCCTGTACAACTTCCTGAGAGGGGACTTTCCCAAGCTTGTGTCTAGTACCCCGAGACTCCACCCCGTGTCTCTTTTCCTTTTGCTGAACTTGCTTTGTGTCCTTTTAATCCAATTATGACTGTACGCTGAGTCCTTAGAGTTTTCCCCACAAGTCATCAAACTCAGGGGTGGTCCCGGGGACCCCAAAACACATACTACTTTGCCTTATCTAACAAAGACAAGAGGAATCACTTCTTACATTTGAACCCCAGGGCTGAAGTTAGCATTTGTAGGTGAGCACCATGCACATTGGTGCTTCTAGAGGAAAAACAATACAATGCTTTGTGTCATAAATAATCCAAGTAGAAACCAACATCTTGAATGCAGTCACTTATAAATTGGGGATTGTATGCACAGACTAGGAAGCCATCTGACCTTCTGGTGACAGGAGCTGGGATTCCTGCCTTGCAGGAACTTATTTAAATTGTAAGCAACCAAGATGGTTGATGAAAAGTTCAATTCACTACGGACAGCTGCTAGTCTATGAAGATGAATTCTAAGGGCTGTTCCAATTACTGTGCACTGGGATTTTATTGAGTCAAATTTACTTTAAATAAATAGGTCATCATCAACTTGGATTTGGCAATCTTTTCGTGATACAGGAGTTATTAGTATCTAAGCTTTTTCTGATTATAGAATAGGCTCTTATTTTTCTTAAAATTTATTCATACGTAGGTTATTTAGAATTCAGATACTGTTTCTCCAATGAATCATTTTTAAGTTCTTAGGAAAGAACATGGTTGCTTATTTAACCCACAAAGTACCTAATATCTGTTGCCAATAATTCCAGTGCAGCTACCCGAAGCTATAATTTATAGCATTATTTCTAAAGAGGGATTATGAAATTGAGCACTGGGCACTAAGAACTGGTGCTTTGTGGACATAGAATGTTTTCATAAGAGAAGACACATTTCTATAGCATATTTCAGATGTTCTGAATTGGGCAAGAGGTCCCTGCTCAAGAAACATCCGTGAATAGAGTACAAACATCAAGAACGAATGAATGTATGAAAGAAACGAGAGTGGTTGTTTCTCAGAGACACATCTGTGGTACACACTGAATATGGTTTGTGTTGGGAGCATCATTTTGAAACATTCATCTCAGCGCTGTAAGTAGCAGCATTTTGGAACTATTAAGATAATCCTCAGAACACATGAAATTTGGCTCTGCTGGGTCTGAACCAAATGCTACTTCCTTCTTTTGTTGATGACAACTGGGTTACTTACATTCATTAGTGGAAATTTTATAATCTACTTGTGGTTCAATAAATACAGGTTACACTGACAGCTTTACTACATAGAGATAAACACAGCACTTGATTTCCAAAGACATTTACTATATATTTACATTTAATAGTATGACTACTGTAGTGGCTGGAGAAAAAGCCATAATTTCTCCCCACAGAATGTACATGGACTGTGGACTGGAATAAACAAACCCTGCTTGGCTTAAAGGTATAGTTTATTTCAAAAACATAACAGAGTTATTGTATTTATATAGGTATACACACACAAATATATCCATAGATAGATGTAAATACACATACAAACACAAATACACATACACGCATATAAACACAAATATAAACGCATTGATATACACATCATATATACACACATGGACATGTACACACACACAGACATATACAGATGCATATACACGCATATACATACACAACAACATATGCACAGATGTGCACACACAAATATACATGTATATACACATAGACATATTCATGACAATATATGCACATTACATATACACACAGGTATATATACACATATTGACATACACAGACATATATACATGCACATACACATACTCATATATACACACAGTGACACACACAAGCACAAATATAAACATATATATATACACACATACATGCATGCACACATAGATACATACAGAGACATATAGAAACATGATACACATATATACATACACACATATGTATATACACATATATCTCTGGCATTGCAGGCAGATTCTTTACCATCTAAGTCACCAAGGAAGTCCATATATATACACACACACACAGATATATATAGACACACATAAACAAATATGATGCATGCATATATGCATATGTTTATATATACATATAGACACATACCCATATACACATATGCGTGCACATCTATGCTTGTGAGTGTTTCAAATACAGTATCCAGTAACAGTTGAAACAGCCAGCAGCCTGGGATCAGAGCTGTGGTGTGCACCTGTTATTTCTGCTCTCCCTCATCCCATCTCTCATATCCTGGGTAACAGAAGGATGCTACACGCTTCCAAGTGCTGTGGATTTGGTTAGCGGCATCCTTTCCAATTAACTGATGGGAAACCTGTCACTTCTCATTGGTTCATAGCCCAAAAAACCCCTTTGGTTCAAAATAAAGCTGTTTTGAATTCCTCCCTGTCTCCTTACTTATCTTCCCTCATTAATTATGGAAAAGAATTAAATATACTGTGTTTTCTCATACTCAGTAACTTTATTGTAATATTAATAGTCCACAATCACTCATTATTCTAATTTCTAATTGATGAGGATCAATTTATGACCATATTATGTCCCACCAAGACCACATCTTTTATAGCCTATAACATTTCATTTAAGAACCATTTTCAGACAAACACCACATGATATCATGTAGATGTGGAATCTAAAATATGACACAAGTGAACTTATTTATGAAACAAAAACAGACGCTCAGTCATAGAAAACAAAATTATGGTTACCAAAGAGAGAAGGTGTGGGAGAAGGGATAAATTAGAAGTTTGGTATTAGCAGATACAAATTCCTATATATAAAATATCTCGAAAAGGTCCTACTACACAGCACAGGGAACTCTACTCAATATCCTGTAATAGACCATAATGCAAAAGATTAAAACATAGAACAACTTTCAGCCCCATCCCTACTACATCTTGGACCTGCCCCAGCCAAAAATTATTTTAATGTGATTATTTATGATGTAATTAACAGCCTTTGTTAATCTTGTCCCATTTCTCCTTCCTGGGACACTGGGCCCCTCTTCCCATCACTGGAATGTACTTTGCTGAATTTCTCTGCACATGACTTTGGGACTAACCTAATATATGCAGTTCAAGGCCGACAATGCTACACACGAGTGAACCCTAGTTAAAGCCGTAGTGTGAATTAGCAGGTTCTAAAGTATTTCTTTTACAACCAGGAACTCACATCAGTAAATTATTTTTTAGCATTTCACTTTAATATAAATATATTTATTTATCAAATTTATACTTGAACTACTGACATAATAACATGCATGATAGAAAATACGCAGAAAAATATAAATAAAAATGATGAGATTACAAAACAACATGGTGAGAGGTCCTATTTTTGCATCATTGCAATTTTTTCATCACTTTGCATATCTCTTGGGGTGCACACACCTCACTTACAGGGAATTGCTCAAATCTCTGGACCCTTTAATTCCCAAGCGTGATGTGAATAAACATAATGAACAGAAGTCCTGTTATATGGAAGCAGGTAAATAAATGCACATTAATAAGGAGATAAAACTCTACTGCTGATTCCGTGTGTTCCTATAAGTATGAAGAATCTGTTTCCACACTGCCATTTTGGTAAAGTTAAATTCAGAATGAAGGCCAGTCACTTCAAGACAAGTCGTTTTTGATGTATTGCTATCTTGAGGCATTGAAAGTCCTAGGCTGACACAAGGCGTGTGTACCATCATCCCAGCTGTCAAAGGACCACACTCTGAGGGGGATTAAAGAGCGGAAGATCAAACACGGAGTGGATCTGCGTCACACAGGAAGGGGCATTCCCCAAAACCCACAGTGGGAGGAGCCACCAGTGGAGGAAGAGGGGGACATGGCCTCCAGGAGCCCCTGCCAGCCAGATGGGAGGGAGGCGGACATTCTTTAGTCATTGGCTGATCAACTGAATTTTCAAAGGCTGTGGAAGTGGAGATGATGTCATTCCTTATAAAGTGCAAACTTAAGGAGAGTTGGACAACTCAGACTATGAGCCCAGGCCTGGTGTTGCCAAGTCTTTAAACATTGAAGGGAGGGCAGAAATTCTCAGATGTATGTGAAATTCCAAAAATGTAAAAACACCATCCTCGCTAAGCAAAGTCATTCAAGGATTGGAAGCTGCCCAGCGTTTGTGACCTCTGTTAGCTGGAACGCAGTAAGATCAATCCATCATGAATGAGTGAATGAATCAATGAGGTATGTGACGTCACGTTACCTCAGAAGTATCATTGAGGTCTCCAAGCACAGAAAAGCACACCAACATCTTGCCCCTCCCCACACGCACACTGGACACGATTGATACCTTTATCATTTTTGTCCTGATTAAGGGGTTGGGATATGCTCACTGTAGAAAAACACTGAGTAATACACACAGGTATAAGGAAAAGAGTAAAATCTGCCTGAAGTTCTATCACACTGAACTTAGATCATCAAAATTTTAGTCATCATCCTGCTTTGTTCACACCTGTGGATAAAGAATGTCACCTGCCATTTCAGTAAACAAAGGACGGTCTAGACATCAAGCCCTCAACTCCTGCAGCCACCCTGACTGTTCACCCTGAGGGGACTCAGGATGGAGAAAAACAGGATACTGGCTCTGGACAGCTGTAGTGAACATCAAAGGAGTGATTTCAATAAGCTCAGACTCTTGGATCTTCCTGTACAAAGAAAAGCACCAAAATTATTCACTCGAAATGTCTGTTTTTGTGATTAGCAGTAATCTTTCAAAGTTCAACTACTTTTTTTTTTTTCCCAGCAAAAACTCCTTATACATCCAGTTCCTTCCTGACCTCTTTGGAGTAGACCCTCAGAATAATCTGAGAAGATGTCCTTAAGTCCATCGAATAAAATGTAATTCTTGACTTTGAGGCTGTATTTTTTTTTTTTTTACAGTTGACACACCCAGGTTATAATTCTATAATTTTCTATAAATAAGATCACGCCCAGGATTGTCATACAGCCATACAACTTGTGCCCTGACCAACTCCAGGAAGTACCATGCATAGAAATTATGACGTGAATCAGGCCTCGTAGAGTTGAGCAGTGTACAATCTCTACAACTGTTTGCAACAATCCCGATCATACAAAAGATGCTGCTTTATTCACAGATCACCCTGGCCGCTCTGCTCAACTGACTCCAAGGACAAATTAATAGCTGAAAGCAGGAAGCAGGCTGGCTGCCAACCAACTCAGAAGAGCCCAGTGAGAAGAAAAGCCAAAGCAACAGAACTCTGCATCTTGACCCAAAGGGTGAGCGACATGTGATGCCAGTCTCTGGCCAGGCTGGCTGCTGGTGCAGAGGCTGAGGACTTGCTGTTTCTCCCGGAACTTCCATGAGTCACCACCTTTCATCCCAGTAAACTCAACCTGTGGGCTACCTTTGCCAGCACAGAGAGATGCTCACTAACTCTTTAAAAGCCATTGTAGAGCTAAAGGTGTCCTGTACATAGTCCTTAGTCTCTCCAAGTACCTGGTTTCCTCTGACTCTCAGTTCATTCACAAGAAGGTTCCAGAGACCCATCTTTCCTATGGGCACATGTCCAAAACATGTGGTGAGTAGAAACGGGACAGGAAGGACTGCACACCACACGGGAAGCACACCAACAGGACGAGTCTGGGTGCTAACTGTTAGAAGCTTTGGGGGGAGACTTCCCTGGTGGTCCAGTGGCTATGACTTTGCACTTCCAATGCGGGGGCCTGGGTTCAATCCCTGGTCTGAGAACTTGACCCTGCATGCCAAAACGAAGAGTTTGCATGCTGCAGCTAAAGATTCCACAGTCAAATAATAAAACAAAAAATAATATTAAATATTTATTTAAAAAGAAGCTTTAGAGGAAGTGATGATCCCCCTCCTAGTACCTCCCTTCCACCAAAATGTTCAGATATAAATGCCTAAAGCAGGTCATGAATGTAATGAGTAACACTAGGTGAGTAAACCAATCCTGTCTCTTTGTCTGCTTCTTCAGTCACTGATTCATTCAACAAACACTGAGTCCCACCTGTTCTCCAGGCATCATTCACAGTCCAGGAAGCTTGTTAGGCACAAACCATGCATACTTCCTATTGACAGGGAACTAACATTCCTGGGGAAGAGACAAAACACACACACAAACCCACACACGCTTCTTACGTTGATAAATCCTATGAAGAAAAAAGAAAGCAAGACACAGAGATGGAGATCCCAGGATGAGGATGACTATCTTACACAAAGATGGAGATCCCAGGATGTGAGTGACTATCTTAAAAAGACTTTGTTACCCACATAATACAAAATGGTAAAGCCAGGAACCAAAACATGTGGGAAAATAGAAGGGAAATATATATATTGGGGGGAAAATTTGCCAGCCCAAAATGTCTCTGGCATGCAGATTATTTTCAGATGAAGACAATCACAGACCCAAAAACTCAGGAAGAAACTTTGACCCTTCCTTAACTGCCTGAAGAATTTCAATAGTGGTCCTATTGCAGGAACAGAGCTATCACCAGGGATAGAGGACCTGAGAAGAACAGAGACTAGGTGTGGTGGAGGGAACTCTTAGAGATCAGAGATGTCTCTGTGTCCCACGGTGTCTGCCTGGCCCAGCAAACATTTGTTCACCAAACACTTGCTTTTCCATCTCCATGTTAGTTGCTTTTCTCCCCACCAAAGTACCAAACCTCTATCCCCAACATCCTCTTCACCCATTAGCTGAAGCTGTTGTTGAAGGTGAAGATCTTGGTCTTTTTTCGAGTTAGTCAATTTTCCTGGTTTCTCCAATGTATACATGTGATTACACTTTTGTTTGACGTTCTCCTGTTCATCTGTTTCATCTCAATTTAATTCTTGAACCAGCCAGAAGGACCTAGAAGGGGTGAAGAAACTTTCTTCCTCCCTCCAAAATAGATATATGAATGTCTTCTAGATGTGATTTGATCTTTGCCTGGCATGTGAGCAGGAAGCACAATTCTTGTTCTTACTGAAAAATGGCAGACCACCATCCAACCATCAAGGATGCAATTTAAATATTTCATAGCTTATTATGTGCGACTAGTATCTAACATACAGGACTTCCCTGTAGCACAAACTGTAAAGAACCTCCCTGTGATGCAGGAGACCAGGGTTTGATCCTTGGGTGGGGAAGTTCCTCTGGAGAAGGAAATGGCAATCCACTCCAGTATTCTTGCCCGGAGAATCCCATGGACAGAGAAGCCTGGAGGGCCACAGTTCGTGGGGTTGCAAAGAATCGGACAGGACTGAGCAATTAACAAACAGTATATAACGTAAATATGTTATATATATGTTGACAGAACTTGATAGAACTCTGTATGTGTTACTAGAATACATAGACTGGGGCTTCCTTGGTGGTCCAGTGGTTAAGAATCCGCCTGCTAATGCAGGAGATATAAGACATGCAATTTTGAGCTCTGGATCAGGAAGATCCCTTGGAGGAGGAAATGGCAAACCACTATAGTATTCTTAACTGGAAAATTCCATAGGCAGAGGAGCCTGGAGGGCTACAGTCCATAGGGCTACAGTCCATACAGTCACAAAGAGTCAGACACGACTGAACACACACGCGCATGCACAGCATTTATGGATTCCTTTGAAAAACCAAAGCCTTAGACAAGGTCTCTCATCACAGCTTCCCAGTAAATGATGGCTGAGTTCAGAGGGGTAGCAAAGACATGCAGAAGGCATGCCACATGAGCACATCACATTTCTGGAAAAGCAGGAAAAATTATTTGCCTCATTGTTACCAAAGCAATAAGTGACTACACTCTGTGAACTGACCATATGTCCATGAATTAGGCCACCTCATTCTTTACATGCTATTGAGTCTCTTATCACAGAGTCACAGATACATCGGCAAATACATCAGCATTCATGCAAGAAAAAAAGTCCTATTCTTTGTTGAACATAATGAACTCTACAAGATACAGTGTGCACCACTATACTTAAAATGGATAAAAAATAAAATAACCAACAAGGAGCAAGTGTATATCACTGGGAACCCTGCTCATTGTTAAGTGGCAATCTGGATGGAAGGGGAGTTTGGGGGAGAATGGTTACATCTGTCGTTATGCTACGCACCTGAAACTATCACAATGTAGTTAATCAACTATAATATAAAATTGAAAGTTTTTTTAAACAGATACAGCGTGCCAACTCCATAATGTCCACTAAAAATAGTCTATTATTATTATTACTATTACGATTATTATTTCCCTTGTTACATAAAAGTTTACTAGGTGAGTAAATCAAACTGGTCTCTTTGTTTGCTTCTTCGGTCATTGATTCATTCAACAAACACTTTCTGAGTCTCATCTCTTTTTCCAGGCACCATTTTGAAAGCTGGACAGCTATTCTGAATCTCTTTCCATCTCATCCGCACAACAGTCACTACCCAACGGCCTGGTTTTCCTAAAAAACCAAAACGAAATGAAATAAATCTGCATCCACGCTGTCCCGTGGGAGGTGGAAGATGCAGAGTCAAAGTTCACATCGGTCTCAGGAGTTCCAAATTCCCAAGGGCAGAATCGCAGCAGAGCAAGCTCGATGAGTATCTGGAGCACAGCAAGCCTGGTGGCCTTCCTCAGTGACTCGTGTTTGGAACATTAGTCTCCCAACTCTGTTCCCGGGGCACGGAGATGCACTGGGGGCTGGGAGGGGTCTGGCTCCCGGGGTTTGGAATAAGACCTAATTCTCTTATCTGTTATGAGTCCCCATCCTCTAATTTCACTACAGCACATAATAGAACAGGATGGCTGTTTCCTTCAGCTTTCAAGGTTACCAGGGTTTTAGAGGGATTGTTTAAATATACTTCTTTAATTAAGGAAAACATTCTAAATCAAAACCAGAGTTATAGTTAACAAACTTGTATTTTCAGAGGCTCTTTTTGGAGGGATTCAGTGTTAATTAACTTTTTTTTTTTCATTGAAAAGAATCATACAAGCATGTTGGTAAATATTTCAACATAACAAAGGCAGAAACACAAAGTTTCACTGCAGACTTCTCCCCCCAGACTTCTCCCCAGGTCAGTGCCCATTTTCTAGGAGATTAACACATTTAGAAAAGTAGATCTTTGGAGACTTCCTTGTGGTCCAGTGCTCAAGACTTCACTTTCCAATGCAGGGGGTGCAAGTTCAATCCCTGGTGGGGGAGCTAGGATCCCACATGCCTTGTGGCCAAAAAAACAAAAAGATGAAACAGAAGCAATACTGCAACAAACTCAATAAAGACTTTATTAAAAAAAAATAAAGAAGTATAGATCTTTTTAAAATACCAATGGCAACATACTGTATACACTTTTACGCATCTTATCTGTCATTTCAGTTCAGTCACTCAGTTGTGTCTGACTCTTTGCAATAATGTATCTTTTCATGCATCTATATCAGTGTTTATATTCCCACTTCCTTCTATGTACTACTTCAATGTGTAGATTTATTTGAATAAAATTTAACTGCCTGTTGGCCATCTGATGGTCTTATAGGAGGTGTCCAATCTTTGCTACTTACAACCAGCACTTCAGAGAATTTCCATACACTCACAGCTTTGTAGACACAGACAAGCAGGTCTACAGTAACAGTTCTTAAAAAAGAAATTGCCAAGTCAAAAAAGATGTCCATGTTCAATTTTGATAGAACGTGCTAAATTACCACTCAAAGAGATTCTACCAATTTGCACATTCACTGAGAATGTGTTAATGTGCCTTTTGATCACTACAGATCTAATACAAACAATACTTCATTAAGTTTGAGTTTCACTGAATATTTTTCATATACCTATAACTTTTTTTTTTTTTTGCTAAATATCTGTTCAAATCCTTTGTCTACTTCTCTGTTGTTTTCTTGGTCTTGGAAGACTCTTGAGAGTCCCTTGCACAGCAAGGAGACCAAATCAGTCAATCCTAAAGGAAATCAACTCTGAATATTCCTAAGAACTGATGCTAAAGCTGAAGCTCCAATACTTGGGCCACCTAATGCAAAGAGCTAACTCACTAGAAAAGACTCTGATGCTGGGAAAGATTGAGGGCAGGCAGGGAAGGGGGCAACAGAAGATGAGATGGTTGGATGGCATCACTGACTCAATGGACATGAGTTTGAGCAAACTCTTGGAGATAGTGAAGGACAGGGAAGCCTGGTGTGCTGCAGTCCATGGAGTCGCAGAGTTAGACATGACTTAGCGATTGAACAACAATAAGAACATGTTATTAGTAAGGAAGTTAGTCCCTTGATCCATCAGGAACTCATTTTAGTGCAAGAAGTTAATGAAAGAGGGATCTTCCTTTATCTTTTCTCTGTATGGGTTTTACCAGCATGTGGTTTATTAAATGATTCCCTCAGTACTTGATTTAAAATGCCATCTTCAATATGCACTAAATTCGCCTTTTTATGTTTATTTTTGGCCTCTCCACTTACTTTCATCGATCTGTCTGATCTGTCTTCACATGAGCCAGTACCCAAATGTTTTACACACAATAGCTTATGACATTTTAATATCTGATAGAGCTATTTCCTTCTTATTATCCCCATTTTTTCGGGAGTATTTTGATGCCTATTTCAACAAGAATCATTTCTGTCAGCACATCTTCAAAGATGGCCTTTCAGCTTCCAAGAAAAAAGAAAAATGTGCTTTTGTAATATTCCTCTCTGAAACTGAAGTGCATACACGTCAATCAATTAAGACAGGTGATGGCCACAGCAGAAGTTATCTCTTGCAAAGATAACATGCATGTGTGTTAGCATTAGGGTGACAGCTGGATTCGAACACAACACTGGCTGCTTCAAAAAACAGGTTTTCGAGGACAGTGATAACCTTCCAGGGATTTGTGGTTTGCCTTGAAAGTATTCCAATTCTTTGGGAACTGCCTTGGGTCCACGTGTCCAATGGATTACAGTGGTGTGGTCCAATCAGACTGATGGGCTCGGGAATTTTCCCAGAGCAGCAAGAAAAGACTATCCCTCCACCTCAAAATATCCTCACCAGCACGTGCGTTGTCATATAGGACCCTTTGTGACCCCTTTTTGGGACCCCTTAGACCGTAGCCCTCTGGGGTCCTCTGTCCATGGGATTTTTTTTCAGGCAAGAATACTGGAGTGGGTTGCCATTTTCCTCTTCCAGGTGATCTTCCCCATCCAAGGATCAAACCCAGGCTTCCTGTATTGGCAGGAGGATTCTTTACCCACTGAGAAATCAGGGACACCTGACCTAACCAGAGCCTTTTTTTTTTCTTTTCATTTTTATCTTTACTTTTTTAAAAAAGCAGTAAGAACACTTAACTTGATATCTACTCCATTAACATATTTTTAAGTGCACAATACTGTATTGGATTTATTCTATTTAAAAAGACTCTATTTCCAAATAAAGTCACATCCACAGGTACTGTGAGGTAGGAATTGAGAGGGACACAATTCAACTCACAGCAAGGTCAGTTCGGTTGGTTCTCTGCAAACTCTAGTGGGCAGCTCTTAATGCAATTTCACCCAAACATGATGGACTATTAAAATTTGTTCTACATGATATTCTCTAACTAGAAAGCATCCAGTGAATAAGTTAGTGCATGGGTCTTTGCTTAAAATTTTAATGTTGAACTAGCACTTTTTAACAAATTAATAAACTTTATTTTTTAGAGCAGTTTTACATCAACAGCAAAACTGAGCAAAAGGAGAGATTGTTCAGGTACTCCTTGCAAGCTCACCACACACACACACACACACACACAAAACCTCTCCATCACTGACATCCCAGAGTACAGTGGATAGACTACAATACCGCCTCATCATCACATCTCTTATTGTGTTTCTGGAGAGAAAAATCAATACACCACATAAAAGAATCTTGTCCAACATAGAGAGTAGACATACAGTTGCCAAGAAGGAGGGAGAAGGGAGTGAGGGATGGGTTTGAGTTTAGGGTCAACAGATGCAAACTATCATATATAAAATGGATAAACAACAAGATCCTACTGCAAGCACAGGGAGCTCTATTCAATATCCTGTGGTAAAACATAATGGAAAAGAATACAAAAATAATATACATACATGTATAAGTGAATCAGTTTGCTGTACAGCAGAAACTAACACAACATTGTAAATCAAATATACTTTCATTAAAAAAAATCTTTTTTCCAAGTCTTCTGTAAATGTCTTATCATACTTCCATAATTTAAAAAGAAAAAAAGAAAAAAAATTCCTATCTGAAAATGGTATAATTTTTCAAGGGTGCTTATGGAGACAAGATGTAGCCTTATTTTATAGGTGAAGACTGAGGCACAGGGAAATTAAGCAAGTTGCTTAAAGCCACATGGCTAATAATGGCTCCAGGAGCCCTACTCTTACTCACTATGTCCTATTGCTCCTTTTTTCTCCCTGTAGGATACCCCCTGGCTAAGTTGACAGTCCATGCCCTCAGCTACCTCCCCTGCCCCTCCAAGGACACATGGGGACTTGGTACATGGATATGCTATCCCACACTATTACAATTGGGCTGACATAAATTTAGACCTGGGCTTACCAAACACTGACGATTGAGTCATTGTGTAATCCACCACTGAGACAACTTCTTTCCAGAAGCTAAATGCTACTTGCTAGCAGAGGTCCTTCTGCCCTTGGAGTTCCTAATGACTTTTCTGGCAAAGTCCTGTCACCCAGCTCAGATTTTCTGCCCCATTGGTGGCAACACAGACACGCAGCTCACCCTGTTTCCACTATTTCTGGCCCTTTTCTTCTTTCCACAGTCCCTCAGGACTACGTTTACATCCTCAGAGGTGGGATTTGGTCTTTCTACATCCTCTTCTCCCCACTCTGGCCCCTGCAGTATAGCAGAATCTATTATCTGCTGGGCCCCCATCTTAGTGGGTTGCAAAGTGGGGGATAAAGAAGGTTTTCAAGAGATTTTTCTCTCACTCTGTAAACCTGGCTTCCCAATGAATCATCTAAGGACAAGAGAATCCCACTTTGGAAATTAGAATCTGAACATTGACCCTTTCTATTTCTCTCTTTAACTTCCATCTGTACCACTCTCCCTCACAACACCATGGGGTGGTTTCAATTCCTCAAACTCCCCCCTGAATTCAACACCTGTCACTTCCCCTCACATTTTGTTGGCTGAAGCAAGTCACGTGACTATACCTACGTTCAAAGCGGGGGTGGGAAAAGTTGATCCTACCTTCTGACTTCCCTGGTGGCTTAGATGGTAAAGCAAGCATCTGCCTACAACACAGGAGACCTGGGTTCGATGCCTGGGTTGGGAATATCTCCTGGAGAGGGAAACAGCAACCCACTCCAGTATTCTTGCCTGGAAAACCCCATGGACAGAGGAACCTGGTAGGCTATAGTCCATGGGGTTGCAAAGAGTCAGACACAACTGTGCGACATTTACTTTACTCTGCACTTAGACATGGGATTGCCTTGAACGAAGAAGAAAGCTATTTTCCCCCCCATGAAAGTATTTCCAAAACTTGTTCAACTTTCTCATTGCACAATGAGAAAACCAAGATTTAAAAGAGATTAGAGGGACTTCCCTGATGGTCCAGTGGTTAAGAATCAGCCTGCCAATGCAGAGGACATGGGTTCAATCCCTGGTCTGGGAAGATTCCACATGCCTCAGAGCAACTAAGCCTGTGCATCACAACTACTGAGTCCGTGTGCCTAGAGCCCATACTCCACAACAAGAGAAGCCAGAGCAATGAGAAGCCATGTGCACCACAACTAGAGTAGCCCCTAATCATTGGAAGTAGAGAAAGCCCAAGCTCAGCAACAAAGACCCAATGCAGCCAAAAACAGACAAATGAAGTTTAAAAAATTTTTAACGTTTAAAAAATATTTTTTTAAGAAGAGATTAGAAAGACTGGCTGTTTCCTTAGAACGCCTGATGAATTATTAGACACACAAAGAAAGGGAAACTTAGGACATGTACTGTCACTTGTAGAGAGTGGCAGTTGCATGACTTTCCTGTTTTTTCTTCCAGGTGCGTGGTATGATTTATTTCTCCACCTCTCCTTGAAGTGAGATCTGGGTTTGTGGCTCTGGCCAATAAAATGTGGGCTGGAGAGACACGCATCACATTTGGTGAGGTTGGAGCGTGCTCGGTGTGATGTCTTCCCCTCCCTGCCAGAGACAGTGAGTGTTCCAGGTGGTGACTTTCCCATCATCCCAGATCCCGACTGAGGACACACCAAAGCAGGGGCACCAGCAGATATGTAGTGTGACAGAGAAATAAAACCAGCTGGCCTCAAAACACTGCAGTCTAGGGGCTGTTTGTTACAGCAGCATAACCCGGACTATACTCTCTTTTAGAGAAATTCTACTCTGACTCCTTTTCCTAGGAACATATAAACTGAAAGCCTGAGTAAGAATCTGTGAATGTTTCTTCAGTTCTGATTAGATAACAAATAAACTGATCAGGCAGTCATTTGAAAGATCTGTTCTTTGGGTGAAAGAGAGAATTTTCCAGATTCAATGGCACTCACTGGGTGAAAAAAGGATAATTCCAGTCTTAAAAAAATTTATTTCATTGACATATAGTTGATTTACAATGTTTTGTTAATTTCTGATATACAGTAAAGTGGCTCAGTTATACTTCTATATACATTCTCTTCTCTTTGAATAGTCTTTTCCATTATGGTTTATCACAGGATACCAAATAGAGTTCCCCATACTCTAGAGTAGCACTTTGCTGTTTATCCATTCTCTGTACACTAGTTTGCAACTGCTAACCCCAAATCCCAACTGATCCCTCTTCCATCTCTTCTCTCTTGGCACCCACAAGTCTGTTCTCTGTATCTGTGAGTCTGTTTCTGTTTCAGAGATAAGTTCACTTGTGTCATATTTTAGATTCCAGATATAAGGGATACATTTCATTTTCGAAACTAATTATTATTTCATTCTCATGTGTTTTTTCATATTTTTATATTTAAAAAATCCTGACAGGGACTTGCCCAGTGGTCCAGTGGTTAAGACTCTGCCTTCCACTCCAGGGGTTGCAGGTTTGAGCCCTTAGTCTGGCAACTAAGTTCCCACATGCTGTAGAGTGTGGTCAAAAAAAAAAAAAATCCTGATAGAGAAACTTGATGTTGAAGCCTTGGGAGCCAAGGGTAAGGATTTAATTCCTCTGCTTTCACTACTGAAAAGTGGGATTTATTCAACAAAGGGAAAGCTTGGTATTCGTCCTCCCTGATTGCACCTCGGAGACTGTTCTTTCCTGTTGCGATCCATGAGGCTCTTGAGTGACAGCAAAGAGGGATCCTCAGCTCACATGTGAACCAGCATCTCTGTTGACACTGCGCGGCGGCCCCTTCCAGCCCACATGCTGCAGGGCTGGTGTTTGTCAGCAGCCAGCTGTTTCACTTTCTACAACACTTAGGTAACAATTTCACAGCCATTACCAGCCTGCAATCACGACTCTGGCTGAAAGCTAAGTGCTAAGCTGGTTGTAAACTACAAAGCCAACCAGGGGAGGTGAACACAGAGGCTCTGATAAACAGGAAGAGACAGCCTGTACATTTTAATGGCTTGATTTAAATCTCCATTCAGCTTTGCTTTCATCACCTCAGTCTACTGGTTTTTAGCAGATAGGGAAGGTTGTCTTGTCCGAAAACAACCCTAAGAGCATCTATCTCTTCTTTCAGTGTGAGCTTGTCTCTCCTTCTGTGAAGGAGGGAGAATTGCATGTAGGGCAAAAGAGAGGGTACAAGACTTGTGAATTAGGTCAGAGAAGATCCGTCGGCTTCCATGGTTTTCCCACGATGCTGAGCCTCTCCTGAGCAGTCTGAAGCTGCCATGCTGTGATGCAGCCCTACTGCTAAGGATGACAGGGCTTTGGAGGACACGCCCAGCTGAGGCCCAGGAATGAGCCAGCATCCACCATCAGGCATGTCTGCAGTGAGACTTAACAGGATTCCCACCATCAATGGTCTTGTCATCTCTTTCAAGCTTTCCTGGTTGAAGCCCCAACTTTCACGGTGTAAGCACCACCTTGGCCAGAGAACTTAGTTGTACTTTATACTCAAAGCCTTTACATAAGATAAAATATACTAGTTTAGTCACTAAGCAAGGCCAAAGACCTTTATTTTCTCCTCAAGAGTCACAGGTAATATTCAGAGCCATCTCCTGGGGGGTGTTTTACAGATACTGAAGGCCCCCCCAGGTGGAAGATGACTTCATGATGACCTATTTGAAGCCATGGTATCAGCTGCTCTACTTCACACAGATCTAAGAACTGGTCTCAAAAAACTGGGAATAGACCATGGAACTAAAAATTAACTGTACTCAAAACAACCAAAGGTGTTTTAACCACCTTCTGGTGGCTCAGTGGTAAAGAATCTGCCTACCAATGCAAGAGACATGGGTTTGATCTGCATGAGGTAGTTTGATCTCTATGGGTTTGATCTCCATGATTCGGGAAGATCCCATATGCCGAGTAGCAACTAAGCATGTACCACAACTACTGAGCCTGTGCTCTAGAGCCCAGGAGCCATGACTACCGAAGCCTGCACACTCTAGAGCCTGTGCTCCAAAACAAGAGAAGCCACTGCAATGAGAAGCCCGAGCACCGCAACTAGAGAGTAGCCTCTGCTTGCCGCAACTAGAGAAAAGCCCGCACAGAGACGAAGACACAGCACAGCCAAAAATAAAATAAATAAATAAATAAAACAACCAAGGTGACATTGGTCAGATCACTGCATTACTGATGTTGAGATGACTATGCTGCTCTCTTCCCTCCCTCTGCCTATACAACGCTTAAACTCCCCTTTAAAAGCTCCTGTTCCCTGAGCAGCAATCGGGGGCTGGTTTTCAGATGGGAATCCACCTTATCCTCCTGTTGCCAGCCTCCACAATAAAGCAAATTTTCCCTCCCTATGAACACAGGTCTCTGAAGAATCGGCTTTCGAGCAGCGGGTGGCTGGACCTGGGTTCCATAACAATGGAGCAGAGACATTTACTCTAGACACACTGCTTCGCAATGCCTGACACACAGAATCCATGAATGAAGAAAATGGGTTTTGTCTGGAGCACTAGATGTGTTATGCAGCAAGAAAAACTAGCACTTGTTGCTCAGTTGTGTCTGTCTCTTTTGCAACCCCATGGACTGTAGCCCTCCAGGCACCTCTGTCCATGGGATTTTCCAGGCAAGAATACTGGAGTGGGTTGCCATTTCCTACTCCAGAGGATCTTCCCAACCCAGGAATAGAACCCATGTCTATTGTGTCTCCTGCATTGGCAGGCGGATTCTGTACCACTGAGCCACCTGGGAAGCCCATGTAGCAAGAGAAAATGCAACAACAATGTTCTGATGCAAAACTGGAAAACCATTGCCTGCCTGTCCTTAGTCTACATTGGAGGCTGGGCTCTACCTGGGAAGGTGGGTTTCTCCCTCGGAAGTCATAAATGGCGGCCCATGGACTGAATTGAGCCTACACATCTCTTGTTTGACATTGTTCTATTCCATTTTGATAATTTGAACCAGTTATTTTCAAATTAAAGCATTTCCTTTAAGAATCCACATCATTGACTTGCCTTGAAACATAGTGTATAACAGTACCTGATCTGCTGCCTTAAACACCAATCAACTGAGGCTACCACCTGAAACGGTACACAAGTCGTCCAGTTTTCCCTGGTGTCCACCATCCCCTAGTGCATCTTCATCCATCAACAATTTTCTTAGGCCCAACCTGAACTAATTCACTCAATTCTGTTGTCGTTTAGTCACTAAGTCATGTCTGACTCCTTTGGCACTCCATGGACTGTAGCCTGCCAGGCTCCCCTGTCCATGGGATTTCCCAGGCAAGAATATTTGAGTGCATTGCCATTTCCTTCTCTAGAGCCACCAGAGAAGCCCAATTCACTCAATTGTATTACTTGTCTGCCTCTTGAAGGCAACCAAGTTCGGGACCCCTGCTTTTGTCCTTGGAACTAACAGAGTCCAACATTGCCTTTGCATCAGTGACCACAGAGTCTAACAGTTTAATTACAGTCCTGTGACATTAAACAACAAAGAGAACTCAGTGTTCTCTGATGTTTTGGTTAAGGTGATGAATACAAAACTGGAAAGAAGAAGTAACACACACGGCCAGAAACAACAGTAAGTCCTCCTCTGATTGAAAAGTTCTTGTTACAGGGATTAGTAGGTTTCTCTCCTGCTCTAAATTCCTTCCCATCAGATTGGAAAAGAGTATGTCTATTGGGGCCTGAGAGTAAATGAACAAACTGTGTTCAGAAATAAACATCACAAAGAAATGAGGAAGGTAAACCTGTGTGTTACATGGAAAACTTCCAACAAAGCCATTTAAGTGTACGAAGATTGGCAATTGAAAGATTCAATTTGCAACGGGAACGTAACCTTGAAATGGTGTTATCTCCCATATTAAATCTTATCTACCTATTTAACCATATGTCTGTCTTTCTACAGAGATGTCTGTCCTACAGACAGAGGGTGAGATGGTTGGATGGCATCACTGACTCCATGGACATGAGTTTGGGTAAACTCCGGGAGTTGGTGATGGACAGGGAGGCCTGGTGTGCTGCAGTCCATGGGGTCGCAAAGAGTCGGATATGACTGAGCAACTGAACTGAACTGTTTTTCTATTTTCTTTCTATGTACCTGTCTACATATCAATCATCTATCTACATATCTATCAATTGTCTATCTACCTACCTACTTAGCTTTTATTTATCTACTTACCTACCTATCAATCATGTATTAATTATCTATCATCTATCTAACTATTGATTATTTATCTATCACCTCTTGTCATTAACTGTTTCCCTTCTAGTTTCATGCATGCTCCTTTAATTGTGTTCTCTTTTCTGAATCAAAAAGCCTGATCCCGGCCCCATCTATTACCACCTTCTCTTCACTATCATCTCTCACATCAGTTCAGTTCAGTTCAGTCGCTCAGTTGTGTCCGACTCTTTGTGACCGAATGAATCACAGCACACCAGCCCTCCCTGTCCATCACCAACTCCTAGAGTTCACTCAAACTCACAAGTCCATCAAGTTGGTGATGTCATCCAGCCATCTCATCCTCTGTTGTCCCCTCCTCCTCCTGCCCCCAATCCCTCCCAGCATCAGAGTCTTTTCCAATGAGTCAACTCTTCGCATGAGGTGGCCAAAGTATTGGAGTTTCAGCTTTAGCATCAGTCCTTCCAATGAACACCCAGAACTTATCTCCTTTAGGATGGACTGGTTGGATCTCCTTGAAGTCCAAGGGACTCTCAAGAGTCTTCTCCAACACCACAGTTCAAAAGCATCAATTCTTCGGCGCTCAGCTTTCTTCATAGTCCAACTCTCACATCCATACATGACCACTGGAAAAACCATAGCCTTGACTAGACAGACCTTTGATGGCAAAGTAATGTCTCCACTTTTGAATACGCTATCTAGGTTGGTCATAACTTTCCTTCCAAGGAATAAGCGTCTTTTAATTTCATGGCTGCAGTCACCATCTGCAGTGATTTTGGAGCCCAAAAAAATAAAGTCTGACACTGTTTCCACTGTTTCCCCATCTATTTCCCATGAAGTGATGGGACCAGATGCCATGATCTTCGTTTTCTGAATGTTGAGCTTTAAGCCAACTTTTTCACTCTCTTCTTTCACTTTCATTACTTTTAGTTCCTCTTCACTTTCACAACGATATGCCATAAGGGTGGTATCATCTGCATATCTGAGGTTATTGATATTTCTCCTGGCAATCTTGATTCCAGCTTGTGTTTCTTCCAGCCCAGCATTTCTCATGATGTACTCTGCATATAAGTTAAATAAGCAGGGTGACAGTATACAGCCTTGACGTACTCCTTTTCCTATTTGGAACCAGTCTGTTGTTCCATGTCCAGTTCTAACTGTTGCTTCCTGACCTGCATATAGGTTTCTCAAGAGGCAGGTCAGGTGGTCTGGTATTCCCATCTCTTTCAGAATTTTCCACAGTTTATTGTGATCCACACAGTCAAAGGCTTTGGCATAGTCAATAAAGCAGAAATAGATGTTTTTCTGGAACTCTCTTGCTTTTTTGATGATCCAGCAGATGTCGGCAATTTGATCCCTTACATAGAGACCTATAAAATGTGACCACGCACTGAATTTGACATTCCCCACCAAGTAACTCTCCTTTTATGAGGAAGAGAAATCTGGAGACCTGTATCCAGGGGGAATCCAACCAGCTTCCCTGTAGGAGGCAGACTGTAAGGCTTATGGTGCTTAAGATGGTAGTACCTGAGTTCAACTTCCTAAAATTTTTCAACGATATGCACTCAAGCTAGATCAGACCCTCAAGTCACCAAGCCTGTGATTTTGAGATATTGATGGTCTGATCTCTGGCGCTTTCTCCCTATTCCTGATGAAGTCCCAGTCACTTGAATAACCTTTCTTCTAGCCCTACTGTGACTTAAAGCATCCAATTTTCCAGTGTATCCTCCCCAGCTATTTTGCTGTCTCTCTCTGTCCTTCCAAGACACCAAATATCCTGCCAATTCTTAGGTTGCTAGTGAAAACATGCCAACAGGAACTGCACCACGTCACTAAACCCATCACAGTGTCTTCTTGTCCCCAACTTGGAAAGAGAACCTGTTTATACAGAACTTAAACCCATTGTTTACTGGAGTTTGACAGCCCCATGGCATTGATAGAGAGCTGGGAGGGTATCAGCCAGATTGGATGCATAAGAAAATATTAACCTATCATAGAGCACATTTGAATTTGAGGATGCCTTAATGAAAAGGTGGATCTGTTCTAGGCAGTATCTTTCAAAGAACAAGCTGCCAGGTGGCATGACCTGGGTTTGCAGCCACAGAATTAAGCCTGGGTTGACCCCTTAGTAATTGATGACTTGAGAAGTGTTCATTGTTTACTGTGCAGAATATGTGTGAAATATATACACAAAAAAGCTAGAGAAACAAAAGACATTTATTTTAAAGTCATTGATCTAAAAAGGATATTAGATCATCATCAGAAGATTTTTTGGGCCTTTGAAAATGTATTTTGCCTTTCATATTTTATTTCTACTGGAAAATAATTAGCAGAAGAACGTGGTTCTCATAATCTGACAGTGCCTAGGACTTTTAAGGTTCTTAATGTGATTCTGCTAATCTATGTCATATCTCCCCTAGAATCTGAATACAGTGAAAACAAAAGAAGAATAAAGAAAATAAACTTATGATATAGATTTAAGTGAGCAGACTTTCTGACATTACAGTTTTACTTGATATGTTCCTCCCTGTAGATACTATAGATGAATGTATAGATATGTATCAGAAGGCTGGGCATATATGTCAAAACTGAGTAGTGACATCTTGGGCAATTGGGTTACAAGTGATTTACATATTGTGCTTTGTACTTCCTCCATAAAGACACTGGTTTTCTCTCATGAATATTCATGAATTATGAATGAAGGCAAAGTTTAGAGGATGTCGCAGGGAGTTTAACATTTCCTTTCTGCCTTCATTACTTGCATATATAACTGACTTGAATACAGCCTTGAGGAATGTGCAGGGCAATGGGAAAAACATTCACTTGTTTTCTGAGCTGTTCATCCTTGAATTTAAACACCTGCAGCAGTCCACACCCCCACCAACCCCATCACTGGCCCATGTATCAAAGTGAGAGGAGGAAGTGGTATCTCTATCTAGACCACCACTTCTGCCAACACCAAACCACCTGGCACCCAGATCCTCACTGGGTTGAAAGAAGTCTCTGAAACTCCACCCCATCAGTCCAAGTTGAGCCAAATCCCAACATATCCTTCATTACAATGGAGATGCCTCTCACTGCACTTCCTCTGGCAATGGAATGGAGCTTTATCTTCCACAGGTGCTGAAGTGAGAAGGACAGGGTTGTCTCTGTAGAGGTTAAAAATTGCTGAACATACCTCAAGTGCTTACCCTTCTTTTACAGCAGTGAATGTAAATAATTTCACAATTTTACTTGGCCCTTTTTTGCTAGTTTTTAAAGTTTTTTTTTTAATGGTTATTGCAGTTGACTTACACTGTTGTTAGTTTCTTCTGTACAGCAAAGTGAGTCAATTAAACATGTACTTACTTGTATGGCTCTTTTTTCCATCTGATAGCCCATAACTATTCGCCTGGCGTGCACAGACCCTGAAAATGCACTATTCAAAAAGTTAGTTAGCTCTTGGTCCTGTGAATCTATTTAAATTTAAAATTGTAGAGACTGGCACTTCCCCAGAGGTACATTGGTTAGCACTCTGAGCTTTCTCTGCCAACAGAGCCCAGGTTCCATCTCTGATTGGGGAAACTAAGATTCCTGCAAGCTGCATGGAGTGGCCAAAAAAAAAAAAAAAGTAAAGATAAGATAAATTCAGTTCCTCAGGGGCATAACCATAATTTGAGAACATAACACATGCAGATAGGCACTACTCTGTAAGCTAGGATAGGTAGAGAACATACCCATGTCATAGAAAATGTCGTGGGATAGTAATGCTCCAGAATAATTTTTACAAAACAAGGTCTCTGCGGGCACATTTGAAAGGTGGCATTTAAAACTTTCCTTCTCAGCGGCAAAGGTTGAAATTTTCAGTATATTGTAACCATTGGCATTTTAAAATTAAACTGCTATATCAAAGTATTCACCGGAATCTAAATATTGTAGTGATTTGATACCTCCCATTATTTGTTTTAAAAAAGCACACAGACCACCTGTTCTTTACCAGGCTTGAATTTTATATTTCTTTTTTCTCTTTTAGTTTGTATATCCATTTTATTTCTTTCACAGAAGTTAACTCTAATGTGTTATGTTTTCGTGCCTGAAAGTTTTTTATTGATTACTCTGTCACACTTCTTTGCAACAGATATATGTATATAAATTCAAATTTATTTTTCCCTGTGTCCACGTCTCTAAATGTGGTTTTTAAAATTCTAGACTGAGATGCATTACAATTATGTTCAGTATACATTTAAGAATATATATATATGTATATATATATTTGAAAGAATAATTATTCAACACAAGACAGTGAAGGATTATCGAGAATGAATTGATTAATAACAGGAAGGGGGTTCTATAGTCAGGAGAGCCCTTCTTATGCTGACGCAGCAAACAACCCTGATGCTTACTGGCTTAGAGTAACAGATTTATTTTTTGCTCAGATCCGCCTGCCAACGCAGCAGACATAAGAGACGGGGGTTCGATCCCTGGTTCAGGAAGATTCCCATGGAGTGGGCCTGGCAACCCACTCCTGTATTCTTGCCTGGAAAATTCCATGGGTAGAGGGACCTGGTGGGCTACAGTCCATAGAGTCACAAAGAGTTGAACACAACTGAAGTGACTTTGCATGCATGCATGCAGACAGGGAAGAATTCAGATTGATGGCGCTTTAGAATTTCTCAGCCAAAGGAAGATAGAACATGAAACATCACCCCATGTTGCATACTTTCTTCTACATGGAAGCGACATACATCAGATTGTCCAAAGCAAGTCACATGACTGCAGCATACTCCATGGGAGCAGAGAAATGCAGGGTTCCTGTGGGTCCCATCAGGGTAGAAGAACTGAAGCAAGTCCAAGTGGAGAGTATTTAATACAAGGAAGCAGAAACTATTGGCAACCTGGAAATAAGGGCTGGAAAGCCCCTTCCAACTATCTCTACCATCTGCTGCAGGAAAATGGATGATTCCCAGTACTAGCTCCCCAGCTTCTGGGAATATCTGGAATCTTCAGAAGCCACACAGGAGAACAACGCCTATTCTCTTCTACTTTCCAAAGCCTCATGCCTCTGCTTGGCAGACTCTAACCCAGCAAGACATGGGGAAAGGACATCTGGAAAGCATAGGTGCAGGTTTCTGCTCTGAGATAAAGAGAAGAATACAGAAGGGGTAGCAATTACAGCAAACGGATAAAGATGTTCTAGTTCAGGAACCTTCTTCCTGAGTTAGCACATGTCAGTGGATGTGTTTCACATCATAGGATGTGTTTCATGAACTGCAAGAATGAGATGGTCAGCTTCCATTCCAGTCCTGCAACTCGACCTCATAGGTGGAGTCCAGGGCACTTTGTGACAGAGATGTCACTCGTGGTTCTCAACTCTTTAGAAGAGAAACACCACATTGTGATTCATCCTCAAAGGGGATGTTTAAAGATCTGACAGTGTGATCAGAGCCCCTTCTACTGCTTTGTTAAAAGCAAAGGATTAGAGATTCTGTGGCTTACAAAGGAATTTGTTATCTAGTCATTAGAGTAATCTGCTTTCTCAAAGGCACTAATATCACTAAACTGTCTACAGCTCCTAAGCCTTTACCCAGTGCAATCCATCCAAGTGAGATCCTAGATGGGTGCATAGAACAAATAAGAAGCTGATGGGTACCTTCATGGTACATCAACTTCAAGAAAGACAATGTATGGAAGTAGAGAACTCAGAAAACAGATTCCATTTTTAAGAGAATGTCTTAAATGTTCTCTTTAAGAGAATGACTTATTTCTATATACTCTTTGAATGGCTTGGCATAACATCAGGCATACATGTACCCCAGGCTGAAGTCCTTTATAATTTAAAACTGTCTTCAAAATTCCAAAAGAAGAATGGAGTTCTGGTAGATGAATAATCACAGACAACCCACCAACACCTAACTGAACACACCAGCTCTTTTTTCTAGAAACTACAAAGATTCTGAGTTTTCTGCACATGTAATATTTTATACATGTTGTGAGGTTAGATGAGGTAATACGTGAGAGAATAGACAGGAAATCTATTTTAATTTTCATTCCTTTTCATCTAACATGCAGAGATTATGATTTAACCTAGAATACTTCTTCCTCCCTAAATCAAAAGTATTTATTAATAGTCTTTCTACTTTGGGTTCAATGTTGGAAGACACCTAGAAAAATGTCAACTAGACAGATTCTTTGATACGAAGCCCACCTAAAAAGACTTCAATTTCTCTATAATATTTTTTGATGTACAAAGAACAAGTATAACCTTGCTTCCTGTCATGTGAATCTAATCTAAAAGATATAAGGAAAGTTTTCATATTGAAAATCTACTGGTAAAATAAGAAAGGACATGAGCATGGCTTCAAGTAACATGAGAAGTGTGAAGTGAGGTGGGGTGTAGGTGGGACGTGAACACCTGAGAGGCCAGAGAAATGTAGAAACATTGATAGAAGGTGCATTTTGCTTCAATATGAAGAGTGTCTGAGCACTCGAAGCTAACTGAAGCTTAAAGAGGCACACTTATAAGTGCAGCCATACGTAAATTTCTAAGAATGAGCCCAGTTCTCCATTGATGAGATCCCAAGGGTTTTATTTGTAAATTAAAAACATTTACTATGCATCATCCGTGTACCTGGCCTTGTTTATTGCTAGGGGTACAGTGGAGCACAAAATAGTTCCAGTTCCTGTTCTCGTGGAGCTTATCAAGTTAATGGGAATGAACAGTCAGGTTAGGGCATGTGATGCTGCAATAACAATTCATGCCTACGAAATAAATGACACAAGGTTATTTCTCATCTGTGCACCTGCTCACCCAGGTCAGTGGGAGAGCCAAGAGAGGCTGTACTATCTGGAATGTTGGCAGACCCCCACTAGAGAAGAAAAGATGGAAACTTTTCACATCAGTTTGCCCTTGCATCCGTGGTGGAGTGACATGTCACTGTCACTTGTCTTTAGTCTGAACAAGCCATAGCATGCCTACCTTCACGGTTATGGGAAAACATAACCCAGTTCTCTTCCTAGAGTAGATATTAGCCTATGGCTGTTGTTGTTTTAGTTGATAAGTTGTGTCTGACTCTTTGTGATACTATGGACTGTAGCCCACCAGGCTCCTCTGTCTATGGGATTGCCCAGGAAAGAATACAGGAGTGGGGTGCCATGTCCTTCTCTAGGGGATTTCCCCAACCCAGGGATGGAACCCGTGTCTCTTCATTGGCAGGCGGATTCTTTACCACTGAGCCACCTGGGAAGTCCCATTAATGGTTGGTAACAATGGCCAATAAAGGAAGACAGATGATAAACACATGATTACATGACAACGGATCATGGTGACTGGACTGAAGAAGTCTCAGGTGTCATGAGAAAGTAAATAAGGGATCTAATTTGGCTGCGTGGGCGCAGGAGGGCTTAGAAAAGCTATCCCATGTTGAAGGTCAGGAAGAGTGGCGGTGAGGAGATACCCCTCGTCCAAGGTAAGGAGCAATGGCTGCACTTTGCTGGAGCAGCCATGAAGAGATACCCCACGCCCAAGGTAAGAGAAACACAAGTAAGATGGTAGGTGTTGCAAGAGGGCATCAGAGGGCAAACACACTGAAACCATACTCACAGAAAACTATTCAGTCTAATCATACTAGGACCACAGCCTTGTCTAACTCAATGAAACTAAGCCATGCCCGTGGGGCAACTCAAGACAGGCGGGTCATGGTGGAGAGATTTGACAGAATGTGGTCCACTGGAGAAGGGAATGGCAAACCACTTCAGTATTCTTGCCTTGAGAACCCCATGAACAGTATGAAAAGGCAAAATGATAGGATACTGAAAGAGGAACTCCCCAGGTCAGTAGGTGCCCAATATGCTACTGGAGATCAGTGGAGAAATAACTCCAGAAAGAATGAAGGGACGGAGCCAAAGCAAAAACAAAACCCAGCTGTGGATGTGACTGGTGATAGAAGCAAGGTCCGATGCTATAAAGAGCAATATTGCATAGGAACCTGGAATGTCAGGTCCATGAATCAAGGCAAATTGGAAGTGGTCAAAAAAGAGATGGCAAGAGTGAATGTTGACATTCTAGGAATCAGCGAACTGAAATGGACTGGAATGGGTTAATTTAACTCAGATGACCATTATATCTACTACTGCGGGCAGGAATCCCTCAGAAGAAATGGAGTGGCCATAATGGCCAACAAGAGTCCAAAATGCAGTACTTGGATGCAATCTCAAAAACAACAGAATGATCTCTGTTCGTTTCCAAGGCAAACCATTCAGTATCACAGTAATCCAAGTCTATGCCCCAACCAGTAACGCTGAGGAAGCTGAAGTTGAACGGTTCTATGAAGACCTACAAGACCTTTTAGAACTAACACCCAAAAAAGATGTCCTTTTCATTATAGGGGACTGGAATGCAAAAGTAGGAAGTCAAGAAACACCTGGAGTAACAGGCAAATTTGGCCTTGGAATACGGAATGAAGCAGGGCAAAGACTAATAGAGTTTTGCCAAGAAAATGCACTGGTCATAACAAACACCCTCTTCCAACAACACAAGAGAAGACTCTACACATGGACATCACCAGATGGTCAACACTGAAATCATATTGATTATATTCTTTGCAGCCAAAGATGGAGAAGCTCTATACAGTCAGCAAAAACAAGACTAAGAGCTGACTGTGGCTCAGATCATGAACTCCTTATTGCCAAATTCAGACTTAAATTGAAGAAAGTGGGGAAAACCACTAGACCATTCAGGTATGACCTAAATCAAATCCCTTATGATTATACAGTGGAAGTGAGAAATAGATTTAAGGGCCTAGATCTGATAGATAGAGTGCCTGATGATCTATGGAATGAGGTTCGTGACATAGTACAGGAGACAGGGATCAAGACCATTCCCATAGAAAAGAAATGAAAAAGCAAAATGGCTGTCTGGGGAGGCCTTACAAATAGCTGTGAAAAGAAGAGAAGCGAAAAGCAAAGAAGAAACGGAAAGATATAAACATCTGAATGCAGAGTTCCAAAGAATAGGAAGAAGGGATAAGAAAGCCTTCTTCAGCGATCAAGGCAAAGAAATGGAGGAAAACAACAGAATGGGAAAGACTAGAGATCTCTTCAAGAAAATCAGAGATACCAAAGGAACATTTCATGCAAAGATGAGCTCGATAAATGACAGAAATGGTATGGACCTAACAGAAGCAGAAGATATTAAGAAGAGATGGCAAGAATACACAGAAGAACTGTACAAAAAAGATCTTCACGACCCAGATAATCACGATGGTGTGATCACTGACCTAGAGCCAGACATCCTGGAAAGTTAAGTCAAGTGGGCCTTAGAAAGCATCACTACGAACAAAGCTAGTGGACGTGATGGAATTCCAGTTGAGCTATTCCAAATTCTGAAAGATGATGCTGTGAAAGTGCTGCACTCAATATGCCAGCAAATCTGGAAAACTCAGCAGGGGCCACAGGACTAGAAAAGGTCAGTTTTCATTCCAATCCCAAAGAAAGGCAACGCCAAAGAATGCTCAAACTACCCCACAATTGCACTCATCTCACACACTAGTAAAAGAATGCTCAAAATTCTCCAAGCCAGGCTTCAGCAATATGTGAACCGTGAACTTCTTGATGTTCAAGCTGGTTTTAGAAAAGGCAGAGGAACCAGAGATCAAATTGCCAACATCTACTGGATCATGGAAAAAGCAAGAGAGTTCCAGAAAAACATCTATTTCTGCTTTATTGACCATGACAAAGCCTTTGAATGTGTGGATCACAATAAACTGTGGAAAATTCTGAAAGAGATGGGAATACCAGACCACTTGACCTGCCTCTTGAGAAATTTGTATGCAGGTCAGGAAGCAACAGTTAGAACTGGACATGGGAACAACAGACTGGTTCCAAATAGGAAAAGAAGTACGTCAAGGCTGTATATTGTCACCCTGCTTATTTAACTTGTATGCAGAGTACATCATGAGAAACTCTGGACTGGAAGAAACACAAGCTGGAATCAAGTTTGCCGGGAGAAATATCAATAACCTCAGATATGCAGATGACACCACCCTTATGGCAGAAAGCGAAGAGGAACTAAAAAGCCTCTTGATGAAAGTGAAAGAGGAGAGTGAAAAAGTTGGCTTAAAACTCAACATTCAGAAAATGAGATCATGGCATCTGGTCCCACCACTTCATGGGAAATAGATGGGGAAACAGTGGAAACAGTGTCAAATTTATTTTTCTGGGCTCCAAAGTCACTACAGATGGTGACTACAGCCATGAAATTAAAAGATGCTTACTCCTTGGAAGGAATTTATGACCAACCTAGATAACATATTCAAAAGCAGAGACATTACTTTGCCCACAAAGGTTCATCTAGTCAAGGCTGTGATTTTTCCTGTGGTCATGTATGGATGTGAGAGTTGAACTGTGAAGAAGACTGAGCACCGAAGAATTGATGCTTTTGAACTGTGGTGTTGGAAAAGACTCTTGAGAGTCCCTTGGACTGCAAGGAGATCCAACTAGTCCATTCTGAAGGAGATCAGCCCTGGGATTTCTTTGGAAGGAATGATGCTGAAGCTGAAACTCCAGTTCTTTGGCCACCTCATGCAAAGAGTTGACTCATTGGAAAAGACTCTGATGCTGGGAGGGATTGGGAGCAGGAAGAGAAGGGGACGACAGAGGATGAGATGGCTGAATGGCATCACTGACTCGATGGACGTGAGTCTGAGTGAACTCCGGGAGTTGGTGATGCACAGGGAGGCCTGGTGTGCTGCGATTCATGGGGTCGCAAAGAGTCGGGCATGACTGAGCGACTGATGATCTGACAATTGATGTTGAAGGATTCAGATAATGCTTCTCTGAGGGATTGAAAAAGGGCAAGTTAAGAACCTAAAAATTCTGTCCCATTTTGAGAGTCAATTCTGATTCTAACTAGGCAATGTAAAGTGAAAGTCACTCAGTCATGTCTGACTCTTTGTGACCCCATGGACTATACAGTTCTTGGAATTCTCCAGGCCAGAATACTGGAGTGGGTAGCCTTTCCCTTCTCCAGGGGATCATCCCAACCCAGTGATCGAACCCAGGTCTCCCGCACTGCAGGCGGATTCTTTATCCGCTGAGCCACAAGGGAAGCCCAAGAATACTGGAGTGGGTAGCCTTTCCCTTCTCCAGCAGATCTTCCCAACCCAGGAATTAAACTGGGGTCTTCTGCATTGCAGGCGGATTCTTCATCACCTGAGCTAATCAGGGAAGCCCCAACTAGGCGATAGCTATGCCTAATTCAAAATAATTAGGCAAAATAAACAACTCCAAATCATTCATCTAACCAATGTCTGAGCACCTACTATGTGAAGTTCATTTCCGAAGACCATGTGTGAAAGCCTGTGTGTCTCTTCTCTACCTGTGCTGCTATTCACCAGGGACAGTGAGCATGGCTAGTTTCTCCAGAACTAATCTCATTTATGGAACACTAGGCATGCAATCAGTGCTGTTCTTCATAGAAGTAGGCTCAGAGTTGCTTCATGTCACACTAATAGTCTCAGTGATTGAAAATCTGCAGCAGACAAGAACTAGGAGTCCCCGAGATACTGCTGGAGTTAGAATAATTTATGGAGAGCAGTCTAGCACAACATAAGCTATTTAGAGCTGCATAATATACCCGAAAACTCTTATTAAGGGCTGTGGTTTTCAACCCTAGGAGACAGAAACCAGTTATCATTATGCATCACCATGAAAGCAGATTAAAATTAAATCAATTTGTTTATCTCTGGGTTCTCTGCACAATTAACAGTTCAGAAAGAAAAGCATTCTGTCCAGATACGAGGACAACCCTCATTCAAATAGAGATATTAAAAATATAAATCTCGGGAGGTTTCAGGGCTAAATTCAGTTATGAAAAGGGCAGAAAACTAGTTTATGAATGATTTGTACTATGAGATAGAGCTGGAATTCTTGGACACTATCCACTTGGATTAATGGTAGGTAAAAGTTTTCTATATATAATGATTACAGTAATATATAATAATTCAGAATATAAGTAGATTTCTTTCTAGAAATAGAAAAACCACTTTATTTTGATGGCTTTATACATATACATATACACACATATTTCTTGAAAAATGTTTTACAGTGAAATATTGAAACTTTGGTAGAATAATCTATGTATTTATTAATAAATTCATAAAGTTTATGGAGGACTTTGGCTTCAACTGGGCTTCCCTGGTGGCTCAGATAGTAAAGAATCTGCCTGCAATGCAGGAGATCTTGGTTCAATCCCTGGTTGGGAAGATCTCCTGGAGAAAGGAATGGGTACCCACTCCAGTATTCTTGCGTGGATAATTCCATGGACAGAGGAGCCTGGCGGGCTACAGTCCATTGGATCACAAAGAGTCAGACATGACTGAGTGAATAAAACCTTGGCTTCAACTACCAAGGATTTCCTCCCTCTGAGTGTGGATAATCTTTTATAGCTTGATTTCAATTGGACAGTCCAAGTCCAGGTAATTCTTGGATTCCCAAATCATGTGTTTGAAAGATGACATTGAATTTAGCAATTTTTCCATGGTAGAATGTAATAGGTTGAGAGCATAATATACTCTCAGTCAGAAAGCTAATGCTGCTTCAGACCAATTAACCCAGTTCAAAGAGCGCTTCCTACTAGCCAGAAACCCTACTTTTCATCAAATGAGTTAAGAAATCTTTCATAGACAGGTAGCCAGATGACAAAGAATAGATTAGACCAGAGAGGCTGTGAGCAGGCCCTGAGTCCCCCAGACCTCTTGGAATCTCATGGAATAGTAGATACATCCCCATCCTCGTAGAAGGAAGACCCAGATTCCAGCTCAAGAACAGGCACTCACCAGCCCTGTTTTCTTGGACAATGAATGTGACAGTCTTCCTGACCCTGAACTTCCTCTTTTGAGATAACCCGACTGGGTTATCCCAAATTAGTCTCAAGAATCAGCAAAGCCTATGTGTGTATAAGATCTCAACCACTGCATCCTCTGCTATTCCCCAAGGTACCCCATGCTCCCATCTGGGTGTTTAAATGCCCATGCTCTTCCCTGGTATAGAACCGGGGTCCTTAATTCCCAGGCCACAGACTAGTTACTAGTCTGTGGCTTGTTATAAACCAGGGCACACAGCAGGAGGTGGGCTCCAGGCAAGCCAGAGAAGCTTCACCTATATTTACAGCTGCTCCCCCTTGCTTGCATTACCACCTGAGCCCTGCCTTCCATTCAGTCAGTGGCAGCATTAGGACTGGGAACACTACTGTGAACTACAAATGCAAGGTATCTAGGGTGTAAGCTCTTTTTGAGAAGCATCCCCAAACCATCCCCCATCACACAACATCTGTGGAAAAACTGTCTTCCATGAAACCAGTCTCTGGTGCCAAAAAGGTTGGGGACCTTGTCTACAAGGTACTTCAACCGTTTTCCTCATCTGGATAAATCTCATGCTTCCTTTGTGACCTCCTTTATAGCAAGTCCTCTAGTGAAGTCATCCCTGATTTATTCTTCTTTGACCAAGTCCTATAAACTTCCCTGTTCTCCACAAGTACTTCTATTAGGCATCTACTGCCTTGCATGTAATTGACATGCAATCAATGTGTCATTTATCATACTAAGTAGCAAACTTCTCTATGTACTTCTCATCAAGATTGCCCTAGCCTCTAACAGAACCGTAGGCATAGGAGGTGCTCAGTTAACAGGGTGACTTATCGTATGGATTAATTATTTCAGAGGGTGCTTTCATTTACTGAAGATATAAAACTAAGATGCTAAAATTACACAATAAAGAATAACCACAAGCTATAATGTCCCAAAATAACATTTAAACAGACAGTATTTCTCTGTCTTCTCCAATCCTCTGTTCATCTTCACAAAAATTCCAAGACCTTGTTCAAGGACCACGGTGACATAAATGTCTACTTTCCTTAAGATGGTAACATAAAGGTCCACTTTTTCAGAAGGCACACAGCTTTGCTTTACTGTTTTATATATTTTTGATCCTGAGTGCTTTTGATCCTGTGCATAGTTGAAGATATTTATGGATATTTTCCCCCATCCTTCTTTCTTTTACCCCTCCCCACTTAACCCTTCTTGAGGGGTAGAAGGATAACAACCCAATTCTGCTACAGAGACCCAGAATTGGTCAGCAGAACAGAACAGTTAAATTATGAGGAATGTTACAAAAGAGATGTTCATTTTTCTGGTAGGTATCTCATTCTGTAAAATCTGAAGGACCTAAAGCCCTCTTCCTGGTCTGTATGTCACAGAGCAACTAAGGTTGTCCTTTCAGAATGAATTCCTGGAGACCTTGGGAGAAGAACAGCCTGACTGGGAAAAGATATAAGACTGTCAAGGAGGAAAGAGAGAAGGTTAACCTTATCTGAATGCCCATCTGAGATGATGTCTTGTATCCGGGGAGTGGTAATCAAAGTATTTTTTTTTTTAACAATTGGTATATTACTAAACCTGTCAGGACAGCCATGAATTCTTTCAGTTGCCCTGACTTGGGATGGTGTGGAGTGTAAAAGGAAATGACTAAAGAAAGAATCAAACCCTTGGCTGATCTGATATGAGGTAAGTGGTGTCTATTTCTGAAGACAGACGATAGGTACTTTTACACACTGGTAGTATTTCAGGTAGACGGACAGAGTTAACAGATCAAAAGGAACACAGTACAACAGCCCAAGGCATTTCACAGGATTTCACTTGTTTCTCCCAGAGAATCTGGTCTATGCAACAATTTAGTGATGATCTACTCAACCTGCCTTATTTTTTAGACAAGAAGACAGAAACAAGAAGTTGAACAACAGCCCAAAGTCAAAACTGCTGATCAGTGGCAGTGCTGGCCTTAGAATTCTATTCTCCTTGACTTGTTGAATTTATTGAAATAGAAGCAGGCATTCTTCTGATGGGTCATGTGACACAGCTGCAGTGTGGTTATAGGATCTGACAAAGTTGACAGACTAAAAGGAACATGAACCAACAGCCTGGTGCCTTCTGGCAGGACAGGGCTTGAATCATCTGGACCAAGGTCGTCTTCATGATCCTTAGGAACTTTGTGGACAAAGGGTCCCATGACCTTCCTGGACAGTTGTCTGAAGCATCTGCTATTTTATTTAATATTTATTTATTTGGCTATGATGGCTCTTATTTGCAGCACTCAGGATGATGAATCTTATAGTTGCGATGTGCAAACTCAGTTGCCGCATGTGGGATCTTGGCTTCCTGACCAACAACTGAACCTGTGTCCCCTGCATTGGGAGCACGGAGTCAGCCCCTGGGCCACTAGGGAAGTCTTGCATCTGCTATTTTTGTCACTCTGCTTTCTTTTACTCTGACTCAGATGGTAAAGAATCTGCCTGCAGTGTGGGAGACTCAGGTTCAAACCCTGGGTCAGGAAGATCCCCTGGAGAAGGGAATGTCAACCCACTCCAGTATTCTTGCCTGGAGAACTCCATAGACAGAGGAGCCTGGTAGGCTACAGTCCATGAGATAGCAAAGAATCGGACACCACTAAGCAACTAACACTTTTGTTGAAACAGTACATTTTTGTCTCTCCAGACAATATTTCCCTGTGACTTAGCGGAAATGACCCATGTCTCAGTTGTAACCAGGGTTCTTGATGGCTGACCTCTGTGATTCTCAAAGTACAGCCTGGGAACCCCCGGGGAATCCTTCAAATGTTTTCAGGCACTCTAAAAAGGCAGAACTATATCCATAATGAAACTAAGATGCGACCCACTTTTTTTCTAAGTTGTCATTTGTAATAATGTTGCAAAAGCAATGCTGGATAAAACTGCTGTCACCTCAGCATAAACCAAGGCAATGAAATCGGCCTGTACTCCTAATAATGCTATTATTCACGGTAACACACTCAAAGTAAAATGCCAATTTTACTGGAGGATGTCCTTGATGGAACAGTAAAAATGACTGTTTTTATTAAATGTGTCTTTGAATACATGTCTTTTTTAAATATTCTGTGTGACAAATATATACAAACTTATATCTCTCTTTTTAAAAATTTTTGGCCCTACCAACACAAGTGGGATCTTAGTTCCCTGACCAGGGATCAGACCTGTTCCCCCTGCATTGGAAACATGGAGTCTTAATCACTGGATCACCAGGGAAGTTCTATAGATACATATAAACTTCTACTACATACTGAGTTCTTATGGTCTTCTTGAGGAAACATGCATACTATTCTTTGAGCTGTGAGTTAAGCTGGCTACTTTTTTTTTATGGAATACCATTTTTTAAAAAAAAACAACTAACAAGCTATGGGTATTCAGTTTGGGTATTTCACAAACAAATATGACAAATTGAGATTGCCACTTCAAGAAAAACATCTAACAGTACTTGTTACCAGTGAGCCATTGACAGTTTTCTAGCAAAAAGTGGATTTTGGAAAACTGGTATCTGCCACTGTGATTCTGAAGTGTCACAGTGGGTATAGGCTTTTTCTGATGTTTAAAAGAAGATGTGAATTTTTAATGCTGTGCAATAAATCGGTCAGCATTTGAAAGTTGTACATAACCAGTGAATCAGTATTTTCTAAATAACCAATGCATGATTTTACAATTCATGAGTGGTTTTTGAACCACTCAAAAGTTTTAGTATCCACATTGCAACTAAGAAACTATATGACAAGTTTTGGTGTAGTATTAAAAACACACACACATATACACACACAATGATCTGAAAGATTATTAAAAATTCCTCTCTTTTCCAACTACATCCACATGAGGCCAAACTCTATTTTTATGTCAATAAAAACAATGTTGTCACCACAGCTTGAATTCAGAAGCATATATAAGAACCCAGCTCTTATTTGTCAAGTCAGATGTTTAAAAAAATTGACAAAAATGTAAGAGTGCTGCCTTTCCCATGAATTTTGTTTGAACACGAAAAGTAGAGTTGCATTTCATAAAAATATACTGTTATGTTCACGTGCATTGGCTTTACAACTGGTTTTTTTTAATAAATTCATAAATACACATTTTTTGCATTTCTCAGTTTTAATTTCTAGTGGGGTAACTATTGATGGGTACAACTTAAATAAACAAATGTTTTTTAGAGTCCTCAATAATTTTAAAAAGTGTAGCCTGAGACCATGAAGTCTGAGAACTTTAAGCCAGTTAATGCATCCAAATGTCTGATCATTGTAGGTGGTTTTAGGGATGAACACGTGACCTGAATAGAACAAAAGTTAAGAAGATGTTCTAAGACCTTTGGAAGAGCAAAAAATTAACTTTATCACCCACAAGGGCTTCCAGGAGGTGGGTGTCTACTATGGGCCCTTCAAGGGAAGAGCAGACAGGAGCTTGGGCGCTCCACACAGCCAAGTCCAAAAGCAAAGTGCTTAAGGATATTGTTTGAAATGCTAAATTGAACCTCCCTAAAGCCTGGCGTGCTGCGATTCATGGGGTCGCAAAGAGTCGGACACGACTGAGCAACTGAACTGAACTGAAAGCCACCCTGTGGGCTTCTCTGGTGGCTCAGACAGTAAACAGTCTGCCTGCAATGCCGGAGACCTGGGTTCGATCCCTGGGTCAGGAAGATCCCCTGGAGAAGGAAATGGCTACCCATTCCAATATTATTGCCTGGAGAATTCCAGGGACAGAGGAGGCTGGTGGGCTACAGTCCATAGGGGTCGCAAAGAGTTGGATCTGACCAAGTGACTAACACTTCCACTTAACAAAGCCACCTTGCACTTGAAGTTTGCGTTTCACAAGTCATATATTCCCTCTGCTGTTAAGTCAGTTTGAGTGTTTTCTGTCACTTGCCACCAGAATCCTAACTTATACAATTGGTTCAAATGATAACATATTATCTGATAGTCAATAATTCACCACACTGACACATCAAACTCCCTTATGCTAGAAGCTGAGGAGAGTCTTATTTCTTGGGAAATGAACATCACCCCAGAGTACTCATGAATCATTATTTTATGACATAATTTTCCCTACTGTTGTGTCTTAGACATCAACTTTGATTGCCTCGATATTATATTTAAATGTATCTGTTGTATTTTAAAATCTCAAATCATATTGTTCTCTTCCCTATGAAGTCCCACTGCACATCTGTGGAAAGGCAGGTCATTTATTAAGAAAATTTGTTTCTAAAAAAAATCTTTCAAACGTATTAAGCAATGCATTAAGCAATAGAAACTTCTTATATTTATTTCATTATTTTATTGTATGTTATATCATGTTAATACCTTCTTACTACTAATATTATATTAGTATAGCATGATATTATTATTTTATTTTTAATCCATCATATGTTTGAAGAGAATCTGATTAATTTTTTTATTGTTCAGTTGATTCAACAGAAAAGAAAACAAAGTAGGTAAAGGTATATCTGTGGACTTCTTTTTAAAAATATTATTGAAGTATAGCTGATTTACAATGTTCTGTTAATTTCTAATGTATAGCAAAATGACTGAGTTATACATATACATATTCTATTTCATATTCTTTCCCAGAATGTTTATCACAGGATACTGAATACAGTTTCATGTGCTATGCAGTAGGACACTGTTGTGTATCCATCCTATATATGCGCTGTGTTCAGTCGCTTCAGTCGTGTCCAACTCTGTGACCCTATAGACTGTAGCCTGTCAGGCTCCTCTGTCCATGAGATTCTCCAGGCAAGAATACTGGAGTGTGTTGCCATGCCCTCCTCTAGAGGATCTTTCTGACCCAGGGATTGAACCCTCGTCTCCTGTATTGTAGGCGGATTCTTTACCTGCTCAGCCATCAGGGAAGCCCCCATCCTATATAGACTAATTTGCATCTGCTCAACCCAAACTCCCAATCCTTCCCTTCCCCACCCATCTGCTTGCCAAACCTGTGGACTTCTACAGTAACTAGTTCTACAGGTCAGAAAGTTCAATATAGTATAAACAGGGATACACTGTCTGCTGCTAAAGCAGTGGTTCCCAAATCCTGGCACACATCAGAATCACACTGAAGGCATCAAATTACTGGCTCCTGCTGTCACAGTCTCTGCCTCAGCAAGGCTGGAGAGTTTGCAAGTCTCCACTGCCACGTGACCCTAGAGTGACTTAGGGTCATCTCACATGACATGGCTAGTTGTGAGATATTAAAGTTCTACCAGTTAGATTTAGAAACACTAGAGGAGTAAGAAGAGTCGAGGTAGGAGAGCATCTTCATTCATAAACAAATTAGTAAGATTTCACACGGATGGTCCTCTGATTACAACATAACAGAGATTATCTGACTTTGATCAATGTACCTATCATGACAGCAGCATTAAAAGCGCAAAAATGGAGGAGTTCCCTGGTGACCTAGTGGTGAGGATTCTGAGCTTTCACAACCATGGCTCAAGTTCAGTTCCTGGATGAAGAACTGAGCTCATGCAAGCCACAGAGTATGGCCAAAAGTAAATAAATAAATAAAAATCAAATGTAAATAAATAAAAGTGCAAAAAATGACCTATTGTATAACATAGGCAACTATACTCAGTATCTTGTAATAATTTATAATGGAAAAGAATCTGAGAAAGATAATACATATATTGTATATAATACATATATATAGCATATAGGAGACTATATATTACATTAGTGTATATAATACAGATATATTATATACATAACTGAATCACATTGTTGCACACATGAAACTAACACAGCATTGTAAATTAACTATATCAATTTGAAAAAAAAAAAACAGATTAAAGTGATCAAAAATATGACTACCACATTGTAAAAAGGATAATGAAATTTTCACAAGTTGTATGATTGCAAACTTTTCTCTATCAAAACATTCTTTAATCTTCTTTTTAAATTTTTCATCCCAATTTTTCAGAAGTTTATTAAACTTTATATTGAACAAAGAAAAAAGTCCAATAAAATCCGAGGTTAAAGGTAAACTTGGACATCTGGGGGCATTTTCCATACTTAGGCACAAGAAAGAGATAATGGTTTTCAGATTGGCATTACAGTACGATGCTTGCCACTGGCCGTAGCACTTAAACAAATGTCACCATCTTCTGGATTTGATCAGTGATTTCAATTGCCGCTAATACTCTCCTGCGTGCTCGATACTATAGGAAGGGCAGGGTGGCAGAGAGATATATATGTATAAAAGAGCTTCTCTTCTGTATGACACTGTAGAGTGAAAAGATTGCAGTATGTAAAATTTTAAATACAGATTTATTTGACTTTCCAAAACTACATTTGTGAAAGGTGTAAGCACAGAATTAAAGTATTGCTCAAGGTTATACAACCTGCCAATTTCCGGAACACGCATCAAAGCTGAACCTGCAGGCTTTGCAAAGGAAGTCAAATGAAGCAACAGCTTCATCTCAGCAAGTGGCACTGGGAGATGACTGCCTGCTGGAAACGGAGACCTGGGACCGACACTCAAGGTCGATTACCACACAGTTGCTGCTATCATATAGGGAAGAGGAAGCCTTTTATTTTCATGGTTGCATTTTTGTGGGAGGTAGATGAAACCGTACACTGAGCGTTTTTAATTAAAGTGGACATAGCTAACGACAGCTTGTCATCCCCGTAAGGCAGTTGTGTGTGTTTTTCACTAGATGGCAAATAAAGCCAGATGTTTCTTCAACTCTAAAGGAAACAGCTCTTAGATAAAAAGAATGAAATGATGGCTTTTGCAGCAACATGGATGGAACTGGAGATTATTGTACTAACGAAGAAAGTCAGACAGACAAACATCATATGACATTACTTACATGCGGAATCTTAAAAAATAAAACACTTCTTTACAAAACAGAAATAGACTCACAGACTTAGAGAACAAATTCTTGATTACCAGGGCTGGGAGCGGGAGAGAGTGAGACTTCGGGATTTACATGTACACACTATTGTATTTAAGACAGATAACCACAAGGACCTACTGTATAGCACAGGGAACTCTGCTCCACACTCTGCAATAACTTAAATGGGAAAAGACTTTGAAAAAAGAACAGATACATCTATGTGTGTAACTGAATCACTGTGCTATACACCCGAAACTAACACAGCATTGTTAATCAACGGAACTAAAATATAAAAGACAAAGTTTAAAACTTAAAAATATAAAAATTATTAAAATGAAAATAGAAAAATTTAAAGGAAGGAACCCTTGGAAGAGGAGCAGGATGGTGGAATAAATCTTTAATGTTTTTCAGTTGGCTAAATAAAGCCACCTAGAAATGACTTATTAGAGACAATGGTGGGTCAAAGACAAAAGAAACATTAGGACAACAGTTAGGAATTTTGGCTTGAAGTAACAAAAGACCACCTACAAGGTGCTTAAAAGACCACCTACAAGGAACTTATCATCTCACAAACCATTAAATCTAGAGGCACAGCAGCATCAGGGTTGGTTAATTTTGCAGCCCAGTAAAGATTCTGTTTTGATGCCATCTAAGTCCAAGGTGTTCCTTTCCTCATGGTTCCAAGATGACTATGGTACTTCCAAGCACCTCAGCAGAAAGATATTTATCTTAATTTAGTTTTATCTAGAATTATACTCTGAAATGCAGGAGACTCCGGTTCGATTCCTGGGTCAGGGAGATCCCCTGGAGAAGGGATAGGCTAACCCACTCCAGCATTCTTGGGCTTCGCTTGTGGCTCAGCTGGTAAAGAATCCGCCTGCAATGTGGGAGACCTGGGTTCTATCCCTGGGTTGGGAAGCTTCCCTGGAGAAGGGAAAGGCTACCCACTTCACTATTCTGCCCTGGAGAATTCCATGGATCCTATAGTCCATAGGATCGCAAAGAGTTGGACATGACTTACCAGCTAGACACACTGCAGTCACCAAGGGAGTAAGAACAGAGGAGCTAATGGAGGAAATCAATTATGGTTGCTATAATTAGACTAAGTTAGAGAGAATTCCATTCCATTTAAATGTAACCAGAAGAGAGGACCTCTTCTTCTGTGTCCTCAGACGGACACTGTTGAATAAAAATTTAATTTTTTTTAAGTTGCCAAGCTTTATTTAGGTTGCAGGGGTGATGCCTTCTTGATGAGCATGAAGCAATTTCTTTTTTGGCCATGCTGTGTGGCACGTGGGATCCTATCTCCCTGATCAGGGATTGAACCCATGTCCCCTGCACTGGAAGCATGAAGTCTTAACCACTCAACCACTAGGGAAGTCCCTAGAAATTTCTTACTGTGGGGTGGCTAAAAGTCCTTATGAATGCTAGAAGTTATTTGCATATTACTCTTCATTCTTCATTCAAATATTAATTCAAAATTTAAATGTGTGTGGGGAATGGAGGGATTAACAGACGCCAACTATTATATATAGGATGGATAAATAAGGACCTACTGTATAGCACAGGGAACTATATTCAACATCTTGTGACACATCATAATGGAAAATAATATATGCTGAATACATATCAAAGAATCACTGTGCTGCACACCAGAAATTAACACATTGTAAACCAACTGTATTTCCATAAAATACAATTTTAAAAATAAACACATAATAAAGTCTTGCTATATGTGCACTACTTGAAATAGCATTGAACTGACTTGCTATTACATGTTAAATGATGTGGAGTTGGCAGGTATAAGGTTGTTCACGTGTTTTCCTTGAACAAATAGGTGGGGTGTTGCAGACTGTACACTAGAGTGAGAAGGTGCGAGGAATAGGGGGAGACAGGTGTGGACTGAGGGCCGCGGGGTCTCTGTGAACTGGAGGTGCACCCACTGCAAGACTTCCATTTCAAAATAATCACTCTACTACTACTTGGATTCTGGGGAAAGCTAGTTTAGTGCTCTTGAAGTCTTTTCTCTCTCTCTTTTTTAATTGAAGTAGAGCTGATTTACAACGTGTGTTAATTTCTGCTATACAGAAAAATGAATCAGTTATACATATATTTTTGTCTTTTTAATTTTTTAATAGTTTATCATAGGTTACTGAATATAGTCCCCTGCAATATACAGTAAGACCTGTTGTTTATCCATGCTATATATAATAGCTTACAACCGCCAACTCTAACTTTTCTCTTTTAAATTAATCTGATGGCCATAAAAGGGCAAAGCAGCTTTGTGTGGAGGCCTTGGGATGACTGAATACCCAGGGTGGCAGCCTTGAGGAACCCATACCTATATGGAGTGGCCAGTTCTTATCAGAGGACGATGCTTCAGCCAGTGGGCCAGATTCTTTTTTGGGATACTGATTTTGAAATGCATCAGAAATAAGATGGATCAATAAATGCAAAGAAAGATACATTGATGGATGTATGAGACATTTACATAATAATGTAAAGGAGACATTATTAAAAAGTCCTTTGTAGGGACTACCCTGGTGGTCCAGTGGATAAGGCTCCATGCTCCCGATGCAGGGGGTCTGGGTTCAATCCCTGATCAGGGAACTAGATCCCACATGCCACAACTAAGAGTTCACCTGTGGCAACTAAAGAAACTTCATGCCCGGTGTAGCCAAATAAATACGTATATTTAAAACAATATTTGAAGAATTTCGATGAAGGATATAGGTATGAAATCTAACATTTGATTAATATAACTGCATGTTTAAAATTTTTTATCAGTATAATAAAATGTTGGGGGGAATATATATGCCTGAACTCTATCCAGTTTAAATCAGAATCTTTAGGGATATTAAAACTCCAAAATGTTAAAAAAAAAATTAACAAAAGGCCAAGACACACTGTTTTTCTTGGGAGGGAATAATGATACATGAACAGAAGTGGCAGCTGTGTGCAGAACAAATCCCATTACAAAAGATGCTGAAACCCATTCACTTGTCTGACAGTGGAGGTGGTGGTTTAGCCGCTAAGTCGTATCCTACTCTTGAGACCCAGTGGAGTATAGCCCGCCAGGCTCCTCTGTCCATGGGATTCCCCAGGCAAGAATACTGGAGTGGGTTGCCATTTCATTCTCCAGGGAATTTTCCCAGCTCAGAGACCGAACTTGGGTCTCCTGCAGCGCAGGCAGATTCTTTACCGACTGCGCCACCAGGGAACCGGACAGTACAGGGGTGGGGCTTCATGGATGCCCTTTTGAGCAGAAAGGAAGCTGAAGCTCAGAGAAGGAAAGTGATGTGTCCAAGCGCCCTCAGCAAGTCAGCGACTGAGTTCAAATGAAAATCTAGGAATCGAGTTCACAGCTCTTTCCAGTATTTGGGAACCTGAGGACTGCAGTATCCCTCAGTGTTTTCTGATATCAATGACAGATGATAAGATATGAAATGAAGTAAATAAGAAAGACTTCCAACTAAGGAAGCAGCAAAGTCAAAATGAAAGAAGCTAAGAAGAAGCTTGATATCAGAGAAGATGAGACGTAGATGCCAAATATTCCCCCAGGTTCGGCTGGCTCTGTGTAGAGATGGAATCAGAGAAACTGTAAAGCCAAATTCTATAGGAGGGCAGCTCACTTCCTCATCACATCTGCAAGGAGATACATTTTAAGTCTAAGCAGATCCCTCTGCCACCCAGAGGGCGTAAGGAAGTTTCTCAGAAGAACAGGTCATTGAAATGGAAACTTTCAGTTTCCCAGAAAACTTTCCTCACATGAGCCTGGTTACTGGTCCCTGCATTATTATGGCTTCCCAATTGCTGCTTGTTGAAATTATTCAATGCTCTCTGCTTCCATGAAGTAGTTAGAAATCTCTCCCTAAATTAGTGAGCTGCTGCTGCTGCTAAGTCACTTCAATCGTGTCCGACTCTGTGCGACCCCATAGACATCAGCCCACCAGACTCCCCCGTCCCTGGGATTCTCCAGGCAAGAACACTGGAGTGGGTTGCCATTTCCTTCTCCAATGCATTAAAGTGAAAAGTGAAAGTGAAGTCTCTCAGTCGTGTCCAACTCTTTGCAACCCCACGGACTATAGCCTACCAGGCTCCTCCGTCCATTGGATTTTCCAGGCAAGAGTACTGGAGTGTGTTGCCATTTCCTTCTCCCAAATTTGAGAGCAAATAACTCTTTATGGACAAAAGTGAAATGATTACTGAAGCTGGGCTGGGTGTCAAACAGGAAATAAGAAGTGATGGCACCGATCAGAATGGCTATCATCAAAAAGTCTCCAAATAATAAATGGCAGAGAGGGTCACACTGTTGGTGGGAATAAACGCTCCCACAATGTTGGTGCTGCCAATATGTAGAACAGTATGGAGGTTCCTTAAAAAACTAAAAATAAAGTTACCGTATGATCCTTCAATCCTATTCCTGGACATATATATGGAGAAAACCACAATTTGAAAAGATACATGCACCCCAATATTCATTGCAGTACTGTTATCTACAATAATCAAGACATAGAAGTACAATGGAATATTACTCAGCCAGAAAAGAGAATGAAATAATGTCATCTGCAGCAACATGGATGGACCTAAAGATTATCAAACCAAATGAAGTCAGACAAAGACAAATATCATATGGTATCTTTATATGTAGAATCTGAAAAAAAAAGATATAAATGAACTTAGACACAAAACAGAAACAGATCCACAGACATAGAAAACAAACTTATGGTTACCAAAGGGGAAATAGGGAAGGGAGAGAGAAATTAGGAGTTTGGCATTAACATATACACACTACTATCTATCTACTCTTTACATGAGTGTTCGGTTGCTTCACTTGTGTCCGACTCTGCGTTGGTACCCGCCAGGCTCCTCTGTCCATGGGATTCTCCAGGCCAGAATACTGGAGTGGGTTGCCATCCCCTCCTCCAGTGGATCTTCCTGACCCAGGGACTGAGCTCACATCTCCTGCATTGCAGGCAGATTCTTTATCCACTGAGTCACCAGGGAAGCCCATCTATCTACAAAATAGACAACCAACAGGACGACTGTATATCACAGGGAAATATATTCGATATTTTGTAACAAACTATAATGGAAAAGAATTTTAAAAAGAATCACTTTGCTATATAGCCCTGAAGCTAACACAACATTGTAAATCAACTATACTTCAATGAAAATGTTTTTTAAAAAACATATTTAATTACTGAAAATAGCTGTTATGCAAACAAGCAATAATATAAAAGTAATTTGTAGTACAAAAATGTAAAAGAAAATAAAACCCTTAAAAGAGGAAATGGGAAGTGATAGGAATGTGTGCCCAATTGGATTGCTAAAGCCAGTATTGGCTAGACAGGTCCAACCAATTTTTGCTCAGTATAAATATGGACAGAGTGTTGTCAGATCTAAGTTTTTGATGAAATTAAAAAATCCAGTTTTATCTGAAATCTGTACATATGTCAGAGATTAATTCAATTACACATACTTATAAATAAACAAAGTTTTCAGGCCAGTTTTCCCATTTGTGAGTCAGTTTCAACTTACGGACCTTTGTGTACAAAGATCATTTTTTCTCAAGACAGAATTAGCTGTCTTCACAATAACACTGCCTAAAAAACCAACACAAAATGTAGCAGCTCAAACAACAATAATTTTTCCTGAATGTCACCTGAGGGTATTTCACTATGATTTTTATCAATTTTTCTGAATTTCTAATTGAAATAGACCCATACAATGAGCTCCCTGAAAATAGCAATTTTGTCTTATCACCATCATAGTCCCATTACCTAGAATAGGACTTAGGTGTGGAATATCTGTTGAAAAACTAAATAAATACATGCCTCTCTGATTTTAAATACAGTTTTCCTGGGGAAAAAAATCCATTTTAGATCATCAATGCAAATCCTATTCCACTTTTCACCCCTTTTAAAGACAGAAACATCAGATTTATTGACAATATTACCAGAAGAGGAAATTGGAATGATTTCAACTAAATTTACCTTCCTTCACATGTTCTGAACATTTACAGAAGAGTTTTTCCTGTTAGAGGCATCTTAGCTTGAATTGCTCCAGAAAGAAAGTCAAAGATAAAGTCTGATCACACTGATATGGCAGTGTGATCTCAGGGTGTGGAGTCAGGGATAAAGGCATGAGGAAGAGGAGAGAGTAAACAAGAGACGTGTTATCGAATCGGCAATCAAAGACGCAGTAGTTTCCTGACCAGGGAACTCTCTGAAAGAGAGGAGGCAATGCAGAGCCAACGCTGGAGAAAGAAAGAAAAGGTGATGTGCTTGCTTCAGTCCCCTAGTTATTCAAGAGTTGCCCCAAGAGGCATATGCTTTTCCCAAGTTTCTGGGAAGCACACACGTCAATGTCAAGTGGTTCCTTCAAGGTGAGAGAAACCCTGGGGTAGAAACACATACAACATGCGTGAACTGGGAGCCTGTCAGACAGTGTCTGGACCAATTGAAATGAAGCCCATGTAGAACTAGTCTCTGCTTCCGTGCCTGGAATAAGAGCTGAATTTGAGAGGCTTTCCTAGTGGCCCCATGGTTAAAAATCTGCCTTCCAATGCAGGGGATGCAGGTTCGATCCCTGGTGGGGAAACTAAGATCCCACATACTGTGAGGCAACTGAGCCCACACGTCACCATCAGAAAAGCCTGTGTGCCATAACGAAAACCCAGCACAACCAAAATGAAAAAGGTTGAACTTGACAGAACTTGAAGGAGTGCCCCAGAGGTGCCTCATATACAAACGTCTTGTGTTAAAAAAGAACACCCCTCACATAAAATGTTGGGGGGAGGTATGCGGTGGCTAACACAATTTTCATTTACTAACAGAAGTCTACATTCTTCTAAGCATTGCCTTAAAAATTTCCAAATACGAACACTCAGATCAGATCAGATCAGATAAGTCGCTCAGTCGTGTCCGACTCTTTGCGACCCCATGAATCGCAGCACGCCAGGCCTCCCTGTCCATCACCAACTCGCAGAGTTCACTCAGATTCACGTCCATCGAGTCAGTCATGCCATCCAGCCATCTCATCCTCTGTCGTCCCCTTCTCCTCTTGCCCCCAACCCCTCCCAGTCTACGGGTTGTCTTGACCTTTTTTTGTTCATGTAAATTAGATTGGCAGGGTCTATTATTGATTTTTAGAGATTTCAAATGACAGGCAGGATCTTGGTGTGAAAATGTCTACCTCTAAAACTGGTACCAGGTAGACAATGGCTGATTGTCTATCAGTGATTAACAGTGATAGCAACTGATGGTTCCAGATTTTTGGATTTGGGTCATTCTCCAATGCACACTGACAAAGTTTGTGGTTAAAAATAAACTCTGCTTTAACATCATTTGCCAAAAACACCATCCCTGATGGGCTTTTTTAATTTAATTTTTTACATGGATAAAGGCATATGTGCTGATGGGAAGAGTGTCAGCGAGACAGAGCTGGAACAAACCAAGTGTTCATATTGGATAAGTTATGCCAAGGGGCTCACAGGTCCTCTCTGATTTTATTTCCCATCTCACGGAAAAAATGTTGAGTTTTGATCTCGTGGCAGAACAAAAAATTGTGGTTCACACTTCACAATTTCCATGGCCAATCTCATGTGCTATTGACATTTCCCCTGCTTTAGCCAGTATTTTTTAATTGTTCTTAATTGACGTAGAGTTGATTTACGATGACTCATGTGTACAGCAAAGTGATTCAGTTATAAATACATATATATATACACACATTATATACATATATATATACATGTGTATTCCTTTTCAGATTCTTTTCCATTACAGATTATTACAATATACTGAATGTAATTCCCTCTGCTATAAGTAGGCCTTGTTGTACACCTATTTTATACACAGTAATGTGCATCTGCTAATCCCATACTCCCAATGTATCTGTTTTCCCACTTTCCCTTTTGATAATCAGACATTGGTTATCTGTGTCTGTGAGTCTGTTTCTGTTTTGCAAAAAAGTTCACTTGCATCATTTTTTAAGGTTCCACATAAAAGTGATACCATATATTTGTCTTTGTCTGACTTACTTCACTCAGTGTGATGATCTCTAGGTCCGACCATGTTGCTGCAAGTGGCAGAATTTTATTATTTTTAAGGCTGCCTAATATTCCATAGTATATATAAGCACTACATCTTCTTTATCCATTCATCATCTATTAATGGGCACTTAGGTTGCTTCGGTGTCTCGGGTATTGTAAACAGTAATGCTATGAACACTGGGGTACATGTATCTTTTCGAATTCGTATTTTTATTTTTTTCCAGATATATACCCAGGAGTGGAATTGCTGGATTATATGGCATCTCTATTTTTAGCTTTTTAAGGAATCTCTATACTACTTTCCACAGTGGCTGCACTGATTTACATTCCTGCCAACAATCCAGAAGGGTGCCCTTTTCTCCACAGCCTCACCCACAAGTCTGTCATGTGTAGACCTTTGTATGATACCCCTTCTGACAGGTGTCTCATCCTTGTTTTAAAAACTAAATTTGGAATATGTTCTTTTTACTGCTGTTAGTAGTCCTCATTCTAAGCATGGTAGATGCAGGTGAAGTACTTGTTTTCACAGAAGTTACATTCTGGAGGGAACAGAGCCGTAAATGAGGAAGTAGGGAAACTGGTGATTAAAAATAAAATGCGATAATGTAGTAGGAAATGACCAGTCTGGGCACGTGCCTGTTTTAGAGAGTAGTGAGACAGCTGTCTCTGAAAGGGAATCAAGGTCAAACTGGAAAACTAGAAAGAATCAGTCAAGTGCAAAATTGGGAAAAAGCTATGTCAGCTTTATTACACTTATAACAACATGCTAGGTGTTCTCATTTAATAATGTCTCCTGATTCAAGAGCCCAAAGGGGAAAAAAAAAAGGCAGCTGTCTTTGTTTATCTTTTTCTCATTATTAGTTCAACAGACCACTCTTACACATTTTCTATTTTATAAATAAACATTTCATTTTTGAAACTCAATTGCTTTTGTTCAATGTGACAAACGATTTTCTCATTATAGCTTCAGTTAGACATGGTTTAAAGGTTAGAAGTTTTAAATCACACTCTGTTGTAACTGGAAGGGAGACAAATAATTTGCTGATAACAATTTATCCCTGTTTTTTCAAGTTTTGACTGAAGGAGCACATAGCAAGAAATTCAGATTGTCATAAAACTACAAAGGAGAAAAATAAAACCCCTTTCTCTTTTGCCAGTCTTCAGATGCAACTTCTATTTCTAGCTTATTATTAACATCAATGATAGCTTTCTCTCATTCCCTCTGCTATTATTTTTTCACTTAATAATATACCTGGGAGGTTGATTCAGATTGGTCGATTTATACACTGATGCTTTCCCCTTTCAGCACACACTATCCTATTTTAAAGTAGACCATCATTTATGGAAACAGATGTTTTTTTGATAAGCATTCACCTACTCCCAGCCTTTGAAAGTATAAATGATGCTACATAAGTGTCCTTTATACAACTGTCAGAGGCCAAGGCTCTAGGTTATGTCCCTAAAATGGAATTTCTGGGTAAACAAAGATGCTTCTTTGACAAATACTGAGGGAGGTCAAATTGCCTTTCAAGCTGATTGTACCAGTTTCAACTTCCAAGAAAAATGTGGAGAGAGCTTTCTTTTCACATCCCTGCCAATACTTTTCTTTAAGAATCTTAATCCTGGGCATCCCTGATGGTTCAGTAGTAAAGAATCCACGTGCCAATGCAGGAGACACGAGATCAAAGTCTGGCCTGGGAAGATCCCACATGCCACAGAGCAACTAAGCCTGTGGACCACAGCTACTGAGCCTGTGCTCTAGAGGCCAGGGGTTGCAACTCTTGAGCCCGCAGGCCGCAACTACTGAAGCCCTAGCACCCTAGAGCCCATGTTCTGTGACAAGATAAGTCAATGCAGTGAGAAGCCCAAGTACCGCAATGAAGAGTTGATTCTGCCTGCAGCAACTAGAGCAAGCCCTCACAGCAAAGAAGACCTACAGCCAAAAATGAATAAATAAAATTTTTAAAAAAGAATTTCGATTCTTACAAATCTGTTGGATGAAAATTGACACTCCTTTTCTGTGGCAGGGTACATATTTAATGCTTGAAACCACTTGCAGAGCCTCATGGTAAATTTTCTGTTCCAGACATCTGACTCTTTTTATATTGAATTGTTAGCAGTTTTCTTATTGATTTCTTAGAGTTCTTAATATAACGAAGAAATTAGCTCTTTCATCCCATATTTACATGTGATAGTTATTCTGTGTGTTCAGTTAAAGGATGTTACCGCTTGATTCAAGCCCATTTGGTTCCCCTTCCAATTTATAACCTTTATATCAGGGGTTGCCAGTTATAAGTGGATGGGTCAAATCCACTGACCATTTGGTGTTTATTAACTTTTTATCTTGTATAGTATAGCCAATTGACAATGTTGTGATAGTTTTAGGTGGACAGCAAAGTAACTCTGCCATACATATACATGTATCTATTTTCCCCCAAACTCTTCTCCCATCCAGGCTGCCACATAACATTAAGCAGAGTTCCCTGTGCTATACAGTAGGTCCTTATTGGTTATCCACTTTAAATACAGTAGTGTGTACATGTCAATATCAATCTCAGTTTTTTATTTTATCAAAGTATAGTTGCTTTACCATGGTGTGTTAGTTTCAGGTGTACAGCACAATGATTCTGTTATACACACACACGCAGATATGCTCTTTTTCAGATTCTTCTTCCATTATAGGTTATTACAAAATATTTTGTATAGTTCCCTGTGCTACACAACATGTCCTTGTCAACCACCCATTTTTTAACAGCTTGTAAACTAAAAAAAAAAACCCAAAACTACATTTTTAATTGTTGAAAACAGTCAAAAGAAGAGCGATATTTCATGACATATGAGACTTACGTATCATTTAAATTTAAATGTCTACAAATAAAATTTTATGGGAAAGATGGCCACATTGAATTCATGATTCCTACACTGACTTCAGCTGCTTTCCCACTAGAATGCAGGGGCTGAACAGCTGCCGGGAGGACCATATGGCTCACAAAGCCTCAAATTTTAGTATCTGGCCCTTTACAGGAGATGTTAACGTAGACCGGAATTTATAGCTAATATTGGTACTTTTTCTAGTTGAGCAGGAATTCTCTAACAGACTCACTTTCAAAATGTTGCTGCTGCTGCTACTGCTAAGTCGCTTCAGTTGTGTCTGACTCTGTGCGACCCCATAGATGGCAGCCCACCAGGCTCCACCGTCCCTGGGATTCTCCAGGCAAGAACACTAGAGTGGGTTGCCATTTCCTTCTCCAATGCATGAAAGTGAAAAGTTAAGGTGAAATTGCTCAGTCGTGTCCAACTCTTAGTGACCCCATGGACTGCAGCCTACCAGGTCCTCCATCCATGGGATTTTCCAGGCAAGAGTACTGGAGTGGGGTGCCATTGCCTTCTCCAAAATGTTGCTAGACAGACATTAACCAATTGGTCAAGTTCAGCACAAGTGATAAAATTCATCACCACCAGGGTCTAGGTTCAACTATTTCTATTATTTCTTTACATTGTCTCATTTAGAAATTTTCATACAAGGAAAGTTCAAAAATAGTCTCTTTAGAGACAAACCCAAATGCTCATAGAAAACATTATAGTCATCTTGCTAGAAATCTTTTATTGACTTATGTGCAAAGTCTTTAAACTCACTTTCCCACTTTAAAAAAATGCATTACTTTATTTATTGGCTGGGTCTTCATTGCTGCTCAGACTTTGTTCCCTAGCTGTGGCGAGTGGGGGCTACTCCTCACTGCAGCGTGCAGGCTTCTCACTGCAGCGGCTTCTCTCGTTGTGGAGCACGGGCTCTAGAGCGTGGGCTCTGCAGGTGCAGGTCTGGGGCTCTAGAGCACAGGCTCAATAGTTGTGGCACACAACACTAGTTGCTCCACGGCGTGTGGGATCTTCTGGGACCAGAGATCAAACCCATGTCCCCTGCACTGGCAAGCAGATTCTTAACCACTAGACCACCAGGGAATCCCCCACCTTCCCACTTTTAAATACCTTTCTTCCTCAGTTAGAATTTTCCATCCCAAGAACTGCTAATTTACCAAGATGAGTATCTTCCTTGATAAGAGAAGTATTTATGAGGAAGTAATCTGTCTTATTCACCAAAATTTTCAGACATTTTTAAAAATTCAGGTTTTTTTAAAAAAACTTTGCTTCCTTTATGTGCATGTAAGTAAGGGTCATTTTCAACGGAATGTTTTCCAAAATAATATTTTTACTTTGATATGAGAAAACTAACCATCCACACTAACAAAAGATAACATCTACCATCTTTGAATTTCTGCCATTGACCTATATACAATGGATTCAATGTTTTAAACCAACGTTTGAGAAGAAGGTAATAAAATGCCCCAGACTTGCCATAGGATATTTTCTGAGGTTTTTTCCCCGTGGAATCACAGTACGATCATAAACCTTGGCATGAATTTAGTAAACTTCTAGTGGATTCCAGTTAGTACATTCAGATGAGAATTTTCACCTGGTTCCTCTGATAGTGTCACCTAGACATTATTTCATATCCATTTACTTTCTGTGAAGAGGAAAAGCAAAACACATCATTCATGTACTTTCTCAAACCAATCACCTTGCAAACTCACAGGAAAGGTTTTTCTGGAGAAACAGTTTTATGTAGCTTTAAATAATTCTATTAGTGTTTTCCCTTACTCTCTGAGAAAGACATTTTCTGCTCCTTCTGTATTTAGAAGTGCTATCTTAACAGCAGAATAATGGAAGGCTGTCACCGATGTTTATCCCCTCTCTTTAAGAGAATCATGAACAATTTAATATTTTTAAGTTTGAAATTATTGTTACTGTTTTAAGAAAGCTTCTGGAATAATGTATCCTAAAGGAAAGTAAAGAAACTTTGAAAAGTATGCTCATATGAGCTCCCATCAAATAAAATTTCTGAAAAATGACTTCTACAAAGAGTTGGCAGAGACACTCCTTATTAGAAACAACAAAAATACTTTTATTTCATGTTATGTAGTTTTACTTTTTTTCCCCTCTGTGTGAACCATTATACTGAATTGTGAAAACTGGCATCTTGTTGGATTTGGTTTTTGGTGATTCAGGAACTAGCTTGAGCTTTGTGTTTGTGCTCATATTTATTTTGTCTTAGCAATACTCCAAAGTTTTTGGCTTAGGGAAATCTGTCTGTGTTTTTTAAATTCCAAGGATAGTATTGGCATTGTTCCTGAAATGAATATATGGTAGGTGAAATTACCATTTATAAATAATATCCCACTCTTTCCAGAGAAGAAGCATATTTTCCACCTTACTGATCTTTGAATGTGGCTACACGAATTCCTTTAGGACCTCCCCCAGAGGCTCAGTGTTGAAGAATCTGCATGCAATGCAGGAGATGCAGGTTTGATCCTTGGGTTGGGAAAATTCTCTGGAAGATGAAAAGGAAACCCACTCCAGTATTTTTGCCAGGAAAATCCCATGGACAGAGAAGCCTGGTGGGCTTCAGTCAATAGGGTCGTAAAGAGTCAGACATGACTGAGCACGCACATACACACGAATGCCTTTAAGCTCATGAGGATGGTGGTCACTTCCTCATCATTTGCCTTTGGGCTCTGCCATGTGACTTGCTTTGGCCAATGGGATGTGAGCAGGTGTAACATACGCAAGCCTGAAGTAGGGTGTTATGACTGGACTTTGTCTATTTCACTTTAACCATCACAGAGAAGTACCTTCCTTGACTACCCTCCATGGTCCAAGTAGCCTAAGAGAAACAGCCTAAGCTGAGCACCACAAGGCTTGGCTGCAAGCTGTAAGTTGGGTTCCCCGCATTGATTCAAATGACTTTCTGTATTTATCAAAGATGGGAATGTTCCAGGAGATTGTGGAAAAGATCAAGGCTTTCTCCAGTCACTAAACATTTATAATGAGATAGATAATAGTAAGAAGAAAGAGTAACTCTGAATTTCTGTGTAAGCTACCCAAAGAGAACTGAAAGGGAATGTCATTCCATGAGTGGAAGAAGCGTGGCAACAGAGCCTGAAGACTGGAAACTGATTATCGGCTCTGGGCTTGCAGTTTGAGAGACCTTCAAGATTACTCTCTCTGTCCCAGTTTCCACCCCTGAACAATGACAAAAATAATAGTGCCTACTTCACACGTGGATCTGAGGATGAAATACATTGATGCAAAGAAAACAATGAGAATGCTGTTGACACATAACACACGCTTAATCAACAGTAGCTTTGTTGTTATCATTATTAATTAGACAGAAGTTTAATTAGTCATTGAAGAAGACTTCATCTATATTAAAGAAGCATGTGTGATCACTGGAGTGGCAGAGAAGTTTAAAAATGATTTCCGTAAGATGCATGAAAAGGCTTAGTTGCTATGAATATCAGTGTAATATTTGAACAACTGCAGTTTCCTTTCAAAAGAGTCAAGGGCGAACTAGATACATTGTCATGCCCCTATCTTGCACTTAGTGGGGATGAGGTTTTGAGAAAAAGAAAGCATATCCTCACACCCTTAGAACTATCAGTTTGTCCTGGATTGCAATTTAGGAATCTGAAAACAAGATGAACAATTTTTTAAAACATTTGAAAATGGACCGAACCCATGGCAGGCAGCAAGCTCTGCCATGTGTTGGACAGACATTGAACCAAGGGTCCCTGGGCACGATTTACCATGAAGGAGAGACCCTTGCAGGATTGACTGACAAGTCATAATCTGTCCCCAATGATTCTTCAAATGCACAAGGGCCTGGTGAACTGTGTGATTTGTTCACAGGGATTTCCACGTCTGATTTCTTTCTACTCCATTAAATAATGTTATCACAGGATAACTGTCCCACAAATTCTTTCAAAGGGACTTTGGGTTAAAATTGCAGGTATTTTTGTTTTGTTTTCAAAATATCAGCAACTGAAGGAAATAATGAATAATATATAGATATTGATGTTTCTCCTCAAAATGAAAATATGAATGTAATACATTTCCAATCAAAATGCCAGTGAGATTGTGTGTATGTTTGTGTTGAGAATATCTTCATCATTTTATTAAATGAATTTATTTGCATAAGAAAAGCCAGGAATATTTAAGGGAAAAAAGACATAAAAAGATTTTTTCCTACTCTATGTCAAAATGTACTGGAAAAATGTAATAATAGTCATTAAAAGAGAGCTGTGCTAAAATAAGAATAGATAAATAGTTCTTTGGAACAAAATGGAGCATCTAAGATCAGAACCATGCATGTGATGGTCTAGGGTTGAGATACTGCTATATGCTCACCAAAGCTTCTTTTCTCCATATACATACAGGATGAATAAATCTCTAAACATTCTCTGAAATTAGATTGGAAACATGCAACTGAGTTTTGCCTATGAAGGGTGGCAGAAGTCACATAAGACACATCTAGATTTAGCACTTAAACTCATGTCTTTGATTCTCCAGCCCATTTCTGACCTATAGCATCCAATTTGAGGGCCATCTCTTCATCTCTTCCAGATGGCATAACTTTAAGATAGAGGAGGATCCCATGACCAGCCTCAGAGTGAGCTGGGTACGGCAAACACGTGTTTATAATGCTATGCTAATGATTTCCTAAAGCTTACAGTGCTACAATACCATAGCCTGGCCTATCTCCACTAATACAGGCAGATAACGTGTAATAAAGGTCACAACAGCATTTACAAGGAATAAGGAAAGAATCGATTACTCAATAGATAATGTTCAAATAATTAGTCACTTTGAAAATGAAAAAAATGAGAGAGAGATACCAAGAACCAAATGTAAAAATTATTTTTGTTGGTTTCCCACAACAAAAATGTATTAAGGGCTTCCCTGGTGGTCCAGTGGTCAAGAATCTGCCTGCCAGTGGAGGGGACATAGGTTCAGTCTCTAGTCCAGGAAGATCTCACATGCCAGGGAGCACCTAAGCCCATGCACCACAACTATTCAAGCCTGCACTCCTAGATCTGTGCTCTGCAACAAGAGAAGCAACCCTGATGAGAAGTCTGTACAACACAATTAGAGAAGGCCTGTGTGCAGCAACGAAGGCCCACCATAGCCATAAGTAAATAAATAAAATTTTAAAAAATGTATTAATTCCTCCCAAGGCAGTCAGAGATGGGTCTAAAGACCATGAAATAAGTTGGAAAATACTCATTAAATACCAAATTAAAAATACAGATTTTAAATAATATTTATGTAGTAATATCAGCCAGGCTTCCCAGGTGGCTCAGTGGTAAAGAATCCGCCTGCCAAAGTAGGAAACAGAGGAGACTGGGGTTTGATCCCTGGGTCAGGAAGATCCCCTGGAAGAGGAAATGGCAACCCATTCCAGTATCTTTTCCTGGGAAATTCAAGGCACAGAGGAGCCTGGCGAGCTATAGTTCATGGGGTCACAAAGAGTCAGACACGCAGAGCATGCACACACAGCAACACAGTAATATCAACTAGAATAAAAGTTATCACTGAAAAGAGAATCAATGCAGAGATCTCAGAAATTACATTTGCAAACCTGCAAATAAGGAAGGATTTGTATTTGGACAGATGCCCAGTTTTGTCGAGAATCACATTTCCATTAAGACTGCACACCCGCCTTGGCGTGCACTGCCAGGCTGGACAGCTCTCACTATCACAATTTCCTCTATTCAACAGGTGGTTTGCACAAAGAAGAACTATTTTAATCAATGCAAAAGGTTATGACAAAAAGCAACTAGAAGGAAAAAGTCAAGGTGACAGAAATGCTGGTCAGTATTAGTTTCCTGCTGCTGTAATAAATTACCACAATCTCAGTGGCTTAAGAAAAATAACATGAACAGCCATCTCACAGCACTGAAAGTCAGAAGTCCAAATTCAGTCTCCATAAGTTAAAATCAAAGGGGCAAGAGGCTGCATTTTTAGGGGAAGGATCAGGGCTTCTGAGGCGGTGCTAGTGGTAAAGAACCTGCCTGCCAATGCAGGAGACAAAGTGATGAGGGTTAGATCCCCAAGTGGGGAAGATTCCCTGGAGGAGAGCATCACAACCTACTCCAGTATTCTTGCCTGGAGAATCACATGACAGAGGAGGCTGGTGGGCTAGAGTCCATGGGGTCGCAAAATAGACACGACTTAGTGACGACTGAGCGACTTCACTTTCACTTTTCACTTTCATGCATTGGAGAAGGAAATGGCAACCCACTCCAGTATTTTTGCCTGGAGAATCCCAGGGACAGAGGAGCCTAGTGGGCTGCCGTCTATGGGGTTGCACAGAGTTGGACACGACTGAAGCGACTTAGCAGCAGCAGCAGCAGTGACTAAACAACAACAAGATTCTGGTGTAAACATAATTGCTTTAAGACAAATAAAAGGAATGGAAGAAAATACACCTGAGGTAACATACATAGAGTTGCAAGAGTGCTTGAATGAATGATGAACTGTGTCTTCTCAACCCCATTTTCATTTTTTAATGATCAGCTACACTCTTATAAAGACAAATATATCTTACTTTAAATATATTAATAATGATGACTCTAGAATCACACCTAAAAGGGAAAATAGCTAAAAAAAATCACAGCAAAGGAAACTATAAGCAAGGTGAAAAGACAACTCTCAGAATGGGAGAAAATAATAGCAAATGAAACAATTGATAAAGGATTAATTTCAAAATATCCAAGCAGCTCATACTACTCAATACCAGAAAAACAAACAACCCAATCAAAAAGTGGGGAAAATGACCTAAACAGACATTTCTTCAAAGAAGACATACAGATGGCTAACAAACTCACAAAAAGATGCTTAACATTGCTCATTATTAGAGAACTGTAAATCTAAACTACAATGAGATATCACCTCACACAGGTCAGAATGGCCCTCATCAAAAAGTCTACAAATAATACATGCTGGAGAGGGTGTGGAGAAAAGGGAATGCTCTTGCATTGTTGGTGGGAATGTAAATTGATACAGCCACTATGGAAGACGGTATGGAGATTCCTCAAAATACTAGGAATAAAACCACAATATGACCCAGCAATCCCACTCCTAGGCATATACCCTGAGGAAACCAAAATTGAAAAGACACATGTATCCCAGAGTTCACTGCAGCACTATTTACAATAGCTAGAACATGGAAGCAACCTAAATATCCATTGACAGATGAATGGATAAATACACAATGGAATATTACTCAGCCATAAAAAGGAATACATTTGAGTCCATTCTAATGAGGTGGTAAACCTAGAGCCTATTATATAGAGTGAAGTAAGGCATAAAGAGAAAGATAAATATTGTATTTTAATACATATATATGGAATGTAGAAAAAACGGTACTGAAGAATTTATTTGCAGGCAACAGTGGAGAAACAGACATAGAGAACAGACTTATGGGCATGGAGAGAGGTGAGGAGAGGGTGAGATGTATGGAGAGAGTAACATGGAAACTTATATTACCATACATAAAATAGATAGCCAACGGGAATTTGCTCTATGGCTCAGGAAACTCAAACAGGGGCTCTGTATCAACATAGAGGGGTGGGATGGGGGAGGCAGATGGGAGGGGGGTTCAGAAGGGAGGGGACATATGTATACCTATGGCTGATTCATGTTGAGGTTTGACAGAAAACAACAAAATTCTGTAAAGCAATTATCCTTCAATAAAAATAAATTAATTTTAAAAAATCACTTATCATTAGTATTCATATAAATATTACCAGAATGAACTTCTAAGTGTGGTTCTATAATGTAATATCAATTCTTTAAATAGGAAACTGCCCTGTAGCAGTTCAAATGGTTCAAAGTATTCAATCTTTCAAATTTTTTAGACAAGGGAGAGATCCTTGCCAGAAATTCTTTATTTTCTGATGAATTTATTTATTTTTATTGAAGTATAGTTGATTCACATTGTGTCAGTTTCTGGTATACAGCAAGATGACTCAGTTATTTATATAATATATATAATTATTATTATTCTATATAATAATATATTATACATAATTGTATGTATTTATAATAATTAATATATATTATATACAACTGAATATATATATATATATATATATATATATATATCCTGTTTAAGATTCTTTTCCATTACAGATTACAAGATATTGAACATGGTTCCCTGTACTATACAAGAGGACCTTGCTGTTTATCTATTTTATACTTAGTAGTGTGATTCTGTTAATGCCAAACTCCTAATTTATCCCTTCCTTCCCTTTTCCCTTTGGTAACCATAAATTTGCTTACTGTATCTGTTAGTCTGTTTATGTTTCTTAGGTAAATTCATTTGTATCATTTTTTTTAGATCCCACGTTTAAGTGATATCATATGACATTTGTCTTTCTCTGACTTCACTTAATATGATCATCTCTAGGTCCACCTACGTTGCTGAAAATGGCACTCTTTCTTTTTTATGGCTGAGTAATATTCCATTGTATATATGTACCATGTCATTCCTTATCTATTCATCTCCCCATGAATACTTTGGTGGCTTCCATATCTTGATTATTGTAAATAATGCTTCTATGACCATTGGGGTACATGTATTTTTTTGAATGACAGTTTTGTTCGTAAGTTTTCTCCTTGGGAAGTGTGGGGGAGGAACTGGTGTCTGGCTACAGATTCAAGAACTAATGTTCCTGATATATAGATAATATATCTTTGTCCAGCAGTCCTTTTTGCTATTTCCTACTCCAAGTCTAGATCCCTACACAGATTTCCACAATCAACCAGCAGGGCAGGGAAAGAAGATTCAAACAGCTTATACATATTCTTGAGGAGAGCCACCTGTTGCCACGTGGTTCTTCTGGGCTCATGGAGCAGACTGATCTTCATGGCTGGTTTAGTAAATTTACTGGCACAGTCCCACAGTGAGCAGAGAGCAACTACATCTCAACATAGAAGCATTTATCCCATTCTCACCAATAGGATTAAGTCCATTAGGCGCTGAATCTTCCACGGCAAGACTGGTGTGATCAGACGGAGTTCATTGCCTGGATTGCTCCCTGGACACTTGGAGTACATTTCTCTTTTCTGAATTTCACTTCCTTTCCTCCTGGGTCAATGACATTAAATGATTCCTTCCTGTCTTTGTCACTTCAAGACTGTATAGTTACCATGAAAGATACATATTTAGTTGGTTTTATCTTCCTTCATGAATCAGTTTCTTCAGTATCCTGCTTCATGTGTTGTTCTTTTTGCCTTTTATTTTTCATCTAAAACCCCCTCTATTTGTATGTGTCTCGATCCTGGGGGAGAAAGATCCCCTGGAGAAGAAAATGCAACCCACTCCAGTGTTCTTGCATGGGAAATTCCATGGACAGCAAAGCCTGGGAGGCTACAGTCCATGGGGTCACAAAAGAGTCAGACATGCCCGAGGATGTACGCACCTTCTGAGAAAAAGGTATCTCAAATGAAATGCATTTTTCCAGTTTCCATCTGATTTGTGAGACTGAGTTGTTTGTCACAGCTCCTGACTCACCAAGAAATGCCAGATCAGGACGGCCCCTTACCTGACACAGCCACCACTGAAACAGATCTCTTTTCGCACACGGCCACCCCTAAGTCTGTTTGAAAGCATGTGAGTCCCCTGTACCCACCAATCACCCATTTTTCATATCACAAGTTCACTTTCAGGTACAAATTCTTTCAAATACCATTTCATTTTTTGCCCCTGGTTCTCATAATTCTTGCAAGAGGCTGGCCCACATGCCCAAAGAAAAGGAGAAAATTTTACTTCCGTTCTTCTTGGCTGGCTGTGTGAGGAAAGATCAGAATTGTATCATTTAGGGTAAAGTTTCAGCAGCTGGAGCAGAGATCGAAAGTAATGGTAGTGTCAGTACAATAAAATAGCAGTTTATTTTTTATTCTTAATATTTTTTGTTGCAGTAAGGTGGCACCAGTAGTAGAGAACCCACCTGCCAGTGCAGACTCAGGTTCGATTCCTAGGTTGGGAAGATGCCCTGGATGAGGGCATGGCAACCCATTCCAGTATTCTTGCCTGGAAAACCCCCATGGACAGAGGATCCTGGTGGGCTACAGTCTACAGGTTCACAAAGAGCTGGACACTACTGAAGGGACATAGCACACACACATAGTTGATTCATAATGTTGTGCTAATTTTAGGTGTACAGCAAAGAGATGCAGCTGCATATTTACACACACATACAAATATATGAGTGAGTGAAAGTTGCTCAGTCGTGTCCAACTCTTCGTGACCACATGGAGTATACACTCCTGGAATTCTCTCATCCAGAATACTGGAGTAGATAGCCTTTGCCTTCTCCAGAGGATCTTCCCAACCCAGGGACTGAACCCAGTTCTCCTGCATTGCAGGCAGATTCTTTACCAGCTGAGCCACAAGGGAAACCCATACACACACACACACACACACGCACATACACACACACACACACACACACACATATTCTTTCTCAGAGTCTTTTCCCATATTGGTTATTATAAAACACTGAGTAGAGTTCCCTGTGTCATATAATAGTACCTTGTTGTTTATCTATTTTATATATAGCAGTGTGTATGTGTTAATCCCAAACTTCTAATTTATCTCCCCTCACACATTTCCCCTTTGATAACCATAGTTTGTTTTCTATGTCTGTGAGTCTGCTTCTGTTTTGCAAACAAGTTTATTTGTATCATTTTTATTAGATTCCGTATATTTGGTTGAATACTCCAACCAAAAGACAAAGACTGGATGAATGGATACAAAAACAAGACCCCTACATTTGTTGTCTACAAGAGACCCACCTCAAAACAAGGGACACATACAGACTGAAAGTGAAGGGCTGGAAAAAGATATTCCATGCAAATAGACACGAAAATAAAGCAGGAGTAGCAATACTCATATCAGATAAAATAGACTTTAAAACAAAGGCTGTGAAAAGAGACAAAGAAGAACACTACATCATGATCAAAGGATCAAAGAAGAAGCAATAACAATTATAAATATATATGCACCCAACATAGGAGCACCACAATATGTAAGACAAATGCTAACAAGTATGAAAGGGGAAATTAACAATAACACAATAATAATGGGAGACTTTAATACCCCACTCACACCTATGGATAGATCAACTAAACAGAAAATTAACAAGGAAACACAAAATTTAAATGATACAATAGACCAGTTAGACCTAACTGATATCTATAGGACATTTCACCCCAAAACAATGAATTTCACCTTTTTCTCAAGTGCACACGGAACCTTCTCAGGATAGATCACATCCTGGGCCATAAATCTAGCCTTGGTAAATTCAAAATATTGAAATCATTCCAAGCATCTTTTCTGACCACAATGCAGTAAGATTGGATCTCAATTACAGGAGAAAAACTATTAAAAACTCCAACATATGGAGGCTGAACAACATGCTGCTGAATAACCATCAAATCACAGAAGAAATCAAAATATGCATAGAAACAAATGAAAATGAAAACACAACAACCCAAAACCTGTGGGACACTGTAAAAGCAGTGCTAAGGGGAAGGTTCATAGCAATACAGGCATACCTCAAGAAACAAGAAAAAAGTCAAATAAATAACTTAACTCTACACCTAAACCAATTAGAAAAGGAAGAAATGAAGAACCCCAGGGTTAGTAGAAGGAAAGAAATCTTAAAAATTAGGGCAGAGATAAATGCAAAAGAAACAAAAGAGACCATAGCAAAAATCAACAAAACCAAAAGCTGGTTCTTTGAAAGGATAAATAAAATTGACAAACCATTAGTCAGACTCATCAAGAAACAAAGGGAGAAAAATCAAATCAATAAAATTAGAAATGAAAATGGAGAGATCACAACAGACAACACAGAAATACATATACAGAGTGAAGTAAGCCAGAAAGAAAAACACCAATACAGTATACTAACACATATATATGGAATTTAGAAAGATGATAATAATAACCCTGTATGCAAGACAGCAAAAGAGACACAGATATATAAACAGTCTTATGGACTCTGTGGGAGAGGGCGAGGGTGGGATGATTTGGGAGAATGGCATTGAAACATGTATAATATCATATGTGAAATGAATCGCCAGTCCAGGTTCGATGCATGATACAGGATGCTCGGGGCTGGTGCACTGGGGTGACCCAGAGGGATGGGATGGGGAGGGAGGTGGGTGGGGGATTCAGGATGGGGAACATGTGTACATCCGTGGAGGATTCATGTTCATGTATGGCAAAACCAATACAATATTGTAAAGGAAAAAAAAAAAAAAAAAAGAACTGGACATGGGACAACAGACTGCTTCTAAATAAGAAGCAGGAGTACATCAAGACTGTATATTGTCACCCTGCTTATTTAACTTATATGCAGAGTACAGTTCTGAAATGCAGTTCTTGGGTGCAGTCTCAAAAATGACAGATTGATCCCTGTTTGTTTCCAAGGCAAACCATTCAATATCACAGTAATCCAAGTCTATGCCCCAACCACTAATGCTGAAGAAGTTGAAGTTGAACAGTTCTAAGAAGACCTAAAAGATCTTCTAGAATCAGATCAGATCAGTCGCTCAGTCGTGTCCGACTCTTCACAACCCCATGAATCGCAGCATGCCAGACCTCCCTGTCCATCACCAACTCCTGGAGTTCACTCAGACTCACGTCCGTCGAGTCAGTGATGCCATCCAGCCATCTCATCCTCTGTCGTCCCCTTCTCCTCTTGCCCCCAATCCCTCCCAGCATCAGAGTCTTTTCCAATGAGTCAAGTCTTCGCATGAGGTGGCCAAAGTACTGGAGTTTCAGCTTTAGCAGCATTCCTTCCAAAGAAATCCCAGGGCTGATCTCCTTTAGAATGGACTGGTTGGATCTCCTTGAAGTCCAAGGGACTCTCAAGAGTCTTTTCCAACACCACAGTTCAAAAGCATCAATTCTTTCTCTTCAGACCGTATAAATCTTCTAGAATAAACACCCAAAAAAGATGTCATTTCCATTATAGGGGACTGGAATGGAAAAGTAGGAAGTCAAGAGATATTTGGAGTAACAAGCAAATTTGGCCTTGGAATTCAAAATGAAACAGGGAAGAGGCTAGCAGTTTTGCCAAGAAAATGCACTGGTCATAGCAAACACCTTCTTCCAACAACACAAGAGAAGACTCTACACATGGACATCACCAGATGGTCAATACTGAAATCAGATTGATTATATTCTTGGCAGCCAAAGATGGAGAAGCTCTATACAGTCAACAAAAACAAGATCAGGAGCTGACTGTGGCTCAGATCATGAACTCTTTATTGCCAAATTCAAACTTAAATTGAAGAAAGTAGGGAAAACCACTAGACCATTCAGGCATGACTTAAATCAAATCCCTTACGATTATACATTGGAAGTGACAAATAGATTCAAGGGATTAGATCTGACAGAATGCCTGAAGAACTATGGATGGAGCTTCATGACATTGTACAGGAGGCAGTGATCAAGACCATCCCCAAGAAATGGGAATGCAAAAAGGCAAAATGGTTGTCTGAGGAGACCTTACAAATAACTGAGAAAAGAAAAGAAGCTAAAGGAAAAGGAGAAAAGATATACGCATTTGAATGCAGAGTTCCAAAGAATAGTGAGGAGAGATAAGAAAGCCTTCCTCACTGATTAATGAAAAGAAATAGAGGAAAACTAGAAAAGAATGGAAAAAGAAAAAAGGAAAAGAAAGGGAAAGACTAGAGATCTTTCAAGAAAATTAAGAGATATCAAGGGAAGATTTTATGCAAAGATGGGCACAATAAAGAACAGAAACAGTATGGACATAACAGAAGCAGATGTTAAGAAGTAGTGGCAAGAATATACAGAAAAAGTATACAAAAAAGATCTTCATGACTGAGATATCCACAATGGTGTGATCACCCTCCTGAGCACGACATCCTGGAATGTGAAGTCAAGTGGACCACTCAAACAAAGCTAGTGGAGGTGATAGAATTCCAGTTGAGCTATTTCAAATCCTGAAAGATGATGCTGTGAAAGTGCTGCACTCAATATGCCAGCAAATTTGGAAAACTCAGCAGTGGCCACAGGACTGGAAAAGGTCAGTTTTCGTTCCAGTGCCAAAGAAAGGCAATGCCAAAGAATGCTCATGCTACCACACAATTGCATGCGCGTCACACACTAGCAAAGTAATGCTCAAAATTCTCCAAGCCAGGCTTCAACAGTACGTGAATCATGAACTTCCAGATGTTCAAGATGGATTTAGAATAGGCAGAGGAATCAGAGATCAAATTGCCAATATCCACTGGATCATTGAAAAACCAACAGAGTTTCAGAAAAACATCTACTTTTGCTTTATTGAGTAGGCCAAAGCCTTTGACTGTGTGGATGAAAATGAACTGTGGAAAATTCTTCAAGAGATGGGAATACCAGGACACCTTACCTGTCTTCTGAGAAATCTGTATGCAGGTCAAGAAGAAACAGTTAGAACTGGACATGGAACAACAGAGTGGTTCCAAATCGGGAAAGGAGTAGGTCAAGGCTGTATATTGTCACCCTGCAAAGAGTTGGACATGACTGAGCAACTTTCACTTCACTTTACTTCAAGACACTGCTGATTTGCAAGACATGCCATGGTTCATGTATGATTCAGTTCAGTTCAGTTGCTCAGTCATGTCCAACTCATTGTGACCCCATGGACTGTGGCACTACAGGCCTCCCTGTCCATCACCAACTCCCAGAGTTTATGCAAACTCATGTCCATTGAGTTGGTGATGTCATCCAACATCTCATTCTCTGCTGTCCCCTTCTCCTCCTGCCTTCAATCTTTCCCAGCATCAGGGTCTTTTCCAATGAGTCAGTTCTTCACATCAGGTGGCCAAAGTATTGGAGTTTCAGCTTCAGCATCAGTCCTTCCAATGAGTATTCAGGACTGATTTCCTTTAGGATGGACTGGTTGGATCTCCTTGTTGTCCAAGGGACTCTCAAGAGTCTTCTCCAACATGTATGATTAAGAAAACAAAAACACCACTGAATCTAATTGTAAGCCATCACGAGTATAACACCCATCTGATTCCAGGGAGTGAGAAGAGAAAGTGACTTGGAACTGGTTAAAAAACATGATGAAATATCTTACTTTCCTGTTCTAGATGGTTCTCTGTCCCCCAGTTCTACTGATCAGCTTTCTAGATGGAACAAGAGGTTATAAGAAAAACTATAAGGCATCCACAAAATACAGGCTGTTTAAAGATAACGCTTACCTATCCTAAGCACTATGAAATTAGCTTTGCTTTGAAGTCTCCCATTTCATAGGATAATCCAATAGTCCTATAGAATTCGGCAATATTGTTCCTTTGAGCCAACTTCTTTTTAAAAAGTTTTTAAAATTAAAAAAATTGAAGTATAGCTGAATTACAATATTGTGTTAATTTATGCTATACGACAAAATGATTCATTTATACATTATTAAAGGACAGTGACTGCGGCCATGAAATTAAAAGATGCTGGCTCCTTGGAAGAAAGGTTATGACAAACCTGCCAGCATATTAAAAAGCAGAGATGTCACTTTGCCAACAAAGGTCCGTATAGTCAAAGCTATAGTTTTTCCAGTGGTCATGTACAGATGTGACAGCTGGACCACAAAGGTTGAGCAACCAAGGATTGATTCTTTCCAATAGTGGAAAGACCACCTGACCTGCCTCTTGAGAAATCTGTATGCAGGTCAGGAAGCAACAGTTAGAACTCGACATGGAACAACAGACTGGTTCCAAATAGGAAAAGGAGTTCATCAAGGCTGTATATTGTCACCCTGTTTATTTAACTTATATGCAGAGTACATCATGAGAAATGCTGGACTGGAAGAAACACAAACTGGAATCAAGATTGCCGGGAGAAATATCAATAACCTCAGATATGCAGATGACACCACCCTTATGGCAGAAAGTGAAGAGGAACTCAAAAGCCTCTTGATGAAAGTGAAAGGGGAAAGTTCATAGCAATACAGGCACAACTCAAGAAACAAGAAAAAAGTCAAATAAATAACCGAACTCTACACCTAAAGCAACTAGAAAAGGAAGAAATGAAGAACCCCAGGGTTAGTAGAAGGAAAGAAATCTTAAAAATTAGAGCAGAAATAAATGCAAAAGAAACAAAAGAGACCATAGCAAAAATCAACAAAACCAAAAGCTGGTTCTTTGAAAGGATAAATAAAATTGACAAACCATTAGCCAGACTCATCAAGAAACAAAGGGAGAAAAATCAAATCAACAAAATTATAAACGAAAATGGAGAGATCACAACAGACAACACAGAAATACAAAGGATCATAAGAGACTACTATCAACAATTATATGCCAATAAAATGGACAACGTGGAAGAAATGGATAAATTCTTAGAAAAGTACAACTTTCCAAAACTCGACCAGGAAGAAATAGAAAATCTTAACAGACCCATCACAAGCATGGAAATTGAAACTGTAATCAAAAATCTTCCAGCAAACAAAAGCCCCGGTCCAGACGGCTTCACAGCTGAATTCCACCAAAAATTTAGAGAAGAGCTGACACCTATCCTGCTCAAACTCTTCCAAAAAATTGCAGAGGAAGGTAAACTTTCAAACTCATTCTATGAGGCCACCATCACCCTAATACCAAAACCTGACAAAGATCCCACAAAAAAAGAAAACTACAGGCCAATATCACTGATGAACATAGATGTAAAAATCCTTAACAAAATTCTAGCAATCAGAATCCAACAACACATTAAAAAGATCATACACCATGACCAAGTGGGCTTTATCCCAGGGATGCAAGGATTCTTCAATATCTGCAAATCAATCAATGTAATACACCACATTAACAAATTGAAAAATAAAAACCATATGATTATCTCAATAGATGCAGAGAAAGCCTTTGACAAAATTCAACATCCATTTATGATAAAAACTCTCCAGAAAGCAGGAATAGAAGGAACATACCTCAACATAATAAAAGCTATATATGACAAACCCACTGCAAACATTATCCTCAATGGTGAAAAATTGAAAGCATTTCCTCTAAAGTCAGGAACAAGACAAGGGTGCCCACTTTCACCATTACTATTCAACATAGTTTTGGAAGTTTTGGCCACAGCAATCAGAGCAGAAAAAGAAATAAAAGGAATCCAAATTGGAAAAGAAGAAGTAAAACTCTCACTATTTGCAGATGACATGATCCTCTACATAGAAAACCCTAAAGACTCCACCAGAAAATTACTAGAAGTAATCAATGACTACAGTAAAGTTGCAGGATATAAAATCAACACACAGAAATCCCTTGCATTCCTATACACTAATAATGAGAAAACAGAAAGAGAAATTAAGGAAACAATTCCATTCACCATTGCAACAGAAAGAATAAAATACTTAGGAATATATCTACCTAAAGAAACTAAAGACCTATATATAGAAAACTATAAAACACTGGTGAAAGAAATCAAAGAGGACACTAATAGATGGAGAAATATACCATGTTCATGGATTGGAAGAATCAATATAGTGAAAATGAGTATACTACCCAAAGCAATTTATAGATTCAACGCAATCCCTATCAAGCTACCAACAGTATTCTTCACAGAGCTAGAACAAATAATTTCACAATTTGTATGGAAATACAAAAAACCTCGAATAGCCAAAGCGATCTTGAGAAAGGAGAATGGAACTGGAGGAATCAACCTACCTGACTTCAGGCTCTACTACAAAGCCACAGTTATCAAGACAGTATGGTACTGGCACAAAGACAGAAATATTGATCAATGGAATAAAATAGAAAGCCCAGAGATAAATCCACGCACATATGGACACCTTATCTTTGACAAAGGAGGCAAGAATATACAATGGATTAAAGACAATCTCTTTAACAAGTGGTGCTGGGAAATCTGGTCAACCACTTGTAAAAGAATGAAACTGGACCACTTTCTAACACCATACACAAAAATAAACTCAAAATGGATTAAAGATCTAAACGTAAGACCAGAAACTATAAAACTCCTAGAGGAGAACATAGGCAAAACACTCTCCGACATACATCACAGCAGGATCCTCTATGACCCACCTCCCAGAATATTGGAAATAAAAGCAAAAATAAACAAATGGGACCTAATTAACCTTAAAAGCTTCTGCACATCAAAGGAAACTATCAGCAAGGTGAAAAGACAGCCTTCAGAATGGGAGAAAATAATAGCAAATGAAGCAACCGACAAACAACTAATCTCAAAAACATATAAGCAACTCCTACAGCTCAACTCCAGAAAAATAAACGACCCAATCAAAAAATGGGCCAAAGAACTAAATAGACATTTCTCCAAAGAAGACATACAGATGGCTAACAAACACATGAAAAGATGCTCAACATCACTCATTATCAGAGAAATGCAAATCAAAACCACTATGAGGTACCATTTCACACCAGTCAGAATGGCTGCGATCCAAAAGTCTACAAATAATAAATGCTGGAGAGGGTGTGGAGAAAAGGGAACCCTCTTACACTGTTGGTGGGAATGCAAACTAGTACAGCCACTATGGAGAACAGTGTGGAGATTCCTTAAAAAACTGGAAATAGAACTGCCTTATGATCCAGCAACCCCACTGCTGGGCATACACACTGAGGAAACCAGAAGGGAAAGAGACACGTGTACCCCAATGTTCATCGCAGCACTGTTTATAATAGCCAAGACATGGAAGCAACCTAGATGTCCATCAGCAGATGAATGGATAAGAAAGCAGTGGTACATATACACAATGGAGTATTACTCAGCCATTAAAAAGAATACATTTGAATCAGTTCTAATGAGGTGGATGAAACTGGAGCCTATTATACAGAGTGAAGTAAGCCAGAAGGAAAAACATAAATACAGTATTCTAACGCATATATATGGAATTTAGAAAGATGGTAACAATAACCCTGTGTACGAGACAGCAAAAGAGACACTGATGTATAGAACAGTCTTATGGACTCTGTGGGAGAGGGAGAAGGTGGGAAGATTTGGGAGAATGACATTGTAACATGTAAAATATCATGTAAGAAACGAGTTGCCAGTCCAGGTTCGATGCACGATACTGGATGCTTGGGGCTAGTGCACTGGGACGACCCAGAGGGATGGTATGGGGAGGGAGGAGGGAGGAGGGTTCAGGATGGGGAACACATGTATACCTGTGGTGGATTCATTTTGATGTTTGGCAAAACTAATACAATTATGTAAAGTTTAAAAATAAAATAAAATTTAAAAAAAAAAAAAAAAAGAAAGTGAAAGTGGAGAGTGACAAAGTTGGCTTAAAGCTCAACATTCAGAAAACGAAGATCATGGCATCCGGTCCCATCACTTCATGGGAAATAGATGGGGAAACAGTGGAAACAGTGTCAGACTTTATTTTTGGGGGCTCCAAAATCACTGCAGATGGTGACTGCAGCCATGAAATTAAAAGACACTTACTCCTTGGAAGGAAAGTTATGACCAACCTAGATAGCATATTCAAAAGCAGAGACATTACTTTGCCAACAAAGGTTCGTCTAGTCAAGGCTATGGTTTTTCCTGTGGTCATGTATGGATGTGAGAGTTGGACTGTAAAGAAGGCTGAGCACTGAAGAATTGATGCTTTTGAACTGTGGTGTTGGAGAAGACTCTTGAGAGTCCCTTGGACTGCAAGGAGATCCAACCAGTCCATTCGGAAGGAGATCAGCCCTGGGATTTCTTTGGAAGGAATGATGCTGAAGCTGAAACTTCAGTACTTTGGCCACCTCATGCGAAGAGTTGACTCATTGGAAAAGACTCTGATGCTGGGAGGGATTGGGGGCAGGAGGAGAAGGGGACGACAGAGGATGAGATGGCTGGATGGCATCCCTGACTCGAGGGACTTGAGTCTGAGTGAACTCTGGGAGTTGGTGATGGACAGGGAGGCCTGGCGTGCTGTGATTCATGGGGTCGCAAAGAGTCGGACACCACTGAGCGACTGAACTGAACTGAACTGAATTGTGGTGCTGGAGAAGACTCTCAAGAGTCCCATGGACAGCAAGGAGATCAAACCAGTCAATTCTAAGAGAAATCAACCCTGAATATTCATTGGAAGAACCGGTGCTTAAGTTGGAGCTCCAATACTTTGGCCACCTGATACAAAGAGCTCACTCAGTGGAAAAGACCTTGATGCTGGGAATGATTGAGGGCAAGAGAGAAGGGGATGACAGAGGATAAGATGGTTGGATGGCATCACTGACTCAGTGGACATGAATCTGAGCAAACTCCAGGAGACAGTGAAGGACAGGGAAGCCTGGGATGCTGAGTTCATGGGGTTTCAAAGATTGGGACATGACTTAAAAACAACAACAAGAAGGGCGCTAGGCAGGTAAAACCATGTATCTGAAAGGAGAGACCCAGGGAAAAGGACACAGCTCAGACACTGGATTATATTGGGAAATGTTAGAAAGAGGATTATTTTAATAGTACACATCTTTGTACTTTATAGTTTTTTGATCTGTCTCTCTCTCTATATATGTATATATATATGCTATATGTATATGTGTATATATATGTGCTATGTGTGTGTGTGTGTATATATATATATATATATAAAACATATATACATGCTATTCTGTGCTTAGTCGCTTAGTTGTGTCCAACTCTTTGTGACCCTATGGACTGTAGCCCCCAGGCTCCTCTGTCCATGGGGATTCTCCAGGCCAGAATACTGGAGTTGGTAGCCTTTTCCTTCTCCAAGGCATATTCCCAACCCAGGGATCAAACCCAGGTCTCCTACATTGCAGGTGGATTTTTTCCCAGCTGAGCCACCAGGGAAACCCATATATATGTGTTGCCAACTCAATACTGATGATGAGGAGGCAGAGGAAGGGGACAAGGAAAAGGGGATGAAACCAGAATACATTCCCCAACTGCTGTGATATCAGTTGTGAAGAAGTAAAGGGTATATATTAGTCAGGGAAATTAAATACTTGGAGGGTCTCTTGTTCTGACTTACAGTGCAAAGTGGGCAAGGCCCCAGGAAGCACAATGATGGTAAAGGAACCATCCCTTAATGGCACGTTGGTAAAACTATACCAGCTCAAGACAACAGAAGATGAAAATGCCACATGACCCAGATATTTTACAGCCATAAAAATTCCATTACCAGTATGGGAGCAAAGCAAGTAAAACTGGCCACATACGTTGGCTGGATTCAAGGGTGTTTTAATATATCAATGAAATAAATCAGGTCTCAGACACCTGAACCCCAGGAATGGCTTGGACAGATTTCAAATGTACTAGAAAGTGAATGGTAGCAGGAGGCAGAGAAGGTTTAAAAGCTGAGTTAAGAGAAAATATATTGAGGTCAAACACTAACAAATTTATGGTTTTGGCTTTGGGAGGAAGACTAGCAATTCTCATGAAAAAATGAAGACCAATTTCTGAGAGGAAGAGGTTTTTCCTTTACTTGCTCAGTATTCACTATTTTGTGTTGTGCTGTGCTTAGTTGCTCAGTCACGTCTGACTCTTTGCGACCCCATGGACAGTAACCCACCCAGCTTCTCTGTCCATGGAGATTTTCCAGGCAAGAATATTCGAGTAAGCCTCCATGCCCTCCTCCAGGTAATCTTCCCAACCCAGATATTGAACCCAGGTCTCCAGCATTGCAGGCAGATTCTTTACCACCTGAGCCACCAGGGAAGCCCATTCACTATTTTAGGCCAAGATAAATTAGCATGGTGCCAATTGAAACACTACAATTTGTACCTTCAATTCTCAGGAGATGAGAACACCTGATCTGCCTCTTGAGAAATCTGTATGCAGGTCAGGAAGCAACAGTTAGAACTGGACATGGAACAACAGACTGGTTCCAAATAGGAAAAGGAGTTCATCAAGGCTGTATATTGTCACCCTGTTTATTTAACTTATATGCAGAGTACATCATGAGAAATGCTGGACTGGAAGAAACACAAACTGGAATCAAGATTGCCGGGAGAAATATCAATAACCTCAGATATGCAGACGACACCACCCTTTCGGCAGAAAGTGAAGAGGAACTCAAAAGCCTCTTGATGAAAGTGAAAGTGGAGAGTGAAAAAGTTGGCTTAAAGCTCAACATTCAGAAAACGAAGATCATGGCATCCGGTCCCATCACTTCATGGGAAATAGATGGGGAAACAGTGGAAACAGTGTCAGACTTTATTTTTGGGGGCTCCAAAATTACTACAGATGGTGACTGCAGCCATGAAATTAAAAGATGCTTACTCCTTGGAAGGAAAGTTATGACCAACCTAGATAGCATATTCAAAAGCAGAGACATTACTTTGCCAACAAAGGTTCATCTAATCAACGCTATGGTTTTTCCTGTGGTCATGTATGGATGTGAGAGTTGGACTGTGAAGAAAGCTGAGCACCGAAGAATTGATACTTTTGAACTGTGGTGTTGGAGAAGACTCTTGAGAGTCCCTTGGACTGCAAGGAGATCCAACCAGTCCATTCGGAAGGAGATCAGCCCTGGGATTTCTTTGGAAGGAATGATGCTGAAGCTGAAACTCCAGTACTTTGGCCACCTCAGGCGAAGAGTTGACTCATTGGAAAAGACTCTGATGCTGGGAAGGATTGGGGGCAGGAGGAGAAGGGGACGACAGAGGATGAGATGGCTGGATGGTATCACTGACTCGATGGACATGAGTCTGAGTGAACTCCAGGAGATGGTGATGGACAGGGAGGCCTGGCGTGCTGCGATTCATGGGGTCACAAAGAGTCAGACACGACTGAGCGACTGATCTGATCTGATCTGATAGTAAAAGCAAGTGAAGCTGTGATGAAGTGTCACAGGGAACTCCTTCGCTTGATCTAGATTTTTCTAAAATAATAAATTCCTTGAAGATCCCAGAGTTTTATCAATGGAGAAGCCCTGACTTAAACCTGCAAACCACCATGTGCTTGTTTCCTGGGCTTCGCATGATAACCTGCTGTAACTGGCTTCCCAAGTTCCCCAAGGGCTTTCTTCTGTTTTTAGCAGAAGACGACGTATTTAAGGTGATGGTTTTGGTCATCTCAGGGAGTGACTCAGTCTTCCTTCAAATCAACCCTGTATAAAAGAGGTATACATGTTATTAAACTTCTGGTTTTGTCCTGGTTTAAAAAGAAAAAAGCTTGCAGGATTTTTAAAGCTTGCATGATTTCAACTACTCTTCACCAATGCTTTTCCTTTCCCCTACCTTTTATCACCCTGATCTTAAGCCACCTCCTATGATGTATCATTTGATGTCAGACTAAGAGAAATCCTTAGAGATTCCATTTTGACAGATTTCCAAGCCATGGTATAAAAACAAGGGGCTTGCTTCTGGGCTTTCATGGTTCGTGTTTAAGTGATGAGTACATGTCACTTTGACCTGTGGATACACCAAAGAAAGAGGAATGGCTTAATGCCAGAAACACAAAGCACTTCCTGGGGCTTCCCCCTCCATATTCAGAAGTGGTTTTAAAAGCTTTTGTAAGCTGACTCAGCTTAGTAACTCCATAAGCCACATGACCTTGATTGAGACCATAATTTGCTTCTATGTGATTTTTATATTCAAGGTTCATCAAGAGATTTTGTTGACGTTTATCAGGTAGATTGCCAGCTAAATGAACATTAATGGTCATGTCCAGAGGAAATTAATACATTTGTTTACCCAACTGTCAGGAGGAATGATGATTAAGAGAGGTTCTCAGTAATACACAGCAAGTTGCCTTCAGTTTTCACTGGAAGACATGTAAAAAGGGATATATCACATATTCTACGTTTAGCCAAACTATGGAGAATACCTGAGCTTCCTTGGTGGTTCAGACAATAAAAAGTCTGCCTGCAATGCAGGAGACCCAGATTCGATCCCTGGTCTGGGAAGATCCCACATGCCCTGGAGCAACTAGGCCCATGAACCATAACTACCGAAACCTGCGCACCTACAGCCTGTACGCTGCAATAAGGAAAACCACTGCAGTGAGAAGCCTGCACAACACAAGAAGAGTCACCCTTGTTTCGCCACAACTAGAGAAAGCCCACTTCAGCAATGAAGACCCAGAGCAGCCAAAGATAAATAAAAAATTTTCTAAAGTGGCTACAATAACTTCCCACTGAGATTAGAGATGTGTGGCCAAAACCAGTTGCAGGAATCACATTCAGCCTTGCACTAATGCTCCACAGCTTTCCTAAATCCTCTATAAATTATTCCTCAGTATTGTACATTCTACCTTTTCACATCAGTGTTTCACATTTGCTATTCTCGTAACTTTCTTGGAGCAGATTCCTTGGCATGCTAGTATATCCAGTCCTCCATCTCAAATACACTATGTATTTAGTATGAACATGACTGACACTTGCTGAAAAGCTTTCCATATCTGGGGCTGCTGCTCCAATTGTGGACAGATCATTTCCTATGGCTCTAAGAATGAAAGCAATGTAAATTTACCTTATTCAACAGACTCAGGGTCTATCATCAGAGAAGGGGAGAATTGAAAGCGAAGTAACAAGCCGTAAGAGTTAATAGTTTCCTTTTACAGACTGAAGAAAAGAAGGCTGGAGAGAATTAACTTGCTTCTAGACACAGATTGTGCTCAAGGGGGACTCTGGATAAGAAATCTGATCTCCTAATTAATTTCAGAGAAATCAGATACAATGCACACATAAATGTGAATAGAAGCTGACATTTAAACCTGTCACTGATGCAAGAACACTATATAAAGTGCCCACTTTGTACTTATGCTGAATCTTATATTAAAGGGAGGTGAGAGGAAGTAATATGGAAACAAGATAACTTTAGGAAAGGAGGAAGTAAAATGGAAACAAAATAACTTTAGGAAGTAAAATGCAGTCTTGTAATAGGGAAACCCCTGCTGGAAGATTGGGGCATCTTCAATGAACTAGTGAGAAGCTGTCAGCCAGGATGGTAATGTGAGTTATTGGACCCAATTCTTCACCCAGTTCTTAACGTTTGCTCTACAACTTCACAGCTGTATAAGAGGGGCAGGGACATTTCTCCACCATTGACTTTGAATTCAGTTCATGGGACACACTTTGGTCAACAGAATGAGGTAAGCATGCCTTTGAGCCAGTTCTCAAGAAGTCTTGTGCATTTCCACCTGCCCTCCTGCACTTTGGCTCTTGCCATGAGAATACCCCTGGGCTGGCCTGCTGATTCTGGGAACTGGAAGAGAGGCATGTGGAAGGCAGCCAGCCCCAGAAGAGCCAGATGGTTGCAGATGTGTGTGTGAGAACAGTTGATACCAGCCCAGCCACTGAACTGAGCCCAGCCTGGATCAGCCAATCTCCAGCTGACCCTCAGCTGCTGCTGCTGCTGCTAAGTCACTTCAGTCATGTCCGACTCTGTGCGACTCCATAGATGGCAGCCTACCAGGCTCCCCCGTCCCTGGGATTCTCCAGGCAAGAACACTGGAGTGGGTTGCCATTTCCTTCTCCAATGCATGAAAGTGAAAACTGAAAGTGAACTTGCTCAGTTGTGTCTGACTCTTAGCGACCCCACAGACTGCAGCCTACCAGGCTCCTCTGCCCATGGGATTTTCCAGGCAAGAGCACTGGAGTGGGGTGCCATTGACCCTCAGCTATCCTGTAACATAGGACCGATAGAAGGGCAGACTCTTTCATGCTGCCCATCTTTGGGGGCTGTCCGCTCTACAGCACGGTGCCGTCAAAGCTGCAATATATTTGCACACAGCTGCGTTCATACACTTTGGAAACAGATGATTCCAAAAATGCAACAACTTCAAATATTCCAAGAAAAGTACAAGTCAGGCTTTGAGAAACAGAAAGGGGTCCAGTGTGACTGAGCCACTCATTAAATGCTTGAAAACTTGCAGAATGTGGTTTCAAACAAATAGAAAAGGGCTAGGTTCAGTGTGGTCCTATGGGACAAGGTGGAGATTTTATCACAACTACAATGGAAAGATGTTGAAAAGTTATAAAACTAGTAACTGACAGAATCTCTTTATCTTGCTGATACATAACTGGATACTCTGCAAGCATCAGATACAGGCTGGTGAACAGAGAAGAAGGTAGATGAAAGGGGGCTATTTCAATAGTTGCCATGAGACAATATACTTCTTGATGTCTCTGAACAAGTATATTATATATGTGTGTATACATGTTGAGTGCACATATATATAATAAATTTATATGTTTAATTATACTGCATTACATATAAAATCATACTTACAAATGCATATATTATCTATATACTATATTACATATATATTTTACATATTATGTATTATATAATATATACATATATAATTATATATATAATATATAATTATATAATATAATATATAGTATATATACACTATATATAATATATAATCACTTTTATCATATATGATATGTATCATACATACATATATATAGTTATATCTGTATTTAATAGTGGATAATATTATCAAGCTAATGGACCACAGTTGTGCTGCTATCAACTAGGAGGACATTAAAAAGAATAGTGATATAATCCTCTCCAATTCCAGAATGTCCTAAGATATTTTTCAGGTCCTGAAACAGGTACATTTAGAAATAAAATATAACTCAATCTTCTATAATGAACACCCAGTATTTACATAAAGCAGAGCTATAGAACTTCCCAGGATGATAACTAAAATGATGTTATAAAGAGAAATGTTCCATCAGAATTCCCCAGAAGCAAATAACACATCCATGCGGTCCAAGTAGGAGTGTCCCCTGAGAAGGCAATACTACCTCTCAATTCATCCTTTATACAGGTTCCCTGAGGCAGTCCAAGGACAAAAGTCATTCCCCTTAGATGAACATGGAAAAATTCTTTAAAAAATAAAATGAAGAGCCAGGAAATCCAAATATCATGTTAAAGAGCCTTAACTACTCCGCAGTTGTGTTTAACCACAACCGCCTTTCGACCACAACGTAGCATTTGAACTTGTAGCTATATTGGCTGAACCATTGTCTGCATATCACAAAATGCCTCAAAGGTGGGCCTGCCATTATTCACAGATCAACCATTTCCCATCTGGCTTGGACCATGGGTAAAGTTTAGACAACCTCAGAACATCCCAGAGTTCAAGCTGGTCCTACATTAGATGTGCTTTATTGGGGGGTGATGAGTCCCTTCAAACATGTTTTTTAAAATGCTATTTGAAAGAGACACGTGTACCCCAATGTTCATTGCAGCACTGTTTATAATAGCCAGGACATGGAAGCAACCTAGATGCCCATCAGCAGATGAATGGATAAGAAAGCTGTGGTACATATACACAATGGAGTATTACTCAGCCATTAAAAGGAATACATTTGAATCAGTTCTAATGAGATGGATGAAACTGGAACCTATTATACAGAGTGAAGTAAGCCAGAAAGAAAAACACCAATACAGTATACTAATGCATATATATGGAATTTAGAAAGATGGTAACAATAACCCTATGTACGAGACTGCAAAAGAGACACCGATGTATAGATCAGTCTTATGGACTCTGTGGGAGAGGGAGAGGGTGGGGAGATTTGGGAGAATAGCATTGAAACATGTATAATATCGTGTATGAAACAAGTCGCCAGTCCAGGTTCGATGCACGGTACTGGATGCTTGGGGCTGGTGCACTGGGACGACCCAGAGGGAGGGTAGGGGAGGGAGGAGGGAGGAGGGTTCAGGATGGGGAACGCGGGTATACCTGTGGCGGATTCATTTCGATATTTGGCAAAACTAATACAATATTGTAAAGTTTAAAATAAAATAAAATTTAAAAAACAAATAAAATAAAATGCTATTTGAATAAGGTCAGAGACATATCAGAATTCAATGAAATTAGTGGGGAATATAAGAATTTCAAAGGTGGAAACCCAGTCATGACATTCTTTGCGAAAAAAAAAATAAATAAATACAATAAAATTCTGTCACAGGGATTTCCCTGGCGTCCAGGAATTAGATTTCAACTTTCACTGAAGGGGTGCAAGCTTGATACCTAGTCGGGGAGCTAAGATCCAATATGCCTTGAAGCCAAATAAAATGAAACATAAAACAGAAACAATATGTAACAAATTTTTAAAAAAGACTTAAAAAATGGTCCACATCAAACAATTTACCAAAATATTTGATCACAAATATAAATTACATATATCTTTGAGGGGTAGAATCCTGGCACACGGTAAGCCAGATTTCTAGGATAGATTCTTAGGAAACACAGGAGTGTTTTCACACATTTCAATCTTCCATGAGAAAAATGCATCCTACAAAATGCTCTTCATTCCTTTCTGGGCTGTTGAGCACAGTGTAGCCTGGAATGACTCTCAGAAGTGGCTGAAAAAGGGCTGTAAAAATAGACTTACTTAGGTCAACCCTCAGACCACCTAAACACATCAAACCAGACTGACATCTGAGCAAGACATCCAGATCTGGATTTTCTATGATTTTTCTTTGCCCCAAATAGAATCATCACTCTCTCTCTCTCAGCCAAAGGTTCCTACTGCTGTTGCACAATTAAGATAGACTTTGTACGTGTTTGTATTTTCTATTGTCGCTATAGTTCCAGGTGTGTATTGGCACTAATGGCAGAAAATAAGCAAGAAATGGTACAATCAAGATAAACGTAAGCCAAAGGAATACCACCAACAGAGGAACAATAAAAATATAAAACAACAAAGATGGATGGAAAAGTCACAGCTTACAGAAACATTGCTTTGATTTCTAGATAATGGTGGTCATGGGTACTGGATACCAGTTTCCCTGTTTTCCAAGACTTGTTCTCTCTTTATCTCATGCTGGGGACTTCACTGATGGTCCATTGGTTAAGAATCTGCCTGCCAATGCAAAGAACATGGGGTCGACCCTGGTCCGGGAAGATTCCACATGCTGCAGGGCAACGAAGCCCGTGGACGCAACTACTGAAGCCTGCGTGCCTAGAGCCTGAGCTCAGCAACAAAAGAAGCCACCACACTGAGAAGTCCATGCTCTGCAATGAAGAGCAGCCCCCACTTGCTGCAACAAGAGACAGCCCAAGTGCAGCAATGAAGACCTAGCACAGCTAAAAACATAAAAGATAAATAAATACATTTTAAAAAATCTGATGCCACTAGCATCAGTTTCCACTTCTTCTTCATCCAAAGTCCATGTGGTTTGGTGGGGTGAGTCTATCCCAAGCTAGGCTGGGCATTTGATCAAGGCAGGACCATCATACCTTTTCATAGCATTGCATCGTATTTGACTTGAAAACTCATTTTGTATCATGTATTTGGATGCCTGATGTGATTAAACCAGCCACAGGAAATCCCTAGGCTTCTGAGGGATGCTGGGGACTACTGACCTTCCCCTGTAACTGTTCAGGGACAGAATGCAGGCTTGGGGTTTCTGGAAGCCATATTTCATCAAGAAGGGGAAGCAATGGAGAAAGGAGAGCAGGGCTGAGAAGCAGAGAAAGATTTATTGCCCTTGGCTCCTAATCCTAGAACTAGCCATGCATGAAAGCAGGGCCACCCTTGGAATTCCCAGTTTTATGAACCAATAAATCCCTCATTCTGCTTAATCTGGTTTCAGGAGGGTTTCTGTCCCTTGCAATTAACACATTCACAACTGATATATTTTGGTGCATATGACTGTCATTCTTTGTGTATAATCCAAGGCGAAAGTAATAATAAACATGAAACTTGGAGTTACAGAAGCTTTTAAATACCAGTGACTATACAATATTCATACAAAAAATTCCCTGCCAGTCCAATAAGAAAGAATTTAAAAACAACAAATGACTACTGCTATCATATAATTTGTTTCATCAGTTGGCATGTATAATTGCCCCAAAGAGGTTACATTTTAGTTTTATTTTTTAATTATTTATTTATTTGACTGTGTCAGGTCTTAGTTGTGGCACACAGGATCTTCTTCATTTTGTTCTGCAGGGTTTTTCGTTGCAGTGCACAGACTCTCTAGTTGTGGCACATGGGCTCCAGAGCATATGGGCTCAATAGCTGTAGTTTGTGGCTTAGTTGCTCCTCAGCATGTAGGATTTTAGTTCCCTGAACAGGGATTGAACCCATGTGCCCTGTGTTGCAAGGATTCCTAACTACTGCACCAACGGGGAAGTCCCAAGACGTTGCATTTGAAACCACAATTCAGAACCACCAAAAAGCTCTCCGTCGTGAATCAGTGGAATTTCTCCTGTATTTTATACTTTGTGCATTTTAAACGTTCCATCTGTATCTTGTGAATGTTGTCGCGATCGCTTGTACTGAATGGATTATGATTATTTATTTCTGCCTCCCCAGCTGGAGTCTATTCAAACTTGTAAATTCAGTACCTAGGACAGCACCTGGCAAAGTCTGTGCTCTGTTGGAACATCTTTTAGGGCCAACTGACAACATTAAAAACCATCAGGCAGAGAGGTTAAAGGTGAAACCTGAGCAGCTTATCTCTGTTTATTACAACCACACCGTATAGGTTAAGAATGTGCAAACACCTACCCATATTTCCAAAAACAGTGCACCAAAAAACAAATACTGATACCAGAACAGATTAATGAAGCTATCAACAATCAGTTCAACTTTTGTTTTTAAAAGCAGACAGCAGTTATGCCTGGATGCTACTGGCTTATTTAAATGTAGGCAGGAGACGATGATAAAATGAAAAGTATGAGAAAACAGTAAGAGAAAATAAGTGAAGAATAGGAAATAATAAGAACATGAGAGGGAAAAGACAATTTGAGGTAATACCAGAAGTTTATACAGGTCACCTCCAGCTCTCATGACATCAACTTTGGGGCCCACTGACTGCATTTCTTTGGGCCTCGTATTGATTTTAGTCACATGGGCAAATGCCATTTTTGATTCAGAACATCACAGATGTCATCATTTCCAGACCTGACCCAACTGTCTAGCCTCTGGTAATTGTTTTCAGTTGAATGAGGAAAGAACGGACGCATTCAAATCACTATAATGCAACTAACCAATTGGAAAATGACACAGACAGGAAAAAACTCCCTCCCTCATGCCTGAAGCACTATCATACTTAGATGCTGAAGCATGAGATTTCATTATCATTATCGTTATCTAAGCTTGACTAGCTGCAAATGAATTTCAAGTTCCGGCCAAGGCACAAAATGAAGACGCTGTTGGCAGACAATATTAAACAATACAAATGCATACCTTCCTAAGAAAATAGTTTTAATTAAAACAGCTTTGCCCTTGAGGGAGTAAGGGTAGGGAATGAACACATTGAGATGTGAGATAACCATTTCAGAGCAAAGTTCGCCCCCAAAAACTTGAGTGACCTATCCACATATAAATTTCAGAATTTTCCTCTTGATACTGTAGGTATTAATACAAATGAATCATTTGCCCTTAAAATATACTAGAGGTATAAATCCAAGATGACCTTGATGGGGCTCACTCTTAAAGGTTCTCATCATTGGTCCCCTTCCAGATTTTCTTCTCACGTACTTTGTAGCTCGTGTTCTGCTGTGTCACACACAAACACCCATCACTGTGCCACTGAAGACTTAAATATGACGGGTATGATTACTAAAATGATATGCACTTGTGGGGACATGACTTTTTATCATGGCATTGTGGATTTCCTCTCCTACCAAGTCATCCCTAAATGGGCACACACCAAATACAAAGTAACAGGCAACTGGAAAGGAATACAGATGCCCTCACTTTAACTCCTCAACAGTCATGAGGGTTCTAGCCTCTCTTTCACCTCCAGGAAAAAAAGATCTTGTCTCATCTTATATTCTCCTGAACAGTCCTTGAGTGACACTGGATCTAAGGGTTAGAAAATTCTTTAGTTTCTCTTGCAATATCTTCATGCCTCCATCTACATAGCCTTTTGATGATTATGGGCAATTAGGGCTCCATGTAGAGAAGTTGTATTTAGGGAGAAAATGTGCTGATTGGCAAACACTCATTTGGAAACCTTGAAGACCACATTGTCCATTGTAAATCAATAACCAGGCAATGCAGTTTTTCATATATCCTTGTTTTTATGGGTTGGTGTTCTTGGTTGCCATCAACAGCTGCCATATTGAATCTGTGAAGGCCAGATAAACAGGCTTAGTTGCTGGGAAGCCAGAAACAAGGCAGCCAGGAAAAACTCTCAACTCTGCCCCAAGGCTGTTTTGACGATATCACAGCAGATGCTCCTACTTCTGTGCAGCTGTCCATGTTAGGGATCAGACGACACACAAACCAACAAAGCTGGTTAGGAAGGACCAGACCCTCAGCCACCCAGCTTAATAATTTCCCTGCACAGGGAAACCTGAGCTTGTATAGTTACCCACTCACCTCTCCCCCTTGGTCTTGTGAGTGGTGTCTCCTTGGGAGAACAGGTTATAGATGGACCCCAATTATAAAGGCCTTTAGGAAATATCATTTTAGCCTATTTTCACCCTTCACAGTATAAAAGGAAAGTTGGAAGTGAGTCACAGTGGGTATGGATGAAGACAAACTACAGATGCCTCTACAGACTTTCTTGAATAAAACCTGGGAAGATGGAGGAAACTGACAAGGAAGATGTAGAAGGATAAGACAAGTCATCATACCCAGGTGCAGAGACTCTAAGACAGGCCCAGAGTTTGCCAGGGTCCCCTAGCCATGTGGGAAAGCTGCTAAAATTCCCCCGTATCCAAGAGACGGTGTAGACTGGCTCAGTTACCAGCCCAGCTAGAGAGAAGCCTGCAGAGAAACTCAGTAAGGTCATAGCTTTGGTGGGAGTGGATGAACACCCAAGGACCTGAGACCACACCAACCTCATTCTCCATCACTCTCACCCAAAGGCAGGAACTATCAAACTGCCTGAATCTTAGAAGCAACTACCCAGAAAAGCAGACAACTCAGAATTGACGATAAGAACCATATTGAATTACCTGACTGATTGAGATAAATTTTCTGCTGTTTGGGTAAAAAGTAGGGAGAAGAAAAAGAAATTACCTTAAATTTGGAGGAATACAATTGCATTTCTTACACACCTAAGTATATAACTTGATGTAAGCACCCTCTACAAAATACTTAGGGTACAGTGTAACCCAGAATGCAGCCTTATCCCAAACAATGCATTTGGAATAGAAAGGGCAGTAAGTGTACTGATTCCCTGGTATACAAAGAGCCTTTATTATGCTCTTCCGCCATTATTGGTTTCCTTTTCTCTCTTGGAAACGAAGAAAGAGACTTTGTTCTCATCTCTGTGTCTCCAGCTCTAACATAGTCCCTGACTTTTTGAGCAGGCACTGAAATACAGGAGGTCCCCAGGTTTATCCTGAATAAGAATTAACTAGAACTCAGCAAACTCAGTAAAGCTATAATACTCCCAGTTATGGTTTATTACAACGAGAGAACACAGATTAAAATCGGCAATGGGGGAAAACGCCTAATGGCAGGGTCCAGGAGAGACCAGGTGTAAAACTTTCTGTGGTCCTCTTCCAGAAGAGCCGTGCAGACAATGCATATTTCTCCCATCAATGATGTGTGATAATATGCACAGAGTATTGTCAAACAGGGAAGCCCAGGGAAGCTTGGTGTCCAGAGATTTTATTGGAGTTTGGTCCTATAGGCATGGCTGATCACCTGCATGGTTGACCTTAGTCTCTAGCTGCTCCAAAGATGGAGTTGGTATCTTTTGGATGAATCAAGGGCTCCACCATAAATCATATTGCTGCCACTGACTATCTGGCATGACCCAAGGTCCTCAGGTAAACAAAGATACTTACCAGGCAGAACATTCCAAAGGCGGAAAGGTTAAACCCCAGGAGCTGGGGACCAAGGACCTGTCTTCTGGAGACATTAATCTTTTAGTGCATCTTTCAGTATTTGTTTAATAAACAGAATGGCTGATAAATAAACGAATGACAATTCCACTGTTGCTGTCCAGTCACTAAGCTGTGTCCAGCCCTTTGTGACCCCATAGTCTGCAGCATGCCAGGCTTCCCTGTCCTTCACTACACACCAAGATTCACTCAAATTTATGTCCATTGAGTCAGTGATGCCATCCAACCATCTCATCCTCTGCCATCCTCTTCTCCTCCTGCCCTCAATCTTTCTCAGCATCAGAGTCTTTTCCAATGAGTCGGCTCTTCGCATCAGGTGGGCAAAGTATTAGAGCTTCAACTTCAGCATCAGTCCTTCCAATGAATATTGAGGGTTGATTTCCTTTAGGATTGACCCACATGATCAGTATGAAAAGACAATTCTATAATAAATATGTATTTTTTAAAGCCCCTTTCTGTATTTGTGGGCACTCGGGTGTCACACAAGCTTTCTCCCACAACTCTCAAAAGATATAGAGGTTTCTTGTTGAGTTGTTCAAGGCATGAATTCATCTTTTAATTCTACCAATCAGCTTATAACATGCTTTACCAGGCCAGAATCGCTATCGTCCAAGTGTACTGTATCAGATAAAGATTTCCAGACCCCATTGGGTGTACTGGATAGGGTCGGGGAGGCTGGCAAACAAAGAGTTGTTTCTACTAGATTCTATGAGATATTGATTGCTATGGGGAAACCAGATAACACACTGCAAGAAGAACAGAATAATCACCCACGAATCCCTGGCTTTTAAATGAAAATCACTGTGAAGGAACAGTGAAGTGTGGTTTAAGGAGTTTTAATTCAGCACTCTTGACCCTGCAGTGGCAGAAACAAGAACGCTGATGTTTATTCACTCGAGACGCACTGGCTTGCCACTTAACAGAGTAGAGGAGTCTGTAAAAGCTAACAAAATGCCAACGTTGCTGCAGGGAGTGGGCTGAGATGCCCAGCTGGGGAGACTAAAAGCTCTCTTTTGAAACCCATCTTCATTCTATCCAGATCCAGAGTTGTTTTTCATCTGCAAAGATGGAACCTAACTATGTCGATGATGGATGAAAGTTCAAATGTCACCAGAAAAGATAAGAAACCATGAGGCAGGAGAGCTCTTAGATAAGCATAGCTCGCATTTGACAAATGATGGATGCTGTTAATGAGAGACCAGTTCACTGGATGGAAATGCAATTGATTTTAAGATTTTTTTTTAATGTGGACCATTTAAAAAATCTTTATTGAATTTGTTACAATAGTGCTTCTGTTTTATGTTTTGATTTTTTGGCATGTGAGATCATAGCTCCCTAACCAGGGATCAAACCCACACCTTCAGCATTGGAAGGTGAAGTCTTAACCACTGGACCACCAGGGAAGTCCCTGATTTTCTTTCTGAAACCTGTACAGAGAGTCTTCTTTTAACACTCTGTTTCTGGGGGGAAAATACAGAATTTGGAGTTAGAGAACAAAAACTGTGTGCCCTGTAGAAAACCAGGTGATTTCTGTTAACAGATAAATCTAAAATATCAGTTTATTGACCCATCAGCTCCTGTCTTTCTCCCTCTCTCTGCACCATCCTCATTCCTTTCCATCGCACAATTTCCAACCAACTCCCCTCGTATTTTGTCCACAAAGAAACCCATCAGAGAAGTGGCTCTCAAAATTCAAGTGTACCCCAACCACCTGGTGGCTTGTTAAAACACAAACGGCTAGATTCCCACCCCAAAATTTTCCAGTTGAGTGGGTCTGGGTTGGGGTCACCAAATATTCATTTCTAGTTTAAGTTCCCAGGTGTTGCGGCTGGGAAACTATCCTTGAGAAACACTCACGGGTAGTATTAGAGTCTCAATATATCACTCAAAAGAAAATTAGGTGTCTTCAGTTAGGACATGGAGGTAAGGCACAAGGGCATCATGAAAAGGAGCAGCAGAATTGAACTTGTTTGACCTCTAAGAGTCTTGTTGAAGATCCATGCCTCCTTCCTCCTCTGGGTGTGAGTGGTTTCCCAAGAAAGATGGTGGCCTCTGCAAGGTTAGAGGAAAACTGACAGTGGTTCAGTAATTGATCACAGTCACTGACAAGCCAAGGCTCTGTCCCCTTGAGACCAGCTGGGACCTGGGATGCTTTGCTGCAATGCTTGCACTTGGACACACATTTTCTCCAACAACAAAATACGAAGAAACTATCTGGAACTAAACATAACTACATGCATGTGCAGTTAGGGCAAATTCTGGACAAAAGATACAAAAAGACCAAAAAAAAAAAAAAAAACCCTACTTCTGAAGAGTCAGGAGCAAAAGTTGAGTGCATGCCCCCTGCACTCACCACCACCCAATAGCTCAGTAAACCACCTAAGCCACTCCTCCAGCCTGACCCCTGGACACAACCTTGCCCTCACACCATATAAGGAGCAACCTCACTACCCGCCCATCCTGGGGAGCAAGAAGCAAGGGAACCTATTGTTTGTTCTTAGTCCCCCCTGTGCAGCAGGGGTTGCAATAAAGCCTTGACTAAATTTCTGCTCTGGCCTCTCAGTTCAGCTCAGTTCAGTTCAGTCACTCAGTTGTGTCCGACTCTTTGTGACCACATGGACTGCTGCATGCCAGGCTTCCCTGTCCATCACCAACTCCCGGAGCTTGCTCAAACCTATGTCCACTGAGTTGATGATGCCATTCAACCATCTCATCTTCTGTCATCCCCTTCTCCTCCTGCCTTCAATCTTTCCCAGCATCAGGGTCTTTTCAAATGAGTCAGTTCTTCATGTCAGGTGGCCAAAGTATTGGAGTTTCAGCTTCAACATCAGTCCTTCCAATGAACGTTCAGGACTGATTTCCTTTAGGATGGACTGGGTGGATCTCCTTGCAGTCCAAGGGACTCTCACGAGTCTTCTCCACCACCACAGTTCAAAAGCATCAATTCTTCAGCTCTCAGCTTTCTTTATAGTTCAACTCTCACATCCATACATGACTACTGGAATAACGATAGTTTGACCAGACGGACCTTTGTCGGCAAAGTAATATCTCTGCTTTTTAATATGCTGTCTAGGTTGGTCATAACTTTTCTTCCAAGAAGCAAGCATCTTTTAATTTCATGGCTGTAGTCACCATCTGCAATGATTTTGGAGCCCCCAAAAATAAAGTCTCTCACTGTTTTCATTGTTTCTCCATCTATTTGCCATGAAGTGATGGGACTGAATGCCACAATCTTAGTTTTCTGAATGTTGAGTTTTAAGCCAACTGTTTTCACTCTCCTCTTTCACTTTCATCAGGAGGCTCTTTAGTTCTTTGCTTTCTGCCATAAGGGTGGTATCTTCTGTGTATCTGAGGCTATTGATATTTCTCCCAGCAATTCTGATTCCAGCTTTTGCTTCATCCACAATCTGGAATCATCTCTGGCCTCTAGTCAAGTTCTATTAATTGGGAAAGGCAAGAACCCAGGTCAGTATCACTCTGATCACACCAGGAAGAGTCTGGTCCTCCCCCCAAACCAAATGCTGGGCTGGCAGGTTGGGCACAAGATTCTGCCTTCACTCGTGCCACTTATGCTCTGGCCCCGGATCATGCTGGAGGCAGAGCCAGTGTTTAATTTTTGAAGCTGAAGAGTTGGGAGCCCTCCCTTTTAACCCTGTAACCATGCTAGGTCTCCACACGCTGCTAAGTGAAAGTCAAAGTCAAAGTCAAAGTGTTAATCACTCAGTCCTGTCCGACTCTTTGCGACCCCACTGACTGTAGCCTGCCAGGCTCCTCTGTCCATGGGATTTTCCAGGCAAGAGTATTGTAGTGGCTTACCAGTAACACAGTGCTGCTAACACAAAGCTAACAAAGACCCACACACCTGCCACTTCTCCTATTTCTGTGATTCCCCTCCGTCCCCTGACAAGCTGTGTACTACAATTTGGTGTATGAGCCTCTTGACCATTTGCCATTGTTTTAAAGACAACATAGAAAAAACAATGGCCCTTTATTGGGGAACACGAAAGTATGATCCAAAGCATTTGTCAGAGGCAACAGCAAAGTTAACAGGTTTTTCTCCCTGGTTATTTTGTTCCTACGCCTATTACTGCAATTATATGCATCTCTTCAAACACAGTCGCTTCAGTCGTGTCCGACTCTGTGCGACCCCATAGACGGCAGCCCAACAGGCTCCCCCGTCCCTGGGACTCTCTAGGCAAGAACACTGGAGTGGGTTGCCATTTCCTTCTCCAATGTATGAAAGTGAAAAGTGAAAGTGAAGTTGCTCAGTAGTGTCTGACTCTTCGCGACCCCATGGACTGCAGCCTACCAGGCTCCTCCATCCATGGGATTTTCCAGACAAGAGTACTGGAATGGGGTGCCATTGCCTTCTCCTCAAACACAGTGATTTTTTTTAAGAGTAAAGATTATGTGCTCACTCAACAGTTCTCAATGTTGTGGTTAAAATGGAGATTCAGATTCTGTAGGTCTGGGGTGGGGTCAGAAATTTTATGTTTCTAACCAACTCCCAAGTGACGTGGTCCAAACATACGTAGCACGGTCTTAGTTCATATTTTTCTCTTTTAATCTCATGACTGTAGAAGAATAATTAGTACACAGTGGGCCGCAAATTCAATAAACACTTCTTTAATAGGAATATATAAGCATTCTACTTCTGAATCAGTCAAAATCCTTAGTTGCAAGCAACAGAAAGCAATGCTGGTTAACTGCAACAAGAAATAACCAATTGCAAGGACACTAAGGGTCTACAGAACTGATGAAAGCTTTGAGGATGTGCTTCCCTGGCAGCTCAGTCGGTTAACAATCTGCCTGCAATGCAGGAGATCCCCGTTCAATTCCTGGGCTGGGAAGATCCCCTGGAGAAGGGATAGGCTATGCATTCCAGTATTCCTGGGCTTCCCTGTTGGCTCAGCTGGTAAAGAATCTGCCTGCAATGAGGGAGACCTGGGTTCTATGCCTGGGTTGGGAAGATCCCCTGGAGAAGGGAAAGGCTACCCACTCCAGTATTCTGGCCTAGAGAATAATCCCACAGACTGTATGGGGCTGCAAAGAGTCAGATATGACTGAGCGACTTTCACTTTCACACTTGAGGATGTGCAGGAGATTAAAAGAAGGAGTAATAGGGAGAGATTAGAAGCAGGAATGGTCTGCTTAGAATCTTGTCACTCAGAGGGCATCCTAACCATCATCTCTTCGTGCCTCTGTTTCATATTCCTAGTTCATGGAAGGGATGTCTGGCTGACTTGGTTTGAGTCATATGCCTGCTCCACATAGGAAGATGAGCAGCCCTTGATCTATTTCCCTAGACTGTATCCAGTTGGTGAAAGTAATTCAGGTGAAGGAATCAGGGATGCTCTGAAAAAAAAGAAAATGCCTGATGGATGTGGCAGAGGGCACACATCCTCTTAATTTAAGAGAAATTAAAGGGACCACATTGAAAATCATTAGTTCATGTCCTGAGTCATTGCTTTTAAATAAATCTGTGTTGACCAGCCTTGAAATGTTAGCATCATAAAAAGAATTTATCACAAGTTTTATAGAAACTTAGAAATCAGCCCTGTTAAGTCAGAGTATAGAAATCAATAGGTTTCTGACCTTAAGCAAGTTATTTCACCTCTGAATTTGAATAATAAGGATAATAATACAGGATTTAAATCTTATTGATCAAGTGCGCATCAATGGATCACTGGATGAATGGATAAACAGGATGTAGGGTTTATAGACAATGGCATATTATTCAGCCTTAGAAAGGAAGAAAATTCTGACACACATTATAACATGGATGAACTGTAAAAAGAGTATACTAATGAAAGAAAGGAAACACCGAAGACAATCATATAGAAGTTTCACTTATGTGAGGTTCCCAGAGCAGTCATATTCATAGGGTGAGAAAACAGAATGGTGGTTGCCAGGGGAAAAGGACAAATGAGAATTATTGTTTAATGGACACACAGTTTAACTTTTGGATGATGAAACTGTTCTGGAAATGGATAGTTAACACAACACTGTAAATCAACTATATTTCAATGACATTTAATGGATAGTGCTGACTGTCCAAAAATGTCACAGTACTTAATGCCACTGAACTGTATATTTAAAAATTGTTAAAATGGTGAGCTTTATGTTGTGTATATTTTATCACAATAGAAAAATTTACTGTAAATGGGAAAGTGCACATAATCAGAAAGCACTCAAAATGTAATGGGTAGCATTTAATTTTTATGTTCACTCAAATACCATATGATATCACTTATAGGTGGAGTCCCAAATATGACACAAATGAATTTATCTGTGAAACAGAAGGGAATTCCTAGGGTAGCTCAGTGGGTAAAGAATACTGCTGCAATGCAGGAGACACAGGAGATGCAGGTTCAATCCCTGGGTTGGGAAGATCCCGTAGAGAAGGAAATGGCTACCCACTCCTGCATTCTTGCCTGGAAAATCCCAGAGGAGCCTGGCAGGCTATGGTCCATAGGGTTGCAGAGAGTCGGACATGACTGAAGAGACTAAGCACGCACACGCATGAAAAAAAACAGACTCACCGACAAAGAGAACAGAGGTATGGTTGCCTGGGAGGGGGCGGGAGGTGAAGGAGGGATGGATTGGGAGTGTGGAGTTGGGGCAAAGTAGTATATACAGGATGGATAAACAACATAAACAACAGGGTCCTACTGCACAGCTCAGGGAACTATTAATATATTTGATGTCTTGTGATAAATCATAATGGAAAAGAACATTATATATATATACACACACACACATATCTGAGTCACTTTGCTATACAGCGTCAATCAACACTACATTGCAAATCAGCTATACATCAACAAAGTTTAAAAAATACATAAATAATTCTTATGTCCACTTAACTAGTAGAGTTTTCTATGGTCTGTGTATCCTATGAACTAATCAGCATTAATTCATCCATTTATTCTATGTCTGCCCTGGTAGCAAAAAGACAAATGAATAAGACAGAGTCATGAGACCAAGGAAATGTTCTCCAGTGGGAACTGATCTCTCATTTCCTGCCTGAGACAGGAGCTTCTGCTAGAGCTCATGAAGACAAAGGGCATTCCTCTCCTTTAAAAACCAGAGAAAGAGAAAGAGGGGTGGAATGCGGTAAGCTGTCATCTTGAATGGACACCTGTGTTGTCCTTTTTGCCTCTTAAAACTTATAACCCAATACCTGTAAAGAGCTTCAGCAACAGCACTCCCTTACACATTAGTGAATCTATTCCTTGTTCCATTACAAAACTCTCACTTCTTTTTCTTCTTTGTCACCCAGTTCAATAAGACAATGAAACAATTCAAAACACCTGAGATTCGTTTTCTAGCAGTCAGGCAGTTAGTTTCCTGCAGGCTTGGGGATTCTGTTAAAGATGCTCTGAAAAGCTGTTGTCCAGTCAAGCAGAACAGAGCAAAGAGTTCTGACCACTTCATTCCACAGTGCATGTCCAGCATCGCTTAAAATCTCAAATGTATGAATTTGGGGGCTGTATTCCTCAGGTTACAAGCAGGCAAGCGATGGATGATGTTAATAGAAAGAAAACAATAATATTAGAACGTGGCTCTGTTCATCCATAAGTGAATTACAAACGTGTTCATAGGATGTGTTAGCAAGTAAACAGCACATAATCGGAGGGATTTACAGGACAATTAGGTTAAGTACCGACAAAAGTGCATTAGTCTGACACTGCACTAATGTTCTGATAACAGACCTGCAAGGCACTGGTCCAAATTGCCACCCAAGGGGAAGCCCGTGTTCACCTAGGTCCAGGAAGAACAGCAGTGCTCATTAATCCCCAATGTCCCGATCTCAGCTGCACCCCAGCTGACAACGCAGGAGTCAAAAATTCTGCAGTAGAATTCAAAGCAGGATGGCTTACAAAGTATCAGAAGATTGCTCTCTCCGTGTGTCTCTCTTCCCCTCTCCTCTCTCTCTCTACATTTACCATGTATGAGATGTTGTCCAAAGCTCTTCATGTATGCATTACATAACTCTTGCAGCCCCCCCGAGTTAGATACTATTTTTATTGTTCAGTAGCTAAGTATCCAATTCTTTGGGACCCTATGGATTGCAGCATGCCAGGCTTCCCTGTCCTTCACTATCACCCAGAGTTTGCCAAACTCATGTCTATTGAGTCCATGATGCTATCCAACCCATCTCATCCTCTGTCTAGATTTACAGCTATACATCTAATCCTCTGTATTAAAGTCTAGATTTCATTTATAAGGAAACGGAGGCAAGGAGAGGTAGAATGACCTGCTCAAGCATGACCATAATGCTAGTGTCTTTCTAAGGTAATTAACATCAACTGCCATCAACATTTCTGCCCTGATCATGCTACTCTATTCTCTTGTCTGCAGCTGACATTTGCTTCTGGATTTGCATCTTGGCAGGTTTTCCTCTCAGGTATCTCCCAATTACATCTGAAATGAAGGTGGAGGAGCTGAAGAGCTGCACAACTTTCATAGCTGTTCCTTTTTCCTGGAACCTTGGGCACCCAAGGTTTACTTTAAGCCTAACACAACAAAACTTTCCTTCTCGCTCATACCAGCTCCAGCGTGTGTTGACTGGTGGTGTCCTCCATCCAGTGACTCAAGGCTCCCTCCATCCTGTGATGCTATCCTATCAACTCACGGCTTCCAAGTCCATCCCACTGTGGGAAGAGAGGGATGGGGGAGGCACACAGATGCTGGTGCTTCCTGGACCTATATGCCTGGGATTCAAAGTGATGTACTGTCTTTTTACATCCCTACTTGCCAGAACTCAGTCCCACTGACCCATCTCATACCACAAAGGAGGCCAGGGATATAGACAGGCAGATGGATGGCAGATATGCATGGTCATCTCAGCAACAACTAGAATGCAGAAAAGCCAGTGTTGATAGCCAGGCAATGTGGCTCCAGAGATAATGCTCTTGGACATTCATCAGTTAGCAGTGTCAGTTCAGTTCAGTTCGGTCACTCAGTCGTGTCCGACTCTTTGTGACCCCATGAATCGCAGCACGCCAGGCCTCCCTGTCCATCACCAACTCCCGGAGTTCACTCAGACTCACGTCCATCGAGTCGGTGATGCCATCCAGCCATCTCATCCTCTGTCGTCCCCCTCTCCTCCTGCCCCCAATCCCTCCCAGCATCAGAGTCTTTTCCAATGAGTCAACTCTTCGCATGAGGTGGCCAAAGTACTGGAGTTTCAGCTTTAGCATCATTCCTTCCAAAGAAATCCCAGGGCTGATCTCCTTCAGAATGGACTGGTTGGATCTCCTTGCAGTCCAAGGGACTCTCAAGAGTCTTCTCCAACAACAGAGTTCAAAAGCATCAATTCTTCGGCACTCAGCTTTCTTCACAGTCTAATTCTCACATCCATATGTGACCACTGGAAAAACCATAGCCTTGACTAGATGGACCTTTGTTGACAAAGTAATGTCTCTGCTTTTCAATATGCTATCTAGGTTGGTCATAACTTTTCTTCCAAGGAGTAAGTGTCTTTTTTAGGTACAAATAACAGGAATACAAGCAGAGTGGCTTAACCAAAGAGGCATTTCTTTTTCTCACAAGACGGAAAGTCCAGAAGCAAGCTATTTCTATGATAGTTTCAATAGCTTTTGATGTCAAAGCCAGACTGAGTCATCCCAGCTGTAAAGAGGCTGGGAAGGTGGGTGAAAAGTTTGTCATGAGTGAGCTGGGTCAACCAGAGTTTGGATGCAGAGGAAGAAGATAAGGCAACAGTTGGCAGACAGCAGGGGCATAGCCAACCATTCTGTCCTACTCCCTCTTGCAGCACCCCTGAGTTAGATATTATTACTATCTAGAGTTCATTTGTGAGGAAACTGAGGCTTGGAAAGGTAGAATGATCTCTTGGTTGGAATACCGCTACCCCTGGAGCTAAAATTCCAATCAAATGCATCTAAAATATGTTGGCCACTGTGAGCTATGGTACCAGATGATGCTAAAAGAGAGCTGAACTTGAAGAGTCACAAACTCCAGGGCCCACAGGGCCAGGTGGATAGAAGGAATGAGCGAAACAGACTGGCTGGGGAAAACTTAAACATGGCGGGTGGCAGCTCCCAAGTGTCAGCAAGTCACGGGCAGGTGAACCACATCAGGCCACATCTTCTGGGACTGCAAATGACAGCAGAAATAGGGATTTTTGTGTGACATATCCTGATTCTAAATGGTTAGCACTTCCTAATTAATTTGTGATTTACATTTTGGTCCCCAAACCTAGAAAGATTTCGTGTTCCTAACCACAGCTGAGATGCTAACAGAATAGATCTGATCAAGCAGGACCGCTGGGATTCAGAGAAGGACAAAAGTCCTGATGGACAGGAATCCCCACCCCCAGTCCTAAGATCACAATCCTATTAAGGGACTACTGGAGCCAGGCAGATCTTGCTTAATGACAGGGAACAAGGTTAGAATTCGAGGTTGAATTTACAACCCAGGCCAAAGGACCTCCAGGATATCTGCTGATGCTGAAAGAGTCACTTGCAAAGAACCCATGATATCACCTCACCTAAAGTGTAAGGAGTGACTGAGTCCTGAATTCCACGCTTGTGAGACTTGGACCTCAGATAAGCACTCATGCAGCAAAGCAAGACCAGGGTGCCAACTGCTCTGACATTCTAGAAACATACAGTTTCAAGGCTAATGCAGAAAATGAATGATAGAAAGACTAAAAGAATCTATGAGAAGAGATTCTAGACCCCAGACTCAGGCAAGAGAGGGTTCATCTACCTTTCAACCAATCATTGGCATCAGGTCTTAGAGTTCCCCTTCACCCTCTTACACCTTGTTCTCCATCTATGGGATAAGGATATAGCTTGGGAAGCAGGCCGGCTTCATTCAACATCTCAAGTCTGATCCATCCTGACATCTCCTAGCTGTATGGCCTTGGGCAAGTCATTTTACTTCCCTGTGTATTAACTTCCCAGCCTGTAACAAAGCAGAAAGGAAACCTACTTTATACTGTTGTTATGAGGACCACAGAGAAAGCAGGAAAATTGCCCAAAACAAGGCCTGCAGGTGGTGATTTCTGAATTAGATAAAACAATGCAAAAGGACACAAGTAGGAAATACATGGATGCAAAGAAGACTGAGCACCGAAGAACTGATGCTTTTCAATTGAGAGTCCCTTGGAAACCAAGGAGATCAAACCAGTCAATCCTAATGGAAATCAACCTTGAATATTCACTGGAAAGACTGATTCAGAAACTGAAGCTCCAATACTTTGGCCACCTGATGCAAAGAGCTAATTCATTGGAAAAGACCCTGATGCTGGGAAAGATGGAAGGCAGGAGGAAAAGGGGATGACAAAGGACAAGATGGTTGGATGGCATCACTGACTCGATGGGCATGAGTTTGAGCAAGCTCTGGGAGATGGTGAAGGACAGGGAAGCCTGGCATGCTGCAGTCCATGGGGTCGCAAACAGGACGCAATTGAGTGAGTGAACAATAACAGTGGCCATGTCACTTTTAAAGGTTGTGCCCTGTCCACTTCCCTTCTGTTTCATACAGTTTCTGTCATAACTACTGTGCTCAAGTTAAACTCAATAACTGAGAGAGAAAAATATCTCAACAGTAATATTCAAGTCCTTAAAATTTGTGCAGTTTCAATAATAATTTAAGACAACATAGGTTTTTTTCTATATTCAGGAAATTTGCTATTATCATTATTTTTTATTTTTATTGAAATATAGATGATATATATATATGTATTTTTTTTCAGCTTCTTTACTACAGGTTACTACAAGCTATTGAGTATAATTACCCCTGCTATACAGTAGCTTGTTCATCTATTTTATATATGGTAGTGTGTATCTGTTAATACCATAATCCTAATTTACACTCCCCCCACCTTCCCCTTTGGTAGCTACAAGTTTGTTTTCTACGTGCATCTATTTCTGGTTTGTTTATTTACTAGTTCATTTGCATCATGTTTTTAAGGCAATATGGATTTCAGATTTTGAAATACACACACACAAACGCAGACACACACACACACAAGAACAGATATACCTGTGTCCCCAGAGAAATTCATTATGAACACAGCACCCTATAAGGGACAAGTTTCATTTCTCTGTGACACTCACATCACCTCTAGTGGGGGACTCCACCGAGACACAGTGTATGTGCAGGAACGTTTCTGCCAATGAAGGACTAATTACTTAATTAAATATGCAAACACTTAGCCCATTTCCCCACGCTTAGCTAATGTCCCAAAGTGTTTCCATTCATAGGCATTCAACTGTCCCGGGTTATCACAACCTCTCTACCACCGTTTGATTTTTTAAACTTCAGCCAAATTGCCTTAATTTAAACTCAATTAACTTCTGCAAGGAAAGGTATCACTGTAATCCCATTTGCTGAACTAAATTCTCTTAATGTTCCCATTACCAATTCCTGTTTTCAGTGTTTTAAATATGAGGATCATCTGACATTTGGTGTAAAGGTCTCCATCAGTAGTGTTAATGAAAATCATTAAATGACTTGCTTTGATTCAAACTGAGTTACAGTCATCATTTTCTTCTTAATTTAAACACTGTTAAGATTTTCTTTTTAAAGGACATTTCATTTTACAATTGAGTGCATTCCCCTAACAGGAGAGGGACATTTAGGACATAAAAACCAAACTCCCCTCTAGAAAGACATCCAGAATTAGTTGTATTTGATTACAGAACCCTAAAATAGCCCCAAGTTACCCAATCCAAGGCATCAGTGTGTCTCTATTCTATACATATTCATTTCTACTTTTGTCCCCAAGCCTGTTCCACCTACAAGAACTGTCTGCCAAATCTTTGGGGTCATCTTAGACTACGCTCCCTCTTTCTAGCTCACAATCAACCCACTGGCAAATTCTGGCAACCTACCCTTTGAGGTTGACCCAACATCCAGCCACCTGTTTCCCCCTCCCCTGAACACCCCTGGGGAGAGCCACCCTCGCCTCATTGCAATGAGGCAGGAGATTTATGGGGCCCCAGTGCAAACAGTTGGGATTTGTCCTCTGTGGATTGATGGTCCAAGATGAAAACAGCAGGACAACTGAGGGGAGGAGGGCCCTGCCCAGATAGAAGATAAGAGACCACATATTTCTCATACGTGAAGTCAGGAGACCTCCCCTACTATGCATGTGCAGAAAGGCTTCTTAGAGGTCAAAGAGGGATGATGCTAAGTGATGCTAAATACCCATACGCCTCTGGGGTAGAATCCAGCTTGGCTGAGAGATGCAGGCGCACATGTGGGAGGATTCCGAGGTCTACCAAATACGGACCCAGGACCAGGCAAATCAGAATGACTGGCCAAGGAAAACTGGAAGAAATGCTCCACAAAAGTGATGTATGTTCCACAAGGGTGTGACTCAAGGACTCTCTGAGCCCACCTGTGTGTCTCTCCACACGTACTGTACTCTTTTCCTCTGAATAAACACTTTACTTGTTTCACTACTTTATGTCTTTGTGGGAATTCTTTACTGCAAAGTTGAAGGGCCAAGGCCTGGTCACTGACCAGGTCACTGACCACAAATCCTAGTTCCTAGGATTTGTTGCTCTCACTGCCATGACCTGGCCTCAGTTTCTGGCTGGAAACCAAAGACCTGCTTTAAGGAGCTGCAGACTGAGGCCACTTGAGATCAGTAACAGCCTCTTCTATTTGTTACCAAACACAAGATCATGTGCCCGATGCACAGAGAGGCCAAACAAGCCCAAACATCAGAGTCTGGAGCACAGAAAGGTTCATTGCAGGGTATCACAAAGAGAATGAGTGGCTCCTGCTTAAAACTCCTGAACTCCCCAGGGATTTTCAGGGAGTTTTTCACAGGCAAAATTTGGGGTGAGGGCCGCAGGGAGTGACTTTCTTCTGATTGGTTGGTGTTGAGGTAACAAAGCTCTATTCCAGCAGTTTTGTGCTCAGCCTGAAGCTACCATCCTTCATCTGAGTGGGAGCCTGAATTCTGGAAGAACTCACAAGTATCATTAGGTGTATACCATATATACCTGGGACAGACCCAGGAAAACTGAATAAGTTGCCTAGATGGCTGAAGCCCTCAATTTAAATACCATCTTCAGCTAAAGACAAAAGAAGATGCTGGGGATGGTGGTTTAGGATCTCAGAAGGAAGGAAGGCAATTCACATGGAGATGGAAAGCAAATGTTTGGTGAATAACTGTTCTCTGGTTTGGAGACCATGGGGCACAGAGTGGACTCCATCTCTCCTTCATCATGCCAAGACCTTATTCTTCACAAAGATCTCTGGTGATCACTCTATTCTAGAAACAGCCCTTCTATCTAAATTCTTTTAGGCAGTTAAGCGGGGATGGAGTGGAAGTTTCTTCCTGTGTCTTTTCAGTCTTGATTATTTTCAGCCTGAAATATCCACGTGCCAAAGAGGCATTTGGGGCTGCCAAGTTTTGTTCCCCTACAAATGCCTTTACAAGTTTATTTTCTCTCTTGACTAGAATGCACATTTCACGAGGTAGGGACCTTGTCTATCTTTTCAGTATTGGATCCCCACCAGCCATAACTGCATGCTTGGCACCGTGTCTGTATCCAACAAATGATGCACATGAACGAGGCTCCTGGTCTCTGGCTTTAGTATCCTAATAAAGTAAGATGATGCCGAGGGCCTGCTAGCAGGTGCCAGGCATGGTCCCAAGTCTTTGAAAGATTCGCATATTACATCTTCCAACAGTGGGAGATAGGTTCATTATCCCACTTACCAACAAAGAGTCTGAAGCCCAGAGAGGCAAGCAAACTTGCCTGAGGACACACAGATGCTTGGCAGAGGCAAGCTGTGAACACAGGTGGTCTGGGTCCAGGGTGCTTGTGCATAACTGCCCACGGCCACTCCTGCTGAGTGCTGTTATTTATCTATTCATTGTATTTGTCTATGCTACGTTCCATCCTTTACCCAACACCCACTTGACTTTTTGGAAAAGTGAAGAAGGTTGTACTTTATGTGACTTAAAAGCCTGAAAGGTCATCTGTTCTCAGAAGGAGATGCTCTGAGCCATAGAGAGGGATCTTGTTTTAGCTATGCTCACTGAGTCCAATGAAGGTGGAAATGTTGAGAACAGGAGTCTGCTAGACCCTGAAGGTATAATGCCACCAAGGGAGGCAGGCTGTGCTCTAAGATCTTCATTCCCAATAAGGAGGCCAGGACCGGAAACCTGCAAATACATTAAAAATAGCTATGATCCTGAAAGTCTACCAACATGCCAGCACACAGGAGTTGCTCTATATGCAAATGCAAAGGAGCCTTTCAAAATCTTAACATATCATATGGGCAACTGACCGTGAATAAATTTGGGGGAAAGTATACCTAGGAAAAGGTTCAAAGGTCAGACACTGAAAAGGTGTTCTGACCACCTATATCCTATGCCAGATTCATCTTCTCAAAATATGAAGAGAAAAAAAAAAAAAAAAAAAAACCTTAATCTCCCAGTGCCCTGAGGTGGGAGAGGATCCATATATCAGTTAATAGGGCTTTCCCTCTTCTCTTCACTCCTCTACTAAATGTTCTTGTAAATATCATGAGTCATTGTCTACTCTTGTAGGGAAGATGTGTCTGCTTTATCTCAATACTACCCTGTCTTATCCATGTGGCACTAGCAGGGCTGTCAATCATGGAACCCTGCCCTCTAGTTATGGTAGTGATCACGTGACATGGGATGGCCAATCAGAATAATCCATTCTCATTGTCTTGGTGCTTGGCTAGGCTAGGGACAAATGACCTAACCCAGGATGGTAAGAGCCTTCCTTTGGACTCTGTTACAGCTATTGGGGGTAAGCCTGGCTTTGGCTAGTTGGGGAGTAAAAGTTAAGGCTGGCATAGGCATTTCCCCAGGATATATGATGCAAAGGAGTTCATCAGTAATAGAGGAAAATGAAAATAACACACAGACAAGTCAGAGCTGAGAGGAAGGTAAGAAGAAGATGGGGTGAGAAAGAGAGATCTAATGATAGCACTTGACTAACTGGATCCAGCTGTCCCTAAAGCCAGGAGCATGCTTTCTTGCTTAAACCAGTTGGATTTGGGTTTTCTTTCTTATTTAACAGCAACCAAACAAAGGTCTGTAAAGTCAAAGCTATGGTTTTTCCAGTAGTCATGTATGGATGTGAGAGTTGGACTATAAAGAATGCTGAGTGCCAATGAATTGATGCTTTTGAACTGTGGTGTTGGAGAAGACTCTTTAGAGTCCCTTGGCCAGCAAGGAGAACAAGCCAGTCAATCCTAAAGGAAACCAATCCTGAATATTCATTGGAAGAACTGATGCTGAAGCTGAAACTCCAATACTTTGGCCACTTGATGCAAAGAGCTGACTCATTAGAAAAGACACTGATGCTGGGAAAGATTGAAGGCTGGAGAAGGGGACGACAGAGGATAAGATGTTTGGGTGGCATCACAGACTCAATGGACATGAGTTTGAGCAAGCGCTGGGAGACGGTGAAGGACAGGGAAGCCTGGAGTGTTGCAGTCCATGGGGTTGCAAAGAGTCAGACACAACTAAGAGACTGAACAACAAACTAAGCTCACTGTAACACATCAACAGGTGGTGCTGGTAGTAAAGAACCCACCTGCCAACACAGAAGACATAAGAGATATGGGTTTGATCTCTGTGTCAGGAAGATACCCTGGAGAAGGAAATGGCAACCCACTCCAGTATTCATGCTTGGAGAATCCCATGGACAGAGGAGCCTGGCAGGCTACAGTCCATGGGGTGGCAAAGAGTCAAACAAGACTGAGTGACTAACACACACACAACACATCAACAAGCTAAATGACACACGTGGGTGCCATGACAATTCCAAGGTCAACCATCAAAGACCAAATAGTGGGTGGTGACCCCATTACTGGAAATCTCTGTCCCTTTTCCCCAAATAGTTGGAATAATCCTCCCACTCATTAGCCTATGAAATTATCCAGCCCATAACAGCTAATCACATCAGATTTCCAGGCTACTCTTGCCTTCAAATGGCCCACACTCTGCATGTGGAGTACGTTTCTCTAAATAAATCTACTTCTTAACCTATCACTGTCACTGAATTCTCTCTGTGAAAAGACATCAAGAACCTGAGCTTTGTTAAGTGCTGAAACCAGGTGGGGGGGGGGGGGTCTCAGTTGGAAGACGGTGGGTTCAAGTCCCAATCTGAGGTGCACAGTTTCATCATGGACTACTGCAATATCCTTTTGGGGATTGCCCATTTATCATTCGGGTATCCATCAATTTTCTATGACTTGTGGGGAGGTCTTTATATTTTCTAGATTGTACTGAGCCATGTTTTTTAAGATCATCCAGTTCTGGCTCTGGTACCCAGTGTTATTTAAAGTTTCAAGAAAAAGATACAGAAACATAATTTTCCCCAATCAAGTGACATTATTCTCTGAACTGGTTTTCACTTTTTAGAAATTACTGTTCTACTCCACCCTAGGAACCCACACTCCAAAGGTTTGCTTTTGTCATATCAGTACACAGAGGAGCTACTGAAGCTATTGAAAAACAAAATCAGAGAAGCCAATTCTATCTCCAGGATCAGAATGTTTGCATGAGTCTGGTCTCCCCAGTAATGAGCACCTCCTCTGTTCATACTGCTGTTAATCTTACAGTTTTTGCAACTGCCTCAGCCCACAGACCTGCAAAACAATTACCATGTCTCCAACAGTTAGAGTGTGGATAGGCTCCGCCACACTTTAGAAACACTAGGCAAACATGAGCTATTTCAAAGAAAGCCCTGCACAGTAGGTGCATTATTTAAAGACAGGATTTGTTACTTACAACACAATTAGTTACTGTACACCCACAGGAACTTCTTATCCCCTCCACTTGTGAGGTTGCGATTAAACAACACCTACTCAGAGGGGGTATGTGAAGTCTCAATTTGGGATGTTTAAAGAAGATTGCTGTTATTGCAAATTACATAAATAACTGTCTAACTTTAAAAGATTTAACTTGGAGCACTGCTCTTCATGTTGAAAAGAATATAATTCACTATAGCTGTAAGTGGTCCGTGGCTATTATAAACTTATCAACTTACAGTTGTTTCCCAATTGTCTTTCCTCGGAACACTAGCTTCTAATGGAATTTTAATCAGTATTAGGCTGAAAACAAAAGAGCTCCGTGGTCGATTAATTTCGAGAAACATGGAATTAAATAAAGCTACACAGGTTTCTCCTGTGTGCCTTCTCAGAGGCTCTACTGGTCCAGGGCTTTGAGATGCTCTGGAATAAAGATGTAGGATGCAGTGTTCTCCAAACCTATTTTCTGATAACCTGTGTAACAGACTGCCTGTGTTCCTCCAAATGAGTTTAGAATATCAACTTCCAGAAGTTTCAGAAAAACTCTGATCAGGAAAGAATAGGCTGCGGCTATTTATACGATGCTTCACATTTTGCTGAATGTTTGAAGGACAGGTCCAGGAAAAGGGCAAAGTGATGTTGCAGGAGGCAGGAAGGGTGGATGGATGGAGTGTCTGTTGAGTAGTGACCCCTGGATGTCACTGGATATCTTACCAGTAGGTGGAGTTGGCTGTATCACAAACAAAGTGGTTGTTAGGCTGACAGCCTTGGCCAGTCACTCATACACTTTCCCTACATTCAGGAAATATATACTAAGCACCTACTCTCTGCCTGGAACTGTGCTTGGCATGGGAGATTCAGCAGTACACAGGAAGGACCTGGTCCCAGCTTTGTGGAACTTACTGTCTAATTGGGAAACATACAGTGGTCAAGTAGATAAGTAAATGAACAACGCAATTGCAGAAAGGGATGTGTGTCACTTAAGGAGCATGCAAAATGAGTACATTGGGTGTGATCACATCTCACCTCCCCTCTTTCATCTTCTAGTGAACTTCCTTCACTTACTTCCTATCACCTTAAGAAAAAAGTCAGAATCCCTTACCAAGGATAGAAGACCACAAGGGATCTTGCTCTTACTACATTTCTATTCTTATCAATTTCTCTTTCTCTCTCTCACACACAGACAGACATTCTCTGTCTTTCCCTCCATCCCTCCTTCTGCTCTAGTCAAGCTGAAGTCCACCTACAATCCTCTGCTCCACCACAGTGGCTTTGCACATTCCAAGTCCATCATCTGGCATATTCTTTCCCCCTATCTCCCCTAGATAGGCTTCTTATTTTTCAGATCTTGCCTAGATCATCTCTGCCCCTGGGGAGGTTCTCTTTACATTCCCTCAAACCTTCTCAGAGTATCAGGTAAGGCTCTTTGGTGGCAGGTACCAGAATTATAATGGTGATTTAGAATGATTTGGAAGAAGGCAATGGCACCCCACTCCAGTACTCTTGCCTGGAAAATCCCATGGATGGAGGAGCCTGGAAGGCTGCAGTCCATGGGGTCGCTGAGGGTCGGGCATGACTGAGCGACTTCACTTTCACTTTTCACTTTCATGCATTGGAGAAGGAAATGACAACCCACTCCAGTGCTCTTGCCTGGAGAATCCCAGGGACAGGGGAGCCTGGTGGGCTGCCGTCTATGGGGTCACACAGAGTCGGACATGACTGAAGTGACTTAGCAGCAGCAGCAGAATAATTTAGAATTAGAATGGTGTCCATGTCTGCTCACCATTGAAGCCCTCGCACCTAGAGCAGTGCATGATATTCAGTTATGCTGGGCAAGTTTCTGATGAATGAATCCATCAAAACTCAGTTCATGTGTCTTCTCCCACCCCCTCCTCCTACCTGGAAGACATTATCCTTAATTCCCTTAATTTATCTCTGCCTCTTCCGTGATATCTGTCTGCCACCTTCTTCCCTAGAGTTACTAAAGCTCATGTCTTATGTTTCCTATGACTTTATTTGTGCTGTTGTATTTTACTTAGGAATTAGATCCTCCAACGAGTTCATAAGAAAGAAAAAACTATACAATCAAAGTCATCCTTGAAAATCTCCCCAACAAGGTCAGTATTTATGACTTTGAACACAAACATGTGCCCATATATTGTCCCTCAGTGTGACCAGAGAGAAGGGGCAGACTGCTGGGTTTCAGGAGAGCTGAAAGGGTTTCAGGGTTTCAGGTGTAGTGTGGCTTGTGTTTAGGATACACTTTGTATAAAAATATGGGCACATATAGTTGAATGTATGAAGTTAACCATTTATTTGGTAAAAGTGCAATGTATTCAAAGGGAAGAGACACATTGTGGGATGGGTTTAAGAGGTACAAACTACTAGGTCTAAAATGGATAAGCAACAAGGATATGTTGTTCAGCACAGGGAATCAAACCATTGTCTTGTAATAACTTTTAACACAGTATCATCTATAAAAACACTGAATCACTATGCTCTACACCTGAAACTAATATTGTAAGTCAACTGTAATTCAAGTTTTAAAAAGTGCAATGTATTCTTTTTTTTTTCTAATTTTATTTTATTTTTAAACTTTACATAATTGTATTAGTTTTGCCAAACATCAAAATGAATCCGCCACAGGTATACATGTGTTCCCCATCCTGAACCCTCCTCCCTCCTCCCTCCCCATACCATCCCTCTGGGTCGTCCCAGTGCTCTAGCCCCAAGCATCCAGCATCCTGCATCGAACCTGTACTGGCAACTCATCTCTTACATGACATTTTACATGTTTCAATGCCATTCTCCCAAATCTTCCCACCCTCTCCCTTTCCCACAGAGTCCATAAGACTGTTCTATACGTCAGTGTGTCCTTTGCTGTCTCGTACACCGGGTTATTGTTACCATCTTTCTAAATTCCATATATAAGCGTTAGTATACTGTATTTATGTTTTTCCTTCTGGCTTACTTCACTCTGTATAATAGGCTCCAGTTTCATCCACCTCATTAGAACTGATTCAAATGTATTCTTTTTAATGGCTGAGTAATACTCCATTGTGTATATGTACCACAGCTTTCTTATCCATTCATCTGCTGATGGACATCTAGGTTGCTTCCATGTCCTGGCTATTATAAACAGTGCTGCGATGAACATTGGGGTACACGTGTCTCTTTCCCTTCTGGTTTCCTCATGCAATGTATTCTTGAAAAACAAAATTTATTAATCTGATTTATCTTTGGGTCTAGATAGACAGCAATGAAAAAGAGTTTTGCACATAGAAGGAAGTTAATGCATGTCTGCTGGGTAGCTGGTTAAATAGTTTTTTGAAAGTGGCATATTTGGATACACACCAAATACACAAAACATGTTTGTGTGTGAGGTCGACATGTGATTTTCCAGATGTCCAGTTGGCCTGGGAGCTTGGGTTTACTCCTGTTGTCTTGATATAATAATGGGTGCTGTCTGTTTTCAATTGAAAAGTGCTCTAGTTTGGAACATAATTTATATGTGGCATGTGTGTGTTGGAGAAAAACAGACAGATGGAAACTGTTCAACTCAATGGTTTATGTTTGGAGTTCAGGGCAGTCGCCATGGAGGAAAAAGAAAAGAGGAAACTACACTGCAAAGGTTCAAAAGACATCCAAGAATCAGATGGGGAAACCAGGAAAATAAGAAATGACGAGGCTGTTCATTCTTTGTACAGGGATTACCTTGGAATAAACTAAAACAATCTGAATGTTTCCCATGTCATAGAGAAATGAGGTCTCCCGGAACATTTCTAAGAAGCAAGAGTTTGGAACACTGAAAGAAAGCAAATAGAGACAAGGCAGTTAGCCTGATCCAATAACTGCCACCTAATCTACTGTTCTAGTTATCAGAGTAGCTCCTGATAAGAACTGATATTTACCTGATATTTACCAAAAGCTCGTGACATGTGGCTCAGCTGGTAAAGAATCCGCCTGCAATACGGGAGACCTGGGTTCAATCCCTGGGTTGGGAAAATCCCCTGGAGAAGGGAAAGGCTACCCACTCCAGTATTCTGGCCTGGAGAATTCCATGGACTGTATAGTCCATGGGGTCGCAAAGAGCTGGACACAACTGACGACTTTTCCTTTCCTTTCCATGACATATCAAGCCACTGGTGAGTCCACCCCAGGCTTCTTCTCTTCCAATGACTATATGAGGTATAGCACTATACTTATGATCATGACACCCATTTTACAGATGAGAACACTGGAACTCAGAGATGTTCATCAACTTGCCCAAAGCCACCAGGGGAGACATTGGAAAAGCCAAACTCAACCAAGGGCTGTGATGTCAGAAGCAGCTCTTCTTTCAGGGCTCCTGTATGCTTGTTCCTGGAGAGAGGGGAAAGGTTAAATGGTCTGCACAAAAGTCCTGCAATACCCAGACATCTCACCCAGGACCGTCTCATGAGAAAGAGCAGAAAGCAGCAAAGTCCAACCTTAAGAGTAAAGGCTTCATCAGACCATCAAAAGAAGCAGAAAGGATTTCAAGGTACTCATTTCACAAACCTCCCAACCAATAGACACAGCCAGACATGGCTTTAGAAACATGCTACCTATGAACAAATTCGTGTCCTAGAGACAATGATTGAGGGAAATTCTGAACATCCAAACTGAAAGTTTAGAAACACACACTTAGAAAAGCAAAGAAGTTTTCTTCAGGAGTGAAGTAAAGGGAGTAGGAAGGAAATCACAAGACTGATGATCCTTGGTAACATATTTGACAAACTCTTAGCTGGGAAAAGATCATTTGAAAAGATCAAAATGAGATGTCAGGGTTCCACAAAGTCTCACCTCTCAGACAAATGAAACTTTCACCAAAGAGCAGCGAAACTGTTCACATCTTTTTGACTGATGGTCACTCTCAGTTGTTAAGTCGTGTCCAACTCTTTATGACCCCATATAGCCCGTCAAGCTCCTTTGTCTAAGGGACTTTTCAGGCAAGAATACAGGAGTGGGTTGCCACGGCCTTCTCCAGGGGATCTTCCTGACCCACGGATTGAACCCATATCTCTGCATTAGCAGCTGGATCCTCTACTATTGTGCCACCAGGAAAGCCAATTTGGAATGGTGCAAATTTGGTGAGCAATGTCATTCTGAGGAAGAATCCCTTGTTAATAGTAGTGAATGTGACTTGTGGACAATCACAGCTGCCATTTCAGTAAACAAAGGATGTTGCAGCCACAAAGCCACCAGGGTCAACAGCAACTCCACCCCACCTTCACCATGGTACACCCTGAGAGGAATTCATGATGAAGAAAAACAGGATACTGTCCCTACATAATTAAGGGGGATGTCAAAGGAATAATTTCAACAAGCCCAGACTCTTTGATCTTCCCATTGTTTCTGAGAAATTAAACAGCTGATCTAAGAAAAAAATGGAAAATTTTACCTGAGCCAAATCTAAGGATTATAAGCTGGCAAGAGCATTTTGGAAAGTTCCCAGAACTGTTCTGCACAGTAGAAATCAAGGCACAGTTAACGTAAATTTTTTTGAGACAGAGGGCTGTACATTAAGTGACATATCACTAACAGTTTACATAATCCATATCTAAGCATCATCGTGGTCCCTTACAAGATCCAGAAGGAATGTTATCAGTTAAGGAACTGTGAATTTGATGCTAAGAGAATGTTGCTGTCTATGGCTGAGCAGGTATTCCTGCCAATGGGGGAGCTTTGGTGGATGTATAATGCAAATATACAGTGCGCTATGTGGGGGGAGAGGAGGCCAAAGAGCAGATAAATTTTTACTTTTCAAGTTTTCTTGCCTTGCCAAGAATATGAATTTGATTTCACAATTTCCCCTTTTTGTTCATTAATTTTTTGTTAGAAAGTATTAAATGATCAAATATAGTTCCTCAAAGCCTGGGTGGCTCCTATTCCAAACATATCACACAAGAACTTTAGAATTTAAGACTAATTCACATACAAGAAAAAAGAAAAAAAAGGAACTATTTCTAGGAATAAAAAAAAAAATGCCAATGAAAATGACATGAAGATGTTCACTACAGCATTATTTACAACCAGAGAACCAGACAAGCAACATCAATCCACTGTGACTAGGAAGAGTCCTTTCTCTGCCTCCTGTTTCTTGTTTGCAGGTCAAGGCATATACATAAAACAACATCTTTGAGCTCTTCTGCAGAACTAAACACTCCAACAAATGGAAGATGCTAACTACTTAATGAAGCATTCTTCAGAGAAGTTCAGGAGACCACTTGAGGCCAGATTAAAGGAACCACAGAAGTTCAACAGGAGGACCACCTGAGGCCAAATTAAAGGAACACAGGCCCTGCACACACCCCATCATCAACCCTACCCTGGATCCATTGCTGTAAAGCTCCTCACCAAATGCTCGCAGGTTGGGACACACCGTTTTCCAGGGCATGAGCCCACCATGTCCCCCTTTGCCTGGCAAAGCAATAAAGCTATTCATTTCTACTTCACCCAAAACTCTGTCTCTGAGATTTGAGTCCTAGTGCACAGAAACTGAGCATCCAGCATCAAATTTTCGAGTATTTCGCTGCTTACTTACAAAAGATTATTAAGGGCATTGAAAGTTATAATTAGAAAGTTTAGCACATTGGGAAACGGTTACATATAAATGGGAAAAGCTAGACCTGAATTGTATCTGTATACAATTACGATGAGATAAAAATCTTGCCCATTATAGCCAAGGACTGACTGAGAAAAAGAACACAGAACCAATGCAAACTTTGCTCAGTCCAACCTCAGGGTTGGAGGTTTTATTTGATTTTCTTAATGCTTTTTAGGAAAAAAGAAGAGAGAGAGACAAGAAGGATGAAAAAGAAAGAAAAACAGAAGAAAGGGAGGGAGGAAAAAGTAGAAATACTGTTCTCAGCTCTGACGATGTTAACCCTCAACTCAAAATTCATTTATGATCCTCTGTTTCTCTCTCTCCTTTATATAGAATTGGACCCAATATTTGAAGCTTAATCTTAGAGCCGTTATATGTGCATGTTAGACATTCAGCCCTGTCTGACTCTTTGCAACCCCATGGACTGCAGCCCACCAGGCTCCTCTGTCCATAGAATTCTCCAGGCAAGAATACTGGAGTGGGTAGCCATGCCCGCCTCCAGGGGATCTTCCCAACCCAGGGATCAAACCCAGGTCTCCTGCATTTCAGGCAGAATCTATTAAAATTAGGATCTAATCTCTCTTTCATTTTATACTGTTTTCATCCTGGCTGTGTTTTACTTCTCCTGGATCAGCCTCCAGGCCTCACCATCGTGAACCCTGAGTTCCCTCAGGTAAGAAACAGGATGCCCACCATCCAGCTCTCAGCCACTGTAGCCACCCCAGATGATGTACCCAAAGGGACCCAAGATGAGAAAACACAGGATACTGGCCCCATATAGCTGATATGCTTATCAAAGGAACGATTTCAGTGAGCTCAGATTCATATCTCCCCATACATAGAAAAGTGTTAAATTCCTTGAGAATTTTTCTTTTGCTGTTGGAGAAGACTCTTGAGAGTCCCTTGGACTGCAAGGAGATCCAACCAGTCCATCCTAAAGGAGATCAGTCCTGGGTGTTCATTGGAAGGACTGATGTTGAATCTGAAACTCCAGTACTTTGGCCACCTGATGCGAGGAGCTGACTCACTGGAAAAGACCCTGATGCTGGGAAAGATTGAGGGCAGGAGGAGAAGGGGACGACAGAGGATGGGATGGTTGGATGGCATCATCGACTCGATGGACATGGGTTTGGGTGAACTCCGGTAGTTGGTGATGGACAGGGAGGCCTGGCGTGCTACGGTTCATGGGGTTGCAAAACGTCAGACACAACTGAGCGACTGAACTGAACTGCACTGCACTGAATCGCTAGATGTTCCAACTACCTGGTCTTTGTTGAAGAAACTCCCCTCTTGCTTCTTCAGCACAGTCCCTCCGAGCTAAGATGCTGTGTCTTGTGCTTAAGTCCTCAGTTTTATTCACTGAATAAAACATAACTCTCAACGTTTATTTAGGTTGTGCTTTTTTTTTTTTGGTCAATACCCACATTGGGACAAGTATGGAGCTCAGCTTATAACAGAAGGCAATTCACATGAAGATGGAAAAGTAAATGTTTGGGAAACAAAGTTTGCTGGGCCTGGCAGAGGCCTTGGGACACAGAGAGGACTCTGATCTCTAGGTTTGTTCCCCCCACCACATTCAGCCCATTTTCTTTGCTAATATCTCTGCTGATAGCTTTCTGGGAACAAACCCTCTAAGTTTTTTCAGTAAGGAAGGGCCAAGGTCAAAATTTCTTCTTGAGCCTATTGGGGGTTTGATTGTTGTCATCTTGAAATAATCTGCTTGTTAAAGAGACATTTGGGGATGACATATTTTGTTCCCCTACCGCCCCTCACCCACACACATTATAAACGAAACAAAGCCTTGGACCAAGAGATAAGCTTCCTCCCCACGGGCTTTGGCTGATTTGTCTCCTGTATTTTTTCCACCAATGTCTCACAACACTAAATGCATCAGGGAATCAACCATCTACGGGTATTCTGAAGCTAGGCAAATTCAAGGTTTCAAAAGTCACATACCTTCCGATTCTTTTTTCTTTTAACTTATTTTTAATTGAAGGATAATTGCTTTACAATGTTGTGTTAGTTCCTGCTGTACAACAACATGAATCAACTCTACGTAAACATATATCAGCTCCCTCTTGAGCCTCCCTCCCACTCCCCATCCCACCCCTCTAGGTCATCACGGAGCACCCAGCTGAGCTCCCTGTGCTATACACAGCTTCCCAATAGCTATTTACACAGCGTCCAGTTATTACAAAGAGTTTCTTATCTGTTTAAACTCAAGAAACAATATAAAGCCAGTGATCTGATGTTGGTCTAAATTACAGAGATGCTGGAGATTGGTGAGGAAATCTGATCTGTGGGAGAAACTTCTGGGTAATACCTGGGCAGCAAGAAAACTCACAACATGTTTTATTTGTCACCTAAGAACAAACAGAAGCACTGACATCTGAATTCCACAAAAAAATGGCGCCTGCTAAGGGTTCAGTGAACACAGACTCTATGGCTTCTATTTCTTCATGGGGTTAATCTAGTTTGAAGTCCAGGGGACCAGGATTAATGCAAGACCTAAGCTTTTTTTAACTGGATTCATTTTATCAGCTTTTTGGGAATTTAAGTACATCCAAATGGCATCTCCCGCTCCTGGTAGAAGTGTGATGGATGAGGGCAGAGTGACAGCAAGGAAGCCTGCTCACACACCGTCAGGACTCATCGCATCCACCATCCATCTCCTGTTTACCCCCGGGCCTGACAGCCTTCTTTCAAATTGGTTCATTTTCCTACTGCTGAAGAACCACTAATGCATTCTTCCTGGATGCTAGGAAGCTAGAGAAACATAACCATGGTCACTTTGGAGGTGTTTGTCCCTGAAACTAAAAAATACTCAGTCAAGAGCAGGTAAGCCAACAAACTTCTGAGTCTTAGGTTTCCATCTAAGTTAATAAATAGAATAATATTAAAAAAAATTTTTTTAAACCCTTTCTCCCCTAAGATCTGTCTCTGTTACAGAAGAGGCAATGAACTTGTGCTGAAACTATTATGATTCTCAGAATATTATCTATTCTGCCCATCTCCCTTCCAACTGCTCACCTCTCCCTTCCCTGAGGTTGTCTAGTCCTGTGGGAGGGCCGACAGGGGCCCTCCTGGAGGTGCATCCTTTCTGTTCAATTCAGTACCTTGAACTGAACTGTCCACCATGGACACTTTTTTTTTTTTTTAAGTTTTAGGTTTATTCATTCTCCTGTAGAACTTCAATTCTATCAGAATCTTGGATACAAACCTGATGCTTTTCACGTCTCTATCTTGGACTTTACTAAACGGTTCATGGGACTGATCATTTCGTGTTTAAATGTCATGCAAAGAAAACAAAATTTGGACATGTCAGTATCAGAATGTTATTTTTGAAAATTTGTTTAAAGTATTTGCTTTATAAAAAAAAAAACTACATCATTCATATTCTCTTAGCATCTTCTGGGCTTGCACGTTAAAGTGAAAACAAGAGGTTTTGCCTTTTAAAAAATGTACATTAGAGTTCCATTAACACCTAAGAGATTATGAAAAGAAACAAATTTAAGCCAGTAACCTCTGCTTTGCAATTTACTTATTTTAGAATGTTCTACTGCTTTGGGAAGCAGAAACCATGTTTAGGAAAGAATTTGTATTTCCTGGGCTTCTGCAATTCCTTTATTGAAATGTTTAAGTTTCCAAACCAAGTCTACAACTGTATTAAAATGCTTCCCCATAAGGTATCTCTTGTTACATTTACATATACATAAGGTAGACTGAATTATGAAAGAATATTTTTTTTATTCTGCATTTCTTTTTTTTTAAACTTTTTATTTTATATTGGAACATAGTTGATGAACAATATTGTGTTAATTTCAGGAGTACAGCAACATACATATTCATGTATCTGTTCTTTTTCAAATTCTTTTTCCATTTAGGTTGTTACACAATATTCAATCTCCCTGTTCCATACAGTAGTTCCTTGTTGGGTATCCATTTTAAATATAGCAGTATGTACACGTCCATCCCTAACTACCCCTCCCCTCCCTTCTCCCCTGGGAACCGTAAGCTTGTTCAGAGAACATTTCTAAACCTCATATCTGATGGTGACCCTCACCTTCCCCCACGGTCCCAGCAACTGTGTATTTAGATGTGGCATCTACATTATTTGCTTTAAAAAAAATGTTGGTGGCTTAGAATTCGAGTCATTTCATCTTTGCACATATCTCTACAATAGTAAGTCCTCAAATTACTGAAACAAACAAAGGGAAAACAGACTGCCGCACAAAGAGATGGAAGCAAAGAAGGACAAAGAAGCCCTAAAGAAAAGGAAAAGAAACCCAGCCAGTCACCTGTCCGTCCCTATGACCTCCATTCCCCACAAGCACCAGCTCAGTAAATACCTTCCCTCCTCTAAGTATCTTCACTCCAAGCAACAGCTAAAATAGAAACCATCACTCAGAAGACAAGTGCTTAGTTTTCATTTGATGGCAAAGGGCTCTCATCATGCAGAATCAAAGTAAGTTTTAATTGATTATGTTAGGCAGAGATGACAAATAAATATTTGGAGAAGTAGTCTGTCAACGCAAAGCGTTGTCCAAATCCCCAATCTGGTTGTTCCCTGGCATTTTCCCATGGGGTGATCAAGTAAGTATCTTTGTACAGATGCAGAGTGAGTGTGTGAGAGAGAGAGAGACAGAGAGGAAGAGGAAAGGGCAGGGGGGAGATGGCTTGAATTCAAAAGTCAAAACTGTTAAAAAGAACACCACAAGCCTGGACTTCTCTGGTGGCACAGTGGATAGGAATTCACCTGCCAATACAGAGAATGAGGCTACGATCCCTAGAGAATGAGGAAGATCCCACATGCCTCGGGGCAACTAAGCCTGTGCACCACAACTGAGCCCATGGGCTGCAAATATTGAAGCCCCTGTGCTCCAGAGCCCATGCTCCGCAACAAGAGGAACCACCGCAAGGACACACCCGTGCATTGCAACAGATAGTAGCCCCCGCTGGCCACAACTAGAGAAAGTTCACACGCAGCGACGAAGACCCAGCACTGCCATAAATAAACAAATAATTTTTTTTTTAAATAAAGAAAACCACAAGCCCAAGATGGAGTCACATATGTGAGGCCACCAAACTGGGGCTTAATATATGACTTATCTAACTGAAGCCTCAGCTTCCAAAAATGGAGTCTGAACCTGTCACTCAGCAAGAATGAAGTCACCTGTCACAAGGGCGCTTTCCATCCCCCAAAGGTAAATGGAGTATCTGCCACACAGACCCCTTCCTTCCCTGTGGGCTACCTAAGCCTGACACACTCTTTTTTGCTTTTTATCTCCTTGTCTTGCCTTTAGAAACCTTCCCCTTTCTTTAACCCTCTGGAGATGCCCTCTCCATGCTAGATAGGAGGGTCTCCCATTCATGAATAGTTCAATAAAGACAAGTAGATCTTTAAAATATACTTGGTTGAATTCTATGTTTTGTTTTTTTTTAAAAAATAAGTCACAGCTGAACCTCCTTTTCATTTTTCTCCATTTTTTTGGACAATTGAAGACCATATCAGGATTTAGGACAATTGTGGATCAGTTATAACACAGCTTTGCATTTATAAAGTACCCATCATGAGAAAGGACCTCAAAGCTGTCACATACATAAAACAGCTGGGGGACCAAATCCTGCAACCCTGACACACACCCAGTGCTGCCATATGAATTTCTCAGCACTAAATGGACTCGCACACACACAGGTCAGATTTCCAAAGCAAAGATGACTCAGGTATGCATAACCACTCTAACTGCTTTGGATAAAAATCCCCATGCCATCCTACCATAGCTTTTTTTCTCAAAAAGCTTTTATTTAACTAAAATAGACTTTTTTTGTAAAGCTTACTCCTTCTCTATGCAAATGACTCAGACATTTTTTCAGTTAGTTACATTGTATTCAAATCTATAATTTTTCTCTAAAACTTACACTGAAAAATGAGTTTGCAGACCTGCTATTCTGTCGGATAGTCATAAAAGGAATTATTTGAATACCTTGGGAAGATCATTATTAGGAGGTTTTCTAGGTTTTTTTTCCCAATAAAAACCATGGATTATATCGATCATTGCTCTTCAATTTACTTTCCAAAAAGATCTAAAAATTCTAGGATGAGGTTTGCATTGTGGAAGGTGTGGCTCTGAGAATTGTGTCCGTGACCCAGAGGGCTTCATACTTGCCTCAGCTTAGCTACACCTTAGCCAGGCCTCCCCTGCCCCCAGCCCTTACAGAATCCAGACAGCCTATCCAATGAACCCCTCCTTTTTTTTAGAGCACACACTTTAGAAAACTTGTCACCAGTAAGTTCTTTCTCCACCCCTTTGAGATGTTTTAAAATCTTTTTGAAAGCCTCTTACCAGGGACTTCCCTGATAGTCCAATGGCTAAGACTCCAAGCTCCCAATGCAGGGGGCCTGGGTTCAGTCCCTAATCAGAGAACTGGATCCCACATTCTGCATCTAAAAGACCCTGCATGCTGCAATGAAGATCAAAGATTCCTGGGAGCCACACCTAAGACCTGGAGCAGCCAAGGAAATTTTAAAAAATAATTAAAATAAAAAAACAAAGTCTTTTGCCAGTTTTGCAACCCAGCAATGTCTTTCTCAAGGACCTGGGGGCCAGCCCTTTGAAAACTTCAGGGGAAACAGTGCCACCTGCCTCCTGGCTTTCTAAGAAGGGAGGAGCCTAAAGTGGGTGGGAACTTTGCTCTGAGTTGTCAACCTCCCTCCTGTGGGGAAGAGGTAAGAAAGTTAACTTTCCTTTAGATTAAGCTGATTAGCACACACAGTATCAGTATCAGTTCAATCACTCAGTTGTGTTCAACTCTTTGCGACCCCATGGACTGCAGCATGACAGGCTTCCCTGACCATCACCGACTCCCAGAGTTTGCTCAAACTCGTGTCCATTGAGTCAGTGAAGCCATCCAACCATCTCATCCTCTGTTGTCCCCTTCTCCTCCTGCCTTCAATCTTTCCCAGCATCAGGGTCTTTTCAAATGAGTCAGTTCTCCCCATCAGATGGCCAAAGTATTGGGAGTTTCAGCTTCAACATCAGTCCTTCCAATGAATATTCAAGACTTATTTCCTTTAGGATGAAGTGGTTGGATCTCCTTGCAGTCCAAAGGACTCTCAAGAGTCTTCTCCAACACCACAGTTCAAAAGCATCAATTCTTCAGTGCTCAGCTTTCTTATAATCCAACTCTCACATCCATACATGTCTACTGGAAAAACCATAGCTTTGACTAGATGGAACTTTGTCAGCACAGTAATGTCTCTGCTTTTTAACATGCTGTCTAGGTTGGTCATAGCTTTTCTTCCAAGGAGCAAGCATCTTTTAATGTCATGACTGCAGTCACCATGGCTGCAGTGATTTTGGAGCCCCCAAAAATAAAGTCTGTCACTGTTTTCCATTGTTCCCCCATCTATCTGCCATGAAGTGATGGGACCAGATGCCATGATCTTTGTTTTTCGAATGTTGAGTTTTAAGCTAGCTTTTTCACTCTCCTCTTTCATTTTCATCAAGAAGCTCTTTAGTTCTTCTTCACTTTCTGCCATAAGGATGGTGTCATCTGTGTATCTGAGGTTATTCATATTTCTCCCAGCAATCTTGATTCTAGCTTGTGCTTCATCCAGTCTGGCATTTCATATGATGTACTCTGCATATAAGTTAAATAAGCAGGGTGACAATATACAGCCTTGACATACTCCTTTCCTAATTTGGAGCCAGTCTATTGTTCTATGTCAGGTTCTAACTGTTTCTTCTTAATCTGCATACAGATTTCTGAGGAGGCAGGTCAGGTGGTCTCGTATTCCCATCTCTTTCAGAATTTTCCACAGCTTGTTGTCATATACACAAAGGATTTAGCATAATCAACAAAGCAGAAGGAGATGTTTTTCTGGAATTCTCTTGCTTTTTTGATGATCCAACAGTTGTTGACAATTTGATCTCTGGTTCCTCTGCCTTTTCGAAATCCAGCTTGAACATCTGGAAGTTCACGGTTCATTTACTGTTGAAGCCTGGCTTGGAGAATTTTGAGCATTACTTTGCTAGCGTGTGAGATTAGTGCAATTGTGCGGTAGTTTGAGCATTCTTTGGCATTGCCTTCTTTGGGATTGAAATGAAAACTGACCTTTTCCAGTCCTGTGGCCACTGCTGAGTTTTCCAAATTTGCTGGCATATTTAGTGCAGCATTTTCACAGCATCATCTTTTAGGATTTGAAATAGCTCAACTGGAACTCCATCACCTCCACTAGCTTTGTGCATAGTGATACTTCCTAAGGCCCACTTGACTTCGCATTCCAGGATGTCTGGCTCTGGGTGAGTGATTAGCACACACGGTTGGCCTCAAATCTCCCCACCCCAACTCATACAAACCCTTCCACCCTTCTTCAGTGGAGCTGAGCTCAGACTGCGTCCTGGTCTCCCTCTTCTCTGTTACAATAGTTTTGAATAAAATCCTCTTGCTTATTTTAACTCCATCCAGTGCAACGTTTCTGCTTAGATACCTGTTTTAATTCATTACTTCCTACAACAAAATTGTGATCTAAGTATTACTGCTTCTCTGTTTTACAGGTAAGGGGTCATGACCTACCCCAGATCCCACCAAGTTTAACTCTTGCAATTCACATCCAGGTTGAGATTCAAATTCTACAGCACACTTCTTTCCCTACACAGATTAAGAAGATATGCTTCCATGGAAATATTTCACAGGTTAAATTTCTTAATTCTCACACTCAAGCCAACTCCTTCACTTTATTAATGGCCACGCCTTTTCATTTGCAAAATTCAAGGTGAAAAAAATCAGTATTAGCTATAAATCTGTGATGCTTCTATTAAAAAGACTCCAAAACAGTCCTGTGGTGGGTTTTGTTTTGTTTTTGTTTTTGTTTGGTAGACTTTGAGAAAAGAGTAGAGTGTTAACATAATGCCTCTTCTCAAAGAACTTCTCTGTACCCAAAATGACACAGGGGTTAGCCTGCCAGCCAGGAGCTTGAAGACATTCTCTATCCTCCCATAGAAATTTCAAAGCAACACAATACAGCATAAAGAAGATGACAAAATAGCTGGAAGCTTCTGTCATTATTTGGTTTATTAGTTTGATTTTATACTACTATCTTATTTCTAGAGCAGTGCTTGAAACAGCTCCAATAAGTGAAATTCAATCAGATTGCAAGTTATCTGAAATCTCAGTCTTCCTGTATCCTGGTTTTTAAATTCCATGAAGACACACATTGCTCTAGAGAAGAATGAATCGTCTAATTTTGAGGATGATTTCTCCCCTGATACCAAGGCATAAGAGCAAACTCCACATTGCATGGGAAGCCCTGATTAGCTGCCTGGTGGCTGATAAATGACGCTCCAATCTTCATCCACAAATACTAAGGCCCATCTAAGGTAAGAGGGGGAACACTGTTCAGTCCAACCACTTGGATGAGTCTGAGAGTAGAGGTATGTAAAGACCATACCTGGAATTTTTAAATTACATTTCTTCGCTACCAAAAGTTTAACCAAAGATATTATTTCTGAATCACTGAAGGCACATGGAAGGTGGAACTATCAAATCTCTTAACAATTGTGGAGAATGTGGGTCCCTCTTCATAGAATGTCTTCTCGGCTTTGGACGGGAAATTTATCAACCACACAGGTGTGATGCTTGTGAACATCATTCCTGGGTAAGCCTAATGTGATAAGCGCTGTCTGCAATTATGTCTCTAAACCATAATTAACGCTGAAGGTGTCCACATTGCTTCCTCACTTAGAATGGCAAGGGTGCAGGCACATTAGATTAAGTGGAGATTCCTGGAGCCCTGGATAAGTCAGGAGTTCCCAACAGCACAGCAAAAACAAAACACAGGGGTGATGTGTCCAAAAACAGGATGCATTTCTAATCATCATTCTAGCCCTCAGGTAGCAAGAAGTGCATCACAAATGGATTTCAAATGAGCTGGCAGTTTCTAATACTGTATGAAAAGCAATAATTTTGAGAGATACTGCTCAATCACTCAGTCGTGTCCAACTCTTTGTGACTCCATGGACTGTAGCCCACCAGGATCCTCTGTCCATGGGATTCTCCAGGCAAGAATATTGGAGTGGGTTGCCATTTCCTTCTCCTGAGAGATACTATGCATAAGGAAATACTGATGCATTTCAACTGCGGTGTTGGAGAAGACTCTTGAGAGTCCCTTGGACTGCAAGGAGGTCCAACCAGTCCATTCTGAAGGAGATCAGACCTGGGATTTCTTTGGAAGGAATGATGCTGAAGCTGAAACTCCAGTACTTTGGCCACCTCATGGGAAGAGTTGACTCATTGGAAAAGACTCTGATGCTGGGAGGGATTGGGGGCAGGAGGAAAAGGGGACGACATGGTTGGATGGCATCACTGACTCGATGGACATGAGTTTGAGTGAACTCCGGGAGTTGGTGATGGACAGGGAGGCCTGGCGTGCTGCAAATCATGGGGTTGCAAAGAGTAGGACACGCCTGAGTGATTGAACTGAACTGAACTGAACTGAAGTCCAAATCATATGAACCTTCAAGTTGTGAACTGTCAGAGATGCAAATGAGTGTTCACATGTCCAATCACAGAAGTTAGTCCGATGTCTGACATACATTGTCGTATGCATGCATCCTCTGGACGTGTGGTTGTGCTTTTGTGTGCTTATTGCACAGCACTGTATGAAGTACCATAAGACAATATCTTTATTTCAAGCCCAGGATGTCCAGGAGCAAATGTAAAAGCAGCAGTGATGCAGATGATACTACTGTACTTTCCAAGGTCACGTAATATATGATTAAAAGTGTTTTATCTATTTTTGTTTGTTTTTATGTATTATTTGTGTGAAAAGTATTATAAATCTATTACAGCATAGTGCCATTTGGCTGATTGTGTTAGTTGGGTAGCTAGGCTAACTTTGTTGAACTTACAAACAAATTGGACTTACGAACATGTTCTCAGAACAGAACTCATTTGTATGTAGGAGACTTACTATATTTCTATTGTTTCATATATACCTGCACAAAACGTCCTTGTTTGAGCTCTTGCCCATTTTTATTCTTGATAGCCCTCTGCTCAGCTCATGGCTCTGGTGGCTTAGGCTGCTGTTAGAATATCCTACCTGAGGTCCACGCCAGCTGCCATGTATGGATGTGAGAGCTGGACTATAAAAAAAGCTGAGCACTGAAGAATTGGTGCTTTTGAACTGCAGTGTTGGAGAAGACTCTTGAGAGTCCTTTGGACTGCAAGGAGATCCAATCAGTCCATCCTAAAGGAAATCAGTCCTGAATATTCACTGGAAGGACTGATGTTGAAGCTGAAACTCTAATACTTTAGCCACCTGATACGAAGAGCTGACTCATTTGAAAAGACCCTGATGCTGGGAAAGATTGAAGGCAGGAGGAGAAGGGGACAACAGAGGATGAGATGGTTGGATGGCACCACCACCGACTCAATGGACATGAATTCAAGTAAACTCCGGGAGTTGGTGATGGACAGGGAGGCCTGGTGTGCTGCAGTCCATGGGGTCGCAAAGAGTCGGACACGACTGAGGGACTGAACTGAACTGAACTGCCCTTAATACCATATTCTACAAGGCTACCAGCAAGCAACATCTTTAAAAATGTAAACCACACACACACACAAAATAGAATTGCCATGGGATCCAGCAACCCCACTATTGGGTATACACCCAGACGAAACTAGAATTCAAAAGGATACATGCACTCAATGTTCATAGCAGCACTATTCAAAACAGCCAAGACTCACATGAAGGCAAGCTAAATGTCCATCAACAGCTGAATGGATAAAGAAAAAGTGGTACATATATACAATGGAATATTACTTGGTCATAAAAATGAATGAAATTATGCCATCTCAGCAATGAGGATGCAATTAGAGATGATCATACTAAGTGAAGTAAGTCAGACAAATATCATATGATACCACTGATATGTGGAATTTAAAATGGGCTTCCCTGTGGCTCAGATGGTAAAGAATCTGCCTGCAATGCAAGAGACCCAGGTTCGCCTATGTATGAAACAGAAAGAGAATCAGGGACATAGAGAACAGACTTGAGATTGCCAAGAGGGATGGGCATGCAGGGATAGAGTTGGGATTGGCACAGGGATTGGGAGGTTGGGATTGGCAGATGTAAGCTTTTAGACACAGAATGGATAAACAACAAGGTCCTACTGTATAGTAGAGGGAACTCTATTCAATATTATGTGATAAATCATAGTGAAAGTGAAAGTCAGTTATGTCCAACTCTTTGCAAGCCCAGGGACTATACAGTCCATGGAATTCTCCGGGCCAGAAAACTGGAATGGATAGCCGTTCCCTTCTCCAGGAGATCTTCCCAACCTAGGGATTGAACCCAGGTCTCCTGCATTGCAGGCAGATTCTTTACCAGCTGAGCCACCAGGGAAGCCCCAATAAACCATAAGGGAAAAGCACATGAAAAATTATGTATGCATATGTATAACTGAGTCATTTTGCTGTACAGCAGAAATTAACAAAAACATTATAAATCAACTATACTTCAATTAAAAAGAAATTAAAAAAATAATCTGGTGGCCTCCTGCATTTCACGTGATTTCCAATAAAGCTGTCAAGACCCATCAGGAAACTCTGCACCCCATTGTGTCCTGACTCAAGTGAGCTTCTACTGGAGGAGGCTGATTGTAGCCACAGACCCCGAGACCCTTTCCTCTCCTGCACCTGCTCTGTCTGGACGCCAGTGACACAGAGCCCTTCCACACCCACCTGAGGAGCTATTGTCATAACACCTGGAGCAGAATCGGGGCCGGAGGTGGGCAGCAAGACAGGCTGAGATTCATTCCACTGCCGTTATCGTTCAGATAAGTTAGAGCAGCTCAGAATATGCTTTTCCTTGTACAATGGCAAGTCCTGCAACAGTGCCTTTTAAGAGCCCATTATTCTATTTTCAGATTTTAACTGTGCAAATGTCTCATTGCAGCTCATTTTGTAGCTTACTGAGCTGTGTTATATCATGAAAATTCTCCAAGTGCAAACTGAACATGTCTCAGCGAACACGATTACAGCTCCATCCCATCTTAAACCAAGTAGAAAATCCAGTGGTTCAGAGGTGTGGGGATGGCAGTGTTGTAACAGACAGAGGAGATGGTGGCAAGAGGGCTATAGGCTATATGGGTAAAGATTAATTGGGTAGCTCTGAATTGAAGTGGTTTCTGCTGTGAGAAAGAGAGAGATGGAGACAGGTGAAATTTCATCACACTCTTTGAACAGTTACAAAAGCAAACACATTAGTTCACCTTTTGTAACTACAGAAAATATTCCCAAGTTTCACTTTCTGTGATTGTAAAAACAAACTCATCAGATCCCATGCAAGAGAGGGCAAAAAGCCCTCACACACAGCAAGTGTTGTTATAGATGTTGGCGCTAGACGCAGAGGCTGGTTCGTGTCCAGTGAGAAAGAATAGCCCCGGGACAAAGTACAGTAAACCACTGACTGTAGCCAGAGTCGCTGCTTTACAGACGCCTGGACCAACCAGGTCAACCCTTTCACTCCACCCCTCACTGTTTGCACTCTGACCCCTGCGTCCAGCTCATCCTGGGTTCTTTAACCATCCAAACTCAAGCCAAGCTTCCAGCCCCCAGCTCACAACCAAGGTTCCCTCTAAGATGGATTTGTACCCAACTGGTTCCATGGTTTGTGATCAGCTACCTTGCTGAGCCTCATTTTCTTCAACAACCATAAAATGTGGAATTTGGACAAGAATTGTGTCTTTCACACGTCAGATATTCAGGCAGACCCTTTGTGATTTTTTTTTTTCCAGAATGTATATACCACCAATATTGTAATAGAGTAAATATTACCCTTTAAATCAACTCACTTTAGAAAAAAAATCCATTTATTTTGAAGAGAAACCTCATATTATTACTGCACACCCCATTAGCACTCTAGAAGAAGTCTTAGCTTGGTGGCAGCTTATCTTTGCTGTCTATCCTCGCTGCAATCAGAAATTGTCAAGAGTTAGCGACATGTTAAACGCCTTCTGATCACAATTGAGCAATTCTCCTTGACATCACCAAAAGGACTCACAAATAGTTTGAAAAGGAATGACTCACTCAACTCGGGCTCAAATATTATGTGTACTGAATCACTGAACCACCTCAGATCCTTTCACACACCCTGATGAAGGGGTTGGCAAACTGCAATCCCTGCATCCAATCATGCCCACACTGCCTGCTCTTGTAAAGAGTTTTATTGGAAGACAGCCCAGTAGAGTCATTTATGTATTTTCTATGGCTGCTTCCGCTATACAATGGCAGACTTGAGTAGTCACAATAGAAACTGTATGACCCACAAAGCCAAAAATACTGACTATTTGGCTTTTTACCGAATATTTGTTCACACCTGCACTGATGGATGGATGCAATTTGTAGAACATTGCTGTATATATAAAGCTTCTTGCCTGTGTATATTAAGCTCCTTCCCTTTGCGCCTCGAATCCATATCTGATACAACGTCTTTACTGCCTTAATTGTTTGTCTGTGCATCTTCTGGCTTTAATAGACTATCAGGTCCCCAAGGGCAAGAAGGGGCACAAAAAGAGCATTGCCATGGGAATCAAGAGAGGGCAAAAGTGTGAACAAGGGCAAGTGATCACCCTCAGGAGCTAAGGTCTGCTTCCTGTTATGAAAGGAAGAACTATAATAACTATTTTGACAATTAAAAATAATTTAGGTCCAGAGAAAAAATCTAATTCAAAAAGATACATGTACCCCAATGTTCATTGCACCACTATTCACAATAGCCAAGACATGGAAGCAGCATGTCACATGAATGGATAAAGAAGACACGGTAAAAGAATGAAATAATGTCATCCAGCAACCTGGACGGACCGCGAGGTTATCATAATAAGTGAAGTAAAGTCAGAAGAGAAAGACAAATACCGTATGATATCACTTATATGTGGAATCTTTAAAAATGATATAAATGAACTTGTTTACAAAACAGAAATGTATTCATAGACACAGAAAACAAACTTACGGTTACCAAAGGGGAAAGGAGGAGAGGATAAATTAGGAGTCTGGGATTAACATATACACACTATGATTTGTGAAATAGATAACCAACAAGGACCTACTGAATAGTACATGGAACTATATTCAATATCTTATAATAGTCTATAATAGAAAAGAATCTGAAAGAGAAAATTAAATATACAGATATAAATACATATCTGAATCACTTTACTGTACACCTGAAATTGACACAGCATTGTAAGTTAACTATAATTTAAAGATGGTTAAAAAAGAATAATATAGGTAAACCACCAAGCACATCCTATCACATTCAATGAGTATTTTGAAACTAAATGAACAAATCTGTAAATCAATGTATTTGTAACACACTGATTTTTTCTTCATTCCAAGTGTAAAGCCCTTAGATCTGGTTTGTAATTAGAACTGTTTGCAATTATATCCAATCAGTGTTAGCATAGTCCTCCAGGGCTGCAATGTCCAATAAGGTAGACACTAGTCAAAGAAAAGCAGGGCTCTGAATTGAGCTGTGCTGTGAGTGTAAAAGCCACACTGGATTTCAAGACCAAGTACAAAAAAGAAGAATGTATCATGAATATTTGTATATTGATTATATATTGAAACGAACATGATTTGAGTTTCTTGGATTCAATAACCTATCTCACTAAAATTCATTTATTCTGTTTGTTTTTGTTTGTAGAGTGGCTACTAGAATTTTCTCTATGATTTATTTTGTTGGAGTATATCTGATTTACAATGTTCTGTTAGTTTCAGGAGCCCAGCAAAGTGATTCAGTCATACATATACATGTATCAGTTCTTTTTCAGATTCTTCTCTCATATGTTACTACAGAGCACTGAGTAGAGTTCTCTCTGCTGTACAGGAGGAAATTTTAAATTCTGCACGTGGCACACACTTGTGGCGCACACTGTGTTTCTCACAGGCGACACTGCTGCAGAGTTGGCAAAGTTCATTTCTCCATCATTGCTCACAACTACCATTGAGAAGGAATGACGTTGCCCATTTTGCAGAATCAGATGCTGAGCATCCAAGAAGGTAAGTATTCTATCTGAGGAGGCCTTGCTCATACTGTTGGTGCCTGGACTCCCACTTGTGACCTTTCCACCACATAGCCGAGCCTCTCTTGGTCATTTAGGTCAGCACTTCGTAGGACTTCTTTACAGCATCTCTTCATGTCCACATAAGGGAGGGACAAGGGCTTTCATATCAGGGAATACTTCAGGAATACAAGAGATGTCACTGTCTTAGAGTCAACATCCATGTTGCCACCACCCAGTTTGAGAGAAATACTCTTTCCAGATCCCACTGGATTCTCCTTCCCTCAAAGCAACTACTATCATAAACTTGCACTTACCACCACAACTTGTGTTTATCATTCCTAGATGTGATTTTATACAAATATATGTATGCTTGTAAATAAATTTGTATAAATATGCATACACATGCATACATGCATATACATGCATATAAGCACACAGATACACACATATACACATGACACTAAGGACAGGGAAGCCTGGCATGCTGAAGTCCACGGGGTCGTACAGAGTAGGACATGACTGAGAACTGAACAACAACATACGATATAAAATGTATGCATATGTTTTTAATATGTATACACACACAAGCCAGAGTATTGCTTTGCATGTCTTTTAAATGGCTATAGGGTCATACCATACCTTTTCTACAACTTACTTTATTTCCTGTTTGTTTGTAGTTTGAGAGGAATGTATCCATTTTGATGCATAAGCTCTATTTTAACTCACATACATTGCATGACTGTACGCATAAGTCACAAGGTTTGTATTTAATTCTTTCCTGGGTGGAAGTTTAGAGGGTTTCTAATCTTTCTCTAGGGCTTCCCAGGTGTCTCAGAGGTAAAGAATCCACCTGCCAATGCAGGAGATGCAGGAGACACAGATCCCTGGGTTAGGAAGATCCCTTGGAGGAAATGGCAACCCACTCCAGTATTCTTGCAGGGAAAATCCCATGGACAAAGGAGCCTGGCAGGCTACAATCCATGGGGTCACAAAGAATCAGATGTGACTGAGCCCCCAAACACAATCTTTATTGCAATGAGTGGACATCTTTGTAGCTGCCTCTGGATCCAGATGCCAAGAATTTCACAAGTGTCTGTCTAGCAGAACTGCTGGTCACAGAGGAAGACCTTCTGCTTGGCTTTATTGCCAAATTGTTCCCTTGAGGAGACACACCAATTTACACACCTGTCCCCAGGGAACCCCAGTGAACCAGTATGCCCATTATCCCACTTCTTGTCAGAATTCTCTTTCCACCAATATGATAAATGTGAAACGACATTGTGCATTTTGTGTTTCCCTGATTCCTGAAGACAGAGCATCCTGGGGGCTGGTGACATTTTTTTCCTCTGAGAATTGCTTACTCATGTCGTTTGCTAGATTTTCTATCCTGTTGTTTAGTTTTTCCTTGATGATTTGCATAAGATCTTTAATTATTTGAATCTTTAGTTATTTTTACTGTTTCAGACTGAGTCTGCTTTATGATTCTCCTGTCATATACTTTGCACATAGGGTACCAAGCACATGGCCTATACTTTTAAAAATGAGAATTAATGATGAATTGGTTTCTCCCTTAAGGATGTATCTATTTATGTTCAATTGTGATACAAGTCAATTTTATTTGCAACAAATCCTCAATGCCCTGTCTAAACAACTGCATTTTATTAACAGATAATTTGATTTCAATGAATAATGCATCAAATAAATGGGAAATTCCATTCTAAAATTTTCATATGATACACATTTTCACTCCATCAAGATTTATTAGAAGAGGGTTTTACCTTTATAAATTCATATGTATAATTGGTAAATGAAAACCCCAGGATGAATGAACAACAGAATGCAAAGCAAAATGGACAAGTCTTCCAAATCTAATGGGAAACACATTTCATATGGACTCACTGAGGATGACAGGAAGGAAGATATAAATACCTACTGCGGGCGAGCATAACACTGTGTGTCTCTTAAATGAAATGAAAATGAGTCCATCTTTCATTTAATCCCCACAAGAATTCCGGAAGGTAGTGTGGGGTAATTTGGGGTAGCTAAGCTAAGTCGTTTCAGTTGTGTCCGACTCTGTGCAACCCCATAGACGGCAGCCCACCAGGCTCCCCTGTCCCTGGGATTCTCCAGGCAAGATCACTGGAATGGGTTGCCATTTCCTTCTCCAATACATGAAAGTGAAAAGTGAAAGTGAAGTCTCTCAGTTGTGTCCGAGTCTCAGTAACCCCATGGACTGCAGCCCACCAGGCTCCTACATCCATGGGACTCTCCAGGCAAGAGTACTGGAGTGGGGTGCCATTGCCTTCTCCATATTTGGGGTAGGCTGCCCCCAAATGTGCCTCGATAGCACATTATTTTGAATTGAAATTACTTAAATGGCCAAGGCAAGAGAGACACTCTAACCCTCCATTGTCATCTCCCTGAAGCAAGAAGTAAATCTCCCCAAATGAGAAGGAGATTTGTGTCTGTATGCAGAAGGACACCTTATCACCAGAGATGGAGAATTCAAGTCAAGAAGCCTACATAAAGAAACCTTGTTCCTGCTTTCATTGACAACTCCAGCACCAACTCTGTTTGGATTCTTCATTAACTGAGCACCAAAACCTAAGTTTGTTTGTCTGTCAATTCTTTACCAACTAATGGTTTCTTTGCTTAAAACGTATGAAAACTGCCTGCTTTGGCCAATTCTAAAGTCCCATCTCTGTAAGACTGAAACCGAGCAGGCTCCTGGTCACAAAAGCCTTTCTGTGTTCCCCATTTCTTGATTACAAGAAATAGGCTTCATTCAGCCTCCATAGTCCTCCTGAGTCCCAAAAGGACTGGTTCAAACAGATGCTAATCAGGGGAGGGAGGTGATGCAGAGACAAGGGAGGAGAACTCAAGAAACAATAGTGCAGTCTCAGGGCAGAGTCCTGGCCCCCCTCAAAGGATGCACACAACATCTTTGAGCTGTTTTGCAGATACTGAAACCCTCACCAGGTGGGAGAAGTTACCTGTCTGCTGCCCACAAGCATGTAGACCTCAGACCAGATGGACCAGAAGGTTGATGATGCTGACTCCCACTTAGCTTATCAATAACCAAATAGAAAAATGTCCATGAGTTGAACACACCCTCTTTGAACCATGACGGTAAAACTCCTCACTACCCTCTTCTGGGGGGGGACACACAGTTTTGAGGGCATTAGCCCCCTACGGCCCCCTTTGCCTGACAAAGCAATAAAGCTATTCTTTTGTACTTCACCCAAAACTCTGTCTCTGAGGTTTAATTTGGTGTCGGGGTATAGAGGCCACACTTGGCTTCAAGACCTCCATGTGCATGATTCAAATATGTTTGTTTTTCTCCCATTCGTGTGTCTTGCATCAATTTTATTATCAGTCCAGCCACAAGCACTCAAGAGGAGTAGAGGCAGAAATTTCCCCCTCCCTCACAATAGATATTATTTTCCCATGTTTTCAAATGAAGAAACTAAATACTCAGAGAGGAGAAGAAACTTTACTAAAGTCACACCCTGAGTGAAACAGTTAGGACCCATAGCTTTTACTACTTATTCAACAAGATCTTTCTTCCAGAAACTCAGTTCTGAGAAATCAGATAAATGGGGAATCATCACTAACCTGGCTTCCAAATGCTTTCTCTTGTGATCCATCCCCAGATGTTGAGGGTGGTAGTGGGTAAGCTTGGAGTTGCATTGTCAGCAATTTAGGCTATGAAATACCCTATGTCCCTCTGCCCCTGCTTCCCTGCAAAGTCATCAATTAGCTAAATACAACCTAAGCATAAAAAAGCACTTTAAAACGTAAGACAGGGCATAGGATGAGACAGAAACCTTTTGTATCATTTCATAGGGAATTTGTTATCACCCACCACTCTACAGTCTTTGTGAAAGAATTATGATGAATAGAACTCTTTTCCCCTAATCTCCGGAGAAAGCTTACCTCTAGAAAATGTGGTTTCAGATACACAGTAAGACATAGGTACCTAGCACTCAGCTGAAGAAATAAAATGTTCAAATGCAACTGAAGTCCCCAGGGAACTCTTCCTCCTCCTGTTGTACAGTTGTTTCACCTCACCTCCCCTCCCCCTCCCCACAGCCAGGTGCCATCTCTTTCCCTGTGCCTGGGGTTGCCATTCATATGTATATAGTTATGCTTTCAATACACACGTAAATCTTCATGTAGGTTTATATATAACTATTTTACAAGTTAATAGAAAGTACACCATATTGTCCATGCCTACCTAGAATTTTACCTTTTCCCTCACTGTTGTGTGTGATATTGTATTAATAACAGGGACGAACAAAATCTGACTCTATGTTGGATCGTTTCTTTTTTTTTTAACCTTTACTTTCCACTGCTTTTGTTACTACGATCACTAAAAGGATGCTGTCTATAGCTATAAGCATACATAATGGCCTGTCTCCTGGAAAACTGCCCCCTGCCTGAATGTTAAAGTGCCTTTATTCAGCTCAGAGAGACACTGCGACCGCGTCCACCTGTAAATGGCTGCAGAACAAAAAGAAATTAACAAATCCCCTCCCCGATGTTGGCCAAACCAGGAGATATTTTACAAGACTTATGGCCCTTTTTTTTTTACTTTACTTCCTCACCTCCTCCCCCATCTGCTTAATAAAAGAAACTAGCATCCAGACCCCCATAAGATGGTATTCTAGGTCTCTCTAGTCCACTATCTTCTCAGACGCCCAGCTTTCCGAAATAAGTCACTGTTCCTTGCCTCAACACCTCATCTCCAGATTATTGGTCTGTTGTGTGGACAGCAGACAGAGCTTGGACTCAGTAACAATGTTGACACCACTGTAGTGCACTTACTTTCTCTGCTGTGGAACGCATGTTGAATAAGCATTTGAAATGTATGCGTTACTTTTTTTATGCATTACTTTTTGACAAACGTACGTTTGTTTCTCATGTTTTTCTATTAAAAGCAACGCTGTTTCAAACAGTATTGTATTTATCCTAGTTTAGATGACCAAGAGCTTCCTCTGGAACAGATCATTAAAGAACAGAAAAGAACTACTGGGTCATTTAGATCGTGCATCTTCAAATTAACTCTATGTGGCCAAATCACTTTTCAAAATAGTTCTAACATTTGACCCTCTTACTGGCAGAACCTTGGAATTCTCATTGTTTCATTTTATTTCCAACAGTTGGTCTTGTCACACTTTTTCATTTTGTCGATCTGACAGGGTTGAAACTGTACCCTGATGTGGTTTTAATTTTCCATTTCCATGACTTTATTTCACTTTATTTCTTTGTGAAATTGAGCATCTTTTCTATGGCCATTGACAGGACGATGCAGGTTTCCTCTCTAAGGAATCACATGTTCACGTGTTATGGTTTAGTCTCTAAGTCATGCCCAACTCTTGAGACCCCATGGAATATAGCCTGCCAGGCTCCTCTGTCCATGGAATTCTCCAGGCAGGATTACTGGAGTGGGTTGCCATTTCTTCTCCAGGGGATCTTTCTGACCCAGGAATCGAACCCACGTCTCCTGTGTTGCAGGCAGATTCTTTACCAACTGAGCTACGAGTGAAGTCCCTCCTGTTCACATACTTTTTCCATTTTATTTTGAGTATTCTTCATAATAGAGCTGCTGCTAATGACTTTTACACCTTGAATACTTAATAAATAAGTTACTACTATGTTTGAGCTTGAATGTTGGCTGACTCATAGGTATACAGGGAAATCAGAAGTAAGTATATATAAAGCCCCAGGGCACCCAAAATTCACTTTGTTTGCCTCACTATCTTCAACCCAGCATCCCTACATAGGTATCAGCCTCAGCGCATGGTGTTCCTTATCTATTCCTTAACCCCAGGCAATGAAAGAGTTTTTGCCTGGTCAACCTATTCCTTTCTAGATATGCTGGTATATTTCTGATCATTTTGGGTTTTGTGGGGATTTTAAGATTTTTTTTTTTTAAGGAAGCTTTACACTGCTAAAGATAACAGAAAACCAGTATCAGTGGCCACCAACAGAAGGTGTCTTCAGAAATAAACACGATGGAAAGAAAAAGCTGTTATGAGAAACCAGCCTTGATGGCATTCCTTGGCTGTTCTTATGTTTGTTTTGCTTTTTGTCTTTTAATTTTTATTTTATAGTGGAATATATAGCTCATTGACAATGTGTTAGTTTCAGGTGTACAGCAAAGTGATTCGTTTACACATGTGTCTACCCACCTTCTTGCTTGGAGAATCCCATGGACAGAGGAGCTGGTGGGCCATATATAGTCCATGGGGTCGCACAGAGTTGGACATGACTGAAGTGACTTAGCGCATTTTTTTCAAATTCCTTTCCCATTTGGGTTATTACATACAGACTACTGAGCAAAGTTCCCTGTGCTACAGTAGGTTCTTCCTCGTTATCTGTTTTACATATAGTAGTGTGGACGTGTCAGTCCCAACCTCCCATTCTATCCCTCCCCACCCCCAACCCTGTAACCATAAATTCATTCTTTAAGTCTGTGAGTCTGGCCCTGCTCCACAAACAAGTTCATCTGGATTTTTTTTTTTAATTTCAAATATAAGGAACATCATAGGATATTTGTCTCTCTCTGTCCAACCCACCCCATCCAGCATGGTAATCTCCAGTCATTGTATTCCTTTCTGGGTGTGCTGATATGCTTGTGGTCATTTTGAATACTTAACCCTCTCTCCCAGCTAGGAGAGTCACTGTGATGCCAAAAGCAAGGACTTAATCACTTTGATTCAAAGGTAATTCCCTGAGTTATCTGAATTTATTCTCTTCCTTCATGACTGAGCCTCATTAATGCTTTAAGGGATGAGGACAGTGCATACCTGTGGTTCTCAATTTATTTTCAATCTTGGTTCATTTAGACAAAACAAAAGATCCATTTCCTAGGCTGTTTCCCCACCATTTTCTATTCCCCAATGGGGTAAGGAGGTGGATTTAACCTGTACAAACAACCACAATTTTGGGAAACACACATACTTAATGTATTTAATGTAATAATACTACCTATATAACATATAAATATATTTAATATAATATATACTATGTATTTAAGATAACATAATATACATTTCCCAAAATTGGACTTCTTTATTTATATACACTGCATTTAAATTTATATACATACTTTAAGCAAACAGTTATATTTAAACCACAGCATGTCTTTAAGTGTAGCTAATGGAAAGTTCCAAGTTGTTACAGAAATATTTTCTCCAGCATCACAATGACTCTGAAGCTAAACAGACAACCCGTAACAGATTAAGTAGATAATGTTGAGGGTAAACTGAACAGTCATTCATAACTGAGAAGCAAGAGCAGCAATGACTGAGAGCTGCAAACAAGCCAGGACGTCCTCTCCCAGCTCTCCTCTGGCCACTCATGCCCACAGTGGGGACCCTGCAATGTTACAGAGGTTGTGCGAATGCAGCCTTCATAGGAGAATAACAAGGTCTTCAGCAAACTGCAGTAAAATATTGATGTTAGTCTTTGGATTCCAAACTTCTGTAATTTTGATAACTCACTTAGTCGATTCTTCGGAGTAAGCTTTCAGTTCAGTTCGGTTCAGTCGCTCAGTCGTGTCCGACTCTTTGTGACCCCATGAATCACAGCACACCAGGCTTCCCTGTCCATCACCAACTCCCGGAGTTCACTCAGACTCACGTCCATCGAGTCAGTGATGCCATCCAGCCATCTCATCCTCTGTCGTCCCCTTCTCCTCTTGCCCCCAATCCCTCCCAGCATCAGAGTCTTTTCCAATGAGTCAACTCTTCGCATGAGGTGGCCAAAGTACTGGAGTTTCAGCTTTAGCATCATTCCTTCCAAAGAAATCCCAGGGCTGATCTCCTTCAGAATGGACTGGTTGGATCTCCTTGCAGTCCAAGGGACTCTCAAGAGTCTTCTCCAACACCACAGTTCAAAAGCATCAATTCTTCAGTGCTCAGCTTTCTGCACAGTCCAATGCTCACATCCATACATGACCACTGGAAAAACCATAGCCTTGACTAGACGAACCTTTGTTGGCAAAGTAATGTCTCTGCTTTTGAATATGCTGTCTAGGTTGGTCATAACTTTTCTCTAGTCCCATGTAAAAGTGGAATCTATGGCCTCACAAATCATTTAAAGAATCAAAGCAAGGATGTGTACCTTTAGATCAGTCAGCTTGTAAGGGGGCTCTGAAAATCTCTACCAAGTGCTTTGAAACCCAGTATAGATGTCAACAATCCCAGGGACGGGGGAGCCCTGTGGGCTGCCATCTACAGGATCGCACAGAGTCAGACACGACTAATGTAACTTAGCAGCAGGGTAACACATTCTTTGAATCAAGGTAGCTCATGGAAATCCTTTCTTGGTTCTCTCAGTGGAGAAGAGGATCATTTTATTTTCAAATAAAGTTCAGTAGGAGATTATGGGGCCACCTTTACGTAAGAACTTTGGTTATAGAACACTCATTCATTCATTCATTCACTTATTGATTCATTCAACAATAGATAGCTGTCATTTTGAGCACTGCTGGTAAGCACTAAAATAGCCCCCAAAGATATTCATGTCCTATTCCCAGGATTCTGAGACAATGTTATACTAGTAGGCAAGGGGGATTAAGGTTGGACTTCTCTGGTGGTCCAGTGGTTAAGAATCCACCTGCCAATGTAGGAGACACAGATTTGATCCCTGGTCCAGGGAGATTCCACATGCTTTGGGGCAACTAAGCCCATGTACCGTAACTACCAAAGCCCACGTGCTCAAGGGCCTATGGTCCACAACAAGAGAAGTCACCACAATGAGAAGCTACTTACTGCAACTAGTGGGTAGCCCCCACTCCCAACTAGAGAAAGCCCATGCACAGCAAAGGAGATCAGCACAGCCAATATATAAATAAAGAGAGATTAAAGTTGCAAATGAAAGTAGTTGTCAACCAGTTGATTTCATGTTGAGATGACCCTGGATTATCTGGGCAGCCTGATATAATTATAAGGGCCCTTTTTATGTAGAAGAGGGAGGCAGAAGGTCAGAGTCAGACAGAGTTTTAAAAATGCTATGATGCTGGGTTTCAAGATGAAGAAAGGGGTTACCAGTCAAGGAGCATTGACAGTCTTTTAGGAGCAAAAAAACTAAATTCTTCCCTAAAATCTCTCAGAAAAACACAATACATCCCTGCTCATACCTTGAAGTTAGGCCAATGAGATCCATCCACTTCTGATGTACAGAACTTAAAATATTAGTTGTTTCAAGTCATCACGTTCGTCATCATTTGTTAGAGCAGCTACATGAAACTAATACAAGCATCACTGTTTGCCAGGCATGAACTAGGAACTGGGTGCAGAGTGATGAGCCCAGTTGGTCTGTTCACCTGTCTCTGTCCACCATCCCACTATCAGTCAACAGTCCAAGGCAGTCATTAAGAAAATAAATTATAATATATATTTTAAGTTGCCTTAAATCTTTGAAAGAAGTCAACCTGATGTTAAGGAATAAAGTAAGTTGACACATTATAAGTCAGAAGGTCAAGGAAGCTCCCTGGACACGGTGAAGGCAACCAGGTGAAGCTTGAAGGTCATGACGGTTGGGGACACAAAAGGAGAAATGGCCAGAATGGAGTTGGAGAGGGAGACACGGCCCAGAACATGCCAGGCCTGCTTGGTTTGGCTTCAGTCTAAATGCAATGAAGCCACTGGAGAACTTAGCCTGATTGCCAGCTTACAGCTGAAAGTGGGATCTGGCTGCTTACCACTCAAAAACCACAAAACAGTCAGGCTGGTGGAAAGAAAAGTTTGCTTTATTTTGGAGTCTGGTGATGGGGGTGGAGTGGGACTCCTGTCCAAAGGCCAACTCCTTCCCTCTACCCCCACCAGACAATCAGTGGGCAAGAGCTTTTATAGATGGAGGGAGGGGGCTCTATACAGAAATGGCAGTAACTCTGACAGTCATCTTAAAATTGGTCACACAGTGGGCTGACCAGCATCTTGATTGTTTTTAGGTACAGTTAATCTTCACTTTCAGGGTCGGTTTGTTTCCATTTCTTGAGACCAGTTCTTAGATTTGTGGCAGCTTACTTATACCATGGCTACAGTCTGGTCATCATGGAGTTAACTTCTCTCACCTGCTTGGACTTTCAGTATTTACAAGACAGTTCCCAGGATATCACTCAGAATATTATCTATTGCCCTTGAGAAGGAACTCAAGGTCCTTGACTTTGCTTACTGGCTAAATTACTATTATTTAGTCTTATTGGGCTATTTTCCTTTGCTTCTGCATTTTCTCACTTTTCTGATTAAACTTATTCTTTGGTTAAAGTTTTCCCACAGACAAAAGGCAGGTGGAGGACATGGATTGGGGGGCAAGGGGGAAAGAATAGAAGGTCCAGCTCCGTTTTAAGTTTCTGGTGCAGAACAGGCAAATAAGTGCATCGTGAAAGATAGTTCTCCTTGGAAGAAGCCTCAAGTTATCTTGCAGTTTGTTCTATTTTGCTACTTTTACTTTAAAACTAACTGATCAAGGGAGAAAACTGAGAGTAGGTTATCTTGGATAAGACTAATCCATATCAGAAAAAGCCAGCAGTCACTTCGGGACTGGAACTGAGCCACCCACCAGGATAAACGGTGCCTCCAACTGCAACCAGCTGCGTTTCTCCATATTTGTCTCCAGATCAGGGTTTCTCAGCCCTTATTTTTTCATTATTGCTCCCTAGGGAGACCTTTTTAAAATAAGCTTTGCAAAATTTTAGAACCATTTTAGAAAAATGGCTAAGAAAGTACAGAATATTCTCCCCAAATCCGGGTTCTCCTATTTTATAGCATCTTCTATTCCTATAGTACATTTGTTACAAATAATGAACCAATATTGGTACATGAGTAACTAAATTCAAGAAGGTATTCAATTTTCCTGTTTTTAAACTAATGTTTCCACCCCCCCGCCCCATTCCAGGATTCCATCTGGGGTTATCACGTGACATTTACTCATCAAATCTCCTTGGGCTTTTCTTGGCTGTGACTGGTATTCACATTTTCCCTCTTTCTGATGACCTTGACAGTTTTCAGAAGTACTCACCAAGTATTTTGTAGAACGCTTCTTAAATGAAACTTAATGTTTTTTCCTCCTGATTAGACTGGGGTGAAGTATCTTTCGAGAAAGGCCGTACATGTAAACCGGCATTTCTCTTATATCACATCAAAGGTACCTGCCCAGCTGTGGCCTTTGGGGCCTTTTTCCAGGGGCCTCCTGTGTCTCTGGCATGTTCCCATCTGTGTGTGTGTCCGTCAGCACTTCTTTCCTTTCTGCCACTAAAAGGTGCTCCAGGTCTGATACTATGTATAAAATAGAGAACTAATGAGAATATACTGTATAGACAGGAAACTCTACTCTTTGCTCTGTGGTGATCTGAATAGGAAGGAAGACCAAAAGGGAGGGGATATAACAATATATGTGTGTATAGCTGATTCATTTTGCTGTACAAAAACTAACCCAACATGGTAAGGCAACTATACTCCAATAAAAATTATTTTTAAAAATAATAATTAAAAAAAAGCAAGATGCTCCAGGTCTAAGAAGCTCTGTCACACTTAAATTTCCTAATCACTTTTTTCCCACAAAACCTTAAGCCCACAGATGTCTTGTACATCTGTTAAGTACTATGAATATATCTGTATTTTCTACATAATAAGGGTAAGATTCTTTTTGTCCCCACCCTCCCACCAAAGTAACAACTATATGCCCTTGGAGGTCAATCCAACTGCACTGAAAATGCATGATCTATATCTATATTTACACTTTTTAAAAAGCTATCACAATAGTGGTGCTGGGTCACCATAGTTTCCAGCCTGCTCCTTGCAGAGGAGACATTTGGATAAACCCTTGACTCTTATCTAATTTAGAATTACTCCTTTTTTTTTTAAGGGCTGCTCCAAGACTCAGGGTATTTGATATCTGACAGAGAGGGAAACGTATGTATTTTCGAGAAATAAAAAGGGTACCACCGAAACGGAGGGAGAGACTCTAAAAACTAAAGAAACAAACAAACCAAAGCCCCTCTGATCTCAAACACTTTCCTTCCATTTCTGTCTCCTCTAATTTCCTGTATTCCGCTCCTACTCTTCCTTCAGTGTTGGATGACTCTGAGTTTTCAAACTTCACATGAGGAGACCGAGAGCTAACTTCACAAACCGTGAGCAGCAGTATTCATCACCCCAGCGTGGTCGCAAAGCCCTTCATTTGTTCTGTAATCTGGCTAGAGGGGCAAATGAGCTGCTGACAGCTGAACCGGAAAACAGCATCATCTTAAAACAGCCATTTCTGGGATTGGGCTGCATTTTGTCTCCCTTTGGATAATGCAATATTATGAAAGGAATGAGAACACATAGAAGCAAGTGTGATGACTTTCTGCGTGCTGAACCATCTGGATACAGGCGAAAAAGTAGCCACGGAGATACAATTTTAAGTCAACAAACTTCTCATTCGATTTCTCTAGCCTTCAGACGGGCTCCCATGAATCCAGGCTGTTCCAGTGCCAAGAGAGACCAGCTCCCTCTCCCCCAAGAGCTGGCTCTGATTGCTTAGGTCACAACAGGACAGAGCTGACCCCACCTTTCCATCATCAGTAGGGAAGTAAAGTCTCTAAGCAGCCCTTTAACCACCCCTCAAATATATTTTTGCAATGAAAATAAATTCTGAAGGTCATCATTTCAGAAGGCAGCCTCCCCTTGGGACAGCAAGGCCTTGAGGTCTATAAAATTGCATGGGTAAGTTAATGGCAATGAATGCAGTGGGCCATTTGCCTTTCTCTCATTTTCAAAGCACTTGGCATCTGGTCATGGGTCTGCAGGAAAACAGCTGTGGTTAAAGGAAAGAAAACTTGAAACTGAGACTCTGAGGGTGAACAGGAGTCAGTGCTAAGAGACAATTTCCTGAGCTTGCAGCCAAATCACATGGGCTGCTGAAAATGAAGCTCGGTACCTAGCATTTTCCTTTGTGTGTTCAACTATTTATTTTTGGTTGCACTGTGGGATTCTCTGGCCAGAGTTTGAAGCCATGCCCCCTACACTGGACGTGCAGCATCCTAACTATTGGACCACCAGGGAAGTTCCCTGTGTTTGACTACTAATTCAGAACATCAAGAGGGCATCACCAGCTGGACTGGGCCCAGAGCTGGGTTGTAGGTGTGAACCAACCAACCAATTCAACCTGCCTTTCAGCAATTTGGGACAAAGGACCAGCAAACTCAAGAGATACACATAAATAATGCATTTCAGATAATGATAGGCGCTCGAGAGAACCGCCATGGAAAGCGTATTTCAGGAGGTGATATTTGGAATGAGACTTGTTCCCGGGAAAATCACAAACTATGCAAAGATGATAGGGAAGGAACAAGCTTTCTAGGCTAAGGGACTCACGAGAACCCAATAACACCTGGTGATGACAATAACCACTAGTTTGAGCAATTTAGATAAACAGGTGCAAATAACTTAGATATTAACTCAGAAGGGTCTTAGAAGGTCTTCTTTCATCTCTCCCACAAACCTTCAATAAACCTCCTTCATCTAATGGGGGAATTTAATCTTTGTTATTACTCAACTATTCATGGTTTTCTCTCTTCCCTTAATTCATTCTATGGTTTCAAGGTTCTCATCCTAGAAATGTCAGCTCCAAAAATCAGCATTTCAGACTATCAGGGAAAATAGTAGCAAACATCACATGGTTGAACTAAAAATGGCTCCAGATTCTTTGCTACACCTGCCATTGGAAGGTGATGTCTGATTCCCTTGATCTGAAACTTGGACTGGCTTCTGTGAATTGCTTGATGGACAGGATGGCTTCTGAAGCTAGGTCCTAAAAAAGACTGAGGGACCTCCCTAGTAATCCATGACTAAGACTCTGAGTTCCCAAGGCAGGGGGCCTGGATATGATCCCTCGTCAGGGAACTAGATCCCACATCATGCAACTAAGGGTTCGAATGTCACAATTAAAGATCCCACATGCTGCAACAATGATCGAAGACCCTCTGTGCCACAGCGAAGACCTCGTGGGTCAGATGGTAAAGAATCTGCCTGCAATGCAGGAGACACAGGTTCAGTCCTTGGGTCAGGAAGATCCCCTGGAGAATGGAATGGCTACCCACTCCGGCATTCTTGCCTGGGAAATCACATGGACAGAGGGGCTACAGTCCATGGGGTCACAAAGAGTCGGATATGACAGAGAGACTAACCCAGAACCAGGTGCAGCCAAAGTAATTAATTAAAAAAAAAATTTTTTTTTTTTAAGACTGAAACTTTGGCTTAGTTCCTTGAAACACACAACTTTGGAAGCCAGCCTCTAGGTAAGCTGTGTGACTATTCTAAGCCCACCAAGCTGTGTGACGATTGGGGATGGAGGATGCAAGGTCATAGGTAAAGAGGTCAAAGGCACCACGGTTCAGGTATATGGGTTTAAGAGCCACTAAGCAGTCAAGCAGTGAGTACTGCCCCATCAGCTATCCCACTGATGCCCCCTGGAGCTGACCTGAGCCCTTCCTGAGCTTCTGACACAAAGACTGTCAACAAATGCCAACAAATCTAGTGCTGGTTTAAGTCACTAAGTCAGGGGTGGTTCCTTCATTTAGTGCTGGTTTAAGTCACTAAGTCAGGGGTGGTTCCTTACATAGTAATAGAGACTCAAAATACATGTGCTTTTTTCTTTTTTTGGTCAAGAATCCAAACATTAACAGATTGATTGCTATACTGGGAAAGTGTTAGTCACTCAGTTGTGTCCAACTCTTTGCAACCCCATGGACTGTAGCCCACCAGGCTCCTCTGTCTATGGGATTTCCCAGGCAAGAATACTGGAGCAGGTTGCCATTCCCTTCTCCAGGGGATCTTCCCAACCCAGGGATCGAATCTGGGTCTCCTGCATTGCAGGCAGATTCTTTACCATCTGAGCCACCAGGGAAGATTCCCTCAGAAAAGGAAACTTCCTAAAATGTTGGCCATGGGGGCAGAAAAAAGGTCATTTTCTTATATTCCAGCTACTTAGAAATTTCCAAAAACTAATGTGTTTACTCATGCCCCTTGCTCTAATAAACTATAAAGGATCAGTCAGCTTGAAAAGTTATTTTGTGAAGTGAGAACAACTTGATTTTCTCCTAATAATGGGTAAAATAACAGGTGAGTAAAAAAAAAAATACAAAAACAAAAACCCTGTTGTTCTTCTCTGTTTTGTGCAATTAACCTTAAGAATAGAGAATGCCTTTTTTGCAGATTATTATAAATAGCTTTAGCAATATTATAATATATGACAGGGTGGAGTAGATTTTAATTATGACTATTTTCTTATGAAATGCAGTAGAGCTCTTTAAAAAATAATAGCTATTTCAAAGAATGGTTCAGTTGGAATTATTGAATGGTATTCTCTAAATCTTCAAAGTAGGTCTAATTTCCAGCTAATCAACAAAAGGGTTCCTGTCCTTTTAAGTGAAGACCAAGGAATTTTATTTGGAAATGCCTGTGAATTAAGAACAAAGTGGATGGGATTACCAGCATTAAGCAGATGACCCAGAAAGAATGTTATCTGAGTTGTCAGGAGAATTATCGCTGGGACATGATTCAGAGTCTCCATCTCCATTCCCAGAAAAAGAGGAGTTATGCTTTACAGGAAGGGTGAGAGTAACGGGTCGTGGAGGTGGATGGAGGCTAGTGGATGGGATAAAATACATACCGTAAAAAAAGAGATATGCCCCCAATTCCTGGAGGTGATACAGTAACATTATATGGATATATGAAGAAGTGACAAATAGATAAGAAAGGCAATTCATTCTGTCCCCAGATGCTCTGAGACCTCCTGGAGGTCTTGTGTCTAAGTTGTAAATACAGCTCCAGGGAAAGTTATATTCATGCTGCTTTCTTCTCACCTCTGAACAGGCCTCTCTTGCTTCTTTTGCTTGCATCTCCTATTCATAATAATCCAGACAGTGGTCTGGTTGAATTAGCTTGTGGCCATCCAATATGGAGAACCACGTTGGGTGGGTGGTTATGACCAGTGCTGTACTGAATACAATTTTGACATGACTTTGCTTAATGTTGGCTTCTGTGTTGATCCCAGCCTTTGATCCAATCAAGGGGGTAAGAATGAGAGACTCATGTGGCATAAAGTGCAGCCTGCTGCTTTCATTAAAAAGAGAGCTGTCCAGGACTTCCCCGCTGGCACAGTGGATAAGAATCCACCGGCCAAGGCAAGGGACATGGGTGTGATCCCTGCTCCAGGAAGATCCTACATGCCATGGAGCAACTAAGCCCATGTGCTGCAACTACCGAAGCCCACGTGCTCTAGAGCCTGTGCTCTGCAACGAGAGAAGCCACCACAATGAGAAGCCCGAGCACCTCAAGGAAGGGCAGCCCCTGCTCACCGCAAGTAGAGAAAGCACAATGAAGTAACGAATAGCCAGCACAGCCCCCCCCCCCCAGAATAGATCAATTCATTTTAAAAAATAAAAGGAGAGAAATCATAGAAAATATGCTTTAAAAAACGAGGGCTGTCCAGTACAGAGCAAGGAGCAGCTCAAGCCTGGGGGGCACAAGACCTGCTTACACACTTTGTACCAAAATGTAGCACCTTGATTCCCCTGCATGTGGTGCTGAGGATGCGCCATGTGCTGGCAGGAGATACACCAATGGATTTGTCAAGTGAGTCTCCAAGACAGATAGTTTACCTTAATTTCTCAAGTCGACATCCTCTTGACACAATTTGGCTAGAACATCACTATCGCACCATTATGACTGAGGAAGCAGGGCCCTGGGGGACCAGAACCCACTGCCACCAACGTGTCTCTCTGGACTAAGAATGACACCCGCCCCCATCAGTAAACAAGCCGCCAGCCGCTGCAGCTGCCCCGTCCTCAAATGCAGACCCTGTGGGGATTCAGGATGGAGAAAAACAGGATTTCAGCCCTAGACTTTTCTGGTGCATGATGAAATCTAAGGAATTATTTCAACGAGCCCTGACTCTTGCATCTTCCTATCCATAGAAAAGTGCTAAATTCTTTAACTCACATTGTCTGGTTTTCCTTAATTAACAGTACTCTTTTGATATTCTGACTACCTGGATTTTGTTGCAAAAACCCTTATATATCCTGGCTCCTCTGTTACCACTTTGGAACAACCCCTCAGAGCTCTCTGAGAGGCTGTCTCCTGGGAATGAATCCTGAGAAAGTTCACCTAATTTAATTCTAAACTTTTAGGCTGTGCTTTTCTTTTTCCAGTTGACATCCCCTCCAATGTTGATATTTTCCACAGCTCTATTTATTTCCTGAATCTTACTGGACCATTCAAACACCACTGCTAAAATACAAGCCATAGTGTAGCAAGTTGAGAAAGCAGTACCTAAAAAAGAAAAGAAGGGACTTCCCTAGCAGTCTAGTGGTTAAGACGTCTCCTTCTAATGTAGGGGGTGCAGGTCCAATCCCTGTTAGGGAGCTAAGATCTCATATGCCTTAGAGCCCAAAACAACAAAACATTAAACAGAAGCAACGCTGCAACAAATTCAAGAAAGACTTTTAAAAATGGCTCACATCAAAAAATCTTGAAGGAAAGACAGAAAAGGTTGTGGGAGAAGTGGTTTGCATGTCTGGATTAAAGAAAAATCTCCCACCAATGGCCAAGTGTCTCTTAACTTGCAGCTGATGTTTGAAAGCCAGAGACACAGGCACAGCTGAGTGGCTATCCCAAGGCCACTTATATTTTCAAGGAAATGAAGCTTTACTTTTGCTTTTCAGGGGCTTCTGGAGTTGGCAAATACAAACAATTGCACTGAAAAGCTAACTTTCAAGACTGAAAAACATTTCAAAAACAGAGGAGAAGGTGGAAAGGTTATTTGGTGCTCTGGAAATACAGTGTTCTGATGGTGAGCTAAGCAACTAGTCCCTGCAGCCCCATTAGCCAGGAAAGTTGTTCTCAAGTCGTACCTCCATAAAGGCCAAACTGTAGTCCACCAACCTCCCCATGACTGAAGGGGGATTCGATGAATCTGATAATTCATCTCAGATTGTAGGTGAGAGCAGGGTTGCATTTGCCTTTAAAACATTCTCTCCAGCTGGGACTTTCTGTTCTCACTTTTTTTCCACCTCTGAACGCTGCAGTACTGCTAAATGGCTACACTGGGTCTTCCTTGCTGCGCACGGGGCTTCTCAAGTTGCAGCAAGTGGGGGCTACTCTCTAGTTGCGGTGCACAGGCTTCTCAGTCCGGTGGCTTCTCTTGTGGTGGAGCACAGGCTCTAAAGCTCAGGCTCAGTAATTGTGGCACACGGCTGTAGTTGCCTGATGGTATGTGGAATCTTCCTGGACTAGGATTCAAATCCATGTCCCCTTCATTGGCAGAAAGATTGTTAATCAGTGGAATACCTGGGAAGCCCCAAATAACACAATCTGACTGAGTCCACAAATCCGTATCAGGCTAGGTATGTCCTATGGAATATTCAAGTTGTATAAAAAGTCTATGATATCTTCATAGACAATAAACTGGAAAGTAAATACAATAAATATTTGAGCAACAGAAGGAAACAAGCTCTAGCATGTGATGCACATCAGAAATGTAATGAAAGTGCAGGTGAGGGAATATTCTCAGGTGAGAGCCAGTGGACTACCTATTCTGATAGACCGCAGGCTAAGAGCCTTGAGATCAAACACCATCCATGAGCTGGATGTAAGTCTGAGCTTTCTCTTTGTGCTACCCAGGCCATACATCTTACAAAGAAGATAAGGATAGGTCTAAATTTTGCATTAAACTCAGAGGTCTCCTTAGAATGAAGACAGTACCAATGCATCTTCAACTTGTATGTGAGCTGTTTCCACTCTGTGGAATCAGCTGGCTCATCCATTTGTGGATGGTCTTTTACCTGGTCTGTCTCTCCTCTGTGAATTACTCACAAGGAGCAGCCACGTTCAAGCATATCTGTCTTGTAATTCAACAAAGCTAATAATTTATGCAAATAGAACACACCATCTTGGCTCTTTCTGCCCAAGACTCAAATTCATTGACCTTGTAAGACAGGTAAAAATACGAGTCATTAGGGACTTCCTTGGTGGTCCAGTTCCAGGTGGAACCCATGTCCCCTGTCAATGCAGGGGACATGGGTTCCACCCATTCCTGATCTGGGAACTAAGATCCCACATGCCACTGGGCAACTAAGCCCAGTGCCACAACAACTGAGCCCGTGAGCGGTAATGAAGATCCAGCACAGCCAAAAATAAATAAGTAAAATGACTAAAAATATGAATCATGAACAGTGAGGGCTGCACTGGGCTACATACAGGTCACAGATTTAATCACAGCAGTTTAAAAAAAAAACAGAGGGGGAGATCATTTTCCCATGTAAAAGAAATGCAGATGAGAGGCAAGGCTCAAGCCTTGAACTGGGTTATCAAGGACCCAGGCTCCTTCTAGCTTCCTGCTACATGTCTAGGTCATGACACTCAGTCTCTTAGTCTCAAGTTTTATTCTCCACACCCATCCTTATGACGCTGTGCCAGGAAGGAAGAAGGGCGAAAGGCAGATGGTGTGTCCTCCACCATCTTGGACTAATCAGGAAGTAAAGACTTTAGCAGGACACTGCTCCCCTGAATTAAATCAGAATTTTATTAGCAAGGAATAAGGGGTAAATGAAGCTGCTAGGCAACTAGCAGCTCTGCATGGCAGACTGACCATGAATTAATTCTAAATAATTGATAGCAAATCAACATACAGTCCATCTGTGACTATCCAAGTAAAGGAACAAAATCTCTGGCAATGGATATAGTCCTCTCCCCCAGATATTTATATTTGGATTATGAGATTCCCTTGGGGGAAACTCTCCTCCACGCGATTGTGTTGTGGCTTTTACTTTCTGTTCTCATAGGCATAGATCATACAGAACATTTGACAATTATGCTCAAATGAGAGAAAATCACTCTTTGGGGGCCTTTTCTAAAGTTAGCCTATGGTATTTGTCTTTCTCTGTCTAACTTCTTTCACTAAACATAATGCCCTCCAAGTCCATCCATGTTGCTGCAAATGGCAAAATTTCATTCCTTTTTTATAGCTGAGTAGGAGCCATAAAAAGACAAATACTCTATGATATCGCTTCTGTATGGAATCTGAAAAAAAATACAACAAACCAGTGAATATAACAAAAGAGAAACAGACTCACAGATATAGGGAACAAACTAGTGGTTACCAGTGGGGAGAGGGCAGTGGGGAGGAGCAAGACAGAGGTAGGGGATTAAGAGGTACAAACTGCTAGGTAAAAAATAAATAAGCTACACGCATACATTGTCCAGCACATGGAACAGGGCCAAACATTTTTTTTAAATTGGTCTACATATTCAGGAGAAAGGATGACAAATGTAATGTTTACACATCTCCTTCATGAAAACTTTTGTGATTGGAAATTAACTATTGCTTGCTTTTTAAAATTTCTATTAATGAAAAAAAGAATTATAGTGAGAAATTTTCCCTGAGACTTTAAATAGAGGTAAGAAAACTGGAATTAGATGCCATTGAGGACTCATTAGAGGAATCTAGAAAAAATCAATACAAGATCTGGGACCACAGCCCTCCTGGAAGGGTGATGGAGCTCTCTCCACACCCATGGCTCAGGCCAACAGTCAGGGGAACTTAGGACAATAAAAGGATTCCGCCTCTAAATGCTGAGCAAATAGCAACTAGCTCTAGCTCGGAGCCAGATTTGTGAGGCAATAAGAGAATGTCTGTATGCAGGTCAGGAAGTAACAGAGCTGAACATGGAACAACAGACTGGTTCCAAATAGGGAAACGAATACATCAAGGCTGAATATTGTCACCCTGCTTATTTAACTTATATGCAGAGTACATCATGAGAAATGCCGAACTGGATGAAGCACAAGCTGGAATCAAGATTGCTGGGAGAAATATCAGTAACCTCAGATATGCAGATGACACCACCTTTATGGCAGAAAGCAAAGAAGACCTAAAGAGCCTCTTGATGAAAGTGAAAGAGGAGAGTGAAAAAGCTGGCTTAAAGCTCAACATTCAGAAAACTAAGATCATGGCATCTGGTCCCATCACTTCATGGTAAATAGATGGGGAAACAGTGGAAATAGTGGCAGACTTTTTTTTTTTTTTTGGCTCCAAAATCACTACAGAGGGTGACTGCAGCCATGAAATTAAAAGATGCTCACTCCTTGGAAGAAAAGTTATGACCAACCTGCTGCTGCTGCTAAGTCGCTTCAGTCGTGTCCAACTCTGTGAGACTCCATAGATGGCAGCCCACCAGGCTCCCCTGTCCTGGGGATTTGCCAGGCAAGAACACTGGAGTGGGTTGCCATTTCCTTCTCCAATGTATGAAAGTTAAAAGTGAAAGTGAAGTTGCTCAGTCGTGTCCGACTCTTAGCCATCCCATGGACTGCAGCCTACCAGGCTCCTCCATCCATGGGATTCTCCAGGCAAGAGTACTGGAGTGGGATGCCATTGCTTCTCCATGACCAACCTAGACAGCATATTACAAAGCAGAGACATTACTTTGCCAACAAAGGTCCATCTAGTCAAAGCTATGGCTTTTCCAGTAGTCATGGATGGATGTGAGAGTTGAACTATCAAGAAAGCTGAGCACTCAAGAATTGATGTTTTTGATCTGTGGTGTTGGAGAAGACTCTTGAGAGTGCCTTGGACTGCAAGGAAATCCAATCAGTCCATCCTAAAGGAAATCAGTCCTGAATATTCATTGGAAGGACTGATGTTGAAGCTGAAACTCCAATACTTTAGCCACCTGATAGGAAGAGCTAACTCATTTGAAAAGACCCTGATGCTGGGAAAGATTGAAGGTGGGAGGAGAAGGGGACAACAGAGGATGAGATGGTTGGATGGCACCACCACCAACTCAATGGACATGAATTTGAGTAAACTCCGGGAGTTGGTGATGGACAGGGAGGCCTGGTGTGCTGCAATCCATTGGGTTGCAAAAAGTCAGACACGACTGAGGGACTAAACTGAATTGAAGATAATGTCCTAATCAAACAACTAAGGGACTTCCCTTGTGGAATGCAGGGGAAATGAGTTCGATCCCTCGTCAGGGAACTAAGATCTCACGTGCCCTGCAAGGCAACAAAGTCCGCACACTGCCACTGCTGAGCCGACATGCCTCAAGTACAGAGAAGCCTGTGCCACAACTATAGAAATCTACGTGCTCCAACAAGATCCTGTATCCACAGTGAAGATCTGACACAGCCAAATTAGTTAATTTAAAAAGGCATACTTTATGTATTGAAACATGTAAAATATCATGTAGGAAACGAGTTGCCAGTCCAGGTTCGATGCACGATGCTGGATGCTTGGGGCTGGTGCACTGGACGGCCCAGAGGGATGGTATGGGGAGGGAGGAGGGAGGAGGGTTCGGGATGGGGAACACATGTATACCTGTGGCGGATTCATTATGATATTTGACAAAACTAATACAATTATGTAAAGTTTAAAAATAAAATAAAATTAGAAAAAATAAATAAATAAATAAATTCCATATATATGCGTTAAAAAAAAAATAAATAAAAAGGCATACTTTAATGGTTGGATTTAAAAAAAATAAAAAGGAACTAAAACTCTGTGAACTACTTTGTGTCTCTTGGTGTTACACAATTAAAAAAAAAAAATCTCAAAAAATGAAGCTTGTACAGAGAAGCTGGGAATCCTCAATTTTGGTCAGTCCTGAAACATTCTGACATAAAACTATGGACATAAAACCATTCAGCCCATGAACACGACAAAAACAATGTCAACAGCATTGAGAAGAACAACAACATGTATGGAGTACTTACTATGTACACGGCACCATTCTAAGTGATTCGGATGTATTCATCACTATGAGGGGCGGATGCTACCTCTATTTTGTGGTTGAGGAATCTCACGTTTAGAGGACCCAGGCAGCCTGGACTCCTAACTATGGCACCACAGTTGCTTCTTTACACATAGAAGTAGTTACACGTGGTTAACACAGTTCGTTTTCTCTGGATATAGGTACAGGAGTGGGATTGCTGGATCCTATGGCAGCTCTATGGAGTTGGATCCTATGACCTAAACATAACCCAGGTATAAAATGAAGAACCAGAGGGATGTTTAGATGTATCAGCCTTGGGACGTGCTTGTGTCACCCATGGAAGATGCAGCCCTGAGAGTGATGCAGGGCTCAGTTTCGACCTGATCAATACGAGAGAAAGTCAGGAAACCAAGGCACATGCAAGTTCAAATAGGACAAAAGGCAGCAAAACATGGTACTCACAGAAAATAGAAGCAGAAAGCAGAGGAGCTCAGAAAGGGACTTGTGTGATGTTTCTTTGTTTGCTTTGTTTTGATTTTTATTTCATATTGGAGTAGAGTTGATTAACAACATCGTGTTAATTTCAGGTGTACAGCAAAGTGATTCAGTTATACATACACATGTATCTGTTCTTTTTCAAGTTCTTTTCCCATTTAGGTTATTACAGAATATTGAGCAGAGTTCCTTGTGCTATGCAGTAGTGCCTTGATTGTTGTCTATTTTAAATGTACCAGTATGTATACGTAAATTGCAAACTCTGTTTTAATATGCTATTTAAAATATCGACCTCTTTCAGACACAGAATAATTGAACATTTCATCATTTCTGAGGCATTTACAAGTAGTTTCATAAGGATTTTTTAGACTTTCTAACTAAGATATGGAGAAGGCACTGGCAACACACTCCATTACTCTTGCCTGGAAAATCCCATGGACGGAGGGGCCTGGTGGGCTGCAGTTCATGGGGTCGCTAAGAGTCAGACACGACTGAGCGACTTCACTTTGACTTTTCACTTTCATGCATTGGAGAAGGAAATGGCAACTCACTCCAGTATTCTTGCCTGGAGAATCCCAGGGACAGGGGAGCCTGGTGGGCTGCCGTCTCTGGGGTCACACAGAGTCAGACACGACTGAAGCAACTTAGTAGCAGCAACTAAGATATGGAACTTCCCTGGTGGCTCAGACGGTAAAGCTTCTGCCTGCAGTGCAGGAGACCTGAGTTTGATCCCTGGGTTGGGAAGATCCCCTGGAGAAGGAAATGGCAACTCACTCTAGTATCCTTGCCTGGAAAATTTCATGGACTGACGAGCTTGGCAGGAAATAGTCCATGGGGTCGCAAAGAGTTGGACATGACTAAGCTACTTTCTTTCAACTAAGAGGTGAGCTCTCTATGGGTAGAGATGTTTATATTACCATTTTTTCTACAAATCATATATGTAGGACCACATATAGGACCATCATTTCTGTACATATATCTATAAGTATTTTTTTGCACAGAGATAGGCAGACAGTAGATAGTCAAGTACATTTTGATTTATTACCTAATAATTCAGAACCTCAAGGCATTAATCTGTTTTAGCACGTTTTGAAAAAAATCTGCAAAATTGATGTTCGAAGACTTTCTTCTGCATTTGATAACTACCCCGGTTGAACCTGGGAAGTCTTGAGGAACCTTCAATCACTCTCTCTTCTAATACGAAGTTCATTCTATTTTAATTCTCTTGATTCAACTTTACAAAGAAACAGAACTCATTTCTCTCTTAAGCACATTATTGAAACCATGGCTCAGAAGTCCTCCCCATCATGCCACCAGAAATCTGAACTAAGGTTTGAGCCAGAGGGAGCCAAGAGCTGGGGGAATATTGGGAAGACACACATGTTTACATTTGGCAGGAATCTGTGCAATATTTCTTCCCCATTTGGCAAAGCAAAAGAAAAAAAAGTGGAATTTGGAAGCTTTTGTTTTAAAATCTTGGAACTCTTTCTGATGTTTCCTTCTCACTGGAATGATGAGGTACTAAACATTTGTTTGGCAAAAGAGAGAGGAAGCAAAGACAAGGTAAATACTGAGATAATGCATAAAACCATTGTTTCAGAACACTCCTTGCAAAGACAATAGAAGAGCAAATGTTGACAGCCAGAGGAAAGAAGCCACACATGGAACACTTTTCACATTCAGGAATTTGTATAACTTTGGAGGAAAGACAGTAACTTAAAAGATCACTGGTGGATCACACTTTGTGGATGAGAAGAGTTCCAGTCCCTGTCAGATAAAAAATGAGTTTCCACTATGTTCAATATCCTGCAATAAACCGTAATGGAAAAGAATATACACACATATATATAGATATATGTATACATATGTAAGTGAATCACTTTGCTATACATCAGAAACTAAACTAACATTGTAAAGCAATTACACTCCAATTAAAACATAAATACAAAATAAATAAATAAATAAAACACAAATACATTTAAAAAAAATCACTGCTGGATATCGATTTGTGGAATAAATGTGCTCTAATCCCTGGTAAAATGGTTGCTTCCAATTGGTTTCCAATATAAAATAAAAATTGAGTTACTACTACATTCAATATACCATAATAAATCATAATGGAAAACAATATTATATATACATACTAATATATTATGTATAATATATATGAAACTGAATCACCTTGCTGTCCACCAGAAACCAACACAACATTGTACATCAACTACACTTCAATTCTTAAAAAGTTTCCATAAAAATGCACCCCAAGAAATTAAGGTGAGTGCATTTTTAGATAAGAAGTAAATATGGCTGCTTTCAAATTGTGGTGCTAGAGAAGACTCTTGAGAGTCCCTTGGACTGCAAGGAGATCAAACCAGTCAGTGCTAAAGGAAATCAACCCTGAATATTCATTGGATGGCCTGGTGCTAAAGCTGAAGCTCCAATATTTTGGCTACCTGATGTGAAGAGTGTACTCATTGGAAAAGACCCTGATGCTGGGAAAGACTGAGGGCGGGAGAAGAGGGTGATGGAGGATGAGATGGTTGGATGGCATCACTGAATCAATGGACATGAGTTTGAGCAAACTCTGGCAGATAGAAAAGGACAGGGAAGCCTGGCATGCTGCAGCTTCTAGGGTCACAAAGAGTCAGACACGACTTAGCAACTGAAAAACAACAACAAATATGGCCAGGACTCTGGCCAGGGAAGGCTTTATCATCACTGTCAGAAATCAGAAGATCAGCTATTTAAGTTAGTTAAAGAATGTACAATATTGGTTTAATACCAATGGGAATGCAAGAAAGTGAGAAAACAGAGCTGGCTTAAGGAATAAGGGAAGTCTATATAGGATAGATAAGATTATGAGGCTGAAGCATTTAAACAATTTGGAGCAGGGCTGGGGAACCAGGCATGATGCCAGGAGTGGCCGGGTAAGATCACAAGGGAGAGGAGATTCCCAAGGAATCACAGACACAATCCTGAGTGGAGGTACTGCCTTCAGTGCAGCAGAAGGAGCAAGGCTCCCTTAGATATTGAAACAAAGAGTTCATTTATAAATTTAGGAGACACTGTACCTCATCTGACCTGGAAGAAATGAGATGGAAAATCAAGGTAGCACTGAGTTTGATATCAGCTGTGGGTTTCTCAAAACTATCCTGTATCATATTGAGCACTTTCCTTGCTGTTCCTAGCATCTTGAGAACTTTTACCAGGGGAGAAATTGGATTCCGTCAACTTCCTTTTATGTGTAAGTTGAAATGACCTTTTGTTTTACTTTTTCCTTTCATTAAACTCAGGTCATGTATTATACTGGTTGACTTACTTTTGGTTAACCTCCCAAGTATAATTAGAATAAATAGTATTTTATGATGGCAGAAAAAAAAATAAAAGCAAAGTAGCAAAACAGCAGTGCCGCATGGTTAATATTCCTCTAAATCACAAGACTAAGAGTAGACAACAGAACAGTGGGGAATCAGACCACCGAAGACAGAGAGTAAAATGTCAGAAGAAAGGTTAAGAAGTGCTTAATGTCACGATGTACTTTCCAACTCGAGGTTGCTGTAGTGACAGAATTTCCCCTTATATGGTGATGTTGGATGTTAAAAAATATTCCTACCTCATAGTAATGACATGATAATGGGAGAAAAATTCAAAAGAGGTAGATCGTGATTAAGGGTAAAGAGCCATGTTATCTACCTTTGGGCACCAACAATATAATTATAAGGGATGGAAAAGAGACGACCACAGACCAAACCATCATTATCGGAGTGCACAGCCAGGTCTTGTGTTTTCATGGCCTATGAGTGATGTGTAACCACCTGACCAGTGGAATCTGACCAACAGCATCACAGAGAAAGTGATGTGCGTTTCCAGGAGGGTCACAACTCCCTACATGACCCTCCACACTTAATGCCCACTGGCTGGAAGTGAAGGACTTAATGTCCTATACGAAAGCAGAGGCTTAGAGAAGCACGGGTCCCCACATCCTCCGTGGATGCCTCCTAGTGAACACTGGACTCTGTGTGAGCAAGAAGCACACATGTATTGTGAGAGGCATCTGAGATGTAGTGGTTGGCTTGTTCCAGCATCTGAAGATACCTATTCTAACACAAAGAGGAAGACTAGGATTTAGGTCGGAGAAGGCAATGGCACCCCACTCCAGTACTCTTGCCTGGAAAATCCCATAGATGGAAGAGCCTGGTAGGCTGCGGTCCATGGAGTCGCTGAGGGTCGGACATGACTGAGAGACTTCACTTTCACTTTTCACTTTCATGCATTGGAGAAGGAAATGGCAACCCACTCCAGTGTTCTTGCCTGGAGAATCCCAGGGATGGGGGAGCCTGGTAGGCTGCCGTCTATGAGGTCGCACAGAGTTGGACATGACTGAAGCAACTTGGCAGCAGCAGCAGCAGCAGCAGCAGCAGGATTTAGGTAAGCAAAGCTAACCAGAGACTGTATACTTGAGAAGAGATAAAAAGAAACCATCAATGGGACTTCTCTGGTGGTCCAGTGGCTAAGACTCTGAGCTCCCAATGCAAGAGGCCCAGGTTCAATCCTTGGTCATGGATCTAGATTTGGAATGTCCTAACTCCGGGAGATGGTGATGGACAAGGAGGCCTGGAGTGCTGCGATTCGTGGGGTCACAAAGAGTTAGACATGACTGAGCAAATGAACTGAACTGAACTGAACTGAACTAAGACTTGGCACAGCCAAACAATAAAAAGAAATCTTAAAAAGCAAAATCAATTTTTCACCATTGAGGATAATGTTTGCTGTGGGTTTGTCATATATAGCTTTTATTATGTTGAGGTATGTTCCTTCTATTCCTGCTTTCTGGAGAGTTTTTATCATAAATGGATGTTGAATTTTGTCAAAGGCTTTCTCTGCATCTATTGAGATAATCATATGGTTTTTATTTTTCAATTTGTTAATGTGGTGTATTACATTGATTGATTTGCGGATATTGAAGAATCCTTGCATCCCTGGGATAAAGCCCACTTGGTCATGGTGTATGATCTTTTTAATGTGTTGTTGGATTCTGATTGCTAGAATTTTGTTAAGGATTTTTACATCTATGTTCATCAGTGATATTGGCCTGTAGTTTTCTTTTTTTGTGGGATCTTTGTCAGGTTTTGGTATTAGGGTGATGGTGGCCTCATAGAATGAGTTTGGAAGTTTACCTTCCTCTGCAATTTTCTGGAAGAGTTTGAGCAGGATACGTGTCAGCTCTTCTCTAAATTTTTGGTAGAATTCAGCTGTGAAGCCGTCTGGACCTGGGCTTTTGTTTGCTGGAAGATTTTTGATTACAGTTTCAATTTCCATGCTTGTGATGGGTCTGTTAAGATTTTCTATTTCTTCCTGGTCCAGTTTTGGAAAGTTGTACTTTTCTAAGAACTTGACCATTTCTTCCACGTTGTCCATTTTATTGGCATATAATTGTTGATAGTAGTCTCTTATGATCCTTTGTATTTCTGTGTTATCTGTTATGATCTCTCCATTTTCATTTCTAATTTTATTGATTTGATTTTTCTCCCTTTGTTTCTTGATGAGTCTGGCTAATGGTTTGTCAATTTTATTTATCCTTTCAAAGAACCAGCTTTTGGCTTTTTTGATTTTTGCTATGGTCTCTTTTGTTTCTTTTGCATTTATTTCTGCTCTAATTTTTAAGATTTCTTTCCTTCTACTAACCCTGGGGTTCTTCATTTCTTCCTTTTCTAGTTGCTTTAGGTGTAGAGTTAGGTTATTTATTTGACTTTTTTCTTGTTTTTTGAGGTATGCCTGTATTGCTATGAACTTTCCCCTTAGGACTGCTTTTACAGTGTCCCATAGGTTTTGGGTTGTTGTGTTTTCATTTTCATTCATTTCTATGCAAATTTTGATTTCTTTTTTGATTTCTTCTGTGATTTGTTGGTTATTCAGCAGTGTGTTGTTCAGCCTCCATATGTTGGAATTTTTAATAGTTTTTCTCCTGTAATTGAGATCTAATGTTACTTCATTGTGGTCAGAAAAGATGCTTGGAATGATTTCTATTTTTTTGAATTTACCAAGGCTAGATTTATGGCCCAGGATGTGATCTATCCTGGAGAAGGTTCCATGTGCACTTGAGAAAAAGATGAAATTCATTGTTTTGGGATGAAATGTCCTATAGATATCAATTAGGTCTAACTGGTCTATTGTATCATTTAAAGTTTGTGTTTCCTTGTTAATTTTCTGTTTAGTTGATCTATCCATAGGTGTGAGTGGGGTATTAAAGTCTTCCAGTACAAGACAAGGGTGCCCACTTTCACCATTACTATTCAACATAGTTTTGGAAGTTTTGGCCACAGCAATCAGAGCAGAAAAAGAAATAAAAGGAATCCAAATTGGAAAAGAAGAAGTAAAACTCTCACTATTTGCAGATGACATGATCCTCTACATAGAAAACCCTAAAGACTCCACCAGAAAATTACTAGAACTAATCAATGATTATAGTAAAGTTGCAGGATATAAAATCAACACACAGAAATCCCTTGCATTCCTATACACTAATAATGAGAAAACAGAAAGAGAAATTAAGGAAATAATTCCATTCACCATTGCAACGGAAAGAATAAAATACTTAGGAATATATCTACCTAAAGAAACTAAAGACCTATATATAGAAAACTATAAAACACTGGTGAAAGAAATCAAAGAGGACACTAATAGATGGAGAAATATACCATGTTCATGGATTGGAAGAATCAATATAGTGAAAATGAGTATACTACCCAAAGCAATTTATAGATTCAACGCAATCCCTATCAAGCTACCAACAGTATTCTTCACAGAGCTAGAACAAATAATTTCACAATTTGTATGGAAATACAAAAAACCTCGAATAGCCAAAGCTATCTTCAGAAAGAAGAATGGAACTGGAGAAATCAACCTACCTGACTTCAGGCTCTATTACAAAGCCACAGTTATCAAGACAGTATGGTACTGGCACAAAGACAGAAATATAGATCAATGGAACAAAATAGAAAGCCCAGAGATAAATCCACGCACATATGGACACCTTATCTTTGACAAAGGAGGCAAGAATATACAATGGATTAAAGACAATCTCTTTAACAAGTGGTGCTGGGAAATCTGGTCAACCACTTGTAAAAGAATGCAACTAGAGCACTTTCTAACACCATACACAAAAATAAACTCAAAATGGATTAAAGATCTAAATGTAAGACCAGAAACTATAAAACTCCTAGAGGAGAACATAGGCAAAACACTCTCCGACATACATCACAGCAGGATCCTCTATGACCCACCTCCCAGAATATTGGAAATAAAAGTAAAAATAAACAAATGGGACCTAATTAAACTTAAAAGCTTCTGCACAACAAAGGAAACTATTAGCAAGGTGAAAAGGCAGCCTTCAGAATGGGAGAAAATAATAGCAAATGAAGCAACAGACAAACAACTAATCTCAAAAATATACAAGCAACTCCTACAGCTCAACTCCAGAAAAATAAATGACCCAATCAAAAAATGGGCCAAAGAACTAAATAGACATTTCTCCAAAGAAGACATACAGATGGCTAACAAACACATGAAAAGATGCTCAACATCACTCATTATCAGAGAAATGCAAATCAAAACCACTATGAGGTACCATTTCACCCCAGTCAGAATGGCTGCGATCCAAAAGTCTACAAGCAATAAATACTGGAGAGGGTGTGGAGAAAAGGGAACCCTCTTACACTGTTGGTGGGAATGCAAACTAGTACAGCCACTATGGAGAACAGTGTGGAGATTCCTTAAAAAACTGGAAATAGAACTGCCTTATGATCTAGCAATCCCACTGCTGGGCATACACACTGAGGAAACCAGAAGGGAAAGAGACACGTGTACCCCAGTGTTCATCGCAGCACTGTTTATAATAGCCAGGACATGGAAGCAACCTAGATGCCCCTCAGCAGATGAATGGATAAGAAAGCTGTGGTACACATACACAATGAAGTTTTACTCAGCCATTAAAAAGAATACATTTGAATCAGTTCTAATGAGGTGGACGAAACTGGAGCCTATTATACAGAGTGAAGTAAGGCAGAAAGAAAAACACCAATACAGTATACTAATGCATATATATGGAATTTAGAAAGATGGTAACAATAACCCTGTGTAAGAGACAGCAAAAGAGACACTGATGTATAGATCAGTCTTATGGACTCTGTGGGAGAGGGAGAGGGTGGGAAGATTTGGGAGAATGGCATTGAAACATGTATAATATCATGTATGAAACGAGTCACCAGTCCAGGTTCGATGCACAATACTGGATGCTTGGGGCTGGTGCACTGGGATGACCCAGAGGGATGGTATAGGGAGGGAGGAGGGAGGAAGGAGGAGGGTTCAGGATGGGGAACACATGTATACCTGTGGCGGATTCATTTCGATATTTGGCAAAACTAATACAATATTGTAAAGTTTAAAAATAAAATAAAATTAAAAATAAATAAATAAAAATAAAAGAAAAATCAATTATTTTAAAAAACAGAGAGTGAGCATATGGGTGAGACTGACAACAGCAAGCTATTAGATTTTTTTAGATATATGGGGTTAAAAATAGATAGTGTTTCGTACAATTAAATTCATCCATTTGACATGCTTATTGAGTTCTGACAATTTTATAGACCCATGTGATCAGGCAATGTACATAGATGTGTTTCTGTATGTCTGTACATGTATATAAATATTTTGCAGTCCACTGCTATGAGTTTTCAGACCTGTATTGATTCAGGCAACCACCCACACAATCAAGGTATAGATGTTTCATCAGCCCCCAAACCTCCTGACTGTTTCCGTTTGCAATGAAAACACCTCTCCTCCCAATCTCTAGCAACAATTGACCAATTTTCCATCCCCATACTGTGCCTTTTCCGGAATATCACAGAAAAACGGGAGCACACAACACCTGGCCTTTTGTAGCTGACTTCTTCCACTCGGCATATTGCCTTTAAAGTCGATTTTTAAGAAATGTTGGTGAGAGGGGGAAATGACACAAAAGTGGTGAAAACTGGCAACCAATGGATCTGGGAAACTGATAACTGGAGGCTCATTAATTCATTCTCACTACTTTCACATGTGTTTGGAAATTTCTATAATAAAAGAAGGTTTCAAATTTTGAAAAAAAAACAAAACACATGTTTTCTCTGGTCGTATATAACCATTTGCTGCTTAAAAGGAATCTAAAGACAGGACTTCCCTGGTGGTCCAGTGGTCAGGACTCCATGCCTCCATGGCAGGAGCCATGGGTTTAATCCCTGGTTGGAGAACTAAGATCCCACAAGCCACACCACCAAAAAATTAATAAGTAAAAACAAACAAATAAATAAACTAGTATCTCTTAAAAAAAAAAAAAACTAAAGAAACAAAAGACCCTGGACTGAGGAAAAGCCTGGACTCATTCAGTTCAGGCCACCAGATACTGGAATTATGCTGGTACCCTTGCAAGAGGCAGGCAGTAAATAAAACAGTTCCTGAGTCTGCGTGTTCAGGATTTTACTGTTTCCAGGATCTGACAAAGCCAAGAGGCAATGTCCTATTTCTCCAGCAAAAAACCAATATCAAACCTTTGCTCTTTACCATTCTGAGAATCTCTTAAGTTTCTGATTCAAAAGCTCCATAAAGCAGAAATAGGGCAGGCTCCTTCTCTAGGATGAAACTTACCAAAATGAGGGAACCTACTGCAAAAATGGAATTTGCCCCCTTTTCCCAGAAGACACAGATCTGCAAGGAGAAAAGACCTAATTTTAGGCATGAGGACTGTCACCACATCAGCCCAGCACAGAGAAAACTCCTGCCTCCTGTCTGCAGATGAACAGGGGAAGCCTTAAATCTGTACCTCCCAGATCCGCTCCATTTATACTTGTCTGAAATATAAGCCCTCCTGAGTTTTCTTTGCTGTTAATATAGTCAAGAGTTTGAAAAGTAGAATTAAAATAAATCTTCCTCAAACCAATGGAAAAGGGCATCAGGTGCTAATTCTGGAGGCAACAAGGAACTGAAATAAGCTTTGAAAAGGGCACATTTTCTGAGCAGCAGGTTGGAAATCCAGGCAGCCCTGCCATAGCTGTCCCTTCTGGCAAAGAAAATGGATAAATCCAGAGCTTTTCAAGCACTTTGATTTTTACTTAGGTAGAGAATGTCAGATATTTTATTTTCTTCTGAGAGTGTGTACTTAGTTTCACCAAAGTAAACTGCGTTTTCAGACATCTTTTCCCAACGAATCATGTCTACAGTAGCACAGTGATTCCCTTGTTTGATCAATTCTTGGTTTAAAAGACACTTCAATACTGAATTTTTAACTCGACATTTATTTTACATTTTAACCCTAAACCACATCAATTCTGGGGAATTTTCCACATAAAAGATGATGCTGAATCTTATGATACAGAATCAAAATTACTCTCTACCATTCTGGTTGCTTTATTTTTCTAAATATTTACTTATTTGGCTGCACTGGGTCTTAGCAGTGGCTTGCAGGATCTTCCATTTTTGTTGGCGTGCAAGATCTTTAGTTGCAGCATGTGGGATCCAAGTTGGGGCATGTACGATCTAGTTCCCTGACCAGGGATTGAACCCAGGCCCTCTGCATCGGGATTGCAGAGTCTTAGCCACTGGATCGGCAGGGAAGTCCCTCTGGTTGCTTTTAGCATGTAAGTTTTGGTCCCTCAACAAAGTTTCCTTCTGTTTTCTTTCAACAGTATCTAGAGAGTGCTAATATATGTGTCTTCAGAGCCAAATGAGATTGTTCACCATGACAAATGAGGAAATGCCTAGAAAACACCAGAAGATTATGGTAGAAGAAGTTAAGTCATGACAAATCAAGGTATCAGTGAGAAGATAGAACTAGATTTCATTGAAAATAACTGTGTAGGTTAGAAAGGGAGTCTGTAATTCAACTAATATTTCATTCCATGATAAGAAAATGTTTCCTTAGGATAACGGTTTCAGCTGAGGGTGATCTGGACTTCTGGAGATATCTGTCAACCACAACTAAAGGAGGAGGAGGGCTACTAGTGGCGAGGGACCAGGGATGCTGCCCCAAATCCTACAATTCTTAGAACACCCTCTCCCACCCCCCAACTCCTTAGACACAACAAGAAGTATGTGCTAGGGTTCAGAAACCCTGCCTCAGGATAAGACCTGGGAAAAACTTAAGTACAGAACCTGAGATGTAGGACCAAAGGTAGGTGGCCCTAGTGGTAAAGAACTCGCCTGCCAATGCAAGAGACAGAGACACCAGGCAGTTGGTGATGGACAGGGAAGCCTGGCGTGAAGCAGTTCATGGGGTCACAAAAAGTCAAACGTGACTGAGCGACTGAACTGAACTGAAGAGACACCAGTTCAGTCCCTGGATTGGGAAGATCCCCCGGAGGAGGTCACGGTAACCCACTTCAGTATTCTTGCCTGGGAAATCTCAAAGACAGAGGAGCCTGGCCAGCCACAGTCCATAGAGTTGCAAAGAGTCAGACACAACTGAACTGACTTTGAACACACACACAGGTAAAAATTCATCCAGATTTCCACATCAGCAAACCTGGGCTCTGTCAACATACAGAGAATCTTTCAGGGCCTTTAAATTTGCCATGGTTTCTGGCTTTACATGAATCAAAGCACTCGATCCCCAGAGATAAACTGCGATCGACTATGTATCAGAAGCTGCACTTGGGTTTTGAGGATGCACAAGAAAGGAAAGAGGTCTGCTCATGTGGAGCTCACTGGAAGAAGAGCAAAACCGTCAAAGCACAGAGACCTAAACAGCTGGATACCAGGCAGTGGTAAGGTCTGCTGCTGCTGCTGAGTCACTTCAGTCGTGTCCAACTCTGTGTGACCCCATAGACGGCAGCCCACCAGGCTCCTCTGTCCCTGGGATTCTCCAGGCAAGAACACTGGAGTGGGTTGCCATTTCCTTCTCCAATGCATGAAAGTGAAAAGTAAAAGCAAAGTTGCTCAGTCGTGTCCGACTCTTTGCGACCCCATGGACTGCAGCCTACCAGGCTCCTCCATCCACGGGATGTTCCAGGCAAGAGTACTGGAGTGGGGTGCCATTGCCTTCTCCATCTACTGAAGAACAAATTAAAGAAAGATGATGAAGGGAAGAAAAGGACCCGACTTGAGTTGCAATAGTTATAAAAGACCTCTCAATGTCTATTATCTATATATGATGCAATAAAGTACACCTGCAAGTATCTGTGTACCTACTCAGGCAGCCAACCAGCCATGATTCACCCACCCATCCACCCACACATGTAACCACTGATATATGCACCTTAGTATCTGTATATCTAGCTACCTACTTACCTCACTATCTACTTATCCATCCATCCCTATTTATCTATCTACCCATCATCTATCTATATATCTGCCTTCCCATCCATCCATCCATCCATCCTTTATCTTTCTCCCTTTCCATCCATCCATCCATTCATCCTCTATCTAACTAGCTATCACCATCATCATCAATCTATGACCTCTCTGCCTTTCCATCTGTCTATCCTATGCCATCTTCTGCCCTTCATGTTTCTCACCTAATGTTTTGGAAAACTTTCATATCAAAAAAGCTAGATAGTCTTTTGTGAACAGTATAATGCGAATATAAAATAACTGATATCCCTTTAATGAGCACTTTAGTCACTTGCAGATATTGCTCTATTATCTTCTGCACTGATGCCATGGAATGTTTCTGTGGAAAAGTCTAAAAACAGCCTGAAATTTTCCCCCTGGTAAATGACAAGTGACTCATTTTCTTTACAAAGCATTTTGAAATCAGGAATGTATCACTCACATACATACACCAATGTACATAAGTATATATAAAGCTTTCACTGAAATTACATATATGTAGATTGAAGAAAATACTATATACCATACACAGACATTTTAAAAGACAATGGTAATCACTACTGTAGTAGACCCCAGGTTAAAAACTAGAATATACCCAGTATTTTGAAGCTTCCAGCATGTTTCTCCTTATTAATATCTTCATCCTTCATTCTGAGACCGATTACTCTAAGTTTTATGTGCATCGCCTTGTCGTTTTTCAATAATTTTACCTAAGTGAATGTATATATCCATCACCCATCAACACTTTGCTAATTTATGCCTAGTTTTTAATCTTTACATAAACGCATTTTTCTGAAACTTTCCATTAAATTTAATATTCCAGATCAGAGGTTACCCATAGGGACGTAATTCAATCATTTTTGTGAATGTATAGGAGTCCACTGTAGGAATATGTCAACATTTATTTATCCATCCTCTCAATGGTCATTCGGGACATTTCCAGTTTTTTCCTATTAGAACGGCACTGCTATGAATATTTATGAATGTCTTCTGGTGATCAAATATAAGAGTTCTATACCTTAGAAGTGTAAATTTGGGGTCATAGTGTATACATATCTTTGATATAGCTGGGTGATTCCATATTATTTTCTAAAGAGCTTGCATCAATTTTGCCCACCAGCAATAAAGAAAGTTTCCTTTGTTCCACATCCTCTACAATTCATATTATCAGACTTTTGGAAATCTGGTGCACATAAAAATGAAATGTATAATAGTGTTCATTTGTTCTTCTCTGATTTCTAATGAGATGCGGTATCCTTGCTATTCATTGACTACTTTGTTTTTTCTTCTGTGAAATGCCTGCTCATATTTTTTGCCCATTTTTCTTTTCAGTTATTTTTTTACTGAATTATAGGCATTCTTTATATATTCTTCATCCTAATTCTCCATCAGTCTTTACATGTTACAAATACCTTCCCTCAAATTATGATCAATTTTTTATTGTTGAAAAAAGTACTTATTTTAAAACATAGCCATTTGTATCATTTTTTCCTTTGTGGCCAGGGTTTTGGTGTCTTGTTTAAAGAAATTCTTTCATCTCAGAACTTGTAAAGATATCCTTCAGTATATTCTTCTATATTGATTTTTTTTCCTTTCAAAAAAGAATCCTAACTGATCTGGAATTGATGTCTTAGACATCTGATTCCGTTTTTCTCTTTTGGATAATCAATGTGCTAGTGCCATTTCTGAAAAATGCATCTCTTCTCACTGATCTGTAATTTTAGTTCCATTACACAAACTCCCTTTTATTTATTTGGCTGTGCCGAGTCTTAGCTACAGCACACAGGATCTTTAGTTGCAGCATATGAACTCTTAGCATGTGGGATCTATTTTCCTGACCAGTGATTGAACCTGGGCCCCCTGCCCTGGACATGGAGTCTTAGCCACTGGACTACCGGGGAAATCCTCACAAAATATCCTTCTTCTGTTCATTATTCTATTCACCCATTGTGTTCCACTATCACACCATTTGAATATTTATGACTTTTAAAGAACCCATCAATGTTTTTCTTTGCTTTAGTTACCCACCAATTCTTGACATTTTGGTCTTTGTATATATTTAAAAATTAACATATCAAGTTCCTTGAAACACATTCCAGCTGATATTTTATTGCAATAGCATTGACTCTAATGATTAATGTGGGGGAAACAGCATGCTTTTCAAACTGAATATGGCATATCCATTTCTTCAGGGTTTTGATTGCATATTTGTTCTACCTGAATAATTAGTTGATTATTTCACTAAGATTGAAATTTCGTAATTAGGATATATCTTGGTATTTACTTTTGCATTATTTTCTTTTTCTGTAACACGAGAATGTCCTTTGGATCTATAGATTTAACTATTTCTAAATTTTAGAAACAAATATATTTGTGAATTTTTGGGGGGGTATTCATTCTGTGGGATTCTCAGCTCTAGGACAGGAATCATCCTTATATTAGATTAACTTTCTTCTTCATGTCTATTATTTTCTTCTTAGTCCTTTTTTCCTTTTTATTTTTGAGTTACAATCTACATACAATTTACTTTCTTTAATTGCACAATTCAAGGATTCTGGTATACTTACAGAGTTGTGTAACTATCACCACAGGGACAGATTTTGTTTTGTTTTTGGTGGTGCAGCATATGGGATCTTTGCTCCCCAACCAGGGATCAAACCCACTCCCCCTACATTGGAAGCATGGCGTCTTAACTGCTAGGCCACCAGGGAAGTCCCTCTTCCTAATTCTTTACTTTTTCATATTTCCCTAGCACTCACCAAGATTGCCACCCTGCTTATTTAACTTCTATGTAGAGTACATCATGAGAAACGCTGGACTGGAAGAAGCACAAGCTGAAATCAAGATTGCCAGGAGAAATGTCAGTAACCTCAGATATGCAGATGATACCACCCTTATGGCAGAAAGTGAAGAGGAATTAAAAAGCCTCTTGATGAAAGTGAAAGAGGAGAGTGAAAAAGTTGGTTTCAAGCTCAACAATCAGAAAACAAAGATCATGGCATCTGGTCCCATCATTTCATGGCAAATAGATGGGGAAACAGTGTCAGACTTTATTTTTTGGGGCTCCAAAATCACTGCCAATGGTGATTGCAGCCATGAAATTAAAAGACGCTTACTCCTTGGAAGGAAAGTTATGACCAACCTAGATAGCATATTGAAAAGCAGAGACATTACTTTGCCAACAGAGGTCCGTCTAGTCAAGGCTATGATTTTTCCAGTGGTCATGTATGGATGTGAGAGTTGGGCTGTGAAGAAAGCTGAGCGCCGAAGAATTGATGCTTTTTGAACTGTGGTGTTGGAGAAGACTCTTGAGAGTTCCTTGGACTGCAAAGAGATCCAACCAGTCCATCCTAACGGAGATCAGTCCTGGGTGTTCATTGGAAGGACTGATGCTGAAGCTGAAACTCCAGTACTTTGGCCACCTCATGCGAACAGTTGACTCATTGGAAAAGACCCTGATGCTGGGAGGGATTGGGGGCAGGAGGAGAGGGGACAACAGAGGATGAGAGGGCTGGATGGCATCACCGACTCGATGGACATGAGTTTGGGTAAACTCCAAGTGTTGGTGATGGACAGGGAGGCCTGGTGTGCTGCGATTCATGGGGTCACAAATAGTCAGACATGACTGAGCGACTGAACTGAACACCAAGATTGCCTCCATCTTTTCTATATATGCCAATAATTCCCCTTTAAACTATGTCTATCTTATTTCTTGTTTAATTTCTATTTTTCACTTTTGGATCCTCAATTCATGTGTTAGCTCTCTGGTCTACCTTATCTTTATTTTCTTTTTATATTTTAACTTCATTTATTTAGTTCATGTCCTTTAAAAATTTTTTTCTACCCATATAAACACTCACAGAAAAAAAAATTACCTTAAATTTATGTTTCTTCCCAAATAAATTCCTCTTCTCTTATATTGCTGTATTTCCTTCCATATTCCTTTCTTTCTTCCTTTCCTTTCTGCAATATATTTACATAGATGGATGGCCATGTCTTTTGCAATCTGATTCATGTCCAACTTGGACAACTCTGAGCCACCTATTCATGTGGAATGTGGATGAATTTTACTTAACAAGCTTTATCTTGCAAAATATGTACCAACACCTGAGTTTTCAATGGCCTGGGATTTACCTAGAGAGGGTAGAGAGGAGGGGAGTTGGGTCAGGGCCTTGATGGGTGGGTTAGGATCTGTCTCCTCTTTCTGCAGGTTTTCAAATGCTCTGTGCCTGAGTCCACTCAATGCTGTGTGTGTGCATTTGTGTTGAGATGGGGAAACGAAAGGGAGAGGGTTAGTATTGTATTGGGTTGGCCAAAAAGTTTGTTCAGGTTTTTTCTTGTGTGTGTGTGTGTTTTCATACAATGTAACAGAAAAACCCAAATGACCTTTTTGGCCAGCTGCAATATTTCTTCCATCTACTTGGGCTTCAGATTATCCTTCCAATTCTTCTCTGGGTCCAGGATCCTTGCTTTTCATAAAGACAAACATCCCTAGATAGTCTTTTATCATCATCAATCCTTCCACCAGCCAAAATGAGAACGGGGAAAGAAACAGAAACGTTGATTTTTCACTTTTGCATAAGGAGTTCACAGACTGGAGAGAAAAGTATTATCTCATGTCTCCGTGTTCTCTTTCTTCTGCCTCTTGGTCTTTCAAAAGCTGTTATCTTGTTTATGATGTTTTCTGTTAGAGTAAATTCATTTCTGCATTGCTTATGACCCTTCTGCCTTTGCTCCCAGCTGAGGTCGACACAAATGACAAACCTCCAAGACTGTCTCTGCTTTTGGTACAGTTCTTGCGTGGAGAATCCCAGGGACGGGGGAGCCTGGTGGGCTGCCATCTCTGGGGTCGCACAGAGTCGGACACGACTGAAGCAACTTAGCAGTAGCAGCAGCAGAGTTGATCGGAAAAGATAGTCGGCTTTCATAAAAATTATCTTTTCCGACTGCTGCTACACCCACAGGGTCAAGTCAGGGAACAGAAACCACAGCAGATAAGTGACCAGAAGCACTTGTGACAGAGGGGCTGAAATTACTGACAAAACAAGTAGATGATGGTGATGCAGCCGTGATGCTATTAACCGCAGGAAGTCTCTTCTCCTCAGGTCAGAAGGACTAAGCAAGGAGGGGAATTCTAAGGGGCCATCAGTGAGGCCTCACTGAAGGGTTTGGAGCCGTGGCACCGGTTGCCTGGCAGGAGCTTGAACCATGGAGGAGCTTTCTGGCCTGAGTAGGGACCGGGAAGCAAGGGAGAAAACTATCCTAACTTTTCCCATCTTCCAGGCCATAAGAGTCCTGCCATGGAGTCACACTGGTCGAACCCAGTTAAAAGCCAGATCTGGATAGTGTAGGTCATCTGGAAGATGCAGGTCACAGAGGTGGACTTAATCACGGCAGAGCAGGAGAAGGGTGAGGAGTAAACGTCAGAGCAAGCAGCTCCAGGGCATCACCTCTGCACTTTTGCAAGTAAAAATGCAATGAACTTTTGCAAGTTCATTGGCAATCTTTTTCTTGATTATTATTGGATTGGCCAAAAAGTTTGTTTGAGTTTTCCAGGTTAGGGAAAAACTCGAAATTTCTGGCCAACCCAACAGTTACTGAAAACTCCAGCTAACAACCTACCCCAAAACGTAGTGGCCTAGAACACCACAGTTTTCATGTACATCACGATTTTATGTACCAGGAGGCTAAGCAGGGCTCAGCTGTGAGATGTCTCTACTCCACCTGGAGGTGGTGAGGTCCCCTGGTGGTTCTGAGGTGTCATCTGGCTGGTCTACAGCACCCAAGACAGCTTCACACACATGTCTGGGATCCGGACAGGAATAGCTAGAAGATGGGGCTCACCAGGTCTCCCCTCTCTCCACAGAGCTGCAGAGCCTCCCAGGGGATCTCCCAGAAGATGAGCTGGACTTTTTACAGGTGGCTCTGGGCTCCCAGAACAAGTGTTCCTGGAGACTGAGGTGGAAGGTCACAGCTTATGTCTCATCTCAGATGTTCCAGGTCCTCACTTCTGCTGTCTTCTACCAGGAAAGAGATACACTAAGCCTAAATTTAAGTGGATGGGGAAGAGCATACAAGTATGCAAGCCACAGTCAGTTTGCTATTGCCCCTTGAAGAGCCACTGAAGGAAAAGAAACTACACTTGTGATCTGTGATCAGATCAGATGCACTGAGCTGATTTTTGCACTTCCATCACTCAGCTGATTTCCGTCTCACTCTTGAGCTGATGTCTGCCCAAGTCCTTTGCTTGTACATTGATGTTAGCATTATTTTTGCTGGATTTTTTTTTAAAAGAATCAGTTTACTTCCATTCCTTCAGATTTGGGAGAGAGGATTCTGACATCTGGGTCCACTCTCCCGTCTCATACTGGAAGATGCTGAGTCAGTTGCTTTCTGGAGTTACCCAAAAAAATGACTCCTCAGCAGCTTCAAACATGCGCCTTCTTTTGTTTCTTCTTCATAGTTTAAGTTAGAGGTGACCTGCTCCTTGTGTTAACAGGGGCCCCTTTCAGAATGAATTGACACTGCTCAGGATGAAATGACCCAAGGTCATCTGTTTGCATTTCAGAGGACACCTAATACATCCCTTGACTGATTGGTTATTTCCTAAATGCCTGATCTGGAGCCTCACAAACTGCTCAAGGCTTACCTGTCATCTTTTATTTACATTAACAACACCTGGAATGGTAAGAGCCCAGAGACTGAGGCTCAATGACTTTCGATGACCTTCCCCAGAGTGCACTGGCAGTGAGGATGCCAAGAGAGGTGACCATGGTCTTGGCCCCATGACCTGTCTTCTTCCTCATAAACCCAGGTGGTCTTCCAGAGGTCAGTTCTGCCCCCAGATCTGAAACTGTCATCCCACAGTTCAGACTGTGATAATCAGTTCAGACACTGATAATTATCAGTGTCTGAAGTCCCTGGAAAGACCCATGAAAATCCATCTAGCGTTCTTCAGAGCTCTTTACTCTGCAATGACCGGTAAGCCTGACAGATGTTCATGACGGTGGACATACCTTAGTCTGTCTACGCTCCAAAGCACTGTCTGAAGTTGGCATCTCATCCCCAGAAAAGACACCCCAGGTTCACATTCACAGCACCGGCCACTCATTACAGGGCTGTATCCATGTTTTATTCTCTGTTAACATCCCCGGCACCAAGCATCACACTCAAGAAACATCTGCTCAATAAGGGAAATGTTTCAGGTAATTCATTTCCTTAAGTGCTTTTATAAAAATGAGATTTTGGAGTATCTGTGTCTGCCTCTCTGCCTGGCACTGATGAAGATGGATTTTCCAAAACGTGTGCTCAGCAGTGTAAGTCAGCGAGGGTGAGTTCTCAGGACCTCAAAGTAGATGTGGTATGAGCACAAGGGCATCTGCCAGGCTGTTCACCTCTTGTGTTTCTGTTTCCACTTCTGGAAAATCGAGGTGATAATAGTACCTACGTTGTGGGGTTGTTCTGAGAATTAAACATGTGAAAAATATTTTAAGCAATTAGAAGAGTACCAGGCACAAATGCACAAATAGATACTTAATAAATGCTTGTTATTATACTAACATTCTTATTATCACTATCATTATCATTAAAATGATTGTATTCAGCAATCTCTCCCTCAAACCTCCTAGCCTCTGCACATTATTCTTGTGTTCCCATGAGTGACCCAGAAGAGGTACACAGAAAAACCACGTCTGAAGGTGACTGGCAAAGGATATGAAGATATTCGATCAACAGCCTCTGTGGCCTCCTGACCAAAGACCACCTGGGAAATGGAATCTCCATGGATACCAAATGCACAGATGACATCAAGGACCAAAACCCATCCCCGACTCCTCCCCATTAAGGTCATATAACCCTTCACCCAGTCCTTTCCCTCTGGCTGCTTGCAGTCTGGTTGAAAAGGAGACCGTCAGGTGGGTCTAGCATGCAGGGGATGTGATGAGGTCCTCACACGGAGACGAAGGTTAGTTCAAGGTTATAGAGTACAAACATCTGTAACCAGAAGCGGGCACAGTCAAAGAAGACCACAGGGAGCTTTGGTTGCAAGACATCTTTTCTGTGTGTACATCTCTAATGTAACAATATTTTTTTTAATACACAAAGGCTAAACATACTGAAAAAATTATTTTCATAAAAATCACTGCACCCAGCCCACAGTCAAAGGATATAATGGCAGCCACCTGGCTCATATCCTTATATTCTTTGAAAACCAAACCCCACACAATCACTTCTCAGAGAAACTTCTAGAACTATATGCAGAGAGGAACGGCCATGTCCATTCATATCTTTTCCTCTTCCACATTTCTTGGACTCTGCCTCAATAGACAGGGACTTGAGAAAGAATGTCATGACCCTCCTTCCTGAGGCCCCCATTAGCTGCCCTACTCCAACTCCCAGAAAAATATAAAGATTGTGAGCAAAACACTTCCCTGTGGTTTTTTGTTTTCTCCTTCTGGCTCTTTTCCAAGTCCAGTGAATATAGGAATTTCACATTGACAGCCACCTTTTGGCTCCCTTGAGGTTTTATGTTTTGAGGCAGGGAGGAGAAAATTGCTCCTTTCAAGAGGGGTGGAGATAAATTAGGAGTTGGGGATTAACAGAAACACACTACTATTTATAAAATAGGTAACAATGATGTCCTACTATGTAGCACAGGAGACTACATTTAATAGCAGGTAATAACCTATAGTGGAAAAGAATCCGAAACTGTACACCTGACACTAACACAAGATTGTAAATCAACTGTAACTTAATAAATAAAAAAAGAAATTGAAGGCATTATGCGAAATGTTGCAAATTTATTCTATCAGTGTTTGGTGTATCCTGGCCACCATGGTGAGCAAAATGACACTCAGAATAAGCAGAATTTGTCTGCAGATGCGTTTCATAAGGGATTTTGTTTTTTTCCTGAACAAAGATGAAAGTGTCAGGTGACGTAATGGGTAATGAACGGCCCCACCTATAATGAAAAAGAATTCAAAAGAGAACATGTGTGTGTGTGAATAACTGAGTCCCTCTGTTGTGCACTTGAAACTAACACAACACTGTAAATTATCTATAGCTCAATTAAAAAATTGCTGCTTTCAAACATGCTTCTCACCAAGCCTTGAAGGCAGTGTCCTGAACACCACATGATCATTCCTTAGAGCCCCCGGGGCCTCGAAGACACACAACAGTTTCCTGTAGCGCCTGCATTTTCTGGGCCTGTCCGAAGCGTAAACAACACACATACACACACAGTGGACTCTAGGGGGTTTCAGGCCACACTGCACAAACCATGAAGAGGAGTGTGGAGGTATGTCCACCCTGCTCTTTTTGTGTGTGCAAATTAATTTCATTTCATCTCATCCATGGGGATGATAACCTTTCCCTGAAGGAGTGTGCAGCAATCACGTGTCCTATTTTGGCTACCAGTCTCTCTGCCCTCTTTCTGGAAGCCCCCTGAGTTCTGAGTCGGGGGATCAGTGGTCTCTCACTGGGACTGATCAAGGAGGGAATGTAAATGCAGCACCTACTTCCCTCCCAGAAGTTACTGAGGGGGTCACATATTTTCTCTCACTGCTCTGGCATGGCCAAGGGGTGGACACAGGACTCAAGCTTGAGAGAATGACCTCCTCCCTAGGTTGGTGAGGTCTAGGCTAGAGATAAAAGAATGGAAGAAATGTACGAAGAGCATTGATTTCTGCAGGAGCTCTTCCTGTTACAGAACAGCTGCTTCTTGTTTCAACTCCGACCCCCCAGAATGGCATGGATCCTACTTCATTCAGCATCTTTTCTCTAGTCATTTCATTGATTTCTTTTTGTTTTCTGGCTTTCTTGAGATGTAATTGACATATAATACTGTGTAAGCTTAAGGTGTACAGTGTGATAATTTAAAGTGTAATGTGTAATATACATGACACACATACATAGTGTAAAATGATGATTTTACAGCAATAAGGTTAGTTTATAACTCCATCATCTCATTTAGTTATCTCTTTTTTCATGATGAGAACTTTTAATATTTACTCTCTTAGCAACTTTCAAGTATGCAATACAGTATGATTAACTGCAGTTACCATGCCGTACATTAAATCCCCAGAACTTGTTTATCTCAGAACCAGTAGTTGGTACCTTCGGACCAGCATCCCTTTTCCCCCTTCCTCAAGCCTCTGGCAACCATCCATCTATTCTCTGATTCTAGAAGCTTTCATCAGATTCCACCTGGAAGTGACATTATTCAGAATCTGAATTTCTTGGACTTATGTCACTGAACATAATGCCTTTAAGGTTTATCCCTGTTGTTGCAGGAAAAAATGAAATCACTGTCTCAAGGAGATATCTGTTCCCCGCTGTTCACTGCAGCATTATTTGCAAGAGTCAAGACATGGAAACAACCTGAGTGTCCAGTAATGGATGAATGGATAAAGAAAATGTGATGTATATACACGAAGAAATATTATCCAGCCATAAAAAAGAAAGAAACCCTTCCATTATCTTCAGAACTTCCAACTCTGCCAAGTTGGCCAAAGTCAATTTCTCTTGCTCATGAGATGAGCCTCCTGCTAGAACATGGCAAAGAGATTCAAGGAAATCTCAAGCAACAGTCCCAGTATCAATATCAGAGCACAGCTCGTACCACAGTTGGCATCTTCCTTCTTTCCTCTCTTCCCCAAAAGAATCAGAGCCATCAGTTTGTTTAACTCAAAAATGGATGTATAGCCATCAGCTTGGGGCAAAGGGTAGTGCTAGTGGTAAGGAACTCACCTGCCAATGCAACAGACACAAGAGATACAGATTGGATTTCTGGGTCAGGAAGATCCCCTGGAGGAGGGCACAGCAACCTATTCCAGTATTATTGCCTGGAGAATCCCACGGACACAGGAGCCTGGCAGGCGATGATCCATAGGGTCACAAAGAGTCAGAAACAACCGTAGTGACTTATCATGAACACTTGGTTAAAACACAGTATAGCTGGAAAGGAAAGGGAGCTATCAGCGGATGGAGGGATTCTTGAGTTGGAGATCACTATGGATTGACATCTTGAAATGTGTGAAGCTGTATGCAGAGAGGCTATGTGTATTGTTACACAGTGGAGTTTGCACAAAAATTCGTTAAACAATGTGATTCAATTATATAGCGGGAGAGAGGAGCATGAGCAGTTTAATTAACTTAAATTTCTAACTTCACCATTCGACTTAACAAGCATTGACCAGAATAGCAAGAAGGGTGACGTGAACCCAATGGCTCCCAACTCCAACTGCAAGTTCGTATCTCTTGGAGAGGTTTTTGAAAATGCCAGTACCAGGGACTTTTCTGGTAGTCAAGTAGTTAAGAATCCACCTGCCAATGCAGGGGACACGGGTTCGATCCCTGGTCCAGGAAGATCTGACATGCCGAGGGGCAACTAAGCCCGCTTGCCACAATGACTGAAGCCTGCATGCTCTAGGGCCTTTGAGCCACAGGTACTGAGCCCATGTGCTGCAATCACTGAAGCCCACTAGAGCTTCTGCTCTGCAACAAGAGAAGCGATCGCAATGAGAAGTCCATGCACCGCAATGAGAAAGCAGCCCTGAGTACCCACACCCAGAGAAAGCCCGCTCATAGGAATGAAGACTCAGCACAACCAAAAATAAATAAATAAATAAACAGAAAAAATATTAGCACAATACATGATATTATAAATCAACTATATTTCAGTAAAATAATAATATTAATAAAAGAGATAATGAAAAAGATAGAAGAACAATTTTTTAAAATCTATTCACAGTATAGGTTTGGATTTCCATTACCTTAGGGTACATGAATTATAACAGATGGATAAATTACTTAAAGAAAGAAATATGCATTCTTTTAGGTTCATGGATATGTGTGCTCAGTCACTCAGTTATGTCCAATGCTTTGCGACCCCATGGACTGTACCCCACCAGGTTCCTCTGTCTACGGGATTCATCCAAACGAGAATACTGGAGTGGATTGCCATTTCCTCCTCCATGGGATCGTCCCGATCCAGGGATTGAACCCACACCTCCTGTGTCTCCTGTATTGGCAAGAGGATTCTTTACCACTGAGCCATCATGGGTATTGTTGTTACTAAAAAAAAAAAAAAATTACTAACACCAAGGCTTCACCCCAGACTGTTATGGAGGCCAGAAGATCCTAGAAGCTGTCATTGTTGGAAACAATGGCCTCAGATCATCTCAGATTGGGGTTCCTCTTACAGAGCAAGTATCTTAATAGGACTACACCTGACTCTGTTATTTTATATTGTTGCTATTGTTCTTTAGTTGCTAAGTTCTGTCCAACTGTTTGCGACACCATGGACTAGCTCACCAGGCTCTTCTGTCCATGGGATTTCCCAGGCAAGCATACTGGAGTGGGTTGCCCTTTCCTTCTTCAGGGGGTCTTCCTGACCCAGGGATCGAACTGAGGCCTCCTGCTTGGCAGACAAGACTCTTTACCACTTGAGCCACCTGGAAAGCCCATTATTTTGTATACATGGCCTTGAAATACACACCAGCCACTTCATCTCAAGTCTAAATGAAGAACCTTCTCTCTGGTCCCCTCCTAAACGGAAGATACATGGAGTGAACTCACGGAGACTGTAACTACTACTCAATCCTCCAACAGTTAATGAGTGGCTGTTTAGGCCAGATATTGTATGAGAAATGAAGAAACAACAGCGAGCAGATGGAAGATTCTGCTCATCTCATGATTCAAGATTCTCATGGAATACATGCTCAGGTGGAAGTAAAACCCATATGTTGGGTACAACATAAGGGATTTTCAAGAAAAATCTGACTCCACACAGTATTTATTTATTCTAAACCTGGTACCTCCCTCTCTGTAAGAGCTGAGCTTTTTAATTTTATTCTTTTTTTTTTTTTTTTTTGCTGTGCTAAAAGTCTTTGTTGCTGCAAGTGAGCTTTCTCTGGTTGTGGTGAGCAGGGGTTACTCTCTAGTTGCGGTGCCCAGACTTCTCATTGTGGTGGCTTCTATTGTTGGGGAGCACAGACTCTAGTGCTCAGGTTCAGAGTTGTGGTGCACAGGCTTAGTTACTTCAAGTTATGTGGGATTTTCCTGGAGCAGGGATTGAACCCGTGTCCCCTGCATTGGCAGGTGGATTCTTATCCACTAAACCACTAGGGGGAAGTCCAAGAGTAGAGTAGTTTCCCAACAACCACAGTCATAATTTTTCAGTTGTAAGGGTGATTCCATCCCCACCCAGGAGATATTAGGAAATATCTGGACCATCTTGGGATATCACAATTCAGGTTGTGTATATAGTGGGTCAAGTCAGAGATGCAGTTACTCAAACTACAATGTACAGACCAGACGGCACCTCTCAACAAAACATCATAAGATCCAAATGTCAACAGCCAAAGACTGAGAAGTGTCTATTCTATGGGATTATAACCCAAACTGTAAAGTATTAACAAATATCCAGATGTCCTTATTGAAATCAATGATTGAATAAATACATGCATGAGGGAAAATTAACCAATTTCCCCCACAGAATTCCAAATGATTTACATAGATATACCACTGGCAAGAAGAAGGCACACTATAATTCCATAACTGTGAGCTGTGGATAATTACTTCCTTTTGGAAAATACTGTATAGGACATGTTGAAAAATCAACTTTACGGTGGAAAAACCCAAGAAATATCACCCCAACCAGTGACCAAAGTTCACATCAACAATGACTAAGTCAGATTGGGAGTAAATATCCTTGATATGATGAAATGAAAATGGCACTTTATTTTTATGTGTTTATTTTTTGTTTTTAAAAATCCCATTTGGTTTTTATTTCAAAATGATTGGGGATAAAAGAGCACAGAGATACACCTGATGTCTTTGTGTTTTTATCTGTACTGTTCCCTTTGCCTGAATTTCCTTTCTTGGAAAAGAGAAGTACTACATAAACAACAAGGATCTACTGTACAGTATAGGGAACTCCACTCAATATTCCACAATGATAATATGGGAAAAATCCAAAAAAAAAAAAAAAAAAAGATACATGCATATGCATGACTGAACCACCCCGTTGTACATCCGAAACCAACACAATAAATCTGCAAACCAACTACACCTCAATACAAAACAAAAATCAAATTAAAGTGAACCACTACATATTCTCCACTCTTCCAGGGCAGGGCTCACTCTCTCATGCTCCTGTCCCTCAAATAGGAGTCATTTTTCCTTTTAACTCATCTGTGTACTTCCTGACATCCTCAATCAATGTTTATTCAATGAAAAGGTGAAAGAGAGTAGTTTGCAGACAAATACAAAACATTATCTCTGTGGTTTTTTCTTTTTTTTATCCCCAAGCCCACTCTTTGGTCTTATCACAAGAAAAACATCAGATAAATCCCAATTGAGGGACATTCTTCAGAAAGTCTGAACAGGACGTCTCGTAGCTGTCAAGGTCAACAGAAAGCAAATCTGAGAAACAGTCACAGACAACAGAAATTAAAAAGACATGATGATTAAATGTGATATCCTGAGCAGGAGCCTGGAACAGAAAAGGGGGCATCAGGCAAACACTAAGGGAGTATGAATGAGTGTGGACTTCAGCTAAGAATAATAGTGGAGCAATGATCATGACAAATGAATGAAGCTAATGTCAGGTGTTAATTACAGGGGGAAGCTAACCACGAGGCACCTGGCACTGTCCTGTACTGACCTCACAACTTTTTCCTTAAATCTGAATCTATTCTCAAACAGAAGTTTATTGAAAAAAGATGGATCGCTCTCCTTTCTCTGTCTGCCTCGCACTCCAGTCTGCTCCAGAAGCAACTCCCTGAATCCATCAGATGACAAAGGGAGACGTAGTGCCAGGCATGGATGTCATGGACCTTTGTGGGGTTTGGAGATACGCAGCATCATCCTCTTCCTTAAAAGCACCCCACTTTTCTCAGGAGGGAAATACCACCTCCCCTGGGATGTGCTCTTGGTGACAGGTGACTCCAGAAGCCCACCTCTCATTCTGGAAGCACACCAGGTAACTCTGCTACCCTGGGCTCAGACAGCAACTAGGTCTGTGAGCCACTGGGAGCTTCCCAAGAGTCTTTTTTAAAAATCTGAGTGAGTATTTTATCTTGTTTTATTTTGTACCACCTATTTTATTCTATATTTATGTGACCCTAGATTAAGTAACTTGCATGACTGTCTTCATCTCACAGAATCTAATTCACTCTTTTCCTGCAGGCACTGCCTATATTTTCCAGATATATTTTTCCAAAGCAAATAACAAATAAAATGAAAGCTGTTTTCATTCTTAAAATATACTGGAAATCTCATCTCTTCTTGCTTTCTTTATGATCTAAATCAGTTAAACTTCATTCAGGTCTTAAAGCAGTAATTTTTCCACATCATGAGTTTTCTTGCTTGACAATACTTCATCCATGTCCACTTTGCCTTGTTGTTGCTCTTAAGTTCCTCAGTTGTGTCTGACTCTTTGTGACCCCACAGACTGCAACATGCCAGGCTTCCCTGTCCTTCACTATCTCCCAGAGTTTGCTCAAACTCATGTCCATTGAGTCAATGATGCCATGCAACCATATCATCCTCAGTCATCCCCTTCTCCTCCTGCCTTCAGTCTTTCCCAGCATCAGGGTCTTTTCCAAACAGTTTGCTTTTTGCATCAGGTGGCCAAAGTATTATAGCTTCAGCATCAGCAACAGTCTTTCCAAAGAATATTCAGGGTTGATTTCCTTTAGGATTAACCTGGTTTGATCTCTTTGCAGTCCAAGGGACTCTCAAGAGTCCTGTCCAGCACCACAATTTGAAAGCATCAGTTCTTCAGCACTCAGCCTCCTTTATGGTCCAACTCTCACATTTGTATATGACTACTGGAAAAACCATAGCTTTGACTAGAAGGATCTTTGTTAGCCAAGCGCTCCCTGGTGGTCTAGTGGTTAGGATTCAGCACTCTCATGGCCGCAGCCCCCATGGGGTTCTATTCCCAGTCAGGGAAGCCTTTCGTCTCCCTCTCTGCCTCCCACTTTTCCTTATTTTGCACTAATCCGTGAAATTTTGGACTCTATTCAATATATTTCTTTGTTGTCAATGCAGTTCATTTTAATGTTCAACTTCATCAATGGGATTAACTTCTGTAAACATCCTGCCATAAAGTAGGACATATTTAACATTCAGCACATGAGAACCCTGAGCCTTGAGATGGTTGTGAAATTTCTACAACCACACTGGCAACAAAACATATTACAGAGTCAAACTAGACTATAGCTCCTGACTCTTAAAAACCTTTTTATTTTATATTGGAGTACAGCCAATTAACGAGGCAAAACTACAGTCATCAAAACAGTATGGTATTGGCACAAAACAGAAACACAGATCAATGGAACAGGATACAAAGCCTAGAAATAAACCCATGCACCTATGGTTAATTAATCTACAACCAAGGAGACAAGAATATAATGTTGGAAAGACAGTCTCTTCAACACAAATGGTGCTGGGAAAACTGGATAGCTACAAGGAAAAAAATTAAAATTAGATCATTCTTTAAACATCCAAGAGTCTTTGCACCTTTGATTATAATAAGAACAGAGGGAACTTTTGGAAGAATTCATTATGCCAGGTGGGGAAGAGGTGCTGGGCAAGCAGGCTGTTGCCTCTAAACCAAGGGCATCCTCCGCCTCCCACACTGTGCATTGTCAAGGCAAGTGGTCCCATGCCTTATTAATTCTTAAGACTAACAACATACATTCAACTAACCCTTTCATTTATTTATGTTCTTAAATTATGTAGGTTGGGATTTATGGCATGCAACTAAGAATATCATTCGGTATACCAGGGCATACTTTACCTGCAATAGAATAAGGAGAGACTTTCTGCTTCAAGGCAGCGTCAAAGGCTACATCATTCAAGTGACTCAAGTTCAGGGCCAAACCACCAAAAAACACCACATATTATTTCTAACAAGCTCAAAACCTTCTGCAAAGCAAGCTTCCCAAACCACCAAAAAATACATTTGAGCCTTATCAACCCCAGGCCCACTTTGTCCTCTTGTCAATTATTCTTATTTTGTTTTTTTTCCCTCTTTTATATCTCTCATTTTTGCAAGAATAGTGAATATCTACTTCTTAATAATGCCTTATTCAGAAACCTGCTCTGAGACCTGACCACTTTCTGAGCACAAGATTCTTAACAAATTCTTGAAGATTTAGCATATAAAACTGCAAAGACTTCAGCAAAGTATATGCATTTGTTAATAATTAACAAGACGTCTAAACTTTCCAGGTGGCTTGGTTGGTAGAGAATCCACCTGCAATGCAGGAGATGTGGGTTCGATCCCTGGCAAGATCCCCTGGAGAAGGAAATGGCAACCCATTTCAGTATTCTTGCCTGTAGAATCTCATGGACCGAGGATCCTGGCGGGCTATAGTCCACGGGGTCGCAAAAGAGTTGGACATGATTTTGTGACTAAACCACCACCACCAAGACAGCCATTCATTCATTCATTCATTTAACCAATCTTAACATATCTCTGACTTTGAGAAAGGCACCCAGACAGTTCTGAGTGCTGTATCTCTGATTTGGATCTTTCCACCTCTTTTTCCTGGATTGTCAGGGAGCCAAGCTAATACTGTGCAAATATTTGGCTCCAGGCTTACATTCAGATCAGACAACCAGAAGCCTTTGAAACTGACTTCTTGTGGGAAGAAGCAACCGAAGAATAGGTGGGGGAGATGAGCAAGAAAGAGTTCCTTGATTCTCCAGACACATAATCAGGTGACAAGAGGCCTCGGATGTTTCTGAAATTGACTCTCTGTGGGAGAAGGAAAAGGGATGGAGTGGTGAGAATGTGCAAAAAAGGTCCACGTGCTGGGTGATGCTTTTGTTGTCCACTGGAAGGAAAACATTCTCTGAAATTAAAAGGGATCCTTAGATGTTTAAAGAATGAAAGTGCTTTGCTTTTCTTCCTTTGTGAAGGTCTGCTTTGGAAGATTTGGGCTCCAGGAGAGAAGAGAACTTCTAAGATGACAAACAGCCTCATCCTGGTTTTCCTCTTTGCAATGGCTAATGCACACACATGCACACACCCAGCTATTTTTGTAAATTGCCCTTGGAGATAATTTGCACCACAAAACTTGATTCTCAGGATAGAAGACAAGCCTCTTTGTGTCAGCTAGAAATGAGAGGCACAGAAGTGACAGGGAAGCGGCAGTTTTTAGGTGGTCAATCACTGTCTGCAGCAGAAGTCCTCAATCCGGATGGGTTCCCTTCTGTTGCTGGCAGTTAATCTGGTCCCCTCTCCACCCTGGCCATCCTTAAGTGGAGAGCTATGTCCTACTGGCACCTGACCTACAAAACATGAACCCACCTGTGGACTTCATTAGCACTGTCACCCCTGAGTCTAGAAACAAGTCACTATTGCAGAGGAAAGCACCCAAGGATACATGGTTGTATCCTTCAGGGTTGTATATACAGCAGATGGCTAGATAGAGCTCGGGCTTCCTGGTGGCTCAGCGGTAAAGAACCCACATGCCAAGGCAGGAGATGTGGGTTTGATCCCTAGGTCGGGAAGATTCCCTGGAGAAGGAAATGGCAACCCACTACAGTATTTTTGTCTGGGAAATCCCATAGACAGAAGAAGTCTGACAGGCTATAGCCCATGGGGCTACAAAGAATTGGACACGATTGAGTAACTAAGCACAGAACACAGCAAAGCCATCAGTTCATGCTGGATATTACAGAAATGCCTCTAGTCATTTAACAGATACCCATAGTATTTTACTTTGCCAACAAAGGTCCATCTAGTCAAGGCTATGGTTTTTCCTGTGGTCATGTATGGATGTGAGAGTTGGACTGTGAAGAAGGCTGAGCGCTGAAGAATTGATACTTTTGAACTGTGGTGTTGGAGAAGACTCTTGAGAGTCCTTTGGACTGCAAGGAGATCCAACCAATCCATTCTGAAGGAGATCAGCCCTGGGATTTCTTTGGAAGGAATGATGCTGAAGCTGAAACTCCAGTACTTTGGCCACCTCATGCAAAGAGTTGACTCATTGGAAAAGACTGTGATGCTGGGAGGGATTGGGGGCAGGAGGAGAAGGGGACGACAGAGGATGAGATGGCTGGATGGCATCACTGACTTGATGGATGTGAGTCTGAGTGAACTCCGGGAGTTGGTGATGGACAGGGAGGCCTGGCGTGCTGCGATTCATGGGGTCACAAAGAGTCGGACACGACTGAGTGAATGAACTGAACTGAACTGAACTGATAGTATTTTATGGATATATTAATACATGTATGTATGTGTACACACACATACACACACACATATGGGCTTCCAAGGTGGCTCAGTGGTAAAGAACCTGCCTGCCAATGAAGGAGATGCAGGTTTGATCTTTGATCCCTGGGTGGAGAAGAACCCCTGGAGAAGGAAATGGCACCCTACTTCAGTATTCTTGACTGGAAAATCCCATGGACAGAGGACCCTGGCAGGCTACAGTCCATGAGGTCACAAAAGAGTCAGACACGACTTAGCATCTAAACAACAACAACAGAGCAGACCCAGGCTAATTCTAAATACTCGGAAGCTGTGCTAAACGAGTGTCAAATTGACTTCATTAAAAAAGATACACAGCTTCATTATTTTCTAATTATGAGAATTCCAACTAAAGGCTAACGACATTGCCAGATCCAGGTTTCCCGCCAGCTGTTTTCATAAACAGATAAGACTCATTCGTAATTAGTGTGTGTTAAGTATTCAGCAGGCATATTATTAATGCAACTTTTAAAGAGATGGAAAGCGTGCTACTTTATCAACTTAAATACACATTTGTAAAGTATTTACTGATTTATTTTACTATTGTCTTAAATGGAAAGCACCTTTCTAAATGATGGACTCTGAACAAACACACTTTGGCTCTACATCCAAAATTTTCCAATCTTTTGACTTCTAAGTGGCAAGATGCTTATTTCTGAATCTGCAAAGCTGTGGATCCCTCAGAATACATAGCCCAGAAACGAACCTCTCCTGGCCATGGCACAGCTTGCCAGTGGCAGGGCTGCCCTCAGGATGCATGTGAACACGCTAGTGGGCAATGGATTGTGGTCAGATGCACAGTTTTCTGTGAAATGTAATTCTACACTGATAGCTGCTTCCCAATAAAGGCTGATGTGAATATCATCTACTGGAGAGTTAAAGCTTTAGGAGATTCTAGTTTGTAAACCATGGGTCCAGGAATTCAACAAGCAGTAGCTGGTAAATGAAAAAAAATGGTAGATTATGAAATTGTTTGACTTCTTCTTATTCAAGACCTTGAGTTTCCACTGGCAAAATATTTCTCTATATAGGCAGTCATCTCCAAAAAGAATATTATATAAATGTGTCGAGCCTGGGAAAACCAAGCGCAAAGCTACACATCAGGCAGAGGGAGGGCCCATGACCAGCTGGATCTAGGTCTGATTTCCAAAGGACAGAAGGGAGCGATCACGAGGTCTCAGTCCCACAGACGTGTTGTTCATACTAAATCCCTGTGTTTAATCCCCAGATGCACCCCCACCCGGCTGAAGGTTTTTCCTGCCAACATGAGCCAGGTCCGATCATGAGGTTAATGCTGTCCATTGGTTTCTGTGTCTTTGGTTGAGATTCAAAGGAAATTCCCAGCACTAGGTCACAATCAACAAAACTGAAATGTGCAAAGTATAAGCAAAAGAATGATTTCTTTCTTAAACTCATCCACCCCCTTAACAAACACAGAATTTTTTTTTTTAAGGAAAGAACAGTGGGGGACTTCATCATTCCACCTACACAATGTAAGTGGGATCATCCAGACAGAAAATTCATAAGAAAACACAAGCTTTAAATGACACATTAGAACAGATAGACTTAACTGATATTCATAGGACATTCCAACTGAAAGCAGCAGAATACACTTCTTTCTCAAGAGCACATGGAACATTCTCCAGGATAGATCACACCTTGGGTCACAAATCAAGGCATGGTAAATTTAAGAAAACTGAAATCACATCAAGCATCTTTTGATGTGAGATGCTATGCTCACAATGCTATGAGACTAAAAATAAATTATAGGAAAAAACTGTAAAAAACACACACACACACAAACATATGGAGGCTAAACAATTTGTTACTAAATAATCAATAGATCACTGGAGAAACCAAAGAGGAAATCAAAAAGTACCTAGAGACAAATGACAACAAAAATACGATGATCCAAAACCTATGGGATGCAGCAAAAGCAGTTCTAAGAGTGAAGTTTATAGCAAGACAATCTTGGCTCAAGAAAAGAGGAAAATCTCAAATAAACAACCTAACCTTACAGCTAAGCAACTAGAGAAAGAACAAATAAAACTCAAAGTTAGTAGAGCAAAAGGAATCAGAAAGATAAGAGAAATAAATGAAACATAGACAAAGTAAAAAAGAAAAGAAAGAAAGAAAAACAGCTATTGAGCCCCAGGGGAGAGGGACAAGAGGGCTTTTCATTGTTGGATAAGCTTTAAAAACCCACATATAAATGTGGTCCCATGTCCAGTAACACTCAGGGGTCATACCAAACTTGATTAGATGGCACTTCAGGTCAACTTTCTGGATTATGTAGCAATGTGAGGACACATTTAGTGATCTAATAATACTTACACCAAATAGCTGTTATAATCAAACTCATGTGTGTTTAAAACAAATGAAACAACAACAACAAAACTGTAATGAAAATCCAATCAAGCCAAGCTTCCCTCACAAGCTACTGTATGTTCCAAAGAGAAAACTCATCCCTTCTTTTTTCTTAAATCCCACAGGACTCATTTTAAATGCCTCCTCTTGGTATAATTTTTATATAAGACAATCCACAAACTCTACTGGATATCTTCACACTTTCTGCTCTTTTATATTTTGAACACCAAGTTCTATTTCCAGAGAGAAACAAAAGGGTAACTTTGAGGTTGGTGCCACAGAGTGTACTTAGAACTCACATGCTCCGAAGAGATTGTGAGTTGGCAACACTGTATCCTCTATCCTCCCTGACAATTTTTGCCAACCCATTTGCAGAGTTATGTCAACTCTGAGCCATTGAACTCTCCTAAGACCTGCTGAGAACCACCTAAGCCAGGTCCAAGATAGAATATCAGCCTGCTCCTGACTTTCCTGGGACAGCCCAGAAAATCTATTAACAACATCTTCACCGAATCAACTGCCAATTCAGAGAGCTCTAACTGGTCTTTCTACTTGACAGTGAACATTGGAGTCCGCAAAAAGTGGAGGGACGTTTCTACCCTGGCCAGCGCTAACACAGATCTATGCATCACACATAGGGGAAGGGTCTCAGAAGCGCCCTTGACCTTGGAGGTGCTACCGGAAGATAATGAACTCACCTTAACGTGAAGCGGTCCTCGGTGGAGTTTTTGGAGATGGAGACTGGAAAAGTCAGCACGTCTCCCTGCCTGACTGTCTTTGGCACGTACTGCACAGCCACGTGGTTATCCAAGCGCAGCTCTCTCAGCGGCGGCCGGCTGGGGGTCTGGTAAAGAAAAACACTCCCGATCCTGTGCAAGGGAGGCCCAGACTCATCGATGTCATTACGGCCCGTCCGCATACCGCCGGCTCTCCGGGCATCCTCCTTGGCGCAGTCTCCACGGTCGTCCCCTTGCTGCACGGCGTAGTAGAGCTCCACCGGACTCCCTTCGGGGGGCTCCGGCGTCTTCTTCCTTCCGGCCACCACCGTCGGGGGGCCGAACCAGCTGGCCGGGAGCTCCAGCTGCGCCACACACAGCCCCAGAGCCCCCCGCAGGCGGCAGCTGCCTCGTACCTCCCGGGTCTCCCGGAAGGCGAACACCCGCAGGCAGGGCAGGCTCTGCACCGGGCCAGGGTCGTCCCAGTCCCTGCCCACCACGTGGAACAGCACCTGCACGCGGGGCCGGCTCAGGTAGATCTTGTCCCGCAGGATGTGCGCCTTCAGCTTCCAGTTCAGAGAAAACGTGCTGGTGAATCCAAAGGGGCTGGAGGGGAGCATCAAGTCCTGGGGTACCACCTGCTCAATGGCGAAAGGCCCATAGCTGGCATTCAGGACTGGTAGCCTCTTGGATTTGTAAATCAGAAAGGACTCCACCCGCGACTGTAGACTGGAGTTTCTCATGATGTCCTGGTTGGCTTCCTTGAGGAAGAAGGACACGTCTGCGTGGTGGATGTGGTAGGTCACCGGGAGGTAGGTGGGCAGCAAAGAGAACCTCTGGATACTCTCCAGTATGCCTCGGCTTTCAGCCACTGTTGGGAGGAATCGGGGTTCAGGGGTTAGAAACTTGAGGGCAGTGATACCAATATTTCAGACCTCTTTGTAACCCCTTTATAGTGGATTGCCCTGCCTTAGCATTAATTAAGCGATTCTTTATCCAAAATGTCTTAAATCAATTCATTTTATATTAAATGTATTTCTTTAAAGAAAAATTGATGCCACTGGAGTAAGTAGAGAACCAGCCACCAGCCTCATTGGCCATGCACAGAAGCTAAGCGAGCAAATACAAATAGAATATTACTCGGCTGTAAAAAAAAGAACAATTTTGAGTCAGTTGTAGTGAGGTGGATGAACCTAGACCCTGTTATACAAAGTGAAGTCAGAAAGAGACAAACAAATACCATATATTGAGGCATATATATGGAATCTAGAAAAACAGTACTGATGAACCTATATATAGAGAAGAAATGGAGATGCAGGTGTAGAGAATGGACTTGTAGACACAGCAGGATAAGAAGAGAGAAAGGAGAAACGAAGTACAAACTGACAAAGTAGCACTGACATTTATACACTATGCTAAAGCATTTCAGTCCTGTCTGACTCTTTCTGATCCCATGGACTTTAGCCCCCCAGGCTCCTCTGTCCATGGGATTCTTCAGGCAAGAATACTGGAGTGGGTTGCCATGCACTCCCCCGGGGGATCTTCCCTATCATGTGTGAAGTAGATAACTAGAAGGAAGTTGCTATAGAACACAGGGAGCCCAGCCTGGTGCTCTGTCATGACCTAGAGGGGTAGCATGAGGAGGGGAGGCTCAAGAGGGAAGGGTATAAATATAAGTTTATAATTATACATATTAATTATATATATACATAAATAATTATGTATATATGGGAAAGGGAGGCTCAAGAGGGAGGGGTATATATATATGTATACATATATACACATATATAATTATGTATATATGGGAAGAGGAGGTTCAGGAGGGAGGGTGTGTATGTGTGTATATATATATATGTATGAGGGAGGGGTGGTGTGTGTGTGTGTGTGTGTATACATATAGATGTATGATAGATGTATGGCAGAGACCACCACAACAATGTAAAACAATTATCCTCCAATAAAAAAGAAAGAAAATTCAAAGTAATGCCTTTAATTTTCAACTAGCAGTCCTCATGCCTTTTAGGGGGTGATGGCTTATGCCTAAGACTTGCTCTCTTTCAGTTAGAGGGAAAGATCCTCATGAGAAAGGTCTTAAGAAACTGCTGGCATCCAGCAGAGAAGAGTGCTCCCATTAGCTCCACCAGATGGACTGAGATTGGAAACAAGAATGACTTTCTCAGCATGTGGCTTGATGCTGTGTCCATATTTTACCCAATACTATTTCCTGTTCCACCAGATACATACTCTACCCTTGACACATTTACCATGGGAACATGATAAAAGACTTTAAAGATGGACAATCATAAATCACTTGCACATCATGTACTTTCCTTAGGGCTAAGCTGAGAGATGGACAGAAAAGACCTTGGAAAGATACTGCTGGAAGGAAACCTGAAATAGATGCGATGACCCAACCCCATCATGTCGAGTCCATGTGACCCTAAAAACCCAAGAAGCAAGGGAAGTCCATCACTTTTGTGGCCTCCACATCCTTCGTGAAAGCTGTGTTGACACCAATGCACAGAAAGTCTTTCTCCCCCCACCCCCTTCCTGAACATATCCCGCCCTCAGGGAGAAAAAGAATCCAAAAATGTTATTTTTACAATGTGCCTTATATTCTGTAAGAAAAACACAGAAACAGAGATTACATAATTCAAGAACCAATTTAAGGGGCTTTAGAAATGGAAATTACTGGCTCTGGAAACACTGACTTTCTAGGCAAAGCTCCACAAATTATCCAGACCCCTTCTCATTAGCCCTGTCACTCTCTCTGGTTATTTTGCAATAAAAGCAACTCAGGCCCTGACATTCATCAGGCGGACCTGTTTCAGAGGCCCACGTGAGCACATTTTCTGATACATGACGCCTACAGGAGTCCGGACCCCTCCTGGCAGTTGTCTGTGAACAGAGGGGAAAGCAAAGAACTCAGAGAAAGGAGTCTTCACTGTGGCTTTGCTGCTCAGATCTCGTGAGAGAACAGGCAAGTCCCTTAGCCTCTCTGCCTCTCCGGTGCTGCTCTGTAGGAGGGGCCCGACCAGAGGGCAGAAGCCCCCATCCAGTTCTAGCAGCACAGGGCACTCAGCTGAAGTCCATCCTACCCTGGACAAGGAGTCAGCTTGGCATAAACTCGTCCTGAGTTGATGGAAAACCCCTGTGGGAAGGGCTCCCTCCATTCCATGGCATCACCCAGCTCAGGCCAAGCTGAGCTCCACTTCAGCAATGAAGGCTTCCATAGGCCTGAACCATCTGAAACCTCCAATATCTTGAGGAGTTCTGATTCACCCAAGCACTGATTTCATATGACTCAACCTAATACCTAGGAGGAGAAGGCAATGGCAACCCACTCCAGTACTCTTGCCTGGAAAATCCCAAGGATGGAGGAGCCTGGTAGGCTGCAGTCCATGGGGTCGCTAAGAGTCGGACACGACTGAAGCGACTTAGCAGCAGCAGCAGCAATACCTAGGAATTCCTTTTTCAAACATCAAAATATCATGGACTTCACAAGAGACTGGAGAAGGCAATGGCACCCCACTCCAGTACTCTTGCTTGGAAAATCTCATGGACGGAGGAGCCTGTTAGGTTGTAGTCCATGGGGTCACTAAGAGTCGGACATGACTGAGCGACTTCACTTTGACTTTTCACTTTCATGCATTGGAGAAGGAAATGGCAACCCACTCCAGTATTATTGCCTGGAGAATCCCAGGGACGGGGGAGCCTGGTGGGCTGCCGTCTATGGGGATGCACAGAGTTGGACACGACTGAAATGACTTAGCATAGCACAAGAGACCTCATTCCTTAGGAGAATTACATTTTTCTTAACATTCTGGAAATCTCTCAGGATTTATATTTTCAATAAGAGTGCACTGTCACTTGTGAATTTCCATGCAAGTGAAGTACAGGGAGTGAATTTTGTGCTCATGTTCAGGGTTGAAGCTTCCTCCTTCGTCCCTTCTCTGGGTACCACCTCCCCTCCCCGACTCTGCTGGGACATTGCAGGCTGCGTTGTAAAAGTCACTTCTCTTGACTGCACGATTCTGCATTATATGCCCCACTGATGTCCTCCTGTAGATCTTATACTTTCCTATTACAGGACTTTATTCTCTGCTGTAATTCCCTCCATGCCCCAGTAGGTTATATGCAAGTGAGCAGAGATGACACGTTGGCCTTTTCTCTGTTTTATTCACAGTCCTTAGAAGAGCACCTGGCAAATATTAGGTTCTCAGTAAATATTTGAGAAATGAATGAGTCAACGAATGCATGGTGCTTTCAGTATTACAAAAAGCTGATTATATTTTTATATCGGGACTTTATACTCTGCCTCCTCTGTTGCATCCCTCTATAATTAGAATCCTCCATTCTTTTACCCCATGAGGAGCTTCAAGTAATGGTGATGATAGGGGACTAACGAAGGGAGGCACCTCTCTATGGAATAAGGTCCCTGATTCTCTTTTATAAATTTTATTGGATTATAGTTGATTTATAATGTTGTGTTGGTTTCAGGTGCACAGCAAAGTTATACATATTTATATATATATATATATTCCTTTTATTTCAGATTATTTTCTCATATAAGTTATCACAAGATACTGAGTAGCATTCCCCATGCAATACAGTAGATCACTGTTGGTTATCTGCCATACATATAGTAGTGTGTATACATTTATCCCAAGCCCCTGATTTATGCCTACCCCTACCACATTTCCCTTTTGGTAACCATAGGTTTATTTTCAATACCTGTTAAGTCTGTTTCTATTTTGTAAATAATTTTTTAAAAAATAACCACTGATTAAGAATCCACCTGCCAATGCAGGGGGCATGGGTTCAATCTCTGGTTTGGGAAGATCCCACATGACACAGACCAGCTACGCCCAGGAGCCACGTCAAGAGAAAGTCCCCGTGCAGCAAGGTCAAATATAAACAAATAAATAACTTTTAAAAAAATGATACAGATAAACTTATTTACAAAATGGAAACAGACTCACAGATCCCGTGATTCTTAAAAATACGTCTTGGCACCACCTGGAGCGGTTATTCTGGTTGTCATCACATCAGCCTGTCATTCACTGTAGACACTGCTGAAGCCAAATAAATGGTCAGGTTATAAATAAGGAACAATATTTGACACCGAGGCTCCCTGAACTTTCCTGTTGAACATCTGATCCCTACTACTTGAGAATACCTAACTTTATTGTGCAACTAATTACATATCCCAAAGACAATGGCTGTGGGTCCCCTGACTCTATTTGGGAAAGCAATCAGGGGTTACCACGGGCATCATTCAAAGGGAAGTAATTTCTAAGCTGCATTCTACAAATGGCCTATTTGTCTTTTCACCTGGTTATCTAACCTCGATGTTTATTGCTTAAAAATGCTCCAAGTTGACCCAAAGCTAGTTGTTATTTCCTTTTCCAGTCATTCCTTTTTTAAAAAACAAAACTGAAAAAAAAAAAAAACAACAACAGTGTTCCACAATGCACAGAATGGACTAAGAAGTAAAGCTGAATATCCTGGAATCCCCATGGGGATGACTATTATAAATGAAGAACACCATTTCCATGTAAAAAAAGAGCAAGGTGTCAAATAACAAAGAAGTTGCATGTGGTAAATCTCAGTTAATAATCTCTTAAAGAAAAAAAATTACATTTGACTTTTGTGCTGTGGCTTACATGCTTATTTGAAAGAAAGTGACATGTTCCCATCTTTAAGCAACGCAAGCAGCCTCGCAGAGATTTTCTGTTAATTTTAACATTTTGAAAAAAAAAATAATTTCCCCTAAATAATATCTTTAAGAAACCTGAGGAAGATGGCAATTTGAGCACAGACCTTTAAAATTTCCCCTGAGTGGACTCAAAAGCAGTAGCTAAAAGAATATGGTAATAAGTAAAAATCGGCATCTGTGCTGAACATTCAGGGCAAACTGCAAGCCCTAGCCTGGGAGAATTCCTGAGAAATTGCATGAGATGCCAACACCTCATGCAGAAAAAACAGCATGGTGAGGGTTGCCAGATGAAATGTAGGAAAATCAACTATGTTTCCTTTTCTAATTTACAGAAAGGTTACATGGGGGCATGCTTATAATTAAGAACAAAAACAAAATTTGTCAGGTATCTGAAATCCAAATGTAACCAGGGACCCTGTATCGTTATTGGCTAACTCTAGTAGCCCTAAGCATGACATCATAAAAGAAGGTAATAGCCTGGTAGAAATAACCTGATAGTTGTAAAAGCAAAGGGCATGCATCCCAGGGATGCTCTGCACTTGGTAATGCTTCCCGATGCTGACTGCCGACAACATTTGTAATCAGCCAAATTGAATGACTCAAGAGTGAGTGTGACCACACAGTGCAGAAAACCCCAGAATCAGGGCTTCTTGCTGACTTGGAGTGGAAGGTGTGACACAGCCTTGCTGTGGACTGAGTCCAAGCCACACCAAAACGATTTACAGGAAACTGGCCCCCAGGGCAGCAGCTGTACCAAACTGAGAGAAGGGCTGTTATAGCGACCGTCTGGGAATATCAGCAATCCCAATGCATCCCCACGCTGCTCCAGCTGCAGCGTCAGGGATACAGGAATGTAGGACCAGTGGCCCTTCCAGGTGGACATTTCCTGTACAGCTCTAACAAGAGCAGGTGAAAACCGAATGGAGAAAAGAGGAACCCACTCCACTGTGCCAGTGAAATGCCAAGGCACGATGAGATGACCCTCATTCAAGGACCATGAGAGAGAAGGCAAATATAGACGGAAAACAGGAGAATAAAAAAAATTTTTTTTTTATAAATAAAAACTGCAAAATCAAAGAAAGACATTTCAAAGGGCAATGAAGAGGTAGTTTCAAGAGTAGTTACCGCAGAGGACTAAAGTATATTTCACACAGAATAACTTTTATACTTTCACTAATCAAGGAAATGCAGGCCCTTTGTTACTTTATAATGAAATAAGACCAAGATGGAAGAAGATATGGCAGTATTAAAAGTAAGGGATTTAAAATGGTTTCAAAAGCAATAAAATAGATATGAAAAAGAAGAAAATTGAATTTATCCTAAAAAAAGGAGAATTTATGAAGCTTTCCCTAAAGCTAAATGGCAAAGACAAGAAATGAAAATGATCAGTGGCAGACTGCAAACAAATATGAGACACATTAGATATATACACAGATAATAGAACTTCTAAGAAAAATAGCAGGAAAATGCAAAAGAAGAATTATTAAAAGACAATAGAGAAAGGAAAACAGTCCTGGGGTAAAAGTAAATATTCCACTGAATTCCAACAAAAACTGTAAACACCAACTTTTAGATATTTCCTAAAAACATTTCTTAATGCCACAGATGATGAATAATTCTATAAGTGCTTATTTAAAAGTAAAACTTTTAAAAGAAAAAACTAATGAAATTGGCCTCAGTCATGCCCACTGTACAAGATTATTATAAAATAACAAGTATTTCCCCAAATCTTATGGGGAGTGTTCTAATTGAACAATTAATTCTCTAAACTAGAGATTGTCCTGATAATATGCGAAGATAACACAAAGATGCAAGGTTACATCCTATCTACCTTTCCTTACAAACATCACTGAACCAAATTATTCAGGCAACCAGGAAGTGAATCAAAGTATAATATTCAGTAACAAGAAAATCATAGCATAAATACAAAAACATTTAAGCATATAGAATAAATTCAAATAAAGTTTAAAACATAGGCAAAACAAAGAAGTTCAAAATAGTTATTGATCAAAAAAGATTCATAACCCAAATATTGTAGCTTTTAAAAATCATATACTTGGTAAAAATCCCAAAAGAAGCATGAAAAGAAAAAAAAAGTAAAAGTGTACTAATTTTGCAATAGAAATGGCTTTATTTTTGTCAACAGTAACCAAATAAATATATATTTAACTGTACTTTTCTCTAAGTTTAAAATCAAGCTGTTTGGCTTACAAACTGGGAAGGGAGAGAGAAAAAGAGAGAAAACAGAAACAGCTCATCAAGTGATATATTGAAAATAAAGAACATTGATCGTCAAGAAAGAAAATTGATAAAAGGTATAAAATATGATGAAAGGAATAAGAACAAATTTGTTAACTATGACACTAAATATAAATAAGTTAAACTCTCTTGTGAAAAGAGAGACTGACAGATGACTCAAAAATCATAAGAAAGTAAGTTTAAATTGTCTGCAAGAGAACTCCTAAATAAAGTGACTATGACATTTTTTTTAAAAACCTAACCATAGATATTTCATAGGGGGTGAAAAAAATAGCACAATTTTAACATCAGAGGATAAGGTAAATTCCAGAGAAAAAATAACTACCTGGGTTAAAGATCTTAATTTTTGTGGAAGGATACAATTCATAGTGCATATGTAGTAATAAGTATTCTAAGCAAAAATATATCTCCAAAATTAATATAGCAAATCTCTTAAAGTTACAATTGGAAATTGACAGCTACTAATTTTTTTTAAAACTTTATATACCTTCTTTTCCAACCTCTGACTTAAGGATGAAAAAGTAAGGCTATGAAGATATAAATAATATGAATTATGAAGTTGTAATCTCTACAGAGGATACTCATATATATTATTAATGACCCTTGACAAATATCATATATAAAGTCACAAGAAAAACCAAAAATTTCACAAAAAGAATTTAAATTGTAGTCCATAAGCATATGTATTAAAATATAAATCAATAACAACAGAAAAATAGAAACAGTGCTACTTGCTTGGGAAAAAAAAACTACTAAACTGTTCTTGAATACAAAATTAAAAGAAAGCTTTTAATTGCACTATATTTACAAATCCTAATAACGATGATAGTATACATCAAAACATGTGAAGCAGCCAAAGTGTTAGTTGCTTGGTCATGTCTGATTTTTTGCGATCCCATGGACTGTAGCCCTCTAGGCTTCTCTGTCCATGGAATTCTCCAGACAAGAATACTGGAGTGGGTAGCAATTCCCTTGTCCAGGGGATCTCCCTGACCGAGGAATTGAACCCAAGTTTTCTGCATTGCACGCAGATTCTTTACCATCTTAGCCACTAGGGAAGCCTGTGAAGCAGACAAAGATGTAATCAAAAGGAAAGTCATACTATCTTCAATACTGTCAGTATAAAACAAAATAGAAGGAAGTTGGTAAACTAAGCATTCTACTCAAGAAAAGAGAAATCCCAAACAAAACAAAAAAAATTATACAGAAAAAATGATAAAACCAAAGGTAAGAAATAATAATATAAAAAATAACAAAATTGAAAATTAAGCCAAAAAAATGCTAAATTTAAAAAAATAAACACAAAATGGATTGTTACAGATGGCAGATTAAGATTATTCATTTACATATGAATTACAGAAAATCCTCATGAAACAGCCTAAAAGAAAAAATAGGAAAAGCTGGTATAAATCTGGAAAACAAATATACAATATCAATGGGCCAGAGATACTGATAAGTTCTAAAAGATATCCGATGGGATGAATTGGTCCCATATTGTGGTCTTTTGGTAACTGTACTCTCAATTTTACTACAGAATCTCTTAGTTTTGTCTGCTATATTTGTCAATGTCTGAGAAAGGTATGTTAAATTATTTCCCAGGGATTCTGAAATGGTTAGGTTCTTATATTTCAAAAACACAAGACCATACCTGTCCTCAATATGTTAGACACTACCCAAAGAATCATGACCATGATAAATTCTTGTGTATTATGTCTCCTGTTGCCAATAATAAAACCTTTTCTTTGGTCCTTCTTAATGTTTTTGGCTTTGAACGTATTTTTTTTTCCTGAAATTAATACAGCCATCCATCTCAGATTTCTCTGATTCTTGTAAACATTTTCTTAATGCAACGTTTTGCCTACTTTTATTTTCAGTGATCTGTGTATTTTTCTTTAGTGTTGATGTCTAAATAGATTTTGATTGAAAGCCTCTACTTGATTGATTTGTTTGGATTTATTCCTGCTATCTTATTTTATGTTTAAATGTCCCACAATACTATGTGGGTTGTTTTTTCCATTTCTTATCCTTCACTGGATTTATTCTTATATGCCTTTATTTTTTTCTGTCTAGTGATTGGAAAATGCTAAAGAAGTTCTTTATTGCCAAGGAAAAAATATGCATTCAACTTGACTAATGATCAAGGAGAAAATATACAAATTTGAAGAGATTCATGACCTTATTACTATGGGAAAATATTTTGGAATTTCAGTTTAATAAATCAAACTGAAGGAATATTAGGTCCACTGCGGTCCTCTCTCTTAAAAGTCAGTGAAAATAACAACAAAAACTTACATGAAGTATAGAAAATTTTCCTCCTCCAATATAAGAAGAATAAGAATGCATTCCAAAACCCGCAAATCACAGTGTCCAACTTAACCTGAATTGGATAGCTTTCCCCAAGAGTGAAAGAAGGTCTCTTCTTGGACCAGAAGGATCTCAGCATGCTTGAAATGACAAGACCTTATTACATAGCAGACCCCACAATCACTGTGGTTTGGGGAAACCTTGGCACTTCCTGTTTCCTGTGCCCTTATACTGGGTCACAGACGAATATGTCAGAGATGGGATGGAAAGCAGATGGCTTTACTGAGAGCTGGGACACACTAGATACCCTGAGTTTCAGTAAGTTCCTAAAGGCCCCAGACTGAGATGAGAGGTGTGCCCTCTGAGAACTTGGATTAGAGAGTATTTAACACACAAACCCAAATCAAACTTCCAGATTGGCTCAGCTCACCCACTTTGCTCCTTCCTACTCCTGAGTATCAGGGCTGCCCTACATGGAGATGAATAATCAACAGTCAAAATCATATCATCCCACTGAACCCCAACACAAGTTCAGCTGATGACTTATACTTCAGAATCCACCAGAAAGGAACTCTCTCCTCTTCTCTCCAGAGAAGCTGCCAGCAACTTAGAATTTGTTACCTGTCTTTGTCTGTGATTATAAGCATCTCCTTCTCCTTCAAAAACCAGTCTTTACAGTCCACTTTTCCCTCTCAAGCTTTCACATCATCTATTTCTGCCTCTCAACTGGATAGCTTGCCTCAGTTTATAAGCATGGTATACTCAAACTTCAAAAACAAACAAGCAAAACTGGTCCTTGACTCTAAAGCCTCTTCTATTTTATCTCTCTGCTCCTTTGTCTATACATGAAACTGAAAGTCACTCAGTCAAGTCATGGACTGTAGCCCTCCAAGCTTCTCTGTAGATGGAATTCTCCAGGCAAGAATACTGGAGTGAGTTGCCATTCCCTTCTCCAGGGGGTCTTCCCAACCCACAAATCAAAACCGGATCTCCTACATTACAGGCAGATTCTTTACCATCTGAGCCACCAGGGAAGCCCTTGTCTATACACATTAATGTACAATATATAGACACTATTATACATATGCTTGTAGACATGTTTGTATTTATGCCAATGATTGTAAACAGATCCTCAAACACTTGTGCATGTGCACACACAGTTGTCCCTGGTTACTGTCACGGGCTAAAAAATACATCCCTCCAAAGATATCCACGACCTAACCCCAAGAATCTGAGAATATGGGACCTTCATAGCAAAAGGGACTTTGCGGTTGTGATTCAGTGAAACATTATGAGATGGGGAGATGATTTTGGTTCGTCCAGTGGAACCAATGTCATCACAAGGGTCTTAATAAGAGAATGCCAGGAGGTCAGAGAAGAAGGACATATTTCTTGCCGGCTTTGAGGATGAAGGAAGGGGCTGTGAGTTCAGGCATGGAGGCAGGGAGCTTTAAAGGCAGGGAGACGATTGTCCTCTGGGACAATTGCTGGGACAACACTACCCTGGGGAAAAGTTTACACTTCTGACCTCACTGACCTCACTGACCACACTGACCTCTCTTTTTATAACTGCAAATGTCATTGATGTTGTTTTACATTATTCTCCTCCTTTTGTAGATAAGGAAACTGAGAGTCAAAGGGATTGACCCCCTGACCAGGGTCACACAGCTAGCCAGTGCCTGGAGGACTGGAGGAGGCAGGTCTTGTCAATGGTGTTGCTGGACCTGGCAGGTGCAGACTCACAAGAGCTGATTCTATGCACCGCCCTCCAGCTGGGTCCAGGAACTTCAGGAGCCAATCGTCCATGCTGAGACTGTTCACACCATGGACACTGGCAAATCCTCCCGACAGGTGTCTCCTTCCCTTGCACCACAGACCAGCATGTACCCTGTTGGTCTGCTGCCTGGGTTGGAATTCCTCACAGTCTACTGTGTCCCTGTCACGCTTTCTGCTATCATTAAAAAAAGATGTCCTTAACTCTTCAATGACTTCCATGTGAAATTTAGTAGCTCATTCAAAATCTCTGGGTTTCAATTCTCGCTTCCCAGCCTCAGGATCTTGCTGTCTGCCACATCAAACCTATGCCCCAACCAGGCCGAACTGCTGGTAATTCATCAAATGCCATCCTAGGTTCCCTCCTCTACTGCTCCCACCCTCCAGGTTGCCATGGCCTTTCCCCCAAAGCAAATCTCTAGTAGATAAATGCTCATCTGCTCTAGAACACTGCATATTAGGGCCTCCAGACCTAAGAAACCCTCCCTAGGAACCTCAGTCAAATGGTATCTCCACATCTATGCAATACTTTGATTCTGTGCTTCTCCTTGGGTAGGTAGCAAACTGCTTTGTATCACAGTTAGTTTTGAAATTATTTATTTAATGACTACACTTACTTCATTCTGGACACTGTTTTACACGCTCTAGAATGACCAATGAATGTAATACTCCCAACAACCCCATGCATTAGGTGCTTTTTATCATCCTCACATCACAGTGAGGAAACTGAGGCTCAGAGAGGTTAAGGGACTTGCCTTAAGTCACACAGGTGGTAAATGACAAAGAATTCTAATACAATAGTCTTGACTCCTTTACCACAAAGCAATGCAGCCCTCAAGGATTCATTCAAGGGCCCAGACCCACTGGGTTCATCTTTCCAGATTCAATCAGGCTTTTCCCAGAATATGGCTTGAGTATCAATGACATCATGATTAGTTAATTCACAGTGGTACACAGAAAAACATTTTTAAAATTTGCAACTGGCCATGCATCTCTCTTTTTTTAAAAAATAATTTATTTATTTTTGGCTGTATGGGATTTTCATTATTGGGTGAGGTTTTTCTCTGGTTGCGGTGAGTGGGGGCTACTCTCCAGTGCAGTCCACAGGCTTCTCATTGAAGTGGCTTCTCTTGGTGCGGACCACAGGCTCTTGGTGCACAGGCTTCAGCAGTTGCTGCACATGGGCTCAGCAGTTGAGGTTCCCAGGCTCTACAGCAGAGGCTTAAGAGTTGTGGAACTCAAGCTTAGTTGCTCCGCAGCATGTGGGATCTTGCCCGATCAGGGATAGAACCTGTGTCTTCTGCACAGGTAGGTGGATTCTTTACCACTGAGCCACTGGGGAAGCCCCATGCATATCTTAATGAATACTGGAAAAATATAACTCACACATCAAGTCCAAGAATCATAATTGTTAAAGCTGAGGTTGACGTGAAAGTAGGTACTTCTTGGTGATTGGTCTACAGTGGCTGCTTGACTTCCAGGTCCAGGGCTTACAGGACATGCTGCTGTAGCACAGATTGGAAGATGACAACTGTCATGCCCCCAGGACCCAGCACAGAGCTGGACACATTTGGGGGGCTTGTCATGTCGTCTTTAATTGAGAAAATGTTAGCTCCAGGAAAAAGACACAGGTTGTCCTTTGGGATTTGCATCAACAAAAGGACACTTTTTGAAGACCTTGAAAAAGCACGGTATCCCTCCCCCTGACTCCAAGGACACCATACATGAAGTATAGAAGAAAGGTCCAGCTATGCAGATGAACAAACACATTTACTTTATTTTTTTTAATGACATCAAATATATTTAAATATAAAACATGGAAGGAACTGCATTGCCAAAATAGTTTTTTTTTCCAAATTTATAATTGTTGAAAATTTGACACAAAACATTAACTCTGATATCCGTTAATTACTCTCTAAAAACTTTCATGATGCCCCAGATCTTTAGAATAACACAGAAGAGAATTTTATAAATCTGGAACCAACATACTTTTCCAGATTAAATTATCCTCACTAAAAATTAACCAAAATGGACAAGTAACCATTTTTCTAACTTTACATGGGAAAACAGACTTCATTGAAGGAAAATTTCAATCTCTGGGAATTATGCCAAGAGATATTTATGCATATTTTGCTATTACAATAAAAGATCTTGCTTCCTCATCTTCTCTTATTCCAGTCCCTTCATACTTGTCCCTTCTAGATCCAGTCCCTTCTAGATAGATCCATCTTCTCTTTTCTCCTTGGGATGAGCACATTTACTTTATACACATGGCTCTTAATTTGTTTCTAAAACATTGAGTTTGTTGCTTCTGATATTTCAGAAGGGAATTTGTCTTCATTTCTCAAGCACATTTTCTTTCATACTTTGAATGATTCAGGAAGCTGGTATCTGACTGCAGCTTCCCCAAGGAGTGTGACAACTAAAGACTGTAGCCAGTGGCAAATGCAGCCGATTTAAGTGTAGATTTAAGTGTGAGAAGCACTCTAGCTTAAAGAATAATTTGTTATGAGAAATATGTTTGGCATCTGTAGAGTTCTTTTAAAAGCAAGATACCTCTCTGCCTTTATTCATATTGTCATTCACGGCACGAATAGATGTGTCGGGCGCTGTCCACGGTGCTGGAGAGATGGAATTAAATAGAAAGAGTAATATCCCTATCCTCATGAGGCTCACATATTAGTGAGGAGGGCAGATTAAAACACAAGTAAAGAAATAAACCCACGTAATGTAATTTCATGCAGCAGTAAGTGCCATGAAGAAAAATAAACCAGGGTACACAGATGGAAGCATGGCCAGTCAAGTAGGTCTGTAACCTGAGACAGGACGGCTGTAAGGAGAGTTATACATTCCCACATATATTAATCATATTTAGTCCCTGTCAGCCTTTACATTTCACTAGCTAAGTGCAAAAGCCAGGAAATTAAACAGAAATTCCGACAGTCTTAACCAAGGTCTTTCCACCCCAGCACTACTGAGGATAAGTCTTTCTGCGGATGGTACACTGTTGAATATTTATCAGCCTCCTTGACCTCAACTAGATGCCAGAACTCCCCTGTCCAGTTATGACAACGACAAATGTCTCCAGACAGTCACAAATGCACCTCAGGGTAAAGTTGCCTGATAAATACAAGTGAAGTGAACTCGCTCAGTCGAGTCCGACTCTTTGCGACCCTGTGGACTGTAGCTCCGCTGTCCAGGCAAGAATACTGGAGTGGGTTGCCGTTTCCTTCCCCAGGGGATCTTTCCAACCCAGGGATTGAACCCGGGTCTCCCGCATGGCAGGCACATGCTTTATCCTCTGAGCCACCAGGGAACTCAATAAATACAAGATGCCCATTTAAATTTGAATTTCAGAATAATAACGAGTACTCTTCTTAGTGTAAGTGACTCCCAAATATTTCATGGGCCATTCAATGTTTATTTGAAAATCAAATTTAGCTGGATACCCTGTATTCTTGTTTGCTATATCTGGCAACCCTAATTGGGAAGAAAAATCATTCCCATTAGAGAACCACCACTCCAGTTTTACAATTTAGGAAACTGTACATATGTATGCCAGGTACATATATATGCATGCCAGTGACATATATATATATATATATTAGGCCACAACAAACTCGCTGACCATCCACAGGAATGAAGACACAATTGCAATGACCTTCCAAACAAAGTGAGTGTAGGAGACCCACTTAGATGGGATGAAGGAGACCAGGATCTGTTATTTCCAGATTCTGAAAGTAGAGATAAAATTCATGTCATGCTCAATATATCTTTCCTTACAGACTTGATGAAGAGTTTTTAAAATCACAATGAACAATGCTTCCTGGAGTTTAGTCATCACTATGCTCTCATACAAAGCTTGAGTGGAAACATAACATGTGTCATATTTCCGGAAGAGAACTTGACAATATCTAAGAGAAGTTTGGAGTTCCCTTTCTCTCTGCCCCATTCAGTGCACACTTTGGAATCTATTCCTAGACATGAAAAAATAAATAAATGCTAAGAAATGTTTATATTGAAAGAAAATTCAGTGCACATCAGGTTTAAAGTTTAAGTAAAAAGGAGCAAACTAAATATCCAACAAAACATGTATATAACCACTACACACCTCATGAAATAGCCAGAATCCAAAACACTGATACATCAAATGCTGGCGAGGATGTGGAGCAACAGGAACCCTCATTCAGTGTTGGTGGGAATGCAAAATGGTACAGCCACTTTCAAAGGCAAGTTTGTCAATTCTTGTAAAACTAAACATGCTTTTTCTATACCATCCAGCAATCATGCTCCTTGATATTTACTGAAAGGAGTGGAAAATTTATGTCCACACAAAAGCCTATATGGGAATATTAACAGCAGCTTTATTCATAACTACCAAACTTGGAAGTAACCGAGATGTCCTTCAATAGGTTAATGGAAACAAACAGTGGTTCATGCAATACTGAGGAGGAATAGCATGTTAGAAAGACAGGGCCGCGAAGGTACAGTTTCCAGACGACCCGAGAGCCACCACATTAGCTGGGACATTTATGCAAGTAAGAATAAATTTCTAGTTTGTTTCAGCCACTGTTATAGTTCAGCTTGTTATTCACAGCTGAGTCTAATCCCATCTTTAAGACAGAGTCATAGCTTTTTGAACTCTGTGTTCCAGCAACGGGAACTCCACCTGTAGTCCTGGTGGTACTGGCAGCATCAGCATCACATAAGAATTTGTTGGAGATCCAAATTCTCAGGTCCTGCTGCAACCCCGCTGATCCAGACACTCTAGCTGGGACTCAGTGATCTTTGCTTTCACAGTCTCCCAAGGGATTCTGTTAAATGCTACAGTTTGAGAACAACTATTCTAGCCAATTTTGGTAAAATGGTTCTCCTATATAATGTGTAAACATGCATGGGTGACTGCAAACATGTAAAAATCCATCTGCAGAAGAATTTTTTTAAATAGTCATAACTGGGTCCCCTTTAAAGCACCCTGTTTTTTTTAAAAATGCAATAAATTTATTTTTGGCTGTGCTTTGGTTGCTGCATGCAGGGTTTTCTATAGTTGTGGCACATGGGGGCTACTCTCTGGTTATGGTATGTGGGTTTCTCATTGTGGTGGCTTCTCTTGTTGCAGAGCGCAGGCTCTACAGCAAGGGCTCAGTAGTTGTGGCGCATGGGCTTAGTTGCCCCATGGCATGTAGAATCTTCCCAGACCAGGGGTCGAACCTGTGTCACCTTCATTGGCAGGTGAATTCTTAACCACTGGACCACCAGGGAGGTTCTCTGCAGAAGAATTTTTTGTGTTTGTTCAAATGGAGGTCGCTCTTATCTCAAAGAATTTTTTTTCTAATTAAGAAATTGCAATACTACTTTAAATAATGTGTGTAAAAGCTCTTTTAGGAAGAAGGGGGAAATGATAAATCCAACTTAATTTTGAAAAATCTAACTAGTCAGGCATCCTAGACAATTAGATGAGAAGGTTTGGTCCCATCCTCACCAGTCAGGTTTCACTTGAACTTTTGCATAGAAATTCCATAGCTACTGTAAGCCATTAAATTAAAAGACAGTTCCTTCTTGGAATAAAAGCTATGACAAACCTAGACAGCATATTGAAAAGCAGAGTCATCACTTTGCCAATAAAGGTCTGTATAGGCAAGGATATGGTTTTTCCAGTAGTTGCATATGGATGTGAGAGTTCAACCATGAAGAAGACTGAGAGACAAAGAATTGATGCTTTTGAACCGTGGTGCTGGAGAAGACTCTTGAGAGTCCCTTGGACAGCAAAGAGATCAAATCAGTCCATGCTGAAAGAAATCAACCCTGAATATTCATTGGAAGGACTCATGCTGATGCTGAAGCTCCAATATTTTGACCACCTGATGCGAGGAGCCAACTCACTGGTAAAGACACTGATGCTGGGAAAGATTGAGAGCAAGAGGAGAAGAGGTGACAGAGTATGAGAAGGTTGGATGACATCACTGACTCAGTGGCCATGAGTTTAAACAAACTCTGGGAGACAGTGAAGGACAGGGAAGCCTGGCATGCTACAGTCCATGGGGTTGCAAAAAGCTAGACACAACTGAGTGACTGAACAACAATAAAAACTATGAAGACTATATCTGGCAAATATGGCTGAAAGGGGAGGTGTGTGAGTTCTGACCATAATTTTTAAGACTGCAAAGAAGCAGAGAAACAAAACCCTCTTGCTGTCATTGCATACAAGGGTTCTCACCCTCTGGTCAGCATTGGGAATTACTTGGAGGGCTTGCTGTGGTGGGGTTTCACCACAGAGCTTCTGATTCAGAAGGAGTAGGTCTGGGGTGGAACCAAGAATTTGTATTTTAACAGGTGAGGCTGATTCACCTGGTCCAGGGGCCACACTTTGAGAACCACATACTCACTGCCTCCTTGACCTGGGAACTCATCTGAGAACTATTCAGAAGGAGAATAAGGCTGAACAAAGCAGATACCTTGAGATACCATGCAAGGCCATGGACAAAGTCTTGCATGACACAGCTGTGACCTCTGTCTTCCACTGTAACCTTCCCCCACTCCCCAGCCCACATCCATTCATGCCCTTCATGCCCTTTTTCAAATGCACTAACTCCTGCCTCAGGGCCTTTGCAGTGGCCCCTTCTTCCTGAAATGCTATCTATTCTGCATGGCTAGCTGTTTTTCCTGGGACAGGTCTCAGCACAAGAAGGACCTTGAAGTGGCCTGTCTGGTCCCTGCCTCCTGCCCTGCTTAGTTTCTTTCCACCTTAAATTGCCTTTTCTATTTGTTTTCTTGATTAAACCTGAAGACCCCACCTTCTTTGCTGGGACCTTGGAGGCAGACATCTGACACGACTTGTTCATAGCTACCAATTCAGGACCCGGAACAATACCAGGGCACAGAAGGACGTTAAGTAAATGCATGAATGAAAGAATAAACAAATGGATAAATAAAAGAATAATGGACAAATAGCTCAAAGCCAATCTCTTGGTCTCAGGGTCAGCAACTCATTAACCCCAGACTTTTCCCTGAGATGGTCATCGCTGTTGAACCCCCCTGAAAGCCCACTGAAATACACTCTAGTAAGGAAGATGAGGCCTGAATACAGAGCACTGACTTCATCTCTAACCTCTGACCTGTCAATGTGTAAGCATCCCCAGAAGCCTGGGTGCACACACTCAGTATGCAGGGAGTGTGCTTCATTAAGTTGCTTATATTAAAATTGGTAGAGTGTCACATCTCGTAATTTTGAAAAAACTTGTTTATATTAATATTTAATTAGTTCAGGGATTAAAAACCCCATAAACAACTTTTTCCTCCCTCTCTTGTTTTCTGAGGGCCAAGTGGATTTGAGATTTTTAATCAGTATACCAAATTCTCTGAAAAGAGGGTAAGAGATAGCAAGGGAACAAGAAGGCAAGAGGAAAGAGAAGGAGGAGGTAAGAGGAGATGGAGAAGGAGAAGGGGGAGGGAGGAGGGAGGGGATGAGGGAGGAGGGAGGGAGGAGGGCAACGGGGAGGGGGCCCCCCCGGGCAAGAAAAATAAATACCAACAGAAAATAGCAACCACTGCCATTCACTCCTGCCTGAGGTTCACAGGCCAGCAAACGAAGACCTGCAATCAGAGAAGAGTCAAGGATGCCAAGAGTGGTACAGGCTGCTCAGAGGAGAGTTCATCTAGTAGAAATTGGGGCAGAGGCAGAACTCTGTGCTTTCGTGGAAACTTTTCATGCCATTCTAGATTTTCAGAGTGTGATGCCATGGGAACTATTTTATAAGGCCGTAGATAACAGAGAGTAATTCAAAATAAATTTTGTCTATAGGAATGCACATCAGCTCTCTCTGGCAGAGGGACCACCCCTCCCCCACTACTGGAAAAGTCAGGTTTGTGTCTGCAGGTGTGAATTTTGACATTCCTCCTGTGCTTCTCTGCCTTCTCCTTGGGATCAGCTATCACATCTGCTGGGTGTCCCCATTTCATTAATGAGCTACATAAAAATTTTAACGTCTTCATTTTATATCCCTAAGACAGTCAACGACTTTATCTCTTTCTGAAAATTATCTTTTAATGGGGAAGAAGAAAAGAGGCTGGGGGTGTCTTCCAGGTCCCATGCCTGTGAGGATATGAAATTTCAGTCTCACTCAGCCCACTCCTGCCAGCCACCTCTGCACTCTCCTGCAACGGTACCACTGGGATGTTCCACAAAGACCCAGCACAGCATCAAACAAAGAAACTGAATCAGAGAGCATACCATGTGTAGGAAGTTATCATGACCATCCCAGGAAAAAAACTGAAAACCTCAACTGAGGAACAGAACAGATATATTTCCAAGCAGAAGATGATCATTCACTTATCAATTGCAATATCAAAATTACCAGAGGTGAGAGTTCCTAAACCCAGAAAGATGCCAGCCCCGGAAAGATTCGGGAATTACTTCCCTAGCCTAAGCAGCTTCAGGTTGGCAGTCTCAAGTGTGATTTGAATGCAACTGTAAAAACATGAAATCTGTATGGACTGAAAACAATGCATCTGGGGAAAGGGCCATCCCCTGAATCAAAAGGACACAGCAGGAAGAATGAGATCCCCCAGGGCAATGTTCTCATTCAGTTACCTGGAAAGTGAGATGAGTTCCCATTGCCCAGCTGCATAGAAAAATGGTTCTTGATGTCAAGTGAGCAAGAGGGGCTGCTGGTGAGGGTAACAGTGACTCTCCCTCAACAGTTAACTAGTTAGCTACACGAGAGCATGTGCCTGTTTGGAAACAATGTCCATTGAATTTAGCCCAGAAATTAAAAATCTTAAAACAAGTCCGGGAATAATTGACCAAATTTTCTAAAAAATGTAGGTGGAAGAAGATTTCTCCCAAGAGTCTCACCTGACTCCAGTGCTTGTGAACATGTGCCTGACACAGCAACAGGAGCTTTGCGGATGCAATGACGATAAGGACCAGGAGAGGAGAGGTCAGTCTGGAGCATCTGTGTGGGCGCAATGCCATCACAGGGGGTCCTTCAAAGTGAAGATGATCTATCCACTGATGTAAAGGGGTGTGAAAGTCCCTTCTAATATCTATTATTGTACTCCTGTCGATTTCTTTCACAGCTGTTAATACTTGTCTTACATGTTTAGGTGACTGCCAAGATATGGAGGCAACCTAAGTATCACAGATGGATGGATAAAAATGATATGGTATGTACATACAATGGAATACTGTGCTGTGCTGTGCTCCTTCACTCAGTCATGTCCGACTCTGCAATCCCATGGACTGTAGCCCACCAGGCTCCTCTGTCCATGAGGATTCTCCAGGCAAGAATATTATGTCCTCCTCCAGGGGATTGTCCCAACCCAGGGATCAAACACAGGTCTCCTGCATTGCAGGCGGATTCTTTATCATCTGAGCCACCAGGGAAGCCCAAGAATACTGGAGTGGGTAGCCTATCCCTTCTCCAGGGGAATCTTCCTGACCCAGGAATCGAACCAGGGTCTCCTGCATTGCAGGTGGATTCTCTACCTGCTGAGCTACCAGGAAGCCCATAAAAATACTACTCAGCCATAAAAAGAATAAAATTCTGCCATTTGCAGCAACATGGATAGACTTGGAGGCTATTCTGCTAAGGGAAGTAAGTCAGAGAGAAAGACAAATACTGTTTGTAAGCACTAATATGTGGAATCTAAAAAACTACAACCAACTAGTGAATATAACAAAAAGAAGCAGACTTACAGGTACAGAGAGCAAACTAGAGGTTACCTGTGGGGAGGGGGAAGCAGGACGGACAATAAAGGGGTGGAGGAGTAAGAGATACAAAGTATTAGGTATAAAATAAGCTACAAGGATATACTGTACAACACAGGCCAATATTTTATAACCATAAATGGAATATAAACTTTAAAAACTGATGTATGGAACAGTCTTATGGACTCTGTGGGAGAGGGAGAGGGTGGGAAGATTTGGGAGAATGGCATTGAAACATGTAAAATATCATGTATGAAACGAGATGCCAGTCTAGGTTCAATGCACGATACTGGATGCTTGGGGCTAGTGCACTGGGAAGACCCAGAGGGATGGTATGGGGAGGGAGGAGGGAGGAGGGTTCAGGATGGGGAGCACATGTATACCTGTGATGGATTCATTTTGATATTTGGCAAAACTAATACAATTATGTAAAGTTTAAAAATAAAATAAAATTAAAAAAAAAACTGTAAATGACTGCATTATACACCTGTAACATATAATACTGTACACCAACTATACTTCAAATTGTAAAAAGTGGAAGAGGGAAGCAGAAGGGGAAGCTGGAGTGATGGAATATGAAAGACTCAACATACTGTCTTGGATGTTGAAAGAGGTAGTGAGCCAGGAGCCAAGGAATGAAGGCAATGTCTAGAAGCTGGAAAAATCAAGAAAACATTCTCCGTTAAAACTTCCAGAAAGAAATGCTGCTGCAGTGACACCTGGTTTTTAGCTCAGAGAGACCTGTGTAGGACATCAAACCTACAGAACTGAAAGATGACAAATTTGTGTCATCTCAAGTCACTAAAAGCAATAGAAAACTAACACAGCTGTCAATGATGAATTAACACAGGGACCAATCTGCATGATCACAGCATCTAGTTTTTAGGGACATTTAGCATCTGGGTGTAGTAATGGAGCAGGTTAACACCAAGGTGGAGTTCTGCCAGGCCTGAAACTAACTAACATACAAAACATTTGTATAATTAGAAGTAAGTGTCCCTCTTCCCAGGCCAATACAGGCTCATGATAGCCAACACAGTTCACTGAACGCAACACAGACTGGCCTTTAGCTCCAGGACTCCTCTAGCATGAGAGCATTTGTACAGTGCACAACCTAAACAACCATACATGGCAACCCATAACAGGGATCATGAGCCATTTCATCATGGAAGGCTTTTTCTCTCCATGCAGATGAAGGAACTTAATCTGCATTCTAGAGAAGAGGGTACACTCAGTTTCTTATGTGCCATGAAACCTGTCATTTTGCGCTTCTTGACAGAGTCCTTTGGAGCTCTCATCTGATTTTGCCCATGCATGCTTTATGTCTCAGATCAAAAATCTGCACATAAATGGGACAGGACCCACATTCTCAGGTGTTTGGTAAGTGTTGCTTGCTTGCTTATCTGCATTTTTGTAAAAGCTATTAAAAAATCCAAATCTATCAACTTAGGCAAGTAAGCAATTTCTTTAACCCAAAATCTAAAAAGTCCAGAAGCATGAAGTCAAGGTTCAAGCACACTAGCAGCACCATGTCTTGTAACTGTTTCCTACAAAATGAATGGATCTATTTTCAGGGTGACTCACTCAGGCCAGTGGCCCCTAGCAGCTCCTGGCTTATCGTCTCGCAAGGACAAATCCACTGGAAGCAGTAGTTTCTTTCTCTTCCTTAAACACTTTAAAATCCCAGACCTGATGATCATTGGCCCAGCGCAGGTCATGTGCTCACAACTCAACCAATCACATAGGCCAAGGAAATGGAGTATGCTAATTGGCCAGGCCTGAGTCACATTTCCACCCTGACACTGTGGTGGATTCAATCCCATATGTGTCTTGGACTAACGGGTTATGGCAGAGGATACAGGAGGTTCCCCAGAGGATGTCATGGAACGAATAAAAACAGTAGTGTCTGCTACCTCAGGTTTGCGGTGAACATTTTATTCCTAAAGTACAAAAAGTGGCTTCCCAGGTGGTACAGTGGTAAAGAATCTGCCTGCCGATGCATGAGATGCAGGAGACGTGGGTTTGATCCTTGGGTCAGGAAGATCCCCTGGAAGAGGAAATAGCAACCCACTCCAGTATGTTTGCCTGGAAAATTCCATGGACAGAGGAGCCTGGGGGCTACAGTCCATGTGATCACAGAGTCAGACACAACTGAGCATGCACACACAAAGTAAATAAAACCTGAACAGCCCTGTTGTCCTTATGTTATTCTGGTATTTACGTTTGCATTCTGGTTTCTTTGGAGGAAAACTGAGGGAGAGAAAGTAACATCTGTTGTGTTTTTGCCACGTGTCAGACACTTCATTTATTCATGATCTTGTTCAGTGTTCGTGTGATATTGTTCAGGGTTTCCCTGGGGTCTCTGCTGGTAAAGAATCTGCCTGCAATGGGGGAGACCAGGGTTCGATCCCTGGGTTGGGAAGATACCCTGGAGAAGGGAATGGTGACCCACCCCAGTATTCTGGCCTGGAGAATTATAGGGACAGAGGAGCCTGGCAGGTTACAGTCCATGGGGTTGAAAAGAGTCGGACACAGCTGAGCACCTTCCACGTTTACTTTCTTTCAGTGTTTGTGTAACACCAAGGTAAGGAGTGTATTGTCCCCATTTAGCAGTTAGGAAAATTAAGGCCAAGACAATTGAAGATGCTTGGCTCACTGAGCTCAAAAGTACCTGTGCCTGGATTTGAAGGAGCCTGCCAGAGTCCAGAATGTGTGCTCTGAACCTCTAAAATGCCTGGCTTCACAGCACAATGGGAACTGATTAACTGTCAAAGCACTAATTAGGGCATTAGGAAGAAGAAGTGATTTCCTCTCTGTGCATCTCTGAGCATAAATATGAGTTAGAGAAACTGCCACACCCCAACATGCACAAATACTTAATTCATTTTCCTCTCAATTCATGTCCTTTTAATATTAATGAGACAAGGAATAAACAGCCAATAATTAACTCGTTTTCTACCACTATTTTAAGAAAAAAATTGAACACGAAAATCAGGCAGTGAAGGGAAAGTTAAGAAACAGGTTCTAAGGAACTTCCCTTATAGTTCAGTGGTTAAGAATCTCCGTTGCAATGCAGGGGACACAGGTTCGATCCTTTGTCAGAGAACTAAGATCCCACATACCACAGGGCAACTAAGCCCGCGTGCTTCAACTACTGTGTCTGCTCCCCTAAACAAGACAGCCTGTGTGCCCCAAGGAAGATTCCGTGTGCCTCAACTAAGGCCCAACACAGCTAAATAAATAAGTTTTGTTTTTGTCTTTTTTTAAAAAAAAGAAAACAGGCTCTGGGTCAGGTGGCCTGGGTTTCTGACCAGGTTATATTGAAGCATAACCCTTCAATAGTTTTCTGTCTCCTTGGCTTGGTAACTTTAGGAAATCATTTAAATTCTCTTAAATTCAGTTTCTTGAATCTATAAAATGGGGGTAATAACAGTATGCACCTCATACAATTGTTGAGAAAATTCCATGAGCTATTTTGTAGAAGTGTTCAATACACATGCGTGAATATATTAATCTTACTGCTTTCAGAAATGATAATCTGGCCATTCTATTGAAAAAGCCACCAAAAGCTACCAACATACTCAAGATGTAGCCTTAAAAAAAAAAAAAGAGATCAACGATATAGCAATACAAAAGAAAATTAAAAAGAAAAGAAAACCTAGCTATGCAAAATGGACCAGAAGCACTTGAGGGACCTAGAGACTTATTAAAAATGCAGTGGTAGAGGTCCCACTCCACGGTTACTAAATCAAAATTTGGATGCTAGTAAGATCCCCAGGTGATTTACACATTAAAGATTGAAAAATACTTTCTTAGATATCATCAGTTTTGCCCAAAATGTTTAGAATTCTTAGCAACAATCAGATACAACACAATCACCTGTGTGCAAGATGCTCATTTCTTTTCTGTTGGAATTCAGACACTTATGGTGTTATGTTTCCAATGCTACGTGCTGTGCTGTGCTTAGTTGCTCAGTCAGTATCTGACTCTTTGCGACCCTGTGGACTGTAGCCTGCCAGGCTCCTCTGTCCATGGGATTCTCCAGGCAAGAATACTGGAGTGGGTTGCCATGCCCTCCTCCAGGGAATCTTCCCAACCCAGGAATCAAACCAGGGTCTCCTGCATTGCAGGTGGATCTTTACCAGCTGAGCTCCCAGAAAAGTCCTTACAATGCAGTACTCCCTTGTTAATCCTTTTTAAAATTTTAAAAAGCCAACAAGGAAAAAAATAAAGAGGTGAAAATTTGTTAGAACCAGCTCAGTTCTATAGTATAAAATGTACTTCCTAGAATGGAAAAAATGCTCGAGTCTAAAAACAAAACTAGAGGGATACCATGGTTCACAACAATATTACAAAATTTTTTCAGTAGTCCTCTCTGCTGCTGCTGCTGCTGCTGCTGCTAGGTCGCTTCAGTTGTGTCCGACTCTGTGCGACCCCATAGACAGCAGCCAACCAGGCTCCCCCGTCCCTGGGATTCTCCAGGCAAGAACACTGGAGTGGGTTGCCATTTCCTTCTCCAAAGCGTGAAAGTGAAAAGTGAAAGTCAGGTCGCTCAGTCGTGTCCGACTCTTCGCAACCCCGTGGACTGCAGCCTACCAGGCTCCTCCGCCCATGGGATTTTCCAGGCAAGAGTACTGGAGTGGGGTGCCATAGTCCTCTCTAGAAAGGTCTAAATCCACATGAATGAGAGATGCAGGGAAAACCTTAATGATTTATTTTTACCATCAGACGTTTCTTCAGATAGTACATGTTTCTGGAAGCCTTAAGAAACATACAGTGTTTCCCATCAGGGAAAAAGCACTCTTTAAAGTACTGAGTTGTGCAAACATCGGGTAGCTGAGATGCTTTGAAAATGATTCTGTTAAGTTATTTATTCAATCAGAAAGTGCTTATTTGAGAGCCCTGGGTTCTTCTGTGGAATATTTGCCTAAAGCAGTACTCTCCATTATTTTAAACTTTTGATTAACTGTTGTGCCTCTCGGTGACAAGTTGATTTCACCCTGACAGAGGAAATACATGGTTCTATATGTGCGTCTTTAAATAGAGCTTCTGGGACTGACTTGCTTGTTTGTGGACCGCCTTCTTCCAAGCTATTCAGTGGCTGGAATTTGCCAATCAAATTTTATAACCAGTAGTCTGGACCCATGATCCCAGCAAAAGAAAGAGAGTCAACTGTGCCGTTGAGGATTCATAAAGAAGAATACAGTAAGTATTCTAATAGGACTAGATTTTGGAGTCATCTTCAGCGTGGAATGGATCCCTACTAGACGTGTGACACATCATTATCCTTTTTAAAAAACAATTTTATTTATTTTTATTTTTGGCTGTGCTGGGTCTTCATTGCTGCATGCAGGCTTTCTTTAGTTGCAGCATCCACAGGCTGCTTTTGAGCTGCAATGCATGGGCCTCTCTCGTTGCACAGCACAGGCTCCATGGCGTGGGCTCAGGAGTTGTGGTGCACGGTTTAGTTGCCCCAAGGCAAGGGGGATCGTCCCCGATCAGGGATTGAACCTTTGTCTGCTGCACAGGCAGGCAGATTCGTAACAACTGGAACCACCAGGGAAGTCCAGTAAAGGCAGATTCCCACCATTAGTTAAAGACAAGGTATTTGTAAAAACGTCGCACACATGAATGATGCCAGGCTAATCTCAACAGTGTTCTAAATGAAAGTGTTGACATGACTCTGCAATGATGATAACTCAGATGTGTGGAGAACACATCCATACCCAGGACGGTCCAATTCATCGAAGCATCCGATCACAAGAGGGTTATATCCACGTAGCGCCTTGCATGAAATTTGATAGGAAATGAAAGGGGGCAGGGAGGATGCCCTGTTCAAGTCAAGTGATAGGGAAGAAAAAAATCTCATTCCATATTTAATCTGTTTTTATTTTTTTTTAACTTTAACCTTTGTATCTTATTGCTTTTGTTACAAGTTAGAAATGTTTGCCTATAGCTTGAAATACACCGGAGAACCATTCTCAAGGCTTTGACCTTTAAAGGTATAACACTTTCCCATTCATAGAGAGTTAAAAAGTTGCAGAACAGAGAATGCATTTGTCTTGCTGGAGATTTACTGGAACATCATGAGGTGACCTATGTGGACAGTTGTAAGAACAAAGGATTCCAACACCAAGATGCCTGCAACAACCAATCCCCTCCCCTTCCCCTTCCACCCATCTTGCCTTTAAAAATGTTTTGCTGAAACACTTTGTGGAATTTGAGGTTTGGATGCACGAGTCACCTGTCTTTTCCAATGAGTCAGCTCTTTGCATCAGGTGGCCAAAGTATTGGAGTTTCAGCTTCAACATCAGTCCTTCCAATTAACACCCATTACTTATCTCCTTTAGGATGGACTGGTTGGATCTCCTTGCAGTCCAAGGGACTCTCAAAAGTCTTTTCCAATACCGCAGTTCAAAAGCATCAATTCTTCAGCACTAAGCTTTCTTTATAGTCCAAGTCTCACATCCATACATGACTACTGGAAAAACCAGAGCCTTGACTAGATGGACCTTTGTTGGCAAAGTTAATCCTTCCTTAGCTGAATGCAGCTCCATCTCCAGCTCTGACACTCAAGTATCAGCATCCCTGACTCCAAATGAGAGGACTAAGGCATAGCAAGATTCTCAATCCTGGCAGCAGGTTGGGCCATTTTAAAGAAATATTAGTACCCAACCACACATCCATGCTGATTTCTTTGCATACATGTGACCCAAACATATAACTTTAAAATATATATATTTTTTTCCTGGTGGGGCTTCCGTGGTGACTCAGTGGTAAACAATCCACTGGCCAACGCAGGAGACACAGGTTTGGAAAGATCCTGGTCTGGGAAGATCCCACATGCCACAGAGCAGCTAAGCCCATGTGCCACAGCTGTTGAGCCTGAGCTCTAGAGCCATGGAAGTGCGACAAGAGAGGCCACCACAACGAGAAGTCCCTGCATCACCGTAGCCCCCACTTGCAGCAACTAGAGAAAAGGCCACAGAGCAACGAAGACTCAGCATAGCCAAAAATAAATAAATGAATAAAATTATTTTTAAAAATTTCCAAGTGATCCTAAAGTGGAGCTGAGATGAGCACCCCCCAACCAAACGGTCTCCAAGCTTCCTTTTTCAATCTCATATGACAACAATGCAACGGTCCTCATCTGAGTGATTCAAAGACCAAGACTGAAAACAAAACAAGGCAGAACAAAATATCGGGGATTTGTACATCCTGGTCCAAGAGACAGTAAGAGGGCTGGCTGGAACCATGCAAGTCTCTCCACTAGCCTCCCCAAAACCACTTAGTGGTTTATATCACTAAGATCTCGTTACTCAGCACAAGCTATTTTTTCCCTAAAGTGACTTATAATCAAATGAAATTAACAGCTCAAATGTGGAACGTTAAGTATGGGAGAATTAATAGGAATCACTGGAAGAAATTTTGAAACCACAACCTTAAAAGCCTGAATATTTTTTGAACTGATAGGGGGGAAAAGAGCAGGGAGACGCCTATTAGCACTGCAGACAGCTAACCCTGCCTGGTTTATGCAAGCTCCTTACCCTCCCTCACCCATACTTTCAATCAGGAAATTATATTCTTCGTGGATCACAGAGCTGTATCCAGCTTGTCAGCATTTCTCTTCCAAGGCCATTATGCTGCCTCTATTTCTGCGTCTCTTTTGTATAGCATTAAATTTTTTTTTGAAAGATAGAGTAAGAAACCAGAAGGATGGCAGCCCATTGATGGTATTGTCCGGGGGGGAGAGGGGTCTCCCAAGAGTCTTCCACTTCATTGCATTATAAAAGAAGAATATAGACACAGAAAGTAAAGGACGCAATATGACATGGTGGCAGAGGAAATTCATTCATACAGAAGCTTCACTGAAGCCAGAACAGAATTAAAATATGCCCTGTTTTCTTTAAAGTGTTATCAATGACATTCACATATAACAACAAGTTTTGTTATTGTTTCTCAATTCATTTGCCAGCAAGTTTTGTTTCTGAGTGAGCGCAGCTCACAGTTTTATTGTCGGTGGCATCAGTGGTAAAGAACCCGCCTACCAAAGCAGGAGACACAAGAGACACAGGTGCAATCCCTGGGTTGGGAAGATCCCCTGGAGAAGGAAATGTCAACCCACTCCAGTATTCTTGCCTGGAAAATCCCATAGACAGAGGGGCCTGGCGGGCTACAGCCCATGGGGTTGCAGACTCAGACACGACTGAGTACACACACACTAAGAGTAATTATAATTAATGTGCAGCTCACTTAATTTTTCCTGGAAATTCTGCTCCAGCTGCTTTGTTTTGTGAGAACTCCAGGAGAGGGACAGCACGGAGTAAGGAGCAGTCAGGACCTGGGAAAACCTAGCAGAAGCAGCAGTCTGTGAGACGTGGCCACTGAAGCAGGTCAGAAGCCTGAGAAGCAATGGGGCTTTTACTTTTTGGAGTAAATTATGTTTCCCTGAGTTCAGGTTCTGGCCACTTGGAAAGGAAAAGAGTCAGTTTCGAGTCCCTTTTTAAAAATTCTACTCACTAGAAGTAGAAGAGGATCTAAACAGACATTTCTTTAAAGAAGACATACAGATGACCAACAGGCACAAGAAAAGATGCTCAACATCACTAATTATTAGAGAAATGCAAATCAAAACTACAATGAGGTACAACCTCATACCAGTCAGAATGGACATCATTAAAAAGTTGACAAATAATAAAGGCTGGAGAGGGTACAGAGAAAAGGGCACCCTCCCACACTGTTGGTTTGAATGTAAATTGGTACAGCTTCTATGGAGAGAACACATGGAAGTTCCTCAAAAAAATAAAAATACAGTTGCATATGATCCAGCAATCCCACTCCTAGGCATAAACCAGAAAAGACAAAAACCTCAATTTGAAAAGATACATACACCCCAATGTTCATAACAATATTACTTATAACAGCCAAGACATGGAAGGAACCTAAATGTCTATCAACAGAGGACTGGATAAAGAAGATGTTACATATATTTTCCAATGTAATATCACTCAGCCATAAAAAGGAATGAAATAAAAAAAAAAAGAATGAAATAATGCCATTTGTAGCAACGTGGATGGACATAGAGATGATCATACCAAGAGAAATAAGTCAGACCGAGAAAGATAAATAACATGACATCACTTATATGTGAAATCTGAAAAATGATACTAATGAACTTATTTACAAAACAGAAATAGACTCACAGACATAGAAAACAAACTTCTGGTTACCAAAGAAAGGGAGGCAGGGAATAAATCAAGAGTTGGGATTAACAGATACACATTGCTATATATAAAATAAACAAGAACCTACTGTACAGCATAAGACTAACTCTACTCAGTATCTTGTAATAATCTGTAATGGTAAATAATCTGAAAAAGAACACCACATAACTGACTCACTTTGCTTTATACCTAAAACTAACACAGCATTGTCAATCAACTATGCTTCAACAAGAATTCTATTGTTTTGAAAAAAATTCTACTTGTTAAATTCCAGGGTAGCTTTCATCTGGACAAAGGGCATCTGCAGTCATAAAGAGGGTTATAGGTGGCACTTGTTCTACAATAATCTGAGAAGAAATTGTCATTTCCCCAAACTCGTGCTGCAGAGAGAAGCTCAGGTAGATGATGGCAAAAGGTCATCCTCCAGGTCTTACTTCTTGTTTTAAAACTCTCCCCAATGCCCACAGCAGATTTTGTTACCTGGGTTGAATCTGGCTTCAAAGAATTTTAATTGATTCTTCATGGCGTTACTGAAATTCACAATTAGCTCTTAATGCCCAATACCGATAAAACAGATGATTTCACGTAAGAATCTGTTTCACATTTTTCTTTAAAACACTGCAACATGTGAGAAATCAGGGAATCCATTGCCATCCAGCCACAAACCACAGAGCTGTGTCCTGGGGCAAGAATTCACTAGTTGGCCACAGTCCCCACCCAGCCCTTATGCCTCATTTAGGTCACATACTTATCCCAACAGGCATTTGATTTTTTTAATCTTTAGGCTGCAGCTGTTTACTTTCTATGTATTTTTTTCAGTTTTACTGAAAAATAATTCACATGCATCACTGTGTAAGTTTAAGATACAGTATGATGGTTTGATTTACATATATTGTGAAATGATTACCACAGCAAGTTTAGTTAAGATCCATTTAGTTAACATCCAGTAAAAAGAAAAAAAAACTTATCATGATAAATCTTAGGATCTACTCTATTAAGAGTTTTCCTACATAGCGTAATTGGAATAACTATTGTCAACATGTTGGACATTACCTTGCTAGTACTAACCCTAGATGTTTAAAATGACCTGGCTACTACAGGGAGATTAGATGGGGGTGGGGGTAAGACAGATGAAGAAGAAGGACTAGATGGGGAATGCAGCAGCAGTCCAGACTAGAGAGGATGGTGGTTTGGGTCAGGATGGCAGCGGTGCTGGTGGTAAGAGTCCATGATGTGGACATGTTTCAAGATAGACACCCTGTTGATGGATTCGATGGGGTGTGTAGGGCACATTGTGTACTCGGCCAAGTCAGTCTTGCCTATTCTACCTCCCATCCCATTCTCCCCAGTCCTCTCCCTCCCTCACAAAGCATAGTGGAAGAGTCAGGAGATAAAAAGCAAAGCAGCTGGCCTTCCAATGTCAGAGACAATGACTCAAACAGTTTGGCACTAAGAACACTGGTCATTCATGAGTGAAGAAGGACAACAGTGGCCAGCAATAGGAGACCCAATGTCAGCTCCCCTGATGAATAAAAAAATCACAATACTTAATTACCCATAATTAGGTATCATGGTTGTCTACTCACGCTGCCCTTGCATTTGGACCTCATGAAAATGTAAGGTGTCATAGATAAAGAGAATATATTTACAAAAGCCACAAATGATGTCCAGAAAAACTCTTCACCTATTGTTTTAAGGTGTTTCAGCAACCTGAAATGAGCTTTTGCCTCTATCATCAAAATTCCATTTGGAATATAAAGAATCAGGTCAAATTCCACCTCTTCAGTGAAGCTTTCTTTCTGATCACCCCATTTGATCCTATTTTTCCCTGAACTTCTACAGCAATTATTATTTGTTCCATTCACTGTGCAATTAGCGGCTAAGTTCCATGCAACAGCCCTTCTATTATTATGGAACTGCTATTTAAATTGTTAATTGTTATGAACAACAGAATACTTTATCAAATCCATAACCCTATAAACCCAATCAAAATCAAGTTTACCACAAATGAGATCTTATATTCTTTGGTATATAAGATTTTGTTTTATACACTGATAAATTGGAGATTATTTTGTTTAATTTAGAACTTAATTCCCAGAAAAGTCTCCACTTCCATCTACCCCCTGTGTTCTTAGGGCTTGAAAAAAAAAGAAGATGAAGCTCTAAAATGATGAAGAATTTGGTTTCTTTACTCACAGAAAGGTAGACTCAGACAGAAGACATCATAACTTAAATTTCTGAATCTAAACCAACATCTAGTTTCTCAGTGGTAAGATAGTTCAGAGACCAGGAGATAATCAAAGAACAAAGAAAGTGCATATACTCTAATCCTTGCAAATAAAAGTATCAAGAATCAATGCTATTTCCATAGTTGCTAAGGTATTAGATGCTAGAATAAATGAGTCACCCTGTAACAGGATGACAACAAAAAAATGAAAAGTTACAAGGATCTGAAAGTGACACACTCCAAATATTATAATTTAGGAAAAAATACTAAAGGTTCACAGTAATTGTTTGGCCGCCACCTAATTGCACGGCAGTAGGAACTGTTAAATGAAATTGTGTTAACATTCCCTATCTCAGTTTTTATCATATTTTGCATTCTTGCTTTTTTAATTATCTGTGAAAGGCAAGGACTTTATTCTGAAAAAATATTTATCCCCAGATTTTTGCCCATGTCTGACACTTAGAGAGCCTTTATCCAGTACACAATTGTGGGGTAAAGCACAACTACTATATAAATTAGGCAGCTGCTCAAAGGACACATTAGAATAAAAACATTTAATGGTCTGGAGATATTTTCATCACACGTATATGTAAAAATATACACTGGTATTACATTTTTGGAAACAAAAATGCAGAACCCTGTATATTTATGCATATCATGGTGGTGTTGCTGTTCTTTAGTTGCTAAGTCATGTCCAACTCTTGCAGTACACTCTGTCCATGGGCTTTTCCAGGCAATAACACTGGAGGGGGTTGCCATTTCCTTTGCAGAAGTTCTTCCCGACCCAGGGATCAAACCCACATCTCCTGCATTGCCAGGAGAGTTCTTTATCACTGAGCCACCAGGAAAGCTCACTTAATACATATAAACAGGGCTAAACGAACAGAAGAGTACAAAACAGAAAACCCAATAAAAAGAGGCAAAATATTGGAACAGACATAACAACCAACAGAAAACTCATGAACATCATGTAGCTGTAAGAAGCCATACACAAACAGCTACAGAGTATAGGATGCTACTTGCATAAAACTCAAGAACAGGAAAAAGCAAAGTATGTTCAGGTAATGGCTACCTTTGAGAAAATAAAGACAGTAAATGGAAGAGGGTGACAGTAAGTTCAGGGATGCCAAGAATGTTCTCTTTTTTTCCTTTTTCAGCTTGATGAAGGTATAATCCACATATAACATTGCAATATATTAATATATGAGCACGGAAGGTCTACCCTCAGCAAATTTCAGTTACATAATACAATATTATCATCCATATGACCACTGCATTAGAAGCTCAGATTACTGTTTCACATTAGATCCCTGAACTTATTCCTCTAATAGATGAAAGTTTGTACCCTTTTCCCCAACCTCTCCCTACTTCCCCATTCCCCAGCTCCTGGCAAGCACATTTCTATCCCTGGATTATAGAAATGTTATATATAATGATTCATTTGTTTCATTTTCTTCATAGACATTATACTTTCAAAAATAACATTTATTTAAAAATATTGATATGGGTTCTCACGGGATATCAAGTTTATGACTGATTTACTAATTTTCTTTTTCACAATATTTATTTCTATTTTATTTATCTGCTTGCACCAAGTCTTAATTGCACTACGCAGGATCTTTAGCTTTGGCATATGCGATCTAGTTCCCTGACCAAAGATAAAACCTCAGCCCTCTGCATGGAGTCTAAGCCATTGGACCACCAGGGAAACCTCTGTTTTGCTGATTTTCTTATTTTTGCCCATCATTTTTGTTTTTTATTTTCTACAGTGATCAAGTATTACTTCTTTTTAATCTAATTTTTATTTATGAGACAGTTTTCCATACCAGTATATATCAATCACATTTTGTACGATAATGTTCTAGTACATTTAACCCACCAATCCTCTACTGGTAGACTTTTGGACTATTTCTAATTTTTTTTTTTTATATATATAACATGTGATGAACAGTCCTATGTAGGTATCTTTATATAATTGTGCTGTTTTCCATAGGATGACCAAGGATCGGTTTCAGAATAATACTTCCATAATATTTAAAAAAGTATTTTATTATAACTATAGTATTTTTGACTACTATTAAGTCCCACAGATCAGCATACAAGAGTAGGGTCATTGTGGAGCTTTTAATGCAGCAAAAGCCACCAGGGGAGTTGCAGTACTTCAGATCATCACTAGAGGGAGCCACCATCGCCTCGAGAGGAAGCCCACTGTGAGGCCCAGAGAAACAAACCTGACCCTTTCTCCTCCCTCCTGCAATGCCTAAGGATCAACCTCCTGGGGCACCAGGCAGACAGAGAAGGCAGGAGAGTGAATATGATGACTCAGCAAACAGAAAGTAATCCTTCCCACTATGTGGAATCCCTGCCCCAGTCTGTAATCTCATCTTCTCTGTGTCCTCTGAAACTCATGAAAGGCTGGGTCCGTCTCTCTCTCTCTTTCCTTGGAATGTTAACTCACCCGCCTCTGGATTCCCACTTTTACAATCACATTATTCTTTGGCATCCACTATTTTCTTCCATTTAGGTAACAGACCACCTTAAAGACAAACTTTATTTATTGCTGTTTCTTTAAAGAAGTATGTGCCCAACAGAAGTCTCCCTCTTTATAGACTGTTCACTTATAACAGTGCGATCCTTCTTTTTTATGGTACAGCTAGTTTCCCTTGATGCTGGTTTCACAGAAGCAGGAATAAATATTCTTTTACTCATGGTAGCAATACAATTCACATGAATAAAAATATATTTCATATCTGAAATGTCGCTCTCTCCAAGTATTTTCATAAGCACTTTACACATAATATAAAACACTGGATAATTCTGAAACAAATATACTATATCTCAGGGGTAGTGAAGAGACCAGTAGGAAAAGGAGTCAGGTCATTGATTAGAGAGGAAGGAAGTCGGCAGTGGGTAATGGAGTGACGGGCTTCCTGAGGAATTAGTGTTTCAACAAAGAGCAACAGTAAGTTTTTCTATTGAAAAAAACTTATTTACCACATATAATCCCTTAGATAAAAAATGCTCTGAGACAGATGATAATGGTCTTTTGTTGCTGTTGTTTAGTCGCTAAGTCATATCCAACTCTTTGCAAACCCATGGACTGTAGCCCACCAGGTTCATCTGCCCACGGGATTCTCCAGGCAAGAATACTGGAGTGGGTTGCCATTTCCTTCTCCGGGGGATCTTCCTGACCAAGGAATCGAACCTGTGTCTCCTGCTTGGCAGGCAGATTCTCTACCACTGAGCCACCTGGGAAACCCCAACTGTGGCCTTCCTTTATATAAAAATGAATTTTTACTTCTTAAAAGTGAAAGAAAATCTTCGAGACAGCTATTTAGAGAAACATTAATATACTACGTGGCCCATGCTCAAAATCAACCTAAGTTACTGTTGTCTTAAAAACAATTTACATTGTGAAAGTTGTGCATTAAGTTTTATTTGGGGCAAAATGAGGACTACAGCCCAGGAGTCTGTGTTTCAGATAGCTCTGAGAAATACCCCAAGGAGGTGAAAGGGGAGCCAAGATACGTAGGAGTTTTTCGCAACAAAGGGCAGGTAGTTGGAATATCAAAAGATTACCATTAATTAAAGAAAACCAGATACCCCAAGTTAAGGAACTTAGGGCTTTTCTATATATGTGAAGACGCAAAGTCTGTGCTCACTGAAATCATTCCTTTTGTATGCACCTCAGCTTTTTGGGGCCAGTATCTTGTATTTCACATCCTGAGTTTCGTCAGAGCTCACCATCAGGAGTGGCTACAGTCTGATGGCTACTAGATGGCAGGTATTCTATACTTTCCTGAGTTCCCTCAGGGTTCACCAGTTCATACTGGAGGGCTGTAATTGCTGATGACTATGGAGATCAGTCCTGGGTATTCTTTGGAAGGTCTGATGCTAAAGCTGAAACTCCATTACTTTGGCCACCTCATGCAAAGAGTTGACTCATTGGAAAAGACTCTGATGCTGGGAGGGATTGGGAGCAGGAGGAGAAGGGGAAGACAGAGGATGAGATGGCTGGATGGCATCACCGACTCGATGGACGTGAGTCTGGGTGAACTCCGGGAGTTGGTAATGAACAGGGAGGCCTGGCGTGCTGCAATTCATGCGGTCGCAAAGAGTCAGACACAACTGAGTGACTGAACTGAACTGACTGATGACATCCTTGCTTACTGATAAGGCAGGAAATATTCCGCTTCTCAATATGGTTTCTCAACAGACATTGAAGGCTGGATAACGTTCTTTGTTGTGGGGGCTGTTCCGTGTGATGAAGAATGTTTAATAGCATCTCTGGCCTCTACCCAGGGGCCAGCAGCATTTCCTGCAGGTGTGATGACGAAAAATGTCTCCACACATTACCAAATGTCCTTTAAATATTTTTTTAATTAGTTGCCAACAATGAACACTAGAGATATTTCACAAGGAAATTTCAACTTCTTACACCTCTTGAGTTATCAGAAGATAAGGAATCCCTGAACTTTTGGGCTGACTGGTTTGACACAACTAGCAGCTCCCTTTAGAGCGTGCCCGACCTCTCGTTTATCGATGGTCCACACCAGTCTCTACAGTTCTTCACCGACGGTGTCCCCAGCCGTGCACTATGTGCTTCACACTATTTTTTCCACTTTACACTTGTTAGTTTCACTCAGATTTCACCTTGGCCACTATAAAATCTGAATTTGCAGCATCTCCCCCAATCACAAAGGACCTAGGAATTTCTGCTGTGAACAAGAAAGTAACTGATTTTTACTCCAAATAAAATATAAATAGCAATAAAGAAAATTACCTAAAGAGCAAGGTTAAAAACAGTCATCATGGTCTCACCGAGACCCAGGGTAGTGGCCTGTTATCTGATCTGTAGGGGAAAGCTAACCCCACCCTCTGTTCTTCTTCAGTTTGTAGCCATTGTGACAATATCACCATGAATCATTTGCAACCAAAACTGGCATTTTTTTTAAAAAATTGGTCACTCATCCCCCTCCCAGTAATCTACATGGCCATCCATCATGTGACAGAGTCTGCAGCATCTCTATACCCAATAATGCACTGTATTGATCGATCATTACTGAACAAGCAGATTAAATGACTCCTGCGTTCATTTATCAAAATCTTATTTAAATCGCCTCAGCTATAATATCTGACCAAATACCAAGAAAAATCAATGAGATTAGAGATCTTGCTGCGAAACCTAAATGGCCACGTTAGTCCTTGCTGCGTAATGGATGGAATTAATGTTATCACTGTCTGCAGCCTCAGTCCCACCAGACACGGGGACAGAAGAGATGCTTTTTGCAGGAGAAAAGAAGAAAGAACAGAAACAAGGGTAGATGGGTGAGAAGGGGAGGGAGGGCGGAGGGAGTCTGTGTGAACACAACACGCACCAAACATTTGATATACAGCCTTTTACTAGAGACTCCAGAGATGCAAAAACAAGAAAAAAAAATCCCGACACATTATAGCATAGCAAGACATGGGGACACCCACGTAGCAGGACAAGCTATTCACCCGCTACTACGAGAAGAGCTCTTCTCCAAGATGGAGCCTCTGCCTTAAATGACTCAGTTAGACCCAGCTCCTTGACTCTCTGTCTTTTCTCACAAAAGCAGACCCAGGTCAAAAGCAAATTCTCCTGAGCACAGTCAAACCAGGGATTTTAATTTCCAAAAGAATAGGGCCATCTTAAGAGTAGAACACAATTTCCCTCTGCAAGAAAATTCCATTAGAAGACAATTCCCCTGTCCCAATAGGCTCTGTTCACCCTACATGACCTAGAAGGAGGAAAAGGGAGTCAGAGCTGGTAGGGGCACTAGCTGGTCCAAGTCCTACCTGCCCTCCACCCCCGCCCAGGTGATGGGGCCAGAGGCGGCTCCATCCCTCTGCAGGAGGGGACAAAATGTTCCAGTCCTAAGGCAGGGTTTCACACCTCCCTCTCACCCCGCCCAGTCCCAGGAGGTGCAAGCGGGTGGGTGGGTCATCCACAGAGGCACACAACTCCCAGCCCTGCAACCTGCCCTGTTCTTCTTCGGAGGTTTACCTGGCCTCTCAGAAAAAGAACTGCTTCAACTTCATCTGAGTTCACACTAAGGGGGACAAGTGATGGGGAATACTCAGTGGGGAGGAATTTCTGCCTCCCAAAGAACTGATGAGCTCTCATCTGAGGTAAGGGGTGTGTAGGTGGGGGACCCAAAGAACAGCAAGATGGAGGAGGCACTATAGCCCCTCCAGCACACGTGGGCCTCCCCGGAAAAAGGAGAAGAAATGCTGAGAAATCCAGTTCCCTTGGAGTTCTCTCTAATATAAGAGAGGAAGAAAAACTCTCTACTGGGGACAGAGATGTGATTTCCTGGGCCACAGTCATTATGGTCCATTGAATTCACACACAGCAACCTCTACTTTGGATGCAGCATTAGGAAACTACCTTTAGTTAACCATCTCAACTAATGAGTTGGATGCTCTGCTTGCCCATTCATATTTGTGCAGCATGAGTTTGCTCTGTGTGGACTGGACAACATCTACTGGTCATCACAGCTGCTTCAGCTGAGTGCAGGCAGTGGAAGGGACCAGCAGGAGATGTGGGAGGGGAAGCAAAGAAGTGGGGAATTTCCTCTGTCTTCACTCCCCTTTGAGGCCCAGCTTCAGTGGAATGACCTGGCTTCTGCAGGGACCCCTCTCCTAGTCCCAGGATCAAATTTTCCCACCCCACCGCGGGCCAAGCGGCAGTGACTCCACCCAACTGGTGCTGCCCCCTAGGTTTCATCCCTTAACTCTGACCACACTTCTATCATTAACCCCACTAACACATTCCCTGCAAGCACCCATCTGGAGTATGTTACCTATTTCCTTCTAGGATTTCGACTCATGCACTGATGCAGAAGAATTCCGTGACTTTGATAGTTGAAGTTTTTAAGATATTCATATATCTTTTCTAAAATAATTTTTTTATTTATTTATTTAGGCTATGCTGCGCCGTGCTGTGCAGGCTTTTCTCTTAACTGCCTTGAGCATGGCTCCTTTCTAGTTGTGGCACGCGGGCTGCTCACTGCGGTAGCTTCTCTTGTTGCAGAGCACAAGCTTTAGGGCATACAGGCTTCAGTAGCTGTGGCACGTGGGTTCACGGACTCTAGAGTGCAGGCTCAATAGTTGTGGGGCATGGGATTGGTTGTCGCCTGGCATGTGGGATCTTCCTGGGCCAGGGATCGAACCCACGTCTCCTACATTGGCAAGTGGATTCATTTCCACTGGGTCACCAGGTCAGCCGATATTCATATTATCTTATCAATACTTCTATAATTCGTGTAGCAAACATCCACACCTTTAGTGGTTATTATATATCAGGGCATCATTGCTGGACCAGGGAAATCCAAATAAATAAGACATGGTATCTACCCAGAGTCATTTTCAATGCCGGCAATCTCTCTTATTTCTGATATGTCCATTTCTACCCCGGCAGCTGCAGGAATTTTCATCACTCCAGGTATCAGCACACTTGTTCCTCGTACACAGACATATCCTCCTGATTGACACCTAATTATTGACAACTGAAAAAAAAAATTCTACGGCTCCTGAAGATCTCAACCTGACAGAGCATACGTGAAAGCATGAGAGAAAAACACATTATATTCTGGCTTGTGCTACAAAGTCTTTTTTGTAGCCATCACAAAATCATTTTAAAACCACTCAATTCCTTTAAAAAATATGTGATTCTCTTATAAGATGAATAGAGGGTTCATGCTGGAAAAGTCAGCTGATGGGATGGGAATGGATTTGTACATTTCTGCAGCTTTCTGTTATCTCAAGGATTCATTCTGTACACCATTCAGTTACCCTCAGCCGTTCCAATGTAATTATGACATTAAAAATGGATGGTGTCATTTTCATATTTGGGAGTTCTGAAATGAAGTCCAGTGTACAGCTTTTGTTGAAGAACTTTGGAAAAGTCGTGGTTTATAACATGTTGACTCAAGTGTGACCTCCCAAAGAATTTTTACCCTGGCTTAGTTTAAGGTTTTTCTGATGTGGACATTTTAAAAGTCTTTATTGAACGTGTTACAGGACAGCTTCTGCTTTTTGTTTTGGTTTTTTTGGCACCGAGGCAAGTGGGATCCTAGCTCCACAACCAATTATAGAACCTACACACCCCTGCATTGGAAGGTGAGGTCCTAACAACCGGACCACCAGGGAACTCCCTCTATCATGGCTTTAATGTCAAGTGTCTCCCAGGTGGAAGAGCACAAATTCTTGAAATACCAATGGATATGACTTTATGTCTCATAAGCACAAATATACAAGGCAGGTGTAGCAGGCTAATATTTGAAACGTGAAGTTGATCTCCCTTCTGGAAGTCTGAAAACCCTGGGTACCTTAGCCCCTGTTTTCTGGCAGGAGATACATTTCCAGCTATTTTCTCAGATGAAGGCTGCTGCTGCTGCTAAGTCGCTTCAGTCGTATCCGACTCTGTGCGACCCCATAGACGGCAGCCCACCAGGCTCCCCTGTCCCTGGGATTCTCCAGGCAAGAGTACTGGAGTGGGTGCCATTGCCTTCTCCACAGATGAAGGCAGAGCCCAAGAATTTCTTCCTTGTTTTTCATCGTTAAAATGCGTGCGTGCTAAGTCGCTTCAGTTCAGTTCAGTCACTCAGTAGTGTCCGACTCTGCAACCTTATGGACTGTAGCCCACCAGGCTCCTCTGTCCATGGGATTCTCCAGGCAAGAATACTGGAGAGGGTTGCCATGCCCTCTTCCAGGGGATCTTCCTGACCCAGAGATTGAACCCACATCTCTTACATCTCCTGCATTGGCAGGCAGGTTCTTTACTGCTGGTGCGACCTGGGAAGCCCCTTGTTAAAATGAACTCCTTTCAAAGACAGGAAAGGATTCATCATGTACACCACAGATGATGAGTGCCAGTGAGGCATCCAGAGACAGAGATGGAAAAAAACAATGCATAGATATTGACAGGGCCTCCCTGGAAGGGATCTGGCCCCTGCCCCTGGAGTAAGCCAGGCCTGAGTTTTTTTTTTTTTAAGTTCTGAGAGATCTTTCTTTTTTTAAATTTTTTTTACATTGACGTATAGTTGATTTACAACATTGAATTAATTTCTGCTGCACAGTAAAGTGATTCAAGTGTACATATTTATATATCCATTCTTTTTCATATTCTTTTCCATGATGGTTTTTCACAGGACATTAACTACTCCACAGTAGGGCTTTGCTGTTTATCCAGTCTATAGGTAATAGTTGGCACCTGCTAATCCTAAAACCCTAATCCATCCCTCCCTGAACACCTCCCCCTCAGCAACCACAAATCTGGTCTGTACGTCCATGATTCTGTTTCTGCTTCATTGATAAATTCAGTTGTGTCATATGTGGTATCATATGGTATTTGTCTTCCTCCCTCTGACTTACTTCATTTAGTATGATAATTGCTAGCTGCATTCATGTTTCTGCAAATGGCATTATTTCATTCCTTTTTATGGCTGAGGAGTATTTCATTGTTTATTTGTACTATGTCTTCTTTATTCATTCATCTGTCTGTGGATATTTAGGTTGCTTCCAGGTCTTAGCTATTGTGAACCGTGCTGCTATGAACATAGGAGTGCATGTATCTTTTCTGTCTGGCCAGACCTGTGTTTTGAATGAGGGTAGGCCCTATGGAGAGTGGAAACTGAAGACTCAGAAAGGCAACAGCAGCCTAGTGCTTGGAAAACCTCCTAGACTCTCCTGTGCCTTAAGCCAGGACCCAGCTGAGACAGGCACTAGAGCGCCTCATGCAAGTGCGGGGAAACCTCGGCAGGAACCTATGTGGATGGACGTGCAAGCATTAGGGAGGATGATGAACATTTTGGAAGACGCAAGTACAGGCAGATGACATGAGGAACCCAGACGGCCACCCCAGATCCTCCTGGGCACAACGCGTGTTCCCCGATTCAAGACAGAGCCTTGGCACCAGACCAGCTGGGGGCTGGCTCCTGCCACCCTCCTGAAATAGGGTTCAGAACAGAAGGTGACTGAAATTATAAGCAAGGACTCTCTGGGGCAGTCAGATCCTGACCTCAGATCTTCAAATCTCATTTCCATCTTCTGCTCATTCTGTGACTTTAGTGGCCTGTCTCGCCCTTTCTAACTGGTTTTCTCTTCTGTCAACTATGGGGATTAGCAGCAACCATATCCTATAGTTGATGGATTAGATGTGTTGATCCATGAAAATTAGTGCCCAGCCCTTTGTTAGTTCACAATAAATAGAAGCCACTGTTACAAAACAATAATGGAAGACACATTCATTTGCCAGCTGTTCCTCATATGAGAAAGAACAACCAAGTCTCAAAGGATTCTTAAATCACCAATAAGACATTGACAAAGATCAACAAGTCAATGCAAAATGGCAGTAAGTTTGGAGAAAAAGACCATCATCTCTCAGGATGGCAGGAAAAGCAGGAGGAAGCACTTCAGCTGGGACTCAAATGAGAACCACGTGGGAGGAGCACTGGGGCCATCAAGGTCAAGTCTTTTCTCAAACTCCTCTGAATCAAAAAATAGGAAATACAATTGTAAGTCCCATGTCTGTTGCTTTGGATGAGCCATGCAAGATCCTGGAGACTTCCGTAGCTTATCTACAAAATGAGAACCGTCTTCAAGGTGCTGTTTTACCTTTAAATGTCTGTGATATTGACACAATGGAAAGAGAGTCTTGATGTTTTCATCCTTGAGAAAAAGTGGCAAATAACTATAGCTGACCTTGGACACTTTTAAAGAAAACAGATTCCAAGACCATGACTGGGATCATTACTTTTCCTAAACTAACAACATCTGTATCTTCAGCAGATCACAAAGTATACAAAATGATGACCTGAGGGTATTAGTCAGGGTTCTCCAGAGAAAGAGGACCAGTAGTAGATAAATAGATAGATAATTGATAGATAGTAGATGATGGATGGGCTTCCCTGGTGGCTCAGATGGAAAAGAATCTGCCTGCCAATGTGGGAGACCTGGGTTCGATCTCTGGGTTGGGAAGATTCCCTGGAGAAGTGAATGGCTACCCAGTCCAGTATTCTTGCCTGGAGAATTCCTAGGTCAGAGGAGCCCAGCGGGCTACAGTCCATGTGGTCGCAAGGAGTCAGACACGACTGAGTGACTAGCACCATGCCACCAGATGATGGATGGATGGATAGATAGATGACAGATGTGATTAGTCACTCAAATGTGTCTGACTCTCTGTGACCCCATGACTGTAGCCCCCCAGGCTCCTCTGTCCATGGGATTCTCCAGGCAAGAGCACTGGAGTGGGTTGCCATTTCCTGTTCCAAGACAATAGATAAATAAATGATAAATAAATGAATAGATAGATAATAGATGATTGATGGATGGATGGATAGAAAATTAAGTAACAGATACTATATGATTGATGGATGGAGGGATGGATGGATAGATAGACAGACAGAGACGAGAAACAGAGATTGATTACAGACACTGGCTCATGCAGTTAGAAGACCCATGAGACCTCTGCAAGATGGAGGCCTGAGAAAGCAGGTGATGTAATTCATTCCAAGTCAGAACATCTGAGAGTCAGGAGCACTGACGTCTGAGGGCAGGAGAAGGTAGACAGATCAACCCAAGAGAGACAGAGATGGCTTATCCTTCCTCCATCTGTTTGTTCTGTTCAGACCCTCAGATTGGTAAGATGCCCTCCCACATGGGTAAGGGTGATCTTCAGTTCACCAGTTCAAATGCTAATCTCTTCCAGAAACACCCTTGCAGACACACCCAGAGATCTTGTTTTACCAGTTCTCTGGGTGTCCCTAAGCCCAGGCAAGTGGGCACCTGACATGGACCATCACATGGGGTATGAGAATGTTAAAGGCTTTTCTGGGGGATTCTCCTGGCAAAGAGAGGTCCTCTGCGGCAAGTACATTAGAATGACTTCCAACAAAAAGTTTTTAGTCAAATACTGAAAAGTTTCATCAACAACCTTCTGAGAAAAGGAGGCCACACAGAAAATGCATTCATTCTGGGTCCTTAAACAAATAAGATTTGCTCCTTGTAAAGTTAACAGAAAATGTATTCTACTCGAACAAAACCTGCAGTGTTCTCCACGAGGAGTCGATTTCCCTGGGGTGCCTGTGATCTTCAGTCCCTCAGAACCCTTTAGAACAAATTGTCAGAGGCCAGCACGCTTGGTGCAGCCCTTTGTCTTCCAGCTCTGTGACTCTGCTGATACCCTCCATCCCTGAGACCAAAAGTGATGAAAGCCCCATTCTTTGAAGCACTGGAATGCAAGAATCTCATCAATTTCAATTGCCCTCTGGCTTCCAGAAGAGGAACCCACTGGGAAGTTAGACCGAGGACTCTGACCCAGCAATATTGAGAAAATGAACACATCGCCTTTGTTTAAAGTGACTGAGGATCCACCGGGACATCACACTGTGAAGGCATCCTGAGACGGCTTCTAGGACTCGCCATGTAACCCCAGGGCAAAAATCCAACTTCTTGTCCTATGTCTTTTATCACAACCACCTCGGCGCATCTCAATTCGGGCACCCGCTTTCCATGTCTCTGCTTGAGACAGGCTTGGACCTGGGACCTTTTGTTGCAATGTATGCACCTGGACACACCTCTCCTCCAGCAACAAAATACAAAGAAACTATATGGGATTAAAAATAACTGGAGCAAATTCTGGACAAAGGATACAAGAAGACCAATAGACACCTACTGCCGCTTCTGAAGAGTCTGGAGCAAATGCGGGCTACTGCGCAAGTCCCCTGCACACAACATCGCCAAAGGTGGGGCGAAACACCTGAGCCGCCCTTTCAGCCTGACCCCTGGACACACCCGTACCCTCACTATCATAAGGAACCAGCTCGTCCCCACCTCAGGGAGCAAGCCCTGTGCAGCAGAGCCCCCAGTAATGCCTTGCCTGAATTTCTTGTCTGGCCTCTAGTCAATTTCTATTGATTGAGGAAGGCCAAGAACTCTGGTCAGTATCGTGAACATGATAAGAAAACCTGCCCACCACGTAGCCTCTCTGCTGTGTCAGAAATTTCCTCCTTTGTTCTTAGCAATTATAATAGACAAAAGAATGACTTCCCTCCTCTCCACCAACAAATTCACATTCAGATCCTCGGAGCGTGTGAATATGCCACCTTACAGGGCAAAGGAGCTTTACAGATAAGATGGAGTCAAGACTCTTGAGATGGGAGATGCTCCTGGATTATTAAGGTGGGCTCTACGTGATCCCAAGTGTCCTTATCAGAGGGAGGCAAAAGGAGCTACAGTGATCAGTGCATGTTAGACCAGGAAGACCGAGAAGAGCCAGGAGCCAGAGGGCAACTTCTAGAAGCTGAACAAGGAAGGAAGCAAACACTCCCCTGGAGCCTGCAGAAGCAATAGAGCCTTGCTGACACCGTGATTTTAGCTCACTGAAACCCATTTCAGACTTCTGACCTCTGGAAATGCAAGAGGGAAAAAACATGTGTTTAAAGCTATGAAATCTGTGGAAATTTGTGAAGCCACATCAAGTAATTAATCCAAGTATTTACCATGTTGTAAATTGTCTGAGGGCTATGAAGTCAGACTCTGTGTTGTGTGAGTAAATAATTTCATCTCCAGTATATAAACACTGAGAATATACAAAATGGAATATTACTCAGCCATAAAAAAGAATGAAATAAGTGACTTGCTGCAACATGGATGGACCTAGAGATTATCATACTAAATGAAGTAAGACAGAAAAAGAAAGACAAATATCATATGATATCACTTATATTTGGAATCCAAAAAAGTGATACAAATGAACTTATTTGCAAAAAAAAAAAAAAAACAGATGCACAGACATAGAAAACAAACTATGGGTAAACAAAGGGGAGAGGCAGCAGGGTGAATAAATTAGAAGTTTGGGATTCAGAGGTATAAAAACAGATGAACAGCAAGGTTCTACTGTATAGCACAGGGAACTATACTCAACATGTTTCGATAACCTTGGTGAAAAACAGAATCTGAAAAAGAATATATATATATATATATATATATATATATATATATGTATACATATACACACACACATATATATACAAACTCAATATATATATTGAGCAAACTCTGGGAGATAGTGGAGGACAGGGAAGCCTGGCATGCTACAATCCACTGGGTTGCAAAGAGTTGGACATGACTTAGTGACTGAACTACAACAGCATACACATATATAAGATCGAATCACATTGCTGTACACCTAAAACTAACACAACATTGTACACCAACTGTACTTCAATGAAAGAAAATCATCTTCCTCATCTGTGCAATGGGGGTAATAGCAGTTGCTAGCCAATGGGCTATTTTAAAGATTACTGGTGGCGTTAGTGGTAAAGAATCCACCTACCAATGCAGGAGATATGAGAGACATGGGTTCGATCCCTGGGTCAGGAAGATCCCCTGGAGAAAGGCATGGTAACCCATTCCAGTAATCTTTCCTGGAGAATCCCATGGACAGAGGAGGCTGGCAGGCCTTGGTCCACAAGGTCACAAAGAGTCAGGCACGACTAAGCAACTTAGCTCATGGCACATTCTTCAAACAATGCCCAGCACATATCAGTGTTAACTATCACTATTCTACTGAATGTCAATTTTCACTGTTTAATATTGCAAATTCTACAAAGTTAGGATAGCTCGGGGATGTACTTTCCTCAGCTCTGTGCTGAAATTATTATTGTTACATTTCAAGATTCTACTCCAGGATCTCATGTGCCTGAATGATTCCTATTTAATGATTAAAAGTGGGTGGGGAGGGAGATTTTCTATAGCCCACAGCAAGAGGAGACAGGCTGAAATGAAGCCTGTGACAAATATATATGTCTGTGGGTAATTGGAAACTGCAGTGCTAAATGTAGAGATTACGTATTTGCAGCCTTGCATATATCCGAATGTCTAAAAGCTCTCCAGGCTTTAAGAGCTGAGCTCGAGTGAGACAAGTGGAGGGTCCAGGTTCAAAACACAAGGAGGCCTCCACTGCCCAGCACAATCCCTGGACTTCAAGAGCTGGACTGAGTGCCAGGGCACCATATTGGACTCACCCTGGTCCCATCCTGAGCAGACCCCAGTGAGGAGGAAATCCCCAAATTGGAGACTCATAAAGACCTAGGGGGAAACACACAATGGCATCCAGACAGGGAAGTTGGATTCATCTACATAACATCACCTTCAAAACCAATCAGGAGAACTGGCTGGAAGTGTTGGGTAAGCAAAGCTCTATCACAGCATTTGCTTATCTTTAGACAACTTCCTTGCAATAGTGATGCTTACAAATGGATGATAGACAGACAGACAGATACGTTGTTATTGTTTAGTCCCTGAGTCATACTCTTTGGCAAACCCATGGACTGTAGCCCACCAGGTTCCTCTGCCCATGGGATTTCCCAGGCAAGAATACTGGAGTGGATTACCATTTCCTTTTGCAGGGGATCTTCCTGACCCAGGAACTGAACCCATGTCTCCTGCCACTGCAGGCGGATTCTTTACCACTGAGCCACCAAGGAAGTCAGATAGATACATACATACACACATAGATGATGGATGGATGGATGCAAAGGCAGAGATATAGATGACAGTCAGATGCATAGATGGCTGGATAGATAGATAATAGAGGGATGGGTAGGTAGGTACATAGACAGATAGATAAGATAGACATAGATACACTTCCCTGGCGGTACACTGGTTAAGACTCGGTGCTTCCACTACATGGGGCATGCGTTCAACCCCTGGTTGAGAAACTTAGATCCTGCATGCTGCAAGGTGTGGCCAAAAAAATATATATAGATGATAGATGGACAGATGGTTGGACATATGTATAGACAGATAGATAGGCAGATAGACAGACAAGTGGATGTCTATCTATCTATAGACATCCACAAACACAGATCTGGTCATTTTCCCAAGACCCCAGATGGTCCAGCCCAGGGATCTGGGGATGTCTTCCAGGCCATGTGGTAGTCGTTACCTTCTCACAACCAGCCCACCTGGATGGCCCTCTCACTCCACCCATTCCCCAGCATCTTCTGGTCCTGCTGCTCTAAGCTAGGAGGTGGAGCCCAGACTGCATGGATCCAGCTTTCTGGAGCTCTCTCACTAATCTAATTGCTTTCTCTTCATTTAAAAATGGAGATCCTAACAGTGGCAAGATGAAACCACACAAGTTGAGGTCTGTCTGTGTCCAGGGCTTACAGTCAGTTCTGGCGTGTGAATGACAGCTGGCAAATGTCAGCTATTAGTATCATCATAAAGAACAGCAGCTGGGCTGCTCCTGCCTTCAGGTCCCTCAGGACAGAGAACACACGGAACGCACTCAATATGACATATGCTAAAAAAACAAAACAAAACAAGGAGCAAATTAATGAGCTTGAGGGGTGACTTTCAAAGGTAAGGATGATGGAAATTGTTCACGTGTGTAGAGTGAAGGTCTCTGATTCTTTTAGCCCATAAACCATTCTTCCCCACCTCCAAACAGACCTACCCAGCCCCACTGAGTAAGGATGCTGAGGACACTGTTAGGAGGGCCAGGGGTGGGCAGAGCTCACAGAGGGCATGCCCATCAGTCAGGGACCTGCCCCAGGGGAGTGAGTGAGGCCAAGGAGCCAGCTTTCCAAGACTGAGAACAACATCTACGGATGAATGAAAAGAAGTCAACTAATCAACTTTTTCAGGTAGAGAAGGGACACTTACAAGGGCTTTGGTGAAACAAGAGGTTTGAACAATCCAATCAGGGAAGCCAGGATGACTGGAACACAGGGAGGTGGGCTGATACCAGCTCATGCACAACCTTGCAGGTCAAGAACCTGCATCTTCTCTTGACCACAATGAAGCCATCAAAGGATGACTTCTGGAGATGACACTGGAGAGAGAGTCTTCCCTGGTGGTCCAGGGATTAAGAATCCACCTTGCAATACAAGGGATATGGGTTTGATCCCTGGTCAGGGAACTAAGATCCCACGTGCTGCATAGCAACTAAGCTGAGTGTGCCAGCTACTGAGCTCACACAGTCCAAAGCCCATAAGCCACAGTGAAGACCCTGCATGTCACAACTAAAACCCAATGCACCTAAATAAATGAATGAGAGAGAGATTTGATTTCATGTGCCCTGAAAATCACTCCTGCTGCTGGGAGGGGAATGGGTTGCAAGGAGCCAGGAACAGAACTGGGGTGGATCCATGTGGACACTAACAAGGAAGAAAGATGCCAACAACCTGTACCAATGCAGTGAAACTGGGTATAGGAAGATGTCATTGGGCTCACAGCTGACTCGTTGGAAAAGACTCTGATGCTGGGAAAGACTGAAGGCAAAAGGAGAAGAGGGCGGCAGAGGATGAGATGGTTGGATGGCATCACCGACTCAATGGACACGAACTTGGGCAAACTTCAGGAGATAGTGAGGGACAGGGAGGCCTGGTGTGCTGCAGTCCGCGGGATCACAAAGAGTCAGATGTGACTGCGCGACTGAACAGTGACAACAACTTTGGGCTCAAAACACATTAAGGAGAACTCAGGACTTGAAAAGAACCCTAAAGCATGGGAGCGGGCAGTGGGCTGGAGTGCTTTGTAATATTGAACAAAGAATGTTCTATTTTCTTCTCTCTCAATCAAGAAACATTATTTCTCATGTATACACACAAGCCATTTTTGCCGGGAGGAAAGAGGTTTCATCATTTATGTAATCCTTTATTGAAGGCCTCCCAAGGCTGATGATGAGGTAATGAGAGCAAATGCTTTATACTCTAAAGAGCCCCTGTATAGTGTGGGAGAGACACATGGTCTGGGGAACTTCAGGAAACCACCTGGTCACCCCATGCCTGAAACTGCTTCTCCTGCAGCCTCCCCAGCTTTGTGGACAGAGCCCCATCCTTCCCTCGGTCGGGGCCCTCAAACACTCTTGATCTCAGTCAGTCAGTTCATGTCCAACTCTTTGCAACCCCATGGACTGCAGCACGCCAGCCTTCCCCATCCATCACCAACTCCCAGAGCCTGCTCAAGCTCATGTCCATCAAGTCGGTGATGTCATCCAACCATTTTATCCTCAGTTGCCCCCTTCTCCTCCTGCCTTCAATCTTTCCCAGCATCAGGGTCTTTTCCAAGGAGTCAATTCTTTGCATCAGGTGGCCAAAGTACTGGAGCTTCAGCTTCAGCATCAGTCCTTCCAATGAATACCCAGGACTGATCTCCTTTAGGATGGACTGGTTGGATCTCCTTGCAGTCCAAGGTACTCTCAAGAGTCTTCTTGAACACCACAGTTCAAAAGCATCAATTCTTCGGTGCTCAACTTTTCTTTATGGTCCAACTCTCACATCCATACATAACTACTGGAAAAACCATAGCTTTGACTAGATGGACCTTTGTTGGCAAAGTAATGTCTCTGCTTTTTAATATGTGATCTAGGTTGGTCATAGCTTTCTTCCAAGGAGCAAACATCTTTTAATTTCATGGCTGCAGTCACCATCTGCAGTGATTTTGGAGACCCCAAAATTAAAGTCTATCATTGTTTCCATTGTTTCCCAATCTATTTCCCATGAAGTGATGGGACTGGATGCCATGATCTTCATTTTTTGAATGTTGAGCTTACTTCAGCAACAAAATAGAGGCTTGTAAATCAAAAGAGGCAGGGAGCAACAGTGGCTCTGCCTGTTAAAATGAAATGCTGTTTCAAAATACAATGAGTCCAAAGCATCTCCCTATGGTTCTGATTTGCATTTCTCTTAGGATGAAAGATGCTGAGCATCTTTTCATGTACCCGTTGGCCATTTGATTATTTCCTGGTTAACTTTCCAAAATCAAGAGTTTCAAGTTTAGAAATCGTGTCGGGGCCCCGTTCCCACTCAGCCAGGACTGAACACCCGCTACTCTCATGGGCATATTCCCGCATATTCCCCCATCCTTCACGTGTCCCATCACTTCCAGCCTTTCCCAGGTGCCCTGCACTCATCAATTTCTTTGTAGGCATGGATTCAGGGCCCTGCCTTTTAAATGCTGGTTGGAAGTCATTTGCCAAGGCTGTTATCACTCACACACACAGAACTGCTTGTTTGTTTTTGCATTACATGTAGACTAACAAGACTATGTCTGCATCTACTAAACAGGGTTTGCAACTTCAGTAGAAACACCATGATGATTTTGTTAGTGGAAACATTGGCTGAAACCATTCTCCCTACACAGGCACAACAGTAACCATTTGCATGAGTTATTTTACAAAAGGAGGTCCTGGTAAGGAATATGGAACTAACAAGCCACCACCAACCGGAAGAATTTAGGAAAGGTCAAAAGGAGATTCCACATGTCTTACCAACCTCCCAGAATCCTCCTCACTGGAATCACCTTGGCTGAGTGATGTGCACGCCACGAGGAAGGAACCTGAGTCACGGTGATTGGCCAGAGACAACCTAGAAACTAACTCTATCACCATAAAACCCAAGGCTGTGAGCCATGTGGCAGAGCAGTTCTCCTGGGTTCACTTACCCTGCTGCTCTCAGCCCAGGCATGCCTTCCCAGTGAAGTCTCTTGCTTTGTGAGCACAAGTGTCTGCTCAGACAATTCATTTCCAAGTGTTAGACAACAGCCCACTCTTGGGCCCTGGAAGGGAGGGCGTCCCCAGCTTCCTGCAATAATTTTGTATTGTGTTAAAGCATTTTCCTAAGAAACCTTAAGGGCACTTCCAAATAGATTTGCTGGACAGAAAACTTGTCTTAGTATAATTTCACTCTTTCACTTTGCTGTCCTCACTCAGCCTTGTGATCTTAATTAAAACCAATCTCATCAGAGACTAATTCATACATTAATCTTGCATGATGCATCGCCAAACTTCAGTTATTATTTGCTTGATAGAATCCTAATTCTTTAAAATGATGAGGAGAGAAACATCAATTTGCAACTGCTCTGTCCCTGTGCCACCCCCCTATGACATTCCTGCTAAGATTTTTTTAAGTGGATTATAGTTCACCTTATCAGATATGGGGGAAAAAAAAACAGATGACTTCAGTATTTTTTAAATATTAAAAGGGGGGTTAAAAGTTTACTATATTTTAAATGCTTAACTTTACAATTTTACATTCCTACACACACAAATGTGCGTGTTCCATCACTGGAAGACAACTCAAAATATATCAAATGTAACAAATACCAAGGATGCAAGACTTAGGTCCAGTGGCACCTCATATATTGTCCTCTTACATCCTAAGAAAAGATGTCAATATCTTGACAGCAGGAATTTCTGAAGGAAGAGCCAGCAAATCAAACTTTCATGCCTCAGAACATTGGGAAAAATAAACTTTAAACTCTCTGTGGCCAGATAAGCTCTATCAAATTACCCTTTGACATTATTTGGAAACTTCAAGACTCTCTAATATTGCAACCAGAGGTTTTGGCTGACTTAAACACAACTCAGGACACTCCGGGTGTAAGCAGGAGCAGCAGAGTCCCTAACGTGCAAATCAGAGAGATTTGAAAGGCTCCTGGGGTTGGTCACTGTTATACTGTTATTTATAAGAATAAATATACATTTGGCCTTTCTCTACATTTCTGGCATAAAGCTTCTAAAACTCCTGGAATTTATTGTTAGAAGAGGTGTAAAGATATCTTTTGTTATTGATATATTAATGAGATGACTTTGGGACACATCTAAGGGTGGTGGCTGGTTCCCAGTGGAGCCAACCATCTGACTGGAGGATTGGGGCTCTCAGTCTCCCTAGCATCCCCTTCACTTTCACGTTTCACTTTCGTGCCCTGGAGAAGGAAATGGCAACCCACTCCAGTATTCTTGCCTGGAGAATCCCAGGGACAGGGGAGCCTGGTGGGCTGCCATCTATGGGGTCGCACAGAGTCAGACATGACTGAAGCGACTTAGCAGCAGCAGCAGCAGCATCCCCTACTCAACCCTGACTGCAGGGAAGGGAGGGAGGTTGCAAGTTCAGTCAGTCATCAGTGGTCAATAATTTAATCAATTGCACCTATGTAATGGAGCTTCCCTGGTGGCTTAGTGGTAAAGAATCTGATTGCAATGCAGGAGATCCAGGAGACATGGGTTTGATCCCCAGGGTTTGGAAGATCTCCTGGAGGAGGGCATAATAACCCATTCCAGTATTCTTGCCTAGAAAATCCCATGGACAGAGGCGCCTGGTGGGCTACAGTCCATGGGATCATGAAGAATCAAATATGACTGAAGCGACTGGGCACACATGCATGCCTATGTGATGTGTGCTGTACGCTGTGCTGAGCCACTCAGTTGTGTCCGACTCTTTGCGACCCCATAGACTGTAGCTCGCCAGGTTCCTCTGTCCATGGGGAATGAAGTCTCCATGAAAACCCAAGAGATACGTATATGTATGTCTGAGTCCCTTCACTGTTCACCTGAAACTATCACAACACTGTTAATCAGCTATACTTCAATACAAAATTTAAAAAAAAATTAAAATAAACGCAAGAGGACTAGACTGGGAGAACTTTGGGGCTGAGAACACTTAGAAGCCTGGGCATCGAGGTGCCTGAAGAGCTCTGTACCCTTCCCCCACCTTGCTCTGGGCTCTTCAGTCTGTCTGTTCCTGAGTTATAGCCTTTTATAATAAACCAGTAATCTATGAGTAAAACGTCTCTCTGGATTCCATGAGTCGCTCCAGCAAGTTAATTGAGCCCACGGAGGAGAGGTGTCATTGGTACCTACAATCTATAGCCAGTCGGTCACAGGCAACAGATGACCTGGGGTGGGGCTGTCTCATGGGACTGAGCCTTTAACCTCTGAGGTCTGATGCTGTCCGCCTGGTAGATAGGGTCAGAACTGAGGTGAATCACAGGACATCCAGCTGGCGTGGGAACAACTGCCACCCCAACACACTCTTCCTTGGAACTGGTCTCAGAACAGCAGTCACGGAAACAAAACTCCACCTGGAAAGGACAGAACCCTGAGCAGCTTTGGAGATTCAGGCGTGAGAACCGAGGAAATCATGTCCAAGATGCCCCAGTTTCGATAAAATAAAGCCCTACCACTTCTGGGTGTTTTTTGTCCCTCCGCTGGGAAATAACGTCTTACTGGTCCAGTGTTGGCAAGACTAGCTGCCCTGGCCAGGAGAGGTGAGGTGTCTTAATAATTTCACCAAAAAGAATAATAATAATAATTCCACCAAGCCTGTATCTGAAGGAGACAGTATGGTACCCAAAGCAACTAGTCGGAGGTTGTTGGATGAATGGAGCGTGGATGTTGGACAGGCAACAGCCACAGACCTCCATCAACCTGTCTGTTAACATTTAACTTTCAGGACCCAAGGGTATGGCTACTTGTTCTTTTTTTATAAAGGAATCTTTTATAAAAAATCTTTTATAAAAGATTTCACGTATAGTTGTTGTGCATGCATGTCCAGTTGTGTCTGACTCTTTGCCACCAGCCCGCCAGGCTGCTTTGCACGAAATTTTCCAGGCAAGAATACTGGGGTGGGTCACCATTTCCTACTCCAAGAGATCCTCCTGATCCTGTGTCTCTTGCATTGGCAGGCAGATTCTTTTACTACTGAGTCACCTGGGAAGCCCATATATATATGCATATATGTATAAGCTGTATGTATTACATGCCTTCAGAGAAGGCAATGGCACCCCACTTCAGTACTCTTGCCTGGAAAATCCCATGGACAGAGGAGCCTGGTAGGCTACAGTCCGTGGGGTCGCTAAGAGTTAGACACGACAGAGCGACTTCAGTTTCACTTTTCACTTTCCTGCTTTGGAGAAGGAAATGGCAGCCCACTCCAGTGTTCTTGCCTGGAGAATCCCAGGGATGGGGGAGCCTGGTGGGCTGCCGTCTCTGGGGTCACACAGAGTCAGACACAACTGAAGTGACTTAGCAGCAGTAGCAGCATAAGCTGTAATGCACAGCATGTGGGATCCTAGTTTCCTGATCAGGGATTGAACCCATGACCCCTGTGGTGGAAGTACAGAGTCTCAACCACTGGACTGCCAGGGAAATCCCACGGTTTCTTGTTCTTGATGAGGGTTTGCTCAAGGCAAGCAGTAGTGAAACTTCTCTCTAAAAAAACCTAGAGATGGTTATTTAAACAGAGGCTTCTCTGTAAACCCAGATTTACTGGAAACATTTCTATCAGTGCAGCTATCCTCAGAACTTAAGGATACGATGCTTCCAAATTTCCTTTGATTTGCACCTCGCACTAACATCAGGGCCCGCTCCCCGCAACAGACTGAATACCCCACAGGCATCTTTTCTCATCATCATTGCTCTTGTCTGAAAAGTGCCAAAAGCACTCAATATCGAAAAATTCACAAAACACAATGCAATATATAAAGTCCTTTAAAGCCAATAGCTCTTGCATTATTCAGATCTGAAAGAAATCAGAAAGAATCTTTTCCCCTAAACTTCATCCAATTGATTTAAATAAAGAATTATTTTTTTTATAGGCCTTCCAAATGTCCTCCAAATTACAAAGAGATTCCGGTAAAAATACGGCAGATCAAGTCCTGGATTTTCACAAATCAGTAAGCACATTTATTTAAACAATGTAGAATAATTTGAAATGCTTTCTTTCCTGAAAAATAAGGGTAGACTGACAAGTTAATCGAAAAAAGACATACACACTCATACACAATCACACGATGTTCAGCAAGTACTGGAAATGACACACTTAGAATTCATCAGTTTCAACAAAAGGAAATTAAAGAAGCCCATTTCCTGTGTGTTTTCTGTTACATAAGGCACACTTATTCCCTTGATGACTATATATATAACTCTCTACTGGTGCAGGGCACTCTGGTAAGTGTAGTGGAAAAATATTTTTGATCGTTACTTGATACATCCCTCCCTATAATTCTTTTCTCATCTTCGTCATAACATTTTATTTTATTCTTTCCCTTGGTGCCTCCCTCCCGCCCCCCCCCCCCCCCCCCCGCCAAACACTCTCTCTATCAGATCCTGATACTACCAGGCCACAAATTCCCAATTCACTTGTAGCATAAATGCAATGAATAAAAGCAAAACCTTAGCTTCTGAGTGTAAGAAACTCAGGTCAACCCAGCCCTATACAATAGATTTTGAAGAATCGGTCCTTTATTCAAACAATTAGAGGATAATTTTCTGATTCAAGGAAGGGGAACAGATACAAAGCAAAGAAGAAGAAAATATACATTAGGAAGAGATTCAATGAAATGGTATTTGAATCTGCCTGCTCTTCAGAATTGCCTCAAAGGGCAGGTGGAGTGAGGTGAGATAGAATCCCACCCCGCTTCAAATATATTGGAAGATCTCTCAGCAGAAGCCATCTGTGTCTTAAATTTCCATGGAAAATCTTGGATGTCCAAACCTATCAGAATCCCCTACTCTTCCATGAGAAGAAAACCAAAGAACTAATACAAACAGCTGTTAAGTAAGGAAGTTTGGGAAACTGAAGCAACACCACTAACAGTCTGTTTGACCCCAAAGAAGAACAGGAGAGCTAGTCCGCAAGGGGTTCATGCTCTGCTGGAATAACGAGTCTAGATGAAGGGACACCATGGTAGAATGACATCTGGACCAGGCAGCCAGAGAGCAAACACGGAGGTGATGTTCTCAGAAGATGCGAGTATGGATGCAGAAGCGCTAAGGGCTGAAACCCAGCTGAGATAACATGCATCTAGCTGAAGCCCCGTGACCTGGGACTCAGATCCCACCCAAGGGGAAAAAAGAGGAGGCCGGAAAATCTTCAAGGATTATATATACTGCAGTGCTTCTACATTTGGTGAAGTAGCCTGAAAAATCACCTCCATTAAAGGGAGTGGGATGAACATAAAGACTAAAGAGACAGGGATTCTGCCTTTAGTAGCTTATCGTCTAGATGAAGACCAAGCACTTATAAAATCGAGAAACATTCTAACTTAACACTTACACAGGGACTGGAGGCATCTTGTGATATCTTAAGTAAACAGAGCAGAAATGGGTTTAGGAAATCTGCCACATTGTTCAGCAGGACAACACAGAGATATATGGGCATTTTCCAATAACAATGACACTTCTGTTAAGAAATACTGTCCAGGGACTTCCCTGTTGGTCCAGTGGCTAAGACTCTGTGCTCCCAAAGCAGGGGACCTAGGTTCAATCCCTAGTCAGGGAACAAGATCCCACATGCTGCAAATAAGACCTAGCATAGTCAAATAAATAAATTTTGTTTTCTTTAAAAAGAAATATTGTCCAAAACCTGGAAACAAGACAAGAGCATGACTTCTGTCCTTCCATTATTATTGGTTAACAGGCTCACCTGAGGGCTGTTTAATTTTCTAGAAGGAGGCACCTATGTTTGGCTTGGCTATTTACTACTGGTTTGGTGTCTGTATACAGTGAAGCTATATATTACTTGGGGTTACAGCTTATTTGCCCTGTAGGGCATAAACCCTCCTTGCAGCTAACTCAGTAGCTCAATATAACATCCCTTTATCAAGTTATCTATAAATATCCAGCTTTTCAAAGTTGACCTTCAAAGGTCTTGAAAGACAACCTTGCCACCTATCCAGTTCCCTCATTAATGAATGAAAGGGATCATGCTCATGCTACAGGTGACACATGTTCATGCATATTTTATTTTTTGGGCATGCTGCACAACTGGTAGGACCTTGAGTGTGTGTGCTCAGCTGTGTCCAACTCTTTGCAACCCCACAAACTGTGGCCCACCAGGCTCCTCTGTCCATGGGATTTCCCAGGCAAGAACCCTGGAGTAGGTTGCCCTTTCCTTCTCCAGGGGATCTTTCCAACCCAGGGATCGAACCCACGTCTTTCACATCTCCTGCACTGGCAGGTGGGCTCTTTACCTCTAGGCCACCTAGGATCTTAGTCCCACTCCAGTATTCTTGCCTGGAAAATCCCATGGACAGAAGAGCCTGGTGGTTGACAGTCCATGGGGTCACAAAGAGTCGGACGCAACTGAGCACACACACGACAGACAGATGTGTCTGTCACGCACAGTGAAGTGAGTCAGATAGAAAAAACAAGTATCGAATATTAACACATGTATGTGGAATCTAGAAAAACAGTACAGACGAACCTATTTTCAGGGCAGGAATAGAAAAAAAGACTTGTGGACACACAGGGGAAAGGGGTGGGTGAGATGTGCTGGGAGAGATTAGGACTGACATATATACACTTGTGTGCATTAAACAGATATCCTGTGGAAGCTGCTGTATAGCACAGGGAGTCCAGCTCGGTGCTCGGTGGTGACCTAGAGGGCTGGGGTGCAGTGGGGAGGTGAGAGGGAAGTCCAAGAGGGAGGAGATATATGTGTACACATAGCTGATTCACTTCACTGTACAGCAGAAACCAATACCACCTTATAAAGCAACTATACCCCAATTGTTTTTTAAAGGCTTGAAATGGTAAATTTTATGCAATGCATATTTTACCACCATTAAAAATAAAAATTCAAAAAGAAAACAGAAAAAGAACAAGTGTTCTAAGGAATGATGTTACACAGTGCTAGAATAATTCAAATCGAGTTTATCACTCACCCAGCTGTCCAGCACGAGGTTCACAGAGCTCCACCATCAACAGTCAGCATGCCACCCTCTGCCTCCTTCTGGGTATGGCTCTGACATTCCCTTCCTTAGTGCACACCACTGTCCCTCACCCTCTCCAAGCACCTCTTCCTCCTCCTCTCATCTCCCCTTCATCCCTTTCCCAACTGATGGCTGTTACTTAAAAGACTGCTGCTAAGTCGCTTCAGTCGTGTCCAACTCTGTGCGACCCCATAGATGGCAGCCCACCAGGCTCCGCCATCCCTGGGATTCTCCAGGCAAGAACACTGGAGTGGGTTGCCATTTCCTTCTCTAATGCAGGAAAGTGAAAAGTGAAAGTGAAGTCACTCAGTCGTGTCCAACTCTTTGCGACTCCATGGACTGCAGCCCACCAGGCTCCTGCCCCATGGGATTCTCCAGGCAAGAGTGCTGGAGTTGGGTGCCGTCGCCTTCTCCTACTTAAAAGACACTCGGTCTTTATTGAAACAGATATGTGGATTCAACACACACAAGAATTATTTTTAGGGGGCAGATTCTTTTTATTCTTTCAATTTAATTTTTATTTCCTATTTATTTCATACATCATATTTAATTTTTATTTCATAGTTGATTTACAATGCTGTGTTAGTTTCAGGTGTATACCTAAGTGATTCAGTTATACATATAAATACATCCATTCTTTTTCAGGTTCTTTTCCCATGCCCATTATTAACCAATATTGAGTACAGTTTCCCTGAGCCATACAGTAGGTCCTAGTTATTCATCTATTTTTTATATAGCAGTGTGTATCTGTTCATCTCAAATTCCCAATGTATCCCTTCTCCCCATCTTTCCCCTTTGGTAAGCTTAACTTTGTTTTGAAGTCTGTGAGTCTGTTTCTGTTGTATAAATTAGTTCATTTGTATCATTTGCTTAGATTCTACATATAAGTGATGTCATACGATATCTGTCCTCTTTCTGACTTGTTTCACTTAGTGTGATACTGTCTAGGTCCATCCGTGTTACTGCAAATGGCATTACTATGCTCTTTTTATGGCTGAGTAGTATTCCATTGTATACATGTATCACATCTTCTTTATCCATTCCTCCATCAATGGACATGCACATTGCTTCCATGCCTTGGCTATTGTGAATAGGGCTGCTATGAATATTGGGGTGCAGGCATCTTTTCACACCACACACAAAAATTTGGTTGCCATAATCATGAAAATGAATGCAAGCCAAAGTCAGAGTCAAGGGAAAAGCAGACCACTATCCAGATGTGCTATTTAACCTATCATTTATCAGATGCTCTCTAAAGTTTTCACATTAAAACTGAGCTTTAAATGCAGCCCCCATTTTCCAGGAGGGAGATTCTGCCATTATCTCAAAAATTAACAGCACCTATGGGAAAACACGATCTTGGTATTAAAAATAATCCAGTATGAGATGTCTTCTTTTTTTTCCTTTCATCTCATGCTTTGGCAGAGGGGTCACTGCTGAAAGGTTGCCAGTTTAGTTTGTTCTGACTATATGTCTGTGTATTCAAATACCATCTATATGCCAATGACTCAAAAATTCAAAATCTCAGCCAAAATCCTGCCTGTGAGCTTCAGACCTTTGTATCTAGCTGCCTACTCACCAGCTTCTTCTGGATGTCTTGCTGGCATCCCAAATGCAACTTGTCCAAAGCCAGCCTCAAGATTGCTCCTGCCCCGACCTGCTTCTTGGCCAAAGTTTGTTGTCTAAGCAGAGAATGGGAATCTTGGGGACCTCCTTGTCACTTTCTTTTCTTTCAACCTCAGCGTCATTCATTTGCCAAGTTCTCTTAAATCCATCCAGTCCTCTCCACTGTCATCACCTTTATCCAAATTGCCTTCCAAAGCAATGAAAGTAAACTATTGTTTCTCTCTCTCCCCCTCCCCTTTTTTTTTTTTTTGGCCACACCTTACAGCTTGTAGGATTTAGTTCCCCAGTTCAGTTCAGTTCAGTTCAGTCACTCAGTCGTGTCTGACTCTTTGCGACCCCATGAATTGCAGCACTCCAGGCCTCCCTGTCCATCACCAACTCCCAGAGTTCACCCAAACCCATGTCCATTGAGTCAGTGATGCCATCCAGCCATCTCATCCTCTGTCGTCCCCTTCTCCTCCCGCCCCCAATCCCTCCCAGCATCAGAGTCTTTTCCAATGAGTCAACTCTTTGCATGAGGTGGCCAAAGTATTTGAGTTTCAGCTCCCCAACCAAGGATCAAATTTGCACCCACTGCAGTGAAAGCACAGAGTCATCACCCCTGGACTTCCAGGGAAGTCCCTGTTTGTTTCTCTTTAAGGGAAACATGATCATGCCTCACCTTGGCTGAAAAGCTTGCAACAGTATCCACAGCTTTGGAAAAAGCCATGACGTGTCCACCCTGCACTTCCTGTGCCTCCTACTAACAGTCCTTCTCACCACCTGCTCCCCTGCCCTCTCTGTGTTACCTACATGGGCTTTTCTTAATTTAGACTATTTCTCTATTTCTGAGCTCAAATAGCTGAATTTGTGTAAATTTTTATTCCTTTTTTTCATTTTATTGTTTTTATTGAAGTATAATTGATTTAAAATGCTGTGTTAATTTCTGCTATACAGCAAAGTGATTCATATACACAAATATATATATGTATGTATATATATAGAGAGAGAGAGAGAGACAGAGAGAGCACCATGGAAGCAACCCAAATGTCCGTTGACAGATGAATAGGTAAAGGAGATGTGGTACATGTACATAATGGAATATGATGGAATATTACTCAATCATAAACAAAAACAATAATGTCATTTGCTGCAACATGGATGGACCTAGAGATTATTATACTCAGTAAGCTAAATCAGCTAGAGAAAGACAAATATCATATGATATCACTTGTACTTGGAATCTAAAAAAACACAAAATGATACAAATAAACTAATTTACAAAATAGAAACAGACTCACAGACTTTAAAAACAAATTTATGGTTACCCAAGGGGAAAAGTGGTGGGGAGGGTAAAATTAGGAGTTTGGGATTAACAGATATGCACTACTATATATAAAGCAGGTCACCAACAAGACCTACTATATAGCACAGGGAACTCAACTGAGTATTGTGTAATAATCTAAATGGGAAAAGAATCTGAAAAAGAAGAGATATATGTGTGTGTATATATATATATATATATAAAACTAAAAAAAGAAATTAATTAGGAATGCAACTTGGTTTCTGCTTCCTACACTAGAATAAATACCCCATGAGGGGCTGCTCCTGCTAAGCTGTGAAGTCACTTCAGTCGTGTCCGACTCTGTGCGACCCCATAGACGGCACCCCACCAGGCCCCCCTGTCCCTGGGATTCTCCAGGCAAGAACACTGGAGTGGGTTGCCATTTCCTTCTCCAATGCATGAAAGTGAAAAGTGAAAAGTGAAAGTGAAGTCACTCAGTCGTGTCCGACTCTTCACGACCCCATGGACTGCAGCCTACCAGGCTCCTCCGTCCATGGGATGTTCCAGGCAAGAGTACTGGAGTGGGGTGCATAAGGGGTTACTCTTTTTTAAATCATCTCTGTAATTCCAGAACATATAAATGCCTGGCAAGAGACAGCCATAATATACACATTTGTTGTATAAATGAGTGAAGAATGATGATAATAACATATATCCAAAGTGGTGCCAATTCCCCTAATAACAGTTATGAAATTTAATTCATTTGGCAGCTTTTATACTTATTTAAAAATCCTTCCAACCTAAATATTTTCTGGAAGTCTCCATAACTAGAAATATTGGAATCTCAATGCCTTGGAACTTTCTGGAACGGTCCAGAATTAGAAATATTGAAACTTTCATGCCTTGGAACTTTCTAAAGTGTTATTTTTGGAAGACATTTTTTTGGAATTTCTCAGCATTCCAAGCCTCAAATCTTTCAAGGTGATCTACTAATTTTATAGAAGTATGAACCAAATCTCTAGAAGGACAGTGAATCTTCAGTAAACCTCAACCTTGCCGCACTCCTTTCATTTCTTGGCCACTGAGCCGTGTTCCCACACTGAGACTATTTCTATGGACAAAATTTAAGAAAAACATTTGTTGGAGCTGGGCCTTTGGTTGTTTTTATATGCCGTGAAAAAGTGTAAAGTAATATAATCTTTCTGAAGAGAAACTGGCTCTGAAGTCCAAAGACCCTTTGAACCAGCAGAGACAGAGAGGAAGCTTTGCCCTCAGGAGACAAGAACTCAAAGGCTGGACCAACTCATCTGCAAAACGGAGATTATTACAATGTCCTGCTCATTAAATGAGAGAGCATCTAAGTATTACAGAACCAGACACACACAGGAATTAAATTTCTGTTATTATTTCTATCACTCCTACATGCAGGGATTTATCCAAAAGGAAAAATCAAAGATAAGCAAAAGTTGATGTGTATCGCCATGGTTACTGACACACCATTCACAACAGTGAAACATCAGGCACAAAGTCACTTTTAGGCAAATAAACCAGTGAGAGAAGACCAGACAAACTGCTACAATCAGATTCGACAGAGACCATTAAATGTGGTTGTGGACAATGACATTTCCTCTCTCGATGCATAGGAAGTCCACCCTGAGATTCAGAGAGGGGTCATGTGTCTGAGATTTAGTCCAGGGAATGGACAGAGGCAATTAAGCCAATTCTAAACCTGGACCTTAAAATGGTGCCTTATGGTTCCTGGGGAAAAAAAAAAAAAACTAAACTAATAACAGAGTTGTCATGCGGCCCAGCAATCCCATCCCTAGGCATATATCTGAACACAACTCTAATTTGAAACGATGCATGCACTCTAACATTCATAGCAGCACTATTTACAACAGCCAAGGCACAGAAGCAACCTAAATGTCCATCAACAGAGGAATGGATAAAGAAGACGTGGTCCATATACACAATGGAGTACTACTCAGCCATAAAAAAAGAATAAAATGCATTTGCGGCAACATGATTGGGCCTAGAGATTATCATACTAAGCGAAGTATGCTAGAAAGACAGAGACAAATATCATATGAGATTGCTTATATGTGGAATCTAAAATATGATGCAAATCGGTATGTCTAGGAAACAAAAACAGACTCACATACATAGAGAACAGACTTGTGTTTGCCAAGGGGCAGGGGAGTGGGTTTGGGAGAGAGGAGAATTGGGAGTGTGGGATTAGCAAATGTAAACTCTTGTACATAGGATGGATAAACCACAAGGACCTACTGTACAGCACAGGGAACCACATTCAGTATCCTGTAATAAACCATCACGGAGAAGAATATGAAAAAGAATAACTGGATGCTTGAGGCTAGTGCACTGGGACGACCCAGAGGGATGGTATGGGGAGGGAGGAGGGAGGAGGGTTCAGGATGGGGAGCACATGTATACCTGTAATGGATTCATTTTGATATTTGGCAAAACTAATACAATTATGCAAAGTTTAAAAATAAAATAAAACTAAAAAAAAAAAGAAAAAGAATATATATGCGTGTGTGTATAAATGTATAACTGACTCACTTTGCTGTCAGCAGAAGCTAACAGAACATGTAAGTCAACTGCTCTTCCATAAAATATCAACTAGAAAAAAAATCACTCCCTTTTGGATGTGCAACTCTCTTCTCTTTTTACATGGATCCCGGAAACCATATGTTCCAGAAGGATCAAACAACCCAAATACTTGGTCAATGCTTGAAAGAGTTTCTCAAGAGAGATGCTTCAACCAGAAACTTTAAAGGAGACTTTGCATAAGGATGAAATATACATTTGCTGTAGAAAACCACTAATAGTCACAATTTATGAGTTACTGCAACCAAACCTCTCCTATCTTGATGAATAGCTATGCCAAAATGCATACATAAAATGGAAAATAAATCTGTTCATGATCCCAGATAAATAACAATTCAAAAACATGCATAGAAAAAGAGAAAGATATTTACCAAAACATCGACAGTTGCTGCATCTGAATACAATATTGTGAATTTTATGTCCATGTGTTCCTATAATACTGGTCCTCTGAATAGCCCTTGTAAGCCATATTTAATTTCAAAATAAAATTTAAAATAGTAAAAACATATAATCAAGCAGCCAAATTCACTGTGGGGATTAAGCTTTTGTCATTGACTTTATCTTGATCATCATATCGAGACACATTGAGAGAAATTATGTATGTGGCTATGATTATGGAGTGGGGAGGAATACAAGCTTTAAATACAGGGATTTAGCAAAATAAGTGCATTCATCCTGAGCCCATTTGTATAAGTGTATTTAATAGCATCTGGCATAGTGCATGGCACATTGAAGGCATTTAGAAAACACTAATTTTCCTATGGTTTGTGTATCTTCACTCTTTTAGTCCATTAGGAGATAAGTGCCTTATAAATGGTAAGAATAACTCAGTAAACATGGGCTGACGGATCCAACTGTAACATCTAAATATTGTTTTGCTCCCGGTACATGTCTGCTATAATGTCAGAAGGAGGAGAGAGCTTTATTCTGGAGCAGACACTCCCACTCTCCAGCATGGGGCTGGCTGCCCCCCACACAGGCCTGGTACATGTACCCTCCTCCTAAATATCGGATGACACCCCTTACATGTGGAATCTAAAAAGAAATAATACAAATGAACTTATTTTACAAAACAGAAACAGACTCCCAAACTTAGAGAACAAATTTTTGGTTGGCGGGGGGAGGATGGGGAGAAGGGGTATTTAGAGTTTGGGACTGCCATGTACATACGGCTATATTTAAAATGAATAGCAAACAGGACCTACTGTATAGCACAAAGAGCTCTGCTCAATGTTATGTGGCAGCCTGGATGGGAGGGGAGTTTGGGAGAGAAAGGATACGTATATATGTATGGAGGGCTTCCCACGTGGCTCAGTGGTAAGGAATCCACCTGCTAAAGCAGGAGATGCGAGTTCGACCTCTGGATCAGGAAGATCCCCTGGAGAAGACATGGCAACCCACTCCGATAATCTTACCTGGGAAATCCCATGGACAGAGGAGCCTGGCGGGCTACAATCTATGAGGTCAAAAGACTTGGACATGACTTAGAGGCTGGACAACAGCAACATATGTATGGCTAAGTCTCTTTGCCATTCTCCTGAAACTATCACAACATTGTGAACTGGCTGTATCCCAATGAACAGTTAAAAACATGTACCCTCTCCCCTGATCTTCAGATTGAATCCACAAGCCTGACTCTGTGCTCAGAGCCTAGATCCCAAGATAAGCCCCAGGGCTGGACCACCCCACATGAACCTGGAGAATATGGCTTCCCCTACCACCTGTGAAGTAACCTAGAGCACTACCATGGATTTGCCTTCCCAAGTATCCTCCCGGGAAGAGTTGATAACATCTGGAATTGCAGGGGCATTTCATCCACTAATATTTGGGAGTCAGTAAAGAATTGGCAGATAGATCCACTTCCATCCTCCCAGTTGGACTGCCAAGCCCCACCCAAACACACAGAAAAGTGACACGTGCAAGCTTTGTCTCAGGGTCTGCTTTTTAGGGCTTTTTAGGGAAGGTGGGCTGACAACCCTGAGCACCCATGTCTCTCCATGTCCTGTTTTAACTTTCAACAACTTCTGTTTGCAGCTATGACACGTTCCTAGAAACTGAGTCAATATCCCTTCCCGAGAAAAGAACCTGCCATCCTGGGCTAGGTCATCAGACTATTGCATTTTCTGTCGCCCATGGTGGGTACACAAGTGAGTCCATGGCCAACATGGATCCCAGCGGGGTGACCATCAAGATACACTACTCAAAGGCTGGAATAATGTGCTCGCTTCCCTTCAGGACTGGGGTCAATGCAGTGATTTTTTTTTCTGCCATGAGACACTCTAGCCTGAGGAGGAAGCAAGCCAAGAACAGAACTGGGACAATCCAAAAGAAGTGAAGCTAGAGCTTCCAATGTACAGTTATACCACTGAATCAATCTATACCCGAATCTGACAGTCCCTAAGTGTTTCAATTACACGTGCCTATGAATTCTTCTCATTGTTTAAGTCAGTTTGATTTGTCTTTCTAGTCATTTGCAAACAAAACATGCTCAATGAAGGTAGGATGGATATGTGACTGCAAAAAATAGCTCAAATCTAAATCTCCTAATGAGAGGGACAGAGTAAAGAGACAAAGTGGGTGATAAAATAGTTAATCCCACCAGGGGACTGTAAGTAGAAAAATATGGGAGACCCCCATAACTTAATGATTACTCGAGAGGTTTGCTTCAAGGCAAAACCAAGCAGGCATGCTTAGCAACAAAACCACGTGGCAGAAGCATGAGACATGCCCCCAAACAGTAAAACAATGAGACCCACATCCTGCCCAGTGAACTCAGTATGTTAATGATCCCTAGGACATGCTCTCTGCACACATGAAAGACAATTATCTGTGCACCCAGCTTGACCACGTAGAGAGAAGAAAACCTCCATGCTCAACCTGGAGAAAGAACTGATGATGGAAGCATGACATCTACTCCGAGAAAGACAAAGATGGTCTTGTCCCCATCCCCACTTTTCCCTTGATTATAAAACCGTAGCCTAGTAAGTTCTCGGGGCGTGGCCTTTCTCACCCGCCCACTTGTAAGTCTCAGAAGCATCCTAGTCTAATAAATCACTTTTTATCTATCACTTTGTCTCTCACTGAATTCTTTTCTGCGCTGAGACATGAAGGACTGAGGTACCAGAGCTCTCCGGAGCTCTCGAAATGACACCCAAAACGTTTCACTAATCCCAATGATAACAAGAGCTCACAACTTGTGCCTGCTTAAGATGAGCAGACCGAGTTCTTTTAAAAATCAGCAATGCTTCTCCAAAAGGGTTGGGCTTTCTAAAATCCTAGAATCAAGCTATATTGCAGTGACTATTCCATCAGAATACAGAGAATTATTCCAACGCTGCTCACAGTCCCTATTCTGTGCAGGGATTTTGCCTCTGTCTCCTTCTCACCCTCCTGAAGTCTCTGGCAGTTGCGCTCATTTTAAGGGCAGCATTAGCATTCTGCCTTCATAAGCAAGTAGGTGAGACAGACAGTGCTAATGGCTGAAGATGTCTCATCAAAGATGCAAACTCCAGGGGCCTCCTGTCATGCATACCTTCTCCTGACTTAAGAGCCTGGCCCAGTTCACCAGAGTCAGGCAGACTGTTTCTGGAGTCTTTAGCCATTGATTGTGCACATCAACTGGTTTATCCCAGTTTGGGGAGATGGATCGAAAAGCAATCGTTTTCACTCTCACAGCCCCGTGCATCAAGCCACTGAAAAAGCAACCCACTGCGTTTTGTGCCATCCAGGCAAACACACTAGGGTGGGTGGAAATACATCTATTGAATTCTTACAGTTGTTTTCCTACACATTGCTTGAAAAGTACAAAAGGATCCTTTCTGTGCAGATGAAATTAACAGGACACTAACTCACAGGGTACAGTTTTTAGCAATTACATTTTAGTTACCAAAGTAAAGGCTGCAAACAGGCTTAAAGGTGATCTATATTAAAATGTTTAAAATGATTTTTTAAATTGTACTAGAACTCAAAATTTTAAAATAATTTCCACATGGACCTCTAGACTTTGGGCTTTTTTTCTAAAGTAGTAAAACATCAGCCACCCTGGGTGTGGCACCAGAATGCCAATCATGCGTTGGCAAGGAGTTATACAGCCTCTCTTGTTTAGTTGCTAAGTCGTGTCCAGTTGTTTTGTGACCCCACAGACTGTAGCCCACCAGGCTCTTCTGTCCATGGGATTTCCCAGGCAAGAATACTGGAGTAGTTGGCATACCCTCCTCCAGGGGATCCTCCTGACCCAGGGACGGAATCCACATCTCCTGCAGTGATTGGCAGGTGGATTCTTTACCAATGAGCCACTAGGGAAGCCCCACAGGCTCTTACTCCCACTGTTTTATACCAGCCTGCTTTACACATACGGGTCACCTAACAGCAACCCACTGTTCTGAGAGTTTGTAAAACTTTCTTTTAAAGCATGTCCTTAGAGAACAAGGTGGGTGGGATAGGGATGAATTGGGAGTTTGGGGTTAATAGATGCAAACTATTACAGTTAGAATGGATAAAATAAGGTCCCACTCTGTAGAACAGGGAACTATATTCAATATCCTGTGATAAACCATCATAGAAAAGAATATGAAAAAGAAAGTACATATATGTATAACTGAATCACTTTGCTCTACAGCAGAAATTAACACATTCTAAATCAACTATACTTCAATAAAAAAAAATTTTAAATAACTAAAGCATGCCTTGTTTTTGTTATGGTTTCTAGATTTTGAGAAACTGTTCATGAAAATCTTCCCAATAAGACACAACAGTGTTGAGAAAAGCTTTGAATAAATGAAACCCTTTGTGTTTACAATGCAAACTGTGATTATCTCATTCTTTTTTTTTTTTTTTTTTCTTTCTTTCTTTAGCCTCCTAAGAATTGGAAGCCTGTAACATATACTAACACAACGCACATGGATAATTGGGACAGGAAAATAGGAAACCATACAGTCCTTTCTCTCCTCCTGGATTTCCACTCCAAATTCAAACTCTAATAAAACAGTGGGGTCGATAAAAGTGAAAAAGCAAAATTACTTCCACACAACAGAAAAATAATTTGAAAAAGAACTTCACAAATGATAGACTTTTCTCACCAGGGATCTTTTCAATGGATATAAACAGGTTACAAATATTCTAGCAACAATCAGATTCTAGGAAATCAATAATGTATTCATTGTGGAGAAAATACTAACAAACACACACACACATATTCACATGTGAATGTCTGTGTGTCATAAGGCAACACGGCAGACTATTCATTGGCTGCTAATAATCAACTTCTATCACTTCCTTGAAAATAAACACTCTACCTGTTCAGGTAGTAAAGACATATGGGTTCCTCTCAGGCAGTAGCCAACCCTACACCAGCCACTCCCTGGTCTAATTTAACAAGGGAGAACCGATTCTTGGCCTGGGATTGGACTAAAAGCAGGCATGTGATCTGGTTCTGGCTACAGGAAAATTCATGTACTCCTGTGGTGAAGTGTGTATTGTCTAGATTCTAGAGGGAAGCCCTGGGGTCATTTGATTCTATGGAAGCTATTTTGCAACTCTAGGTGTTAGATAACTTACCCGCAGGAGTGCCCACTCCCATTCCCCAATAAAATGGCAAAGTCATTTTAGAATACCCTGTGTGTGTTTCTTTATTTCTGTGTTTTATTTTTAATTTTTTAACTTTTTATTTTATATTGGCATATGAGCAGTTAACGGGCTTTCCAGGTGGTGCTAGTGGTCAAGAACCTGCCTGCCAATGCAGGAGCTATAAAGACATGGTCTGATCCCTGGGTCGGGAAGATCCCCTGGAGGGGGGCATAGCAACCCACTCCAGGATTCTTGCCTAGAGAATCCCACGGACAGAGGAGCATGGAAGACAATGGCCCATAGGGTTTTATAGAGTCAGACAGGACTGAAGCAACTTAACACGCACGCACACACAGCCAATTAACAATGATGTGATAGTTTCAGGTAGACAGCAGAGGGACTCAGACCTACATATGCATGTAGCCACTCTCCCCTAAACTCCCTTCCCATCCAGGCTGCCACAGAACACTGAGCAGAGTTCCCTGTGCTATACAGTAGATCCTTGTTGGTTATCCATTTTGAATATAGCAGCGTGTACATGCTGACTCAAACTGCCTAACTACCCTTTTACCCCATTCTTCTTCTCCAGGAACCAGAAGTTCATTCTCTAAGTCTGTGAGTCTGTTTCTGTTTTGTAAATATGTTCAATTGTGTCATTTATTTTTAGATTCTGCATATAAAAGACATCATACCGTATTTCTCTTTGTCTGACTTCGCTATGTATGACAATCTCTAGGTCCATCCATGTTGCTGCAAATGGCATATTTCATTCTTTTTAATGTCCGAGTAGTATTTCATTGTATATAGGTGCCACATCTTCTTTATCCATTCTTCTCTCAATGGGCATTTAGCTTGTATCCACGTCTTGACTCTTCTGAATAAGGCTGCTATGAACACTGACGCACAGGCATCTTTTTGCAAATACACACAAAAATTCAGTTGTCACCCATAAATAGGGCTTTCTAGTTTTTTAGCCAAAAGCTAAATAAGAGAGGTACAAAGGATTTTCAGCAAACTTTTAGGATATGTTGGGGTCACAGCCTATGCTGGCAATTTAGTTCTGAAGTCGCCAGGCAAGGAGGAAATCACATTTGTTTTCAACTATCTTTGAAAATCTCCTCCAACATGTAAAATGCAGTCAACAATATGGTAGACATAAGTAAGGCTCTATAGTTTTGGCTGGTACAGAGGAAAAGATGACTGACTTTGGGTTGGAAAAAAAGACATTTTCATTTTATGAGAACCATGCTGATGAGCTAGAAGAGGAGATGCTTGTCAGCAAGAAGCTGGTGCCCCCTCCCCTGAGTTCCTAACACAGTCCAATTTCAGGCTGTTTTACTACTTGAGGACACAAGACTCCCCCTCAAGAACAGCTTTGATTGCAGAGAGAAGAAAGACCTCTTCACACTTGGAAAGAGAAGATTACAAAAGATGTGTCTTGGGAAGGACTCCTCTGGAAGTTAACCTAAGAAGGCCGTTAGAAAGGGGTGTTGCCCACATGCATCTGAAGGAAGGCCCAGTACTCATCGAGGAAGAGTTGGAGGATCAATATTAGAGGCTGTAAAGAAATCATACAGTTGGGGACTTCCCTGGTGGTCCAGTGGCTAAGACTCCACATTCCCAATGCAGGTGGTGTGGGTTTGATTCCTGGTCGGGGAACTAGATCTCTTATGTTGCAGTTAAAGAACCCAAGTGCCACAACTAAGACCATGTGCAGCCAAATAATTTTTTTTTAAAGAAAGAGAATAATTCACACAGTCGTCCAGGAATGCAAACCACTAAGGATACAAATCGAGAAGATTCCCCTGGAGTAGGAAATGGCAGCCTGCTCCAGTATTCTTCCCCAGAAAATTCCATGGACAGAGAAGCCTGGCAGGCTACAGCCACGAAGTCACAGAGTCAGCATGACTGGGCAATCAAGCATGCAAACACACAGGTGAGTAAGGATACACAGAGTGAAATTCTGCTGATGATGGATAGGCTGATTTCCTTATTTCAGTCACATCCGTGTACCATGTTGGAGACAGAAATTCTCTCAGTGACATTATAATATGACATGAAAACATGCCACTGGGAACCAGCTGCAGTAGGTGTCTTATGTTTAATTAAATAATTACATCTCACTGAGATCTGAGAGATACACAGCACCAAAGGCCTCTGAGAAGACAGCTCATTCTTCCCTCCCAGCTCAACCTCCTTCCAGGCTCCATGTGTAGAAAGAAAGGAGGGTGACTCTCTTCCAAGAGTATACATCACTAACTTCATTCAAGGTAAGCATCCCACGGTAGGACCCCTCTTCTGGGCATTCCAGGTCCCAAGGCAGGTGACAGAACTACTTGATTTTATATAGACCCACACCTGAGAGGCAGGGCTTCCCTGGTGGCTCAGCTGGTAAAGAATCCACCTACAATGCAGGAAACCTGGGTTCAATCCCTGGGTCGGGAAGATCCCCTGGAGGAGCTAATGGCAACCCACTCCAGTATTCTCGCCTGGAGAATCCCATGGACAGAGAAGCCTGGTGGGCTTCAGTCCATGGAGTCACAAGAGTCAGACATGACTAAGTGACTAAGCACACCTGAGAGGCAGCATGGGCTAGAATTTCAAATCCCAGCTCTTCTCAGCTGTGTGGCTCTGAATAGGTTTAACCACTGTGCTTCTGTTTCCCCATCTGTAAAATAAAATGTAATATGAGGCACCTGCCTCAGTGGGTTTCTGTAATGATAAAGGGAAGGAAAATAGATGGTGTTTCGTAATTGTCATATCAGTGTTTGCTATTGCTATCAACATGGTGAATCATAGCAGCATGCCTTAGTAACTATTGGAACCAATGCAGCTACTCATCTCACCTCAGTTGGGCTTATGTGTGTGTATTAGTCGCTCAGTTGTGTCCAACTCTTTGCAACCCCATGGACTATAGCCCACCAGGCTCCTCTGTCCAGGGATTCTCCAGGCAAGAATACTGGAGTGGGTAGCCATTCCCTTCTCCAGGGGAAATTCCCAACCCAGGGATCAAACTCTGGGTCTCCTGCATTGCAGGTGGATTCTTTACTGTCTGTGCCACCAGGGAAGCCCAACAGACTTGCACAAGAAGACCATATATGAGCTTCAGAATAATTCAGTGTTTCTGTCAAAGCCACCACGTTCCTCAACACCAAAGTCTCAAGAGAAAGAAAAGTATCAAGTTCACACTGTGATCTCTGGAATCTAGTTCCAGATACTGAGCCCACTTCTATAATCCCCTTAACCACTGGATGTTTCTACTAGTTGCATGTTGTACACAGTGTAGAATCTCTGACAGCTGGGATTAGGGTAAATCTATCAATCACACTCACATGAAAAAGTTTAACAAAACATTTAGTACTTTACAAATACTAGCTCATCAATTTGCACAACTCTATGAGGTCAGTACTATTATCCCATCTTCTTCGAGTGACTGCCACAGTTACATACACAACAGATGATGCTGATACTAACCTGGGGCAGGGGTGGGGGGTGGGGGTCTGCATTTCCACCAGTACCAACAGGAGGAGATAAATGGACTGAGGTGTACCTTTTGTGAATCGCAAATGGGATCCCACAGGGACATGAAATGTGTCTTTATTTCACTTAATGAGTCCTAAGACTATTTCTGTTTGAAAAACTATAAAACTGCCTCATTCTTTTTAACAGGTGCACAGTGTCCCAAAGTATGACTGTAATAGGACTTTTTTGAGTAATTTTATAAATATATATGTGAAATATAATAGGATATACACCAAAAATTTATTTTTTATACATTTCAAGTAAGAAAGAATTTTTGTAAGAAAACAAACTTTGAAGGTTTTTTTTAATAATTATTTGGATTCCAAACACTTGGAATGATTTGAATTTGAAATTCCAGATGATTTAATGATTTGGATTCCACATACCTTCAATGATTTAGACTTGGAACTCCAAATGATTTAATGCTTTGGATTCCACATACTTGGAGTCACTTGGGCCATTTAATTTGAAAAAAAAAAAAAGTCAAAAGATAAAAGATACAAGTGCAGTATTTCAAAGAAAATAAATGTATACACTCAGTCTATACCTCAAATATTTAAATCCTGCCCACAACTTGCAGAAAGGACTTCACATCGAAATAACAGTTGCATTCAATCTCTGTTTCTAAAAGGCAAAGGAAGTCCTATCAGAGCCTGAAAGGAGACAATTTAAGGTAGCAGAAGCACAGGACCATGAAACTGTGTTGCCAACAATTCCAAGGTCTGGGTGAGCCCAGGTTCCTGGACCCGTAAGAACAGAAGCATCATGTACTTAAGCCAGTCGAAGCTGGGACTGCTCCCCCATCATTTATCTTCCTTAACATCTTAGAGGAATGGAGGAGACACAGACGCTGACAGAGTACACAAGATTCATGGCTGCGCCACTGAGAAAGGGAAGCAAGAGGACACAGAAGTCTTTTCATCTCCAGGGCTGAGCAGCAGTAGGGAGGAAGAGGCAGGGGATTGTTTGAGGGAGCCTGAAGGGAACACAGGCTGCTTTTTTGTGCATTGGCCATGCCGGGTACCTGGAGATCTTGGGCACAAATGCCCTCTGGGCAGAATAATCCCATTCCTGGGGGATTCATTCAGATGAAACACTTGTATAAAAATCCAAAAAGGTATAGTCAAGCAATCACATGTTCAACATGGAAAGCCTACTGAGTGGTATGTACAGTACCAGGGCTGCAAAGGTGAATAGGCAGATGTGCTGCAGTGGAGGGAGGGAGGCAGACAAGACAGACAAAGCAGCAGAGGATGGTAAGTGCTATAAAGACAACATAAAATGAGAAATGAGCAGTAGCAGGTAATTGCATCCAGTTTCAATGGACTCGGGAAAGCCTTGACCAAAGAGGTGGAATTTGAGCAGAGGGCTGTCTATCAAGAAAGAGTTGGGTGGGTGAAGATATGGAAGTAGCAGAATGTTACAGGCAAGGGAACAGCTAGTGCAAAGGCCCTGGGGTGGGGTTAAGTTTGTCTTCTCTCAAGAACAGAAAGGTTTAAGTGGTTGGAGTGTGTAGGTTAAAAGCATCTTTGCTCAGTGGATAGGCACATTGGCACAGTGGATAGGAATCCACCTGCCAATGCAGGGGACACAGGTTGGATCCTTAGTCCAGGAAGATTCCACATGCAGTGGAGCAACTAAGCCTATGCACCACAACTTCAGAGCCCTCTACTCAAATTCCACCTCTTGGGTCAAGGCTGTCCTGAGTCCATCGAAACTGGGTGCCCTTACCTGCTACTGCTCACTTCTCATCTTATGTTGTCTTTATAGCACTTACCATCCTCTGCTGCTTTCTCCGTCTTGTCTGCCTCCCTCCCTCCACTGCAGCAGATCTGTCTACTCACCTCTGCAGCCCTCAAACGTACATACCACTCGGCAGGCTTTCCATATTGAACGTGTGATTGCTTGACTATACCTTTTTGGATTTTATGCAAGTATTTCATGCTCCAGGGCCCCTGAGCCACAACTACGGAGCCTACATGCTGTAACTACTGAAGCTCTCACGCCTAGAGTCTGAGCTCCTCAACAAGAGGAACCATTGCAATGAGAAGCCTCTGTATCACAACAAAAAGTTGCCCCGGCTCGCTGCAACTAGAGAAAGACTGAGCACAGCAAAGAAGACCCGGTGCAACCCAAAAGAAATTAATTAATTAATTAATTAAAAACCTTTTTTTAGAAAGAGTATCTTTGTACACCCCCAAAGATGTTCAGACTGTGATCATCCAGACTAAGGAAGAATGGAACCAATCTAAATGTCCATGAATGCAAGAAAGTTTAAACAAACAGCAGCACATCACTGGATACAATGTTTCTGTATTAACCTTGGAAACCAGTCAGATGAATGGGATGTCAATTCCAGTCCCACCACTTATAAGACTTAGGCAAATTTCTTAATGCCTCCATTTCCTCAGAAGTTAAATGTGGATAATAATGTAGCTCTGTGGGTTATCCTGAGTTTTAAGTGCTTATAAAAACTGTGCATGGTGCTGGGAATATAGTACACCCTCAGTAAATGCTAGCTGTCATTATGAGGTGGGGGTTGGTGATCCTATAGTGAATAGAAAGGAGAAGAATATTGATCAAGAAATCACACAATCAATGGAAAATTGGCATCTGTCCTAATATCTGTGGTTGAGAACTCCAGGGCACTGTGACAACATCAAGAGCACTGATCCAATCAGGGAGGTGTGAAAGGCAGGTGTGCCCAAGGAAGTGACAATTTCCCATGCTCACATGGGAACACATTACATTACACATGTTCATAGGCTCCATTTCCTGTCTTTCTTCTCCACTGCTTTGGAACTCAGATTTCTTTCTTCTTTTCTCCATTTATAGACCCATGTCCCTTTACTTCATGGGCCCATCCTATAGCTCTTCACAAATTACTGACCAGGGGATTTCTGCAGAAACTAACACCTGTGGCTAGTGATTTGTTATGTAAAAGAATATTGAAGCACTCTGGTCAATAATGTTTGGGTAGCAAAAGATGTGTTCATATGTCTTTGGTCAATCAGCTGTTAAGAAAATCTACCTTGGGTCACAAATGACTGCCCACGGGTCTTGGTGCCAAGTCTGTGTTTGCCAGGAAAAGACTTTCATGGATGCTACCTAAGTCAAGCATTATCCCAAGGTGAGATGGAGTGTCACTGTATTTGCTCTGCTGTGGTTGAAACCACTGTTGCATGGGGTGGAGAATAAACAGGGATGGAAAAGCAAAAACTGATGGTAAAAAGTAGGGACTGAAGTGTAACCTGGGCTGACACTCTAAACATATGACTGCTGTTGTTACACAGATTATAATAAGAACAGAAATGTAGAGTTTCTAATAAAATGAGAAGTGAACAAAAGCACAAAACAAACTCACACAAGGGTTGTACCCACAATAAAACATACACAGATGTGGGCAAAAACTAGGAAGGAATAGATGAAAACAGGAGACAAAGTATTGCACTGAATCTGTTACTGGCTCAGTCTCTAGAATCGACGGGATTCCAACCAGTCCCTGCCGTGCTCTGTGGATGGCCTGGGCAAGCTGAGTGATCTCTGTGCCTCAGTTTTCCCACCTGCAAAAGTGGGGGTAATGACAGCATGTTCCTCACTGACCAAGAGCATCAACAGATGACTAGGATAAATAAGGGGCAGAGAACAATGCCTGCGTTCATTTGGAAAGCATGAGTCAGTGCTAGCCATGAATGCCAGAGCCCTGGAATTAATTGGATGGCAGCTTCCTTTTCTTTCCTCAAGTTTTTCTATTTTTTTTTGGCTTGAAAAACAGAAAGAATACTCTCCATACATGCTTAACTTTAATTCCCACCAAAGTTTAATAATCCAAAGAAAAAAGACCTGTATTCTGCAGCTGTTGAGAGGTTAGAGAGGACTTAGAGAGGTGTTGCTATTACATAATTCTGATGTATATCCTGACTTTATTCAAGGCATCCCTTCTTTTCTCCTGCACTCTTTCCTACCCCGAACCCCCACCCTTCTGCAACCAGGGCTCTGTATAAGCAGCACCCTCACAAAATCAGGCATCGATCTTGCAAAGTATCTGGCTGAAGGGAACATCCTAATTCCCCAAAGAATCAGCCTTCTGAAGCCCATCCAGGCTGCACAGAGGGATCGCTCTGAGGCTGCTGGAGAGAAGTACAAACGGCCTCTGTTCCAGGCTCAGAGTCGCTAAGGGATTCTCGGGGCTGTCACATTTCTGCTGCCATTAGCATTTCTGTGACAGACACTGAGACCAATTAACAAAGCAACCCGGGTCTATAGAAGAGATGGGGGCAGATAAATACAAAAAGGAAAAGCGCAGGAGAAAATCAAGGGAGTGAGAGTAAAACCACATAGACAACATCAAGTGGCACTCTGTTAAATGTGATTGCATTCTCACCCCCAGGGACATCCCTCCCTTTGCATTCTTGCCATATAGCAGCTACCAAAGGCATTAAATCCATCACATACACAAACACACACACTAGTTGTAATTATGGTAAAAAAAAAATACATGCACACACACAAATACATATACACATATACAAACACACACACATATATACAAACGTATGTGTATATATGTGTGTTCATGTATCTGTATATATGTATGTGTGTCTAGGTGTATATATACACAAACATATGTATATTTTTTGACACTGAGTACTCTGTGCTACGCTACTTCAACAATAAGGAAAAAAATTCTCTCCTGTCTTGGTGAGAAACCAAGATCCAACAACTAATGAGCCTTGAAACCAAGCTGTAATGAATTTTGTATTTGTGCTGTAATTTGAAAAAAAAAAAAAAAAATCATTCCAGGAAGGCGGAAAAAAGGCATGTATCTTTAAACTCTTTGCTCTGTAAAAGTAAGACCTCAGGAAAGAAAAAAAGGAAAAGATGATATTCTTGTGCGGGGATGCTGTGAATCTCCTTTAAGATGCCAAATACTCCACAATCTGTTGATTTCAATCCCAGGGACCATGAATCACCTAGTTGGGTGAAAACTCTACCCCCAGGGTACCTGGTTTCACAGAGCTGATGCTTGAGTTCAAAGGGTTAGTATGGAGGAGATTTTAGGATTGCTGTTTGGGAAGTCTTTTCCAGAAGCTGACATGGAAAAGCTCCACTCTTTTCAACAGGTTGGTTCTTTCATTATTTCAAATACTAGTGACCACCCCGCCCCCTGTCCTCATTCCACCCCCAATCTCCCAAAGTCTCTCGGTTCTTTCTAAGGTTATTCCTCTTTTGGTTCTTTCTCACGTTGACAGTGGAGTGAGCCAAGATGAGCTCTGAATACTTCCTGGCTGTGAGTCCGTGGGGGTGGCAAACAGTGTGTGAGCGCGCGCGCACACACACACACACACGCACACACACACTCACTACTAGTTAAGAAAGCAAGGTGTTAACCTGCCATTCCTGATACATCACAGAAAAATGTCAGCCTTACCTTGAGGCTTCTATTTTGCTAGCTGTTTTGTAAAAATGGCTCAATTCATTTTTTCAAGCAGACTTGGTGATAAACATATTTAAATTGGATACTTAAGAAGGAAAAGACTGCATTCCTTCATCATTTATGCAAGTTCTTGCTTCTTAACTAGGAAAAAAAGTAACAAGAACAACTTGTCAGGTCTGCAGCTACATTTTTAGATAATAGGCTTCAAAAAAATTTCATCTTTCCAAGGAGGGAAAAAAAATGACATCCTCTTTAATCATCAAGTCCATTGCTTCATTAGCTGCTCTTAATCAACCTTCACACACTTGAGTAAGAAAATAAATCTATACCTTTGAACAGTGGCATGTCTAACAACAAAGTCAGACACCAGGATGTCTTTTTTATTAACAGAGGTGTTTTTAAATATCTGCCATATACATATGTTCAATTCAGACATTTTAGAAAACCCTGGAGAATAGCCGAGCTGGGTCTATAAACTGCTAGGCTGCCCCAAGGCGAAGTGTCATTTGTGATGTTTCTTACTGTTGTTACCTGTGGCATTTAGCTAGGCAGGAATAAGAAGCCCAGACTCCATGGGTTCAGGGTGAGTCTAATAGTGTGCAGGTGAAAACTGAGTCAGGTAGGAGCTGCAGGGTATTGGAGCTCATGCCCCATTTCAAGAAGTTAGGACTCTGCTGATCATTATACAGAAGCCAGACACCCTTTGTCCCTCTATGGGACACTAATGGATTTTTTCAGTTCAGTTCAGTTCAGTCGCTCAGTCGTGTCCGACTCTTTGCGACCCCATGAATTGCAGCACGCCAGGCCTCCCTGCCCATCACCAACTCCTGGAGTTCACTCAGACTCATGTCCATCAAGTCAGTGATGTCATCCAGCCATCTCATCCTCTGTAGTCCCCTTCTCCTCCTGCCCCCAATCCCTCCCAGCATCAGAGTCTTTTCCAAGGAGTCAACTCTTCACATGAGGTGGCCAAAGTACTGGAGTTTCAGCTTTAGCATCAGTCCTTCCAAAGAACACCCAGGACTGATCTCCTTTAGAATGGACTGGTTGGATTTCCTTGCAGTCCAAGGGACTCTCAAGAGTCTTCTCTAACACCACAGTTCAAAAGCATCAATTCTTCGGTGCTCAGCTTTCTTCACAGGGCAACTCTCACATCCATACATGACCACTGGAAAAACCATAGCGTTGACTAAACGAACCTTTGTTGGCAAAGTAATGTCTCTGCTTTTGAATATGCTATCTAGGTTGGTCATAACTTTCCTTCCAAGGAGTAAGCGTCTTTTAATTTCATGACTGCAATCACCATCTGCAATGATTTTGGAGCCCCCCAAAATAAAGTCTGACACTGTTTCCACTGTTTCCCCATCTATTTCCCATGAAGTGATGGGACCAGATGCCATGATCTTCATTTTCTGAATGTTGAGCTTTCAGCCAACTTTTTCACTCTCCTCTTTCACTTTCATCAAAAGGCTTTTTAGTTCCTCTTCACTTTCTGCCATAAGGGTGGTGTCATCTGCGTATCTGATAGAGTTTTTAATGGCAAATAATCCAGACTTTAAAAAAACAACAACAACAACTCTGAGCAGGGCAAATAAAATACATCTGTAAGACTTCTGGTTACCAGGCAGGAAGAAAAGGGGAAAGAAACGGGGAGTTTGAGATAGACATGTACACACTGTTATATTGAAAATGGATAACCAACAAGGTCCTACCGTATAGCACATGGAACTCTGCTCAGCGTTGTGTGACAGCCCGGATGGGAGGGGAGTTTGAGGGAGAGTGGATACACGTACATGTGTGGCTGAGTTTCTTTGTTGTTCACGTGAGACAATCACAACACTGTTAATCAACTATACCCCAATATAAAACAAAAAGTTAAAAAAATACTCTGAGTTATATTCAGCCTATACATTCTCAATTTCAACCTCTAATCAACAGGTTCTCCACTGGACCAGAGCCGTCACCTGGCGTGCCCCAACCCATCTCTGACTTTTCATCATCAGAGGCACCAAAAAGTGACCATTCCACATCCTGTGAATACGGGACCATTGGGGAGATTTCATAAAGCGCCTCTCAAGAACTTTCTTCTTTTCTTATACTGCACCGAGTTCTTACCACTCTTTCAGAAAACACAAGGGCATCATCAACTATCACCAAGAGCACCCCAAATAGCAAACAGAAACCCTCAAATGCAAAGAAATTTAAATGGGATTCAATTCGAAGGGCAAAATGAAAAATGACACGTTAAAATCACTACAAAGCATGTATTGTTTTTAACAACCTAAGACAAAAAGGAATCTCTGCAAAAGGACAAATCAACAGAAATCCTTGCTCCTCGCCCCAGCAGAAAAGAAAACTTGTTTCATCAATTGCCGTCTTTAAAAGACTAATGCCCTTTGCAGCAACATGGCTGGACCCAGACAGAGGCGATCATACGAAATCAAGTCAGTCAGAAAGAGACAGATACCATAGAAAACCACTTACGTGCAAAATCTAAAATACGGCACAAATGAACTTATCTACAAAACAGAAACAGAGAACAGACTGTAGATGCCAAGGGGCAGGAAGGTGCGGGAGGGGGGGATTGAGAGTTCCGGGTTAGCAGATGCAAACTATTACGTATAGATTAAACAAAAGTCCTGCTGTATAGCACAGGGAACTACATTCAACATCCTGTGATAAGCTATAGTCGAAAAGCACGTGAAAAAGAGTATGTATGTATAACTGAATCACTCTGCTATATATTAAAAATTAACACAGCACAAATCAACTCTACTTCAATAAAATAAATTTTAACATAAACTCTCCTCTTTCAATTTTAAAAACTTTTCCTAATTTATGGTGCAAGCTCAACCACCCAGACTATACCATTCCCAAGCGTGATGCTCAGACAACCCAGGGTAGACTCTGATGTGTGAATTCTCAGTCGCTCAGTCGTCTCCAACTCATTGTGACCCCATGGAGTGCAGCCCGCCAGGCTCCTCTGTCCATGGGATTTTTCCAGCAAGAATCCTGGAATGGGTTGCCACTTCCCATTCCAGGGCATTTTCCCAACCGAGCAATGGAACCCATGTCTCCTGCTTCTGCTGCATTGGCAGGCAGCTTCTTTACCACTGAGAAATTAACTTCTCAAAACTTTTATAGGATTGTACAGTCTGGGCTCAATCCCATAAAAGTCTTGAGAATATGCATTGATCTAAAATGAACTCAGCTGCCAGCATACTGGTAAAAAGCATCTGGAGAATTTGTCAGTAGTTATTCCCAGCTGTTTATCATTCCTGGAAGACTCCTCTGCACACTCGGCACCATCAAGTTAGCATTAATATGACTCAGTCACCCCACTGGGTACAGTAAATCCCGTGCATCAAAGATGCTTTAGAAAATTGTTTGCAAGTTGCTTGTTGCACTGGGATGATTTCTGACAATCTGAGGCTTTTACAGTAAATAAATGTTTGGAACAGGTGACTATAAAAAATAGTAGCTTGAATCCTGACCCAGATATAGTTTTATTTTTACTTATTTGGGGATGCAGTGCTGTGTGGAGGAAGGCGCTATCTATAATTCTAACATTGAGCAGCTTAAGTTTTTATACATTTTGAGGGCTTTTAAATCTTTTTTTTTTTTTTTAATTTTGGGATGGGAGTTCTACCACTTTCAACCACCCCTGGACTGGCCCATCATCATCAGACGACTCCAATTGCACATGACAACAGACTCCACGTGTGAATGAAAGGACAACAACAGAGGCCAAAGGAGCAAAAAATGAACCGTGGTTTCAACAAGTTTACCTGTCATGTAAATGCCATCTAGTGCTAAGCATTCTAGGGCTGGAACTGTGCCTTCATGGTCAGAAAGGAGCCTGGCTCCTTTCATCTTTTCCCATATAGGTCTTTAAAATTCTTATGAAACACAGGATTGCAACAGCTCCAGCCATCACATCCAAAATCCAGACAGCAGAAGGGAGAGAAGATTAAAGAGAGGCACTTGCGTTTTAAGGACACTATTGGACATCTCCATTCCACACTTCTGCTTACAATCAAATGGCTATACCTAGCTACAAGGAAATGGGACATGTAAACCAGGTGGCATGTGCTTGTTGTAAATTAGGGCCCTGTTTTTAAGGAAGGAGAACACATACTGGGAGAGACAAAGAGAAGGATCTCATAATAACGGTTCTAGCTACTTTACATTGCAGCCCCTGTGCTGGCAAGTCTCATATCAGTTCAGTTCAGTTGCTCAGTTGTGTCCAACTCTTTGCGACCCCATGAATCACAGCACGCCAGGCCTCCTTGTCCATCACCAACTCCCGGAGTTCACTCAGACTCACGTCCATCAAGTCAGTGATGCCATCCAGCCATCTTATCCTCTGTTGTCCCCTTCTCCTCCTGCCCCAATCCCTCCCAGCATCAGAGTCTTTTCCAATGAGTCAACTCTTCGCATGAGGTGGCCAAAGTACTGGAGTTTCAGCTTTAGCATCAGTCCTTCCAAAGAACACCCAGGACTGATCTCCTTCAGAATGCACTGGTTGGATCTCCTTGCAGTCCAAGGGACTCTCAAGAGTCTTCTCCAACACCACAGTTCAAAAGCATCAATTCTTCAGCGCTCAGCTTTCTTCACAATCCAACTCACACATCCATACATGACTACTGGAAAAGCCATAGCCTTGACTAGACTACTTATGGTTTATTATTATTACTACTATTGTTGTTGCTGTTATTGTTCAGTCAGTCATGTCTGACTCTTTGTGACACCATGGACTGTAGCACACTAGGCTTCCCTGTCCTTCACCATCTCCTGGAGCTGGCTCAAATTTATGACCACTGAGTTGGTGATGCCATCCAACCATTTCATCCTCTGTCGCCCCCTTCTCCCCCTGCTGTCAATTTTTCCCAGCATCAGGGTCTTTTCCAACGACTCGGCTCTTCTCATCAGGTGGCCAAAGTTTTGTAACTGCAGCTTCAGCATCAGTCCTTCCAGTGAATATTCAAGGTTGATTTTCTTTAGGATGGACTGGTTGGATATCTCCTTGCTATCCAAGGGACTCTCAAGAGTCTTCTCCATCATCACATTTCAAAAGCATCAATTCTTCGGCACTCAGCCTTCTTTATGGTCCAACTCTAACATTCATACATGCCTACTGGAAAAACCATAGCTTTGATTATATGGGCCTTTGTCAGCATTGTGATGTTTCTGCTTTTTAATATGCTGTCTAGGTTGGTCATAGTTTTTCTTCCAAAGAGCAACCATCTTTAAATTTCATGGCTGCAGTCACCATCCAAAGTGATTAATAATAATTATTATTATTATTAATCACTGAATATTGCAACCACATGCATTTACATGTAATTCTTAGAACCATCCTCCAAGGTAGCACACTCAGCATCATCAGGGAGGAATCGGGGGCCCAGAATTTGGAGCTGCACAAGGTGACACAGCAGGATGTCTGAAGAGCTGAGTGTCCCGTCCAAGGTGAGGAGCATCCTGCAGCCTCAGAGATGCCCTACAGTGTGCCGCTTCCCACTGATTCTGGTCCTCACACACCTGGCCTCAAGTCAGCTTAGATGCGTCTTGCCCAGCCTGCCCAAGCCTGGGGACTCGCTGCCTTTCTGACGTTTAGGTATCGTATACCCAGTCTCGCTTGAAAGACGTGATTCGACCCATCAAGTAATTATTCAGCCTGACTATGTGCAGGACACTGTGATGAGCTATGACCTTTTTATCCATTAGGCATCTGCAGGCCAGCCAGTCATAAATAAGCCACCAGGGTTTTAATTTAGCTCACAGTTTATTGGGGGGTGGGCAAAATGTTTTAAAAACCTATTGTGAAAATTAGTTATTCACCTTTAAAAGTCAGGTTTTTCATCAAAATCTGCATGCCTGTCTTCTCTTTAGAGGACGGTCCAGTAACCCTGGGTCTACACCGCAATCAGGATGGAGAACTGGCTGCCTCCTAAGCCAGGATGCATCTCCATGGAGACCAAGTTTCCACCTGGCCTGCTTCACTTAAATTTACTCTTCCTGCCTGGCTCTGTGGGCATTTGAGTTTATGACCCATGGGAAGGGGGGAAATTACACAGGGAGCTATGCTCCAGGCAAAAGGCTGTAATAACTGAATTTCAAGCTTCCACAAACCCCAGTACCTGCGACATAGATAAATAACTAAAAAGCACCTCAGGGCTATTAATCCAGGACCTTTTTATCATCATTAAATTGAAGAGAAAATTGAAACAGTGGCTGAAATCTCTCTTTGATCTACAGCAAAGGGATGTTAATAACTACGTTTCTGGGGAGAGAGCTTATTAACACGGAACTTAGTGGTATTCCTGTAACAGCCATTATCAGGAATGTTCCCAATAAATGAATTTCAGACTAGCTCGTGAATATATGAATGAGGGGATTCTCTGGGTTGCTATGGCCATTCACTCTCAGCAAGTGAAAGCATTTTGAGTTTTGTGAGCTCAAAGGCATATTTGAGAGTTGCAATGTGAATACAAAGGGCTATTTAGTCAAAGGCTGTGTTGCAAAATACATTTTTAAAAATATATAAAATTTATATAAATATATAAAAAATATACAAAATTCTAAGATCAGGGTTTGGTTTTAAGTTTCTTAAGGATCCTAGTAGAAACTAACAGTACAGAAATTACCATATTTGTTTTTCTTAGCCTTTTATCTATAAATATTGAAGTGATTCATCTGTCTTAATTCATGCACACCTCACAAAATTTCTAACTTGTGTGTGACAGACACAGTTCCAAGTATGAAATGAGAGAGACTGTGCAAAGCAGTCTGGGAAAAATTCTACAGATGGCCAGACTTGAGGCATACTTCTGAGTGTACCACTTGGGGTACAACACAAAAGTGACCCTCCAATATAGCAGCTTATACAAGACACAAGTTTACATTTTTTTCTCACATATAGAGTCCTGGGCTAGTAAGGCAGTTCCAAACTCTTACCATATGGCTTCTAACTCTGGGTCCAAAGTGGCTGCTTCAGTTCCCACCATCACATCTATATTGAGACAGTGGGAAGCAGAGATCCAGGCAGCACTTTAAACTACTTCTCATATCTCTCTGATAAAAGTGTAATCCCTGGAGTTCAGTGAACTGTAACAAAGGTCAGGAAATGTAAACTTGAGCTACATTCAAGTGCCTAGCTAAAGCTTGGGAGCTACATTGTTGAGGAGAGTGAGAAAAGATCCTGGTAAGCGATCACCAGTCACATTCATACTAGAGAAAGGAGCTCTTTCTAAATTTAAAACACAAAAAGTCCAAAACATTCATAGCCTTTTTGAATACAACCTCATATGCAATGCAATAATAACTCTAGAAAAAGAAGATAGATGGCCATTCAAGAAGAGATTAATGCATCATGTGATCCCTAAGATAAAATACAGGGAACCATGTGTAACATAGCACTTCAGACCATGCACTCTGCAGTTGGACCTTTTGTATTGGGGTTAGCAGATATTTGGTCCTGTCAAAATGCACATAAGGCATTTGATCAACTCCAAAATGTCCTTAATATTTAGTCCTGTCCAAAACCATTTGCCATAAGCCAAATATGCTCATGGACATTTTGGACAGGACCAAAGTTCAAGGGCGTTTTGTGTGCTTAGTCGTTCAGTCATGTCCAACTCTTTGCAACCCCATGGACTGTAGCCCACCATGCTTCTCTGTCCATGGGGATTCTCCAGGCAAGAATACTGGAGTGGGTTGCCATGCCTTCCTCCAGGGGATCTTCCCAACTCAGGGATCAAACCCAGGTCTCCCACAGTGCAGGTAGATTCTTTACTGTCTGAGCCACCAGGTTGTGAACCGAACATCTTAGAAACATTTTCAGTCAGTTCATCTCAGTTGCTCAGTCATGTCTGACTCTTTGCGACACCATGGACTGCAGCATGCCAGGCCTCCCTGTGCATCACCAACTCCTGGAGTTTACTCAAACTCTTGTTCATTGAGTCAGTGATGCCATCCAACCGTCTCATCCTCTGTCATCCCCTTCTCCTCCTGTCTTCAATCTTTCCCAGCATCAGGGTCTTCTCAGATGAGTCAATTCTTCACATCAGGTGGCCAAAGTATTGGAGTTTCAGCTTCAGCACCAGTCCTTTCAATGAATATTCAGGACTGATTTCTTTTAGGATGTACTGGTTGGGTCTCCTTCTGTCCAAGGGACTCTCAAGAGTCTTCTCCAACACCACAGTTCAAAAGCACCAATTCTTTGGCACTCAGCTTTCTTTATAGTCCAACTCTCACATCCACACATAACTACTGGAAAAACCATAGCTTTGACTAGACAGACCTTTGTGGGCAAAGAAATATCTCTGCTTTTTAATATGCTGTCCAGGTTGTTCATAATAACTTTTCTTTTCTTCCAAGGAGTAAGAGTCTTTTAGACAGGACCAGGTGTCGTGCAAGATGTATTTGAGTTCTGCTTCCACTCCTTTTCCTGCTGTTTGACCTTGAGGAAGTGATTCAACCTCTCTGTGCCTTTACTGGCAACAGCATAATGCTTGCCCAGCTATAAAATCATGCCTCACTTCAATTTGCAGCATCCTGCCCATCTCCCAGACAGTGGGAAAGAAGGGAGAAAGGAACCCATACTTATTTCTTACAAATCAATGTCCATTGTGAGACATGTGTTACTCTCACTCACATCTTTGTGGCCAGAAATGAGTCACAGTTTCCACCTAGGTTGGGAAATGAAGTCTTGACCTATTTTGTGCTCTGAAAATTCCAACAGAGTCAAGCGCTCCATAATGCAGCTCAATTCCTGCTCCTGAGAACCCCCAATTCTATTTCCAGGGCTGTGCACTTTTTTGTTTGTTCTTGTTATCTTGGTCATTGTGGTCAGTAACTGAAGTCTTTGCTAGTAAGGGTCACCCTAAACTTGGAAACTGAGTACCTTTATGCTTCTCTGAAATGGTCATTTCTGTTTCTAAAAGTTTTGCAGCTTGAAGATCCATGCAAGAGCTTTCTGGAAAGAGCCACCCTGTCAGATTCACAGGTTTTCTTTCTAGAGCCCTCCAAACAGACAACTCTGAGAGCCTGGGGATAAATCTGATTCAACCTTTGGTTCACAGTTAAGTAAAAACTAGGGAGCTTCGGTCTTGTCTCCTTTTTTGGAATATAATTGCTTTACAATCTTGTGTTAGCTTCTGCTGTACAACAAATTGAATCAGCTACATGTATAAATATATCCCGTCCTTCTTGAGGCTCCCTTCCACCTTCCCCCATCCCACCCATCTAGGACCTCATAGAGCACTGGGCTGTATAGCAGCCTCTCACTGGCTGTCTATTCTATATACGATGGCATATATATGCTCAATGTTACTCTCCCCATTCATCCCACCTTCCCTGTCCCCAGCCCCACCATCTATTCCACGTCTATTCTCTACATCTGCATCTCTGTTCCTGCCCTGCAAATAGGTTCATCTGCACTGTTTTGCTAGATTCCATATACATATGTTAATATACAATATTTGAAGACCATAATTCAAAACCACACATGCACCCCAATGTTCATTCATTTACAATAACCAGGACATGGAAACAACCTAAATGTCCATCAGCACATGAAAGTATAAAAAGTGGTTCATATATACAATGGAATGCTACTCAGCCATAGAAACCAACGAAACTGAGTCATTTGCAGTGACGTGGACGGACCTAGAGTCTGTTATACATAGTGAAGCAAGTCTGAAAGAGCTGTGGTCTCACCTTAGAGGACCAGCAGGGTTAAAAAAAAAAAAAAAAAGTAAACATGTCCTATGTTCGAAGATGCAAATTGTCGAAAATAGTATCGTAAATACGATCTCATTCTGCAAAGGATGTTGTTGGTAATAAATTGCTTTCCTTCCCATCATCCATGTTCTATTCTCAGGACAATCCCACAGACATGATACAGTCTTGGAATCACCTTTTTCTCATGGAAAGTTACAGGGCTCCTGTGTGGTCAAACCAGAATTCTATTCCAGGTTCCAGTACTTTCGCTGTAGGGTGTCCAGGGCAACTGCTGCAGACGAATGCAACTGGGAAAACAGCTCTTTTGTCTTCGAGTTCTAAAAGTTGTTTGCATTTGAACTCCATGTTTGGAATAACTTTAATTTTGAGTATTCTGGTTGGAGTCAAAAGCTCGGTATTTGATGAAAAGTAAAGTTAGTGCATAGCACTAGAGACAGTGTGAAAACAGTACAAATAATGAAACCACTTAACAACTGATTGAATGGTGCTTGCTGGTATCCTGTGCCAAGCCTGAAAGCAAAGATCATTTCTGTCTGTGAGATAAGACAGCATCACAGATTATCTTTGAAATCTCTCAGCAAGGCTCATTATAAATGATCAGGATGATGTCCTTCCATAATTCCAACAGAGTAAGAATCTTCCTTTTTGCTTTTATCCACCTTTTTCCTCTTCCAAGATCAGAGGAGATGACTGTTTCTTTAGCACATCTCCAGGTAAAGCCACTGGCTGGCATTTAGTGACCGTTTTCTAGGAAAAACTCCCCTTGAAATCTGAAAATTACTCTCTGAGTAGCAGGAAGCTCATTCCAGGAATGTTAAGTGGGAACTTAATATCAAAATAGAGAAAAATGAAGCAGCTTCCATTCACTTGAAAAGGGTGTAATTGCCCTCATTGGTGGTTTTTATTTTTTTCATCTTCCTTGTTCAGTTCTTAACTCCTTAAAATCCATTTCATTTATCATTCATGTTTTTCAAAAGTATTTATTCTCATGGTTTTCTATGGCATGACTCTTTATTTTCCATGGAGCTAAGGTAATAAACCCACACCCAGCCAATGTGCCGACCACGGATTTTTTTTCTCTTTATCTTATCTTTGTTGTGTCCAAAAACACATATTTAAACTCAAAGTCAATGAACTTGAAAAGTGTCTTTGATTTAATTCCCTCCTATTAGTGAACAACCTCTGGGTGAGCTGAAGATCGATCCTTTTACCTCGCATCATTAGGAGGTTTATCCTGCAGCGAACGCTTCACAGGGTCCAGAGAGGGGGGGTTGCATTTCCACCCCATAAACCACTGACAGTCAGGAAGTCACCCTGTGCTAAACGTCACACCACGTGTGCACACAAGTAACTTTCTGAAGGATGAGCCACAGCCTTCTAGCTAATCCTCAAAAGCCATCTCTGGCACGAGCCACATGACAGAGAGCTGAAACACTGGCGTGGTGAATTTCATGAGATTCATCACTGTTTCTACTTGAATAATGTAGTATAATGTAGAATAATGTAATCTGGAACCATGAACTTCCAGATGTTCAAGCTGGTTTTAGAAAAGGCAGAGGAACCAGAGATCAAATCGCCAACATCTGCTGGATCATCGAAAAAGCAAGACAGTTTCAAAAAAACATCTACTTCTGCTTTATTGACTATGCCAAAGCCTTTGACTGTGTGGATCACAATAAACTGTGGAAAATTCTGAAAGAGATGGGGATACCAGACCACCTGACCTGCCGCTTGAGAAACCTATATGCAGGTCAGGAAGCAACAGTTAAAACTGGACATGGAACAACAGACTTGTTCCAAATAGGAAAAGGAGTACATCAAGGCTGTATATTATCACCCTGCTTATTTAACTTATATGCAGAGTACATCATGAGAAACGCTGGGCTGGAGGAAGCACAGGCTGGAATCAAGATTACCGGGAGAAATATCAATAACCTCAGATATGCAGATGACACCACCCTTATGGGAGAAAGTGAAGAAGAACTAAAGAGCCTCTTGATGAAAGTGAAAGAGGAGAGTGAAAAAGTTGGCTTCAAGCTCAACATTCAGAAAACGAAGACCATGGCATCCGGTCCCATCACTTCATGGCAAATAGATGGGGAAACAGTGGAAACAGTGGCTGACTTTATTTTTCTGGGCTCCAAAATCACTGCAGATGGTGATTGCAGCCATGAAATTAAAAGACACTTGCTCCTTGGAAGGAAAGTTATGACCAACCTAGACAGCATGTTAACAGCAGAGACATTACTTTGTCAACAAAGGTCCATCTAGTCAAGGCTATGGTTTTTCCAGTGGTCACATATGGATGTGAGAGTTGGCCTATAAAGAAAGCTGAGCACTGAAGAATTGATGCTTTTGAACTGTGGTGTTGGAGAAGACTCTTGAGAGTCCCTTGGACTGCAAGGAGATCCAACCAGTACATCCTAAAGGAGATCAATCCTGGGTGTTCATTGGAAGGACTGATGCTGAAGCTGAAACTCCAGTACTTTGGCCACCTGATGCGAAGAGCTGACTCATTTGAAAAGACCCTGATGCTGGGAAAGATTGAAGCAGGAGAGGAAGGGGATGACAGAGGTTAAGATGGTTGGATGGCATCACCGACTCAATGGACATGGGTTTGGGTGAACTCCAGGAGTTGGTGATGGACATGGAGGCCTGGCATGCTGCAATTCATGGGGTTGCAAAGAGTCAGACACGACTGAGCAACTGAACTGAACTGAACTGAACATCACTGTTTCTACTTGAATGTACTTTCAGCCCACTTACTGGCAAGTTTATCTTTGTTGCTGCCCATTTACTGAGAGCTTTCAGAATCAACAAGCTCTCACACGAAGTTTCCTTGCACCAGTGGCCTCAGAGGCCCTTTTCAGCTATGATGTATCACTGGGTGCCAGGCACTGTCCAAGGTGCTAGGATTACCATTACGAGCTGAGCTGAGGGCATCCAGGCTTCTTGGAGCCCCCAGTCTAGCCGCTGCATCCCACAGCCAGTCTGATTGACTGTCATTGACATCATCTTCCTTGTTCTGTAGGCTCTCAGGTCAGCCCTGCCCCTCGCTGAGTGTGATGTCTGAATACATACAACCTTTAGGGGACCAGGTGTTTTCAAGAGTAAAATGGAACTAATAGAACTTCCCTGGTGTTCCAGTGGTAAAGAATCCGCCTGCCAATGCAAGAGACACGGGTTTGATCCCTGATCCGGGAGGATTCCACACACTGCGGAGCACCTAAGCCCATGTGTCACAACCTCTGAGCCCGCATGCCCTAGAGCAACAAGAGAATCCACCACAATGAGAAGCTCTCCCACCTCAGGGGAGCAGTCTCCACTTGCCACAACTAGAGAAAGCCCGAGTGCAGCAACAAAAACCCAGTGCAACTAAAAAAATTAAGTGAATAAATAAATTATGAAAATGGAAATTATAGTATCTACCTCCATAGACTCCATCAGAATTAAGGTAACACACAGGACTGCCTGGTATGGGGATGGTGCTAAATAAATGGTGTTTCCTGACTTCAATCACACTCTTATCTGCTCAGTTGCTAAATATGCCAAGGAACATTGCATACATGAGACAGAGTGGCCTTAAGAACCCCAGACTGTTCAGATTTATAGCTCTTCTCATGCAGAGTGGGAAGGCTTTTATAAAAGGTGGCTTCGTCTTTCATGGCTGCCATGGACTGAACTGTGTCCCCTCAGACGCATCCATGAAGCCTTATGCCATCCCCATGATGTGTTTGTTAGGGGGCCTTTGGGAGAGAACTAGGCACAGATGAGGTCACAAGGGTGGGGCCCCACGAAGGGATTAATGTTCTTTGGTGGGGGGCATGTCCTGAGGCCTGTGAGATCTTAGTTCCCTGACGGAGGATTGAACCTGCAGAGGAAGCACGAAGTCCTAACCACTGGACCACCAGCAAAGTCCCAAGGGACTGTGTGTGCTGTGTGCTCAGTTGCTCAGTCATGTCTGACTCTTTGTGATCCCATAGGCTATAGCCCATGAGGCTCCTCTGTCCATGAGGGTTTCCCGGCAAGAATACTGGAGTGGGTTGCCATTTCCTACCCCAGGGGGTCTTTCCAACCCAGGGACCGAACCTGCGTCTCCTGCATTGGCAGGCGGGTTCTCTACCACTGCACCACCTGGGAAGCCCTTTATATTAATAAGAAGAGGAAGAGACAGCAAAGCGCTCTCTCTACCCTGTGAGGACATGGTGAGAAGGTGGCCGTTTGCAGCCGGGAAGGGAATCCTCACCAGAACCCACCAGCCTGGCACCCAGACTTCAGACTCCCAGCCTCTGGAACTGAGAGAAATAAATCTTTCTTGGTTCAGTCCAAAGGTCTATGGTACTTTGTTACGGCAGCCCACCTGGATGAATCCAGTATCTCAAATGGGATAGATACTAGCTGAGGGATGCAGTATGCTCTTTCCTATTGTAAACATTTAAGTTGCCTCTTTAAAATAAGTGTGACTGTCAAATAAAGTGATCTGTGGAAAGGAAACAGACTCTGACATAGAGAACAGACTTGTGTTGGCCACAGGTGAAGGGGAAGGTTTGATTGGGACTTTGGGACTAGCAGAGGCAACCTTATATATAGGATGGAAAAAAAAAAAATAATGTCCTACTGTATAACACTGAGAACTACCTTCAGTACCCTGTGATAAACCATGATGAAAAAGAATATTAAAAAGAGTATATATACACACACACACACACATACACATATGCACAGCAGAATCACTTTGCTGTACAGCCAAAGTTAACATGTAAATCAACTATACTTCAGTAAAATAAATTTTAAAAAAGAACTACTCAGTAATGTGTTTTTTATCCTCATCTACTTCTGACACTACAGGAAGCCCCAAGCTCCCTGGCCATCCTACATCCTTCAGGCTCTAATCCACATGCATTAAAACTGATACAAGTGTGAGTGTCTCCCAACCCACGCCACTTCCTGTCCCCTCTCCCACATCCTTCCTATTTGCCTTCACCAGACTATATGGTCCATGGGGGCAAGGATTTTTATCTCTTTTGTTCAACTGGTGTGTATTCAGGGCCTAGAACAGTGCTGGCATGTAGTGAGTACCAAAGACTATGCAGTGAATGAATGCGTAAATGAATGACTGCAGGAATAAATGGATCAGTCAATCAGTCAGTTCAGTTGCTCAGTAGTGTCCAACTCTTCATGACCCTATGGACTGCGGCATTCCAGGCATCCCTGTCCATCACCAACTCCTGGAGCTTGCTCAAACTCATGTCCATCAAGTCGGTGAAGCCATCCAACCATCTCATCCTCTGTTGTTCTCTTCTCCTCCTGCCTTCAATCTTTCCTAGCATTAGGGTCTTTCCTAATGAGTCAGTTCTTTGCATCAGGTGGCTAAAATAAGTGGATGTGTAAATCAATTACCTTGTGAACAATGCATACATGAATGCTGAAATAAATGAACATAGGTGCATGGGTTCACGAAAGAACCAGGAATGAACAGTGAAAATGAAAGTAGCTCAGTTGTGTCCAGCTCTTTGCGACCCCATGAACTATAGACCACCAGTTACCTCTGCCCATGGAATTCTGCAGGCAAGCATATTGGAGTGTATTTCCAATCCCTTCTCCAGGGGATCTTCCCAACCCAAGGATTGAACCTGGGTCTCCTGCATTGCAGGCAGATTCTTTACCATCTGAGCCACCAAGAATAAACAGATGCATGCATAAATCAATGCACATGAATTTAAACCTGGGGTTTAAAGCCCACACTTCTTCAGTGGTCAAGTATTGGGCTTTTATGGATAAAAGGTATCAGGATGAGTGGATAAACATGGCTCCCATCACGTGCACCAGAGCACGCCCATTTATCTTTCTATTAGAGACTGGTGTTTTGCATTAAGATTTTAAACAAAAACTTAAAAACTGGCACTCATATTTTAAAAGTGTGAACCATCGCTGTCTGAATTGAGTAAAACTGGAAAGAGAAAAAATTGTTATCAAACACAGGCATGAACACACAACCCAAGTTGGTGAGAAAGGTATAAATTACACAACTCCTTCATGAACAATAAAATACAATATGATGGGGATGAGCTATTCAAAAAGCTACGCTCTTTCACCAGTTCCTAAGAGACAATAGGGGCATTAAAAATACAGATTTTTGACCTGAAGGTGTTTTGCATAACAGCAACCCCTGAAACCCCAGCCCATCTTTTTCTCTCTTACAGAACTTGCTCAAGAGGGCAAGCCTATGAAAGTACACGAGATTAAAAGATTCCATTTCACTTGGTCTGAACAAAGCATAAAGTCTCAAGGGTAAAGGAAAGCATACCCTTCTCCGCAAACTTTTCAACATGTCCCTGACTTCCCTGGTAATCAGAAATGAAGTTAATTCTTATTGAGTTTCCTGACAGCTAGCCTCATCGAGATTTTAAATTTTACTGACTCTACTTATTACATTCATGTATCAGAATCTATTTTATCCGTTCTATCAGAAATATGTGGGTTGTAAGTTTCACGGCTGATGCTTGTCAATCAGAGCTGCCAAGGAGTGGAAAGGACCCCATGTACCAGAAAGAAACCTACAGAAAAGGACGTGCAATCAATCAGTTCCCTGACAGGAGAAAAGACAAACTTCCACGTGCACTGTGTCTTCATGTCATGTCTCTTCCTTCACTCCAGGGCAATGATTTCATCTAACTGGAGGGGTTCCTGTTATCACATAAAATAAAAGAGGGTAAGGAAAATAGTGAAGATGGAAGCTCTGAGTACATCTGCATGGGCAAATTTGAGAATGATAAGATGCTGGCCAGGCCATTGGGGTCTCTACTCACACAAGAAAAGAAGGGACCAGGCAGGACACACAGCAAGTGAAAAAAAAAAGTGAAAGCATTAGCTGCTCAGTTGTGTCCAGCTCTTTGCAATTCCATGGACTGTAGCCCACCAGGCTCCTCTGTCCATGGAATTCTCCAGACAAGAATACTGGAGTGGGTAGCCATTCCCTTCTCCAGGGGATCTTCCCAACCCAGGGATCAAACCTGAGTCTCCTGTATTGTAGGCAGATTCTTTACCATCTGAGCCACCAGGGAAGCCCACACAATAGGCAGAGGAAGTGGCTTTGGAAAGCTCTGCCTCCACTAGATGAGGGGAGGTCAACCCAGGAAACACTACTTCCCTTCCTTGTTGCAATCTCTACCAAAATAAATAAATAAAAATGTGAACCATGTTACTAAAAAATGCTTTCATCTTATTAAAGAATGATCCTAAATTTACAGACATTAACATTTTGGCTACTGATGACTTGATGGAAGGAAGGAGGGAAAGATGGAGAGAGGTAACAGTGAGGCAGAAAGCAGATGGGCCCCAGGTTGAGCAGCTGGAATCTTGTCCGCTGTGGACAGATCCTTCAAGACTAAGAAGATAAGAGCAGGAGCAGAGAGGAGCTGAGTGCTGCCCAGATGAAAGACCACACATTTCTCATCCTGGAGGTCAAGGACACCCAACTACACATGCACAGAGAGGCTCCCTATGGGTCCAAGAAAGGAGGGGTGCCACCCCACTGTAGGTGGTGTCAACCTACCCACAGGCCTCTTCACTAGAATCCATCTTGGCTAAGAGATGTGTGTGCACACAGGGGAGGACTCAGATGTACCAAAGATGGGCTCAGAGTCAGACAAAGCAAAATGACTGGACAGAGGTAACCCAGAAGAAATGCCCCATATAAGTGATTCAGACTACAGCAAGTCCCTACATATGAATGAGATCCCTTGTGAGAGAGCACTGGCAAGTCCAACAAAGTCAGTCTAGGGACCTAACTAACACAATTTACACTTAATTTACACTTGCTCCTGGACATTCTGGACTTGAAATAAAGATGCTGTCCCACAGTACTCTATATAGTACTGGGGGCTTCCCAGGTGGAGCCAGTGGTAAAGAACCTGCCTGCCAATGCAGGGTACACACAGATGTGGGTTCGATCCCTGAGTCGGGAAGATCCGGTGTAGGATGGCATGGCAACCTACTCCAGTATTCTTGCCTGGAGAATCCCATGGACAGAGGAGCCTGGCAGGCTACAGTCCACAGGGTTGCACAGAGTCGGACATGACTGAAGTCATGACTTAGCACACATGCATACAGTACTGTCCAGTAAAGTGCACAAAAGCACAACCACTTGTACAGGAGGCGTGCACGGGACAACATACACTAGATATGTGAACTAACTTAGGTGACTGGACATGTGAACCCATGTTCGCATCTTTGAAATTTCACAACCTGAAGGTTCGTATGTAGGGGACTTACTGTACCACAAAGACGCAATTCTCTCTCCGAGTCTGTGAGTGTGTCTCTCCACACATACTCTTTTCTCTTCTAATAAACACTTTACTTGTTTCGCTTCTTTCCATCTCGTTGTGGAGATTCATTTCTACACAGCCAACAGCCCAGGGGCTTGTCACTGGCCACAGGCCCTCATGGTCTAGTGGTTAGGATTCAGTACTCTCACTGCCATGGCCTGACTTCAATCTCCGGCTGGGAACAAAAACTCGGCTTCAAGACCCTGCTGGCCAAGGCCACCCAGATCAATGAGAGGGGAAGGGGAGAGAGGGGAGAGGTCACAGAGGCAGATGAGAGAGGAGGAAGGAATGAAGTAAGTAAAAAGAGTACCTTCCATTGACGGGGCCTTCCCCCCTTTACAGATGGTATTAGGATTGTCTCTGAACTCTAACTCCACCAAAGACTGGTGTTGTGACCTCAGGGATATCTCTTCTCTTTGCTGGGCCTCTTTCCTCACAGTATATGGAAGCATTGCACTAGATGTTCTCAAAAAAATTCTGTAGCTCAATCTTATTACAGAGAAAGGGGAAGTTTTACTTGTCCAAATTGATCTGAAAGTAGAATCAACATTTAACTGATTTTTCCCTAAAACCTCAGTCCTGGGACTTCCCTGGTGGTCCAGTGGCTAAGACTCTGTGCTTCCAATGCAGGGGACCTGGGTACCATCCCTGGTCAGGGATCTAGATCTCACACGTCAAAACTAAAAGTTCACATGCCACAACTAAGATCCAGTCAAATAAATCAATAAATATTAAAAAAAAAAAAAAAAAAAAGAATCAATCCTACGCACTTCAGGAAGGGTCGCTTTCCTCCAAAGAGCAAAAACTATTCCAGATGCTCCTAGTTAAGTGTGTAGTGGGTTTATCTCTGCTCTCCGCTCACCCAACATCCTATGAACGTGAGCGAATGGAGGTCGAGAAGGAAAAGGAAGAAGGCCACCAGGACAAAGAGAATGCAGGAGAGACGGCATCAGATGGATGATAACTGCCTGGGGAAGACAAAACACTGATGAAGCATTAGGACAACTGGGTTTCTGGAGCAGAGGAGTCAGCAGCCAAGATGCCCACAGAGAGGGGTGGTGCTGGAGGAGCGAGAGGATGGGCCAGCTCATCCCAGAAAGATGCAGAGGCAGAAACAGCAGGTACCAAGGGAGGTGTGGGGTTAGGCAGGGGCCTGAGAAGAGGAAAAATGATTCAAGATGTGTGGGCTAATCCAGACATCCCCTGCCCACCACCTACTCCCCTCTCCCCGCCCCAGGGACCCAGGTGACTGCCCTCCCCCACCCACTCAGGAAGCAAGGAATTCACACAAGCTTGAGCATAGCTATTTGCTTCTCAAGGGGGTCTTCCTGACTCAGGGCTTGGACCCAGGTCTCCTGCACTGTAGGCAGATTCTTTACGGTCTGAGCCATCAGAGAAGACGATGAAGGAAACCAAGGCATTCACACAGTGCCTCCTCTCAGCTCATTGATAGATGGTGAGACAGAACCATGAGAAAGGTCAGCACATTGTCAGATACGGGCACTCCCAGAGATGCTGACATAGAGAAAAGACGTGTGGACACGGGGGTGGGGCGGGGGCTGGGATGAATTGAGAGATTAGGATTGACATATATACAATACCATGTGTCAAATAGAGAGCTTTAGTGGGAAGCTGCTGTAGAGAGCAGGGAGCTCAGCTCAGTGCTCTGTGATGACCTAGAGGGTGGGAGGGAGGTTCAAGAGGGAGGGAATATATGTATACATAGAGCTAATTCACTTTGTTTTACAGAAGAAAGTGACACAGCATTGTAAAACAATTATAATCCAATTTAAACAATGGGTATCCCTTTTCTCTCTTTCACAAAAAAGCCATTCAGGGAATTGAATTTTCTTGACAAGTAGCTTAGAGTAGACCCCCCTCTAGAATTTTTGGTTCAAACTACTATTTCCTGTGTTCTAATGAATATCCTTGGGATCAATTCCAAACACTAGATTAGAAGCTATGTGAGAGTGGGAATTTGGTCTTTTGAGTACTAACATCCTCAAAAGTACATAGCATATGAAAGAGATGGGAATACCAGACCACCTGACCTGCCTATTGACCTATATGCAGGTCAGGAAGCAACAGTTAGAACTGGACAACAGACTGGTTCCAAATAGGAAAAGGAGTACGTCAAGGCTGTATATTGTCATCCTGCTTATTTAACTTCTATGCAGAGTACATCATGAGAAACGCTGGGCTGGAAGAAACACAAGCTGGAATCAAGATTGCCAGGAGAAATATCAATAACCTCAGATATGCAGATGACATAACCCTTATGGCAGAAAGTGAAGAGGAACTCAAAAGCCTCTTGATGAAAGTGAAAGAGGAGAGTGAAAAAGTTGGCTTCAAGCTCAACATTCAGAAAACGAAGATCATGGCATCTGGTCCCATCACTTCATGGCAAATAGATGGGGAAACAGTGGAAACAGTGTCAGACTTTATTTTTCTGGGCTCCAAAATCACTGCAGATGGTGATTGCAGCCATGAAATTAAAAGATGCTTACTTTTTGGAAGGAAACTTATGGCCAACCTAGAAAGCATATTGAAAAGCAGAGATATTACTTTGCCAACAAGTCCATACTAAAGGAGATCAGTCCTGAGTGTTCATTGGAACGACTGATGCTGAAGCTGAAACTCCAATACTTTGGCCACCTCATGCGAACAGTTGACACATTGGAAAAGACCCTGATGCTGGGAGGGATTGGGTCAGGAGGAGAAGGGGACGACAGAGGATGAGATGGCTGGATGGCATCACCGACTCGATGGACATGAGTTTGAGTGAACTCCAGGAGATGGTGATGGACAGGGAGGCCTGGCATGCTTCAATTCATGGGGTCGCAAAGAGTCAGACACGACTGAGCGACTGAACTGAACTGAACTGAGTTGTATAAAAACAGGAAGAATGAATCAAAGATTGGAGGTTCAAAGTCAAGGATGGGAGATTATGGCTCATTCTATTTTTCGAAAGAAAAAACCATTATTTTTCAGCAAGATGGACAGATATATAAGTACACATACACACACCAAGATCACCATACTCAACTCAGAAGACTGCTCATACACTTAACTCAAGTCTTCAAGAAGACTTGTGCACACAAAATATTTAACCAAATTATGATTAAACTCAGGAGGGACAAATATGACCTAGGGTATGAATTGGTCTATCCATCCACAGAACAACATTTATGGAGCATGTACTTTGCACTAGACATTGTGCTGGGTTTTGGGGGATTTGTCAGTCACCAGCAAGGGAGCCAACATTGTCTCCGAGGAGTTGGTATTTAAAGGACAAGCGATCCAGCTATGGAAGGAGCTGGGGAAAGTGTTCCAACTGGATGGAAGACCAAAATAGACAGACAGGAGGTTGGTATTCATAAGGAATAGAGAGAAGACTAGTGAGCCTTGACCACTGTGAGGAATGAACAAATGATTGAAGAAGTCTGGGACATAAAAAGAGATCAGCTCCTGTAGTGAGTCACAGTAAGAAGTTCTAAATATGATTGCAAACCATGATTGCAATCTTCTTATGTTTATACACTGACAGCTCTTTTCAGTGAATGATTAGAGATGAGTGTGGAGGACAAGGGTTACAGCAAGGAGTCCTAGCAGGAGGCTGGGGCACTAGCCAGGCAAGGACATAATTGCTTGGGGATGGATGGGGTCAAGGAGACAAGAGAGGTCAATGGACTGAGGATCTATGGATGTCTACAGGGTGTCTTCTATGTTTTTGTACTATAACCACAACATGTATGTACTATGTGTTCAGTCATGTCTGACTCTTTGTAACTCCATGGACAGCAGCCCGCCAGGCTCTGCTGTCCATGGGATTTTTCAGGCAAGAATATTGGAGTGGGGTGCCATTTCCTTCTCCAAAACCACAATATAAGGAGCCTCAAAATCTTTTTAATTTTTAAAAATTTTTTCCATTATAAAATCTTTTTCCATTTAAAATCTTTTCCATTATAGTTTATAGCTAATATTGAGCAGAGGTCCCTGTGCTATACACTAGGTCCTTGTTGGTTACCATATATATAGTGGTGTGTATATGTTTATCCCAAACTTCTAATTTATCCGTCTCTCAAGATCTTATAACCATGGAAATCTCTCAATAATCCTTAGACAGCCACGAAGAAACAGAATGGGTCGTTCACCCTGGGTGGTCTATTCAGATGGCATGTATCTACATTCCATAAGTGAGTACACTGAAGACTTTTTGCACTGGCTATGCCATCATCACAATTCTATTTTCTCTACAAATAAAAGATCTTAGATCCCCCCCAGCAAGCCCAGTGTCTGAAACACAAAGAATGCTTCATAGATACTAGTTGAACTGCATCTTAATAACTCTCCAGAGAGTCAGATTATCTTGCTTTAGGAGTTTCTGAATTTGTTTTCAACAGGAAAAAAACAAAATTGTAAACCGGCAACCTTCCAAGAGTCAAAGATCCGAAGACCTTTAATCCAGTATTGCCTTTCTGTCATCCATACTCTGCTGACACATTCCCATTTCCATCTCCACTGGACGTGTCGTAAGTTTAATGTCTATTGCATACATTTCTTTCATTTCAATAGTTTGCGTAAAGTGCCTCGCAAGACACAATCAAATTTGCAATGTCTGGTAAAGGCAACAGGAGAGACAGACAGTAAAAATCAGCGGTCCTGATTTTTACATTTTTCTGAGCTGCTCCAAGGAACAAGGTCTTAAATATATTGATCAAAAGCAAAATGGAAATAAAATTTATGAAAGTATACCTCCAACACTGACGACAAAAGAGAAATTGACCTTTAACAATTAATTATGTAGAGCATTTGAATAATACAGAAAATTATATAACCAGTTTCATCTTTTTTTCAAATAAAATGTTGCTTCTAAAGCAAAGGAATGGAGAGAAATAAAGCTATTCATTTTGAATGTCAAGCAAGAGAGGTAGTGAAAAATGGTTCAAATGGCTTAAGAAACTATCATTGCCTTGAACTCTGACTGCTTTAGAACACAAAGGAAAATATTCTAATTTAGATATTTTTCTGGTCCAATTACAAACATCCCCTCTTCCTTGGGAGGAACGACTGAATTAACTTCCACAGTATCCAATCTATGCTTCCCCACACATTTCAAGAACCAAGGTCATGATTTCTCAAAATCTAATTACCAAATGAATCTCTCCATTTCAGGCCAGCTCTGAGTTTTTTTAGCCACTGATGCCTGGAATCTTGGCTGAAAAAAAAAATCAATTTGAAAAGCAAATATTCTAGCAGCCATCAGCAGAGTAAGAAAATCCACAGATCATTTCAATAAAGCACCTATTTTGCTACATATTAGGACAAAGACCAAAAGAAGCTATCAGATCAGATCACATCAGTAGCTCAGTCGTGTCCGACTCTTTGCAACCCCATGAATTGCAGCACGCCAGGCCTCCCTGTCCATCACCAACTCCTGGAGTTCACTCAGACTCACGTCCATCGAGTCACTGATGCCATCCAGCCATCTCATCCTCTGTCGTCCCCTTCTCCTCTTGCCCCCAATCCCTCCCAGCATCAGAGTCTTTTCCAAGGAGTCAACTCTTCGCATGAGGTGGCCAAAGTACTGGAGTTTCAGCTTTAGCATCAGTCCTTCCAAAGAAATCCCAGGGCTGATCTCCTTCAGAATGCACTGGTTGGATCTCCTTGCAGTCCAAGGGACTCTCAAGAGTCTTCTCCAACACCACAGTTCAAAAGCATCAATTCTTCTGTGTTCAGCCTTCTTCACAGTCCAACTCTCACATCGAAACATGACCACAGGAAAAACCATAGCCTTGACTAGATGGACCTTTGTTGGCAAAGTAATGTCTCTGCTTTTGAATATGCTATCTAGGTTGGTCATAACTTACCTTCCAAGGAGTAAGCGTCTTTTAATTTCATGGCTGCAGTCACCATCTGCAGTGATTTTGGAGCCCCCCAAAATAAAGTCTGACACTGTTTCCACTGTTTCCCCATCTATTTGCCATGAAGTGATGGGACCGGATGCCATGATCTTTGTTTTCTGAATGTTGAGCTTGAAGCCAACTTTTTCACTCTCCACTTTCACTTTCATCAACAGGCTTTTGAGTTCCTCTTCACTTTCTGCCATAAGGGTGATGTCATCTGCATATCCAAGGTTATTGATATTTCTCCCGGCAATCTTGATTCCAGCTTGTGTTTCTTCCAGTCCAGCGTTTCTCATGATGTACTCTGCATAGAAGTTAAATAACAGGGTGACAATATACAGCCTTGACAAACTCCTTTTCCTATTTGGAACCAATCTATTGTTGCATGTCCAGTTCTAACTGTTGCTCCTGACCTGCATACAAATTTCTCAAGAGGCAGATCAGGTGATCTGGTATTCCTATCTCTTTCATAATTTTCCACAGTTTATTGTGATCCACACAGTCAAAGGCTTTGGCATAGTCAATAAAGCAGAAATAGATGCTTTTCTGGAACTCTCTTGCTTTTTCCATGATCCAGCGGATGTTGGCAATTTGATCTCTGGTTCCTCTGCCTTTTCTAAAACCAGCTTGAACATCAGGAAGTTCACGGTTCACATACTCCCCCTTGAAGAGGAGAGATACCCCATTTTTTTCCAGGGTGCTAGAAAAGTGTTTGTTATATATTACGGTGCTAAGTTACAGGGATAAGAGAATTGACTGACTTCAGAAGGTGCCATCAGGCTCCAAAGTAAATGTTTGAATCACTCTGGGAGAAAAGTCCCACATCAGTGATTTCCAGACAGACTAAACATCTCAGCATAAGACATGATTCCCCCACGGCAGCCTAGCTCACTTTATGTGCACTGCTATTAAGTTTCCTTTCCATTCTGTCAGATATTGGAGGGCAAAAAAGTCAAAAGCCCCAGTGTCAGAGTTCATTCTAAATTACCCTTCTCACCATCTCTGTAATCTTCAATAGGGTCTTTCATCTCAATAAGCCTCAGTTTCCTCACCTGCAAAATGGGAGCCATTTATACAGGGGTGTTATGGGAATGAATGAAACAAGACATGTTAAATGAATAACACATGAGAAGTATCCCATAGATTCCATAGGTGTTAGCCATTTTAATGAGCATCCATTTATTCATTCATTCTTCATCCAGTAAATCTTTACTGAGAACCCGTTAGCTGCCAGGTGCTAAGTACAATGTATGGGAAATGACCAGACACAGTCCCGAGGAACACAGGCCTCACGGTCTAGTGGAGAGGGATAGGCGCTGAACAAATCAGTACACCAGTAAATACAGAAATAAAATCTGTCATAACCGCTAGAAAAGAAAAATGGTTCTGAAAGAAACTTACTGAAGGAATCTCACTCAGATTGGGGATTTCGGGGGTGGGGGAAAGCTCTTTTAAAAAATGACTTCAGAAGATTATCCTGGTGTTTCAGTGGCTAAGACTTTGTGTTCCCCAGGCAGGAGGCCTGGGTTCAATCCCTGGGCAGGAAATTAGATCCCACATGCCCCAAGGAAGACCCAGTGCAGCCAAATAAATAAATAAAAATATTTTTTATAAAGAGTGACTTCTTTTTGGAGTATAATTGCTTTACAATGTTGTGTTAGTTTCTGCTGTGCCACAGTGTGAATCAGCTGATACATATACAAATATCTCCTTCCTCTTGGACCTTCCACCCATTCCCCATCCCACCCCTCTAGGTTGCCACAGAGCACTGAGTTGAGCTCTCTGGGCTATAGCAGCTTCCCCCTGGCTGTCTATCTCACACATGGAGGTGTAAATATGTCACTGATACTCTCTCAATTTGTCCCAAGAAAGTGACTTTAAGAGGAAGCCTGAAGGATGAACATACATTATCAGAGGGAAGAGTCAGGAAAGCTCATGTATAGCGCTTGTTTTTCTGAATGTAATTTATTACATTTTCACTAATACAAGAGAATATAGAAAAGTACAAAGAAAATTAATATCACTCATGATCCATCACCAGGAGGCAAATGGGTATGCATTTTACCAAATGTTTTCTCTAGAAAATATATATTACAGGACATGATATATGCCCACGCACATGAATTCCTAGCCCTGTATATGAATGTGTGAATTAGAACTATCATTTTTACTTACAAATATGTCTTGAGCCCTTCCCCATGCCCTCAAGAATTCTCTAATGAATAAATATGCAAAAAATATATTTGCAAATCATCTAATTTTATTTCCATAGGAAAAATATTCCAGCTGGGCTGTGGTATGAAACAGCAGGAATGTTTTAATGTCTCTCCTAAGAACTGCTAAACTGTCTTTGAAACTTTTGTTTGATTTTCCAAGCTCCACTCTCACCAAGAGTGTGGGAGCATCTTTTTGCTCTACTTCACGGTAGGTCCCTAAACCTCTGTCAGGGCATTAGGGAAAAGCAGTCCCACATCATTCTAATTCCTTCCTTTTAAATAAAGATGACAGTATTTTTCAGATGTTATTTTAAATTATTTTGTGAATTGCCTATTAATAGCCAATCTGACTTCTGTGTCAGTGTTACTGTGTGTCAATGTTAGTCTACTTGTTAAAAGCACAATGTATGTTGTCAGGTATTTCGAAAATGTTGTTACAGGTCAGTAAGTCAGCAAAGACGCTTGCTCTTTGGAAGAAAAGCTATGACAAACCTAAACAGCGTATTAAATAGCAGAGACCTTACTTTGCCAACAAAGGTCTGGATAGTCAAAAAAGCCATGGTTTTTCCAGTAGTTACGTATGGATGTGAGAGTTGGACCATAAAGAAGGCTAAGTACCGAAGAATTGATGCTTTCAAACTGTAGTACTGGAGAAGACTCTTGAGAGTCCCTTGGACTGCAAGGAGATCAAACCAGTCAATCCTAAAGAAAATCAACCCTGACTATTCATTGGAAGGACTGATGCTGAAGCTGAAACTCCAATACTTGGGCAACCTGATGCGAAGAGCTGACTCACTGGAAAAGACCCTGATGCTGGGAAAGATAGAAGGCAGGAAGAGAAGGGGACAACAGAGGATGAGATGGTTGGATGGCATCACGGCTCAATGGACCTGAGTTTGAGTAAGCCCTGAGAGATAGTGAGGGACAGGGAAGCCTGGTGTGCTGCAGTCCATGGCGTCACAAGGAGTCGGACATGACTGAGCAACTGAACAGCAACAACTTTACTTTTAAAATCTTGAATACAGTGTTTTAAATATATGTATGTTTTTGCCTGTAAGTAATCAGAGCAATAAATGTTTTCAAAGTTGTTCTTTTACATTAAATACATACACATAACACAGAGACACTATGACCAGCTTTCTGTTTTAGTCTATTAAACTTCTCCTTCTTAAGCTTCTACTGCAGTATTTTATTTATTTTTATAGGGTGTTTTAATATCTTACAGTTCAGCGTCTTCAAAATTATTCTTCCTTTAAATATCTGCCTTATTACATATAGTCGTACATTTTACTAAATAAAATTCAAAATTACTTTGCCAAGTTATCCTTAAATAAAACACTGCTAGTTTGATTGGAAAAGTAAGATCACAGATTAATTTCAGAAAATTACACTGTATAATACTGTGCTCAGTTGCTCAGTCATGACCTACTTTTTGCTCACCAGGCTCCTCTATCCATGGGATTTTCCAGGCAAGAATGCTGGAGTGGATTGCCATTTTCCCCTCCAGGGGATATTCCCAACCCCGCGTCTCCTGCATTGCCAGTGGATTCTTCACCACTGAGCCATCGGGGAAGCCCCTATGATATTGATCCTTCCATAATTTCACATAAGTGGTCTTTTTTGTCTTCATTTATAGTTTGTAGATTTTAGTTTTGTGAACCAGTTAGTTCAATTTTGTATGTTTTTATTAAGTTCTTCCTAGATCATTTATATTTTTGTTATTTTCAAGTGGGATCTTTTTTCTGTGTCATTTGCAAAGTAATTGTTGCTATTTTGGGGCAAAATGACAGATGTCTGAGTTTCTCAAATCCCCTAAAATGATATCACATTATATCTTCTCTTAATAATGATTTCCCTCTTGGGTAAATAAAAAAGAATACACACACATATATGCACATGCATTTCTGGAAGAAACTTAAAGAATAGTACTAAACTATTTCATGTGAACAGGCAGGCTGAAGGAAAGTGTCTTTGCTTTCCTATTTGTCACCAGTGCATATATTTATATTAATTTGAGTAATATAATCTTGCACGTGTTACTATTATTATTTTTAACACGAGGGAAGTTTACCAAAGGAAAGTGAATTATTGAATTGTATTCTTTATACCTCTTCACATTAAAGACATTAATAACAGCTTACAATCCTTTTCATCCTTTCCAGTGGTTAGTCTGATCCTTTTCTGACTCATTGCATAACTATGATGTGATTGTTTTAAATATTGATCTCTTTGGCTGCACTGGGTCTCATTTGCAGCATCTTTATTTATGGCATAAGAACTCTTAGTTGTGGCATGTGGGATCTAGTTCCCCGACCAGAGATGGAACCCAGGGCTCCTGCATCGGGAACGTGGAGTCTTAGCCACTGGACCACCAGGGAAGTCCCAATATAATATGATTCTTGATTGTTTTCAGCCTCTGCCCTGATAGAGGATGCTCACAGGCCCAGAACATCCCCAGGCATGCACAGTGCACCTGCTGAAGTGCAGACACTGCAGGCAGAACCACAACTCTCAACCAGACAATGGCTGGGTAGGAAGGACCAGGTTGTTCAGGTACTGCATCCTCTACAGTAAATCACTTATAAACGTCGATAAACACACACAGTAATCTAAAAAAGCATTTGACCAACCTCACAAGTGATGCTCACAAAACAGTATTTTATGGCACCGAAGCTCACAACAGCACCCGCTACATCATCGTGTCCACAGCCCGGCATCCGACACTGTCTTTTATTTATATTTTGCCCTTACATGTAACATAGTTACTGGACTCAGATAGACACAGTGTGTAACTCTGAGAAAGGATCACCCAATTCCTATAATACTGTTTCTATTTCTTTAAATCAGATACACCTATTGGATTTAATCAAAATTATCGATATAAACCAAAAAGTCAGCTTTACCCTTAGAAAACTAAAAATCGAGTTACCATATAATCCAGTAATCCCACTTTGGGGCATCTATCTGGAAAAGAGAAATACTCTAATTCAAAAAGATACATAAATCTCAGAGCAGCACTGTTTACAAATAGCCAAGACATGGAAGCAATCTAAGTGTCCACTGACAGATGAATGGATAAAGAAAATTATGTATGAAATACTACTCAGTCATAAATAAAGAATGAAGTAATTCCATTTGCAACAACATGGATGAGCCTAGAGATCATCATACCAAGTGAACTAAGTCAGACAAAGAAGGACAAACATCACTTATATCTGGAGTCCAAAAAAGTGATACAAAAGAACATACTGATAAAACAGAAACAGATTTACACACATAGAACACAAACTTATGGGGGAGGGAGGGAAATATTAAGAGTTTGGGATTAACCAATACACACCACTACATATAAAATAGATAAGCAACAAGGACCTACAGTATAGCATGGGGAACTATTTCAATATCTTGTAACATCCTATAATGGAAAAGAATCTGAAAAAGAATGAATCACTTTGCTGTACACCTGAAACTAACACAGCATTGTAAATCAATTCTACCTCAATTGAAATTAGTCACCTTTACTAACACATTTCTTAATATTATACCATTCTTGCAGATTTTTTTAAAGTTTTTGGCTTCATTGATGTATTGTATTACTCCACTTGACATGTCAGTATTTTATTGAGGATTTTTACAGCTATTTTTATGAGTGAGATTTTTCTTTAAAATTTCTTTTACTATTTTTTCAATTTTCATTTGAGGATTATGTGGCCTCATAAGATTCACTGAAAGAGTTTTATTTTTGCCTATGACTTATTTATATTTCCTTTCCATTTATTTCTGTTAATGTACAATGGAAATGAACATTTCTTTTACATTTACAGGAAAACATAAAACACCTAGGCCCAATCTGGTTTTTTCAGAGTAGGAAGATTTAATAATACTTTGGGTTTTTGGTTACAAACTCATTTATTACAATTTGTGTTTTTGTTTTAAAAAAATAGTTTACCTACAATAGCATTTACTGTAGTTTCCATTTCTGTAAACACTTTTCCTATCATATCTAGCTGTTTTAATTCTTGCTTTCCCCACTTTCATCCAATTCTGTTACCTTATCTCAACTTCCAGTTCTTACTTTATAAAGTCTGCCTTTCTCAAATGCTAATGTGATGTCTTCTAACATTTACTTGTCCTGTGCATCAACATTTTCTTTCCAAACCATAAACACCCTGTGCATCCTTAACACCACACTCTTCATCTATTATGTTACCAAATCATTCTATTCTGTTGCTGTTTCTCTTTCTTCAACTTTGATTAAAATTTCTATCCAGCCCAGGGACTATTTGGGTGATGGAAGATCTTTTCCGAAGATATTTTACTGCTTTCCTCTTTGCTTTTCAGATCCCCTACTTACATCTTTTTATTTTCATTTTCAATAAGAACTTTTTTAACTTTTTAAAAATTTTGTATTGGAGTATAGCGAATCATCAACTTTGTGATAGTTTTAGGTGGACAGCAAAGCGACTCAGTCATACATACACATGTATCCATGTGTGCGTTAGTCGCTCAGTCTTGTCCAACTCAGTGACTGCGTGGACTGTAGCTTGCCAGGCTCTTCTGTCCATGAAATTCTCCAGGCAACAACACTGGAGTAGGTTGCAGTACTGCACTCGCTTCTCCCTGGGATCTTCCAGATCCAGGGGTCGAACCCAGGCCTGCACTGCAGGCAGACTCTTTACTATTTGAGCCACCAGGGAAGCCCACACATGTATCCATTCTCCCCTAAAATCTTCTCCCATCCAGGCTGCCACGTAACACTGAGCAGAATTCCCTGCGCTATACAGTAGGTCCTTGCTATATATAGCAATGTGTACATGTCAATCCCGAGCTCCCTAAGTATCTCTACACTCATTCTTCACCCCCTAGCATTTTTTATGTCCATGAGTCTGGTTCTGTTTTGTTAAGTTCATGCCTATCATTTTTTTTTAGATTCTGCATTTAATATGATATTTCTCCTTTCTCTGACTTGCTTCACTCAACTTGACAATCTCTAGCTCCATCCATGTAGCTACAAATGGCATTATTTCATTCTTTTTCATGAGTAACATTCCATTGTAGATATGCACCATGTCTTCTTTATCCATTTCTCTGTTGATGGACATTTAAGCGGCTTCCACATCTTGGCTACTGTAAACAGTGCTGCAATATGTCCTTTGGTCTAACCCACTTTAAATGTTTTCAGTTCCATGTTCTGGGGGCATCTGTTGTCCTTTGGAATAATTTCCTAATCCTGCAGTATTTTTTTTTTTAATAGTACTTTTTTGAGAAACGTTAATTTCCCAGCAACACGGCATACCATTATCAGCTACTCCCTTCTCAAGAGCACGCAGAGCATCCTGTTCCCTTAGACCTTCTGGGTTCAGCTTTCACCATGGCTGCTGGTACCTTTGTCCACCTGCACAGATGCTTCATTACTTCACTGACTACAATCTCAGGCTAATAGGAATGGAGGATTCCAGAGTTGGGGAGGCTAGGTAGGAGAAGGCTCCAAAAGTATCTGCTGTGCATTTATCATTAAAGATTGCAAATGTTTCCAAGGCCATTTGTTAGAAATTATAAATGAGTTATGAAAATTCACAGTCTCCTCCCATAGCATCCTGTACCCAGGAAGAAGCCAAGATGGCTGAGGGCTTCACCAAAGCTCTGTCCAGGAACACTTTCCTTGACAGCCCAGAAGACTACATATATTCTAAATTCTGGGTCCCATGCCTGTCTTGGTAAGAATACCCCATTTGCTGGTAGTTTTTTTTTTTTTTTTTTTAATTCAATTTCTGCATTACCATTGGATTTCATTCATCCTGTATGAGAAAAACATAGTAACACATTATTTCAAAAATCTCTGCAGTTTGGCAACAAGACAGGAACATGATTAAATTGACATGTTATATTTATTAATCTAAACATTCTGCAGAGCCAAATAGGTTAAGTGTTTTCAAGTTCTGTAAAGGAATGAAAAGAGCTACAATAATTAGTAGTAACATAGCTAAGCTCATATTTGGCAAAACTAATACAATTATGTAAAGTTTAAAAATAAAATAAAATTTAAAAAAAAAAAAAATTAGGTAGAGCAGCACAATTCTCGATCAGAACCCCATCTAATTTGTGCTTGCCCTGGAAGAAGCAGGGAATGGGAGCCAGGCTTCCAGTGTGAACTCAGGGGATCTTGCCACCCAACGTTGCTCTAACCTGGGGGAGCATCTCTGAGAGGGAATGAAGAGAAGCGAGCGGGGTGGGGGTAGGGAGGGCAGATTAAGTCTGACTTTCCAAGGACTGTGTCTCCAGGGTTCTTGCCTTCTGGCTTGAACAAAAGTTGCAAACTGATGACCCACAGACCAAATCTAGCATACCCAATGGTTTTGTCTGGTCTGAACAACATTTTTTCAATAAAAAAGTTTTTAAGTTTTTAAGACTTGGAAGATTTCAGAGACTTCCCTGGCCATCCAATGGTTAAGACTCTCCGCTTCCACTGTAGGGGGCACAGATTCGATTCCTGGTTGGGAAACTAAGATCCTATATGCCACACAGCACAGCCAGAAAAAAAAAAAAAAAAAAGAATTGGAAGGTTTCACATAAAAACAGAGATTTCAGGGACTTCCCTCGTGGCTCCAGTGGTTAGGAATCTGCCTGCCAGTGAAGAGGACACAGGTTTGATCCCTGGTTGGGGAAGATCCCACATGCCGCAGAACAACTAAGCCGGGGAGTCAGAACTACTGAAGCCCGCACATCCTTGAGCCCATGCTCTGCAACAAAAGAAGCCACCACAATGAGAAACCTGCACACCACAACCAAGAGTAGCCCCCTGCTCGCCGCAACTAGAGAAAAGCGCGCGGCGCAACGAAGACCCAGCACAGCCAAAATAAACAAACAGAAGATGTCAGGCATCCTTCGGATATGGGAAGCTCTGCCAATGTTGGGCCTGCGTTCCAGATCAGCTGTCACCTGGGGAAGGTGGATCCAGACTCTGGTAGGACACAGCGCCCTCCTCCACCTGGCTCCTCCCCATCAGTTTTGAGTCCCTGGGTCTCACACCTGCCCGCATCACTCACTCTCACCATCTGCCTGGTCCCTATGAGTGTGTGTGTTTTTCATTCCTGCTGCAGGGAAAGCAAGAGACCGTGATGTTGTGGATTATCAGGACAACAGCCACAGGTCTGTCAAGAAAAGGGTGAGCCTTCTCCCCCGGCCTTTGGGAGGCTGACCCAGGATGGGATGGTACTTGTCCTCTGAAGGTCCTCTGTGCTCAGCTCTGCAGCCTGGGGCCTTGGACTGTGCCCCTCATAGAAGGCTTTTTGTATGAGCCCTCATCCTACTTGTGTCAAAACTCATTTCACCCTGAGATGCTGGCACAAAAACACTCTGGTCACAGGACATACCGCCTCAGGCTTACGTGCTGATTTGTTATACCAGCTACAGAATGGAAAGCATCCTTGGTGATCATCAAAATCCAAGAGAGCTTTCTCCATGACATGACACCCCATCCCCAATCACCCTACTGAGGCCAGCATGTTCCCAACAAGAAAGCCCATCATTAAGGAAGTGAATACAAGGCTTAAGAGCAATTTCTCCAGAAATGCTAAGATACAGACTTCACGAGAGATGACATCTTGCTAGTGACAAAAGAAATGTTCCCACGTTGAGGGACAGAGAAGTCATTCTTGCTTATCCATGAGTTCACTTGAATTCGACACTAATTAGCCTGTCAAACATGCATTGTCTATCTGCTTTAAATATTGAAGAAGAGGGCACACTGACCAGAAGTAAAGAATGACCATGTTAAAAATAAAGACTAAGAGGGTGGAATGAATAGGGAGATTCCAGGAAGATGGTGAAGGACAGGAAGCCTGGAATGCTGCAGTCCATGGGGTTGCAAAGAGTCAGACACGACTTAGCGATGGAACAGTATAGCTGATTCACTTTGCTGGACAGCAGAAACTGACACAGCAGTGTAAAGCAACTATACTCCAATGAAAAAATAGTACATTAATTAATTTGAAAATAAATAAAGACTAAATCAGAGAAGGCAATGGCCCCACTCCAGTACTTTTGCCTGGAGAATCCCATGGATGGAGGAGCCTGGTAGGTTGCAATCCATGGGGTCGCTAAGAGTCGAACAGGACTGAGTGACTTCACTTTCACTTTTCACTTTCATGCATTGGAGAAGGAAATGGCAACCCACTCCAGTGTTCTTGCCTGGAGAATCTCAGGGACGGGGGAGCCTGATGGGCTGCCATCTATGGGGTTGCACAGAGTCGAACACGACTGAATCGACTTAGCAGCAAAGACTAAATGCCTCCCTTCCTGGGACACCTGTGCTGGTCCTCCTTCAATGATAAGACTCCCTCCCCAGGTGTCAAGGCCGGGCTGACTTACTGTAAACACGCTAACCAGTTTGTTTTTTTAAACTTGAGGGGATATATCTCTGACTTGTTTGACGGTCTTTGTTCTGAGAAGACATAAAACTGCTGAAAACCCTGATGTGGGGGAGGGAGCAATTCCACAGAGCTATCTGAGGGGCTGTTTTCCAGGCTAGAGTCCTCAGTTTGTCTCAAATAAACCTATTTTCTACATCTACTATAGACTGCTTATTGATCACTTTCATCAACATTATTAATCTTTCCAAGATTTTAAATGCAGGATGTAGGGGACAGTGGGGAGGAATGTGTAAAGGAAGAGGGTGTATTTAGAACCCAAACCTATATATAGACTGTACCTGTGTGCTTAGTCACTTAGTCGTGTCCAACGTTTTGCAACCCCATGGACTGTAGCCCACCAGGCTCCTCTGTCCATGGGATTTCCCAAGCAAGAATACTGGAGTGGATTGCCGTTTCCTCCTCCAGGGGATCTTCCCAACCCAGGGATCAAACCCACGTCTCCTGTGTCTTCTGCACTGCAGGCAGATTCTTTACCTGCTGTGCCAGAGGGCAAGCCCCAAGCTTTTAGTCTAAACTCCTAAATTAAGAGGAGGGGAGTTCAGAAATGAGGCCCAGGGTGGAGACAATGGAAAATTAAAGTAACAAAGGAAAAAAGTTCATCTTCCAACGAGTCTATTTTGAGATCATTGCAGGTCAGGCCCTGAGCCATACTCTGAGGCCCCCCGAGCTCTCGGATCTCTCTCTTCCTGGAGTTGTCTGGCTAGGACTCCAGATATGGAACCAGCAATTCTGTCTCGTTCACGGTACACATAGAAGAGAAGTGGTGTGCAGGAGCCTGCAATCAGGCAGCCACGTTTAGAGCTTCAGGGAAGGAGTGACAGGTACACACCGCCCCCTGAGCAACTTGACAGTGGCCAGAAAACGCTTTGGCCTTTAATCAACGTAGCCTGTGAGGCCTACAGACATGTCTGAACATGTAGAACTTGGTAAACAGTGGATTTTCCCCACCTTTGGGTTTAAATTAATTGCCAAGTGAAAAGGGAGAGTTTTACATGAAGATGCAGATTTTCTGAGTTCTCTTGGCAACCAAGACTGAAAGACCTAAGCAGGATGCGGCTGGTGGTCCAAGTGGTTAAGAATCTGCCTGCCAACACAGGGGACACGGGTTCAATTCCTGGTCTGGGACGATTCCACATGCACTAAGCCCGAGTGCCAGGACTACTGAGCCCACACACCACCACAGGAGAAGCCACCACAGTGAGAAGCCTGCACACCACAACTAGAGAGTGGCCCCTGCTCACCGCAACTAGAGAAAGCCCATGCAGCAACAAAGACCCGGCGCAGCCAAAAAGTAATTATTAAAAAAAAAAAAAAGACCTAAACACAATCCATTTGCTGTGACCACCATGACCTGCGACCTGTAGCCAGGGCCAGCCTGCTCCTAGAAATGAAGGCCCCACCCACTCCTAGCACATCACCCCGGGCTCTGTTCTGCGTTGTTACTGCCTGACCAGGAAGTCTTGTGGCCATAAATGCCCACTCCCCTCCAAGGTGGCATTCACACAGCAGACACAAGACTCTCATCCTTCCACTGAAGTTAACAGATGGGCAGACATACTTCTCCACCCCCAACCCCCACTACACACCCAGTCCCTACAACACTACTTCATGGAAAAGTAAAAATGGAAAATTGTTTCTCAATGGGCCATACCATGCAATCCTTTTTCTCTCACAGTCCTCGGGTAGAAACTGCTTCTATTTGGCACTGCTGCCGTTAGCTTTTATAGCTTATTTTTGTAAAGTTAAGAGCAGATATCCTGTAGGTTGTTCAAATCCATCTTTGGTTTCTCCTTGTGTTCTACCTGAAAACAATTCACGCTGAACTGATTCTGATTAGGTTGTACCACTGGGGATGAAAACAGCTCCATGAGACTGAGGTCCAAGAGTAGCTGAAAAACAAGCAAATAGCCATTTGCTTACAGCTGCTCAACATTATTTCATTATCACTCTTTTTTCCAGCAATCTGTGCTATCTTAGATAGCACTCTGGCTTAATATTCAGCGTCATCTGTGGAGGTTGACTTAAGGGTGCTGACTTAGACAGAACAATGAACTCCAGAGCAGCAGGAAGTCTCGGGAATTAGCATGAGAAAAACCTTGAAAATGTAATTATTTTGGCTAACAAAACTCATAATGTCAGTCTTGGCTTCTGACTTAGTACTATGTCATTACAAAATATAGGACTCTATTGAGGAAACAATGATTTCAATTCTCAGCTGAAAGGAATGAGGTGCATGTGGAATATTACTGTTAATGATGAAAGAAATTTAAATTGCACAAATATTGTACAACACAGCTTAATCACAGACATCTACAGACAACTACACTCTCCTACCCTTTCTGCCTAGTGAATGCTATTCTTTACCCAAGTCAAGGGAATAGCAGAATTAGATCTGGAATAGAGATGTAGCATAAAAACAAGAGATCTCAAACTGCCATAATTCACCTATTATTAACAAAAGAAAAATACTGTCAAATTGGGTCAGAAAACAAAATATACCTCTGTGAAAACTGCAAAGGGTAAAAAAATAAAGATTGAGCACAGGTCAGTCAATCGAGAAAGCAGGGGTTGCAATAGGAATATGAGATAAAGTTAAATTCAAGATCAAAAGAATGAAACGAGGCAAAGACAAGTTATGAATACAAAGAGTAAAATGTACAATGTCAACACAGTGATTATAAATGCTTAAGGGCTTACTTGCATAGCACTGAAATATTGAAAACAGAATTATATACTGAAATATATAAAGCAAAAGTGGATAAACATAGAAATAAGGAGAACTTGGGCAGAACTCAGTAGAAACAAGAAATACTTAACATACTACATTTACTTCTGGCAGATTATGTGCATGAAAAAAACGTAAGGAAGAAAAGAGTTACAGAGAATGTGGAAAATGTAAGTAACAAAGTTTAGTTAAAGCTATCTCTACACTTGAAGCTAAGTATTACAAGGACTAGTGTACTTTTTCTTTTTTAAAAACTGACTTTTAATTGAAAGATAACTGCTTTACAATGTTGTGTGGTATACTTTTTCAAATGTGCCAAACCATTTAGGAAAAATGTTCACAAGAAATGTCAATAAATCCCTGAAGAAGAAATAAGAGAATAAACTTTTAGACCACAATCTAGTGATTCTGAAAGCAGCTCTTCTGCCCTTTCCTGTTTGCCTATTTCTGTTCCCCTCTGACCTTAAAAGAACCTAATAATTGGAATGAGTTCACTAGGTAATTGACATGATCTCCTGAATGAAAACCATGCTGTGCCTAACCTGCTGATTCTTTCCCAGATTAAAAGAAATCAGAATGAAGTATGAAGTAGATAAAGAATGACCAGAGATTTAACCCCAGCAGCCACCTTATCAAACAAGCAAGAGATCACATGGGCAAGATAACATTTAAAGAGAGAGCAAGCCAGTCTGCACCCAGTGGAGAAGCAAGTCGAACCCACCATCCTGCCTCCATGATTTCCTGAGATTCTCCCCACTATTTTTTCCCTTCTTAAAACTATCATGCCAAAGCAGATAAGTTTGAAGTTGGTTTTAGCTGCTTTCACATGAAAGCAATGTTTCTTTCTGCCAATACTTGCCTCTCAAGGACTGGCTTTTGAGCAGTGAGCCGTTGAACTTGAGTTGGGTAACAATATTCTGCTATTATAAAATAGGAAGAAAATAAAACCAACAAGCCAACTACTTAGAACTCTTCAAGCAAATCTTGGGTAATAGTATAATCAAAGGCACTTGCAGACTGGCTAATGAATCATTTGGATGAGAACAGAATGTATGGAAGCCTACAAGAGACATCTCTGGGGAGCTCACTCCATGAATCACTGAAGGAGGGTCCATTGAGTTGGCTGGAAGACAGTCTCCTACAGAGAAGTAGGGTAGAGTTTTTCTCTAACACTTACTGTGTAATAAATACATCATCAATATTACCAAGCCCTTTGTTTTTGAAAACCTACTAAGCCTCAATGTAACTCAGTTATAAAGTAGTTCTGAATCTCTGGGGAAACTGGTAGCGGATGTGTATTTTCTTTAAAAAAAGAATCCTGTAGAAAGACCAGTAATAAAAAATGCTAAGCCTCCAGTTAACCTAATCTAGAAAACGTGAGCAGAAAAAACAAATGATGAAAATTAAAAATGAGAGTAAATAAACACAGATGCTCAGGAAATTTAAAGGCTTATCACACTGTGTAAATTAACCCAAAGTTAATAAATTTGAAAAGCTGGAGCAAAGGGATGTTTCTAGGAAGCTGGAAAAATACAAAAATGGACTTGGGGAAAAAGATAAGATTAAAATGTAAAAATAAGTGTCTAATAAGTTATAAAACTTACTGAGGAACTGTTCCTAAGAAAAAGCATTTGTAATTAAAAGAAGAGGAAGTGGAGCACCAATAATAGGAGGCAACTCTCCAACCTGCAGTCTACCAAGACCTACAATCAAACACAAAACTCATCTTAACGGTGAAACAAGACCAGCATTTTTATCAGGAAGAAGGGCAGAATACTTTTATCATCAGCATTGATCACTAGAGATCTAGTGAAGCAAGGAAACAAAAATAAATAAGCAAGAGACATATTGGATTTGAAAAAAAACAAACATTATCCTCTGCAAAGTATTCATGTATTTTTAAAAGTCTAAGCTACTCCACAAATCTGAAATACTGTTTTTACATATTTAAAAAATCTAAAGGAAAAAAAAACACAAAATGTTAACATTTCTTCTATGATAGTCAATAAAAAAAGTGATTGTTAGGCTGCTTCTGGTTGTGTGTGTGGTAAGTGTCTTTGTCTGTGTCAGTACCTATCTATGTGTGTGTATATATATATATATACATGTACGTATGTGTGTGAGCTCAACATTTAGCAAAGAAAGGGTAGCAGGGGATGGAAATCAGACTCTTGGCAGTTTCAAATGTAAACTGTTTTACACGTTCAAGGAACACCATCACTATTTAATCTGTTCCCCAGCACATAGAAAGAACATTCTAGAAAAATACAATAAGAAATGTATCAAAGATAGGACTTAAAAAAATCAAATTAATTTTAGCAGGATTATATCTAAATGGAACCATTCAAGGACATGAATAGAGTGAAGAAGAAACACACAGACCCATTTAACAAAAATCAAAACATCCCTAACTAAAAATTAAATCCTAACTAAGCAAGATAAGGGCTTTCCTGGTGGCTCAGAGGTTAAAGCGTCTGCCTACAATGAGGAAGACCCAGGTTCGATACCTGGGTCGGGAAGATCCCCAGGAGAAGGAAATGGTAACCCACTCCAGTATTCTTGCCTGGAGAATCCTATGGACAGAGAAGCCTGGTAGGCTACCGTCCATAGGGTCGCAAAGAGTGGGACACAACTGAAAGACTTCACTTTCACTTTCAAGCAAGATAAAAGAAATAGGTAATCTTAAAGAAAACAACATTGCATGCATGGAAAATCCAATCAAAGCTACATGAAAATATTGCTCCTTGTCTTTTAATGTCTTTTAATAAACTATAATACAAATAATCTGAAAATATATATATCAGTCAGTTCAGTTCAGTGGCTCAGTTGTGTCCAACTCTTTGAGACCCCATGAATCACAGCACGCCAGGCCTCCCCATCCATCACCAACTCCCAGAGTTCATTCAGACTCACATCCATCAAGTCAGTGATGCCATCCAGCCATCTCATCCTCTGTCGTCCCCTTCTCCTCCTGCCCCCAATCCCTCCCAGCATCAGAGTCTTTTCCAATGAGTCAACTCTTCGTATGAGGTGGCCAAAGTACTGGAGTTTCAGCTTTAGCATCATTCCTTCCAAAGAAATCCCAGGGCTGATCTCCTTCAGAATGGACTGGTTGGATCTCCTTGAAGTCCAAGGGACTCTCAAGAGTCTTCTCCAACACCACAGTTCAAAAGCATCAATTCTTCAGCGTTCAGCCTTCTTCACAGTCAACTCTCACATCCATACATGACCACTGGAAAAACCATAGCCTTGACTAGACGGACCTTTGTTGGCAAAGTAATGTCTTTGCTTTTGAATATGCTATCTAGGTTGGTCATAACCTTCCTTCCAAGGAGTAAGTGTCTTTTAATTTCATGGCTGCAATCACCATCTGCAGTGATTTTGGAGCCCAGAAAAATAAAGTCTGACACTATATATATATATATATATATATACATATATATATATATACACACACACACACACACACAATTTAACCAAATCACTTTACTGTACACCCAAAACTAACACAATATTATAAAGAAACTATAGGCCAATAAGAAAAAAAAAACTACAGGAAAGGGATGATAAAAGAAAATATCAACATAATTAAAACACAAAAGCAGGGAACTTCTCTGGTGGTCTGGTGGTTAACAATCCGCCTGCCAATGCAGGGAGTATGGGTTCAATCCCTGGTCCAGAAAGATCCCATATGCCACAGGGCAACTAAGCCTGTGCACCACAACTGCTGAAGGCCCATAGAGCCTGTGGTCGGTAACAAAAGAAGCCACCGCAGTGAGAAGCCCACGCACCTGAGCTAGAGAGGAGCCCCCACTCCCCACAACTAGAGAAAGCCTGCATACAGCCACAAAGTCTTAGCACAGCCAAAAATAAATTAATTAATTTGTTGTTCAGTCGTGTCCGACTCTTCATGACACCATGGACTGAAGCACACCAGGCCCCTCTATCCCTCGCCATCTCCCGAAGTTTGCCCCCCAAGTTCACGTCCATTACATCGGTGATGTGATCCAGCCATCTCATCCTCTGATGACCTCTTCCCCTTCTGCTCTTCTAATTTAATTTAAATTAACTAATTTAAAACCCCACAAAATCAAGCACTTTTTAATAAGAATACATAAGTGGTTATAAATGCAGTGACAGAAAGATTCCATTCATAAATTTGCAGAGAAAACTACAACTAGATTAATGAGAAATTTGTCAGACCTCTATAAGAAAATGTTTACATTCTACTGAAGAATATAAATTGGTCAAAAAATGACAGATGTCAGTTCCTTTCTAAAGTAATCTGTTTGCTCCTACATTCAGTATTCCTCAGGGCAGGGACTGGGGTCAGCTTGACCTGTGGCCCCATCCCCTTCCTCTGAGGTGCCCACCAGTTGATGATACCCCACGTCCCGCTGGGGGTCCCTCGCCCCATCCTTGCTTCACCTGGATCCTCAGTGCCTGTCACATCCACAGTGACCTCAATAGTCACAAACGTGAGCCTCCCACCTCTGGGGTCCCAGTTCCTTCGCTCCACCTTCACCTCCTGGGCTGGGCAGAGTTAGGGACTCCCCAGAAGATTTCTTGCCCTAATCCTGGGGATATGGGCTCCCAGTTCCTTCACTCCACCTTTACCTCCTGGGCTGGGCAGAATTAGGGACTCCTCAGAAGATTTTTACTAATCCCAGGGACCATGAGGATATTGAGATACCATCTGTGACCACGTTGCCTTATATGGCAAAAGGGACTCTGCAGATGTGATTAAGGTTACTGACTCACTGACTGTCTTATAATAGGGCGGTCACTGTGGATCATTCCAGCAGACTCCATGTAATCCAGGGAACCCTTAAAAGTAGATGCAGGAGAGGAAGCCAGGCTGAAAAGTGAGAAGGCAGCACCGTGCCAAGGCTGACTTTGAGGATGGAGACAGGAAAGTGGGAGATCCCAGGCAGCAATGGGGACCTCAGTTCTACCCCTCCCAGGAACTGGACTTTTCCAACAGCCTGACTGAGTCTGGAAGCAGATGGTCCCCCAAAGCCTGTAGTCGAAATTCCAGCCTGGCAGACACCTAGCCTTGTGAAACCCTGGGCAGAAAACCTAGCTGGTTTTCTAGCTGGTTTCTCACCAGGACTTCTGATGCAGAGAAACCGGGGTAACACACTGAAGAAATCTCATCCACTCCGCCATTCATTCCCACTCAGTCTGTATAAGAAAGTGCACCAGACCTCAAGTGCCCACACTCTCACCATCAAGTCCTGCCCCAAGTTCTCCCCCTCCACCAGCACCCCTCTTCTGCCCTAATGGAGGCAATTCTCTCCATCTCGGTGGTGTTTCCACGAAAAGCACCTCTGTGCTATCAATGAGCGTGATTCCTGGCTGTGGAGTTTCAACAACCCTCTGAGTCTCTGTGTATTGCAAAGGTTCTTTTAAAAAATCATTCTTCTGCTTAAAGTTACCAGGCTGGCTTTGCTCATTGGTATCAAACAGCCCAGCTCACACAATCATGTCCTACTATTCTGCATCTTCAAAAAAATCCCTTTTCCATTTTAAACACCTCGTTCAGCCCTCTTCATCAAACCTAAGAATCATCTCTGGAAGTTGGCTCTGTCTCCTTCAGCTCAGTCCTCCAGATTTTCCAGTTTGGTTTCTTTTTAAATAGTTTCTTTATTGATTTGACTGTGCCAAGTCTTAGCTGTGGCACGCAGGATCTTCCATCTTCATTGTGGCACACAGCATCTTTAGTTGCAGCGTTCAGGATCTATAGTTGCCACATATGGGATCTAGTTCTCTGACCAGGGATCAATCCTGGGCCCCCTGCATTAGGAGAGTGGCTCTCAGCCACTGGACCACTTGGGAAGTCCCTCCAGTATGGTTTCTGTCTCCACCTCACCTGCCAAGATCACCAGTCATCTCGTCTCTGAATCATCGGAGCAGGATCTATCTCTTCTGGACTTTCAACAGCATTTGGTAGTATCAGCCCTTCTCCCAGCATGGAAGCATCCTTCTTTCTGGGGTACCACCAACTCCAGGTATTCCTTTTACCTCTCTCTCTCTCTGGCCACTTCTCAACCTCTTTGCCTGGATAATGCTTTGCCAAACGAATATTAAATGTGGGCATCACTCAAGGCATCACCCTTCAAGTTTCTCTCTACTGTCTCCTGAGAAGAGCGCATCCATCTCCTGAATCTAAGCACCATCCACAAGTTGTCCCTTCCTGAACATATACGCCCAAGTCTAACAATTCCACGAAACCCTGGATTTGTAAATCCTGTGCCTACTTGACAGAGTCACTCAGAGCTCATCCAAGTTTATCAAAAGTTCAAAAATCGAGCTCATGCATTGATCCTCAACTCTCCACTTTTCCCATCTCCATCAGTGGTACCTTCTCAGTGATAGTTGCTCGAACCAGAAACAGTTGAGTCATTTTTCATGGCTTCCACTCCCTCACCAGCCAACCCTTTGAAAACTTGACAATTGGAGATAACTCACTTGCCAAGTATCTCCCAAACCTGTCCACTTCTCTCCAGATCCAGTCACCACCCTGGTCAGACTCATTCTCGTTGCTTTTGTGGGCCATGGCAAAGAGGTACCATTGGTTTTGTTCCTTCATCCCCTCCAATTCATGCTTATCAGCTGTCAGTGTGAACTGAGAAACGTAAGATCATCTCATTTCCTGTTTAAAACCCTTCTCTGGCTTCCTAGCATACTGTGAAAATAATCTAAAGTCCTTGGTCCAGTGGTCCTATGGGCACTGAACTCTAGGTTCGCTTCCCAGTGGCTTTTCCAAGGTCAAAGCCTTTCCCAGTTATCACCCACTTTACTAGCAAAGCACTGATCATGCCAGTCAGCATTCAATCCCTCTCATGATCCTCTTCCTTTACCCAAGATCAGAGCTCTGCTTTCACTCTACAATGTCTTTCTCCTGCTATTCATTTAACTGACACCTTCATATTTTCCATGATTCAGCTTAAACTTAACAGGAGGCTGCTCCAGAAAAGCCTACCTCAAGCTCCTCCATCACCTGTTATTCTCCACCAGATTGCCTTTTCATTTCCTTCCGTTTGTAATCACGGGTGCCCCTGTCTTTCCTCAGACTCCTTTACTACTGTAAGAGTTCCAAGAAACTGAAGATTTTTCCTAGAATACTCAAGATGCATAATGGCTGTTTACTGTCAAACTATTCAAGATGTAAACAAGGGTGTTAATGGTGCTGGAATGATTCACCTAAGGGCATCTGTTATATAAATCTTAGCACATACATACAGAAGATGAGCATGCAGCCATTAAGAGAGTGATTTAGTTCCTGGTTCTATAAGAACATGGCAGAATCTAGAATATATTGCTGAGTGAAAACAGCAGGTTGCAAAACAGCAAATATGATATGATCCTTCCAGGCACCACGTGGGAGAATTGTTAAGCAACATGATAAATAAATAAGTCCCTGCCACCTCTCCAGGTGGTTTGCACACGGACACAGCAAGCAGGACCAATCCACGCCTGCAGCTATTCGGATGGATGAATGTTCTAGGTCTGCTCCCACCCTCCGGAGCTCTAGTTGCATCACCAGAAGACCATTTTATCAATACTCTATCAGATGACGTCAAGCATTTCTGTTCAAACAGGTGCATTTGCAACAGCTGTCAGGGACTTAATTTTTGTTTCTAAGCATAGGCATGTGTGTGCTTGGGTGTGTGTCTGTCTGTCCATATGACTGTGGGAAAGTGCCCCCAAGCACAAGCAGTATTTTCTTCAGGTGGTGGGATTTTAGATCCTATTTGTTTTTCTGCTTTAGGCCTGTCTGCACTGTCTGAGTTCCTTACAATGACTCTGTATTCCTTTTCCAATTAGAAATCAGAGTTCCTTTTCTTTGGAAACAAAGACAATGACTGAGATGGTTTGAATTCAGTGTCGGCTCAGGAAAGCTACCGACCACGGAGAAGCATCAGTTGGTCACTACAAACCAGATGATTCAGAACGATTTGCTTGGTCTGACTTTCTCTCTCCTCTACACCAGACCACTGGCAAAGGATAGGATGGTAAAGGAAAGTCAATACAGGAATCTGCACTGACCATGATCACCTCTTGCCTACCTGCCTCATACAAGAAAACCTGCCAAGCAGGAACCCAAGGTCAGACTCTTTTTCAAGAAAAGTACCTTATTCTACCTCGACACTTCAGAATATATTTTCTAGAGCCCTTGCCCTCTTTTTTGTTTTTGTGGTTTAGTCACTAAGCTCTGTCTGACTCTTGTGACCCCATGGACTGTAACCCACCAGGCTGCTCTGTCCATGGGATTTCCCAAGCAGGAATACTGGGGTGGATTGCCATTTCCTCCTCCAGAGGATCTTCCCAACCCAGGGGTTGAATCCTGGTCTCCAGTGATGTAGGTGGTCTCCTGCACTGCAGGCAGCTTCTTTACCGACTGAGTCACCAGAATGCAAAAAAGTATCAGCCAGAATATAAATCTGTACACATGAGACTACAAATATAAACTTCACCCTTTTACAAATATGTTTTGAATTTCTCACCATGTGTTGGAATATCTGTCATTTATAAACCACACAAAGAAGCAAGAACACAGGGAGGTACTAGCTCCATTTTCCAGATAAAAAAACTGAGTCACTTACTATGTCCGGGAGCTAACCAATGCTCCCCTCTTAGACACTGTGGGACTAAGTGATTGCAAAAGGCATACACGATCTTCCAACCTGCTTGCATCAGAGAAAAACTAAATATTAATTACAGAAAAACAGGCGCAAAATAAAACACACACAAACAGGAAAAGTCCAAATAAAAGAGAAGCAAATTCTATCTCTGGGCCATAAAAGGATGATAAAAATGATGAATACCACAATTAAGATGAAAGGGGAGAAAGATCTATTTTGTAATCATCAGTCTTCCCAAGTCTAGGAGAAAGGTTTACTTCTAAGACACGTCACGGGCTCCTTGTGAAAACATCCTGAGATGATTTATTCTGTAGCCTCAGTCTCTTTGCTGATACGAGGCCTTTGATTACAGCATTTGCCAAAACACGTGCATGCGATGCTCTCATGCGTGAATGAAGACCTCTAAAACACTGAGCTCATTTAATCAGAGACAAAAAATCTGAAAAAAATCACAAACAGGAACATAAATAGGTACCATCATTTCCTATTCAAATAATGAGTAGCTTTTATTACAGTCATCCAATTTGATCCAAGAATAGCACTTGGCTAATTAGACAGGAGTCAATTTAATAACTAGCTGACATTAATAAGAAGAGAAATGGATTACATGAAGAAGTGTTTACAATTGGAAAAGAATGGTTAAAAACTGGTACAACATTGTATGAAACTGGAGGGATTATATGTTCATTTCTTATCAATATGCAAGGGCTACAATGAAAATTCCTGGCAGTAAAAACTTCATGGCACCTTAATATATTCATGCATTCATTCACCAAATGTGTATTTATCAAAGACCTACTAAGTGTCAGACATTGTTAGGTTTTTCTAATGTTTTCTTTCTGCAGGAGACAAGGAACTGAATGCTTTAGCAGTTAGTGACCATAAATGAAAGTCACTCTGTACTGTCCAACTCTTTGCAACCCCATGGACTATACAGTTTATAGAATTCTCCAGGCCAGAATAGCAAAATGGGTTGCCATTCCCTTCTCCAGGGGATCTTCCCAAGCCAGGGATTGAACCCAGGTCTACAACACTGCAGGCAGATTCTTAACCAGCTGAGCCACCAGGGAAGCTCAAAGACCATAAACTTCTTGGTAATCAGTCTTCACTAGGAAGACCAGAGGCAAAAGAGGTAACAAATTCACAGAGGCAGAAATGAACAAATTCAGGCACTATGTTGAAGAGCTTGGGAAAATCAAGCTGGGTTTTGACCAACCAAGCATCTTCTATCTGGGAAGCCTCAGAATGTTCTGGCTCCGTTTTCAGTTTAAGAAGTGAAGGAGGTGAGAGAGTCAATTCCTGGGCAGGTTGATAAGAAGTCCAGGGTCCCCGAGGAGGAGAGAGGGGTCTGGGGCTTCTGAGGAGGAGAAAGGAGTCTGGAATTCTCAAGGAGAAGGAAAGAACAAACATCTTTTTTAATCTCTACATTCCTTAGTCTTAGTCACATAAAACCTTTTTTTCTTTAAGCCCAGAACTGATGATTACACAACTCAGTTTAAACTCTGTACTAGGGATTACATAACAACAATGTATCCTGCTTGAGGACAGTTTCTCCTTCCTGAAAACCTTCTGACTAATCCTGATATCTTAGAATGTATATTATGGGAGTGGGTCTGGTAGGATATTTCTATTGTTAAGTTCTAATCCTGTTATCCTAAAATGTAAATTGTGGGAGTGGGTCTGGTAAAATTTTCACAAACTTGGGACATTCTTTTGATTTATTGTAATAACTAATTAAAAAGTACATAGCTCCCTTGCTAACACTAGTGGGGGGGGGGGCACTCTCCATCCCCCTTCTGATGTCTATGTCAGAAGCTTTCTCTGCCCCTTTTCATACTTTAATAAAACTCTGCTACACAAAAGCTCTTGAGTGATCAAGCCCGGTCCCTCTTCCCGAAGCTAAATCTTCTTCAGAGATCAAGAATCCGACATCGTTCATTGTAAGCTATCAGAGGCTACATTTCAGCCAACAGGAAGAATAGAAGAAATCAAGACAAAAAGCGAAGATAAGAAGACATGATGTTTATGGATTTTTCCAAGATGGTATATTGGCTTGAACCCGCCATGTTGGAAATATGGTCTTTAATACTTGAAGGCTATATTGATAAATGTACGCATTTATGTACACACTCTGCACATGGGTTCATGGGACATAGAGTAGAATGTGTAGTTCTCATTCCTTAGGAGCCTCTGGAATTTATTTAACAACCTGTTCCCACCCTCCCTCTGTCCACTGCATACAGTTCTTACCTTGCTGAAGAAAGCCTTCACATGGAATGAAAACACAGGTTCATGTCATCAAATACAAAAGTGCTTTCTTGTAATATAAATTGTTTAAAGACAAGGAAATTTGTCTTATTCTTCTTCAAATCACCCCATCCCAGAGTGCCAAATAGCACACTTCATTCATAGAGGCTGACTTTTCAAGAACAAGAGCTAGAAAGGAGAGCCAACCCCCAGGTTCAACTTTCAATAAAAAATAATTGGGTAAATAAAATATGCTGAGTCTTCCATTTCAAGACAGTGCAGTAGAAGGACGTGCATCCATCTCCTCCTGCAAGAGCACCAAAATGGAAACTAGCTGTTGAACCATCATCGACAGGAGGACACTGCAACCCACCAAAAAAAGATACCCCTCATCCAAAGACAAAGAAGAAGTTGCAGCGAGATGGTAGGAGGGGCACAATTACGATAAAATCAAATCCCATGCCCACCAGGTGGGTGACCCACAAACTGGAGAACAATAATACCAAAGAAGTTCTCCCACTGTTGTGAAGGTTCTGAACCCCACATCATGCTTCCCAGTCTTGGGATCTGACAAAGGACTGGGAATCCTTTGGTCCAGGGAATCTGGTCTTGAAGGCCACTGGGATTTGATCACAAGACTTCTGCAGGACTAAGGGAAACAGAGATTTCAGTCTTGGAGAGCACAAGCAAAGTCTTGCATGCACCAAGACCCTGAGGAAAGGAGCAGTGACCCCACAGGAAACAGAACCAAAACTACCTTCTAGTGTTGGAGGGTCTCCTGTGGAGGCAGTTGGCAGGGGCTCACCACAGGAACAGGGTAACTAAGAGCAGCTGTCTGGGAAGGTCCCCTTCGGCATAAACAGCTCTTGGAGTTTGCCATTAACCCTACCATAGAGTCCATAGACCCCAGGCCCCGGTGGCCTCAGGCCAAAAAACTACCAGGGAAGGTACCCCACACATCAGCAAATAATTGGGTTAAAGCTTTACTGAGCAAGGTCCTGCCCACCAGAACAAGACCCAGTTTTTCCCACCACCTGTTCCTCCCACGAGGAAGCTTACATAAAACTCTTAACCTCCTCCATCAGAGGGCAGACAGAAGAAGTAAGAAGAACCACAATCCCACAACAACTAATACAAAAACCACATTAAAAAAGTTAATCAGCATGAAAAAGCAGAAAGTCATGTCCCAGATGAAGGGACAACATAAAACCCCAGAAAAATGACTAAATGAGGTGGAGACAGGCAATCTTCCAGAAAAAGAATTCAGAATAATGATAGTGAAGATGATTCTGAATCTCAGAAAAAGAATGGAGGCAAAGACTGAGAAGATGCAAGAAATGTTTACCAAAGACCTAGAAGAACTAAAGAACAAACAAACAGAGATGAATAATACACTAGAAGGAATCTATAGCTGAATAATTGAGTCAGAAGCACAGATAAATGACCTGGAGGACAGAATGGTGGGAATCACTACCTCAGAATAGAATATAGGAAAAAAAAAAAAAGAATGAAAAGAAATGAAGACAGCCTAAGAGACCTCTGGGACAACATTCAATGCGCTAACATTTGTATTATAGCAGTCTCCGAAGAAGAGAGAGAGAAAGGATCTGAGTAAATATTTGAAAAGACAATAGCTGAAAACTTCCTGAACATGAGAAAGGAAATTAAATCAATCAAGCCCAGGAAGTGCAGAGACTCCCAGGAAGGATAAACCCAAGTAGGAAAACACTGAGACACACAATAATCAAACCAACAAAAATTAAAGAGATAAAATATTAAATGCAACAAGGGAAAAACAACAAATAACATACAAGGGAATTCCCATCAGCCCATCAGCTGATTTCTCAACAGAAACTCTACAAGCCAGAAGTGAATGTCATGACATACTTAAAGTGATGAAAGCAATGAAACTACAACCAAGAATTCTCTACCTAGCAAGACTTTCCTTCAGATTTGATGGAGAAATAAATGCTAAAGGAACTCCTTTTAGGTAGAAAACAAGAGAAGGAAAGCCCTACCTACAGAAAATAAACTCAAAACAATTAAGAAAATGGTAGTAAAATCATCTATATCAATAATTACATTAACTGTAAATGGATTAAATGCACAAACCAAAAGACAGACTTGCCAAGCAGGAAGAAACATGCACTTTCACTTACCACATTACTCTGCTTGACCCTCCAGATTGTATGCAATTACATTACATTGTTGGGTTAATCACGTTCCCATGATGACTTGTGATTGTAATTATCAAGTACAGTAGAAAAGTTTTTGTATACAGATATATAAATAACATGTATAATATATATATTTTAGAAAACTAGCAAATTTTTGCCTAACTAAAAAATTTATGACATTTCAATTCCATTTGTTTGACTTAGTATGAATAGAATGCTATATTTCTAATTCAAAAAAAATAGGCAATAAGCAACAAAAGTTTACTGTATAGCATAGGGAACTATATTCAGTATCTTATAATAACCTGTAATGGAAAATAATTTCAAAAATAATATATGTGTATATGTATAAATGAATCACACACACACACAAAATTCTACTTTTTGAAATTTAGTAATGTTTTATCTTTTTGCCAGTTTTTCTAAATGTCCTATGGATATCTAATAAAAATGTATGGGATACAGAAGTTTAAATATATTTTGTGTAGGATTAATATAAATTAAATATAAATCTATTATATTTAAATTATTAATGATATCATTAAAGATCCCCATTATTTTTTCTGCACTTGATAAAATATTCGAGACATGTTAATATGTCTCACTATGATTATATATTTTTTCTTTTCCCTTATATTTCTTCTGACTTTTGCTCTATGTATCTTTGTTTCTCTGTTAAGAAGTCTAATGGTTTACGATGTCTATCTTCTTTGTGAATTGCATCTTTTACCATTAAAAATATTCATCTTTTTTCATTTAAAATAAATATCAAAAAATTTCATCAAAAAATATGCTAAAAATCGTTTAATACCATATAGACATTAACTTAGCCACTGGTGGGGAATCTCTAGCTCTTGAGATCTGGATAAAACTGATTTAAGCCCCAAGTCCACCATATATGAAGGTATGAATCCATCCTAAGGTCCGTGTATGTGTGTGTGTGTGTGTGTAGACTCTGGAGCCTGTGGAATGTGACCTACAGCAATTTTTTTTTTAACCTGCCTAAAATTCCTTCACCTGTGAAATGGAAATAAAAACAGTGCTTAAGAGTAACCTGCTTTGAACAGTGCCTGGTACACGCTAAGAGCTAACTAGTACTGGTATAACTACTACTATGATCATCACTATTGTTTAATTCTGCATTTTCTTCTCATTCTTGGTACTTTTTTTAAATAGTCAAAAAGGAAGTTCTACCCATCCAAATGTATTCACGAGTGTGATACACAGTATTTGGGGGCTGAGGCTGAAGATGAGAAGAAATCCCAAGACTTAACTGGAAGCAAAAGCTCCCAGTGGTACCCCAGCCACTCCTGTTCTCTGAATCTTTCTGACACGATCTATGGTTTCTCAGCCTCTCCTCATGAAGAACCAAGGGTCACTTCCTCTTCTGGCTCCTCTCCCCTCTCCCCTCACTCCTTAATTCTCCAGCCTCTGAAATCTTGGACACAGCAGAAATCAGCTCCCTCAAGTACCTGAATTCTTTCCAAGATATATTTTTCCCCCCTCTGAAGACCGTGAGTTTGGGTGAACTCCAGGAGTTGGTTATGGACAGGGAGGCCTGGTGTGCTGCAATTCACGGAGTCACAAAGAGTCAGACACAACTGAGCGACTGAACTGAACTGAAGACCATTCTCCCTCTACAAGGAATTCAAGAACTGGTTGTTGGAAATGTATTTCAACCTCATCATAAGAATTTACAAAGTTTTTTTCCATCTGTTGTTTCACTGGCACCTCCCAACAACACTGTCAGCTTAGTGGGGATCCTGAATGTCCCTTTACAGGTAAGGCAATCAAGGGTGGGGAGTCTACAGGGTTTACTCAAGTGTAGCAGAGCTGGGACACAAACCCAGGGCTCTTCACACAAATCTAGCATTGTTTTCTGCTCTGAAACACTTGCCTGTACATTATATGGATCTCGCAGTCAGATTTAGTCAAGATTTTCCAAGTAGAATGTTTGCAGTTCATTGGAGGTAGACCAGAAATCCATTTAGTTCAAAATATACTTATGTTTTATGCCCAATACTTTGTGTTGTACTTTGAGAGTTCCAACTGTAAAGACAATACATTTGAGGGCTCCTCTATGAAGGAGCTTATATTCTAGGTTTAAAGATATGACCCAGAGTGAAGTGAGTCAGAAAGAGAAAGATAAATATCGTATTCTAACACATATATACAGAATCTAGAAAAATGGTATGAAAGAATTTATTTACAGGGCAACAATGGAGAAACATAGAGAATAGATTTATGGACATGGGGAGAGGGGAGGAGAGGGTAGGAGAGGGTGAGATGTATAGAAAGAGTAACAGGGAAACTTACATTACCATATGTAAAATAGACAGCCAACGGGAATTTGCTGTATGGCTCGGGAAACTCAAACAGGGGCTCTGTATCAACCTAGATGGGTGGGATGGGAGAGAGTTTCAAAAGGGAGGAGATATATGTATACCTTTGCTGATTCATGTTGAGGTTTGATAGAAAACAGCAAAATTCTGTAAAGCAATTATCCTTCAATTAAAAAAAAAATCTAGAGCAAAAGACAAAATTCAATTAAGTAACTCTCAATTTTTAAATAAATCTGAAAAGAGTCAAGACAAGCTCGGAACTGTCTTACACATAGCCAGGTGATTGCAGCCTCTCTGGTCTGTCCTCTACTCTTCTCTCTTCCCTCTCCTCCCCTCTTCCCTTCCTCTGTCTCTCCAGCCCTCATCCCTACCTAAACCCTTTCTAACCCTGCTCCAAGAAGGGACTGAAATTAACCACCCCTAAGATGGCATGTTCTGGGTCTGATTCTGATCTATACATGCCACAGTAAAAGCAGTCCATGGTCAAAACCATTTGGGAAACACCGGGCTCAACACTGGAGAGGATTTTCTCCCTGTGGGATTTCTTGGAATCTTTAGCCTAACAACATGTGCTGTAAGTTTACATTTCTCAAACGCATTTGACCACAGAGGACTTCATTTCATGGAGAAGCTCATGGGGTTGGTTTTCTCAGAAATATATCCACAAATACAAACGAGATAGAGAATGACTGAAGAAACTAGAGGGCTTCCCTTCTGAGAGTTTTGAATTTTAACAGGTGAAAATGACCAAGCAAAATGGAATCTGCATCATCAAAATATAGGCCAACGGAGACCAACAGGGATTTAATTTCCAAAATATACCAAAAGCCCATGCAACTCAATAACAAAAAAAGTAAACCACTCAATAAAAAATGAGCAGAATACCTAAATAGACATTTCTCCAAAGATGACAATCACATGGCCAATAAGCACAGGAAAAGATGCTCAACTTTGCTGATTATTAGAGAAATGCAAATGAAAACTACAATGAAGTGTAACTTCACACTAGACATAATGGTCATCATTAAAAAGTCTGAAAATAATAAATGCTGGAGAGAGTTTAGAGTAAAAGGAACTCTCCTACACAGTTGGTGAAAATGTCAGGTGGTGCAGCCACTGTGGAAAATAGTATGCAGGTGCCTCAAAAACTAAAAATAGAGTTGCCATATAACCCAGCAATCACATTCCTGGGCAATATATCTGGAAAAAAAACTATAATTCAAAAAGATCCTTGCACCCCTATGTTCATAGCAGCACTATTTACAATAGGCAAGACACAGAAGCAACCTAAGTGTCCATCAACAGATGAATAAAGATGAAACATATGTATATATAGAGAGAGAGTTTTGTTTTCTTTTTTAATCACTTTGCTGTATACCTGAAGCATACAGAACACTGTAAGTTAAGTGGAAGAAAAAAGAACTGGATCCTCCTGCTGACCAAGGATAAGCTCCTAGCATGAGTAAGAAAGGAGTTTTCTTTGGGGTGAGCCCTTCCGGTTTTGTGGCTGTTTGTTGATACAATGTAACAGAGCCTGGGTTTCCCAGGGGGCACTAGTGGTAAAGAACCAGCCTGCCAATGCAGGAGATGTTAAGAGACCTGGGTTTGATCCCTAGGTTGGGAAGATTCCCTGGAGAAGGAAACAGCAACCCATCCCAGTATTCCTGCCTGGAGAATCCCATGGACAGAGGAGTCTAGCAGGATACGGTCCATAATGTCACAGAGTCGAGTACAAGTGAAGCAATTTAGCGTGCACACACGCACAACAGAGCCCATTTCCTCCAGAAGGTGACAAGGAGGAGTGTGTGACTCTCCATGCCCCACAGCACCCCTCAATGTCGATCTTTGTCATTCCCACGCCTCCTCCGATGTTTCTAGATGGTGGAAGGCACCCAGAACTCAGCCTGATAAAAGAACACAGAGCCTTTTATCAAGAGTAATGAGGTCTTCTTTGAACTTGACGCTGGAGAATGTAGCCACTTTGGATTGAAGGAAGTGCTGGGACTCCTGGCCACCACTCACGGTCAGGAAAGGCCACCCAGGTGCCCCATGTGGTCACATCACACAGGAATTTCAAAAGCCAGAGTAGAGGGGTGGGACTTGACCTCACAGGGTGAAGAATACTCAGCCTGGTCACAAGGCACTGTGAGGATCTGAGACAGGGAGCCCCCAGAATACTGTCATGAAATAGGGAAGTGTTGGAGTCCTTCTTTAAATAAAAACCATATATACTTAAGGTGTGCAATGTGAAGTTTTGCTCTATGTGTACAAGGGAAATGATCACTATCATCAAGCTGATTAATCTGCCTTCTCTTCACACAGGTTCCATCTTGGGGTGGCTATGAGCACTGAAATCTCCTCTCTTGGTTAGCTTCCAATATTCAATACAGTATGACTGGGACTTGCCCAGTGGTCCAATGGCTAAGACTTTGAGCCCCCAATGCAGGAGGCCCATGTTTGATCCCAGGTTCAGGGAACTAGATCCCACATGCTGCAACTAAGAGTTCGCCTGCCTCAACTAAGATCCAGCCAAATAAGTTTTAATTTAAATAAATTTCAAAGATACAGTATGATGGCTGTAGCTGCCAACACTGTCCATTCCTCTCTAGACTCCTGCACTCTACACAACAGCAAGTCGGAACTGTGACTAGCACCTCCCCATTGCTCACCTCCAGGATTGTTCACAAGGGGTGCCAACCATGAAAAGGAGGAAAGAGATAAAATAAAACAAAGCTATGGTTTTTCCAGTAGTCATGTATGGTTGTGAGAACTGGACTATAAAAAAGGCTGAGCGCTGAAAAATGGAAGTTTTTGAATTGTGGTGCTGGAGAAGACCCTTGGGAGTCACTTGGACAGGAAGGAGATCAAATCAGTCAATCCTAAAGAAAATCAACCTTAACATTCGTTGGAAGGACTGATGCTGAAGCTGAAGTGCCAATACTTCGGTGATCTGATACAAAGAACCGACTCACTGGAAAAGACCTTGATGCTGAAGAAAAAATGAAGGCAAAAAGAGAATGGGGCAAGAGAGGATGAGATGGTTAGATAGCATCATCAATTCAATGGAACTGAATTTAAGCAAACTCCGGGAGACAGAGGAGGACAGATGAGCCTGGTGTGCTGCAGTCCATGGGGTTGCAAAGGGTCAGACACAAGTGAGCAAGTGAACAACAAGAAGAAGCAACTGAATATCACACGGCAATAAATATTAATGCTAGAAGGTAATAATTGAGCACTTCTCTCCTTTTCCTCTTTAAAAAAAAATATATTGATTTGGCTGGGCCAGGTCTTAATTTCAGCATGCAGAATCTTTAGCTGTGGCAAGCAAACTCTTAGTTGTGGCTTGTGGGATCTAGTTCCCAGACCAGGAATCAAATTCATGCCCCCTGCATTGGGAGCTCAGAGTCTTAGCCACAGGACCATTAGGGAAGTCCCTTTCTCTTTGCTCTTATGCTAAGCTCTATGGATGCCTGACATCCTTAAATCTTTCCTGTGACCCTATGAAATAAAGACTATTACTAGCATCCCCATTTTCAGATAAAGATATTGAAGCTTGATGAAATCCTGTAACTTGCCCAATTGGTACCCAGTTAACAAACAATAAAATCTATTCTTTCTTGGCCCAAAATTCATGCTTTCATCCATAAATGGTCAGAGAACTGAGAACTCTAGAACACTGGATAAAAAATAGTTGTACCAATATTTCCTTACTCCTTTTTAACTTTGTTCTCATATAAGCAAGGAATAAAATTTGCAAAATACCATTTAGTGTAATTGAAGCTTTATGATTTATTAAAGAGAGTCCATAGTAATTTCTGTCCATCCTAATTAGTCATATTAGTTGTTAGAAGCCATCTTCTGAGCAAGGAACCTCCAAGGAAACCCAGCATTTCTTGTTTCCTATTCTGACATTTCATGAAGTTAAATTTTAAAACCTTGCTCGTTGTAGATGGAGATATCCTTAACCAACAAATTAGAGCAACTCTCAAGTGTAAAAAGGTGTCTGAAGAAATTGTTGTTTGTCACTGGAAGAGAAAAGTTCCTTTTTAACCCCCCTCACCTCAATTAAGTGCATTCTGAGCTAACTGATGCAAAGTGCCTGGAATTATGTTTTTAATGTGAATATGGAAACTGAGAAAGCACAGCCATTAAAAAAATAAAATATGTAGACGCTGCCTGCTACATTCACTAAGTGATTAAAAACGCAATCTTCCCTAAGAAATGCGCCACATATTTGTTTATATTAATGTTAATAACTTGCTAACTAATGATAAATGTATGATAATTTATTCTAAGTGAAATGAAGTGTGCCCTAAAGACAGACTCTGTAAATGAAAGCTTATGCTCACCCTAGTTTTGAGCGGGCATATGAATAACTGTATTCTTTCACTGCAGTGAAAATGACTGTATGCAAATTATATGCAAAGGTACCCACAGTCTCCAAGTAATGACAAAGCAGGGGGTTGGGAGGGGTCTCCAAAGCGGCAACTACTGCAAAGACTCTGTGAAATGATCTTGGCCTCTTTGCAATGGCTCAGAAATTCTTCTCATAAGGCAAGAGAATTTTCTAGAGTCTGTTCTATGGGCATATTAAAGATTCAGGATTCTCAGTCTTGGTTTCTCCCTACATGAACAGCATTAATAAAAACCTCTTAATGTGATACTGTGTGCATTTAGAAATCATTAAGCCAAATTATTTCTGTGAATTTAGAAATTATATAATTACCCATATAAATAATGTTAACAATTCTAATTTATCCATGCGGCCACATCTCAAAATATCTATTAGCATTTACAATGGTCTTTCTTCCCCTCTCAACATCATAGCCATCATCTATGATGCTGGTACCATATGACGCACAAATTAAATCCATGGTATTTTTTGTGGCAAACGTGGGTGATGAGTAATCCAAAGATCCTTAGCCTCCCTCTTTGCTGGAAGGGAGGAAAGAAGGAAGGGAGAGAGGGAGAGAAGGAGGGTAGCAATCACCCATGTCAGTGCTCAGAATGTTACAGCAAACACCATTCAAAACTCCAGCTATAATGCCAGGCTCTAAGTGCATCTCCTTTCGGGTTAAGTTTCATTTCTTACTTGTGAAACACAATTCAGTGTGCAATCTCACTAAGTTTTGTGTCCTTCTGGAACAGAGTGGTCCAGCGATCAAGCTACATTGCCTGCCAGCACCTCCTTTTCCAACTTAGGGTAAAATCTTATCCTGGTAATAATCTCATGCTACTCCATGCAGTTGTTGGATGGATTGAAAGAGGAGACAGAGAAGGACGGAGGACAGAGAAAGAGAGAGAGATGGGTGGGTAGATGGATGAGGCACGCACATGTCTTCTAGAACAGCACATGGAGCACAGAAATTATTTTATCAGGCTTAGGCTTACTTATTATTATTACAACCTCAGTGTTTTAGCCAGAATTTTCAGTAACTGGTGACAGAAAAGTCAACTTATTTGGACATAGCCGAGGAGTGATTTTCACTGCTTATATGTTACTTAAATTTCTAAGTGGCAATGGGTTCAAGTGTCCAAATGGTCTCAGTATTTTCTTTCTTTCCCTCTCTCCACCTCCCTCATTTTCTCCTCCCTCCCAGTCTCAGATTATGAGTCAGCTCCACCCACAAGCAGCCCCTCTGTTATCTTGGCCTTGGAAGGATCAAGGTGAAGGGAGATGTAACAGACCATTTGTGATTTGCAAAAAAAAAAAGAAAACCATTGAGCCCTTAATAGGAAAAGTCTGCCGACCTCTATCCTAAACCAACAGGAGCTTCTTTACTCATGACATGAAGATTACATCTGTCCGATTTCTGGCACAGAGCAGCGGGAGAACTAAACCAGATGATGTTTTGGAAGTGCCGTGTGGCTTACCCATCAGCAGATAAACACCAGCATTTTCTCTCTGCCTTCCGAGTCTCTGTCACCTGCAGGAAGGAGGGCTGAGTAGGTAAGTTCAGATGCAGCTGAGTCTGATGCCAGAATGTATTCAGCTCTGCCTGCAACTGTTGCCCCAAACCTAACCATAAATCCCTCAGGAAACGTCCTTTACTGAGTCATCACATCTCTGAGTCCCAGAAAGTGCATCATAAATGATGACGCGAAAGATCCAACTTTCACCTCTCAGGGAGCTTTTGCCTATGTGGGCCAGACCTTCCACTGCACATCTTTCTCACAAAGAACTAGAAAATTCCTCTGAAGCTTTTATTGTTCAGCATCTACCCCAACTCGAGTTGGTCACCAGCAGAGAATTGCTCTTGATACACAGCATTCTTCACAGGGAAGTCACTTGTAAATTATAAACAGCTCTTGCAGATTTCCACGCCTTGTTCTGAAAAACCCTCCTGCCTCAGTTTAGGTTGCCCTTTGGTTTCTATGTACTTTGACCCCTGAGACATTTCTCTAATTAAAGCTATCCTCGGGTATATTTGTGAAATTTGCAATGGAATTATTTTTAATATAGACCATACTCAATCACACACACACACCCAAATGCAAACCTATTTCCCTTAACACACCATTAAAGAATGTTTCCTGTTTGATTCACTTATCTATTTTCACATTTTTCATTGTTGTTGTTTAGTCGCTAAGTTGTGATTGATTCGTTTGCAACCCCATGGGCTATAGCCCAACAGGCTCCTCTGTCCATGGGATTTTCCAGGCAAGAATACTAGTGTGGGTTGCCATTTCTTTCTCCAGAGGATCTTCCTGATCCAAGAATGGAATGCTCATCTCCTGCATTAGCAGGTAGATTCTTTGCCACCAGGGAAGCCTGTTTTTATATTTTAATTGAATTAAAATATAAATTTAATTTTAATCTTTTAAATCAGTGCTTTTTATGACTAATAAAATTACACCAATGGGATGTCCACTCCCCTGCCCCACAGAAACCTTCCAAACACAGCATGAATTTCCATCCTCTCCCCTAAAGCAACACATCAAATCACTTGGTGTGTGTCTTCAAGAAATACAGACTTCCCAGCCAATACAAACATCAGGTCTGTGGATCTCTATCGCTGTGTCCAAATGCCCACAGCCCTAAAACTAATGAGATTTTTTTTTTTAATTTCTGCATGCAGCATAGTGGGGGTTAGGGGTGTGTATGCCCAGAATTCTTTACTTTGGAACCAAACTCTCCAGAAAGTCTGCAGCTGAGGCTGGTTTAGAATCACTGGCGAGGGTGTCAGCCCTCTTGCCCTCTGCACAGTGGGACTTTGGGAAGCTGGTCAGAGTCTGGAGCTTGTCTGGAACTTTTCCTGCACCAAAGGCAATAGATCTACAGATGGGACCCAGCCCACAGAGGGACTGTGGACCAGCACATTTTAAATAATTTGAATCCAGCCATCATAAGATGGGTGGATGGCATCACTGATACAATGGACGTCAGTTTGAGCAAATTCTGGGAGATAGTGAAGGACAAGGAAGCCTGGCATGCTGCCATCCGTGGGGTCCCAAAGAGTTAGATATGACTTAACAACTGAACAACAACAATCATAAGTGGAAATCGCATGCTCCATGAGGAGTTCCATACCTAGGTCACAGGTGCGAGGCCCTTCGTGAAGGCCACAGAAATGGAGTCCGGAGCCAAGCTCATCTCTGTAATTGACTGAGCCCCACTGTAACCACTGCCAAAATCCCCCCAGTCCTTACTGGCCAGCTTCCTGACACCATGTTAGGCAAAAATGTATGGTACTCACCCTACAGCACCCTAACTAATCACCTAATGCCACCCTTCCAGTATGAATTTTGTCTTGAGGTTGTAAAAATTGGCTACTAACCCATGAGAAGAGATGACTCATTGGAAAAGATCCTGAAGCTGGGAAAGACTCAGGGAAGGAGAAGGGAGCAAGAGATAGACAATGAGATGGTTGGATGGCATAATGGACTCAATGCACATGAGTTTGAGCAAACTCTGGGAGATAGTGAAGAACAGGGAAGCCTGGTGTGCTGCAGTCCACAGAGTCACAAAGAGTCAAACATGACTGAGTGACTGAACAACTACCCACAAAAAGCCTCAGCTCTCCCTTGAGTCCATCCACAGTTGCAAGAACATCTCCCGCTCCAGTAAACTCTATTCTCCCTTCAGCTGGCTCTCCCTGGCCGGTCAGGAGGTCAGCCCACTATGCTCACAGCACCCACGTTATCTCTGCTCTTTGTTCTTAATAAACTCACTCTCTTCTTCAATACTCTGTGTCTAGAAATTCTTTTCCAGCCCCCACTCTGAGTGCCACGACACTCTAGTTTTCCACAAGCTGCACACTGGACCATTTTATTCTCCAAGACCTAGAGGTTGAGCTTCCCAGGTGGCATTCATGATAAAGAACCCACCAACCAATACAAGAGATGCAGGTTCGATCCCTGGGTCTGGAAGATCCCCTGGAGGAGGGCATGGCAATCCACTCCAGTATTCCTGCCTGGAGAATCCCATGGACAGAGGAGTCTGGTGGGTTACAGTCCATAGGATTGCAAAGAGTCGCATATGACTGATGAGACATAGCACACACAGAGGTTTTCCACATTCTACCAGAAGATGATAAAAATGGCAAATGAATGCTACGGACAACCAAACAAAAGTTTAGGTAAACAACACACCTAAATCTTAAAATATACCAGGTAAAACAATGAGAAACAGAAGCAAGGATGTAAGATAATACCCATCAAATGCCTTAACACATACCTACACACAATGAGTACGTATTTTACAAAGATACGTAACATTGGCAGCTCCACATCAAGTGTGTTAGGACAGGAGCCCATGGGGAAGAGAAATGGACCAGGGTTGGAAGGTAAGGGAAACGCAGAAAATAAAGCAAGAAGGGGTCTTGCTAGGGGTTAATGACAGTCCGACCTTAAACTGTTAGGTTAACTCAATTTTCTGTACTTAAGGCTTTTGGTTTGTTTTTATAAAGACTGTTCTTTAGAGCAGTCCATGAGTTTGGACAAATGGACAATGACATGCAATCCACCATTAAGGCCCCAAACCTCTCTGGGCTTTGCCAAATTCATCCTTTCACCCCCACCCCTGGCCACCACTGATCTGTTCCCTGTCTCCACAGTTTTCCCTTTTCCACGATATCATAAATCTGAAACCATACAGCATTAGCCTTCTCAGATTGGCTTCTTTCATTTATTAATATGTATTTGATATAAAGGGCTTCCTACGTGGCGTTAATAGTAAAGAACCTGCCTGCCAATGTAAGAGACATAAGAGACCCTGGGTTGAGAAGATCCCCTGGAGGAGGGCACAGCAACCAATTCCAAGACTCTTTGCCCGGAGAATCCTATGGACAAAGAAGCCTGGTGGGCTACGGCCCACAGGATCACAAAGAGTCAGACATGACTGAAGCAACTTAGCATGCATGCATGGTAAAGAATCCACCTGCGATGCAGCAGACCCTGGTTCGATTCCTGGGTCAGGAAGATCTGCTGGAGAAGGGATAGGTTACCCACTCCAGTATTCTTGCCTGGAGAATTCCATGGACAAAGGAGCCTGGCAGGCTACAGTCCATAGGGTCGCAAAGACTTGGACACGACTGAGTGACTTTCACAAGACAAGATGCATGCATCTGATATAAAGTTATAAAAGCAAAATCACAGAAAAGACTATTCTATGAAAAAACTGTATTGATTAGAAAAGTGAAAAAACCTTGAAATGTACAGTTGTTAAATTACATGGAAGGACATTTGCTGAAGGACAAATAACCATGTAATTTCCCCATTTCTCTAGCACCTCTGTGTACATGAGCAGCTATGACCAAGGATTTCCGCAGACCATGGACATGATATTACAACTGAGCATTACAACTGATCTTTCAACTGAGCATGATCTTACAACTGAGTCTTACAACTCAGCATTGTGGACCTGGTGTGTGACCAGGCACACTCTTTCCTGCCACAGGGAGCCTCTGAGCCAGAGGGTACACCAACCAGCTGTCCGAGATTCCACGAGCCTGGACCCTGCACAAGGGGACTCTACCAACCTGCAGGAAATGTGTGATGAGGTTAGAAATAAACCATGTTCAGTCCTGAGCTGTACTCAGCAGGTCTCAAGAGTCCCAACTGATGTAACTGTAGAGACACATCATTTGTGATACAACTATTATATTTTTATCTATTCATCATATTTAATTGGAGAGGCAATGGCAACCCACTCCAGTACTCTTGCCTAGAAAATCCCTCGGGCGGAGGAGCCTGGTAGGCTGCAGTCCATGTGGTCGAGAAGAGTCGGACATGACTGAGTGACTTCACTCTCACTTTTCACTTTCACGCACTGGAGAAGGAAATGGCAACCCACTCCAGTGTTATTGCCTGGAGAATCCCAAGGACAGGGGAGCCTGGTGGGCTGCTGTCTATGAGGTCGCACAGAGTCGGACACGACTAAAACGACTTAGCAGCAGCAGCAGCAGCAGCATATTTAATGAGGAGCAAGCGGGTTTCATATAACTGAGAAGACAGAGGTGAAGCCATTAAGGGTATGGATGCTGCCAATTCCTTAAAAGTCTCTGGTACTATTATTTCACACCTGTGTGTGTGTGTGTGTGAATACCAACTCAGTTCAGTCACTCAGTCATGTCCAACTTTTTTCGACCCCATGGACTGCAGCACACCAAGCCTCCCTGTCCATTACCAACTCCTGGAGCCTGCTCAAACTCATGTTCATTGCATTGGTGATGCCATCCAACCATCTCATCCTCTGTCGTCCCCTTCTCCTCCCGCCTTCAGTATTTCCCAGCATCAGGGTCTTTTCCAATGAGTTGATTCTTTGTATCAGGTGGCCAAAGTATTGGAGTTTCAGCTTCAGCATCAGTCCTTCCAATGAATATTCAGGACTGACTTCCTTTAGGACGGACTGGTTGGATCTCCTTGCAGTGCAAGCGACTCTCAAGAGTCTTCTCCAACATCACAGTTCTAAAGCATCAATTCTTAGGTGCTCAGCTTTCTTTATAGTCCAACTCTCACATCCACACATGACTACTGGAAAAACCATAGCTTTGACTAGACAAACCTTTGTTGGTAAAGTAATGTCTCTGCTTTTTAATATGCTGTCTAGGTTGATCATAGCTTTTCTTCCAAGGAGCAAGAGTCTTTCAATTTCATGGCTGCAGTCACCATCTGCAGTGATTTTGGAGCCCCAAAAAATAGTTTTTCACTGCTTCCATTGTCTCCCCATCTATCTGCCATGAAGTGATGGGACTGGATGGCATGATCTTAGTTTTCTGAATGTTGAGTTTTAAGCCAGATTTTTCACTCTCCTCTTTCACTTTGATCAAGAGGCTCTTTAGTTCTTCACTTTCTGCCACAAGGGTGGTGTCATCTGCATATCTGAGGTTATTGATATTTCTCCCGGCAATCTTGATTCCAGCTTCTGCTTCATTCAGCCAGGCATTTCGCATGATGTACTCTGCATATAAGTTAAATAAGCAGGGTGACAATATACAGCCTTGACGTACTCCTTTCCCAATTTGGAACCAGTCTGTTTTTCCATGCCCAGTTCTAACTCTTGTTTCTTGACCTGCATACAGATTTCTCAGGAGGCAGGTCAGGTGGTCTGGTATTCCCATCTCTTTAAGAATTTTTCACAGTTTGCTGTGATCCACACAGTCAAAGGCTTTGGCGTAGTCAATAAAGCAAAAGTAGGTGTTTTTCTGGACTACCGACTGGGAGCTGGTAAATTACACAAGTACATTCTGCGTTTCATAAATGTAAAGACATATACATTAGCTCTTTATCAAGCAAGAGTAGAGCTTACCTACCAGAATAATGGCATTATTTTCCTTCCACGGACATAAAAGCACTTCCCATGAATCACTAAAATCAGAAAAAGGGTCCCCTCCCCAACACTATAAAAAGAGATGAATGACCGCAGTAAAACCACTCCCTGGCTGTCTATTGATGTTTACATACATTGTTAGCAAAATACAGCACTCTGAAGCAATGATTATTATACTTATATCTCTACAAACCTAAAGATTCAGGCAGTTTGGAAAAAATTACTTTGTGGTTGTACCTATTAGCAAACTAATTAAGGCAACCGTTAACAAATCTATCCCCCTAATTGATTCCAAATTTTGCAAAGCAATGAAGAAAAAGCAAATGAAAAGGGGAAAAAAATCTATTCTTCACCCAGAGGGAAAAGAATTTGATTCAAAGACACTTGCTAGGAAATGAAAAACATGACTTCGGTGTTTCATGTTTGTGACCACTGCCACTTAAAGTAATGTCTCCGAGGGGAAATTATGTAATTTATACGGCAACAGATGTGCCAACCAAATCTGAAAATTATTTTTTTAAAGGCACCGCTTGCTTCAATTGAAATGTGTACATTTGAGGCAAATACTTTCTGATAATTTTCTCATCTGACATCTCTCCCAAAAGACTTTATTCTCAATATTACTTTTTAATGGGAAATGAATCTGGAAATACCCAAACTAAATTCAAGCCCTGAGTGTTAATTTCCAAGGTGGGGAGTTGAGTGGTGAAGATTTGAGTACAAAATTCACACATGCAAATGAGTTTAATTACTAGGTTTACAAACAAAATGCCTTCTCAAGTTTTCTGTAGTAGAATCAGGTTCCAAAACAGCACCTTGGTTTTGTCTTCCTCCACGAGGCAAGTTCTCTAAACAGAAGCATCTATGCTTTCGATGGAAAAATAAAGATGGAACCGTACTCCTACTCCAAACTTGCTCAGACCTTACTAATACTGATTTCTCCACCAAACAAAAAGTTCTGGGGCTTGCTGTTAATATTTTTAACCCAAAACATAAGTGCAGACAATTTATTCCCCCATCACGTGCCCGCATCTGCTTCAGAACGGTGTCTGCTTCAGAATGAATGGGCTGAGACCTCACATTACTGCGCGGACTTTTCTGGCTCTTTGGAGCCCATGAAATATACATGAAATGGTTTCATGCCACCTGCAAATGAAAAAGTCAAATAAAATTTACAGTGTGGAGGCAGCACTCCAAAAGCCTTGTTAAGGCTAATTTAATATATCTGTCATACAGAATTACACACAAAATGTAATCCAAAACACCTATTTTTTTTTCCCCTCTCTTCAGACAAAAAATAAAGCAACTTCCCAGATTTCGGATTAAACAGCTGTCCCACCAAACAAAGATACTCACCTCTGACGTTTTTATGAACTAATAACCCCTCGTTCAGGCTGCTTTTCGGGGCAGTGGTTCGCTCCATTACATAAATTGCTGCACTAGATTCCTGCTCTTAAACCATAGCCATAAATCAGGATTAAAAGCCATGGGTGAGCGGCTATTAACTCAAAGATGTCAATACCATCTTCCCTAAATCACTCATCAGCCCGGATAAAAATAAGTAAATAAGACTGCCCTGAGGTATCCTCTACAATAGGAAAGCCCTTTCTAATCTTCCTAAAAATGGAATTTAGAAAGATGGTAACAATAACCCGGTGTACGAGACAGCAAAAGAGACACTGATGTATAGAACAGTCTTATGGACTCTGTGGGAGAGGGAGAGGGTGGGAAGATTTGGGAGAATGGCATTGAAACATGTAAAATATCATGTAAGAAACGAGTTGCCAGTCCAGGTTCGATGCACGATACTGGATGCTTGGGGCTAGTGCACTGGGACGACCCAGAGGGATGGTATGGGGAGGGAGGAGGGAGGAGGGTTCAGGATGGGGAACACATGTATACCTGTGGCGGATTCATTTTGATATTTGGCAAAACTAATACAATTATGTAAAGTTTAAAAATAAAAAAAAAAATTGGCGGTGAAAGACTGCCAATCCCATCTGGACCCAAATTTAGTGAATTCAGCAACCTCTCCGTCTGCAGAGCTAGAAGCCACATCACAGAACTCCACCTGCAGCAATGACTAATGCACCCCTTGCCATCTTTCTTAGGTCTGATTCCCCATCAGCCTCTCAAATTTTCAATCAGTCCCTCCTTACTGAATTATAAGGGAAGGTGGTTTAAAAAAAAAAAAAAAAGACCAGTTTAACATAGATGCAGTTCTGAAATTATTGCTAACCTTTCTCTCTGTATATATATATATCACACATACATATGTGATATATTTGAGCAAGGTTGTTCTCAACACAAAAGAACCTCTAATTTTTTAGAAAAAGATGGACACCCCAACAAAAATCAACCTAGGATATGAAGATACAAAGTCGATTCCCAAAAGAAATAAAGGGGGAAAACCAACAAGATGATTTAACCTACTAGCAATCAAAGATATACAAATGAAAAGAATTGGGGGACCTCCCTGGGAGTCCAGGTAGGCTTCCCAGGTGGCACAGTGTAAAGAAGCCACCTGCCAAGGCAGGAGACACCAGAGACACTTGTTCAATCCCTCGATCTGGAAGATCCCCTGGAGTAGGAAATGGCAACCCGCTCCAGTATTCTTGTCTGGAGAACTCCTTGGACAGAGGAGCCAGGTGGGCTGCAGTTCATGGGGTCACAAAGAGTCGACACGAGCATGCACGCACAGGCACTGGGAGTCCAGTGCCTAAGACCCTGCCCTCGTATGCAGGGGGTGCAGGTTCGATTCCTGGTTGGGGAACCATGATACCACATGCCACAGGGTGCTACTAAAAAACAAATTTAAAAAGGTTTTAGAAAAAAAGAATAAAGAGATATCCTTTTTCCTCTCATCATGATACCAATATAGATAAGGGGACAGGGAACTGAGATATATACACAAATAAAAGCAGTGGAGATGTCTGCAACATTTTGGAGGCAAATGTAGAATAGAATTTTCCAAAATGAAAGACTTTTAAAGATACTCTTGGCCCCCAGAAATTCTACTTTTTGGGAAAATGCCTGTTTAAAAGATTGGACAAATGTTATGGAATATGGATATGAAGAAAGTTATCATAGCACAACTCACTGCTGCAGCAAAAACAGAAATGAGTGAACAGCTTTTGGCATATACCAGCCAAACAGGCCTTCAAGAGTTAAGCAATCTGGATTACTTCTTAGCTGTTACTACTAACAAACACTTGTAGCTGGACTTGTCTTTAACAAAGCTAATTACTCTCTGACTCCATATAGATGATACACTGCATCCGGCATTCTTCTCCCCCTACACTCTCTTGCAGCATTCTAGGTCTCAGAAAGAAGGTCAGAGGCTGATAACTTCAGGGACGCCAGACCTGACTGCTGAGTTGCCAAGCTATGGCCATTTTGAAATTCTGCAGAGGAAAAGAAAAAGTAAGACCTTCACTGGGATATAAAACCTCTCCCTACTCACCCAAAGGGGCGGCACAATTCTATGTATTCCCCTTTGCTAGGCAGAGATAAAGGCATTTCTCTCATTCCTCTGAAACTCTCTGTATTTCTTTTGGTTCTCAGTGCACAGAGGGGGAAGAATTTTGGCAACATGCAGAAAGATGAGAAAGCCCGCACAAACTACAGGCGCTCACCTGGAAAGTCTGAGGCAGAGAGAAAGCATTCCAGCGCGTCCTCTACAGACACATAAGGGGCGCTCAAAAGAGTGTTTAAGCCCAGGGTGAATCTGATTTTAGCAATAAAACATGTGAGGGCACCGCAGGCCAAACTTCCCCGAAACCAGGCCAGCAAGGGTTCAACCCACCAGCTTCTGAATTTTTCATTGTAAAATCAAATGCACCCTGGAAAGTAAGCAGTATTTTAAATACCTACTGTGTGTATGTCTGTGTGTGTGTGTGTATCTGTGTTTGTGTATAAACTTAGTCACACCTTATTCTATATAAATATATTCTCTACATAAGCGTGTATACTCTATACAACACATATAGAGTGCAAGAGTATATTAGTACAGCAGTATATCACATAATTCACAGAGAAGCAATATTAATATATATCTTTATATATAAGTGGGCCTCCCAGGTAGCGCTAGTGGTAAAGAATCCACCTGCCTACGCAGGAGACCCAAAAGAAGCTGTTTTGATCCCTGGATTGGGAAGATCTCCTCAAATAGAAAGTGGCACCCCACTCCAGTATTCTTGCCTGAAAAATCCTATGGACAGAGGAGTCTGGCAAGCTACAGGCCAAGAGGCTGCAAAAAGTCGGACATGACTGAGCAAGCGAGTGAGCAAAGGAGCCATATATATGTGTATACCAAATATTCTGTGCAATATAGGTATACATGTACATAATAAAATATTATATATGTATATTTTCCCTTATATGTGAATTAGGTACACAAAGTACTATAATAAGATATTACGTTCATTACAAAATGGAATCGCAAAATTTTTCTATCCTGTGATAAACCGTAATGGAAAAGAAAATGAAAAAGAATCCAGGGATTTCCCCGGTGGTCCAGTGGTTAAGAATCCACCAGTCAATGCAGGGGGTGTGGGTTCGATCCCTGCTCAGGAAACTAAAATCCCTCAGGCTGTAGGACAACCAAGGCCCCACAACACAACTGCTGAGCTGGCATCCTGCAACTAGAGACAGAAACCCACGTGCAACTAAGACCACACGCACCCAAATAAAAAAAAGACGTATACATATGTATAAATGAATCACTTTGCTGTACAGCAAAATACATTGCAAATAGCTATACTTCATTAAAGTAGATTAAAAATCCCTTTTTCTAAACACTGTTTGTTGCTGTTCGGTTGCTCAGTCGTGTCAAACTCTTTGTGACCCCAAGGATTGCAGCACACCAGGCTTTCCTGTCCTTCAGCATCTCCAAGTGCTTGGTCAAACTCAGCTCCATTGAGTCGGTGATCCCACCCAACCATCTTGTCCTCTGTCTGCCCCTTCTCCTCCAGCTTTCAACCTTTCCCAGCATTAAGAGTCTTTTCCAATGAGTCAGTTCTTTGTATCAGGTGGCCAAAGTATTCTTCCACTTCAGCATCAGTCCTTCCAATGAATATTCAGGGTTGATTTCCTTCAGGATTGACTGGTTGGATCTCCTTGCAGTTCAAGGAACTCTCAAGAGTCTTCTCCACACCACAGTTCAAAAGCATCCATTCTTCGGCGCTCAGCCTTCTTTATAGTCCAACTCTCACATCCACACATGACTACTGGAAAAACCATAGCTTTGACTAGATGGACCTTTGTTGGTAAAGTAATGTCTCTGCTTTTTAATATGTTGTCTAGGTTTGTTATAGCTTTTCTTCCAAGGAGCAAGCGTCTTTTAATTTCATGGCTGCAGTCACCATCTGCAGTGATTCTGGAGTCCAAAAAAATAAAGTCTGTCACTGTTTCCATTGTTTCCCCCATTGATTTGCCACAAAGTGATGGGACAGTATGAAAATATTGTTTAGGATAATATATAAATTATATGTAAAGAGAAGCTCCACTATTTTCCTTCCACAGCCCCCACCCCCATCCATCACTCTCTTTGGAGAACACGCCTCCTTTCAAATGTAGCTGGTGTCCTGGAAAAGCAGTGAGATTAGTAAGGGAAGATTCCTGGCCAGCAGGTGGCCTTGGGCAGTGACACCCCTGCCCCCGGCCCCCCGCAGGCTTCAGTCCTCTTATCCATTAGGGTCCAAACAGCACCCATCTCACAGGCCCGGAGTGATGATCAGTGATGATTAGTGACACGCCTGTATCAAGTTTCTGGTACCCAGGGAGTCCTTTATTTGAATACTTTGAGTTCTCAGTACATAACAAGTGGAAATAAAAAAGAACAACATTCCATGTTCACCCAGGAAGTACATGATCCTTAGACAAAACTAAAAACAGAAGGATAATGCAAATTTTTTAAAATGCACAAAGTGGAAATAAAATGTCCAGCTACCTGTGTTGTACAAATAGCCCCCAGGCCTTCCTGAGGCCCCAGTGGGGGCTTATAAACCAATTCCTCCTCCAGCAACTGCAGAGGTGGGTCCAGCTGACCCCTCACCACCCAGGGAGTAGGCAAGCCACTGATGCTCTTAAGTCTCTCTCCCTAATCTGTCCGCACAGATGACAGAGACCAGCCCCCCACAAAGGACTGTTATGACAGTTAAATAAGCCAACACCCAAAAGACCCACTGCATAGCACAAGAAGTATGTGTGTGTTAGTTGCTTAGTCGTGTCCAACTCTTTGCAACCCCATAGACTGCAGCCCACCAGGCCCCTCCATCCACGGGACTCTCCAGGCAAGAACACTGGAGTGGGTTGCCATTTCCCTCTCCAAAAGGAACTATAGAAAGAAAGAAAGTAAAGTTGCTCAGTTGTGTCCGACTCTTTGCGACTCCATGGACCATAGTCCACCAGGCTCCTCCATCCATGGAATTTTCCAGGCAAGAGTACTGGAGTGGGTTGCCATTTCCTTCTCCAACAGGAAGTATAGTTATACTCAATATCTTGCGGTAACCTAAATAATCTACAGTGGAAAAGAATATCAATGTATTGGTACTTAATAGCTTGTCATAACCTACAACAGAAAAGTATCCGAAAAACAATACATATATACTCACAACTGAATCACTTTACTGTACATGATACTGTAAATCAACTATGTTGTTGCTGTTATTTAATTGCTAAGTCATATCTTACTCTTTTGCAACCCTATGGACTGTAGCCTGCAAGGCTCCGCTGTCCATGGGATTTTCCAGGCAAGAACACTGGAATGGGTTGCCATTTCCTTTTACAGGGGATCTGCTCAACTATATTTCAATAGAAAAAAAAAATTATTGAAAAAAAAAGACAACACCCACTACAAAGGTTAACATGCAGTACATGTTTAAATACTTGAAAGGATTACTGTTACTGTAATCACTAAATTTAAAAATAATCATTCATTGAACTTGTTTGGTCATGAAACTGTGGAAGTCTTTAGGAATAGTATAAATTAGGCTTTATCACAATGCAGGGGTACAAATTTGGAAACAATGTTATGGACCTAACAGAAGCAGAAGAAATTAAGCAGAGGTGGCAAGAATACACAGAAGAACTATACAGAAAAGATCTTAATGACCCAGATAACCATGATGGTGTAATCACTCACCTAGAGCCAGACATCCTGGAGTGTGAAGTCAGGTAGGCATCACTACAAACAAAGCTAGTGGAGATGATGGAATTCCAGTGGAGCTATGTCAAATCCTAACAGATGAAGCTGTGAAAGTGCTGCTGCACTCAATATGCCAGCAAATTTGGAAAACTCAGCAGTAGCCACAGGATTGGAAAAGGTCAGTTTTCATTCCAATCCCAAAGAAAGCAATGCCAAAGAATGTTCAAACTGCTGCACAATTGCACTCATCTCACACGCTAGCAAAGTAATGCTCAAAATTCTCCAAGCCAGGCTTCAACAATAGGTGAACCATGAACTTTCAGATATTCAGAATGGATTTACAAAAGGCAGAGGAACCAGAGATCAAACTGCCAACATCCGTTGGATCATCGAAAAAGCAAAAGAGTTTCAGAAAAACATCTACTTATGCTTTATTGACTACGCCAAAGCCTTTGACTGTGTGGATCACAACAAAATGTGCAAAATTCTTCAAGAGATGGGAACACCAGACCACCTGACCTGCCTCCTGAGAAACCTATATGCAGGTCAGGAAGCAACAGTTAGAACTGGACATGGAACAACAGACTGGTTCCAAATCGGGAAAGGAGTACCTCAAGGCTATATACTGTAACCCCGCTTATTTAACTTCTATGCAAAGTACATCATGCGAAATGCTAGGCTGGACGAAGCACAAGCTGGAATCAAGATTGCCAGGAGAAATATCAATAACCTTAGATACGCAGATTACACCACCCTTATGGCAGAAAGCAAAGAAGAAATAAAGAGCCTCTTGATGAAAGTGAAAGAGGAGAGTGAAAAAGCTGGCTTAAAACTAAACATTCAGAAAACTAAGATCATGGTATCTGGCCCCATCTAAATTAAAGCGAAGTCGCTTAGTCGTGTCCAACTCTTTGCGACCCCATGAAATGTAGCCTACCAGGCTCCTCCATCCATGGGATTTTCCAGGCAAGAGTAAAAGAACGGGTTGCCATTTCATTCTCCAGGGGATCCTCTCAAACCAGGGATCAAACCCGGGTTTCCCGCATTGCAAGTAGATGCTTTACCGTCTGAGACACCAGGGAAGCCTGGCAAATAGATGGGTAAACAATGGAAACAGTGACAGACTTTATTTTTTTGGACTCCAAAATCACTGCAGGTGGTGACTGCAGCCATGAAATTAAAAGACGCTTACTCCTTGTAAGAAAAGCTATGAAAAACGTAGACAACATATTAAAAAGCAGAGACATTACTTTGCCAACAAAGGTCCATCTAGTCAAAGCTATGGTTTTTCTAGTAGTCGTGTATGGATGTGAGAGTTGGACTATAATGAAAGCTGCTGCTGCTGCTGCCAAGTCACTTCAGTCGTGTCCAACTCTGTGCGCCAAGGAATTTGATGCCTTTGAACTGTGTGGTGTTGGAGAAGCCTCTTGAGAGTCCTTTGGACTACAAGGAGATCAAACCAATCAATCCAAAAGGAAAGCAACCCTGAATATTCATTGGAAGGACTAATGCTGAAGCTGAAACCCCAATAATTTGGCCACCTGATGCGAAGAAATGACTCACTGGAAATGACTCTGATGCTGGGATAGATTGAGGGCAGGAGAAGGGGAGGACAGAGGATGAGATGGTCGGATGGCATAACTGACTCGATGGACAGAAGTTTGAGCAAGCTCCAGGAATTGGTGATGGACAGGGAAGCCTGGCATGCTGCAGTCCAAGGGGTTGCAAAGAACTGGACATGACTGAACTGAACATATATATATATATATATACACACACAGAATATATATACACATATGTATATATAGAGAAACATATACATATAAAACACATTATTTAAGACCACATAATACATATGCTGTATACACATGCATACACACGTGTGCATGTGTGTGTACACATATACATTACATACAAATTTTATACCCACTATATTTTGCAATGCAAAGATGATAAAGTAAAAGAAAGGGGGGAAACACCTATCGTTCACCCAGAGGGGAAAAGAATTTGACTCAAAGACACTTGCTAGGACATGAAAGACATGACTTTGAGTGTTTCATGTGTGTGATCACTGCCACTGAAAGTAATGTCTCCACCAAGGGGCTTCCCTGCTGGCTCAGATGGCAAAGAATCTGCCTGCAACATGAGAAACCGAGGTCAATCTCTGTGTGGGTAAGATCCCCTGGAGAAGGGAATGGCTAGCCACTCCAGTATTTTTGCCAGGAGAATCCCATGGACAGAGGAGCTTGGCAGGCTCCAGTCCATGGGGTCACAATGAGTCCGACAGGACTGAGCAACTAACATTCACTATATTTTGATATTATATGTTTTAAAAGTGTCAATAATGTAGCCACAAAAATTTTTCAAGGTGTGAAGAATCATGTGTTTCCTCCATGGAGAGTACCAAATTGCAACTGAAGGAAAAAAGACTCTGAAAATCCACTTCTAAGATTAAAAGAAGAAAAAAATCAGCATAGGTGGGTGTTTGGAAGCCCCCATAAGACTGTCTAATTAGACTGAATGACTTTTCGTCTCTCTCATCAGAGCTGAGAGATGCTGGAAATCCCAGTTTAATCAACCCTAAGCCCCCTGCTCCTCAGAGGGAACTTTTTTTCAAAGCCATGAACTTGAGCCAAGAATGTGTTAATTTTACCTTTTGTATTTCCTGCCCTCCACTGTGGTAATAATGAAGTGCGCTGAAATGTTAATGCTATTTGAATTTTCATTTAAAGTCTTTCTTAAACTTTTGCCCCAAGTTCCCTCCTTTTAATAGACAAAGTTAGGATTCACAGGGAGTGGCAAAGAGAGAAAGCAGGAACAATGAGAAGCTGAGACATGAATCCATCAACACTAAAATATTAATTGTATTTAAAGGAGAATCCCCCAAAGTACAACAGCAATAATCTCAAGACTATTGTGTTGGATAATAGTCCTTTAATAAAAATTAAAGTAAGATATATGAGAAGTAATAATATTAATGATTATATATTTATATGTGCATACATGCTAAGGCACTTCAGTCGTGTCTGACTCTGCGACCCTATGGACTAATCCTGCTAGGCTCCTCTGTTCATGGGATTTCCCAGGCAAGAATACTGGAGCGGGTTGCCATTTCCTCCTCCAGGAGACCATCCTGACCAGGGATCAAACCCATGTCTCCTGTATTGGCAGCTGGATTCTTTACCACTGAACCACCTGGGAAGCCCTAATTAGGTCTCTAGTCCCTTTAATAAAAACTAAAGTAAGATATAAGACAAGAAATAATATTAATGATTATATATTTACATGTTCAGTTCAGTTCAGTCACTCAGTCATGTCCGACTCTTTGCGACCCCAAGAACCACAGCACGCCAGGCCTCCCTGTCCATTACCAACGCCCGGAGTTCACTCAAACTCACGTCCATCGAGTCAGTGATGCCATCGAGCCATCTCATCCTCTGTCGTCCCCTTCTCCTCCTGCCCCCAATCCCTCCCAGCATCACAGTCTTTTCCAATGAGTCAACTCTTTGCATGAGGTGGCCAAAGTATTGGACATAACTATATATAATTAATATAATTCTATATTGTGTATTGATTACAATTAATAAAATAGTAACAATAATCATAATGCTAATATTCATTAAGTGCTTACTCAGAGCCAGATTCTGCACCTTTGTGTTTTAACTTTATATAACTTAATATGACAAGATCCCGTTTTCCCAGAGTCTGACGGGCACCCCTGAAGGTCCACTCAGGGATTTCAGGTAGGTCACACACAGGCATCAAACAGGACAAAGCCCCACCAGGAGGAAGTTATCCTCTTTTCCATGGCTCTCCCTCCCTCCTGTGCTACATCAGAGCATTCTCTTCCTGCTGCTGTGTCTCTGGTCTCTCTCTGGTTGCTCAGATGTCCTTTGAATGGAGCTAGAACAGATCATAGTATCTAATGAGAGAATCTTCACCTGGTGTCCTTTCACTGAGTTTAACTTTATTTCTGTTTTTCATAAATAATTCAGGTTTCCCATTTATATTTATAATAAAAATTAATTTATAAAATTAATTTTTATTTTAAAAGTATCTCTCTACCGAAAAAAGAATATTAAGCTAACAACAGTACTTTGGGTTTCAGACAGGATAAAAATTGTAAAGCTGAGACACAAATAACTCAACTTTGGAAATCTTTGGCCAGGCTCATGTGTAGTGTCTGAAAAGTACCGTCTCCAACAGACTGCTTCACCGTGACAGCATTTCTTCAAAATACACGATGGCAGGACCCACTTTGTAAAGAGGAATCTTTAAAGACTGACCCACACCGTGTCCCTAAATCAGTCCTTGTAAGACTTTCACTTCAAAAAAATTTTTTAAGAAGCTAGATTTATTTATTTTTATTTACATATTTATTTATTCCACGTGGCTTGTGGAATCTTAGTTCCCTGACCAGGGACTGAACCCAGCCCTGGCAGTGAAAGCTCCAAGTCCTAACCACTGGACCTCCAGGGAGCACCCGTCATTTCAGAACGTTTTCAAACATTAAAAAATAACATGTTTTAAATAAAACAGGAATATGACTCAATAATAGACGAAGATTTTTAAAAACACACCTATGGAAAATATTCGAGTCTACAAATACGCATTTTTCAAACAGGAATCACATTCATACCATCATGAAATATTTAAAACCATGAGTCCAGCTCATAAGTCATTATAATTTCCCTGGAAACCTAAGACATAGTTCAAATATGGGGAATGGAGAACAACACAATAAATGACCCAATGAAAACCATCAAATGCAGAAATGAATGATATTGACAAAGTACTACAGTCAAAGGGGAAAGGATCGAAATTACCCGAAAAAACAAACAAAAAAACAGCTCTGGGGTCTGCGGGCAAGATGCTTGGAAGAGGAAAGGTGAAACTTAGATTTGAGGAGTTTGCTGCAGTTTCTGGACTTTAAAACCTCTCCATTTTTCATTCTTACGAAATACTTGGTCAAATCGATGCTGTGTTTCTGTTAGAACTGAGTCCTTTCTGGATGTGAAGGGGTGCTGTCCCTTTTCTAAGCAGGAACAAAGAGCACCTACAGCATGGGTCCAAGTGACAATTTGCATATTTAAAAGTTTATTTTTTTTATTGCAAATAGATTGTGTTTGTAGTAAGAAAACACCATTGGTACACAAAAAAATGACTACCGATTAATAAAATAGAAACTGAAAGATACTTTCATGACCATCTAACTAATAAGTGACCTAGAATCTTTCAGAACTTATCCATTCCACAGAACGGGTATCTTTTTCTATCTTGTCAATATGAAGATGCACATTTTCATATATCTGAAAACAGGATAAATCTTACAGGATGACATCTTATTTTCAGTGAAATACAGCAACTTAAACCAATTTCATTTTATGTGCTTGTAAAATTGAGAGGGTGAGAAAGGCAGAATAATTTAAAAGATACAGGTGCGGGCGTGTGTGCTCAGTCACCTCCAGCTCTGTGTGATCCTATGGACTGTAGCCCACCAGGCTCCTCCTCTTGCCTGGGATTTTCCAGGCAAGAATACTGGAATGGGTTGCCATGCCCTCCTCCAGGAGATCTTCCAGACCCAGGGATCGAACCTGTGTCTCTTGTGTCTCTTACATTGGCAGGTGGATTCTTTACCACTGGCACCACCTGGGAAACCCAAAAGATGCAGGTAAGCCTGCTAATTATTCTGCGTAACGAGCCTCTGTCCTGGCAGGAGTGTGAAATGAAGACACATACACCTGCCCTTTCTTCAGACTGCTGAATCCCCCATACCTCTTAGACAGCAAGTACCTTGCTGAAACAAGTGTGATCCCAACATTTAGGGACAATGTTATTGTTGCTATTAATTCTTTAAAAAAAAAAAAAACAATTATTTATTTGGCTGTGCGAGGCCTTGGTTGCAGCATGTGGGATCTTTAGCTGCGACACACGAACTCTTAGTTGTGGCATGTGGGAACTAGTTCCCTGACCAGGGATTGAACCCGGGGCCCCTGCACTAGGTGTGCGGAGTCTTAGCCACAGGAGCACCAGGGAAGCCCCTAGAGTAAAGAACCTGCCTACCAGTGCAGGAGACGTAAGAGACGTGGATTCAGTCCCTGGGTCTGGAAGATCCCCTGGAGGAGGGTTTGGCAACCCACTCCATTTATTCTTGCCTGAAAAAACGTAGGGACAGATGAGTCTGGCAGGCTGCGGTCCATAGGGTCACACAGAGTCGGACACGACTGAAGGGACTTAGCATATATGCACAGTCTAAGCAGCCTGAAGCCCACAGTGGTGAAATCACGTTCTTCATTCCCAAAGAGCCATGCCCTCTCCCTCTTACAGTTCCAGAATGCATTCTTCTCTTAGCCAAGGGACCAAATCCCAGCCCTTCACTGACTAACAGTAGCATGTCCGGTTAGAATGCACACTGCATTTTAGCTTTAAGTGGTGTATGCCACACAAAGCGCTCTCCATTTTAAAAAGGATGGAGTCACCCAATTCATGAGACAGCAGGGACAGTCAGGACACTGGGTCATTGTTATGCTCCATCGTCAGCTAGCACTGACCTCCTTCACCACTGATGTCAAGTCAGTGAGAAAGCTTGGGGCTTCCTGACAAAAACTCTCATGGAGGAAACAGGTGAAGCAATCTAAATACTCCTTTTCTCTGTGTTCTCAAACAAGAAGTTTACCTGTTGGTAGAGAGAGAACTGGTTAGGTCAGCCACTTTCCTTATTCATTATTTTTCAATAGCTGGAACAAAATATTCAAACTACCCAGAGGGAAATAAACATGAAATTGAATATATCTATTTTGTTTATCTACAGGATGAGATGGTTAGACAGCATCAATGACTCAATGGACATGAATTTGAGCCAACTCTGGGAGATAGTGGAGGACAAGGAAGCCTGATGTGCTGCAGTCCATGAAGTCGAAAAGTATAGGACATGACTTAGTTAATGAACAACAGAACAATATATTTTAAACATGCATCCAAAATAAATCTGTTTTGTAGCTAATAATTCAGCAATGGCTAATCGTCAAAACTCTTATAATAATGTTGAGATGCAGAATAAATTGCTAAAAAATAGCCCAGTCTAAGAGTAGCTTCTAAAACAAAAGTAAGCTTGAATGTTTTTCCCTCATGTTCTAGAGATATTTAAGACTAGCATGTCTCAGTCAGAAATCAATAAAAGAAAACCATTTATAACCATTTGGGGGAAAGCAAAAGACAAGATCATACAGATCATCACCTCAAATCACCCTCTATCTTACTTACAAAATCCTGGATACTTTGTATTCAAATATCCCCATAAAAACCAATCAGCTGCCCCACACAGGCAAGGCATGCCTCCAAAGTTAGTTACAAATGCATATTACATTTATGCCAAAATAAGATGATTCTCAAGAGCAAAATCGCAGTGTCATAAACAGATTTTATGTATGTGCTCAGTGGTGTACGACTCTTTGTGACCCCAGGAACTGTAGCTCGCCAAGCTCTTCTGTCCATGGGATTTTCCAGGCAAGAATACTGGAGCGGGTTGCTATTCCCTTCTCCAGGGGATCTTCCTAACCCAGGGATGGAAACCCTTCTTTCCAGCCTCTCCTGCACTGGCAGGTAGATCTTTACCACTGAGCCACCCGGGAAGCCATCAACAATTTCTAGTCAAATTCAAATGATATAAAAAAGGTTTCTCATTAATACTTTGTGTGGCCCGTTGTCATTTCGATTACCCACATATCTACCATCACTCCATCACAGTCTGCCTTTGTGTGCTTCCCACTGGGAATCATGCTCCTTCTAGTTGAAAAAATACATTTTAGCATCCCTTTCACAGCAGGTCTGCAGTGTCAAATTCTCTTTGTTTCTGTTTGTCAGAAAATATCATTATTTAGTCTTCATTTTTGAGTCATATATTTTTTATATATCAAACCCTAGGTTTTAACAGTTAATTTTCGTCTGTACTTTAAATACATGGTTCCACTGTCTTCTGAATTTTATTTCTATTGAAAGTCAACCGTAAGTCTTACTATGGTTTCCTTCCATTTAAATGTCATTTTTCTCTTTTTAGCAGTTTGATGATGATATACTTAGATGTGATTTCCTTTGCATCTATGCTGGGGGGTGTCATAGCACTTCTTGAATCTATATCTGTGGCTTCATGTTTTGCACCAATTCTATAAATTCCTCTCTCCCTCTCCTCTTGGTTCTTCACAATATTCTGTGACCTGTATTTCAGTTCTGAGTGCTCAGTCGCTCAGACATGTCCGACTCTTTGTGAACCCATGCCCTGTAGCCCACCAGGCTCCTGTGCCCATGGAATTTTCCAGGGAAGAATACTGGAGTGAGCTGCCATTTCCTACTACAGGGAATCTTCCCGACCCAGGGATCAACCCACATCTCTTGCAGTGCCTGCACTGGCAGTGGCCTTTTTACCACTGGGTCATTTGCTGATTGGATGAGGCACATGTACTGGGTTGGGGACGAGTAAGGCAAATATCTTCTCCCTATGGGATAGGAGGGGAGACAGGTTATACTGCTCAGAAGGACCTGAAATCTGTTAATAGTTACAACGTGGGGGAGGGAAGGACAATAAGGATCTGGTTTTTCCATTCCTGCATTCCAAGACCCGCCTTGGTTTTACCTGTTCTTTCATCCTGGGTCACCACAGGGACCACCCTGGGTCTCTTTCTGCCCCCTACACTACTGGTCCTGGCTTCTGGTGTCCCTAGGAATTTTTTGATGGAATTTCAGACAATGTATATGAAAATCTGTAAAGACCCTGTGGAATATGTTAACTTCCCCAGAGAGGACTTATTTTGCTTCACGAAGGCACTTAGAGTAAGGGCAGCCGATCTTATTCCAGCCTGCCGCTGAACTATTTCAAGGCTGATGCTGAGATTTTGTGAGGGTTAACCTGTCTCTGGTTCACTCTTATTCTTGGCCTCTGGTGCATTGGGAATCCCAACTAAAAGCATGTTTATGGGCCCAGGTTCCTTGGCAGGTTCTGAACTGCGTCTCTGTCTCTCCCAAGCAAATGCATAATGAGACTGCTGAGAGAGACCTTGCCTATCAGCTTCATCAGCCTCTGAGTCGCCACTTTCTCTTCAATTCCTCAGCCTTTCAACTGCTGCTGTTAGTTGGCAAATACTTAAAGAGAAACAGGAGAAGCAGTGATGCAGAATGTTGGGCTCACTTCTAAGCTTTTCCCTCCTGCCTGGGTTCTTAATCTCAGTCCCTGCTGCCTTCACAACCTTGAACCTCAGTTTTGATCTGTCCAGGTCCAGAAGACTTCCAACAGCTGTGATCTACTTTGTTCCTTCTCAGCTGGGGCTCAAAGTCAGGACGTGCCTTGAGTCAAAAAGTGGTTCCGAATATCAGGGATGTTCAGCACACGAGTGCATGTAGTTTTCGCCGTGGGTTATAGACATCTGCACATCCATGAAAAGGTGAGGCCTGCCCTTGAAGCTGGGCAGGTTCTGTGATTGCTTTGACCTACAGACCATGGCTGAAGTGATGCTCTGACACGCTCCAGGCTCAGGCCTGAAGAGCTTGGTACCTTCCCCTGCCTGTCTCTTGGGAGTAACTGCTCTGGAAGAAAAGAGGTGCTTCTTAAAGAGGTCTGACTACCCTAAGACCACCAAGCTTGAGGAAACCCAAGTTCATCACATGAACAGACAAGACATGAGATTAGAGAAGACTCAGTAACTCCAGCCTTGGCCACCATCTGCCTGTAATGGTATTGGGGACCCCAAGCAAGAATGACCCAGCTGAATCCACCAACTCCAAGAGCCACGAAGGATAATGATAAATTTTAAAAAAATTTTTATTGGAGTAAAACTGATTTGCAATGTTGTGTTAATTTCAGGTGTACAGCAAAGTGAACCAGTTATACATATACACAAATACACTCTCTTTTTTAGATTCTTTTCCCATTGGAGCCATTACAGAGTATTGATAAATTATTGCTTTAATAGTTTTGGGGTGGTTTGCTTCTCTGCAACAGATAACCAGACATTTTCTTTCTTCAAGTTTTAGCCTTCTGGCAGTCTCTCCAGCAAGAGAAAGTGTGTGTGCACACGTGTATGTGTGTGTAGGGGTGGGGGTGGGTGGGTGGGTGCGTGAGTGGGTGCACAAAATATTATTCCATGTCATTGCTTGACCTCAGTGATTAGACCTCAGTCTAATTCGAGACATCCCATCACACAGCTGGAAATAGAAGTCGTGTCCATGACAACCATAAAATCATTCATTAAGCCTTCAATGCCAACAACTTTCACGGTGTCAAAGTAAGAGACACAGAACCTTGTGACTGGTCTTCTCATTCCATTCAGGCCTCTCATCAAGTTAGCTCCTCAGAGATGCACTTTCCAACTTTCCTCTGTTGAACAATTATCCTCTGTCATTTTTCACTCCTTTCACCATCTTTAACTTTCTTCATAGTGTTCATCCCCACATCACATATCTGTACTTCTCTCCACAAAGTCATTTCCATAAATGACATGCAATGACAATCGTGAAGCCTCTTCACATTGGCTGGTTCCCATTTTCCTTCCTGGCATATGCTAGTAATTCACTTCCCTACCCTGGCCATGTGGTTGGTCATGGCCTATGAAAGGTGAGAAACTGACGTATGTCCCTTCGGTGTGAAGAGCCAGGGCACACTTTGCTACCCTCTCTTTCCCTCCACTATGTGATCAGCCTGGGTCCCAGGGTGAGAATAGTGCCAGAATCCACAGCTGAAACTCAAGGAATGCATAGAGTGAAAAGACATAAATCTTTTGTTGTTTTATTTTTTATAGTTCAATATATGTGTATTATTTTAATCCATTTATTTTCTATTGAGGTTGACAGTATCTTAACCTAACAATATCATATTAGTTCCAGGTGTACAGCACAATAATTCAGATATATATAAATATAAATATAGATATAGATATTTGTAGATTCTTTTCTACAAAAGAATGGTCCCTTATAAGTTATGACAGAATTTTGAGCATAGTTCCCTGTGCTGTACAAGTTGTTGTTTTGAACACCAGAAATTCAAGGGGCTATTTGTTAGTGTAGCATATCACAACTCATACTGATGGCATCAAGCAGAACTTCCTATGTTATGACCACTGCCAGAGACCAGTCCCCTTAGTGACTAGGGTTTTACACAGAAGTAGCCAAAGATGGTGAACAAGTTTAAGAAACTCACATCCTGATGTATTGAACATGTAACTAAGTTTTATAGATGACAATTCTCTGATGATACATTTTAAGCCTAAGAGTAGAATTTTCCTCATTCCCCAAGTTCAACATCATTTTACTAGATTTTATTCATAAGTAACTCATCATCCAAACATGACATTTTCTCCAAGGCAAGTCATTCACCTTCAGTCCCCCAAATTATCATGTTTTTAAAAAAGAAAAACAGAATATTATCTGCAACGAGTGTGCTGGCTCCAAATCAGTTAGCATTACGTGTAATTTGTGGCTCAGCCATGATTTTGCATCATCTGCACATTATTAATCTATTCAGTGAACTTGTAAATAAGCGAAAGTTGACTGCCCTCTGGATGGGCCACGAGCATCATAACTCATTCCAGGAGGATTTCACCTCTGAGCTACAGGTATTTTCTTTTTATTTGATATCTGACATACTCAAAGGTAATTTCCTCATGGTTCCTTTGAACATTATCACAGCAGTTTCGTAAAGACTTCAGGTGAAAATGGTCCCTGAAGGATCTGCCCTTAAATGAAACCAAGGAGGAATCAGGACACAGAAGTGACAATTTTTGTTCCTTGACATATAAAAAGAACTGTCACCTGAACTATCACTGAAGTGTTTATGTAAACACTTCAGCTTAGTCTTAGGATAAAAATGGCTTGTTTGGATGAGTGGATCCTAGCAGCAAGGAGATTTGAAAATTAAAAAAAAAGTTTTTTCCAATGAGGAAAAACGAAGAAAAATATCCTATGAAGGTAAAACCAGGCCACGTGACTCTCAACCAGGACAACTGGCCTGGGCAGAAGCATGGACGAGGCACCTGCAAATGAAAAGCTTTATTTTAGGAAAATTTGAGCACTTTGGTTTCAGTTTAGTTTGGTTACTTCCATTTCTTCAATTTCTCACTTTAAATCATGAAGATTAAAAGTAATTGTGAGTGGCCATTTGAGTCATCACTCTCAAAAGATTCAACTGACTGACTCCCTGAGTATTTTGAGATGATGTCAACCAGTTTTAAGGTCCCTTCCCTGATGGCTCAGCAGGTAAAGAATCCACCTGCCAAGGTAGGAGACAGTAGGAGGTGCTGATTCAATCCCTGGGTAAGGAAGACCCCCCTGGAGAAGGAAAATGGCAACCCACTCCGGTAGGCTTGCCTGAAAAATCTCAGGGACAGAGGAGCCTGGTAGATGACAGTCCAAAAGGTTGCAAAGAGTCGGACACGACTGAGCAATTAAGCAGCAGCAGCACCCCATGTAGATCAGCACATCCCAGAAGCAAGAACCACAGGGAAGAAATAAGACTCCCATGTTCTCATACATCTTCCTTTTTTTTTTTTTTTTTTTTGGCTACAGCATACAGCATGTGGGATCTTAGTTCCCTGCTGCTGCAGCTGCTGCTAAGTCGCTTCAGTTGTGTCTGACTCTGTGCGACCCCAGAGACAGCAGCCCACCAGGCTCCCCCGTCCCTGGGATTCTCCAGGCAAGAACACTGGAGTGGGTTGCCATTTCCTTCTCCAATGCATGAAAGTGAAAAGTGAAAGTGAAGTCACTCAATCGTGTCCGACTCCTAGCGACCCCAGGGACTGCAGCCTACCAGGCTCCTCCGTCCATGGGATTTGCCAGGCAAGAGTATTTGAGTGGGGTGCCATTGCCTTCTCCGCTTATTCCCTCTACCAGGGATCAAACCCATGTGCCTGCAATGGAAGTGCAGAGTCTTAACCAGTGGACCACCAGGGACCACCAGGGAAGTCCCCACATCTTCCTTTGATGCTTTGCTCAGTTTCATCCCATTGTCCTTATCAATACCCCTTTTCTTTTTATACTCCAGCCATCTTTCTTCCTGCCTCTTATAATTGGAAAATTATCATTTTCAGGTTGCAAATCATTCTTGCCCCAGACTGGAGTATGGACTCAGTAATTAAAAGGCAGATGCTCCAGAGGGGAAAAAAAAGTTATCTGTGCAATCATGGGTAGGAGTTTGTAATGCAACAAATCAGACTATAAGCATCTCTGGTTTTCCAACTTTCATCTTTACAAAGGGACATCTCAAAGTCCTTTGGTAGTATGGCCACATCTGATCCATTTTCATGTTCTAAACTCCAAATTATTTCATTTTTGTCATTTTTCTGTATAAACATATAGTTTTTTTCATATAGCTTTTAAAAATACTACTTTTAAGGATATAAATGAGCTCTTCTACAATGTATAACTAAATACCAAGCACATACAAGCATAAAACCATATTTCTGTTTGTTAGAGGAAAAAGCAAATCCCTCCTTTTGTTTAAGTCATGAATCTAAAACCAAACCAAGGCCAAAAATCTTGGAATGGAGTATGCTTTGACTTTACAAAAAGCTAACTGTTTTATTTATATAATTAGATTTGGTTTACTACAGTTGTGTGGATATAGTACCCATGATACATACATACACAATTACTAAATTACAACATCACTGACTACCCCCCAAATATAAGTTTTACCACTTAAAAAACCTATTTGGTCTAGTTGGTCACCGCGTGAATGTTACTGATCAGGGAGGCTGGCGACAAAATAGCAGTAAGGAACTGATTTTTATGGAGGTCAACTCCTTGCCATGTACCAGGCTCAGTATTTCCTACATGGTGACTCATTTGAATCTTGCAACATTCCCATGATTAACATATCCGAATACCCATTAAGCATATAAGAGAACTGAGTCAGAGGATGTTCACACTGAACAGTTAATACATAAGCAGAGCTGAACTATTCATAATCACCAAAACATGAAAGTAACCTAAATGTTCATTGACGAATGGATAAAGAAGATGTGGTACATATATATAATGAAATATTACTCAGCCATAAGAACAAATGAAGCAATGCCAACTGCAATAACGGATGGACCCAGAGATAATCAAACTAAGTCAGAGAAAGACCAATACCATATGATATCACTTGTACGTGGAATTTAAAATACGACACAAATGAAGTTATCTACAAAAGAGAAACAGACTCTAGAGAAGAGGCGTGTAGTTGCCACTGAGGGTGAGGGCGGGGTAGATTGGGAGTTTAGGATTAGAAGATGCAAACTAGTATATATAGAATGGATAAACAATAAGGACCTACTGTATAGCACAGAGAACTGTATGCAATATTCTGTGATAAATCATAATGGAAAAGAATATGAAAAAGAGTATATACACATAACATATATATAACTGAATTACTTTGTTGTATACCAGAAACTAATACAACAGTGTAAATGAACTCTACTTTAATTAAGTAGTTTTTAAAGGAAATATGCAGGAGTTCCCTGGTGGTCCCGTGGTTAGGAGTCTGCCTGTCAATACAAGGGACACAGGTTCAATCCCTGGCCTGGGAAGATTCCACATGCCTTGGAGCAACTAAACCCACGTGCCACAACTGTTGGGCCTGCATGCCTTACAGCCAAGTTCCACAACAAGAGAAACCACGACATCCGAGAAGCCCACGTGTCGTAGCCAGAGAGTAGCCCCAGTTTGCCACGACTAGAGAAAGCCTGCGTGCAGCAACAAAGACCCAGTGCAGCCAAACATGAATACAATTTAAGATAAAAATGGTAAAAAAAAATAATCAGAGCTGAAATTTTCCCTTGTCACCGAATGACCACCTGAACGCACCCACAGACTCCATGACGCCACACTGCACACCACTTCCGAGCCTGTCAAATAGGGATACATGGGAATTATTTGTAACAGCCAAGAGAAAAGTGCTAACAGACACAACCACAGCCTTCTGTTTGCGTAAGAGCTTTCACCGCAATGGAAGCTTCCATGTATTAGAAGCTCTGAGCTTTGAAAACTCAGACCTCTGACTTATTTTTGGAGTTCTTGAATATGAGAACTGAGGAATGTAGATGCCCAGGTCTGAAAGGCTCTCTCCCCAGGGCTCACATTGACATTGTTGGGGTCATGACGTGGAGCATGACTTGAAGACAGAGGAGGGACCAAACCAACAGACAACTTTCATGTAAATATGAGATGTGCAGTGTGTCGGGTTTGGGGAGTTGTTGTTGTTCAGTCGCTCAGTTGTCTCTGGCTCTGCAACCCCGTGGACTGCAGCATGCCTGGTTTCCCTGTCTTTTACCAGCTCCTGGGTTTTGTTCAAACTCATGTCCATTGAGTTGGTGATGCTGTCCAACCATCTCATCCTCTGTCATTTGGGGAGTGTTGAGCTATTAAACATTGTTTTGATTCCTCTTTGTTTATAGAGGTCCAGGTGTGAACAGCACATCTTACAAACATGTTTTCTGTAGAAACCGGATGTTTTCTCAAATACTTCCCTGAGTAAGGAGCCTGAGGGGGTCATTTCATCAGGGGAACTTTCTGCAGATGGATTAGGACTTTTTAGGAAGCTTAGCAAGTCAACAGGCTGAGCTACATATTTGGTATTGGTTTTGGTATGTTTGGTTTTGGTATGTTTCCAAATTTCAGAATTTGGAAAATTCTGAAAGAGATGGGAATACCAGAATGAGAAAGACTAGAGATCTCTTCAAAAAAATTAGAGATACCAAGGGAACACTTCATGCAAAGATGGGCTCAATAAAGAACAGAAATGGTATGGACCTAACAGAAGCAGAAGATATTAAGAAGAGGTGGCAAGAATACATAGAAAAACTGTACAAAAAAGATCTTCATGACCCAGATAATCACGATGGTGTGATCACTCACCTAGAGCCAGACATCCTGTAATCTGAAGTCAAGTGGGCCTTAGGAAGCAACACTACAAACAAAGCTAGTGGAGGTGATGGAATTCCAGTTGAGCTATTTCAAATCCTGAAAGAGGATGCTGTGAAAGTGCTGCACTCAATATGCCAGCAAATTTGGAAAACTCAGCAGTGGCCACAGGACTGGAAAAGGTCAACTTTCATTCCAATCCCAAAGAAAGGCAATGCCAAAGAATGCTCAAACTACCTCACAATTGCACTCATCTCACACGCTAGTAAAGTAATGCTCAAAATTCTCCAAGCAGGCTTCAGCAGTATGTGGACCGTGAACTTCCAGATGTTCAAGCTGGTTTTAGAAAAGGCAGAGGAACCAGAGACCAAATTGCCAACATCGTCTGGGCCATCGAAAAAGCAAGAGAGTTCCAGAAAAACATCTATTTCTGCTTTGTTGACTATGCCAAAGCCTTTGACTGTGTGGATCACAATCAACTGTGGAAAATTCTGAAAGAGATGGGAATACCAGACCACCTGATCTGCCTCTTGAGAAATCTATATGCAGGTCAGGAACCAATAGTTAGAACTGGACATGGAACAACAGACTGGTTCCAAACAGGAAAAGGAGTACATCAATGCTGTATATTGTCACCCTGCTTATTTAACTTATATGCAGAGTACATCATGAGAAATGCTGGGCTGGAGGAAGCACAAGCTGGAATCAAGATTGCTGGGAGAAATATCAATAACCTCAGATATGCAGATGACACCACCCTTATGGCAGAAAGTGAAGAGGAACTAAAAAGCCTCTTGATGAAAGTGAAAGAGGAGAGTGAAAAAGTTGGCTTAAAGCTCAACATTCAGAAAACGAAGATCATGGCATCCGGTCTCATCACTTCATGGCAAATAGATGGGGAAACAGTGGAAACAGTGTCAGACTTTATTTTTCTGGGCTCCAAAATCACTGCAGATGGTGATTGCAGCCATGAAATTAAAAGACGCTTACTCCTTGGAAAGAAAGTTATGACCAACTGAGACAGCATATTAAAAAGCAGAGACATTACTTTGCCAACAAAGGTCTGTCTAGTCAAGACTATGGTTTTTCCAGTGGTCATGTACGGATATGAAAGTTGGACTGTAAAGAAAGCTGAGTGCCGAAGAATTGATGCTTTTGAACTGTGGTGTTGGAGAAGACTCTTGAGAGTCCCTTGGACTGCAAGGAGATCCAACCTAAAGGAGATCATCCTAAAGGAGATCAGTCCTGGGTTTTCATTGGAAGGACTAATGTTGAAGCTGAAACTCCAATACTTTGGCCACCTGATGCGAAGAGCTGACTCATTTGAAAAGACCCCGATGCTGGGAAAGATTGAGGGCAAAAGGAGAAGAGGACGACAGAAGATGAGATGGTTGGATGGTCACTGACTCAATGGACATGAGTTTGAGTAAGCTCCGGGAGTTGGTGATGGACAGGGAGGCCTGGCGTGCTGCAGTCCATGGGGTTGCAAAGAGTTGGACATGACTGAGCAACTAAACTGAACTGAATTACTATGAACTATGAGTTATTAATATGTAAGCGAGGATACACAAACTGAGGACCTTTCCATGGCAAAAACAAAACAAATACTTTTCTTAATTGTTGTTGTTTTTCAGTTGCTAAGTCATGTCCAACTCTTTGTAACGCCATGGGCTATGGCACGCCAGGCTTCCCTGTCCAGTATCTCCAGGAGTTTGCTCCAGATCACGTCCATTGACTCAGTGATGTCATCCAACCATCTCATCTTCTGTCGCCCCCTTCTCCTCCTGCCCTCAATCTTTCCCAGCATCAGGGTCTTTTGCAGTGAGTCAGCTCTTCACATTAGGTGGCCAAAGCTGAGCTTCAGCTTCAGCATCAGTCCTTCCAATGAATATTCAGGGTTGATTTCCTTTAGGGAAATCTCTTTGAAAGAAAGGGGCCATCAAGAAACAGCAGCAGCCACTCTGATGGCTTCTAGCAGATTCCATCATGATAAAAACCCATTTCTTGAGCAGTTACTGGTGCACGTTGATCTCAGCACTGAAATAAGGGTGAAACTCAGGTCGATTATTTACCTTGGAGATAACACCATCTCAATATTCATGCAAATATTAGCACCGTTCAAAAGATACAGTCTCTATTCTGGATCCTTTTGTCCAAATATCCAGCTTAGATGTAGACAAAGGCAGATGTTGCTACCCGCAGGGAAAACCGACTTCTACATAGGGAATCAGGACCCAATTTGCATATGGAGCTAATCCAGGCACGTGCAACAAGATATTTTCTCCACGCTAAACAGTTTCCCCATTATTTGGAAATGAGTTGACTTGCTTTCCACATTTACAATTTGAAAACCTCCCAACTCATTATAGACATTTTTTTTTCTTTTTTTGCCACTCAGAAGAGATTTTCCTCTCTCAGGTTTCCATCATAAATAGTAAATTGAAAAATTGTTCATTTATCACAAGTTGCCACATTGCGGATGACATGGTACACGTGCAGGTATTTATACTGCTCTCGGCTGGAGATCATTGTAACTTTAGAAGCATGCAGAAGCTGATCTAAAAGAACAAGGATGTTGACTACAGCATTATTTGCCATTGTGAAAAATTAGAGACAAGCAAGCAGTGCTGTGCAGTGCAAGCCGCTCAGTCGTGTCCGACCCTTTGCGACCCCATGGACTATACAGTCCATGGAATTCTCCAGGCCAGAATACTGGAGTGGGTAGCCTTTCCCTTCTCCAGGGGATCTTCCCAACCCAGGGATTGAACCCAGGTCTCCCACATTGCAGGCAGATTCTTTACCAGCTGAGCCACAAAGGAAGCCCAGAGACAAGCACAGTGTCTGCTTTTATAAAATAAATTACAGGATGACAGCATTGTTTGACTTTGTAAAATACGTGTACGTCTACATGCCGCTTCCGTACAGCTGCGCATGTCGGGCACTGCACAATTTCACCAGGCATCCACATCATAGTCTATATCATGGGCAGGAACTCTTTCAGAAAAGGACAAGATAAGTCAAGGTTCTGGGCTTTTCAAGCCATAATGTCAATTCCACAATTACTCAACTCTGCATGTGTGTGTGCTCAGTTGCCAAGCTGTGTCCCACTCTTTGTGACCTCACGGACTGTAGCCCACCAGGATCCTCAGCCCATGGGATTTTCCAAGCAAGGGTACTGAAGTGGGTTGCCATTTCCTCCTCCAGGGGATCTTCTCAACCCAGGGATTGAACCCATGTCGCCTGCATCTCCTGCATTGTCAGGCAGATTCGTTACCACTGAGCCACCTGGGAAGCCCATTCAACTCTGACACTGTAGGGAAAGCAGCCAAAAGTACTACTGAATGAGTGTGGCCATATTCCAATAAAACTTTTTATCCGGACACTAAAATGGGAATCTCATCTAATTTTCACCTGGCATGAAATATCATTCTTTTGATTTTTAAACCATTTTCAAATGTGAAAACTGCTTTTAGTTCAAGGGCCTCCAAAAAACAGGTGTCAGACTGGCAATGACCATTGACGGAAGAGCCACAGATGTCTCACCCCGATCTGTGTGAAAGTCGAAAGTTGCCAAATGAACTTGTGTTCAATGCACTGCCTGACGTGAAAATCTTGTTTTGCTGAAACAAAGTTGGAGGATTTTCACACCCAAGTGTGAACACCTGTTATCTCTAAAACCTTTTGGGGTCGGGATACCGATAAGAATTTGTAAGTTTTGCCTTATTTGCTGAATGTATCTATTTTTCTCAGTAGAAATACACAACCAGTTCTTTCCAAAGGCTATAACAAGAGAAGCTAAAGCTGACCGCTTGGGGTCCACACTCAGGTAAAAGTGACTCCCCTGCATGTCTGAGTAGCGGCATCCACCTGGAGATGGACAGGAAGAGCTGTGATTAAGAAGCAGCGCACTGGGATTACAAGGTTTCCTATGTTGTCCTGTAAGGTGGTTACACAAAGCAGTGCCTTATCACAATTCACGAAACTGTCGTTGATGTTTTATGAACTTTTCAGTGTGTCTATTACAGCGGATGATGGAAGGATGAAAAGATTCCTGGAGAGACTAATCTTTCTGCCTTTTAGTACTCTCCAAACTTCCCTAAAACAATCAAGAGGCTGAGTCTGGTCATTACAAATTAAAAGAAATTGTGCAGTAATTAAATAATCACACCTAAAATACCACCCTTAAGTCCACATCACTGCAGCAAAGCCTCCTTTCACTATGATGGAAAACAGATGGACAGATATTTTTTCCAAATGGGGTAGAAAGATCTGAGATCCCAATCCCATCACAGTTTAACAAATGCCCATTGAAAAATGACTCCACAAGAAGATTTCTTTGTCCTGTATCTCACCTCTATCATGCTTGCTGGAACTGGCAGTTAAAAGAGAAAAGTTACAAAAAACTGCTCTGCATAATCCACTCTGGTATGCATTTAACTTTGGAAATCAACACTTTTTTTTTTTTAACTTTTTGACTGTACCTCACCAGCATGGAAGATCTTAGTTCCTCAATCAGGGATCAAACCCGTGCCCCCTGCAGTGAAAACACAGAGCCTGGACTGCCAGGGAAGTGAACGTTGTTTTAAAATGAAAGTCAACATTGTTTTTAAATAACAGACAAGGGCTTCCTAGACACCAGACAAGGATGCTGCTGCTGCTGCTGCTGCTACTAAGTCGCTTCAGTCCTGTCGGACTCTGTGCGATCCCATAGACGGCAGCCCACCAGGCTCCCCCATCGCTGGTATTCTCCAGGCAAGAACACTGGAGTGGGTTGCCATTTCCTTCTCCAATGCATGAAAGTGAAAAGTGAAAGTGAAGTCTCTCACTCATATCCCCTCTTCACAACCCCATGGACTGCAGCCTACCAGGCTCCTCCGTCCATGGGATTTTCCAGGCAAGAGTACTGGAGTGGGTTGCCATTGCCTTCTCTGGACAAGGATGCTATGGTGTCCTAAAACAAGGATGCTATGGTGTCCTAAACCTCCAAAGAAAAGCACAGAAAACACAGACCAGGGATAAGGGGGAGAGTCAGCTGGCAGGAAGGACAGAGCTATGGTGTACCACATACAAAGGCCCCCAAGATCAACTCCTCACCCAGCCACGAGCCTAAAGAGGAGAGATCTCATGGAAAGTAATGACTCTTCAAGCTTTAGTGGGCCTGGTGTCAGAAGCCTGGACACTGTTCCCCGTTCACTGTAGACTGAGCCTCATTCTTGAAGAGCCTGCTGTGGGATTGATTGGGAATCTGGAAATAGAAGAGGCTCTGGGGGTTCTTTGATTGAATCCCTTCAAAAGGACCATCAGCCTCTGTCTAGGAGGGCAGATGCCCACTGCCAGCCCTCCACATCCATTCCCCTACTCTGCCCTCAGCTCCTTTAGGATCCAACGATGCATCTCATCTTCCATGCAGTTTTTAAAATCACTCCAGATGCACTGGTACTTCTGTCTTTTTCTAACATTTATTTATGTGACAGACTTGTCTCTTTCTGAAAATCACTTAAAGTGTCCTGCCACTGGCGGCCGCTTGGTTATCACATTCTGGGCATCTCACAGGTAGGGTTAGGATCAGCATGGCCCCAAATCATTCTATCTGTGTGTGTGTCTACTTCTTCACATGTTAGATTACTCTCTCCTCTCCTCTCTTTCCTCTTTCTAATTCTGATGCCTGTTTCTGTGTTCTATCTGTATGAACAGCTATTTCTCCACCCCTGGTTTTAGAGTTCTTTCTGGAAGAACCAATTTCTCAACCTCTCTCGCCCCATCTCTTCCTCCCTCCCTCTTTCTCTTCCCTCTGCCTCGTCCTCTTCCTCTTTCTGGATCTACCACATCTCACTCAGGATGGCAAACATTTACAGAAACCAGTAATAAACCCGCTGAATTTCCCAGGGCAGGTATTTTTTTCTGAGTCTTCAGAATGAGTGTGATTTAAAATATCTTCCCTTCGCTCAGTCACGTCCGACTCTTTGCGACCCCGTGGACAGTAGCCTACCAGGCTCCGCCGTCCATGGGATTTTCCAGGCAAGGATACTGGAGAGGGCTGCCATTTCCTTCTCCAGGGGATCTTCCCAACCCAGGGATCAAACCCGGGTCTGCTGCATTGCAGACAGACACTTTACCGTCTGAGCCACCAGGGAAGCCCGTGATTTAAAATATACATATATATATTTATTAATTTTCAGCTGTGCTGGGTCTTTGTTGCTGCACAGGCTTGCAGTGAGTGGGGGCTACTCTCTAGTTGTGGTGCACTGGCTTCTCACTGCGATGGCTTCTCTTGTTACAGAGCACAGGCTTCTCTTGCAGAGCACGGGCTTCTCTTGTTGCAGAGCACGGGCTTCTCTTGTTGCAGAGCACAGGCCTCTCTTGCAGAGCACGGGCTTCTCTTGTTGTAGAGCACGGGCTTCTCTTGGTGTAGAGCACAAGCTTCTCTTGTTGTAGAGCACGGGCCTCTCTTGCAGAGCACAGGCATTCAAACCAAGTTCATTCAGGTTTCAGTAGTTGTGGAACGTGGGCTCAGTAGTTGTGGCTCCCGGGGCTCTATGGCGCAGGCTCAGGAGTTGTGGCCCACAGACTCAGCTGCTCCACAGCATGTGGGATCTTCCTGGATCGGGGATCGAACCCGTGTTTCCTGCATGGGCAGGTGGATTCTTTACCGCTGAGCCACCATGGAAGGCTCAAGTGTGATATTTTAACTCAAATAAACAGCCCATGGAATAGAAGTAAGGAGGTCTGGAAGACACAGAAGTAACTTACGCACAGCCATAGACAAGGACACAGATGAAGATTCCAGAATATAGCTGGACCACCTTCTGCTTTGTAACTTTTGTCTTTTAAGGATGTTTCCAGATTTTCTGATATGGAGAGATCCTAGACTCTGATATTCCTAAAAATATTTCCACTGGATAAAAGAGAATAATTTTCATTTATTTAATAGGATATCTGTGTGTCTCAGGCCCCCAACATTTACCATGTGAAGTGGAGGAGAGATAAGAGGTGAGAACTTCATTTACTCTGTATGACAGAGTGAAATAAAACAGAAAGAGAAAAACAAATATAGTATATTAACATATATGTGGAATCTGCATGCGTGCATGCTAAGTCACTTCAGTTGTGTCTGACTCTTTGTGACCCCATGAACTGTAGCCCACCAGGCTCCTCCGTCCATGGGATTCTCCAGGCAAGAATACTGGAGTGGGTTGCCATGCCCTCCTCCAGGGGATCTTCCTACCCAGGGATCGAATCCAGGTCTCCTACATTGCAGGCAGACTCTTTACCATCTGAGCCACCAGAGAAGCCCTATGTGGAATCCAGAACATGGTATAATGATCTTATTTGCAAAGCAGAAACAGAGACACAGACAGAGAGAACAAATGTGTGGACATCAAGGGGGTAGAGGGATGTGGGATGAACTGGGAGATTGAGATTGACATACATACACTATCAGTGAAGTGAAGTGAAATTGCTCAGTCGTGTCTGACTCTTTGCGACCCCATGGACTGTAGCCTACCAGGCACCTTGGTCCATGGGATTTTCCAGGCAGGAGTACTGGAGTGGGTTGCCATTGCCTTCTCCAGGGGATCTTCCAGACCCAAGGATCGAACCTGGGTCTCCGGCATTGTAGGCAGATGCTTTACTGTCTGAGCTACCAGGGAAGCCACAGTACACTATCAGTACTATGTATAAAATAGATAACCAACAAGAACGTACATTACAGCACATTAAACTCTACTCAGTGCTCTGTGCTGACCTAAATAGTAAGGAAACCTAAAAAAGAGGGGACATGTGTATATGCACAGCTGATTCACTCTGCTGTACAGCAGAAACTAACACAACACAGTAAAGCAACTGTACTCCAGTAAAAATAGAAAAAGAGGTGAGAATCTAAGGTAAAAACTGCACATACTCCAGATCATCTTGAAAAATCCCTCCAGCTTCCAATAACACACAGTACATATTCTAGTGGAGAATTCTCATGCCTTCTGATGTGTCAGAACCACATGACGGGACAAAAGAAAGGTTATACACAGATACCTTGCAACCAGCCTTCTGCCCTAGGCTGGCTGTCACTACCTGGGGGCCACTGTGGTGACCAACACTCAAGTTGGCCTGCCTGTCCAGAAGCTGCACATGTTCTGCATTAACCAAAGCTTCTATACAATTCAAAGTCAGTTTCCTTTTTTAAAAAATTTTATTAAGGTGCAGCTGATTTACAGTGTCATATTAATTTCTACTATCCAGCAAAGTGACTCAGTTATATATACATACACATTCTTTTTCATATTCTTTCCCATTATGGTTTATCACAGGATACTGAATATAGTTCCCTGTGCTATACCGCAGGATCTTGTTTATCCACTCTATAACAGATCTATTTTCTTCTTTTTTAAGAGTTTTGTGTGTGTGGACCATTTTAAAAGTATTTGTTACAACACTGCTTCTGTTTTATGTTTTGGTTTTTGGCCTCAAGGCATGTGGGATCTTAGCTTCTGGAGCAGCGATCAAACCCATACCACCTGCATTGGAAGGCGAAGTCAATACTAGACTGCCAGGGAAGTCCCACAGATCTGTTTTCATAATACAAGTCTTAACAGAAAACCTAGGCTTGGAAGCACCTGTCAGATGCTTTGCACGCAGGCACTGGGTTGACACTGCCAGGTGTGAATTCTGCCGAGGTCCACATGCAAACTGTTCCATTCTCTGCAGAGTTACAGGAATGAACCCTTTCGCCCTTGGTCTTTGGTCCCTGCCAGATGTGCTGTCTACCGGAGATTTGCATTTTATTGGGGATGGAAGTATGTTCTGGGTAAGGGAAAGGTTTTGTTTGGCACCCAAAAGTAAGGAGAGCACACTTGCATCTCCACTGACACCTCACAAGGAATCGAGAAAAACCCAGAGCGACTTCCAAGTAAGAGCGTTCCATCATGTTGCACAGGTATGACACTAGGTGACCATCGTGACCAAGCAGGAAAGTAACTCAATGATACAAACTAAGAGAGTCACCACGGGTGGGTGGGGGGGCTGGCCTCAGTTTTCTCATTGTAAAATGAGCTAGCGCTCAATCAAGTCCTCGTTCCCCTCCCCTCCCAGAACCAACTTGCATCACACTCTTTGTCCAAGTGTGCAGTATGCACGGCGAGCTGATGAGGCTTCAAGGTGGTCCTGGGGGGCTCTCATACATCACCTCATGTATATCATCTGTCATACATCATGCATTACCTCTCATACATCATCTCACCCATCGATGCGGTAAGCGCTATAGTCACCCTGCTTTACAGAAAGAATAATGAGATGGAGCCCCAGGCAACAGGATCAGTGATGGGCAGGAGGAGGATTCCACCTGCGCCAAGAACAGCAGGCGTTTCCTGGATCTGCAAGCATCTCTCCACACTCTAGAGCCCTTCCGGAAAGGCACTCCAAGGTGATGAAGCAAAGTGCAAGAGAAACCAACCTCATGGAGCAAACCAAAACCATAACACATGCTGTCCACCCGGAGCGAGTCTTGAAATCCTTTAACCCCAACGGCACACACGGTAGCATCTACTGGCTGCCAGGCACGCCCCTATTCATGGATGCCATCCTCACCTTGCAACTGAGTAGGACTCTATCAGGTCTTCCCAGAATAAATTCCCTCCCATGTCCTCCACCTGCCTTTTGTTTAGTCAAAGAATAAATTCAATCAGATTAACGAGAAAATGCAGAATGGAAAACAGTCAAGCAGAACAAAAGAATAACAGTTTAGCTATTAAACAAAGTCAAGGACCTTTAGTTCCTCCTCAAGGGCTATAGATAATCTTCTGAGCCAAGTCCTTCAGGTTATTTTGCAAATACAGAAACCCCCACTAGGTAGGAGAAGTTAACCGTCTGCTCCCCACCAGCATGTAGACCCCAGACTTGTTGGAATCAGAAGGTGGATGATGCTGGGTCCCATTTGTCTCTCCACCAATCAGAAGAATGCTCAGAAGTTGATCACATTCTCCTCTTTGAACCATTTCTATAAAACTCTTCCCTAAGAAAGTAGGGAAAACCACTAGGCCATTCAGGTATGACCTAAATCAAATCACTTACAATTATACAGTGGAAGTGTCAACTAGATTCATAGCATCAGAACTGATAGACAGAGTGCCTGAAGAACTATGGACAGAGATTCATGACACTGTATAGGAGGCAGTGATCAGGACCATCCCCAAGAAAAAGAAATGCAAAAGGCAAAATGGTTGTCTGAAGAGGCCTTACAAATAGCTGAGAAAAGAAGAGAATCAAAAGGCAAAGGAGAAAAGAAAAGATACACCCATCTGAATGCAGACTTCCAAAGAATAGCAAGGAGAGATAAGCAAGCCTTCCTCAATGATCAATGCAAAGAAATAGAGGAAAACAATAGAATGGGAAACACTAGAGATCTCCTCAAGAAAATTAGAGATACCAAGGGAACATTTCAAGCAGAGATGGGCACAATAAAGGACAGATATACCATGGACCTAACAGAAGCAGAAGATATTAAGAAGAGGTGGCAAGAATACACAGAAGAACTATACAAAAAAGATCATCATGACCCAGATAACCATGATGGTGTGATCACTCACCTAGGGCCAGACATCCTGGAATGTGAAGTCAAGTGGGCCTTAGAAAGCATCACTATGAACAAAGCTAGTGGAGGTGATGGAATTCCAGTTGAGCTCTTTCAAATCCTAAAATATGATGCTGTGAAAGTGCTGCACTCAATATGCCAGCAAATTTGGAAAACTCAGCAGTTGGACACAGGACTGGAAAAGGTCAGTTTTCATTCCAATCCCAAAGAAAGGCAATGCCAAAGAATGCTCAAACTACCACACAATTGCACTCATATCACACGTTAGCAAAGTAATGCTCAAAATTCTCCAAGCCAGGCTTCAACAGTACGTGAACTGTGAAGTTCTAGATGTTCAAGCTGGATTTAGAAAAGGCAGAGGAACCAGAGATCAAATTGCCAACATCCTTTGGATCATAGAAAAAGCAAGAGAGTTCCAGGAAAATATCTACTTCTGCTTTATTGACTATGCCAAAGCCTTTGACTGTGTAGATCACAACAAACTGTGGAAAATTTTTCAAGAGATGGGAATACCAGACCACCTTATCTGACTCCTAAGAAATCTGTATGCAGGTCAAGAAGCAACAGTTAGAACCAGACATGGGACAACGGACTGGTTCCAAATTAGGAAAGGAGTACATCAAGGCTGTACATTGTAACCCTGCTTATTTAACTTCTATGCAGAGTATATCATGCGAACCGGGCTGCATGAAGCACAAGCTGGAATCAAAGAGTGCCGGGAGAAATATCAATAACCTCAGATACGCAGATGACACCACCCTTATGGCAAAAAGTGAAGAGGAACTGAAGAGCCTCTTGATGAAAGTGAGAGTGAAAAAACTGGCTTGAAACTCAACATTCAAAAAACTAAAATCATGGCATCTGGTCCTATCACTTCATGGCAAATAGATGGGGAAACAATGGAAACAGTGATGACTTCATTTTCTTGGGCTCCAAAATCACTGCAGATGGTGACTGCAGCCATGAAATTAAAAGACACTTGCTCCTTGGAAGAAAAGCTATGACCAACCTAGACATCATATTAAAAAGCAGAGACATTACTTTGCCAGCAAATGTCCGTCTAGTCAAGGCTATTGTTTTTCCAGTAGTCATGTATGGATTTGAGAGTTGGACTATGAGGAAAGCTGAGTGCCAAAGAATTGATGTTTTTGAATTGTGGTGTTGGAGAAGATTCTTGAGAGTCCCTTGCACTGCAAGGAGATCAAACCAGTCAATCCTAAAGGAAATCAGTCCTGAATATTCACTGGAAGGACTGATGCTGACGCTGAAGCTCCAATACTTTGGCCACCTGATGAAAAGAGCTGACTCATTGGAAAAGACCCTGATGCTGGGAAAGATCGAAGGCGGGAGGAGAAGGGGATGACTGAGGATGACATGGTTGGATGGCATCATTGACTCGTCACCGACATGAAGGACATGAGTTTGAGCAAGCTAAGGAGTTAGTCATGGACAGGGAGGCCTGGCATGCTGCAGTCCATGGGGTCACAAAGAGTTGGACACAACTGAGTGAGGACTGAACTGACTGAATTAACAGACCACCGCCAGGGCAGGGTACACAGTCTTGATGGCTTAGCCCTCTGCAACATGTCATGCTGTGCCTGGGAAGGTACAAGCTATTCTCTTCTACTTCACCCAAACTCTTGTCTCCAAGATTCAATTCAGCATCAGTACACAGAGGCCAGATTTGGTAACAGCCTCACCAGCGAATGACAAGGTACCCAGTTACCACCCATTAGAGCATCTTCACATAGTAAGCAAAACCCAGGGTTGGATGTGAATGGACCATTCTACTCCCCAGCCCCTGATTCTCAGCATTCTCCCGACTGAGCCAGAGCAGGGTCTAGTCAATCACTTTTCAGAGGCATCATATGGCCCTGTTGGGGCCCAGGGCAGGCTGCCCCAAAATGTGTCTCAACAGCATATGGACTATTTTGAATTTAAATCATTTAAGAAACATGTGGTTGCCAAGGAGGAGGATGGGGAAGGGGAGGGAGTGGGAGTTTGGGGTTATCAGATGCAACTACTTGTATATAAAATGGATAAACAACAAGGTCCTACTGTGTAGCACAGGGAACTACATTCACTATCCTGTGAGAGACCATCATGGAGAAGAATATGAACAAGAATATATATTGCATAACTGAGTCAATTTGCTGTATATACACACACACACACAGAAGTCACTCAGTCGTGTCTGACTCTTTGCAATCCCATGGATTGTAGCCCACCAGGCTCCTCAGTCCATGGGATTTCCCAGGCAAGAGTACTGGAGTGGGTTGTCATTTCCTACTCCAGGGGATCTTCCTGACCCAGGATTGCCGGGCAGAAATTAATACAACATTGTAAATCAATTACATTTTAATAAAATTGAAAAAAGAAACGGCCAATGCAAGAGGGACACTCTGACCCTCCTCTCTGTCTCCCTGAAGCAGAACATAAAGGTCCCATGAGAAAGGTGCCCAACCCTTACTTACATGTAGAAGGACACCACTGTCACCAGAGATGGGGGATTCAGGTCAAGAAGCTTGCATACAGAACCGTGTTAGCTCTGCACTTGATGACCCCAGGCCCCAACTCTGTTTAGATTCTCTGCTCATTGAGCAGCACCCACACCTAAGTTTCTTTTTCCTGCCAACCTCAAAATGTATTGTTTCTTGGGATATATGTACAGACATAACTGATCCACTTTGCAGTACAGGAGAAAGTAACGCAACACTGTAAAGCAACTATACTCCAATAAAAAAAAAAAAAATTTCAAGAAAGGTATTGTTTCTTTGTCTAAAAAGTATAAAAGCTGCCTGCCTTGGTCACTTCTTAGGTCCCATTTCTATGAGACCTCCATGCACATGAATTAAAATGTGTTTCTTCACATCACCCCCCAACCCCGCTCATTTGTCTTGTGCCCATTTTATTATTAGTTCAGCCACTAGCTCTCAAGAAAGGTAGGGGTGGGAAGAATCTCCCCCTCCCTGACACATATCCATTTTTGTTAATGAACTAGTTGCCCAAATTTTTTAAATTGGGATTTTTCCCATAAAGACCTGGATTGACATTTTATTGTGGGCACTTGGAAGTTCTAGCCACCCTGCACCTGGGAATGAGTCCTTGGCCATGAGTCAGGGCCTTCACACCCCCGGTCACCGCCGTCACTCTGCCTCCTTTCCTCCAATCTTTCCATCACCCCATCTGCCTTTACAGAATGCAACCTGCTAAGATAAAGTGTGCACAGTTTGGAAGAAAGGCAACAAGCTCACCGCGTGCCCTTTCAAGATCAGGTGAGAACATTCAACAGCCACAAGAAAATGTCACGGGATCCTCCTGGGAAAGAGGACTCCACTGCACTCACCGTTTACTATTGATCAGGGCCCAGACTCTGTAAATAGAGATGTTAAGTTGCAGAAGACTGACAAGCTGAAAACGACTTTTGTCCAGGAGAGATGCAAATTGTTTCTGCCACATGGAAAAGAAAACCTCAGAAGTGATTTTTTTTTTAATGCCCAGGGGGTGTCAAACTTTATAATTCTATTCCAGCATCCTTTTACTTTTTCCACTGAGTGTGTGTGTGTGTGTGTGTGTATCAGTTTCTCACAATCCCCTTTTCTTTAGCTCTACCACGTCACCAACTCCAAATTTGGCTTATTTTGCTCCATTATGTTTCGAACTTTTGAAAATGTTACACTTTTGAACTGTGGTGCTGGAGAAGACTCTTGAGAGACCCTTGGACAGCAAGGACATCAAACCAGTCGACCCTAAAGGAAATCAACCCTGAATATTCATTGGAAGGACGGATGCTAAAGCTGAAAGTCCAACACTTTGGCCATCTGATGCTAAGAGCCAACTCATTGGAAAAGACCTTGATGCAGGCAGAGATTGAGGGCAGAAGGAGAAGGGAACGACAGAGGATGAAATAGTTGGATGGCATCATCAGCTCACTGGACATGAGTTTGAGAAAACTCTGGGACATAGTGAAGGGCAGGGAAGCCTGGTGTGTTGCAGTCCATGGGGTCACAGAGTTGGACACAACTGAGTGATTGAAAACAATGTTTTGAAAAATCACACTTTTTAGAATGTTTTACTCTGACCAACCTTTGACTTTTCCAGTGGAATAAAGCTAGAGATGTTCTCCTTGCAAAGCTGCTTTGAGAAGACTGACTTGGATCCAGACCTTTCCCAGAACACAGAAGAGGAGGAAACACTTTCAAATTCATTTGACAAGGCCAGTCTTCCCCTCATAACAAAACCAGCAAGGCCACCACAAAAAGAGAAAATGACAGGCTAATGTCCCTGATGAACACAGATACCAAAATCCTCAGCAAAATATTAGCAAAATGAAATTAACAACATAAAAGAATCATAGACCATGATCAAGTGGGATTTATTCCAGGGAAGCAAGGATAGTAAAAATAAACAAATAAATAAATAAAATAAGGGACTTCCCTGGTGGTCCAGTGGTTAAGACTCCACACTTCCAATGTAGGGCGTGAGGGTTTGATCCCTGATCAGGGAACTAGATCCCACACGCTGCAACTAAGAGATCACATACAGCAACTAAAGATTCTGTGTACCTCAACTAAGACCTGGCGTAGCAAATAAATAAAAATAGAAAATGTATATATATACACACACATATAGCTTTTAAATAAATAAATAAAATAAAAGACTGACTTGAAAAGCCACAAAAAGCAGACACTCTCACCCCTATATTTCAGGCCCCTAAATCAGGCAGGAATCTCAAGTTCAATAACCAACAGGTGAGATCTTAGTTCCCAGACCAGGGATTGAACCTGCACGCTCCTGCAGTGGAAGGAGGGAGTATCAACCACTGGAGAAGGAAATAGCAACTCGCTCCAGTATTCTTGCCTGGAGAATCCCATGAAGAGAGGAGCCTGGCAGGCTACAGTCCATGGGGTCACAAAGAGTCGGAACACGACTGAAGCGACTTAGCACTCAAGCACGCACGGGCTGCCAGGGAAGTCCTGATGCTGCATATTTATGATATGTTCAACGCACGTGCTCCACCGATAAAGCACAAAATACACCTGTCCTTTCCATTTACTCCGAGCCACTAGTTCAATCTACTTCTTCTGTGCTGTCTGAACTTTTCATTTCCAATAGATTCAGACTAATTCACCACAGCTACCAAAGTTGATCACTTGTGCCTTCTCCTCACATCCCGGGCTGCTACCTGCTGACATCTTTAAGAGAATTTAGAAACAAATCTAATAGAGGGCCTTTCACGCCAGAGAACTGTTTATTTGAATTCCATCAAGAGGGGACACAAGTAGAATCCAAGAATGGGACTGGGATTCAAAAGCATTTAGCTAAGACATTTACCTATGCGCTGCCTAGAACCATTCCATGGTAATAAAATAAAAACACCATTGAAAGTTGACACCGCCTAGGCTATATGCTTGCTGTTTGAATATGAAGCCTGATGAGCTGAGATTAAAAAAAAAAAAAAAAGCCACAGTAGCCAAGCTACAAGACTGAAGCAGCTGACAACACGCCTGCTTCTCAATGAAAAGAGAGGATACCGGTGGATGCAGACCAGCAATGGAGGAATTCCAGAGCAGATTGAATGGGACTCCAAGACCACTCATCCATCCATGCCAAGAACCGAGGCATGGAAAAGGAACTTGGTTCATCAGCACCGTCTTTCTAGATTCCATATATATGTGTTAATGTATGATATTTTTCTCTTTCTGACTTACTTCACTCTGTAAAACAGGCTCTAGGTTCATCCACTTCAGTTCAACTGACTCACATTCATTCCTTTTTATGGCTGAATCTATTTGCAGGGCAAGAATAGAGACACAGATATAGAGAAGAGACTTGTGGTTACAGTGGGGGAAGGAGAAGCTGGGACGAATTGAGAGTAGCATTGAAACATATACATTCAGATCAGATCAGTCACTCAGTCGTGTCCGACTCTTTGCGACCCCATGAATCGAAGCACGCCAGGCCTCCCTGTCCATCACCAACTCCCGGAGTTCACTCAAACTCACGTCCATCGAGTCAGTGATGCCATCCAGCCATCTCATCCTCTGTCGTCCCCTTCTCCTCCTGCCCCCAATCCCTCCCAGCATCAGAGTCTTTTCCAATGAGTCAACTCTTCGCATGAGGTGGCCAAAGTACTAGAGTTTCAGCTTTAGCATCATTCCTTCCAAAGAAATCCCAGGGCTGATCTCCTTCAGAATGGACTGGTTGGATCTCCTTGCAGTCCAAGGGATTCTCAAGAGTCTTCTCCAACACCACAGTTCAAAAGCATCAATTCTTCGGTACTCAGCTTTCTTCACAGTCCAACTCTCACATCCATACATGACCACAGGAAAAACCATAGCCTTGACTAAACGAACCTTTGTTGGCAAACTAATGTCTCTGCTTTTGAATATGCTGTCTAGGTTGGTCATAACTTTCCTTCCAAGGAGTAAGCATCTTTTAATTTCATGGCTGCAATCACCATCTGCAGTGATTTTGGAGCCCAGAAAAATAGTCTGACACTGTTTCCACTGTTTCCCCATCTATTTCCCATGAAGTGATGAGACCGGATGCCATGATCTTCGTTTTCTGAATGTTGAGCTTTAAGCCAACTTTTTCACTCTCCACTTTTACTTTCATCAAGAGGCTTTTTAGTTCCTCTTCACTTTCTGCCATAAGGGTGGTGTCATCTGCATATCTGAGGTTATTGATATTTCTCCCAGCAATCTTGATTCCAGCTTGTGTTTCTTCCAGTCCAGCATTTCTCATGATGTACTCTGCATATAAGTTAAATAAACAGGGTGACAATATACAGCCTTGACGTATTCCTTTTCCTATTTGGAACCAGTCTCTTGTTCCATGTCCAGTTCTAACTGTTGCTTCCTGACCTGCATACAGATTTCTCAAGAGGCAGATCAGGTAGTCTGGTATTCCCATCTCTTTCAGAATTTTCCACAGTTGATTGTGATCCACACAGTCAAAGGCTTTGGCATAGTCAATTAAGCAGAAATAGATGTTTTTCTGGAACTCTCTTGCTTTTTCGATGGCCCAGAGGATGTTGGCAATTTGATCTCTGGTTCCTCTGCCTTTTCTAAATCCAGCTTGAACGTCAGGAAGTTCACGGTTCACATATTGCTGCAGCCTGGCTTGGAGAATATTGAACATTACTTTACTAGTGTGTGAGATGAGTGCAACTGTGTGATAGTTTGAGCATTCTTTGGCATTGCCTTTCTTTGGGATTGGAATGAAAACTGACCTTTTCCAGTCCTGTGGCTACTGCTGAGTTTTCCAAATTTGCTGGCATATTGAGTGCAGCACTTTCACAGCATTATCTTTCAGGATTTGGAATCGCTCAACTGGAATTCCATCACCTCCACTAGCTTTGCTCATAGTGATGCTTTCTAAAGCCCACTTGACTTCACATTCCAGCATGTCTGGCTCTAGGTCAGTGATCACACCATCATGATTATCTGGGTCGTGAAGATCTTTTTTGTACAGTTCTTCTGTGTATTCTTGTCATCTCTTCTTAATATCTTCTGCTTCTGTTAGGTCCATACCATTTCTGTCCTTTATCGAGCCCATCTTTGCATGAAATGTTCCTTTGGTATCTCTGATTTTTCTTGAAGAGATCTCTGCTGCTGCTGCTGCTGCTAAGTCGCTTCAGTCATGTCCGACTCTGTGCGACCCCAGAGATGGCAGCCCACCAGGCTCCCCCATCCCTGGGATTCTCCAGGCAAGAACACTGGAGTGGGTTGCCATTTCCTTCTCCAATGCACAAAAGTGAAAGTGAAGTCACTCAGTCGTGTCCGACTCCTAGCGACCCCATGGACTGCAGCCCACCAGGCTCCTCCGTCCATGGGATTTTCCAGGCGAGAGGACTGGACTGGGGTGCCACTGATCTTCTAGTCTTTCCCATTCTGTTGTTTTCCTCTATTTCTTTGCATTGATCACTGAAGAAGGCTTTCTTATCTCTTCTTGCATATGTGAAATAAGTAGCTAACGGAAAGCTGCCATATAACACAGGGAGCTCAACCCAGTGCTTTGGGACAATCCAGAGGGGTGGCATGGGGAGGTGGGAGGGAGGTTCAAGTGGGAGCTATAATTTTTAGGTTGGGCAAGAGTCTTAATTACAGACTTTGTGTCTGTCTTAGAAGCTGGGTTTAAAAGGACATGGTTCTAGATAGCTACGCGGAAGCTGCTATATAGCACAGGGAGCTCAGCTCGGTGTGCTGAGATGACTAGAGGGGTGGAATTGGGGATAGTGGGAGGAAGACCCAAGAGGGAGGGCATATATGTATGCCTGCATGCGTGCTTTCGCTCCAGTCATGTCCAACTCTTTATGACCCTATGGACTTTAGCCCTCTATCCATGGGATTCTCCAGGCAAGAATACTGGAGTGGGTTGTCATGCCCTCCTCCAGGGGATCTCCCCAACCCAGGCACTGAACCTGTGTCTCTTGTGTCCCCTGCATTGGCAGGTGAGTTTTTTACCACTAGCACCACTTGGGAAACCCAGATATATGTACAGATATAGCCAACTCACTTTGCTGTACAGCAGAAACTAACAAAATATTGTAAAGTAACTATGCCCCAATAAAAAAGGAGATGCTTCTTCTATGGGAATGCTGGTGGGGAACATTGGGAATCCTTCCAAAACAGAAAAGGATGCATCCTGTACCACTGCTAAAGGACCAGCCCAGAGTCACAGAAATCAGCAGATGCCCAGAGGCAAAACTGCATCCTTCCCAAGAAACTCCCAGGTGCTCCCCTTCCTTCCTATGGGGTTACCCTTGCAGAGACTGAGGTGCACAGTGCCGACATTTCACGTTAACATGGGGAGTTTGCTATTTTAAGTAACCTGTTGGTTAGCTCTTTTGTAAAATGAAGAGCCTTAGTTTACAGAGCCTAATGCTCGTGCTTCACAAGGATGGAGTTTTATCTTTGTTTTTTGTGTATATCAAGTTTGCTAGAGCAGCCGTTACACATTCACACCCAAGCGAGACATCCATGAGCCTGGCTAAGTCCTGCTTCAGGATAACGCATGTGTCCTAACAGTTATTAGAAAGCCAGAGCACAGGGAACTATGTCTAGGATCTTACAATAATCTATAAGGGAAAAGAATCTGAAAAATATATATATATATATACACATATATGTATATACACACACACATATGCATATAAACTGAATTCTTTGCTGTACACCTGACACTAGCACAACACTGTAGTAAATCAACTAGACTAATAGTGAACACAAGTAAATAAACAGGGCTTCGCTGGTGGCTCAGCGCTAAAGAGATCGCCTGCCAAGGCAGGAGATGTGGGTTCGATCTCTGGTCCAGGAAGATCCCACATGCTGTGGAACAGTTAAAGCCGGTGCGCCACAACTACTGAGCCTGTGCTCTAGAGCTCGAGAGCTGTAACTACTGTATTCCATGTGCTGCAACTACTGAAGCCTGTATACACCCTAGAGCTCGAGTTCTGCAATGAGAAGCCCCTGCCTCACAACTGGAGAGTAGCCTCCCGCTCACTGCAACTAGAGAAAATCCTACGCAGCGATGAAACCCCAGCACAGTCAAAAATAAATGAATAAATTCAATTAAAAAACAAATAAACAAATGTAAAACATATATATATATATATATGGGGGTTTGTGGAAAATCAGTGGCTTTCCCCAGAGAAGAAGAAAGTCTGTAGCCCTAGCATATTTTAGTGTATAAAATACCCAGCATGGTGACATCATGGTTTGGGGGGTTTTTTCCGGGAGGGGGTATAACAGAATTTTTCCTTTTGTCCTTTGCTGGTTTCAGCACTCCCATGCACTGCTGCAGCATCAATCACCAGAGTCCAGCAACTGTGTTTAGTCTAGGGCTGTGGTGGTTTGGAAATATGCCTGTAAATTCTTCTACCACTCATCCTCTTAAAGTCGCAGCCTGACTGTACCACTGGCGGCCCCAGTGAGGCTGGAGCTGCTATTACCTTCCAAAGAGTAGCACATGGTGACTCCAGCAGAGGTCACAAGGGACATCGCTGCTCCCAGCCTGCCCTCTCTGGGGGAACCAGTGCCACCTTGGAAGAAAACTAACAGCCTTGACAACTGGCCCAGTTGGGAAGGAGCCAAGAACAACTTGCCAGGAGAGATGAATGATTGTCCAGCTCAGCCAAGTCTTCAAAAGATTGCAGATTTCAGGCTTCAAGTCTCCCAGCTGAGGGCCCAGACATCATAAAGCAAAGACAAACCACCACCACAGGGCCCTGCCTGAATTTCTGTCCTACCCGAAATGATAAATGCTTATCTTGCTTTACCTTTCTGTCACCATATGGAGGTTGTTTGTTCCTTTCTGTCACTGTTATCATCCAGAGGCTGTATGTTATTGAGCAATTGATAAGCAACACAAGGGCTGAGTACACGCCCACAGGCTAAGCAACACAAGGGCTGAGCACACGCCCACAGGCAAGCCAACAGGAGGAGGAACTTTCTGTTGTAAGCACCAAAATAGAGGTGTTTTTCCTGCTGAACATGAGGTTTGCTGCTAAGTCACTTCAGTCGTGTCTGACTCTGTGCGACCCCATAGACGGCAGCCCACCAGGCTCCCTCGTCACTGGGATTCTCCAGGCAAAAACACTAGAGTGGGTTGCCATTTCCTTCTCCAATGCATGAAAATGAAAAGTGAAAGTGAAGTCGATCAGTCGTGTCCAACCCTCAGCAACCCCGTGGCCTGCAGCCTTCCAGGCTCCTCCGTCCATTGGATTTTCCAGGCAAGAGTACTGGAGTGGGGTGCCATTGCCTTCTCTAGAACAAGAGGCTTGGGGGGATATAATTCAGGACCTACTGGAGTATACCATGTGAGCAGACTGCCTGAGGAAAAGTCGATCCGGAGAACAAAAACAACACATGGGGAGAGACTGAGTGTTGATGATGTCATCTGAGCTCCTGGATCAAGCTATACCTGAAGGTCACTCTGGAATTTTTAGTTGCTTAAGCCAATATATCTTCTCACCACCTGTGCTTTTACCTTAAGTCAGTTTGGGTTGATTCCTCTCATTAGGTGCTCAAAAACCCCTGACTCTACACACTCAGTGTTCCCTGGGCTGCCCCTAGCATAGTAGACTAGATAGCATACTTGATCAGCTATGTCCCTCTGAGGTAAATGGGTAGGTCCAAATGTTTGGAGCCAAAACAACCCTGCTACATTAGCCACAACCAATTAGACTAAGGATTAGGGAAAGACAGTCCAGAAGAGGTGAGGTGTATCCAAACTCCATGTGAGTTCCTTATAGAATGCACTGTCATGAACTTCTGCTCCTAACAGGGTCTCCAATGACAGAACCTATTTCCCAGTGGGAGGAGACGGAAATCCAGAAAATAAGCAGACACACAAAGAAATAGACAAGATAATTCCAGGTGTAGATGCGTGCCATGAAACAGAAAAGTGTGTGGCCCTGGGGAGCGACGAGCACAGACTGGGCAGGGTAGACCCCCTCACCGCATGACAATCAGGCTGGCACTGAATGCAAAGGTGCAAAGCCTGGGGAAAATTTCTAGGCAGAGGAAACAGCAGGTGCAAACCCCATGGTAATGAAATGAACCTGAAGCTGGGCTTACACAAACAGAAAAATGTGTCCAGTGTAGCTAGAGCATAGAGAAGGAGATGGGATGCCAGGAGTTGAGTCCAGGAAGAGAGAACGACCACATCTGCAGTGAACAGTAGGAATTTGGGCTTACTGTATGTGTAATGATTTCTTTTGCATTTCCTTTTAAGCACCCTGGCTGCCGTGTGAAGAATGAATTGTCAGGAGTACGAGCCATCAGGTTAATGCACAGGCTGCACTGACATTACACCTGGATGGGATTATTGGGGCTTCCTCTGAGCCCACTCCCTGGTGGGCTTCTATGGTGGCTCAAACAATAAAGAATTTGCCTGCAATGCAGGAGACCGGGGTTCGATCTCTGGGTCAGGAAGATCCCCTGGAGGTAGAGCATGGCAACCCACTCTAGTATTCTCACCTGTAGAATTTCATGGACAGAGAAGCCTGACAGGCTACAGTCCATGGAGTCACAAAGAGTTGTACACAACTGAGTGACTGTAACTTTCTGAGCCCACTCTAAGCTCTTTATGGTATCATTTCACTCAATTCTCAACAATCTCACAAAGGAGGCATTTTCTAATTTGCATTCTGCAGTCAAAGGAATGGAGGAACACCCTTGCCTGCGGTCAGATGGCTAGTGGGTTGAGGAGGCTGGATTTGAACCTGGGCAGTCTGGCTCCAGATCCCGATTCCTGAGTGACACTTCCCTGTGTTTTGGGACAGGGGTTGTCTCGCTGTTTCAGATCGTGTCCACCAACAACCCAGAGGCCATTGTTAGGGGATGAGTTGAGCTTTCCTATCACACTTCTGTGGCTCCATTCAACACGCCTGGAGTTAAAAACGTTATGTTCCAGACAAAACCAAACCTGTGGCAATAAACAGTTGGCAGCATGAGGCCAGGGATGCGGTAGGGTTGACATCAAGGGGGTAGAAGGTACTTCTTGGGATGACAGAAATCATCTATATCTTGATTGTGACAATGCTGACATGGTGCATATATGTGTCAAAAAATCAATAACTATACACTTGAAATGGGTGTGTTTGATTGTATGCAAATCACACCTCAATAAACAGATTTAGAATTTGTTCAGCCTATGTTCACGTCTAGTAAATAACTACTTCTTTGGATTTCAGTCTGTATATACTATATACACAATGAAAAGCCATCTGATAACCTCCAGGAGGGACTCCTGGAAGATGTATGCATGAAAAAATGCTGTTTCAATCAGTTCCTGAGGTCCCAGCAAACTCCATTCATGCAGGATTTCATGTAGCGAAAGTATCTGGGCTGATCCACCCCATCCCACCACTATCCCCTGCACGCCTGTGAGCAGGTGCCAGGTGTATGCACAGCTGATTCCAGCAAAATCTGGCCAGATGTTTCAGAACCCCAAGACTGCAGGACTGGCCTTTTAAGGCTACAACAAGCTGATATTCTGGAAACTCATTTCTCAGGCAGCTCAGGATGTAACAGACTGCCCCTCCCGTGCCAACCCATGCTGCCCCCAGCACTCTGTCTGTCCTCCAGCAGGAGTGAGTTCAAAGATGCCTGTCTGGCAGAGACAAATCAAGGAGCAAGGCAGGAGCCCCCAGCGACAGAGCAACAGCAGCTTGACATCGAAGATCCAAACTTCAGGGACCCGAACCCTGCTTTACCTCTCTGTGGGTTGCAAACCAGCCCTTACTATACCCAGCCCTTAGAACTCTTTTCAGCATCACAGTGTTTCTCTTTTGCTTTATCTATTTTTGGATGTAAATGTCTTAAGGCAGGATAAGACTCTCCAGCACCATGCACCCCATTATTCTTTGTCCTATGCCCAGTCAGTCCTCGGAATAAAACACCTCCTGGTGCCTAAAAATATGTGTCCATCAACTCCTTTATACAAACCACAGCAAGCAAACACCTGCTCAAAGTCAGCACCAAGGCATGGAGTGGCCTGTCTTTTTCAGCTTCATTTTATGCGCCAAATTAAATATAGTAAATGAGAAAACATAATTCTTTCTCAAAGTAGGCACAAAAATCCTTTTTCATCTGAATTAGGAGCAATTACCTTGCTATGCTTCTTGAGCTCTGCATTTCCCAGTGGAGATTTATGGAAGAAAGGGTTTAATGATGAACTGTTCCACCAATGGGTTTGCAGCACAAGACGAATGTACACACACATCTATATCTATACACATATATGTCATACCCATACTTAAATCTATATCTAATATAATAAAGACTCTACCTGATCTCGGTCTGAGTCCTTGTCAGGAGTTTCAAAAACCCTTGGAATTTGCCTCAGTGATAACAGCCTTTGTTATTCACAAGCACAGACAGGACTTTGCCAACAAGGTCTGAACAGTCAAGGTTATGTTCCAGTCAAGTTCCAGGAGTCATGTATGGATGACAGTCCATGCGGTCGCAGAGTCAGACATGGCTGAGTCACTAAACAACAGCAACAACCATTCACAAGCTTATGCTAATGAGGTGATTTGTGGGTGGACCCTTAGAAAACACCCGTGGAGGAGCTGCCCAAACCAGAAACAGCAAGCGGGACTAAACTTTCAGCTGACACCTCAATCTCTGGGAGATAAGTAGACCAATGAGTGAATCAACCAAACCTATGTACTGGATTCCATATAATAACCCTGGACCTTGGGACTTCCCTGGCAGTTCAGTGGTTAAGATTAAGACTCCATGCTTAAACTGCAGGGGGCACAGTTTCGATCCCTGGTTGGGGAACAAAGATCCCACATGCTGCACGGTGTGGCAAAAAAAAATAAAAATTATACAAAAAAAAAAAAAAATCCCAGACCTCTACACTCAGTGGAACTGCCCATGGAGGAACCCATCAATAGCTGAGATCATCTGCCCAGTCCACAAAGAAAGTTCATCCCAGCTCTGCATCCACCCCCTAGACCTTATCCTGTGCCTCTCTTCCATTTGTCTGTTCTTGAGTCGTGGCCTTTATAATAAAGCAATCATTGAATTGATAAGGACAGTTTTCTGGATGAGTTCTGTGATTCATTCTGAAACCGAGCAGGACCCGGGGCGGGGGAGCGGGGGGCGCTACCAGGCAAGAACACCTTTTTGTCCCCTGCTTCTTGTAGATAAGACTCCAGCCTCCATGACCTTCCCTGAGTTCCAAAGGGCAGGGTTACTGATCAAGGGAGGAGCTGTCATGAAACTACCTGAGGCAAGATTAAAAGGACCAGAGAAGCTAGCCAAGAATAAGATACTGACCGCCTGACACCCTGCACACAGCCTAATCTTGTCAACAAAGCCACCCTGGAACCATTCCTATAAAAGGCCTCATCAAGTCCTCCCAGGTTGGGACACACAGTTTTCCAGGGGAGGAGCTCCCTGTGTCCTCCCTGTGCCTGGCAAAGCAATAAAGCTATTATTTTCCACTTCACTCAAAACTCTGTCTCTGAGATTCGATTTGGCACTGGTTTACAGAGGCCATCCTTTAGGCATCAGTTCTAGCAAGTTATGAAACCTAAGCAAACATCATGGGAACCCCCAAATTTGTAGTCTGTTGGAGAAAAGTGCAGGTAGCCTGGGGAGTCTCTCTCGCCTTGCAGCTGGTGTCTGAAATGAGGGAGGGTCTGGTTGGAACTAAGCCCTTAACCTGAGGGTGTCCACTGACTCTGGGGAGTTATTCGAGACTGAATTGAATTGTAGGACATTCAGTCAGAAACATGATCAATAACCACATCTCCTGCCAATGCAGGAGACACAGGCTCAAGCCCTGGGTCAGGAAGATCCCTGGAGTACTGGCAACTCACTCTAGTATTCTTGACTGGATAATCCCATAGACAGAGGAGCCTGGTGTGCTGCAAACCACAGGGTCACAAAGAGTTGGGCACAACTTAGCAACTGAACAACAGCAACCCCATTTCCAGCCTCCATAGGTCAGGTCCCAAGAACTGGAGGGGAAATGGATAGGTAAAAAATGCAGCATCAAAGATCTGTTGGGTCTACAATCACCACTGAGCTGCCTCCCTATTTCACCGTCTTGACTCAGACAAAGATAAGGGCTCCCAAAGGCTCAGATTCTTCAGAGCTGCTTAGACACACGCTGCCAAGCTCCTCCCAGCAATTTCCACCAAACACCAACACAAGACCACGTTCTAACTGAGGGAGTACTCACCATGGACAGCAGGCTATACACACAGGATGAAATCTTGTTCTGCTGATATTGTTAAAGAAACAGACAGCAGAACCTGTTTTAATGCCTGTTCTCTTTTGTCCTGATAGGAAGAACTCTCTCCAAGAAAAAAAATGGGAGTTGAAAGGCTCAAAATCCCTAATCCAGTTTGTACAGGGAGTGGAAAAATGGAAGACATTTACAGCCTGGGGAATGTGAACTTTGTGATCAAGCAGCCTTCTTGATCTCCAAATTGAACAACACAATCCACCGCGCTACAGCCTCCGCTCAGGGCCCCTAGCTGCAGTATTATCTCCCCAGCATTAGCTGTTCAAAAAGCCTTTATATCTGCCTGCAGGATAACTTAAGAACTTATCTTCCTCCCAGTCTGAAAGCTTTAAAGGTCAAATCTGCTCCCCTCAAGGAAGAAAACAAATACAAAGAAGTTGTTTAGAGGTACGTTGTTCGTGTTATGTGTCCATCTGTAAGTTAAAACTGTGAAAATTTCACAGCAAATGCCAATGAACAACGAACAGTTCTAAAGCCAAGCAAGACCCTGTTAGGCTCCTGAGCACAAATCTTTTTGTGTCCCCCTTCTCTCCCCGCTACCCCTGGCCCAGTCCTGCTGTTTTCTTGTTTGCAGAAAATAAGCTTCATTCAGCCTCCAGGAACTTCCTTCCCCAAGTTACAACAGGCAAGTTCAAACAGTTGCTAATCAAGGATGGGAGGGGGTGCAGAGACAAGGGAGAAGCAGTCAAGAAACAATAGTGCAGCCTTGGGGCGGGGTCCTGGGTCCTCCTTAAGGGATCAGTTCGGTCCAGTCACTCAGTCCTGTCCAACTCTTTGCGACCTCATGGACTGCAGCACTCCAGGCTTCCCTGTCCATCACCAACTCCTGGAGCTTGCTCAAACTCATGTCCATTGAGTCGGTGATGCCATCCAACCATCTCATCCTCTGTCATCCCCTTCTCCCACCTTCAATCTTTCCCAGCATCAGGGTCTTTTCAAATGAGTCAGCTTTTCATATCAGGTGGCCAAAGTATTGGCATTTCAGCTTCAGCATCAGTCCTTCCAATGAATATTCAGGACTGATTTCCTTTAGGATGGACTGGTTGGATCCCCTTGCAGTCCGAGTCTTCTCTCACCACTTCTCAAGAGTCTTCTCTAACACCACAGTTCAAAAGCATCAATTCTTCGGCGCTCAGCTTTCTTTATAGTCCAACTCTCACATCCATACATGACTACTGGAAAAACCATAGCTTTGACTAGATGGACCTTTGTTGGCAAAGTAATGTCTCTGCTTTTTAATATGGCGTCTAGGTTGATCATAGCTTTTCTTCCAAGGAGCAAGAGTCTTTCAATTTCATGGCTGCAGTCACCATCTGCAGTGGTTTTGGAGTCCAAAAAAGTAAAGTCTGTCACTGTTTCCCCATCTGTTCACCACAAAGTGATGGGACCAGATGCCATGATCTTAGTTTTCTGAATGTTGGGTTTTAAGCTAACTTTTTCACTCTCCTCTTTCACTTTCATCAAGAGGCTCTTTAGTTCTTCGCTTGCTGCCATCTGCATATCTGAGGTTACTGATTTATCTCCCAGGAATCTTGATTCCAGCTTGTGCTTCATCCAGCGCAGCATTTCACATGATGTACTCTGCATATAAGCTAACTAAGCAGGGTGACAATATACAACATTGACGTACTCCTTTCCTGATTTGGAACCAGTCTGTTGTTCCATATCCAGTTCTAACTGTTGCTTTTTGACCTGCATACAGATTTCTCATGGTGGTCTGGTATTCCCATTTCTTGAAGAATTTTCCACAGTTGATTGTGATCCACATAGTCAAAGACTTTGGCATAGTCAATAAAGCAGAAGTAGATGTTTCTCTGGAACTCTTTTGCTTTTTTGATGATCTTGTGGATGTTGGCAATTTGATCTCTGGTTCCTCTGCCTTTTCTAAATCCAGCTTGAACATCTAGAAATTCATGGTTCACATACTGTTGAAGCCTGGCTTGGAAAATTTTGAGCATTTCTTTGCTAGCATGTGAGATAAGTGCAGTTGTACAGTAGTTTGAAAACTCTTTGGCATTACCTTTCTTTGGGATTGGAATGGAAACTGACCTTTTCCAGTCGTTAAGGGATACACAGAACAGTATCTTTGAGCTATTCTGCAGATACTGAAACCCCTCCCAGGTGGAAGTAGTTAATTGTAAGCTGCTCACCAGCACGTAGACCCCAGACCTGTTGGAACCAGAAGGTTGTTGAGGCTGACTCCTGATTACCTCACCACCAACCAATCAGAAGAGTGTCCATGAGCTGATCATGCCTTCCTCTTTGAACCATTTATGTAAAACCCTTCACTACCTCATCCAGGGCAGGACACACAGTTTTGAGGGCATCAGCCCACGCTGACCCCCTTTGCCTGGCAAAGTATTAAAGCTATTCTTTTCTACTTTACTGAAACTCTGTCTCCCAGATTTAACTGGGTACAGAGGCTGAATTTCAGCTACAGTTCTTCATGCAGCATTCTCAGATACCTCTATGTCTATAGGGTGTAACTTTAAACACAAGTTTCTGGGTTAAATGCTTAATGGGATATTGACTGTCCATGCTTGCATAGTGCCTTTCAATAAACATCAGAAAGCATACTCCACAGAGGCAAAGGTTTCTTCTTGCAGAACAGAGTAGGCAAGCTCTACTGGGAATACTTAAATCTTCCTCTTGTCGTGTGGGAAGACCCTAAGCCAGTCAGAGCCAGATCTGGCCTCTGATCACTATTACAAAAAGAAAGTCGGAGAAACTCTTAAAAATTCTTGTACTACAATTGTTGTAAAGGAGGCAATATTTTGATTGAATAGTTCAGACAGTTATTTTTCCTTTAATTCACTGTATCAAATTCATGCAACAAAGACTATTTATCTTCAAATTTCTTTGTCTCTCCTTCTAAGATCTGATAGGAGAGGGGCCCTCTGAGCAGATGCACTATTCTGATTGTGATTAACAAAATGGAAAGGAGCCCTGCATGCCAAGAGGGAAAAAAGCTGTTGTGATTGTCATTATCACACCATTTCACTGATTTACTGCAACTCCAATAAGGGCAGAAATGAAGACAATTAAAAGAGAACCAGACTGCTGTCGCCTACTTGATTATAAAAACAAACAATAGGAATTTAAGCTGATTTGTTAAAAGCAGCAGGAAGTTTCAACAAAAGAATTTTTAAAAGCCCAGCTCTTTGCTGAACTATTCCGATGGTGAGACTCTAAACCAATGTGAACCCCTTGCACAAAGAAAGATGTAGCTAGCTCCTTAAGCGGAGAAGACAATGGCACCCCACTCCAGTACTCTTGCCTGGAAAATCCATGGACGGAGGAGCCTGGTGGGCTGCAGTCCCTGGGGTCGCTAGGAGTTGGACTTGACTAAGCGACTTCACTTTCACTTTTCATTTTCATGCTTTGGAGAAGGAAATGGCAACCCACTCCAGTGTTCTTGCCTGGAGAATCCCAGGGACGGGGGAGCCTGGTGGGCTGCCGTCTATGGGGTCACACAGAGCTGGACACGACTGAAGCAACTTAGCAGTAGCAGGTCCTTAAGATGCTCTGAAAGTCAAACTGTTAGTTGTTTAGTCGTGTCCCACTATTTGTGACCCCACGGACTGTAGCGCCCCAGGCTTCTCTGTCCATGGGGTTTTCCAGGCAAGAATACTGGAGTGGGTTGCCATTCCCTTCTCCAGGAGATCTTCTGATCCAGGCATCGAACCCAGGTCTCCTGAACTGCAGGCAGATTCCTTACCATCTGAGCTACTAGGCAAGTACCTTGTTTCAAATCAGCGCTTTTACAGACTCAAGGAGCAGATAAATTACAGACAATCAAATCCACCAACACTTAAACTCACAAAGATCTGATTTCACAAAAGCAGAAACATACCCTTGTTTTCATCTTTGTGGGTAGAAAAAAAAAAAACAGGTTCTTTTTGAGGATAAATTTCATATAATTTGAGAGAGAAAAGTATTCTAGGAAGAAATTAGAAGTTAAGGAGATGGTAAACTTTTTGAAAAATGTAAATTGGATCATGTCTTTCTATTTTTTGAAAACTTCTCAAAAAGGAGCTTGAGGGATAATGGATACAGGTATATGTATGCCTGAGTACCTTTGCTGTCCAAATGAAACTACTACAACACAGTTCATCAGATATACTCCAATATAAAATAAAATGTTTAAAAACTCGCATCGACTGCCCATTGATTTACCCTCTGTGAACTGTTTTCAACCTGCATCTCAGATTGCACTTCCTACTGTTCTCTGTATTGGCTACATACCACCCCCAGCAACCTGCTTACAACAGGGGTCAGAAAATCAGGGCTCTTGGATCAAATCCAGACTGCTGTTTCCATACAGCTGGAAAGTGAAAATGGTCTTCATGTTTTAAAATGGTTCAAAAAAAAGGGGGGGCGGGGTGTGGAGAATATTACCTGGTATGTGAAAAGTATACGAAATTCCAATGCTAGAGATTATAAATAAAGTTTTATTGGAACAGAGGCAGGGACATTTTGTTTACATAATGTCTGGCTGCTTTCGCATTGCAACAGAGATGGCTAGTTATGACAGAGATCGTAGGGCCCACAGTCTCAAAAACATGCTATTTTGCTGAACCTGGCTTAGCACATCGAGTTTACTCACACTTTAGGGCCTGCCTTCACTAGGACTCTAAGAAGTTCTGGCTCAGTTGGTAAAGAATCCGCCTGCAATGCAGGAGACCCATGTTCCATTTCTGGGTCAGGAAAATATGCTGAAGAAGGGATAGACTACCCACCCAGTATTCTTGGCCTTTCCTTGTGACTCAGATGGTAAAGAATCCACCTGCAATGTGGGAGACCTGGGCTTAATCCCTGAGTTGGGAAGATCCTCTGGAGAAAGGAAAGGCTACCCACTCCAGTATTCTGGCCTGGAGAATTCCATGGATTGTATAGTCTATGGGGTCTCAAAGAATCGGACATGATGAAGTGAATTTCACTTTCTTTCACTTCCAGATATCCTCACAAGGGCCTCAGGTCTTGGCTTAACCAGTTCAGGCAGCCATGACAAAGTGCCATAGATGGGATGGCTTAGAAAGAACATAAATGTAGTCCTTATAGTTCTGGAGGTCAAAGTCCAAGTGAGACAGGAAGGGGACTGGGCAGGAACTTTAGCTTTTGCCCAAGGACAGTACAAAAACTGATTAGAACCAAATAGATCCAAGATGGCGACTAGCTGACTTCCATTGTAACATATCAGCAAGATAAATGACGCATCCACAGAATCCATGACAGTTCTAAGGGGGACAAAGGGAAAGAGGGCAGTGGCCCAATTCCTGGAAATTCCCACTCCTTCCCCATAATAGCTGGAATATTCCTCCCTCTCATTAGCCTATGAGATTGTGAAAGTGAAAGTCGCTCAGTTGTGTCCGACTCTTTGCGATCCCATGGACTATACAGTGCATGGAATTCTCCAGGCCAGAATACTGGAATGAGTAGCCTTTCCCTTCTCCAGGGAATCTTCCCAACCCAGGGATCGAACCCAGGTCTCCCACATTGCAGGTGGATTCTGTACCAGCTGAGCCACCCGGGAAGCCCCAGCCCATAAAACCTGACAACCCTATACCCTGGGGCCTCTCTTGCCTTCCCAGATGGGCCACACTTCCATCCAGGAGTGTGTTACCTCCTTGAATAAATCTTCTTTCACATTACCATGGCTCACTCTTGAATTCTTACCTGCATGAAGCCAAGAACCTACATTTGGTGGCCATTCCAGGGACTCAGCCATGACCTGGGATGTGATCATCCCCTGGCACTACCCGCCTCCCGCCCCCTCTTTCCTGCAACCCAAGATCAGGGCACCAGCATGGTCCATTTTGGGGAAGACGTTCTTCCTTCCAAGTTGCAGGGGACCATTCTTTCACTGTATCCTCCACTGTGGAGTGCAAAGGCAGGATGCCAGCCCTCTGTCACTGGTAAAGGCTCTAATCCTATCTTCAAGGGCCCAAGCTTCACAACCTCACCTAATCCTAACCACCTCCCAAAGGCTCCATTTCTTAAGACCATCACATTTGGGGGTAAGGTTTCAAGATAGGAATCTGGGGGAGACACAAACATAACAGGTCTCTACTTAAATATCACCTCTGTGGGGACATACCTGACCACCTCATCCACAGACTGGCCCTCCTCACTCTTGACTCACTCTGTATTATTTGCTTCCTAGCATACAGCATTTCTGAAATTACTCCATGCCACTTTTTTTTATTGTCAGCCTCCTCATTAGAACATAAGCTCCATGCAGGCAGACACTTCTGTCCTGTTCACCACCCTGTACGGGTAGGCACTCATCAAATATTGAATGAATGAACAAACTCATAGCAGAGAAAGCACCAAGATAGCTATTTGGCCTGAACTCCATTCCCAAAGGACTTACTAGGAAAATAAACATTTAATATTGCTTACAAATGAGACCTGAAAGGTATAGTATGTGGGTTTTTTAAAAAGTATTTATTCATTTATTCATTTAGCTGCACCAGGTCTTAGCTGCCACTCATGAGATCTTCAGTCTTCACTGTGGCATGTGGGGGTCTTTAGTCTCAGCATGTGGGATCTAGTTCCCTGACCAGAGATCAAACCTAGGCCCCCTGCACTGAAAGCATGGAGTCTTAGCCACTGGACCACCAGGGTAGTCCCCAAGGCACATTATGTTTATATGTGTATATGTGAGTGCACCAAGCAGGACCCTGTGGGGCTCCTAAGCATGGAAGCCTTTTAAACAGTTACTAATCAGGGAAGGGACTGTTGTTCAGTCTCTCAGTCGTGTCTGACTCTTTGCGACCCCATGGACTGCAGCACACCAGGATTCCCTGTCTTTCACTATCTCCCAGAGTTTACTCAGACAGATGTCCACTGAGTGAGTGATGTCATCCAACCATCTCATCCTCGGTCACCCCCTTCTCCTCCTGTCTTCAATCTTTCCCAGCATCAGGGTCTTTTCCAATGAGTTGGCTCTTTGCATCAGGTGGCCAAAGCATTGGAGCTTCAGCATCAGTCCTTCTAATAAGACAAGGGAGGAACAGTCAAGAAACAATAGTGCAGCCTTGGGGCAGGGCCCCGATTCCACGTCAAGGGACACATGTAACAACATCTTTGAGTCCTTTTACAGAGCTAATTCCCCCAACAAATGGAAGATATTAGCATTCTTCATTCCAGAGAGAAGGTCATAATTTGATAGCCTTGGGAACCAGAAAAGTTTATCAGGAGACCACCTGAGGTCAGAATAAAGGGGTGCAGGCCCTGCCCACACACACCCTGATCCTTGTCAGCAACCCCACCCTTGAACCATTGCTGGAGAACTCCTCAACAAATCCTCCCAGGATGGGATACACTTTTGAAAGGCAGGAGCCCGCTGTGTCCTCATTTGCCTGACAAAGCAATAAAGTTTTTCTTTCCTACTTTACCCATAACTCTCTCTGAGATTCAATTAGGCACCAGTGCATAGAAGCTGAGTTTTCAGCATCAAGAGAACCATTAATTATTAGATGTAAATGTAAATGCATAATAGAATTTGGGCACGTCTTTCATTTCTGGTCCTCTTCCATATTCTTCTTAAATGTAATACCAGACTCAAAAACTCATGAAATGATGCTGTCCTGACTCACACTTAGAAAGGCCTTGTGCTGCTGCTAAGTCACATCAGTCATGTCAGACTCTGTGCAACCCCATAGACAGCAGCCCACCAGGCTCCACTGTCCCTGGGATTCTCCAGGCAAGAACACTGGAGTCAGTTGCCATTTCCTTCTCCAATGCATGAAAGTGAAAAGTGAAAGTGAAGTTGCTCAGTCATGTCTGACTCTTAGCGACCCCATGGACTCCAGCCCACCAGGCTCCTCCGTCCATGGGATTTTCCAGGCAAGAGTGCTGGAGTGGGGTGCCATTGCCTTCTCCAGAAAGGCCTTGTAGGTTCAAATTAAGACAGTGTTAAGGGACTTCCCTAGTCATCCAGTGGTCAAGACTTTGTCTTCCAATGCAGGGGAAACCAGAAAATAAAGCAGAAGCAGTATTATAACAAATTCAATAAAGATGTTAACATATATGTAACATATATTTTTTAACATACATATAATATATAAGAACAGTGTTAAAGGGGAGACAGAAGGACATCAAGCAGGCACAGCTCAGAAGAGAGATACTGCCATCCTGACAACTCAAAGGCCTGGAGTGCAGTTCAGGGGTGAAACAGATAACAAAATGAGTGAGACTGGCTTCGTGGGGTGTATGAGGCAAACAGAGGTGTGCACGCATCATCAAAGGAGGAAGCAGCCTTTCAACCTCCACTGAGAGGGGACCATGGCAATACCAGCTCCACCGGGACTTAAGACTTTCAAAGTCACCAGAAACCCAACGGCACATGAATTCTCCTGATTTGAAAATGTTGACAATTTAATTAAGAAAACAACATCTATTGATCCATCACATGTCCATAGGCAATGTCTGACGTATCGGCTGCCATTTTGTCAACTCTGGTCTGGAGATTTCCAAATTAATCAACCTTCCTATATGCACTCATTCATTATTTACCAAGAGCTTTGCAAGTCCTTCTGCAGCAATGCTCTCAGCATTGGTAAGTGGTGTCCCTCATGCTGTACATGAATTTTCAGAACTAAAAGGGCAAGATGAGAGCCCAGAAGTGTTCATTCTATTCCAAATACAACTGTTTGGTGATTTATACTAAGCCCTAAGCATCCTCATCAAATCATTATTTCCAACTCAGCAAGAACTCTCACTTAGAAGTTTGTTTTGAGATTCAGTAGGAAAAACGGCTGGGGATGATGTGATGACTGGCATTTCTCCCAGCTGTCTCCATGACTATGGCTGTACTCCCTCCATGAGTATATCTGTCAGGCCTCTTTTAGCAACAAATGATACAAACTTAAATTAGCTTAAAGGAAAAAAAGAGAGAGATTTTATTAACTTATGTAACTGAACAGCTCTGGAGTCAAGCTGGGGGATTCAGGCATGGCTGGATCAAGCCTCAACTAACACCATCATGCTTGCCTTCTCTCTGTGTCTTTGTGTTGGCTTCATTCTTGGGCTCTGTGAAGTGGCCCCCAACAGCCCCTGCTCACATCATCCTTACTGCCAGTGCATCCCCACATAATGGGAAATGGGGTAGGACACAACATTTAAAAGAATGACAAAGCCCAAGGAAGCAACATGAACTGATTAGAACCAAACAAGTCCAAGATGGCAGATGAGCTGACGTCCACTAGACCTTGAGTCTCAGTGTACTCTCACTGTAGCACATCAGTAAGCTAAATGACATACCCACAGGCATCATGACAGTTCTAAGGCCAATCATAAAGACTAGAGAGTAGGCTGGATTTAGAAAAGGGAGAGGAACCAGAGAGCAAATTGCCAATATCCAATGAATCATCGATAAAGCAAGAGAATTTCAGAAAAATATCTACTTCTGCTTCACTGACTATGCTAAAGCCTTGACTGTGTGGATCACAGCAAACTGTGGAAAATTCTTCAAGAAATGGGAATACCAGACCACCTGACCTGCCTCCTGAGAAATCCGTACACAGGTCAAGAAGCAACAGTTAGAATCGGACATGGAACAACAGACTGGTTCAAAACTGGGAAAGGAGTACATCAAGGCTGTATATTGTCACTCTACTTATTTAACTTATATGCAGAGTACCTCATGTGAAATGCTGGGCTGGATGAAGCACAAGCTGGAATCAAGATTGCAGGGAGAAATATCAATAACCTCAAATATGCAGGTAACACCATCCTTATGGTAGAAAGCAAAGAGGAAGTAAGGAGCCTCTTAATGAAGGTGAAAGAGGAGAGTGAAAAAGCTGGCCTAAAGCTCAACATTAAGAAAATAAAGATCATGGCATCCGATCCCATCACCTCATGGCAAATAGATGGGGAAACAATGGAAACAGTGACAGACTTTATTTTCTTGGGCTCCAAAATCACTACAGGTGATGACTGCAGCCATGAAATTAAAAGATGCTTGCTCCTTGGAAGAAAAGCTATGAAAAAACCTAGACAACATATTAAAAAGCAGAGACATCACTTTGCAGACAAAGGTCCATATGGTCAAAGCTATGGTTTTTCCAGTAGTCACCTATGGATGTGAGAGTTGGACCATAAAGAAGGCTGAGAGCCAAAGAATTGATGCTTATGAACTATGGTGTTGGAGAAGACTCTTGAGAGTCCCTTGGACTGCAACGAGATCCAACCACACAATCCTAAAGGAAAGCGACCCTGAATATTCATTGGAAGAACCGATGCTAAAGTTGAAGCTCCAATACTTTGGCCACCTGATGCAAAAAGCTGACTCCTTGGAAAAGACCCTGATGTTGGGAAAGATAGAAGGCAGGAGGCGAAAGGTATGACAGAGGACAAGATGGTTGGATGGCATCACCGACTCAATGGACATGAGTCTGAGCAAGCTCCAGGAGACGGTGAAGGACAGGGAAGCCTGGCATGCTGCAGTCCATGGGGTTGCAAAGAGTCAGACATGACTGAGCAACTGAACAACAATAACAAAAAGAGTAGGCAGTGGCCCCGTTCCTGAAAATTCTCACCTCCTCCCCAAAATAGTTGGAATAACCCTCCCACTCAATAGTCTATGAAATTACCCAGCGCATAAAAACTAACCATGCCATAATTCAAAGCTGTTCCTGTCTTCTCAGATGGCCCACACTCTGTCTGTGGAATGCGTTTCCCTCTAAATAAATCTATTTCTTACCTATCACTTTGTCTCTCACTGAATTCTTTCCCTGATGAGACATTGATAACCTTAGCTCCATTAAGTCCTGAAAACAGGTGTGTGATCTCAGTTAAAAGACCATGAGCTGGGGCTTCCTGGTGACTCAGAGGTAAAGAATCCACCTGCCAATGCAAGACACGGGTTTGATCCTTGATCTGGAGAGATCCCACATGCTTAGAAGCATCTAGGCCCGTGAGTCACAGCTATTGAGCCTGTGCTCTAGGTCCAGGGAGCCCCAAATACTAAGCCCACATACCCTTTAGCCCGTGCTCTGCAACAAAAGAAGCTACCACAATGAGAAGCTTGCGCACTGCAACTAGAGAGAAGTCCCCACTTCCTGCAACTAGAGAAGAGCTTGCACAGCAATAAAGACCCAGCACAGCCAAAAATAAATATTTTTCTAAATAGCCAAACTATTAAAAAAAAAAAAAAGACCATGGGTTTTGGCTGGGTTTGAGTCCCAAGCACATGGGTTAAGTTCCAATCTGAGATGCACAGTTTCAAATGTGACCTTATGTTTTTCTGATGTTTCCACCAAAAGCTATGAAATGAACCTGTCTCTCCTTTACTGAAATTGAATCAGGTACCAAGCCCCTGCTCAATCACCGTGGTTGGATGGATGGAATGTGGTGACTGCCTCATTCCTGGTCCATGTACCCACCTCTGGAACAAGGCTCACTCTATGAACTGATACTAGGGATGGAGTTTTGTCGTTCAGTCGCTCAGTAGTGTGACTCTTTGAGACCCCATGGACTGCAGCATGCCAGGCTTCCCTGTCCTTCACTGTCTCCTGGAGCTTGCTCAAACTCATGTCCATTGAGTCAGTGATGCCATTCAACCATCTCATCCTCTGTTATCCCCTTCTCCTCTGCCTTCAATCTTTTCCAGCATCAGGGACTTTTCTAATGAATCGGCTCTACGCATCAGGTGGGCAAAGTATTGGAGCTTCAGTTTCAGCTTCATGGGATGGGGTGATTTCCCCCGAAAGGAAAACAGATGATGCTGTAAAAAGTGGAATGAAGACTGGGTGTGCAAGCACACTTTCTGTCCACATCAATAGGTATGAACCTCCTCCCCACTCCAGAAAGTGGAGTATCTTTATGAAGAAACAACCCCCTTCTGCCCGTGAACAGGAAGAACAACAGGAAACTACCACTACCGTCCAGAGCTGAGACCAAGAGAAGAAGAATGTTCGCTACGGTGCACACACATTTGCACAAGCACACACGAGCGAGACGAATTACAGAGCAATGCTGTGACCTTTCCTCAACCCCAGCCATTTCCTCCACACGTGTCAGATCCAGGAACCCAGCTGATCAATAGCTGATTCTACAAGGCACTTGAGAGCAGAGAGGGGGCACATGCCCCATTGGCTCAGCTAAGAAGCATCCTGAAACACTCAGGACAAATAAGGTCAGGGAGTGTCATTCATCTGCCTCCCACGGTCAGCCTGCAAATAAATAGTGGCTAAACAGCAGGCACCTCTACTGAAGAACAGCAGCCTAATTCTACCTGTTAACCACACACACACACACACACACACACACACACAGAGACAAACACACACACACACACACACACACAGAGCAATAACCTAAAGCTTCATCCTGCAGTCTCCCCACAGAGCTGTTAGCACTGATGACAACCCATTTCGGAAAGCGGACTCCTGGGTATCTGTGATTTGGCTCAGAAGTAGCTGTTTCTCCTCCAAGCACACCAGAAGTTATTCTAATGTCTTCATATCAACCACTCACTAGAACATACACGCGTGAGGCTGCACTGATTTAGCTTCAACCCCAGAGATGACTGAAGCCTAGAATCTATCTTACCGATGGGGAGTGGCAGTTTCTGTCCCTTTTGTCCTAAGAACTGAGACCCTCAGGAATCCCAAAGCTTAAGCAACGAGACGAATAAGAGATCATCTATATCAAAATGGCTTTACCATCTGTTTCAGGAGATTCCCATCCAGGAAGATAAAACTACAAAATAATATGTAACTTCATTGTTTGGCTAGGAGATTCCTGGAAACTGATTTATGGAAACCATCTATTGCTAACCTGGGCAAAGAGGCCCCTTTTCAGAGCAAGAGATGGCTCACTTGGCCTCAAAACTCACTTATAAGATAACTGGGGATCCAGATTCCCCACAAGCCCCTCACTTTGCTATCTACATGATCCACAAAGTGAAAGAATCACCTTAAGCTACTGGGGCCTGGGCCCTAAAATTCTAAATATCCATCCCTGACCTCCCTTTTCTGGGATACTACTAACAGTCTGGAGAGATGCTTTTGGGGTACAGGTGCCACCCCACGTGGCTTGCAGGATTTTAGCTCCCCAACCAAGAACTGAACCCAGGATCCAGCAGTGAAAGTACCAAGTTCCAACCACTGGACCACCTGGAAATTTCCAAGAAGTGCTTTTTTTAAACTTTATCACAGTAAGTAATAAAGTTTTCTTTGCCTAACTAGGCAGTTATCTAGGAAGTCTTTGGTTGATAAACAGCGGCCACCTCGGGGCATCTCCTTAACTATTGCTGTTCTGTTCTGCCTTGTAGGTGGACTGACCCCTGCAGCTTGCATTCCCAGGCTTCCATGCCAGCTGGCTGTAGGCAGGGCTGAAACAATGAAGGCCACTGGCAGGAGACAGAAGGGTGAAAGAGAGAGAGGCCAGGGCTTCTGTCCCCCTCACACTGGGGTGACTTCAGAGGAGTCAGCTGCATCTTTTTTACTGGCAGCTCCAGAAGGTAATACTTGCCCTGGAAACAGGACTGTGAGGACACATCTCCTCCCCTTGTCCCTTCTGCCTGGAGATGGCAGGGGTCCCTGCCGTAAGAAATCTCTGAATTCCCTGAGCTTCCCCCAAAATGAAACAAGATGGTGCTGTGAGAGGTGGGATGGAGGCTGGGTGTGCAAACACACTTTCTGTCCATAACGATGGGAGCGAATCTCCTCGCCACTAAGAACACAGTTCATTTGTATGAAGAAACAACCCCCTTCACCATCGGAAAGAAAGACCAACAGGAAACTACCACTGCTGTCCAGAGCTGAGACTGAATTTTTTTTTCTACTAAACTGATGTCTTCTGCTAAATTCCCCATGTGGACAATATTTTGACATGTTTTCTGTTCTCCTGATTAAACCAAAAGGGAGACCTAAAATAATTGCACTAGGGAAATGTCATGACATAAATGCCAAACATCAGACTTTGCACCTCATCCCCCACATCACAGCCCCACAGCATTTGAGCCTCAGAATCAAAATTACTGGGAGGCTTTTAGAACTAGACCTTTGTCTGGGCCAAACCACAAATCACATAAATCAGAATCTCTGCATCTGTTTTTTGGTTTTTTTTTTTTTTTTTTTAAGTTTTTGCCTAAGAAGCAGAGAATGGGAAAAAGGACTGAGCCCATCCTAACAATAACAACAACAGCAACAGAAAACACTGGATAAACCATCGACTAATAGAGTTTCTGGGACACATCAAAGAGCTGAAGTTGCAGAGAAACCAACTAGCCTGAAATCCAGGGGAAAAAAAGAGGTTCCTTAAAAAAGACAATAGACATTGGTTCACTTGGGCCAAAGACTGGGTAGGAGACACTCAGGGTGCTATGCAAGGAGATTCTGGTGGAAAAGGTGGACAACTGCATGCCCACATGGGCAGTCTGGGCAAAGAGAAGGAATAAGAAAATGTCCAGACGGAAACATTAAAAATAACAGAACAATGAAAACCCCACACGGTCAGACATGAAGAATATCTTCAATGGGTTTATTCATAAACTAAAAATGGCTAAGAGAAGAGTCAGTGATAGAAGAACAGGTCAAAAGTAGTTACTGGAAGTGAAACACTTAGTGAAAAAAGAGAAGAGTGAGAAAACAGAACACCCAGGAGCTCAGGGACAACATGAAAAAGTCTACCACGTGTGTAATTGGAACGGTAAGAGAGAGAGAGAGAAAAGAAGGAATGACTGAAAACAGAGCATGTGCTATTTTCCCAAAATAATGAAAGTTATTAAACCACAGACCAAGACGCTCAGAGAATCCCAAGCAGGATAAATAAATCCGAAACAGCACGTCTTGGGACTTCCCTGGTGGTCCGGTGGCTAAGATTGCACATTCCCAACACAGGAGGCCCAGGTTCGACCTCTGGTCTAGATCCCGCGTGCCACAGCTAAGCGTTCACATGCCAACTAAGGATTTTGCATGTTATAGTGAAGATCCAAGATTCCACATACCACAACTGAGGCCTGGCACAGCCAAATAAGGGAATAAACATAAATAGAGACAGACAGAAAGCATCTTGACACATCATATCCAAACTGCTGCAAGAGAAACATAAAGAGAAAGCTTAAAGGGGAACCCAAGAAAAAAAAGACACATTACATTCAGAAGAACAAAGATAAAGATTTCAGTAGACTTCTTGTCAGAAGCTATGTAAGACAGGAGACAGTGAAGTGACATCGTGAAGCAAATATATTTGGAAATAAAAATAAAGATACTTTCAGAAAAGTAAAAGCCAGGAATGCCTTACCATCAGATCTCTGACAAAAAGATATGTTACAAGATGTTCTTCAGAAAGAAAGAATATGTTACCAGGCAGAAACTTGATTCTACACAAAGAAATGAAGACCTCCAGAAATTGTTAAAATGTAAGTAGATATAAAATCCATTTTTTTATTTACAATTGCTCTAAAAGATGAATGCATGTATGAAACAAAAGTAATAACAGCAAGAAAAAGCATAAAAATGCCTGATATCATGACCCATGATAGATACTAAATATATATTCATTTCTTTCCCCATTTCATCTTTTTCTATTAAAGAAAATATGTTAAAAAAATAATAACAACAATATACTGTGGGTTTATAGCATGAATAAAAATTAAAAATGACATCAATATAACTAAAAGTGAGAAAGAAAAAGTGTAAATATACTGTTTAGAGCTTCTTACGCTCTATGTGGTGTAATAGTATTTGGAAATTAGTTTTGTGATAAATTAAGAGTCTGTATTCAAAACTCTAGAGCAATCACTGTAATGAGTTGTTTTAAAGGTGCAAGTAATAGCCGAAGAGTAGAGATAAAACAGAATTATAAATAATGTTTAATTAACTAAAAAACAGTCAAGGGAGGGCACAAGGATCAGAGAGTACATCATAGAACTAGGAAGATGGTAGATTTTAACCGTTAAATAAGAAATTACACAGCAAGAAAACTGTCTAAACACACCAATTAAAAAACAGATTGTTGAAGTGGATATAAAGCAACAGCCAGCTAGATGCTGTCTATAAGACACACACTGTAAATATAAAGGTATTCACTGGTTAAAAAATTTAAAACAGGAGAAAGGTAACATGCAAACACTAACCAAAAAAACTGAAGGAGCTACATTAATGAGAAAAAACAGACTTCCAAATAAGCACTAATACAAGGGGAAAAAGTATTATATGCTCATAAAGGAGTCAATTCACTTACAATATGTAACAATCCTAAATGTGTATGCACCTAACAACAGAACTCTAAAATACATGAAGCAGAAACTCACAATACTAATAGGAGAAACATAAAAACCCATAAATTTAGTTGGAGAGGTCAACACTCACTACTGGAAGGAGCAGGTAGGCAGAAAATCAGTAAGGATATAAAATATTAGACAACAATATAAACATAACAATCTTTTCAGGAACACACGGAGTAGGTAGCACATAGACCATATTCTGGAAGATAAAAAAATACTCAAAAACATAAATGAATTAACATGCTACAAACTATATTCTGAATAAAATAGAATTAAATTAAAAAAAAAAAACTAAGATCATAGCATCAGATCTATCACTTCATGGCAAATAGATGGGGAAAAATGGAAACAGGGATAGACTTTATTTTCTTGGGCTCCAAAATCACTGCGGACAGTGACTTCAGCCATCAAATTAAAAGACACTTACTCTTTGGAAGAAAAGCTATGACAAACCTAGACAGTATATTAAAAAGCAGAGACATCACTTTGCCTACAAAGGTCTATATAGTTAAAGCTATGGTTTTTCCAGTAATCACATAAAGCTGTGAGAGTTGAACCATAAAGAAGGGTGAGCCCCAAAGAACTGATGGTTTTGAACTGTAGTGCTGGAGAAGATTCTTCAACACCCCTTGGACAACAAGGAGATCAAACCAGTCCATCCTAAAGGAAATCAGTCCTGAATATTCATTGGAAGGACTGATCTGAAGCTGAAACTCCAATACTTTGGCAATCTGATGCAAAGAGCCGACTCACTGGAAAAGACCCTGATACTGGGAAAGATTGAAGGCAGGAGGAGAAAGCGGAAACAGAGAATGAGACGGCTGGATGGCATCACCAACTCAATGGACATGAGTTTGAGAAAACTCCAGGAAAGAGCAAAGAACAGGGTAGCTCGGCGTGCTGTAGTCCATGGGGGTCACAAAGAGTCGGACACAACTTAGTGAACAACAAGTCAATAACAGAAAGGTATTCAGAAAATTCTCAAATATTTTAAAAGTAAACAACAAAAAACCTAAACAATATATGAGGCAAACAAGAGGTAACCAGAAAAATTAATTTAAAAAATAGAAATTGTACGAAAACAGAAGTATAACATAAAAGTTTGAGAAAGAAAGTGAAAGTCGCTCAGTCATGTCCAACTCTTTGCAACCCCATGGAATCCTCAGTCCAGAATACAGTCCAGTATTCTGGCATGGGTAGTCTTTCCCTTCTCCAGGGGATCTTCCCAACCCAGGGACTGAACCCAGGTCTCCTGCATTGCAGGCAGATTCTTTACCACCTGAGCCAGGAGGGAAGACAGAGCTAAAACAGTGCCCAGAAGAAAATGGGTAGCAGCAGATGCTTATGTTAGAAAAAAAAAAATTATCTGAGAAACTGATCCAAGCTTCCAGGAGAAGAAACTATATAAGGAGGAGAAAATTAAAGTTGAAGTCACCAAAGGAAATAATAAAGATTACCACATAAATTAATAAACATACTATAGAAAACTTTCATTCATTGGAGAAGGAAATGGCAACCCACTCCAGTGTTCTTGCCTGGAGAATCCCAGGGACGGGGGAGCCTGGTGGGCTGCCGTCTATGGGATCGCACAGAGTCAGACATGACTGAAGCGACTCAGCAGCAGCAGCAGAAAACAACAGGAAAAAAAAGAAAATTGAAATCTGTTTCTTTGAAAAGACAGATAAAAGTCTTAAACCTCTAGCCAGACTGACCAAGAAAAAAGAGAAAAGAACATACAACCAACTGCAGGAATGAAATAAATGGCATCACTACAAATCGCAAGGCATGAAAAAGGCTAGTAAAGCAACACTGTGAACATTACTTCCACAAATTCAACAATTTAGATAAACCAGACCCATTTGTAAAAAAACACAACTACCAAAACTCACTCAATAAGATAATCTGAGCAGTTTTAACACTATTATATTGAATCTGCAATTTAAAAGCTTCTTTAAAAAAATCGCTAAGCACAAGCAGTTTCATCAGAAAATTTAAACCAAACATTTAAAGAAATAGTAGCACTGAATTTATACAATCTCCTCCAGAAAACAAAACAGGAGGGAATGCTCCACACTTCCTTTTATAAAACTGGTATTATCCCGATACAGAAACTAGACAAAACAGTACTTAAGAGAAAAGTACAGAAAATAACTCAGACACAAAAGCCCCAAACAAAATATCAGCCAAAGAAATACAGCAATGCATTAAAAATTATACCATGACTAAATTGGGTTGGTACAAGGAATACAGGGTGATTTGATATTTGAAAAAGCAATGTAATCCACAGTATCAGCAGACTAAAAAATAAAATCAGCTTGTGGCAAGTGATGCAATAAAAGGATTGGACAAAGTTCAACATCCGTTTATGATAAAATCTCTCAACAAATTAGGAAGAGAGCAGAAGTTCATCTCAATATTTTGTGAAATTACATATTTCATAACATATATATTCATCTAAAAAAAACCTCCAACATCATAGATAGTGGTGTAAGACTGACTGTCTTTCTCCTAAGACTGGGAAAAGATAAGGACGAAAACTCTCACCACTTTTATTCAACGCGAGAAATAGAATATTTCCTGCCATATCTGTAAACAAAGGATGTTACTGTCATCAGCAATTGCAGCCACTATGGATGGTGAGCTGGCGAGCCCCGAGGAAACTCAGGATGTGAAAACACAGTCTCCAGATAGCTGAGGAAAGATTTCAGTGAACCCAGACCCTTGCATCTTACCATACATAGAAAAGCCCTAAATTCCTTAACTTGAGATATCTGGTTTTCTTTAACAACAATATTTAGACATTACTGACTACCTGCCCTCTGCTGCAAAACTCTTACATATGCTAGGTCCTTCCCTTACCTCCTCAGAGCAGTTTCTCAAAGCTATTTGAAATGCTGTCTCCCACACTGCAGGACTCATTTTGTCCCAAATAAAACTGAATCTGCAACCCTTATGTTGTGGAGTTTTTTTTCAACAAACATCATACTGGAGGTTCTAGCTGGTGCAAAGGGAAGGCAAGGGAAGGGAAGGTATATAGACTGAAAAGTGGGCAATAAAAACTATATTCACAAATGACTTGACTGTTCATAAAATGTTCCCAAAAGTCTACCAAAAAAAAGTTATTAAATGAATGAAATAAGTAGTTTTAGGATGTAAGGTCAACATATGAAAACCAATTTTATTCTGTATGTTTGCAATAAAAGTCATATGTTTAAGTTTTAAAAAGAATACTATTCTATTCATGAATAGTATCCCAAACCCTGGAACACTTTGGCATAAATCTAAAACTTTTGTGTGGTATCTGTATGCTGGAAACTATAAAAGAGTGATGATAAAAAATCAAAGAAAGCATAAATAAATTGTTAGCTATACCATGTTCATGCATTAGAGAGTTCATTACTATTAAAATGAATGTTCTCATTATTATGAAGGTGTGTTTTCTGCACATTCAGTGCAATCCCAATCAAAATCCCACCAGGATCTTTTCTCAGAAATCAAGAAACTAGTTCCAAAAATTATATTGCAAATTGCAAAGAGACTAGAATAGTCAACACGATTTTTAAAAAAAAAGCACAAAGTTAGATGATCCCCATTACCTTATTTCAAGATTTATTATAAAGAATAATCATCAAGACAGACTGGTACTGGTGAAAGGATAGACACATAAATCAGAGCAACAAGACAGACTCCAGAATATGCCTACCATACATAGTTAAATGATCTTAACAAAAATATATGAAGCCAATTTAAGACAGCAGTAACAGTCTTTAACAATAAAATATGCTGGATCAATTGGTACATTCATATGTAAAAAGAGAAAACACAACCCATACATTGTACCATATACAAAAATTAACCCAAAAGAATCATTGCCCTCAGTGTAAAACCTAAAACTATTAAATTTATTAGAATATTAAACAAGAGGAAAGCTTTGTGACCTTTCTTTGGGCAAAGATACCTAAGATACGATGACAAAACCAATTCCATTTAAAAAAAAGTAAATTAGTCTTCATCAAAATAAAAAGTCGGGGGACTTCGCTGGCAGTCTACTGTTTAATTCTCCACACTTCCAATACAGGGGATATGGGTTCTAGTCCTGGTCAGGTAACTAAGACCCCAAATGCCATGGGACTCAGCCAAACACTTAAAAACACTAAAAAAATTTTTAATAAAAAACTGTTTTAAAGTCTACTCTGCCAAACATCTGTTAAAAGAAATGACATGTTACAGACTAAGAACAATATTTTCAAACCACATATATAAGAGATTTATATTCAAGATATACAGACAATTCTCAAGACTGAATAAGATAACCCAAATTAGTTGCCCATTTCAAAACAGAAATGATTAGATCAGATACTTTATAAAGAAAAAAAAAAAAGATATACAGACGGCAAATAAGCCACTAAAAACTGCTCAACATCATTAGTGATTAAGGAAATGAAAATTTAAATTACCAAGAGATACGATTACACATGTATTACAGTAGCTAAAATTGAATCGCAAGGTGAAAACATCACATGTTGGCAAGGATGAAGAACAGCTGGAACCTTACACAGCTCTGGTGTAAATGCCAAATGGTTCAACCATTCTGCAAAACAGCCTGGCACTATCATAGAATGTCAAACATGCAGGTTCCACATTTACCCAGTAATCTCATCCCCAGATATTTACCCACAGAGAAATGAAAACATAAATTGACACCAGAACTTGTCCACAAGCGCTTAAGAGTGGCTTTATCCATGATAGCCAAAACTATTAGCCACTTGGGCATCTGTGCCCTGGAGAACAGATAAACTAACTCTGGTACACCTGTGCCATGGCATACTACTTAGCAGAAATGAACTCCTGACACATCTGTAACAGAGAGGAACAAACCTGCCTCCATATTGGACCTATTCTTACTTTTGTGCTCCTTACTCTGGCTTAGTCATGCTGGTTCTGCACCCTCTGTCTTGTCAATCAGTGCCTGAAATATACATAATAACCCTTTCTCAAGTCTTTGCCTCCCAGGCTTGACCTTTAAAGGTATAACCTTTTATATGCATATAGAGAAATGGCAACCCACTCCAGTGTTCTTGCCTGGAGAATCCCAGGGATGGGGGAGCCTGGTGGGTTGGGTTGCTGTCTATGGGGTCGCACAGAGTCGGACACAACTGAAGCGACTTAGCAGCAGCAGCAGCAGCAGCAGCAGTACACTATCTGTGGGAATTTAAATTGATGCAGCTACATCTGGTCCCATCACTTCATGGGAAATAGATGGGGAAACAGTGGAAACAGTGTTAGACTTTATTTTTGGGGGGTCCAAAATCACTGCAGATGGAGATTGCAGCCATGAAATTAAAAGATGCTCACTCCTTGGAAGGAAAGTTATGACCAGCTTAGATAGCATATTCAAAAGCAGAGACATTACTTTGCCAACAAAGGTCCGTCTAGTCAAGGCTATGGTTTTTCCACTGGTCATGTATGGATGTGAGAGTTGGACTGTGAAGAAAGCTGAGTGCTGAAGAATTGATGCTTTTGAACTGTGGTATTGGAGAAGACTCTTGAGAGTCCCTTGGACCGCAAGGAGATCCAACCAGTCCATTCTAAAGGAGATCAGCCCTGGGTGTTCATTGGAAGGTCTGATGCTAAAGCTGAAACTCCAATATTTTGGCCACCTCATGGGAACAGTTGAGTCATTGGAAAAGACACTGATGATGGGAGCGACTGGGGGCAAGAGCAGAAGGGGACGACAGAGGATGAGATGGCTGGATGGCATCACCGACTCGATGGACATGCGTTTGGGTGAACTCTGGGAGTTGGTGATGGACAAGGAGGCCTGGATTGCTGCAGTTCATAGGGTCGCAAAGAGATGGACATGACTGAGTGACTGAACTGAACTGAACTGAACTGTGGAAAAGAATATGGAGGTTTCTCAAAAATCTAGAGTATTAAAAAGAGATCCAGCAATTCTAGCCCTGGGTATGTATCTGAAAAAAACCCAAAAACACTAACTTGAAAAGATACACTAATGTTCAAAGCAACATTATTTACAATTGCCAAGATAAGAAAGCAACCTAAGTGTCCATCAACAGCTGAATGAATAAAGATGATATAGTATATATACAGTTGTTGTTGTTTAGTCACTAAGTCATGTCTGACTCTTGTGACCTCATAGCCCGCCAGGCTCCTCAGTCCATGGGATTTCCCAGGCAAGAATACTGGAGTGGGTTGCCAGTTCCTTCTCCAAGGGATATTCCCGACCCAAGGATCAAACCCGCTATCTCCTGCCTTGGGAAGCTGATTCTTTACCACTGAGTCACCAGGGAAGCCCTAAATATATACAATACTCATCCACAAAAAAAGAATGAAAGTTTGCCATTTGCAACAACGTAGATGGACTTTGTCGGAGAAGGCGATGGCACCCACTCCAGTGCTCTTGCCTGGAAAGTCCCATGGACGGAGGAGCCTGGTGGGCTGTAGTCCATGGGGTCGCTAAGAGTCAGACATGACTGAGCGACTTCACTTTCACTTTTCACTTTCCTGCATTGGAGAAGGAAATGGCAACCCACTCCAGTGTTCTTGCCTGGAGAATCCCAGGGACAGGGGAGCCTGGTGGGCTGCCATCTATGGGGTCGCACAGAGTCGGACACGACTGAAGTGACTTAGCAGCAGCAGCAGCAGCAGATGGACTTCACGGAGAAGGAAATGGCAGACAGATTTGGAGGGCATTGTGCTAAGTGAAATAAGTCAGACAGAGGAAGACAAATACCATATGACAGCAGTTATATGTGGAATCTTAAAAATACAATAAACCAGAGGATATAACAAAAAAGAAGCAAACTCATAAATAAAGAGAACAAACTAGTGGTTACCAGTGGGGACAGGGAACGGGGTTGGGGGGGAACACAAAGGTGGAGGAGTGGAAGGTACAAACTATTAGGTATAAAATAAGCTAGAGGGAAAAAAAATAATATAACCAACATTTTGTAATAACTATAAATGGAGTATAACCTTCAAAAATTTTGAACCATAATACTATATACCTATAACATCTAATATTGTATAGCAATTATACTTTAATAAAATAGTTTATCAAGATTTATTTTATGAAAAAACTTTTAAATTTAAATTTTTTAAAAATTATTTAAAAAGAAGTCTGAGGGCTTCCCTGGTGGTTGTGGCTAAGCCTCCACATTGCCAAAGCAGGGGGCCCAGGTTCAATTCCTGGTCAGGGAACTAGATCCTGTGTGCTACAACTAAGACCTGACATAGCCAAATAAATAAATATTTTTAATTAAATATAATGTTAACTCAAGTACATCACTCAAAAAGAGAAGAGATCTGAATTCTGTCTTGGTAAGCTGGCTCTTTGGAACACAGTGTTTTGGATTTCCTGACTTTCTGAATAAAGTCACTATACCTTACTTCCTCTCAATTTATCGTCTCACCCTGTGGTGAGCAATAGGAGCTTGGACTTGGTAACATACCCAACAACCTGGAAGAATACGAAATGCACTGAACTAAGTGAAGTAAGTCTAACTCAGAAAGTTACATAAGGTAGGGTACCATGTATATACCATTCTGGAAAAAGCAAAATTTTATGGACAGGAAACAGATCTTCATTGCTAGGGGATGAAGGTGGAGAGAGGGACAAGCTAAAGGGGTAGGAGAAAATGGGGTGGGTGGGTGGTGATGGAAATGTTCTGCATCTTCACTACCTTAACTGTGGCAATGGCTACAAGACTATATGCATTTGTCAACATTTACAAAACTGTACAAAGAGGTGAACTGTATGCCATGCAAACTGGCCTCATATAAGCTGACACCCACTCTACATCTCTTCTCAGGAGATTTCAGTGCAGCCAGATTTCAGAATCTGTTTACCTCTTCTCTGCATGGACAGATGACTTTCTCTTGATGGTTTTGTTTCATGGTTCTCAGCCTTGATTTCTCAAAACTCCCAACACTTGAATGTGACCCAAAGATATTCTGGTTTCCTCAGCCAACAGTGTTGAAAAGGTTGAGAGGCAACTGTAATGTGTAATCCAGGCTGAGAACTACTATTCAAAAGCGAATGGTCTTCCAAGAGGATTGTTCCTCTCTCTCCTGGGAGAAAACTTCTAAAACTATGTAGTCACAGGTACATTTTAGAGAGGGGAATGGCAACCCACTCCAGCATTCTTGCCTGGAGAATCCCCATCGACAGAGGAGTCTGGCGTGCTACAGTCCATGGGGTTGCAAAGAGTCGGACACGACTGAGCAACTAAGCTCACACTGGTATATTTAAAAACTGATTTCTAATAGTTTTCATCAGAGTTTCAATAGTTGCTAAGGATAAACTTCGCAGTGTATTGTAAATCTTGACATTTAAAATGAAACTGTTACATCACTCTTTTAAATGCATCTATTGGAATATAAATAACAGAATGACTCCACACCCACCACCATCCATTTATAAAATCTTTAAAAAATCTTCATTAACAATCAAAATGTTACACTGCTCCTTTTCCCCCTAAACTCACATTTCCATTCTGATTCCTTTACAGAATTTAATCCTAATGTAATATATCTTTTTTAATTCAATTACAGTGGATTTACAATGTTATGTTAGTTTCAGGTGCACAGGAAAGTGACTCATATATATATATATATATATATATATATATATATATATATATAATGTTAATAAATATATTTTTCAGAATCTTTTCCCTTATAGGTTATTACAAAATATTGAGTATACTTTCCTGTGCTATACGGTAGGTCCCTCTTGATCATCTATTTTATACACAGTAGTGTCTATCTGTTACAGAGAAGGCAATGGCACCCCACTCCAGCACTCTTGCCTGGAAAATCTCATGGATGGAGGAGTCTGGTAGGCTGCATTCCATGTGGTCGCTAAGAGTCGGACACGACTGAGCAACTTCACTTTCACTTTCCACTTTCATGCATCGGAGAAGGCAATGGCGGCCCACTCCAGTGTTTTTGAATCCCAGGAACGGGGGAGCCTGGTGGGCTGCCGTCTTTAGGGTCGCACAGAGTCGGACACGACTGAAGTGACTTAGCAGCAGCAGCAGCAGCAGTGTGTATCTGTTAATCCGAAACTCCTAATTTATTCCCCACCCCCTCAATTCCCCTTTGGTAACCATAAGTTTGTTTTTATGTCTGTGGGCTTTATTTCTGTTTTGTATATAAGTTCTTTAAATGATGCTACCAAGGTATTAATGTTCAAAATATAATGTTCAAACAGCTTATACAGCTCAGTATTTTTAAAAAATCCAACCAACCTAATAAAAAAGTGGGTAGAAGATCCAAATAACATTTGTCCAAAGAAGACATACAGAGGGCCAAAAGGTACATGCAAATATGCTCAACATCGCTAACAATTAGAGAAATGCAAATCCAAACTACAGCGAGGTACCACCTCACACCATCAGAAAGTCTACAAACAACAATGCTGGAGAAGACGTGGAGAAAAAGGAATCCCCATACAGTGTTGGTAGGAATGTAAACTGGCACAGCCACTGTGGAGAACAGTATGGAGGTATCCTTAAAAACTAAAAACAGAGCTACTGTGGGATCCTGCAATACTGCTCCTGGGCATATATCTAGAGAAAATTATAATTGAAAAGATATATGCACCCCAATATTCACTGCAGCACTATTTACGATAGCCAAGACATGGAAATATCCGAATGTAATATACTTTTAATCTTGAAAGTAATGTATACCCATCACCTCTAATACATTCTTACAATAAAAACATAGTTGTGGATACTGAACTTAAGCTTTTTCATTTCTTCTTAAGACTGTAAAATTCTCAGTTTTCACAAACTTCATCAAGTTTGTTACAATCATGATTATGATACAACATAAGTATTATATTTGAGTATATAATACTCAAATATTACACATTTTGATAAATAACTTTTTTAAATAAAAACTAATTCTCTTCTTGTAAATATACCTCTCAATCAGCTATGTGGGGGGAGTATTATGCTGCACTGGTTAAACTAATTACTAATTTTGCTGGGGGTACTGAGGAGGTTTTAACACCTGGGAGAAATGCATCATAGTAAGACATTAGATGGATGAGAGGTTAAGTTTTTATTGTAAAATCAAAGAAGTTCTGTGTGTGCATGTGTAAGTGTGTGTGTGTGTGTGACAGTGCAGGAGAGAGAGACAGAGGAAGGGAGAGAGAAGATGAACAGTGTAACTGCAAATTAATATACGGATGTCAAGTTTAAGAGTGAATACATACAGAAGTTGAGCATTTGTAAATACATCTCCTTTAAAATATCTCCACTTACATACCCCTTGGAAGGTCTTTGCATGACCCCTCCATGCATATATTAGGATATATGTCAAGGGCACTGCTCCAGTAAATAAACAATGTAAAAACAAAGCAGAACACAAAATCAAACAATTCCTGGAAATTAAGGTAAATATGATCCAGCAGGGACTGTCAATTCACACATCTCCAGAGCCCAGCAAAATAATATAAATGAGTGAAGCTCTGTGGATTCAACAAATAGAGGGATTCCCATCCAGAGTTCATTTCCCCACTTTTGACAGACACCCAAACCCAGGGTATCAGTTCTCTAGTAGTTCAAGTCCAGGGATAATGTAACTAGGAAAAGAGATATGTACTAAGATGCACCCAGGGCAGAGCAACTGGTTGGAATAGCAGATGCCCAGCTTGGAACCACTGTTGACATGCAGAAATATCAGGGCTGCTCACCATTGAAAAGAAACCGGAAAATCCACACTTGATGAAAATCTATCTCAAAATATTCACCGCAAAAGCCATATATAATGTATTTGCAGGCCACATGTACCACCGCACTTATCTGTCAATCAAAAGGCACACCTCTACCTAGAGATTATCACAATGAGTGAAGTAAGTCAGATAAAGGAGAAATATTGTATGAGACTGATCATATGTGGAGTCTAAAAAAAAAAGACACAAATGAACTTATTTACAAAATAGAAACAGACTCACGGATTTAGAGATGGAACTTAAGGTTGCCAGGATGGAGGGAAGGGACAGTTAGGGAGTTTGGGATGGACACTTACACACACTGCTATATTTAAAATGGATAACCAGCAGGGACCTACTGTATAGCAACAAGGAACTCTGCTCAGTGTAATGGAGCAGTCTGGACGGGAGGAGAGTTTGGGGGAGAAAGGATGCATGTACGTGTATGGCTGAGTTCCTTTGCTCTCCACCTGAAACCATCACAGCATTGTTCATTGGCTATCAATTCAGTTCAGTCGCTCAGTCGTGTCCAACTCTTTGTGACCCCATGAATCGCAGCACGCCAGGCCTCCCTGTCTATCACCAACTCCCGGAGTTCACCCAAACCCATGTCCATCGAGTCGGTGATGCCATCCAGCCATCTCATGCTCTGTCGTCCCCTTCTCCTCCTGCCCCCAATCCCTCCCAGCATCAGGGTCTTTTCCAATGAGTCAACTCTTCTACTCCAACACAAAAAAACAAGTTTAGAAAAAAAAAAAAAAGCCACACCTCTGACATACAAGTACAGGAGGAAATCTGAAGGCTTTTTAAAAAGACACTCAATAGCTTATAATAACTTATAATGGAAGAGAATGTGCAAAAGGAACATGTATACACATACATACACATGTATGTATACATGAAGCACGTTGCTGCACACCTGAAACTAACACAACATTGCAAATCACCTGCATTTCAATCAGCATTGTTTTAAACAAAGCACTTTTCCTTCCCTACCAGTTAAAGGCTTATGGCACCCTATCGCTTTATTTGTTTTGCATCCTTTAGATTCATGAGGCCTTCTTTTTAAATTTCAATCATAAAAGAATAGTAATAATGTCCTTTCCCTATTAAACATCTCTTTACCACATCCAAAACAATTCCAGGAAAATAACTTTAGGATAGTAAAAAGGTGACATTTGGCCCAAATGTGCACTGCAAGCTTTGGTCTGTTCCGAAATGTAAATATTAGGTTATCCGTAATACCAGAATGCCCTGGAAACTGTTTTTCCCCTTTGTTTTAAGGTTACATTTATCTGAAGTACAGGCAAAAACCCAACGCCCTAATGTGTATTACCTAATTAAGGAAATCAAGCAGAACACTAGCTTTATGGGAACCAGATACGCAGAACTTAAAGGGCTAAGGCAGAACTCAGTGGTGAGCTGCTTTTACATTTCTGTACATCAAAATCACTGTTTTCCCTCCTTTTGTTGGCGCCGCTCCCTTGAAAATGTAAATAATATGATTTAAGCTGCTCTCTCTCCCTTTCAATAGAATTCTCAGTCATTTCACTGATCTCACATTTCAAAATATTGAATGCTTGTAAAACAAGCAATTGTGTGTTTTGATGCTTGCTTTTAACAGCCCATAATGCAAATATTTATTCACAATGGTAATTTCCACTGTGCATAGTTTTTACATCTCATTAAGGACTCTGAAAAATTGCAATCATTGGAAACGAAAGCGTACATTACATTTAAACAAATATTCAAAGGACAAAGTAACTTATCAGAGAGGGGACAGTTCTGTACTGGGAGTTGTCATCTGTGTGAGAATGGATGCCTTCGAACTGTGGTGCTGGAGAAGACTCTTAAGAGTCCCTTGAACTCTAAGGAGATCAAACCAGTCAATCCTAAAGGAACTCAACCATGAATGTTCACTGGAAGGATTAATGCTGAAGCTCTAATACTTTGGCCACCTGATGCAAAGAGCCAACTCGTTAGATTGGGAAAGATTAGCTGGGAAAGATTGAAGGCAGGAGAAGGGGGTGGCAGAGGATGAGATGGTTGGATAGCATCACCGACTCAATGTACATGAGTTTGAGCAAACTCCAGGGAGATGGGGAAGGACAAGGAAGACTGGCAGGCTGCAGTCCATGGAGGTACAAAGACTCAAACATGACTTAATGACTGAACAACAACAAAGGAGAGAACATGTGAATATTTTCATATTAGGTTGGAAAATGAAAATGATCCTAACAGTGGAATGCTGCTATCTATCAACCAGCCAGCATCCATCTCCCCAATTTGGCAAAATAATCATTTTGCATAACCTGCCCCTCATTTTCATAGCAGGTGGTCTCAGTGGGTTCCTCCTCCAGGCTCTAAAGGGGGAGCTTATTGGCTAAATGTAAGCCAATCAGGCTGCTCTATCCCATCCTTCTGTGCTCAGTGACTGATGTAGGAAGGCTCATGGAGTGATGTGGGCCTTTAACAGTCAGGACCAGAACTTTGATGGAAGTGTTAAGAGAACACTCTAATTACTAAATTTAGGGTTAAAAAAGGTGTAATTCTGAGCTGGTGGAGCATCTTGCTTAAATGAAGGGCAGTGTGTCTTAGACTAGAATGAATATAGTTAAAGAAGAGCAAAGAGATTTCAGGCATCATGTGAGCACCTGGATCAAGCCTTGCCTGATGCCCGGGATTTCAGCTGTGCGAATCAGTTCATTTCTCTTTTCCTTAGGCAGAGACTGTTACTGTTGAACAACTATATACATTCTTCTCGACAAGTCCCAGTCCTCCCTGCGGTTAGATGGAGGCTCTGTTTCTAATGCTGATCAATGGGATGTGAGTGCAATGAAGCCATTTCCAAATCTGGACCTTAAATGCATCCTACAAAATCCCCTAGCTCTCTCATCCCCTGCTGCCGTGTGTCTAAAATGGCATAACCACAAAGTCAAAGAGGACTGACTGGACTCTAAGCAAATAAGAAATAAATTTTTGTCAAATTATGCCACAGAGACATGGACATTTATTCATATATCAATATAAGTATGTGTAATAGATGTGTGTATGTATAATGTATGTATCTAATATATTGACATATACGCAATATATATATTTCATTATAGCCTACCCATCATTCTAGCCCATCCTCACTAACGTATTCCTCAGGCAATTTTAGATTTTTGTTTTGTACCTGGAACCAAAATATGTCTAGTTCATTCATCACAGTATTTCCTTAAATAAATCACACTCAAGCAGAATTCTCCCATCCAACCCATGGCTTCTTGGGGATTCTCTTACACTTTGCTTCCTATTTCAAAAAAAGGATCCTCACAGCTGAAGACCCACTTTGATTTCTCCCTTCACAGTATCTGTTAAAGGCTGACTGAAGACAGTAATCTAGAGGCCTTTGGGAGGATAAAACAGTATCTCCTCTTGAGAGCCTCCAGTTCAAAGAAACCCAAGGAATACTTTCAAATCCTAGAAGCCTGTTTAGAAAAATCAAAATTGAATCAGCCCATTCACTGAGCACCTGTTCACCAACATCATGACCATGAACATGAGAAACACACATTAAGGTCTGTGTTTCCTTCCCATAGTCCTCTTGGGAAGAGAAAAGGCACACAATTGAGATACTTTAACATGACTTTTTCCAATGTCATGAAAATCAATTTGAACAAGATGAGAATTTCTGCAGATACTGAAGACTGGCACATTTCACACTCATTGCAGATCCCTTCTGCTGTGCCTTTCTGAACTGAAGAGACTGGAGTCCTGATAGCAAGGCTGGCAGGAATCTCTGGGTTCCTGAGAACCAGAAAAGCCCATAGAAAAGATCTCTAGGAACTTCCCCTGTGGTCCAGTGGTTAAGACTCTGCGTTGCCCCTACAGGAGGCCTGGGTTTAATCCCTGGTGAGGGAACTAAGATCCCACATGCCATATGTCACAGCCAAATAAAAAAAAACCTCTAAAGGTCTTTAAGGGGAAACCAAGGCTGCTTTCCTTCTTTTCTTCACCTTATCAATGACTTTTCCTTATCTGCATTCAGCTGCTTACTACAGACAGGTAGGGGTTCACATCTCAGTCTCCCCCACTTTAAGGGCAGAGTTGATTTCATATTCATTGCTATATATTTGGAGCCTGTCTCGCTGTGTTTATAATTTGGCTTCAAAAAATAATTGTTGGATAAATAACTCAAAGCCCTTGGTGCTCAATACGAGTGACAGTCCCAGTTGGAGACAAAATATGAGAACTAGGTCAATCTCGGGGCTGAACTTGAATATTTTTTGCTGTATTTAGGCAGCAGGGGACCTTTCAAATTCTATCAACATCACAGAATCAAGGAATTCTGGGTTTAAATGTCCACCTGCTGTTTCGCTTCTGTTCTATAATGGTGATTCACAAACAGCTCGTCCTAGAGGGGCTTCATCTTCCCAGGTAACTAAATCAAATCCTTCTTACTCCATTTCTAAATGCATTTTCATTTTCCCTCGTCACCTTGAAGCCACAGTCTGCCTCCATGATACCTGTTGACTGAGGTCCTCTGAGCAAAGCATCCCAGGAAGAACCCTCTGTACGCAACTCTGCGTCTTCCCCATTGGCCACAGACTGCGACTTCATCCACTGCAACCCCGCAGCCCTTAGACACAAAGCATCTCAGGGGGCTCGACCACACTTCAAGGAAAACATCTTCAGACCCATAGAAGCCACGTTCTTGATGTGACTCCCTCCATGTCGTCTCTTTTTTAAAACAACAACAAAAATCTTTTTATGTTACATTGGGGTATAGCTGATTCGTAATGTTGTGATAATTTCAGGTGGACATCAAAAGGACTCAGCCATACATAACCATGTATCCATTCTCCCCCAAACTCCCCTCCCATCCAGGCTGCCACACAGCATTGGGCAGAGTTCCCTCTGCTATACAGTAGGCCCCTATTGGCTATCCATTTTAAATAGAGCAGTGTGTACGTGTCCATCCCAAACTCCCTAACTATGCCTTCTCTCATCTTTCCCCCTGGCATCCATAAGTTCTGTCTATGTTTTGAATACTTTTCAGGGCCACCAAGGCAGTCTACAAAGATTGTGGGAGTACAGCAGACACCCATAGTGCCATCACTAAGGGCAACAAGGTTCAACATGATGGTCACTTTCAGGTATCATTAACACCTGTACAAAAAGGTGAGCCCTTTTGGAAAAGAATTTGGCAGCAAATCTCTATCTATATTCTTTGGCTCCATCATTAACTAACTGTGATTCTAAGAAAGTAACTCAAAGGAAAAATTATGCACAAAGATAATGATTTCCTCACAATAGCAAAAAAAAAAAACCCATAAATTATATAATTGTGTAGCAAGAGTTGAAAATTTTAAGCTATAGCAAAGACATTAAAAATATATTTGTGATACATCTTTAAAACATGAGAAATATGCTTACATAAACATATGAACTCAGGAAAGTAAAAAACCAATTATGTGTCCCAGAGACCGTGTGAACACAACTGTTTCAAAAATTCATAGAGAAACAACCAAAACGAAAGACATCAAACTGCTGCAGCAGTCATCTTCAGGGAGTGAGATTATTTATTTTTACCTCTCCCTTGTGTCAGGATTACTTTGAAGTAGCTTACAAAAAATAAATGCACTGGGATAGAAAAAGTAGGCAAGGAGGCAGACAAGAGAGACAGAATAAGGAAAATAAAATAAAGCCAAGGCTGGAGCTGAGTCACAAGATGTGTCTCTTAAGTTCCTAGACTTATAAATAGCGAAGTTGGCTCCGAGACTCATAGGAGTTCAAGCAAAGACAGACAATTGGAAATTCACTTAGAAAATTCATGGTGTTCTTAGGATGAGGTGTAAACTATCTCTCAGGATAAACATAGCTTTTTTTCCCTTTTTTTCCTGGTACTAAGGCCTAAGAAGGATTTCTTAGAAAAGCAACTTGAAAAGGAGACAGATTTTTTTTAAATATATTTTATTTATTTGACTGAATCAGGTCTTAATTGTAGCACCTGGGACTGTTGCAGCGCAAGGACTCGGCCTTAGTCACTCCACGGCATGTGGGACCTTAGGTCCCCAACCAGGGATCGAACCCAGGCCCCCTGCATTAGGAGCATGGCGTCTTAGCCACTGGACCACCAGGGAAGTCTCTGTGTCCAGAATCTGAGAACCTCAGCAAGTTGTATCAAAATTTAAGCATCCCCCACAACCTACCAACATTGTTTTCCTGACCAAACACAGAAGCAAAAACAACAAAAATGAAATCTAATTGCCACCTTCTTTACTTAGTGAGTCTGCTCAGCATCTCTCCCTGAAACATAAGAATTTATGTTTCTCACAAGGAAAATAACTAATGTCGCTAATGGCTAAAAATTCTTTGCGAATTCCTGTCTTTTCAAATGTATATCTCAGTCTCATTTCTAGGCTTTGGTTAAGAAAAAGAGGGAGAAAAGTTTTATTCCCTTTCAACTCTTTCAAATGTATTTTTCACCTTGGTTACTGCTGTCCTGTCATGACAATATGTGCTTAATCTCTTTTTGAATGTATTTCACAAATTTGTTTGAGTTCAAGGGCCTTCCTTTCCTGTAGATTCTTAATTTCTGAGAGTTAACAGGACAGACATATTGGATGATACATTTGTATAAAAGGGACCCTTGAAACCCTCCTACACTGTTGGTATGAATGAAAGTTGGTGCAGCCACTATGGAAAAAAGTGTGCAGGCTCCTCAGAAAACTAAAAATAGAATTCCCATATGATCCAGCAGTCCCACTCCTGGGCATATATCCAGATAAATTATAATTCAAATAGATACATGCACCCTGTGTTCATAACAGCACTATTCATAAAAGCCAAGACATGGAAACAACATAAATGTCCATCAGCAGATGAATGGAGAAAGACGTGGTGCGTAAGGGAAGTCGCTCAGTCGTGTCCGACTCTTTGTGACCCCACAGACTGTAGCCTACCAGGCTTCTCCGTCCATGGGATTTTCCAGGCAAGAGTACTGGAGTGGGGTGCCATTGCCTTTTCCAAGTGGAATGCTGCTGCTGCTGCTGCTAAGTCACTTCAGTCGTGTCCGACTCTGTGCGACCCCATAGACGGCAGCCCACCAGGCTCCCCCAACCCCCGGATTCTCCAGGCAAGAGTACTGGAGTGGGGTGCCATCGCCTTCTCAGCCACAAAAAAGAATGAGATAATGCCATTGGCAGCAACATGGATGCACCTAGAGACAAATGAAGTAAGTCAGAAAGAGAGAGACAAATATCACATGATATTACTTATATGCGGAATCTAAGATATGACACAAATGATCCTATCTATGAAACAGAAACAGACGTATTGACATAGAGAAGAGACTTGTGGTTGCCAAGGGGAGGAGGGGGAGTTAAAGACTGGGAGTTTGAGAATAGCAAATGCAAGATATTATATGTGGGGTGGATAAACAATAAGGTTCTATTGTATAGCCCAGTGAACTATATTCAATATCCTGTGATAAACCATAATGGAAAAGAATATAAAAAAGGGTGTCTATACGGATATAACTGAATCACTTTGCTGTACAGCAGAGATTGGCACTACACTGTAAATCGACTATACTTCAATAAAAAATAATAAAGATTTTAAGAACGTATCAGTACCCTGACATTTAAATTTTTTAAATAAATAAGATTTTCAAAGTTGCCAAATCTTGAAAAACAGTAAAATTAAAAAGACCAAAAAAAATTTTTTTTAATAAATAAAGGGACCCTTAAAACTGACACTGAAATGAATACAACCCTGGTTTCAAGCTGTTGGGTGCTCCTCTTAATCCTTCCTATAGATTTTTTTAAAGCAGATTTTTAAATGAATGGTAAAAGTGATATCAAAATATCTGGAGTCTCTGGTTTCATGTCATGACAAATCCATGCTGGTTTCCCGTGATCACCACTCACATCTGCCAGAACCCACACAATATTCTCCCCATAACTCATTCAAGCTTGTGGTCTGGCATCATAAGTTAAACTCGCCGATCCATATGTTCACAGAACCTAACATTCTCCTTTTGGAAACAGGAAAAATATTTGTCTGCCTTCATGCTACACGCTTCTTTCTCTTTTTTTACAATGGTATTAAAGAGTCACCTAAGTTACCCAGAGGTTTAGTCTTATTAGAACAGAGGTCACGTCAGTCTCCCCTCCACCAGGACCCATGCATGTTAGCTGAGGTGATGAATGAATGATGGGATCCTGGGATTCAGGGAGCACAACCAAAGATGCATCAGCATCCTGGCCTCGGAGACAACCACACCATGACTCATCATCAGATCACCTCCTCCACCCCTGTGACAGCCTTGGGATTAAAATCTATGTTTTAGGGGCTTCCTGGTAGCTCAGCAGAGAGGAATCCGAGTTTGCCAGTGCAGGAGACACGGGTTCAACCACTGATCTGGGAAGATCCCACAAGCCACGGAGCAACTAAGCCCATGAGCTGCAATTATTGAGCCCGTGCTCTATCGGCCACATGCCACAACCACTGAAGCCCTTGTGCCCAGAGCCCGCGCTCCACTACGATAGAAGCCACCACAGTGAGAGGCCCACGCACTGCAACCAGAGAGTAGCCCGAAGCAGCAACAGAGACCTAGCACAGCCAAGTAAATAAATACAATTATATTTAAAAATCTATGTTTTAATCCTTTTTTGCTATCTTTCCCGATTGCTGTTGGAAAAATGAAGACTGAGAAAATTAAAAAAAAAAAAAAATCAGGATATTCATTTATTCATTTCCAGCAACAAATAATGAGCGCCAACCACATCCAAGGCTTGGAGCTGAAATTCCAGGGAAACCATTCTGTACACAAAGTTTATCAAGTCCAGCACCAGACGTAATTTTTGCCTGACAAAGGGATTCACTGTAAGTAATACACAAACATGAGCAGGATGTAAAAGAGCTAACAGCGAGGTGCTTGGGCATCAGAATTCAGACTGTGCTACTTTAGTTCTAAGATCTTGGACGCTACGTCTCCGAGCCTCCATTTCTGCATCTACAAAATGGGGCGAATAAAATCCACCCTACTGGGTTTATCTGCGAATTCACAAAAACCATTTTCATCAATCACTCAGCTCAGTGTCTGGCATGCAATAATTACTTTAAAATTCGCTGTTATTATTATCGACCAAAGTATGTCCTGGGGCTCTTTGAATTACTGGAGAAAAAAACAAAACCAGCATCAAACAATTTTACTGTGGCAAAAAGTTTCTTTTAACAATAATTTACAGTCCTAAGGATACTTAAAAACTTATTGTGCCCCTGCAGGGTCCAAAGTACTATACTAAGTACTGGAGAGAAAGCAGATAGAAAAATACATAGATGTTGCTTCTAGAGGTAATGAAAGCTTTAGAGGAGACAGAAAATAGTTTTAAAATGTTACCCCTGTAAAAAGTGCCCTCCAAAAGGTATCTATATGCCTTGAACCTGTGAGTGTTCCCTTATTTTTAGGGGGAAGGGGGAAGGGAGGGGGTCTTCGCAGATGTGATTACAGTAGAATGGGAGACAGTCCGGATTATTCCCAGTGGTCCCTAAATCCAATCACTTGTATTTTTATGTAAGGGGGAAGCATGGGAGGTTTGACACAGAAGAGAAGGTTTGAGAATGGAACAGACAGAGATGGGAAGACAGCAACCTTGAAAATTGCAGTGATTCTGCCATAAAGTAAGGACTACAGGCAGTCACCGGGACCCAAAAGATTTTCCCCTAAAGCCTCTAGCCGACACCTTGATTTTGGCCCAGGGACATTGATTTTGGACTACTGGCTCTAGAACTACGCTAGGATGAAGTTCTATTGTTTTAAGTCACCTTGTTCGTGGTAAGATGTTAAGGAAGCTACAAGAAATTTACAGACCCTTGAAAAATCCGTCTGTACCTGACATCTGGGCTTTCCCTGGTGACTCATGAGTGCATGCTAAGTCACTTCAGTCATATCTGACTCTTCCACATCCCATGGACTATAGCCCGCTAGGCTCCTCTGTCCATGGGATTCTTCAGGCAAGAATACTGGAGAGTGCTGCCATGCCTTCCTCCAGGGGATCTTCCCAACCAAGGGATAGAACCCGCGCCTCTTATGTCTCCTACATTGGCGGGTGGATTCTTTACCACTAGCATCACCTGGGTGGTTCAGAAGTCAAGAATTCACTTGCCAACGCAGAAGACTAGGGTTGGATGCCACGGATACGTCCACACCCCATCTGACTGCTGCCTGTCTCCAGGTCAGGGTGACAGGATCCTGTCCCTTCATGCAGTACCACAAGCCCCACTGCTCGCTCTGCCCAGCCACACTGCCCTCTGGAGTCCACGTACGTGTCTGCACCCTCCCTCTCATATACCAGCTCTGTTAACACAGCCACTCCCCAGATGCGCTAAGTTCAAGGCCAACGTACCTGTACTCAGAGATGATTGCTCTGTGCCTCTAGCACATCACAGTTGAAAGCTGGCATTCCTTTATATAACATTTTTATGTAATGTATAATTACTTTTTTTTTGACTGTGCCAGGTGGCATGGGAGATCTTAGGTCCCAGACCAGGGATCAAACGCATGCCCCCAGGATTGGGAGTGCAGAGTATTAACCACTAGAACACCAGAGAAGCCTTACAATTTTATACAGTTAAGCACTTTTCTCTGTCTCCTCTATGAACTGCCAGTTCTGGAAGGATAGTAACCTTATCTGGGTGGGTTCTTCTCACTGCTGTAATCCTACGGCCAGCATAAAGTGTGTAATAATACAACTGGTGCTCCAAAAGCAGCTACTGTGATAAAATAAGGAAGCAGAGGGAACCAAGAAAAGCAGAAGAGGAAAGGAAGAGGGACCTGAACACAGAACAGGAGGGGTTTGAGCTCACAACTTAAAATCGTGGATGATTTGTGCGCTTTACAAGCTAGAGAAATGGCCAGCAATGACTTTACACCTTCCTAATCCTGTGTCCTCAGAACACTGGCAAATAGTTCCTGCAGGGTTCTGTGCTCTTTGAAACTTTTTGAATTATCAAATTTTTTAGACTTAAGGATGGATAGGTGGCTACATAGATGAAAGAACAGAAGGATGGATGGGCACATGGATGAAAGGATGGATAAATGGAGGGATATATGGATGAATACATAATGGATGATGACTGGTTGAATAAATTGGTCAATGGATAAATGGCTAGATGAATTTTAAAAATGTAAAAGTCAAGGGTAAAGTGCAGAAGTGTAAAAATGTAAAAGTCAAAAGTCCATATCGTCAAAGGTATAGTTTTTCTAGTAATCATGTACGGGTATAAGAGTTGGACCATAAAGAAGGTTGAGCGCCAAAGAATTGATGCTTTTGAACAGTGGTGTTGGAGAAGGTTCTTGAGGGTCCCTTGGACAGCAAGGATATCAAACCAGTGAATCCTAAAGGAAATCAACCCTGAATATTCATTGGAAGGACTGATGTTGAAGCTGAAGCTCCAATACTTTGGCCACCTGATGCAAACAGCCAACTCATTGGAAAAGATCTTGATGCTGGGAAAGACTGAAGGCAGGATGAGAAGGGGGCGACAGAGGATGAGATGATTGGATGGCATCGCTGACTCGATGGACATGAGTTTGAGCAAACTCTGGGAGATACTGAAGGGCTGGGAAGCCTAGGCATGCCACAGTCCATGGGGTCTCAAAGAGTCAGACAGGACTTAGCGACCGAACAACAAGTAAGCTTCTACAATAGGGTATTTTTGGAGTTTTTGTTTTTCATTTTCCCTTGGCTTTCAGAATTGAACTAAATTAAGCAGATCTGAATAGTTAGAATTCTAACTTTCTATGTATTTAAGTATTTTTTATAAAATCATATTTAGCATTTAACTTTTTAATTCAGGAAAAATGAAATTTCATGGTCTCCCCATTTCTTAGCCTTTTAATTTTGTCACTGTTTAAATGTAAGCAGTGAAGTCTATTCTGTCTCTGTCTCTCTCTCAAACATACACACACACCCCAGAATGCTCCCTCCTGGAATATGCCTTCCTCCCCAATAGCCCAAAGTGTCACTGGAAACCGAAGCTCCTTCCAGTCCAGAAGGATGGGATGTGGGAGGACATTCTTAAATAAGAGGTGATGCTTGGCCACCCAGACACTTCAGTTCTGACCTAAGAAGAAAGCTCAGTCCTGGATGTTCACTGGAAGGACTGATGCTGAAACTGAAACTCCAATACTTTGCCCACCTGATGCGAAGAGCTTACACATTTGAAAAGACCCTGATGCTGGGAAAGATTGAGGGCAGGAGGAGAAGGGGACAATAGAGGATGAGATGGCTGGATGGCATCACTGACTCAATGGACAGGAGTTTGGGTAAACTGGCAGTTGGTGATGGATGGAGGCCTGGCGTGCTGTGGTTCATGGGGTCGCAAAGAGTAGGACATGACTGAGCGACTAAACTGAACTGAACTGATCAAGGTGGAAACATTCTGCAGAAGGTGACCTCACAATGCCACTGCCCAGCAGGCTGGCTGTACTGCTCCGGATGCAGGTGGAGCACATGACTGGCACAGCCTGAAGATGGTGCCCCATCACCCCAGCAGTTCCTCTCCCAGGATTCCAGGCCTCTGAGTGTCTGCTCCTTATTGGCATTTGCAAGAAAACACAACTCTGGGGGATGCAGGTCAGGGTCATGACAAGCAGTCTACATGTTGCAACCTTCCTGATTTTGTATTGAAAGCCTTCCCAGTTCTTTGACGGTCACTAGTCTTGTAAGTCTGGTAGCTCAGATGGTAAAGAATCTGCCTGTAATGCAGGGGACCAGGGTTCGATCCTTGGGTCGGGAAGATCCTTTACAGAAGGAAATGGTAACCCACTCCAGTATTCTTGCCTGGAGAATTCCATAGACAGAGGAGCCCGGCGGGCTACAGTCTATGGGGTCACCAAGAGTCAGACATGACTGAGAGACTAACACATGCACAGTTTTGTAAGAGAAGGAACCCCTGGGACCTTCCTGGGACAGGCCTTTCCCCATATCCTTTGCTTTAGCTCCTCTCTTAAGTACCTAAATAATAGTATTTGATGCACATTTCCGGAGTTGTTTTGCAGACAAGAAACCCCACCACCAAATGGAAGATGTTAACTACTTAAGGACTGAGAGCACATAGCCCCACAACCCTTGGAGCCTAAGGATAGATAAAGTTAACCCCTGTAACCCTGCCCTGTTCCCTCATCATCAGCCAGAGAATTGTGCACCATCTGATCAGGTACCCTGTGACCCACCCCCCACCACCTCCCTTACTTGGCTTTTAAAAACGCTTTGCCAAAACTCTTCAGGAAGCTCGAGGCTTTTTAGGGCATAAGCCACCTGTCTCCTTGCATGGTCCTGCAATAAACCTTTCTCTGTTCCAAATTCTGACGTTTCAGTTTGTCTGGCCTATGTGGCCGACAGGTGAACTTGCCTTAACAGTCTCATTAATTTGTCTTTGGGCCCCTTTCCTTTCCATGCCCTGCCCCCTTCCACGAAGCCAATAGCAGCATAGTAAACCACATTTGCAAGCTGGCATAGCTGTAATCTGCATGAAGCTTTTAAGTAAGTTAATATCCTAAACTTAAGACACAAGCCCTCTGATGACTTGACATAAAGATCATTCTCCAGTGAAGGCTGGGACCGCCTGACGACAGTGCTGATCAAACTTTTTGTGTCATAGTAGAGTTCCCAGTTCCCAAGGGATAGAAGTGCAAGCAATGAAATTTTATTTTTATTTGATTTTCAAAAGATCTATGAGGTTGCTCTATGTCCAATCACTTCCTGTGCATAAAATTTAAACAAATGTGAATTTCAAAGACCTTAGCCTGTTGTTAAAATGTGCACATCTGTTCCTTTAAAGCTTCATCTTTAGAAAGAACTAGAGCAATGCAGTAAAAACAATAATACACTGAAGCAATATTTAGTATTTGGTAACAATCTCCATCTTTCCATTGGACCCAGATAAACTGGGCACTTTGGATGGGTGTGTGTCTATGCATATGTTTTCTTCCAATCAAAATCCTCTGAAATATAGTCCATCTTGGATTTCAAACTGGTTCAGAACTTTCAGGGAGTCAGAGGATCTGAGAGCGCAAAGTGACTTGAACATAATGGAAAAAGAACTGCACTGTCCCTGCATTTAAAACACCATTATTATCTGCACCAGGAAATTTTATAGGACAGAATGGTTTTAGGGGTGTTCAACTCAAAATATGCCATAGGCTGGGCTTATAGCATCTTTCCACAAGCCAAGACCTTCACATCAGAGTTTCTCATTTTAAGGACATTTTCAGAGTTTCCACTTGAAAAAGTTCAAGAGACTATCAGGGGAAATACATTTCTTTTCAACCCTACTCAGTCTAATAAGGAGATCAGTAAGAGAACTATGTACCTAACCAAGGAAACACAATAGTTAGGTCATATTTACAAAGCAATTCTGTACCTTTCTTAGTAAAACCTTGTTACTGCAGCATAAAACACAGGAGTCCATTCCTACTATCAAATCAAGCGACAACCACTAGAAAACATGCCTTGTAGCAAAAGGCAAGTCTGCTGGGCTGTTGTTGCTGTGGATTCAGGTTTTTTTAACCTCACGTTTGCCTGGGTTGGCTTCACCAAATTCATCAACCTTTTCTTGCTTCTTGTGCACATCAAAAACCCCCGAGGCTCTGGCCCTCAGAATTGCTCTAACTCATAATTAGGAGACATGAGCCCTTTAGACCACACTTGAAAAGACAGCCAAGCAGAGTGGGCACGGGTCACCCTGTCCTAAATCACACCAGCACAAAAGCCGGCTATTGTCAGATCTAAAGCAATGTAACCTCAGTGATGCCGGAAAGGCTCTGAGAACAGAAAATTCCTGTAATTAAAAGGCTCTGTGCATGATAATTGGCTTTGAAGTTTCTAAGAGCGATCTCATCTCAGAAATCTTCTCCGGAGAACAAAAATCTGTTTACAGGGTTTTAGGGACACACATGGGAGACTGCTAAAAAGCTCCACGTTTCTTCTAATCTCTCTCTCTCTCTCTCTCTCTGTAGGAAAGAGGCTCTTGGGAGAAGGAACCACACACAGATAGAGTCCTGATCAGTAAGCAGGAAGAACTGCTGATCCTTTCTACAACCTCACGTGTGAATCAAATAATTTCCCTTCAAGGAATTCGTGTCCTGAGCATTCCAACTTGCTGTACCAATGACAGAGAGGGATGCTGACAGAAGGGAAGCAGATGGGGAATCCCGGCTTTTCTGGCAGCTGCAAATTAGGGGCTCTGCTGGGGGAACGCAGGTGATAAGCACGGTTTAAACTCTGCGCCCAACCCTCACGGATGCTGCCCTCGGACAAACAGCCACAGAAGGCAAAGGAAGAGAAGTCTGCCCCCAAAACCTCTCTTAGAGAAACTCAGGGCCACCTCTCCAGAGCTGGACCCATCTCATAGGCGTCGCAGCCGACGAATGTACTCAACTGCATTCCCATACAGAGGCGCGCTCTGGAATTATATCCTCACGGGTGCCTGCCAGCAGAAAAAGTCAAGTCCAAATTCCAGAACCTTTTCAGGAGGTCATTTCAATCCCTTCCTCGGACATCCTCCTCAGCCTTCCCAGGGCCCACGTCTCCTTTCAAGGTTCTCCACGCGACCCCCTCCCCGAGGCTGCCAGGTGGACCGGGCTATTTTGCCGCCCTTGGCATTCTCACTCAGGGCCTCCCGCCCAAGTCTTCCCGGGAGGCATCTGCTGCAAAGGGGCCGCTGAGGACCTTGGCTGCCGCACGCGCGCGCGTGCACACGCATCAACGCACACCCACACCCACTCTCCCGGCCACCCCCATCCACGCACACCCTCCCACACACTCACTCCCAGCAAAGTTCGTCCCGGGGCCCCAGGTGGCGGCGGCGGCGTCTCCTCACCTTTGGAGAAGAGGGCGGCCAGGCTGATGAGCACGGGGGACCAGAGGTGCCACAGCGTCCCCATCGCAGACGCGCACATCCCGGAGACCCGGAGTGCAGATCCTCGGCTCCACGGTGCCGTCTGGGCGATGAAGACACGGTCGCCAAGCTCCCCGAGGGTCGGAGCGGGGCGGGAAGGCGAGGGAGCGCCGGGCTAGGGGCGCGAGCGGCCGCGGCGCCCTGCGCCTTCCTCCCGCCAGTCCATGGCCGGCCGGGAGGCGACACCGCACGCCGCTCCGGAGTTGCTCTCCCGAGTCCAACGCGCGCGCAGACAAACCCCACCTCCCTTTCACCCCCACCAGGATATTTTTATTTTCATCCACACGAATTTGTTCCTTTCCGTTTACCCAGCGAGAACTGGCTCCCAGGTGGCCCCCAAAGGGCGCCTCCGGGAGCGCAGGGACGCGGGTAGGCTAACGGGCGGCGGGGCGGCCGGGATGCGGCGCCCGGGGCGCGGGCGGAGGCGGCGCGAGGACCCCCGGCCGGGTGGCCCGGCGCCCGGAACGGCGCGGGGCGCCCGGGCGCTTGGTCCCCATCCCGCCCGGCCGCGCCCCGGGGCGCGCACCGGCGCCAAAGTTTGGCTGGGAGCAGTCACTCCCCGTGCCGCCCGCCCCGGCCCGGCTCCCGCCCAGGATCAAGCTCGCGGGGACCTAAGCGCGCGGCGCGCACCGCCGACTCCGAGGACGCAGGGCTGCCCCCGCCGCCTGGGGGAGGCGCGCTAGCCGCGCGCGGAGGAGGACCCGCGGGCCCTGGGACCTCGCCGCCCGCGCATCGGCCGCGCTCCGCCGAGACTGCATCCGGCACGGACGCGAGCGCCACGGTGCCGGGTGCGGACTCGGGGTCTGCCTTAAAAATTTGTCTTTTTTTAAAAAGCCCCACCCTTTCGGAGTGACAGCCGCAAGCCCCAATCCGCACAGTCAATCCCACCTCTCCGGGTCTGCCCCTCACCCACCCTCCCGGCCACCCCCTCCCTGCGCGCCGGAGCGGCAGTGGAGGGGCTGGGAGGCGGGCTAGTACCCGGCCCGCTCGGCCAGCGCGGAGGAGGCGGCAGGGAGCTGCCCACTCTCCCAACAGGTGTCAAGAAGGCCGTTTACCTTCTCCTGCTAGTCAGATCTCACGCTAAGAGCAGGTCCTCTGTCTTGGGGGTTTCTAATGCTCTCCGCCTGCCAGTAAACGAGAAGATGGCTGTAAAGGGCCCATCACCCCCGCGCTGGATCTTCCCCACAATATGTAGGGAGGAAGACTTTGACTTGCCAGCCGTCCTGAGGGTCATGCTGGCCTCACCCCGCCTCTACCCTGGAATGACCACCAAGTCACTGATCCTAAAAGAATTCCGTCCTGACTCCCCTCTGGCCCATTTGGAACTAGGAATGGATCCGTTAGGGGCCAACTTGGCCTTGAGAAGATAAAAGACGAGTTCTTCATTTATCCTTCCTGAATGCCTAATTAAGACACACTGGAAACCAAGGCTACAGAGCATCAGCCTCTGATTTTAGCCCAAGGACTTCTCCATGGGAGCCTTTGAATTACCCGAATCAGAAATGAGAGCGAGAGAAAGCGGTCTGAATATTTAAAGAATATTGTAAGCCGACAACAACCAAATCAAATGAGGTAACTTTACCTCAGTAGGTAAAAATGGGTCATTATCATTCAGCCAAGGGAGCCACAGAAGTTTTATTATATATGCCCGTCATTGCAAAAATATATCAACACTTTGGGTGCTTAGCTTGCAAATTTTCAAGAGTGTCTGTCTGGGTTTCATTCTCTATGAGATGTGGCTTCTATTTTATTCTATATTTACTTTTTTGAATGTCTGTCTTTCTGGATGGTTTTGTTGTTTGGGTTTTTTTTTTTTTTTTTTTTCATTTACTTTTTAAACTTTCTGCATTTTCACTTTGCATCTCTCTCCTATAAAACTCTAGAGTTAATACAGCAAAAAACCTAAAAGATTATGTGTTTCAGGACTTGCAAAATTTGAGTAAGTATCAACATCACCTGGGATAGTGAGTCCTCCATCGCCACCCCTAGAGCCTCTTATTTATCAAGTCTACGACTTAGCAGCAGCAGCCGCAGCAGGTGACACTTAAGAATCTGTGTTTCTAACAATTGCCAGGTGATACTGATGCTGCCCATCCAAGGACCACTGGTCGAGTCCCCTATCCCCTCCACCTCAATGATGGGGAAGCTGAGGTTTAGTCCCTGGCACATCTCCATCTGTCTTCTTAATGGCGGAGCCAGTAGATTGCATAAAACGCCAAGTCCAGATTGCCAGAGCCCGTTTCAATGTGAAACGGAGTCTATTTCTAAAACATTTTTCAAATGTATTGACTAGGATCTAATGATCCTATGCTTTATTAAAAACAATCTTTTTATGTATTCTAATTCAAAAAAAAATTTTTTTTCCAGAACTGCAATCACCAAGTACATTTTGGGGGGAGGATGGGAGGTATGTCATGGCAAAAATTTTTCTCTATCTGCATCCTCAGGGCAAAAATAGCTAACATTCCAGGGTAAACCATTTCCCCATTATACACAGCTGACTCACAAAAATTTTTCCTACTCTTTGGTGTTCAAGTTTTGGGAAGCTGCAACTCCAGGTACTGGATCAGTGGCTGAAATACGATGTAAGCATGGCTACTCACTCTCCAAGACGCTGTTCTAGCTAATATATCTAATCTTCTTTGGGTAATTAGCACAACTAATCCTTGGAGAGGCAATACCTTAGGAAGGCTTTAGAGAAGTAAGCTGAGGCCTACCAGCTCTTCAGTAGCATCCCAGGCCTCTGGGAGCACTTCCCATCTGAAGAGCCTGCCTCAAATTAATTGTGAGAAATCTGCTTTCCTCCAAGAATATCTGTTTCCTCTGTAAGGCCATAAATCAATCTGTAAGCCTAATTCTGTCAGTAATTAAACAGTACTAACTGTTCCCACTTTGTGAATTAAGCTGGGACACCAGGCAGTTTGCGTTGGGTCGACTTTCCATAAAAACAAAACATTTTTCTGCAGCAGTTTCCTGAAAGACCAGGAAATGATGAAGGTGGAATTCCAGGATGGGTGGATCCCACGGGTGGATATAGGAGGCTTCTGGATACCACAAAGATGGGGCCTCCTCTAAAACGGAATCAGTTCCTCTTCCAACCTTTCTAATCACATCAAGGAGAAAGGCTGAGACCTAAGCAACTCTTAGGACAACTTTTCACGATTATAAATGCCCTTGGTTTCAAAATAGAAGGCATATTTTTCTGTGCAGAGTGATGGTGTCTAGCTAGAATTTTTGAATGCTGGTTTTATTTTTACTTTGGCTATTGATGTGTTTGATATCTCAGTTTCCCTTTAGTGATGTAAGTTGCATTTTCAATTAAGTTACCTAAGTTTTTGAAGCATGAGGCTTATTTCAAGGAGAGCATTGAATCACTAGTAACACAAGGACATTTGTCATCATCCCCCCTTGACAAAACTCATAAGGATGGTGAGAAATGCCTGAAGTTTGAGAATCATGGGGATGACACGCAAGCTACCAGATCAGTCCTTCTTGAGGGTGCAGAGGAGCCTTTCCAAAACTTCTATTAACTTTTTTAAAATGTTTATTTTTCTTTATTTATGTTTGGCTGTGCTGGCCTTCGTTGCGGCAAGCGGGGGTTGCAGTGTGCAGGCTTCTCACTGCAGTGGCTTCTCTCGTTGCGAAGCACGGGCTCTAGGGTGCATGGGCTTCATTAACTGTGGCTCCCAGGCTCTAGAACGAGGGCTCAGTAATTGTGACGCGCAGGCTTTGTTGCTCCGTGGCGTGTGGAATCTTCCTGGATCAGGGATTGAACCCGTGTCTCCAGCATTGGCAGGCAGATTCTTTACCACTGAGCCACCAGGGAAGCCCCCTGAAACTTCTTTTCTTCTCAGTTTCTCAAAATTCGTGGGCTGGCCTGGAAATAGAATGGCCAGATCCAAGGACTTGTCTCTTTTGAGAACAGAGACAGCACTCCGATGTGGAGGGCACGCTGCACAGCAGCTATGCCTCTCACCCTTCCTGATAAGGCTGGGCAAGGTCATCCCTCCAAAAAGAGCATCCTGGAGAGCCCCCATGAAGTGCTTTTGAGGATGGTGCAGGGTCTGCTGTTCTCAGCCCCAATTCAGGGACCAGTAAAACACTAGTGGAAATGATGAGGGCCCTTCTGAGATGAGGCAGTGGCAAATCACCTGTGACTGTCCACTCTGCACCTCCCCACATTCCTGCCAAGGGGGATGAATAGACTACATGCTTGAGATGGTACAGCTGCTCCAAGACAGGGACCCCCCATCAGCCAGCCCAGCAGCAGGCCTAGGGAGGCAAAGCCCCCTCCAGGTCACATGAGACATCCAGCAGGAGAAAGGAATCGCCATTCTGTAGTTCTGGGGTCTTCTGGGACACCAGAGTGAAATGCAGACTCTTCTACTCTTCTCCTTCTGATTCATGTCCTCCCAGGGGTCCACAAGCAGATGTTAAAAAACCAGGTGACTCCTGGTCTCGCCAGGTAACCCCAAAGTGAACCTAAAGGTGTAGACTCTTTAGCAAAGACTAATAGTAGGGTGCTCCTTTTGCCTTATTTTACTGATTCATGGATCAATACAGAAAGCTCAGGGGTGCCTTAAATAGTCTTCTTTGAAGTTATACGACGCAGTGCTGCCTGGAAGAAATCCTGCATTTCTACCTGTAGCCTCACCAGCCCCTGAGAGCCCTTCCATCAGGGGTGAGGCCTCTTCTATCGGAGGGCAAGGAGAGCCTGCAAGGCTGCCTCTCCCAAGAACACACCATTGAAAGACCTCCTGGATGTTTCACTCACTTGTTCACTCACGGGAGCTTGATGGATGCTCCCTGTTCACTAAAACCCCCTTTATCTACCTGTAGCCAAATCAGGTCCCCTGGCCTTCCTAAGGGCTTCCCTTGTGGCTTAGCTGGTAAAGAATCCACCTGCAATGCAGGAGACCTGGATTCGATCCCTGGATTGGGAAGATCCCCTGGAGAAGGGACAGGCTACCCACTCCAGTATTCTGACCTGGAGAATTCCCTGGACTGCAGCCCGTGGGGTTGTGTTAAGTGTGGCTATAGATTTGAGTTGTGGCCAAAGGAATGTGGGCAGAAGTGATGCCCATTTCTTCCAGGAAGAGCCTACAGTACCTCCACCCGGCGTGACTCTTTTCCTCTATTTTCCAGGTGGAGATGAAAGTCCAGTAGGGAAGTGAGAACAAAGGCCGAGTGATGAGAAGGAAGGAGGCTGGGCCCCCTAAGTGTGAAAGGCCTGGATTTAGCACATTCCAACACTGAATTTAGGGCCAGCAAGAAATAAGACTGTATCATGTTGGGACTTCCCTGGTGGTCCAGTGGTTGGAAATCCACCTTCCAATGCAGGGGACGGGACACGTGTTCAATCCCTGGTTGGGAAACTCAGACCCCACGTGCCGTGGGGCAACTAAGCCCAACTGCTGAGCCTGTGAGCTCTAGAGCCTGTGCTCCAAACCCGAAGAAGCATGAGTGCCACAACTAGAGAAGCCCCCCACACAGAAACTGGAGAAAGCCCACATGCCACAAAGAGGACCCGATGCAGCCCAAATAAAAAATTAACTAAATAAAAATAAAATTTAACAAGATTGTGTATCATGTTAAGTCACTGGAGTTTGAGGGCTTGTTTGTTACGACAGCTGATGTGAAAAATCCTAACCAATACACCTCCATTGATCTCAGCCTGTCTCCACAGAAGCAGGAGTGGTGTGCAAGCAAAGCATAAAATAAAACCCACACCCTCCAACTCTACTCACCAAGAAATGGCTTAGAGTCCAGTGGAGGGAACCATACTTAAGCTTTGGATCACTTATGATACGTATCAGGAGAGCTCAAAGGAGGAAGGCATGGTTTTGCACTGAAGTGAAGGCTGCACCAAGCACACTAATTAGTGAACATGTAGGGTGCTCTGGGTCCCACACCAGGATGCAGTGTGGGGCACCATGCGCCCTTATACTTGAGTCTATGTTAACCTCTTGGGACCTTTAGAGTGTATCACAGAGAAGCGCTGGAACTTCCAAGAGAGGGTCCTCATGGCTGGGGTACTCTGAGGAAAGGAATTTATATGGATCCCATTCTCCACTGGGGAGAAGGCAATGGCAACCCACTCCAGTACTCTTGCCTAGGAAGTCCCATGGACGGAGGAGCCTGGTGGGCTGCAGTTCATGGAGTCGCAAAGAGTCGAACACGACTGAGGGACTTCACTTTGACTTTTCACTTTCATGCATTGGAGAAGGAAATGGCAACCCACTCCAGTGTTCTTGCCTGGAGAATCCTAGGGACGGTGGAGCCTGGTGAGCTGCCGTCTATGGGGTTGCACAGAGTCGGACACGACTGAAGCAACTTAGCAGCAGCAGCATTCTCCATTGAATATGTATTTACTATATGCCTATTATTGGCCAGGCACTGGAGGCTTAGCAAGTGTAAAAGCCACCACTGAGCTTATGTTCTCCTGAGGATGGACAGACAGAAGACAAGCAAATAGTGAACAAGATACTTTCAAAAATAGCCTAAGAAGACACTCAAACAGGACAGTATTTACTTCTACTCAGAGGGGTCAGGTGAGGCTTCTCTGGGAAGGTGACCTTAGAAAGGGGACCCCACTAGTGAGAAGGACCCTCTGTGTGCAGATCTGAGTCCTAAGCATGTCTGATGGAGGGCACAGCAAGTGCAAAGGCCCTAAGGTGCAAAAAAATCCTGCGAGAATCAGATAGAAGAATGTGGGGCTGGGGCTGAGTGAGCCTTGGAGAGCAAGGAAGGAGGTGAAGTCAGGGGACAGGTGGGAGACAGAGGCACAGCCTAGATTTGGGTTGGTGTAAGGCAATAGGGAGGCCTGTGTGAAATGTCAAATCATATGAGCCAATTCACATTTCTAGAAGGTCTCTGGATGTTCCAATAGCGCCTATAGAGGCAGGGGCCAAGCATGAGCTCTCCGGCCTCTCATCTTCTCCTGGAGCCCACACCTTCCTGCCTTCACAACATGGGGCCTCTGTGTGGTCATGTGGGTTCCAGGGAAGCTGGAAAGTTAAGAATCACATACACAGAACCAGATCAGCTTTGCTGTGCCCAGGGTGGCTGAGACCTTTCCCGCTTTCCTGTCTGATTTCAGGTCCCTGTGTTCTGGCTTGAAAACACCTATGTTCATTCCTCAGCTATCAAGTATCAATCACGAGGCTCAAATACAGCCCTGCACTGGCTGTATTATCCTCCAGGGTGGAGAAAACGGGCTGATGAGCTGATTAGCATTAAAGTGCAGGCCAGAGCTGGAGATCCATCTGACCGCATCTTGCTGGGCAGCTGGTAGCCACCACCATATGGAGCTCCTGCCACTGTGGTCCTTAGGTGCAGCCACTTCTTAGCCTGGTTCCATGAGGCTTCTCGGTTGAGAGGGGGCTGAGCACACCATCATAAAGAAAATGAGGGTGTCAGACTGAAGGTCTTATTGCAGAGAGCATCCTTCCCAGAGAAAGAGCCAGTCCCCACCTACTCTTCAAGAGCACTTGAAAAGTGAAAGAGTTAGTCACTCTACTACTACTACTACTACTACTACTAAGTCGCTTCAGTTGTGTCCGACTCTGCGACCCCACAGACGGCAGCCCATCAGGCTCCACCATCCTGGGGATTCTCCAGGCAAGAACCCTGGAGTGGGTTGCCATTTCCTCCTCCAATGCATGAAAGTGAAAAGTGAAAGTGAAGTCGCTCAGTCATGTCTGACTCTTAGCGACCCCATGGACTGCAGCCCACCAGGCAACTCCGTCCATGGGGTTTTCCAGGCAAGAGTACTGGAGTGGGGTGCCATTGCCTTCTCCAGGGAATCTTCTGGACCTAGGGATCAAATCTGGGTCTCCCACATGTGGGCAGATTCTTTACTGTCTGAGCCACCAGGGAAGGACTTGATCACAGACGAAAGAGAACACTGGTGTCTGTATGGCCTGAACCAGCATACCATGGTAAGTCTGAATCTGACACGTCGAAAGGGCCCATTTTCTCTTCTGAGCTCAGCATCAAATGGTCTGATTTCTTTAACCCCTTTGAAATCAGTGTTTCCAATGGGTTTGAAAGGCTGGGTCTTGGGTTCCATACACCTTTGTCAGGGAGCAAACGATCCCCTTTGCAGACCTTTGAATAAGATGTTACACATCCCAGGTTGTGATGGGAGGAGATGGCTTCCTGCCCCCCTGCCCCTCTGCCAAATGCTATGAAAATGACACAGAGGGAGTTGATCTTGCCCCAGAGGAACTCAGAGCAGTCACGGAGGGAACGCTTTATTTGGCAATTTGTAGAGTTTGCCAACATCAAAGAGAAATTGAGCGCGGGAGTTGTTACAAGAGAACATTCCACAGCTTCAAAGCTGAAATCTGAGGATGTTTTCAACGGACTAATTTGGAAGTTATTTAAGGATGCTTTGGGGAATAAACAAATGGAAAGAATAGGGCTGGGAAGACTTCTGGCTTTAAAAAAAAAAAAAACTCTACCTTTCCTCTTAATAAAAGTCCTCTAAGATCACCGAGTAAATCGGGTGTACACTTCAGTTTCTTCCCGACGGCTAACTTGTCTCAACAGTACAGAGTTCTCTTCTGGGGATTTCAATAACTTGCTTTTGTCTCATCTCCCACAGATTTGTTGGTCCAAGTCAGGACATAGAGTCCCTCCTCCAAACAGCCACAAAAAGTCTTTCAAAAGATTATTTCTAACAATTCTCAAATAGTTTTCCATTTTGTCAGAAGGTCTCCGTCTGGTGTTTAAACTGATTAGCGTAGGAGTCATCCAATGTGATTAAATACGATCAGTTGTTTTAGATTGATCTTTGTCTTATCAGATGAGACAGGTCCATCTCGAAAAAATAACTAGTGACATCAGTGAGCTCTTTGGATCTTAAATGCAGAGACTGATGCTATAGTATCATTGAAGGAATGATTTTAAAAATCATTTTCAAAAAAAATAAAAATAATTTTCAACTGTTACCCCCAAATAATAAAATACATGTGACACTGCATAAATGTTGTTTTTGTTGCTATTTTAATACCTCAGAAAGGCTGCAAAGCAGCACCTGGAAACAGTCTCTCAAGGTTTCCTTTTGCACAGCCAGCAAGAACAGCGGTGCAGCGCTCTGGCGCTGGGACCCCCTGGGCGGCCGGCTGCACCACCGCGCGGACTCACAGCATCAGTGGGCCTGCAGCGACCCCTAGTGTTGACGTGGTGGCATCTCATCTTGTTCTCCCATCCAAGAACAAATGAGTTCTCTCCCGCTGCAATCAGCAGTCACAGGCTGTCATGTTTTCAATTATAGCCAAATTATATTTTCTAAAACCGGAAATTTAATTTATTACATCATTTTAAATGAAAAGGGTGGCCAAGCACATGACTGTGGTGAAGGAAATTCTGAATCTGGTCTTGTGGAATGAAAGTCACCACCTTGAGCCTTACATGCTCCTAAAAATGAAAATAAAAACATTGTGGAATTAACTTAAAAATGAAAACTTAAGTGTTCATACAGCATGCGTCCACTGTAATACTTGAGTTGAACTTGGGCTGTTCTTTAAAATCCGCCAGTGTGTTAGTCACTCAGTCGTGTCCAGTTCTTTGCACCCCACCAACTGTGGCCCGTTGGGCCCCTCTGTCCATGGGATCCTCCAGGCAAGAATACTGCAGCAGGTAGCCATTCCCTTCTCCAGGGTATCTTCCTGACCCAGAGATCGAACTTGAGTCTGCTGCACTGCAGGCAGATTCTTTACCATCTGAACTACCAGTTCAGTTCAGTTCAGTCGCTCAGTCGTGTCTGACTTTTTGCAACCCCATGAACTGCAGCACGCCAGGCCTCCCTGTCCATCACCAACTCCCAGAGTTCATTCAAACTCATTTCCATCGAGTCGGTGATGCCATCCAGCCATCTCATCCTCTGTCGTCCCCTTTTCCTCCTGCCCCCAGTCCCTCCCAGCATCAGGGTCTTTTCCAATGAGTCAACTCTTTGCATGAGATGGCCAAAGTACTGGAGTTTCAGCTTTAGCATCATTCCTTCCAAAGAAATCCCAGGACTGATCTCCTTAAGAATGGACTGGTTGGGAAGCCCCCAAATCTGCCAAGTAACTGATAATTTTAAATAGGTATAGGCAACCATGTTGATTATTCAAATGAATGTTTTCGAACAAGTGGAAGCTGGAAGCCTCCTTCACTTTCTCAGGACCAAATGCGTCTCTTAAGAAAAGGCAAATTCTTTAGAGGGAGTTTAAAGAGTTGCATAAGGTGTGTTCATAGCAGCACTATTTACAATATCCAAGACATGGAGCAGGTGAATGGATAAAGGACATGTGGTGTATATACAATGGAATACTCCTCAGTCATAGAAAAGAAAGAAATAATGCCATTGCCAACAACATGGGTGGACCTAGAGATGATCAAACTAAGCAAAATAAATCAGAAAAAGAAAAACAAATGCCATATGATATCACTTACACGTGGAATCTAAAATGTGATGTAAATCCACATAACTATGAAACAAAACAGACTTGCAGACAAAGAGGCCAGACTTGTTGCCAAAGGGGAGGGATGGATTGGCTTTTGGAATTAGCAGATGCAGACTAGTACATAGAGAATAGATAAACAAAATCTCACTGTATAGCCGGGGGAACTATATTCAATATCCTAAGACAAACCATAATGGAAAAGAATATGAAAAAGAAAGTGTGTGTGTGCGTGTGTGTGAAAAGAGTTGCACAAGAAGAAGCGATCTCAAATAGGCAGCACCTTTGGTCTGACTCCTGGAGAAGAGAACTTTACGTGTGATAGTTTAGAGCCTTGTGGGTTTGCGAGATGTCCAGAGTCACACCAGTGTCATTGACAATGGCAATGACCAATTAAAATGGAAAACCTTAGAGTTGGGGCGGCCCGTCATCTCCTGCTTCAAGCCTCCAATGTTGAACCTGAGCAAATAAAGACCAGACAGAGAATCCCTTAATTTAGTTATTGCTGCCTTTTAAAAACTCTGCTATGAGGATAAAATAATTTAGGATGTAGAAATCTGAGCATAAACCACTTCTGATCATCAAAATTGGCCGGTCCTAGTCATCATTTTCAGTTAGCTCTGAAAGGGACTACTAGGGAGTATCTGCAGGTGTTATATGTTTCAAGTAAACTAAAATACAAATTTTGGGGGTTTCTTTTCTTTTCTTTGTCTTTGATTCTGGTGTTTTTGTACTGGGATCACTATGGAAATGACTTCTAGAAAATCCATTATGAGACCTGTGTGATTAAAACATATTTATTTAGCAAACATTTCAAAATTCTTTCCGAACTTAGCCTTCAAGCAGTTACCGTTTTGTGGACTTCCCCAGGGGTACAGTGTCCCCTGACAGTGCAGGGGACCTAGGTTCAATCCCTGGTCCAGGAAGATTCCATATGCTGTGGAGCAGCTAAAGCCCACATGCCACAGCTACTGAAGCCCACTTGCCCTAGAGCCTGCGCTCTGTGACCAGAGATGCCCCTGCAGTGAGAAGCCTGCATACTGCAACTAGAGAAAGCCCCAGCGCAGCAAGGAAGACCCAGCACAACCAACAAATAAATATTAAAAAAAAAAAAAAAAAGTTACACTTTGGTTAAAATTTCCATGCTAGCAAAACTAGAGTTAGTCACATATGTACCCACCCTGAATGGATGCTTTTTAATAACTGGCAGATTCTCAAACCATGTATCTTGTTGGCATATCTGGCACTGCTATGTTTCAACCACACGATGCCTGTCTGGAAGTGGCATCTAAGCCGACTCATCACAGCCCTGCCCCAGGACAGTTGCATGGGAAGTGAGGTGTGGGGGAAGCCGTCTCCCTACATGATGCAAGACTGAGAAGCCACTGGCCACGCTTCCCGCTCCAAACAATCTGGAGGAAAGCAACACGAGGAGAACAGATTTAAGAGACAAAATCTGTCTGCTGTTCCAGTCCCTTATTCTGATCATTTCTTACCTTCTGTGAAATATCTTAGTTTCACATAAACTCAAAAAAATACATTTATTTTTTTGACTGTGTCAGGTCTTAGCTGTGGCACATGGGACCTTCACTGCGACACACAGGCTCTCAAGTTGTGGGGCACAGGCTTAGTTGCCCCGCGGCATGTTGGATCTTAGTTCCCAGACCAGGGATCAAACCCACATCCCCTGCATTGCAAGGCAGATTCTTAACCACTGGTCCACCAGGGAAGTTCCCGAACCCCACCTTTTAAAGCTGGTCTAGGTTGAGTTGGCTCCTCATTACTAGATCATCTCTCATCTCTCCTCTAACCTGACCCACTGGTTGAGCTCCGGCTTCTCCCCTGGTCGAGGACAGACTGAATCAACCCTCGCCACTCTTCAATCATTCCCTCCCATGGCTCCCATCCCAGTGAAAAGCTCAAGTCCCAACAGTGCCCTTCAAGCTGTTGGTGGGGTGTCCATCCCCCTCCTCCATGCTCAGTGGTATCCCCTCCTCCTCTCCTGCTTCGGCCAGCCCTGCTCCTGCCTGCACCACACAAGATTTGTCACAATGCATGGCCTCGCCAGACTGCTTTCTCTGCCTGGAACACGTGTTCATCAGATATCCATACAGTTCCTCCCTCACTTCACTTTCGGTCTCTGCTAAGCATCCCTTCGCCTCCCTTAGACGCAATGCTTAAGTAGCAGCCTCCATGGATTTCTCTCTTCTTAAACTGTGTTGTGTTTCCTGTCGTTGGTCAACACCTGTCTCTCTCTGCCACCTGGAGTGCAAGGTCCCTGAGAACAATACCTGTGTTTTCTCACTTCTCTATTCCCACCACTCAGAATACTACAGAAAAACCCAGTCGTTCAGTAACATTTTTAAAAGAAAGTAAATCAAAGAGAGAAATAGAATATGATATCACTTATACATGGAAAGTAAATCAAAGAAAGAACAATATCATGTGATATCACTTACATGCAGAATCTTAAAAAAATGATACAGATGAACCTATTTACAAAACAGAAGAAGATCACACAGACTTAGAAAATAAATGCATAGTTACAGAAGGGGAAAAGGGGAAGGAATAAATTGGGAGTTTGGGATTAATGTATACACACTGCTGCTGCTGCTAAGTCGCTTCAGTTGTGTCCGCTTCAGTCGCACTCTGTGCGACCCCATAGACGGCAGCCCACCAGGCTCCCCCGTCCCTGGGATTCTCCAGGCAAGGACACTGGAGTGGGTTGCCATTTCCTTCTCCAATGCCTGAAAGTGAAAAGTGAAAATGAAGTCGCTCAGTCGTGTCCGACTCTTTGAGACCCCATGGACTGCAGCCCACCAGACTCCTCCGCCCATGGGATTTTTCCAGGCTGCTACTAGGTATAAAGTAGAGAAACAACAAGGACCTGCAGTATAGCACAGGGAACTCTATTCAAAATTCTGTAAGAACCTAAATGGAAAGAGAACGTGCAAAAGACTAGTTATACATATTCCTGAATCACCTCTGTACCCCTGAAACTAAACAGCCATACTCCAACTGTAGTCAACTGTAAACTGGAAATCAACCACACGCCAGTACAAAACTTTAAAAATCAAGAAATGAATCAGCTACTCCTTCCCCGCCTCCCCCAGCCTGAGAGAATGTGCATTCTCCTTCTTATTTGAAGAAGACACTGCTTCGGGACTATTTACCTGCTATCTTTGGGCCGTATAACTGGTCAACATAATGAATTTAACATTGAACTCCAGCTTGGAGCTCAGTTAATTAGACCAGTCCTTTCACTGGTAGGGAAACAGATACTGAAAGAAGCAATGTGACTTGCCTTGTCTATATTTCCTTTTCCCAAAGGAGCGAGAGGGGTGGGTTTTAATATGAAACTCACCACATGGCTATCTCCTAGGTCTCCTGTCTACCCAGTACTATTCTGAGGCAGGGCAGTGGGGTGGTTAAAGCAAAGTCTGCTTGGATCTGAATTAATAGCTGTGTGACCTTGGTCAAATTACTTAACCCCTCTGAGGCTCAGTTTCCTTAACTTAAACAATCTAGGCTATTGTATCACTTGATATGTTGGGCTGTTACAGAATTGAGAAAACCCATATATAGCACCTACATGATACTCAGCATCCTAGAATATAGTCAGCATTATAATAGAGAGTTATTGCTAGTTACTGTTTCCTGTGGGAATAGAAGTGTATTTTTTTTAATCTTTTGGCCACACTGCATGGCATATAGGATCTTAGTTCCCCAACCAGGGATTAAATCCATGCCTTCTGCATTGGCAGTGCAAACTTTTAACCAATGGACCACTAGGGAAGTCCCAGAAATATATTTTTCTTTCAAAATGTTATATTTATCCTCGTCCAATTACCTGTATAACTATGCACATAATTCATTGGGTTTCTGTAGGGTCCAAGTCAGGAACAGATTTTCTTAGCATGATGTTAAATCAGTATGTCTGATCCCTGAGGATCAGACTTATAAACAAAAGTCTTGTTTGTTTCATGCCCACATGAGATCTCTTAAAAAACACTAATCATTAAGCCAGAGAAACAATGCATATAAATCAACTTTACTCATCTTGGAGTTTAAGAATCTTGCTCTTTCTCAGTTAAAGTTTTTCTTTTCTCCACACACACAAAAAAATTCCAAGTCTTGGAAAACAAAAACAAAATAAGACACCTTATGTACTTGCAAATTTTTCCAAGATGAAGCATCTGCAGGTGTAAGCTCTGTTTGTTGATTTTTCATCTTGGTGCACATGATCAGGAAAAAGTGCTGACTGGGATGCAAACTGTTCTGTCACGTCCCATTTCCAGGTTTCATTCCTGAGTTGTTGCACCTCCAAGTTCAAGTTGAGTGTCAGACTTGCCATTTTAAAATGGTGTTGCTGGGGTGTGTATATAATTATTTCGCAGTGTAGCAAGAAAACAGAGTTGCTCACCTGAGCTGGGGGATGGTGAGCAACTTAGGTGCCTTTCCTAAGCTCAATGCCAGCCCCGCCCCCACAGTCAAATGACTCATTGGAGAAAGGAAAACTTTCTCTTCGTCTTCTTCCAAGGTCAGTACAGGTGCCTGCTTCCGCCTTCCTCCTCCAAAATACACTTGTCCTTATACGTTCTACCTTCAAGCTGGTTGGGGAAAGCAAGACCACTTAAACTAATGCTAATAAATGATGGTGGTGGTGGTTTAGTTGCTAAGTTGTGTCCGACTCTTGCAACCCCGTGGACTGTAGCCTGCCAGGCTCCTCTGTTCATGGGACTCTCTAGGCAAGAATACTGGAGTGGGCTGCCATTTCCTTCTCCAGGAGATCTTCCTGGAGATCCAGGAATCGAACCCAGGTCTCCTGTATTGCAGGCAGATTCTTTACCAACTGAGCTACAATCATTGCTAATTCCAATCATTTACTTCATCCAATATGGCCAGTCTCTCCCCACCATCCTCCAAATAAACACCTTATCCCAAACTATGGCATTGTATTTTCCAAAGACAGCCACAATCATGTGCCCAACCACCTGATCTTTTCAATGTAATCTTAACTCCCTCCTCCATCAGGAGGTGGGGTCTCTATCCCTTTCCCTGGAATCTACATGGGCTTGTGCCTCCAGGTAAACCAATAGAAAAGTGATGCTGTATGACTTCCAGGGTAAATCAGAGAAAATAGGTCACCTTGCTCACTAGAGCCATTTTTCCTGGAGCCTTGAGGTGCTAACTGCCTGTGACATGGAGAAGTTATACATCATCATTCCAGGGAGCAGTCCTAATCTTCAGGGTCTCTAGCTGAGACCCCAAATAGACAAGTGTCAGAGCATTCAGATAATGCCAGTCCCCAGTTAACTGGTCAACCCCTGCTCAACATGTCCAAATGAGTCCCTGGTCACTGTGGAATAGAGACCCAACCCTACAGTGTGAATTCCTGAGCCACAAAATCTGTAACCATAATAAAAGAGATTGTTATTTTATGCCATTGAGTTTAGGTGGTTTGGTAAGCAGTATGGGTAATCAGAACCCTTGCTAACAGCAAAGCAGTCCTTTGTTCATTTCAGCACAACTCAATAAACACTAACTGAACACCTACATTCTGCCAGACATTAGGGGTACAGAAATCGTAAGTTGTCCCTGTCCTACATCAGTGAAGTTCAGTTCAGTTCAGTCACTCAGTCGTGAAAGGAACCCACAAATCGAAAGTTTGATGGAGAATCCTTCAGGAATGGCTGGATCCAGGTGGTCACCCAGCCTTAGTCTCTCTCCACCTCTAGGCTTGACTTTCTTTGGTATTGACATCTCTCTCTGGCAGCCCCTCCCCACCCAGTGGCCCCTGCAGCTACTCTCTTACAAATCTACAGGCCCAAATCTAAGTGAGAGGGAACTCTTTTTCTGATGATTCCAACAATATATCTCAGCCTGATTGTCAGCATCTCAAATAGGACCACAGGCCCATTGCTTAGGGATAGCCTGGCTGAACTGGATTTGAGGTTGTAAAGCTACCCAAACCACACATACTGAGAGTAGGAAGGACTGTTTCACCAAGGATAATCCTACTGTGGTTATCAAAAGGAATGATTTGTGTGCATCCACTAACAGCATGGACATCCAATAACAACACAGGTCTGTACATCATTCTCCAGTGGAGGGGAAAATGCTTATCTATGTGCTCAAGAATATCCAAGAATATGAACACAAAAATTCTGGGGACTTCCTTCTCTTTTTTCAGATGAAGTCAAGACACAAACACTGCAATGGCAAGTCCAGATTGCACATGTAATTGGCAGCAAAGTCGACTAGATACAGGTCTCCCAGTACCCAGTGCCTGGCTCGTTCTACTGCCCTGTCCCAGACCACCAATTCCACATACTTCAGACACATCCTTGCTTTCTGATCTCCAAATGGAAGGGATTTAAGCTCATTATTTTTTTTTTAATTAAAGTATAGTTGATTAACACTATTCTGTTAGTTTCAGGTATAAATAGTCCTGCTATGAACACTGAGATGCATGTATCTTTTCAAATTAGACTTTTTGTCTTTTCCTGATATATGCCCAGGAGTAAAATTACTAGGTCATATAGTAACTCTATTTTTAGTTTTTAAAGAAACTTCCATATTATTTTCTATAGGGTAAGCTCATAATTTTGATTCCAACCTCAGATAAGTGTTAGTTGCTCAGTTGTGTCTGATCCCGACCAAGGTATGAAACTCCAGTCTCCTTCATTGCAGGCAGCTTTTTTGTTTTTTTAACCATCTGAGCCACCAAGGAAGTAGCCTCAGATAAATAGAAAAGCAAATCAGAAATGTTAGTTTTTCCTGATTTCTACCTTGTCAAACTCAAATACTTAAAGCCCCCAAATCTTGCAAAGTGTGATATGTGAATGGTAGTGTTGTGTCCGTCAGATGGCTCACAGCTCTGCTCCTCTTAGAGTAGACATGGCCACGGGCAAGGTATTGGCCCATAAACGTAAATGGGGGATTGCGGGTGAACGTGAGTCTCTGAGCCTAAGCTGAGATTTGTTTTTGAGTTCACGGGATGGGTGAGACACAGCATTTGTTTTGCATGGGTTGACTTACAAGGTGCGGTGGGACTGGTCAGGAAGGTTTTCTGATCAAGCACGTCATGGTAGGGGTGGGAAGCTGGTTGCAGTCATAGGCGTGTTTTACCAGAATCTCTCTGAAAATCCTTCTATAACTGCTTGTCCCAGACATGAAATTGGGTCTGTGGTCTATACTGAACCCAACATACCAGCTCTTTCCTCTTCTTCCAGGCAACATTGACTGGCCCATTGAAGGGATATGTAACCCAGGAGGCAACAGTGACTGATAGATAGAATGAAAGGATGTGTAACCCAGGAGGGCCAGTAAGAGTCCTTCCCTGAGATTTTTCAAATTGGATCTCAGAAGTAGAAGCTCTTTTTTCTTCTTGCTGAAAGGCTGAAAAGCTGTGGGATCCCGGGACTTCCCTGGCAGTCCGGTGGTTAAGATTTCCCCTCCCACTGCAAGAGGTGCAGGATCATCGCTGGTCACTGGTTGGGAAGATAAGATCCCAGATGTCCTGCAGCCAACAAACCAAAACAAAACAGAAGCAAAAGCAATATTGTAACATAAAATTAAATAAAAGAAAGAAATGTCCCACTTAATGATTGTGCTGATGTTTACACTATTACATACATTGTCAAAACAAACAGACCTGTTCATTCAAAAAGAGATTTTTATTGCATGTAAAATATACCTTAAACCTATTTTTTTTTTAAAAAGAACGAAATAATGCCATTTGCAGCAACGTGGTAAGTCAGACAAAGAAAAATATAACATGATAGCACTTACATGTGGACTCCAAAAGTAATGCAGATGAACTTGTTTATAGCACAGAAACAGACTCACAGACTTAAGAGGGGGGCTTGTGGTCACCAAGGGGGAAAGATGTGGGAGGGATGAATTGGGAGGTCTTGACTGGCATATGCACACCTCTATAATGTAAAACAGATTATCAACAAGGACCTACTGTACAGCACAGGGAATTCTATGCAATACTCTGGAATGACCATATGGGAAAAGAGTCTGAAAAAGAATATATATGCGAACATGTAAAACTAAATCACTTTACTGTATACCTGAAACTATCACAAAATGTGGATCAGCTATACTCCAATATAAAAAATTTTAAAAAGCAATATAGTAACAGATTTGATAAAGACTTTAAAATGGTCCACATCCAAAAAGAAAGCTGTAAGGCTGTAAGATTCAGAGCCACCAGTAACTGGGTCCTTCACATGGTAGAAAGCAGATATAAGAGAATGAAGCCAATGTTTAGTGAGCAAAAGAAATCCCAAGGGAATCTGAGAGCCTGCCTCCAGTTTTCTTGACATCAAATCTGTGCCTCCACTTTAAATCATTTTATAACATGAACCAATGAATTACCATTTTGCTTGAGCTGTTTAGAGATGAATTTCACTGAGTGATGGCCAACACCATAGAGTCTTCTCCAACTCTACCCAAGAGCCGACTCCTAAAAGAAGTAGTGACAAGGGGAGAGCCCAAAAAGTGAAACTGGGGGATCGATGTCCATGGCCTCATTTGTTCTCAGGGACAAGGACCCTGGAGTTATAAGGATGGAAGAAATAAAACAAGAGATGGGAAGTTTCTGGCTCATAAGTTATTCAATAAACATTAGCTCTTGATTGTACTTAGCACATATGTAAGCACCTGCAATTTGCATCAGAATATACAGTTCCCACTGCAACAAATGTTCAATTTTGATTATTAATTTTGTCATTATTCTGCATGTATGTCTAACATTAAATCTTCTGAAGAGTAGAAATCTCTTTCATTAATTGGTTGTAGAGTACAAATAACCATTTATCCTTCATTGCTAGAATCCAGGGTTCCTGTTGAAAATCTCTTTTGTCTGCCAATACTAAATAGATTTTTCACTCTTCAGCCAACTGCAATTTATCTTTTCCCCATCAGTCTGTGGACACAATTTCCAATCATGTCACAGGTGACCTACTAATTAGGAATCTCAAGGATGTGTTTAATTTCTCATCTGTCTTATTTTTCCATAACACTTAATATGACCCACTTCTTTCCTCTTGAGGCTATGAGTTCATGGTTTTGTCATTTTTTCCTCCTTTACTGATTTCCTCCTTAGTATTAATCTGTGGGGTTATTTCCCTCTTTACCTACCTCTTAAGTATCCTCTGGGAATATATTCTTTCTTCAATTCTAAGTCCACTCCTTGGCATCTTATGGACACCACAACTTCCACCAGTAACTATGAAAAGATGGCCCCATATTTATCCAAGAAATTGCACCTGAGATCCAGACTGAATTCCCAAGTACCTATTGGACACTTTTCATAAGCAATTAACATTTAATTTTTTATAGTGTCACAAAATATATACCTTCTATTTCTTTTCTCTGCCCCTTGTAGCTATAAAATGGTCTTTAAAATTCCCTAGTTGCTCACTGCATTTGAAACTCTTCTCAAAGTCTTACCTACTCCTTACTCCTTACCGTCTACATAGAATTAATCATCAATCTCTACTGACACTTCACCCTAAATACATAAGGATTTTCTCTTTCCTTTCGTCCACACTGCTACCACCCTGGTTCAGATCTCATCTGTTTCTCACATAGAATATTGCAGGAATCTTCAGTTATTTTCTTTGCTTACCTCCTTAATGTGTGTGCATTTGGGCTCAGTCATGTCCGAGTCTTTGTGACCCCATGGACTGTAGCCCTCCAGGCTCCTCTGTCCATGGGATTCTCCAGGAAAGATTACTGGAGTGGTTGCCATTTCCTACTCCAGGGGATCTTCCCAACCCAGGGATAAAACCTGCATTTCCAGCATCTCCTGCATTGGCAGGCAGATTCTTTACCACTGCACCACCTGGGAAGCCCATTTACTGATACAGGGGTGTCATTTTCCACCCACACTTCCTTTCAATAGCAATGCAAGTGAGGCATTTAAAAATGCATCCTCCAGCTGCAGACAAGCCTTCAGACGATGCAACCTCAGCTGCCATCTTGGTAGCAACCTTGTGAGAGACTCTGAGCTAGGTCCACCCAGCTGAACAGACTCACCTGGAATTCCTGACCCACAGAAACAAAGAGATAATGAGCTTTGCTTTAAGCCAGTTAATTTGTGGCTTGTTTTATAGCAGTAGATAACTAATATAACCAAAACTTACCATCCAGCACCAGTTTGATAATTGTCCTGGCAGTATTTTTCTGTGCACATTTATACCCCACTCATCTCCCCGTTTCCTAAGCTAAATATTGTTTCATAGCTAGACACTTTGTGTACATTGGTCACGGTTTTATTTATAGTTATAGAGACCCCAGATAACAACGTTACTGTTCTATACCAAATCATTCACTCCTTGCTGTTGCAGATTATGTGATTTATCATTGTTTGCAATTAAAAACAAGCTTTGGATATTATAACAAATTCAAATGTTAGTGCTGCAGACTTCAAAAAAATGCAAAACATGAGAGTTGCGGGTTAAGTTTTATTTGTGGCAAAATGAGGACTGCAGCCCAGGAGAGAGCACTGATAGGACTATAGCCCAGGAGATAGCTCTGGGAAACTGTTCTGAAGAGGCAGAGGGTAGATCAGATCAATCGCTCTGTCGTGTCGGACTCTTTGCAACCCCATGAATCGCAGCATGCCAGGCCTCCCTGTCCATCACCAACTCCCAGAGTTCACTCAGACTCACGTCCATCGAGTGAGTGATGCCATCCAGCCATGTCATCCTCTGTCATCCCCTTCTCCTCCTGCCCCCAATCCCTTCCAGCATCAGAGTCAACTCTTTGCATGAAGTGGCCAAAGTACTGGAGTTTCAGTTTTAGCATCATTCCTTCCAAAGAAATCCCAGGGCTGATCTCCTTCAGAATGGACTGGTTGGATCTCCTTGCAGTCCAAGGGACTCTCAAGAGTCTTCTCCAACACAATTCAAAAGCATCAATTCTTTGGTGCTCAGCCTTCTTCACAGTCCAACTCTCACATCCATACATGACCACTGGAAAAACCATAGCCTTAACTAGACGAACCTTTGTTGGCAAAGTAATGTCTCTGCTTTTGAATATGCTATCTAGGTTGGTCATAACTTTCCTTCCAAGGAGTAAGCGTCTTTTAATTTCATGGCTGCAGTCACCATCTGTAGTGATTTTGGAGCCCAGAAAAATTAAGTCTGACACTGTTTCCCCATCTATTTCCCATGAAGTGGTGGGACCGGATGCCATGATCTTCGTTTTCTGAATGTTGAGCTTTAAGCCAACTTTTTCACTCTCCACTTTCACTTTCATCAAGAGGCTTTTTAGTTCCTCTTCACTTTCTGCCATAAGGGTGGTGTCATCTGCGTATCTAAGGTCAGCATATATGTGATTTTGGTGAAGAAGGAATACATGCGATCAAGCACATACTCTTTTGCAGTTTCTGCTGGTCACGAGGAGCAGACATCACCATGAAGGATTTTGGTGCTTTTTTAGATAGGAGGAGATACAAAAATTGGGCTCATAAAATCAGCTTCTGACAATATCTAACTATCCAAAAACCTGCTCTGCCAGGTTTTCCAGGACACAGAGAGCCTCGTCTCTGTTTTCCACCCTGAACTTTCTGAGGATTTTGGAAATCAGCAACTGCAGCAGCACATAATTTAATCCTTGTAGAAGTGGATGGCAAGTGCCAATGGCAAGCCAATTTGTAGTTGACAGTGCACAGATACTTTCCTCGGGATAAATGCTATGAATATAACTGCTAGATAAGAGAGGATGTATGTTCCCAGGTCTTTTAATACATATTTCCATGCTTCTTTCCCAAAATTTCTCTGAGCCAGAAATGTACAAAACTGCAAATTTCCTTGCAGTCTAACCAAGTGGGAAATTTTGGGCCCAAGAGGATATGGGATATTGTCTGGAGACCTTTCTCAGGGTCAGAGGGAGAGGGTGCAAGGGGCATCTGGTGGGTAGAGACTCAGTGCAGGATGTTGCCCCCCAAACTCAGCCTCTGTTCACTGGTGCCAAATAGAAATGCAGAGACAGAGCTTTGGAGGGGTAGAAAGGAGTAGCTTTGTTACTTTGCCAGGCAAAGAAGGCCACAGACTAATGCTCTCAAGACTATGCCCCACTTCCTGGGAAGCTGGAAGAGGTCTTACAGTTTTAGAATGGAAAACAGAGCTGTAGATAAGGATTGCGACTGATGTAGTTCTTGCATTTTTCTCCTTCTCCTGGGGGCATTGAGATCATTAGGGCTGGTGTCAGGTGATTCCAGAACATGTGGTCCTCAAGATTTTCCTTCCCTGATCTTTCTGAAATGAAGAATGCTCCCAGGGGAAAGGAGTGTTGGGGAGTATTATCTTGGAGGGGTAAACATCAGGTACATAGTGCAACCTTAGCTAGAGGGCAATCATTTTCAGAGTGTGATTAAGCAAGAAAGAAAATCTATAGTTTGCATGAGTAGAGAGGAAGCACTAACATAATGGGGTACCTCAATTAATTTCTGCTACAAGGATAACCCTTCCCCACAAATAATCATCCAAAAATATTACTGGTGTTATTTCAAAAGTGGTTTGCCAGTTGATAGTTGAAAAGCAGTATCTCAATGTTTTAGATTGTTTTTTTGTTTTTACTACTAATAAACATTTTTTCCACACATTTTCAGTTCTGTTTGATCACTTGCCTACTCACTCCTTTTTCCTCTTTCTTCAATAATGTGTGAGACTGTTAAGGTGGTTGGTATGAGTCCTTAATGAGATTTCAATACTTTGTTGTACTTAGTAAGTATTTTCCTCCAGTGGTTCATTAGCTCTTTAATTTTATTTATGGTCACTGGGGCATGTATAAATTTGTTTTTATTTTATGTAGTTGAAACCATAAACTGAACTTTCTTCCCTGGCTCTTGGGCTTCGGAAGGCTAACTTCACACTGAGAACTACTAATACACCAGCTCTGTTTTCTTGGTTTCATTTCCTTAAACTTATTCTTTCTTTTATCTGAAATTCATCTCACTCTATGGTGTGAGGTGAAGCTGTAATTCTTTTCTACATCAATAACCAATTGTCCTGTTGCCAGCGATTAAACAATCTTTGTCTCCCCTCTGAATAGAAATATAAACATAATAGAAATATATACAGTATGTTTGAACTTCTTAAGAGACTAAAAATAACACTTGTGAGATCCTAGGTATCATGAGGCAATAAGTCACAATTTTCCTTATGTGTTAATTTGTCTTAATCATGAGAGAATATAATTATAGACAAATGCTGAGTGTATTTTATCTGAAATGGTACTTCACATGAATGATTAGGAATTTAATATTTGGCAGCCAATCCAAAACCAACCCATTTTGCTTTTCTGGTGTAAGGTTACTAATGAAAAGGAATTGCTTTGTTCCAAGTAATGCATTGTTGGCTACTATACAGCATGAACACATACAACAGAATCTTTTTGTACTTCGTGGAGTTTTAATCAAAGCTATTTCATGTGCCATGGCAGAAATAAAGCTTCTTCTTCTCAATCTCCATTGCAGTATTTTAAGAGCCATATTTAATCTTAGTTGAATAAGGAAGAAGGAACACTCCCCCCTCCCCAACCCCCAACCAAATTTACAAGTGTCCTCAGAAAGCACTGTGGGATCTTGCTTCATTATTAAGTTTTCTATCGACTGGACACAAGGCTGGTAAATGGTGCAGTAAAAAGGATTTCATTAAAGTAAGGAGGTAACTTGCCAGGTAAACTGTGTCTTATTGCCATTTTTATTTTCTTTATTACGCATTTATATTTCCAAGTGCATTTATTTATCCCTTGCTCCCTGGCAACTAGGAACAAGGTGATGCTTGTTTCAGAGAAACGTGGCCTTCCCCCAGGAACTCTTAATCCATATGGAGAATGGCCTTGTGGAAGATGGGTTTATGAGAGCCCTGAGCATTTACAACCTGGACGAGGAGTTTCATGAATAATTTGGGCCACACTTGTACTCTCCCTCCCACTGCCTCAGGCTCCCGTGGAACCCACCAAGTCCTCTGCACTGCTCCATCCTCAGAGGACACAGCCCCCATGTAGTCCTCAGCCTCAAGCATGCATGGTTTCCTTTACTCTCACACTATCTCTCTTCTCCTTTCGCTCTGCCACTTCTCCTCCTCATCTTTGTCTCTTTTCACTTGTGAAGAAACATCCTTTGTGACATCAACATAAGTCCAAAGGGTCCTTTAATCTATCATTGTGTGATGGGCTCCTGGCAACTATAAAAGGCAACTATAAAAGTCTCCACAGTAGGAGACTTTTTCTGTTGGCCACTGTTGATTAGACCATTGGTAGGTCCCTGTCACAAGCCAGATCCTCCAGAGAGCTTCCCTACAGGAGCATCTTAGGGCCTGCAGAAAGGTGTCATCCATCTGCTGCAGGAGCGAAGCCTCACAGGAGGGCACATCACAGATAAAGAAGAGCAGAGCTCGTATGCACAGAGCAGTGGGCACAATGCAGGGCTCTTACAGCTGTATTCCATGGGAAACTCCTGGGCACCGATTTTACATTTGTTCAAATTCTCATGAGGATTCTGTGCTCAGTCCCTTCAATCATATCTGACTCTTTGTAACCCCGTGGACCATGGCCCACCAGGCTCCTCTGTCCATGGGATTTTCCCACCAAGGATACTGGAAGTAGGTTGTCATGCCCACATCCAGGGGATCTTCCTGACCCAGGAATCAAACATGTGTCTCTTGTCTCTCCTGCATTGCAGGCAGATTCCTTTCCACTGAGCCACCATGGAAGCCTGGTTTCTGGTTTCTTGTTTCAGGGAAGCCATCATGCAACCTCTGATAGAGGTTTCTGTTACTTCCATCCAAACACACAAAATTCCCCCACAAAAATCTTCCCACCATAAAAAGATGAATTTAGCTTGCTTATTTTTAGGCGTGATATTAGGATTATTAGAATGATTAAGATTATCACCAAATCTATATTTTGTATAGATTTTCTTGCTGTGTGAAGAGAATATTCCATTGTGGTCTAGATGAGAGTTTATGTATATGTTTATTTGAATTGGATAAATGGGACTCTAGAAACTTAGAAACAAGAAGCTAAATAATGGACAAAAATAAAATGTAAAGACCAATAGGTAAACATAAAATTTTAAATTGCAAGAAATAATCTGTGAGTAAGGGAGAAAGACAAGGGAACCAGATTAAGTTGAGGAACCCTCATATATTCATGGTAGAATTTTTTAATGATTCTTCAGCCATAAAAAGAAATGAAGCACTGATGCAGGCAATAACATGGACAAACTTTGAAAGCCTGACACTAAGTGAAAGAAGCCAGATGCAAAAGGTTACATACAGTATGATTCCTTTATATGAAATAGCCAGAGTAGATAAATCTATAGGCACAGGAGGCAAATTAGTGGTTACCAGGGACTGGGCATGGAGGGGCATTGAGGGGTGACTGCTAATGGGTATGGGGTTGCTTTGGGGGTGATGAAAATATTGTAGAATACATAGTAGTGATGATTGTACAATCCTTTAAGTATGCTAAAAAGTACCAAATTGCACACTTACCATGGTGAATTTTATTTTATATAAAGTCCATGTCAATTCCAAAACAGAAAAAGAAAGCATCCAGGAAGGAAGAATAAGTGCTATTTGCCCATTACACTGAGTCTACCGAGATCTCGCCTTGCTCTGGACCCTTCTGTTTACAGTTCTCCACTGGAATGGTCTGCACAAGAGTCTGTTCTTCCTGATAGCAAGGGTGTGAACTCCTTAATGTTGGAGGGTGTGTCTTGGTATCTCTCTGTTGACTGGCTGACTGTTAAATGACTGATTCCATGAGACCTGTAAATACCCAGCCACTTTGAGTAGGACAGGAATGTTATTTAGGCAAAATTGAAAGACAAGACAGCAGATTCAGGCAGGAGGGTGATTCCTTGGTAATCAGGGGGTGAATCTAAATAAAAAGGCAAGTTTTTTGGGCTGGAAGTAGAATAAATAGGAGACATTGAACAAGAAACAAATTTCTCCCAGACCCAGACAGACACTGAGCTGGGAGAAAAAAACCAAGCAGTTCTCAGTCCTCTGTTTCTTCCAAGATGAAGGAAACTCCATTAAAGAATTGTCAGTATGCTCTGAACCAACAACTCCTTCTCTCCCCAGAGGGGCTCCTCAAGTCTTTAAGTGATAGTTGAAAATATGAGTAGAGAAGAAAAAAAAAAAAAAAGATAGCTTAAGTCTAGGATTTTATCCTAGTTTGATTCAACCCCCTGAAGAACAGCAGCAGCAGTGAATCACACACAGAACACACTAAACCCAAAAGAAATAAGACAAGTCTCCACCCACACCCAGGCATCCTACACGGATCTTGACACAAAGGCAATAGAGATTGCTAGAAGCCTCTGGAAAGTGACTCAAACACTGAGAGCAGAAGATATAATCAGAAGTGACAAGCGTCCTCAACAAGTTTCTCAAAATTCAACAAGTGAACAACACACTTAGGTATTTTTCCTGATCTGGATTTGTTCTTTCAAGACAACCCACCTTCCCCAGTCAAGCCAAGCAGTCTGGATGGTACTAGTTCACTAGGGTGCTCAACCTGAGTCCTGGCATAGGTGTGTGGACCAGGGATGGATCATCAAAGTGTCATACTCCTCCACTGCAGTGATTGGCTAAAGGATGAGCACATTATCTCGTCTAAGCCCATCATACCTCTTCCTAGGTCTTTTGCTCGAGCCACCAGAAGGGCACTAAAAAAATTGGGAGGTGGATCTGAGCTGCTCCATTTGCCATCTCAACACCAAAAGGGAATATGCTCCCTGGGAACAAAAATAACCCAGAAGACTGGAAATCTTTGTAGCGAAAAGAGATCAGTCCATTGTTTGAGTGTCTGAGTCCGCCATACCTGAAGCTAACATTTCCTATCAACTTTATGGTTTTTTCAACCAAATTCCCTTTTAATTTTTGCTTTTGTCAGTTTGAATTGCATTCCTGTCACTTGCTACCCTGAGTCCTAACTAGTAAATGTCCACAGCGTTAAAAACGAAATGAATTGCAGGATCACTAGGTGACATTGTACCCTTTTTCAGAAGTAGCAACATACCTCTCCACTGCTGCATTTCTTCATTGGTTCACAAAATAAAATATTACCTGGTATTTATGATTTGTTGGGCTTCCCAGGTAGCTAAGTGTTAAAGAATCCGTCTGCCAATGCAGGAGATGCAGTTTTGATCCCTGGGTTAGGAAGATCCCCTGGAGTAGGAAATGGCAACCCACTCCAGTCCTCTTGCCTGGAGAATCCCACGCCAGCAGAGCCTGGCGGGCTACAGTCTGTGGGTTCGCAAAGAATCGGACACGACTGAGTGACTAAGCCCAAGCACATGATACATTCAGAGGAGATGATTAATGGTTAAAATAACAGGATCTTGAATGGCCAGAGCCAGCTATGAGCTTGGAGTGCTTTCTTAGCCCTGGATCACAATGTTATGGTGAGAATTTAATCAGATCGTATTTGTAATCCACACAGCATAGTATCTTACACATAGTTTACACCCTTAAAGGTTAGCCAGCATTCGTAAAAAGTTCAAAATGTGGCCCCTGCTCCCAATCAGCATACAATCTTGGAAAATTTTTTTGCATGAAACAGTTGCAGTCAATTTCCTTGACTGGAAAAAAAAAAAAAAAGGCCATGCATGCATTTCAAAGCATCTGTACAATCATTTATCTAAACAGAAACTATGACCACAAATGAAAAGACATCTAAAAAAAAATAAATATTAAGCCCACTGCTAATGAGATATCTGCTGTTGTTTCTTTTAGGGATGGCTAATTGACTTCTGGCAGCCTCAATAAAGGAGGAGAAAATGACACACAGACTCGATATAATCAAAGTCCCTCAAAATTAAACAATTCCATGAATAATTCACTCTCAAATCTGTTTAATAGGAATAAAAAATGGAAAAAAATGGTCTGTTTCCCAAATGACATCAGACACAGACAGAAAACACCCTAGATATCAAATTAAATAAGCACCATTAATAAATAATTTGAACTGCATTGCTTAATGTGTTGAATAAACAGCATTTGCATCCAAAAGGCTCAAGGGCCCTCAATGAAGTCAGAAAAGAAGGAAATTCAGATTCCACGGGGGCCTGGTTAATATTTTAATAATGTATGACCATAAACACTGCGTTTTCCTTTTCTATTTAATTATTATCTAATAACAAAACATTTGGGCACTAATGGGATTTTCAAAAGTAATTTTTCTTTAATTGCATCCCTTCCATCCATGCCTCTTATTCTCAGGCAGAGAATTGAGCTCAAGCTTTTCCAGGCATGGGATGTGGTTTCTCCCCGCCCCCCTGCTCACCGTCCTTAATCCTACATCACTGAGTTTGCTTTCAGACCCAGTCCCAGATCCGCCCCTGCCCTCTTCTGCATCTGTGAGGCTTGATCCTTGAGGTTTACTTTTCCCAGGACCCCTAGTCACCTGGTTTCTCACAATGTCGGCCTACAGGGACTCGGGTGGCAGGAGAGACGTCCCCAAGGCACTAGTTCTCTCCAGGGGGTCTCAGGACTGTCCCTTCCCTCTGTGTCCTCCAAGCGCTAGGATTTCTGGTTTCCTCACCATGCTCTGTTGGGCTCTCCTCCCTGCCCATGATTTTGGCCAGTGCCCCAGATCATGCTGTCCTGGCAAGTAGCTGGTGTGGACTCTATTCCTAGCCAGAATCTGACTAAGGCACCATCTCTCATTCCTCTTCCACTCACACTTATCCCCTTATACCTCCTGATGCCTCATGATCAGAAGATGCTATTTCTTCCTCCTTGAGACCTTCCTCTCCCCCGGCAGCACCATCTTCAGAGCAGCCCTCTAGACTGGACGTCTATTCAATGATTCTCAAAGGGTGTTTCCATCTTCCGGTTCATGGTGTTCAGACAGAAAGCATCTGCTGAAGTTCACACCTGCACATTCTCCACTCACCTTGGCATCTCTTTAATTTTGATCTTTAAGACAACCCACCAGTTTTATGGTGGATTATGAGAGCTGGTCGGAGAAGGCAATGGCACCCCACTCCAGTACTCTTGCCTGGAAAATCCCATGGACGGAAGAGCCTGGTAGACTGCAATCCATGGGGTCGCTGAGTCGGACACGACTGAGAGACTTCACTTTCACTTTTCACTTTCATGCACTGGAGAAGGAAATGGCAACCCACTCCAGTGTTTGCCTAGAGAATCCCAGGGACGGGGAAGCCTGGTGGGCTGCCATCTATGGGGTCACACAGAGTCATACCCGACTGCAGGGCTTAGCAGCAGCAGCAGCATGAGAGCTGGTCCAAGGCACTTTTCTAGTGTTGCTTTGGGGCACTTCCATCTGGGAGCCTCGTGTGATGCTCTGCCCTCTTTTTCCCTTTACATACTCACATTCTAGAGGTTATGAAGAGGAAATGCATCCCAGCTCTATTGATAGTGCAATCTTGAGCATGTTACCTCATATCTCTGAGCCTGGTTTTCTTATTCTTACACTAAATTGTTCCTGAAGTCCTACAACATACAGGGACGTAGTAGTAAACAAGATTACATCAAAAACTATGTCTTATTGCAGTTTTATTCTAGCAGAAGAGAGAAGCAGTACAATTAATTTTCCTTCTGATGCCACTAATAATTTAATTAGTATTGTGATAATACAAGGGAAAAATATAAGAGCACATTACAAGGGGAAAAAATTTTTATATGTTTATATATATGGGCTTCCTTGGTGGCTCAGATGGTAAAGAACCCGCCTGCAATGTGAGAGACCTGGGTTCGATTCCTGGGTTGGGGAGATCCCCCGGAGGAGGGCATGGCAACCCATTCCAGTATTCTTGCCTGGAGAATCTCCATAGACAGAGGATCCTGGAGGGCTACAGTCCATAGGGCCACAAAAAATTGGACACGACTGAGCTACTAAGCACAGCACAATATGAATATATATGTGTTTTTCCTGAAGCCACCATCTTCTCCCTTGGACCTTCCAACCATGATGCCTTGGGATTAGAAATCAACTACAAGGGACTACCCTGGTGGTCTAGTGGCTAAGTCTCTACCTTGCCAATGCAGGGGGCCTGAGTTCAATCCCTAGTCAAGGAACTAGATCCCACATGCCACAAATAAGACCTAGCGCAAGTAAATAAGTAAATAAATATTTTAAAAAAGAAATCAACTACAAGGAAAAATAAGCTATAAAAAACACAAACACATAAGGGCTAAGAAGTATGTTACTAAACAACAAAAAATACCTGGAGACAAGTGAAAATGAGAACACGATGATCCAAAACCTATGGGATGCAGTTAAGCTGTTCTATGAAGGAAGTTTACAGCAATACAATCTAACCTCAGGAAACAAGAGAAGTCTCAAATAAACAACCTAACCATATACCTAAAGCAACTAGAGAAAGAAGAACAAACAAAACCCAAAGTTAGTAGAGAGAAATAAATCATAAAACTCAGAGCAGAAATAAATGAAATAGAGATGAAGAAAACGATAGAAAAGATCAACAAAATTAAAAACTGGTTCTTTGAAAAGATAAACGAAATAAACCTTTAGCCAACTCATCAGGACACAAAGGGAGAGAGCTCAAATCAATAAAACTAGAAATGAGAAAGGAGAAGTTACAACTGACACCACAAAAATACAAAAGATCATAAGAGACTACTACAAGCAATGGTAAGCCAATAAAATGAACAGCCTAGTAGAGATGAGCAAATTCTTAGAAAGGTACAGTCTCCCAAGACCCGACCAGAAAGAAACAGAAAACACAAACAGACCGATTGCAACTACTGAAATTGAACCTATGATTTAAAAAATTCCAACAAACAAACCTTATTGTCGGTTACTAGTTAAGGTGAAAGCAAACCGTGTCTTGTTGCCTTAGGACTCGGTCTTTTCACTCTCTGCACAAATCAACGTCTGCCCTCAAGCACAGTGACACCAACACTTACATCTCTAGGTGAACTCAAAGGGCAAGACTTCAGGTGGTGAAAGTTCTTTTTTATATATGTATATAAATTTATTTATTTTAATTGGAGGCTAATTACAATATTGTATTCATTTTGCCATACATCAACATGAATCCACCACAGGTGTACACATGTTCCCCATCCTGAAACCCCTCCCACCTCCCTCCCCATACCATCCCTCTGGGTTATCCCAGTGCACCAGCCCTGAGCATTCTGTATCATGCTTCGAACCTGGACTGGCAATTCGTTTCACATATAATATTATACATGTTTCAATGCCATTCTCCCAAGTCATCCCCCCTTTCCCTCTTCCACAGAGTCCAAAAGACTGTTCTAGACATCTGTGTCTCTTTTGCTGTCTCACATACACGGTTATCGTTACCATTTTTCTGAATTCCATATATATGTGTTAATATACTGTATTGGGGAGAAGGCAATGGCACCCCACTCCAGTACTCTTGCTGGAAAATCCCATGGACGGAGGAGCCTGGTGGGCTGCAGTCCATGGGGTCGAGAAGAGTCGGACACGACTGAGTGACTTCACTTTCACTTTTCACTTTCATGCATTGGAGAAGGAAATGGCAACCCACTCCAGTGTTCTTGCCTGGAGAATCCCAGGGTCAGGGGAGCCTGATGGGCTGCCGTCTATGGGGTCGCACAGAGTCGGACACAACTGAAGCAACTTAGCAGCAGCAGCAGCATACTGTATTGGTGTTTTTCTTTCTGGCTTACTTCACTCTGTATAATAGGCTCCAGTTTCATCCACCTCATTAGAACTGATTCAAATGTATTCTTTTTAATGGCTGAGTAATACTCCATTGTGTATATGTACCATAGCTTTCTTATCCATTCATCTGCTGATGGACATCTAGGTTGCTTCCATGTCCTGGCTATTATAAACAGTGCTGCGATGAACATTGCGATACACGTGTCTCTTTCAATTCTGGTTTCCTCAGTGTGTATGCCCAGCAGTGGGATTGCTGGGTCATATGGCAGTTCTATCAATAATTAACACAAAGGGCATTTAACCAATAAATGGACCACCTTTTTTCCTTCGTATCAAACAGATAGTTCAAGCCATCCATCAATCTTTGCCCATTTGATGTCTCACTAAGAAATCAAATTTTTACAACCCAACCCAAGTAGGCAGAAGGAAAAAAATTTATTAGACCATGTAACTAGAAAGGCTCAGATCTGGCTTTACACATGGCTTAATCTGAGTTCAAAGGATGACATAGAAATCTGATTTCTCTCTCTCCCTTTCAGCTGTACTTTGATGCAAACACCACTGTCTGCCATGCTCTCTCCTCCTGGTGGCACAATGGTTGCAGGAGTGTCAGCCCACATCCTCCCAAATTCAAGTTAGGGTGATCAGCAGTCTTCTTTTTCAGTGGATCTTACAAAGCCCTGAACTTTGTTCTGATTGGACCAGCTTAGATCACCTGCTTGTGCTTGAGCCAATCAACTCATTTGGAGGATGCTGTGCTTGGTTGCCTGGACCACTCATGCTAAAACTGATAGAAGGGAAATTGGGGGTTGTGGTTGACTGATATTTTTAGGGGTCCAGAAAGCCAAATCAAAATGACTTCCTGTACCTCAAAAGAGCGTGAAAGTAGAAAATTTCACCATTGCTTCTGCAAAGTTCTTAATCTCTAAAAAATAAGAAGTCAAAAATTAATTATATGTATTAATTATATTATAATATATATTATTGTATATATTAATATAATATACTACATAATTATTGGGGAACAAACTATTTATATTATAAATAATTAAAATATGCTATACTAGATAATAATAGGATTGATATGATTATATATATATTCCTCATACATATAAATTAATTTATAATAGGTATCATTAGTTCTGGCTCTTACATGGTAGCTTGTCAGTGTCACTGAACTTCTGTTTGCACTTCTGCAACTCTGAGCTCAGTGAAACACCAGAGCAGCCAATGAAACCTGCACAGCAAACCACCTTTTTAAAAAAGCATCACCTGTTTCCTACTGACCTTTTAATGATGTAAGCAATTAATTCACAACATTTTCTGGACAATTAATCTTACAGACAGGTTCAAAAAGCAAGTGGTCTGCCTGCTTGCTGGAGTTAAAAAAGAGAGAACTTCTGAAAAACAAACAAAAATAACCTTTAATACATGTGAAAGTTCCCCAAACTTCTATAATAGGACGCACTGTCTATTCTCAGACAGGAATTACAGAGGCTGTATTAGTTTGTCAGGGCTGCCATAACAAAGTAACACAAGAAATTAATTTTCTCACATTGCCAGAGGCTCTAAGTCCAAGATCCAGGTGTCAACAGAATTGATTTGAGACCATTCTCCTCAGCTGGCCGTCTTCTCCACGTGTTTTGATGGTGTTCCATCTGTGTGTCTGCGTCCAAATTTTCTCCTCTTCTCTATTCTCCTCTCCTCTTCTCTACCAGTGCCCTGTAGTGACCCAAATGGGAAGGAAATCCAAGGAAGAGGGGATGTATGTATACATGTGGCTGATTCACCTTACTCTACAGCAGAAACGAATACAACATCGTAAAGCAGCTATACTCCAACAACAACAACAAAACATTTCTTCCTCTTATAGGACACCAGCTATGTCGGATTGGACCACTCATATGACCTCATTTTACCTTGCATGTGTGTGTGCTAAGATGCTTCAGTTACGTCCGACTCTTTGCGACCCTGTGGACTGTAGCCCACCAGGCTCCTCTGTCCATGTGAGTCTCCAGACAAGAAGAGTGGAGTGGGTTGCCGTGCCCTCCTCCAGGGGATCTTCCCCACCCAGGGACTGAATCCGTGTCTCTTATGTCTCCTATATTGGCAGACAGGTTCTTTACCACTAGCGCCATCTGGGAAGGCCTCATTTTCCCTTTATTACCTTTATAAAGACCCTCTATCTCCAAATACAGTCACATTCTCAAGTACTGAGGGTTAGGACCACAACAGATGACCTTGGGGAGGAGTGCACAGTTCAGCCCATCCCAGCGGCTTTGCACTGTTGCTGATAAGAACAGTGCTCTTTCTGTATAAATGAGAATGAAACTCATGATACATAAAAACCCTATAGTTGTATATTATTGCCCTCAGCATCAAAATGTGAACATATTTTAACCATCTTCTCCCCAAAGGAGATTGCAAGTGACATGAAGAGATTCAGATCCAAAAATTTGGAACCTCCGATTCAGACCATGTGGGACCAGCAGGAGAAGGACCTGAGTGGCCAGCTGTTGTGTGTCCATCTGGCATTGTTCCACCTGTTCCGGGAGCCGTACCTGTTCTCCTTGGGAGAACCAAACCCCACCCCCAGGCCCTGTTTGCATGTGGCCTCTGTAGGCCTGTGACCCAGGCTAAATGCATCAGATCTTCTCTTTTCCGAATCCAAATCTTGAGCTCTGTGACAAAGACGCGAGATGGTGGGGGTGGCTCCATGCTCAGGTGTCTGAGATCTTGCTTACAGCCCTCTGTCCCCTGAAATCCACCTTCTCTGACTTGTTAACAGCTCTTTGGAGCTGCTTGTACGACATTATTTATACCCGTGTGGATCCCAATGCCCAGCACACCAACCCACCCAAACCACCTCTGTGTACTTTACACTAGAAGACTCAAAGTGCAGGAAGAAAATGCAACCGACCATAGAACCCCATGGGGCCTTTGAGGCGGGGGTAGGGGGACAAGACTTCCACCATATCCTCCACTTTGTCTCCTCTCAGAATTAACTAAGTAACAGTTTCTGATGCACATTTCCTGAATCATTTTGCAGATGTGAAAATCCCCCCTACCACATGGATATCAACCACTTGATGACCTTGAGCAGAGCCCCAGGCCCCCTGGCACCTAAGGACTGATAATGTTAACCCCTGTGACACTGCACTGTTACCCTACCATCAGCCAATCAGAGAATCATGCACAAGCCATCACAGACCCTATGACCACCCCCTCCCCCACACCTTGCCTTTAAAAGTGCTTTGCTTTGGGGAGCTTGAGGCTTTTTAGGGCCTGGGGCACCCACCTCCTTGCACGGCCCTGTAATAAGCCTTTTCTGCTCCGAACTCCAGCATTTCAGTTTGTTTGGCATCACTGTGCTTCGGGCACATGAACTTGCCTAAACAGAACCATTTAAGAGAAAGGCCTGAAAGGACCTTTTTGTGGGAATGTACCTCTGCTGTTTATTCCTGAAGAGCAGCTCTGAAGGACACACCTGGGCCTTCAGAGCCTGAGACCTGAAAGGCCAGCTCCAGCCAAAACCCTACGTGTGATCTTTCAGGTCCATCACAAGTCATTGTAAGGCTTTGACTGACAGGCCCGCAGGGGATGTTGCCCTCCCCACACCAGACTTGGTGAACAGCCAAGAACAGCCTTTCTGAGTTTTCTGAAAGGATTTCCATCAAGGACTCAGGTCCCCTGGGCCGGCCATGCCCAAGTGACATCCAACTTCCTAGCGGAGGCATCTGCATGTGGAGGCCTTTTAGGAGGCTCTTGGCTGGGGCACTTTTGTCTGCTCTGACCCTCTACTTTCCCACCCCCAGCCCTTCCTCTCTTGCCCCTCCTCATTCCTGACTCCAATCCAGAGCCTTTTGTGGGGGTCTTCTCAGCACTGAGCTCATCTAACTGACCCTCATCCCATTGCAGTTCTGTGCGTGTATGCTCAGTCGCTTCAGTTGTGCCTGACTCTGTGTGACCCTATGGACTGCAGGCTCCCAAGCTCATCTGTCCATGGGATTCTCCAGGCAAGAATAGAGGAGTGGGTTGCCATTTCCTCCTCCAGGGGGTCTTCCCGACCCAGGGATCGAACCCAGGTCTCCTGTATTGCAGGCAGATTCTTTACCGCTGAGCCACTGGAGAAGCCCTGCAGTTTTGTAGAGAAATAAAAAACATTGATAGCTGGAACATTTCAGTGTTTATCTTTTTCTCTTGCCTGCACTGTTGCAGGGCTTCCCTGGTGGCTCAGCTGGTAAAAAATCTGCTTGCAATGCGGGAGACCTGGGTTCTCTCCCTGGGTTGGGAAGATCCCCTGGAGAAGGGAACAGCTACCCACTCCAGTATTCTGACTTGGTGAATTCCATGGACTATTCCATGGGGTTGCAAAAAGCTGGACATGACTAATCTTGCTCATTACATTATCATTAGCTTTGCTGTCAGTCTGGCTCATGGTTCTCAGTGACCCCCTCAACACCTGGAAGCTTGACAAGAACCCCTCTTAGGGTGGTCCTCTTCTGATTCCTGCTCAGTTAGCCCACCTCCTCCGAATGGTGGTGACCAAGGCTGTGCTGGCCACCAGGCTCTGAGGACAGATACTGGGAGTTACGTGATGCTCAGAATCAGCAGGAAACATGGAAGACACACCTTGCAGAGGTCACCAGTGGAGTTCCTGGTGGCAGAAAGTATTTGGATGGGACTTCCCTGGTGGTCCAGGGGCCAAGACTCTGCACTCTCAATGCAGGGGGCCTGCGTCTGATCCCCGGTCAGGGAACTAGATCTCACATGCCACAAACTAAGAGTTCACATGCTGCAACTAAAGACCCCACACCCCACAAATGGAGATCAATGATCTTGTGTGCTTAAACTAAGACCTGGGACAATAGGATAAATAAACGAATAGAAGTATTTGGTTATCATGCTCACTTTGACAGCACGTGTACTAAGCTGGAATGATACAGAGAAGATTAGCATGGCTCTTGCACAAGAACGACAGGCAAATTCATCAAGCATTCCATAAAAAAAAAAAAAAAGGTATTTGGTTATCTTTCCAAGGTCTTTCTGGAAGCACTCATTCGTTCCAGTCCCTCTAAGTATTCATGATCTGAATTCCAGGGAAGGAACTCGAGACATCCCCCAATGCACTCGGAAAGAGCAGGTCGTCTGGGTTAGCAACCTGCTGGGCAACCCATGTGACACTGATTATTTCCCAATGGGGAAATCAGGGTGCTATTTCCCAAAGTGAGTAGATGCTGAACTGCCACGAATTAAAGGTACAGTGAGTGAGACATCTGCAAAGGAAAAATCCCAGGGCCTGAGAAGGAATGTTCTACAATGAGGTTCTCATCCACAGCCTTTTCCCTCTTAGGCCTGGAATAAACTGATGGGGATCTAGACCATGGAGACACTAAGATAGACAGGAAGTGGGGAAAGAGCGTATTAGGACTAAATCACGTCAAGCTGTGGGAGCCTGAGTGGTAGTCCTGATACCACTCATAATTATCTCATGTCTTCCTGGGAACCATAAGATGAAGTGTCCTCTGGCCTCAGCCTGAAGCCAAATTCAACCCCAATACTGAATTAAAACTTGGACACAAGTGGAAATGAATAGCTTTGTTGCTTTGCCAGACAAAGGAGGCCACAGTGGGCTAATGCCCTCAAGACTGCATGCCCCCACCTGGAGGGGGAATGAGGAATTTTATAGTAATGGTTCAAAGAGGGTGTGATCAGCTCATGAATATTCTTCTGATTGGTTGGTAGTGATATACTCTGAAATCAGCCTCATCAACCTTCTGGTTCTAACAAGTCTGGGGTCTACATGCTTGTGAACAGAAGACAGTTAGCTTCTTCCACCTGGGGTGGGTTTCAGTATCTGCAAAACAGTTCAAAGATATTGTTCTGTGTATCCCTTGATGGGGAACAGGACCCTGCCCCTCTTTTCCCTGATTAGCAACTGTTTGAACCTGCCCCTTGGAATTCAGGGAAGGTCATGGAGGCAGAATGAAGACTATTTTCTGTAATCAAGAAAAGAGGGACACAGAAAGGCTTTGTGTCCAGGAGCCCCACAGGATCCTGCTTGGTTTCAAGCCTTCACGCTGCCCCCCTTCAGAGACACTGGTTCACTGGCTGGTCCTCCTCCATCCCCATCCTCACCCATCACCTCAGCCCACTCCCATCATTGGAGACTCTCCTTTTGACCTCAGGGGAACCAAAGTTTCTCCTTTTAACTGCATCCTCCTAGACAAGCTCCCTGCTTTATTCAGTACCCATGGCTCCAACTTTGGAGTTCAAGTCACCCTTTAGAGACCTTAAGACCTTAAGCTTGGTGGGAGCAGGAACCTGGGTCTGAGTCCTGACTCTACCACTTACTGGCTATGTGACCCAGAATAAGTTATTTGACCTTTCTGAACTCATTTTCCTCTTGTATGAAATGGAGATGATAACAGAACCTTCCTTAAAGGGCTGCACGAGGATTAAATGAGAAACTATAAATTAAATACTTAGCACATAGTGTTCACTAAGGAGCATTAATTGTTAATGATTTACTGTTACTAATATTATCCAGCTAGCCTATATCATACAGCAGTACAACAAAATAATCCACTCTTCTGGGTCATTTTCTTCCCTGGAGGGATTCTAAGATGACTCAGAAAGGACCTGGAGGACTTTGAAGGTAAGCAGGGAACTTCCCAGTGGAACCGCAAAAGGCTTACAGCTTTTCAAGTTAGCTGTAGACTTGCTACTATATATAAACTATAAATTACAAAAACCCCTACAAAACCCAGTAATGCTTCAACAAAGAAACTAGGATTCTAGACCTGGGAATAAAGAGAGAATCCACTTTGCCCGAGTTGGCAATAGATTCACGTTGACACCAACAAAAATCTCTGAAAAACAAACAGGAGCCCCCCCACACAGATTTCTGAACTGCACACAGCAGACTGCAACTGGGAAAGATAATTCATCGTCATAAAAACAAACATCCATTTTACACTTGCATGGCAACGAGGATGTTCTTATTTGCATAATGATGGTGATTTGCATATGATAAAAATTTGCCTGAGTGAGTCTCAAGCTCGAAATACATTCAAATATGATACCATCGGTACAATTTTCTCAAGGATCCCAATTTATACTATTTATCTAATGAAAGGAAAAAAATAAATATTGGCTGTAACATCCCATTATGCTCAAGAGTTGGTTTTAAATTACACTTAAGTAAGCAAGTGAGTGCGTTTGCCTTTCTTCATGGACAAAGTAAAGACTATTATTATAGGTGAGAACACCTCCACTCAAAATGGAGACTTTCAGCCACACACATGCAAAATTATCTGTAATAAGCATTTGATGCATATTGATTAAAAAAAAAAAAAAGCACAACGTGAGAGTTGCAAGTTAAGTTCTATTTGGGGCAAAGTGAGAACTGCAGCCTGGGAGACAGCACCTCAGAGAGCTTGGAGAAGCTGCTCCAAAGAGGCAGGGGGTAAAGCTTCGTACATATATAATTTTGGTGAAGGGGATATACATGCAGTCAAGCACATATTTTTCCAAAAGGTTTCTACTAGCCTGGTGAACTTTGATAGTCACAAGGAACAATCATCACCATGAAGGATTTTGGTGCTTAATGAGGAGATACAAGAATTGGACTCGTAAAATTGGCTGAGAATATCTAACTATCTGAAGACCTGTCCTGCCAGTTTTCCCTGAGCACCGAGTGCCTCATTTCTGTGCTCTATGCTGAACTCAGCAGCTGCAGCAGCACATGATTTAATCCTTGTAGAAGTAGATGGCAAATACCCATGGCAAGTGCCAAGTTGTAGGTGACATGCATGAACACAGTGCTTGCACTGTAGGTTAGGTGCCAATCAAGAGCAGGAGATGTGTCTTGAAAAGATGGACATCCTCAAGGAAAGGGAAGAGAAGGGAAGGGACGAAGAGAAAAGATATTCTTAAGGTGTGTAAAAGGTGGATAACTTTCAAACCTGCAGCACACACAAAAACTGAAGTACAGTGAAGTGGTTTCTAGGCTCCATGTCTTAAGAGCGAATGGTATGGGAAACTATCTTCCATCTGGCTCGGCAAAATAGAGAAATGCAGCGTGAGACTTTGTGGGTCTGATTGCTCTTGGGAAGTTTCTCACATGACTCTCTAAAAGATGCTTGTTCCTCTCTGCTTCCACCTGCCTCTGAGGGTGGGTGGACAGTGCCTTCCTTTAATTTCAGTCTCTAAGAGAGGATCTCTGGGGCAATCAAAACCAAAATAGTATTTGTCTAATGCCCACATGATTACAGCACGAGGCGGGTGACCACACACTGTCCCCATCACTGTCCTTCCCACTCAGATGGGATGTTGCTGACGGGATGTTCTCTGAGCACAGCTGGGGAAGGCTGGGGTGGGGGCAAGGGTGAAGAATCCTTTCCATATAATATATGCGACTCACAGCAGTTTTCTTTTACAGATTTTGACTGCAACCCAAAATAAGAAATAGATTTGACATTACCTGAAATATACAAATTTTTGTGTCCGGGTGAATCACAACTGAAACACAAGCATCATAACTGAAACACAATTTCAAAAAATGATACTTTTCCTACTGTGCTGGTGGTGCTCAGTTGTATCCGACTCTTTGCGACCCCATGGACTCTAACCCACCCAGGTGCCCCTGAGCATGGGATTTCCCAGGCAAGAATACTGGAGTGGGCCATTCTCTTCTCCAGAGGATCTTCCCAACCCAGGAATTGAACCTGCCTCTCCTGCATTGCAGGCAGATTCTATACTGCTGAGCCATCAGAGAAGTCCACCTTTATTTATGTGAAGCATCTCATTTTCTATTCCATCCTGTCCCATGTCAGTTCACATTAAATCCTGGTATGTGATGGCCTCTCATTTCTTTTTAAATGATGACCGCATTTCTCTACATTAATTTCAAAATCGACAAATGAACTAAAACAACATTGATTGAGATTCTAAAAAATGGTGGGGGTGGGGTGCAAATCTTAGGATTTATATGTTAAGGACAAACCCATACACCCTGTTCCAAGTGTTGCAAGTTCATTTCTGCTGTCTACTCATCTTCCTTCTTCTCTGCCTTTAACAGAGAGAAGTCAGTTCTTTGCACCTATTATCTGTGAGTTATTGAATGACTGTGCAAAGTCTTACAGGAAAACTAAGGTTTACACTTAGAGAAATGACATGGTGGCTAATAAAGGTTATCAAAAAATAAACAAAGAGCTTCTTAGCCAGAACTGTGGTACAAGCATAAGAACTCACCTGTGGATCTGGGAACTAATTTGAGCTTTTATCTTTAAAGGAAGGTGCATTTTATGTGAGAAATGTCATCAACTATACTTTAAATATCTATATGTAAAAAACAAACCTATCAATCTAACCATCTGAAACTGCTTAAAGCCATTATTCCAGCGGGGTCAAATTTGTAAGAAGTGTGATGCTATTCCTTACCTCTCTACCCACAGGAGACATCAGTAGTAGATCATGCTGGAACTTCCCTAGTGGTCCAGTGGTTAAGAACCCACCTTATGCAGGATTGATTCCACATGCCACAGAGCAAGTAAGCCCACACTCCAGAGCCCCTGTGCCACAACTAGAGTTTATGCATTGCAACAAAAGATCTGCATGAGGCACTGAAGATTCTGTGTGCTGCAACTAAGACCCAATGCAGTCAAACAAACATATAAATAAATAAAACATTTAAAAAATAGTGGATCAGACCACTCGTGGGCTGTGAACCCAGATTAGACTTCAGAATCCCTCTCCCTGGAAGCCCCCACCTGTCAATTTTAGTTGGCAAGGTTGATGAAATGTACATGAACCTCAAGTTGACACAAAGACAAGTGTGAGGGCTTCCAAGTAAAGATCTAGATGGGTGACAGGTCCTTACGTAAGCGAATATTTCACTTTTCATCCAGGACAGTCTGGTCTTGATTAATCATGGCTGATGTCTGAAGTGTCTTTTTTATTCTTTATGAAGAAAAGAGAAAAAGATAGGTTTACTGTAAAAGTTCTGGGTGGCAAGGAAAAGAACTTCCTCAAATATTACTGGCAGTTGTTCAAAGTTATCTTTAAAATTCCTTGCAGTTTTGGTCTTTAATAATTAAATAATAAATCAAAAGCAGTTGATGATTTTAGTTTTACCAAGTCCTAGCACCAGAAAAATGCTGCTTAATAAAGAAAGAAGATATTTATTTCTAAATGGCAACCCACTCCAGTGTTCTTGCCTGGAGAATCCCAGGGATGGGGGAACCTGATGGGCTGTCATCTCTGGGGTCACACAGAGTTGGATACGACTGAAGCGACTTAGCTGCAGTAGCAGCAGCATGGCTTCAACAAGTATGTATTAAGCATTTACTAGGTTAAGTAGATTAACTGGTTTATAGTCATCTTTCTAATGATGGGATGAAGTAGCTAAAACTTCTATAAAATAATAGATGTATAGATTTTTATAAGAATATTTGGAGAATGTAATAACAAAATGAGCTGCCACCTCAAAGATGAGAAATCAAGACTTCCCTGGTGGTCCATTGGCTAAGACTCTGCACTCCCAATACATTGGGCTCAGGTTAGATCCCTCATCAGGAGACTGCATCCCACATGCTGCAACTAGATATCCTGCATGCTGCAACAAAGACAGAAGATTCCACAAGGTGCGGCTAAGACTGGTGCAGTCAAACAAACAAATAAATATTTTTAAAAAGAGAGAGAGAGAGAAACCACCAAGGCAGAAAACGCAGCTGCACTCTGTGCAGTGTTTGTTGACATTGGTATCCCCTGGGGAAGGGGACTGAGTTTGCCCTGAGATGTCCATTCACAGAGTCAACTAGATGCTGCTTTGATTTAAGTAAGACCTACCATACTGATCAGCCAAGTGAGCTGTTCAGAGTCTCCCTGGGGGGATTTTTCCCCTAGCGACATCCATTAAGATGTTCTATGCATCTTAACCATTGACACACCTAGAAATAATGTTTAGTCATCCTGCACCCTGATCAAGCTTTATATGTATACATACATTTAATATATTTAAGTATCATGTAGAAAATTGTCACATATAGAGAATATATATCATATATAGAATATATCATATGCATAAGATATATGACATATATGTAATTGGAAAATTAGGTCTGACGTATATATACACTGCCATGTGTAAGATAGATAGCTAGGGGGAAGCTGCTATACAGCACAGGGAGCTCTCAGCTCGGTACTCAGTGATGACCTGGGTGGAGGGATGGGGGGTTGGGAGAAAGGTTCAAAAGGAAGGGGATATATGTATCCCCTTTACAATGACTCACTTCGTTGTATGGCAGAAACTAACACAGCATTGTAAAGCAATGATATTCCAATAAAAAATTTTTTTAAAAAATGCAATGTGATATCCTGAATGGGATCTGGGAACAGAAATAAGACAATAGTGCAAAAATAGTGAATTTCAAGTGAAATTGGAAAGTATAGTTAAGGGCTGAACCAATGTTAATTTTGTAGTTTTGACAATTATATTATAGTTATGTAAGACATTATCACTGCAGATGGTGACTGCAGCCATGAAATTAAAAGATGCTTACTCCTTGGAAGAAAAGTTATGACCAACCTAGATAGCATATTCAAAAGCAGAGACATTGCTTTGCCAACAAAGGTCTGTCTAGTCAAGGCTATGGTTTTTCCAGTGGTCATGTATGGATGTGAGAGTTGGATTGTGAAGAAAGCTGAGCGCCAAAGAATTGATGCTTTTGAACTGTGGTGTTAGAGAAGACTCTTGAGAGTCCCTTGGACTGCAAGGAGATCCAACCAGTCCATTCTGAAGGAGATCAGCCCTGGGATTTCTTTGGAAGGAATGATGCTAAAGCTGAAACTCCAGTACTTTGGCCACCTCATGTGAAGAGTTGACTCATTGGAAAAGACTCTGATGCTGGGAGGGATTAGGGGCAAGAGGAGAAGGGGACAACAGAGGATGAGATGATTGGATGGCATCACTGACTCAATGGAGGTTAGTCTGAGTGAACTCTGGGAGTTGGTGATGGACAGGGAGTTCTGGCATGCTGCAATTCATGGGGTCACAAAGAGTCAGACATGACTGAGCAACTGATCTGAACTGAACTTAAAGACATTAGCATCAGTAGAAGCTGGGTAAAGGGTATGTTAAAAAAAATCCTGTACTTCCCTTGCAACTTTTACTGTATTATCTCCAAAGAAAAAGTTAACAACAAAATAAGAATATGTGTATCATCTTTAAAATACATATGTATATAGAATATATCATATATAGAATATATAACTAGAATACGTGTATCCTATATAGAATATATGCACCATATATAGAATATATCTATCATATATGGAATATATGTATCATGTAGACTATATCATAGAAAATGTATATAGAAAATATATATCATATAGAATATATGAAGAAAATACACCATATATAAAGAATAAGGTGGCATAGTGGTACAGAATCCGCCTGCCAATGCAGGAGACACAAGAGACATGGGTTCAATCCCTGGGTCAGGAAGATCCCCTGGAGTAAGAAATGGCAACCCACTCCAGTATTCTTGCCTGGAAAATTCATGGACAGAGGAGCCTGGCAGACTACAGTCCAAGGGGTCACAAAGAGTCAGACGTGACAGCACATATGCACCATGCATTGCATATCATATATAGAATACATGTCATATGTACAATACATATCATACATAGAGCATATATATACACAGAGAGAGAGTATATATATATCTGTGTATATATATATACTCTTTGGAGAACCCTAACTATACACCTCCTCGGTCCAAAAGGTCTCGGTGGCTTTCATCTCATGCAGCATAAAATCCACATTCCTTACAGTGGTCTACGTGGCCCCACACAATCCCACCCCGTCATCTTGGTGTCTTCGCCTCCCCCTCTGCTCTCTCTCTGTGAAGCATCCAAACTGGCCTCCCTGCATTCTGTCCCCCTCTTTGAACCTCTTTTCCCCCAAACTCTTTCTCACCTTCTCCAACTTTTTTTTTTTTATCAAATGACACTCTCTGTAAAATATCCCCGGAACCTAAGCCCAGCACCCCACCATGACAGGGGTGTACACCAGTGCTGTACCCCTGAAACTAGCACAACATAGTCAATTACACGCCAATAAAAATTTTTTAATGACTGTAGGTCTACCAGGCAGTTGCCACTCTTGAGTCTTTTGAAGACATCCCGGCAGCCTTTGAGTCACACACCAGTTCCAACCCAGTGTTGGCAAGTCTGTCATCACCAAGTCCTCCTTCATATAAACAGCTGCCTCTTTCTTTAAGGCCTTTGTTACAATAAATGTACTCGGAGCTAACAAATTATTTAACATGCTATTTCCTTAACATCTCAGTAAGAAAGATTATGTCATATAGTTTTCTTCTAGCCAGAGAAACAAAGTTTAAGAGGGGAGTGTGAAAAACATCCTTGTCTCTCCCCAAAAGATTCACTGAACCTGTCTTGCGGGACCTTGCAAGTCCACTAGCAGGACGCCGCGCCCTCCCGAGATGTACGCATCCGGGGTTCAGTCGGCAGGCGGGATGACTTCCGTGTTTATTAGTATAAAAGAGAGCAATCAGCTGAAACCCTGGCACCATCTGGAGGAAAATCGATGTCTCTATATTTAGACCAGCTGGGAGCCCATTCAACCAAACCCAATGCACATGTCTATGCAAGTACGTGTCAACCGCACATTCGACAGACACCTCACATCTCACTTCTGCTATTTATCAGCCTGGGAAAACAAGGGCTCCACCCAGACTTGGGGCAGTCCCCTTGTTTATAAGGGAGCAACCCATAAAAATAAGAAGAGACGTGGACGCAAGCAGCACCCAGCAGACATCACTGGAAAACACAGCTTTCATATCCTACCCTGAGCTCTGTTTAAAAGGAATCCAGCGGCCAGCTCCTGCTTCATAAACAAAGGACATTATGCTGTCCTTTGGACCTCATTGTCCATGTTCAGACTTGAGTCATTAGAGCTCCGTGTCAGTTCCATGGATGCTTAACTGAATCCCTGGTACTCAGGAGATGTTTATTAATTTCATCACTTATTCAGTGCAACCAATATTAATTGTCAGCTGTGAGCAAGGTGGCTGGATTAAGTGTCTGTAGTGGACAATTGTATTTTTTTAGCTTTATTGAGATACAAATGACAAATGAAAATTGTAAACATTTAGGATATACAATACGATGTTCTGGTCTACATCATGACGTGATTACCATAATCAAGCCACTTAACAACTTATTGACCAGAGACCTACTAATAAGAGTTTTGTTACCTGAATATTATTGACTGGGGACATTCCAATATTCAGTTACATAACAAATTTCCAGCCACAGGTGTTAGTTTCTGCAAAAATCCCCTGGTCAATAACGTGTTAATGTATTGATAGGAATGGCAACCCATTCCAGAATTCTTGCCTGGAAAATCCCATGGACAGTGGAAGCTGGCATCCCACAGTCCATGGGGTCACAAAGAATCAGACATGACTGAGTAACTGAGCATGGATGCATGCATCAGTAATTTCACAGTTACTCTTATTGTGCTGAGAACACTTGAGATCTCTCAGGGGAATTTATTAGGCTTTGGCGTTGCAGTCAACAGGAAGTCTGGCTAACTGAAGCAGAAAAGAGACTGAGAAAATCTTGGGTAATTCACAGGAGCTCTATGTGCTTCCCAGGTGGTACTAGTGGTAAAGAACCCACCTGCCAAGGCAAGAGACATAAGAGACGAGGGTTCGATCTGTGGGTTGGAAAGATTCCCCTGGAGGAGGGCATGACAGCCCACTCCAGTAATCTTGCCTGGAGAATCCCATGGACAGAGAAGCCTGGCGGGTTAGAGTCCATGGGGTCTCAAAGAGTCTGACATGACTGAAGCGACTTAGCAGCAGCTGTGTGTAAAAACCATACAGAGAGCAATGCTGCCCAATGCTGTGGTGTTGAGGATGAGGTGGGAGAAGACACATGTGTCCCAACTGCTGTGAAGATGCTGTCCTGCCTGTGTGGTGGTGTGGCATCTCTGATCCACAGAGAAATGGAAATCTGCCCATTTTAAATCTCTCTTCCTGGAGCAGCACAGTGTGTCTTTGAGAGTGCTAACCTCACCCTCTGACATTCCTTCTGGCGATGGCATCAGCCAGCTCTTGGCTTACCTCTCTTTTCTGAAATGATGGGCACACATGCATTTCCTGACCTCCCCTGCCTCTAGCTATGGCCATGTGTCTGAATACCAGCCAAAGAAATATGGGGAAGTGGCACACCCAATCCCAGGCATGGGCCAGAAACATTGCTATGCATGATCATCTTTCTCTGCCTCCATGCACTGGCTTATAAAGAAGATCTGGAGGAGTAGGGAGCCAGAGGATGCAAAGGACTTGGGTCATCGTCTTCCAGAGAAAAGACTATATACCAACTCCCACTGGATTGTGACATGAAGGAAAAATAGACAGTGTTAAGACACTAAGATTCTACAATGTAGCTTATCTGTTTGACCAGCCATATTATTTATCTTAATTAATATAGGGACATCATGGGAAGTAACCCACTCCATATTCCAAAAAAGTTAATAGGTTTTTGTTCTTTTATTTTTCCACTTACAGATGACCAATGACTTGTATGTATTTTCCTGAGTTTTTCTGTTTTCTGAATCTTTATAAAGGAAATGTTCTCAAATATGGGAAAAGTCTAATAAGTTTGGTTATGAAGAATTTACAAAAACATTCATTCAGCAATGACTACATTCCTGCTGTCATATTACTCTGTAATGGAAAACTAAATAATAACCTTTATTAAAACTTTAAAAAGGGACAAAAAGAGACCCTCTTCCTCCCACCAGAAGTAATAATATCGGGACACAAATTACTTGAGACATTAGGAAATCCATTGAGATTTCAGCAAGAAAACATTAAACTAATGTGATGTTGAGATATGGATGACATCAAAGATGCTATGATTTTATTAAATATATATATATTTAGCCCCATTAAATATATATATATCCATAAAATACTATTGATATCTATTAAAATGTCTGATGTCTTTGCTAGACCAATATAAAAATAGGATCATCAATAATCATTGCACACCTGAGTATTCTGTATTTATTATTTATTTAATCTTCGCAGTGCCACTTAGTTAACCTCAAATCCATTTACAAATTCCCTTTCTTCTGCTGCTTTCAACAAGAATGGAAAACCAAATATCCCAAGGGAGGCCTTATAATACTGTACTGGCCAATAACTCATAAAGAGAAATTTAGAGCATAGGATAGGGTAAGGTAGAGGCAAGTCTGGTAAACCTTGTGTGTGTGTTTTTCTTTATTAAAAAGCAACATATCTGGGAGAAAGGGAAAGGAAAGGAACCCCACAGCTACCACCATCCCCAAATAATTCTTGCCTTGACCCCTGATATGATGGCAGGAGCTCCAGCAGCCATACTATGATCATGAGGTAAAGATTAGGGGACTCGTAGACATACTCTTTGGACATGAGTAAGCCACTGAACTGATACATCAGGACTTCTTTTTGTGAGAAAAAGAACTCCCTACTTGTGAAAATTACTAATAATTCACGTGTTTCTAATTAATATATCTTATCTCCATAGTGTAGATGAGGAATTTGAGGCACAGGGAGATTACGTGACTTTCCCAAGCTAGTGAGCCATTAAGCCAGCATCAGATCCTGGTCTGTCTGAATTCAGAATCTGTATAATTAGTTGCAATCCTGCAGTATAGAAAGAGCAGAACAACAACAACAAAAAAGTAAGAGCAGAACAGGCAGTCAAGAATATGAGTATTTGTTCAATTTTATTTAGGAGCGAATTATGTTAACTTACCTGAAAAAAATTGATCACTAAAAACACTTTCTATAATGAAGCAGGAGAAATTCATCAGGTATTTTTTCATAGCTTCGATGAAATATCCTTCAGGATAATCTATCTTCCCACTTGTCTCTGTATCCATGTACACCAGACCTCTCTGCTAATGAATTAGCCTGGGAAGTGGCATTGTGTGGGCCTCTAGAAAGTTCTAGAATGTCACAAAGGAGCTTTCTGCTGTCTTTGGAGCCTGGGTGTGAGGGCTGATGCATGTGTCCCCAGCCAGGTCCCCCATGGATAGCTGATTTTTATCAAAGCTGAGAAGCAGAACTTGGTGAAGGACCCTTCTCCACTCAAAAGCAAAGCCGTGAGTCCTCAGTGCTGCTGAGCATGGCTGAAATGAGAGCAAGAGACAATTACTAGAGCAATGCCCTTCTAGAACATTCTGTCATGAGAAACTCAGGCTGTAGACACAGAGCCAGTCTTTTACACTCTCCTTGAGTGGAATACATAATTCAATATGTATTTCATAACGATGGAGTGATGTTGTGGGTTCAGGAGAGGCACAGTAACCTTGAAAATGTTAACGCAGTTAGCTGGCTTCTCTTACATCTTTTCTTGCCAAAAAAGCTGAAATTCTTAAAGGCACCAGGGATTGTTTTGCTTCAGCCCAGATTTCAGAGACAAGGGTAGAAGCTGTTGTGTATGGTTATTTAGTGATGAGAGACGACCTCCTTGTAATTCCTGTATCTACACTCCTACAACAGGGCTCACTGGAGTCCTTAAATTAGTCAGGACCCTTTTCTGCAAGATGGGAAATAAACAGGCTCATGACTCTGATGAAGGAGTGGGTGAGTAATAGTAGGAAGGGCATGAACGTCAGGAAAATCACAAGTGGGATTTGAAAGACAGTTGGATCCTTTCTTCCACGTCTCATCCTTCTCTATGCAAATCAGTTTATTCTCTCTCTCTAGGGACCTGAATTCTCTGTCCAGCGGGAAATGTGGCTGCCAACGATTCCCAGGTTTTATGGATAATGGTTCCACTGACCTCAGAGAGACAGCAGTGGGCAGTGACTTGAATTGAGATCTTAGTTCCCTGTCCAGGAATTGAACCTGGGTGGCCTGGGTGAAAAGCAGGAGTCCTAGTCACTAGTCCACCAGGGGCTAGAGGCTAGAAGCAGAGTTCCACTGGCTCTAGGCCCCCTTGAAAAAAAATGCATTTCCCAAGGAGGCAAAGATTGTACAAACAGGTACAAAGTTTATTATTAGAGACACAGCTCAAGGAGGAGAGCACACAAAAAAACAGCTTGTTAAGATAGAAGCAAGGTAAGAGGCTTCTCTGGTGGCTCAGTGGTAAAGAATACACCTGCCAAAGCAGGAGACATGAGTTCAATCCCTGGTCCTGGAGGATCCCACATGCCTCAGAGCAAGGAAGCTTGTGCACCTCAACTAACTGAGGCTGTGCTCTAGAGCCCACAAACTGCAACTCCTGAGTGTGTGCCGCAACTACTTAAGCCCGAGTGCCTAGAGCCGGTGCTCCTCAACAGGAGAAGTCTCCACAGTGAGAAGCCGGCACACGACAGCAAAGAATAGCCTCCGCTCGCCACAACTAGAGAAAGCCCTCATGCAGCAGTGAAGATCCAGCACTGCCATAAATAAATAAAATTTATTATTTTTTTTTAAAAAAAGAAGAAGAAACAGGCAGAGATGCACACCTGGAGAGAAAGGATGTGGGTGGCACCTCTGACAAGCAGCACATTAAGGAGGTGGTCAAATCGCTTATGCAGGGCAGTTCTTCTGGGTCTTTGCTTACCTTTGGCCAATTATCTGGTTTCTTTTTCCATACCTGAACTGCCATAGGACCCCTCCCAACATGCGTGCTCAATTTTTTCCCAGATGAAATTCCAGGGCAAGAGGGACTTGACATCTCATGTTATGGGTTGGTGCCACCTCCTTTTGATCTCCCAAGAAGCCTTTCTGCCCATGTGCAGTGTCTCCCTTGCCCCCAAAGATGAGAACTATGTGACCTCCTGGTCTTTTCCTCAAGGTTTAGCCCCTCTCTACCACTGCCATGGCTATTATCTTAAGGTGCCCACAGGAGACAAAATCCTGCTGTTTATCCTGTTCCTGTTGTTATTTTCATCTCCGAGTGCAGACAGGAGGCTGGTTGTAAATGTCTAGCCTAGAGCCCACCTGCCTCCTTCCCCAGGAAATGTAAATAGGAGGCTAGTTTTAAATGCCCAGGCTGGAGCTCATCTATCTCCTGCCTCACCATTACCATCAGGAATTCTTTCCCAGTTTCAGTTCTATACATCCTCCTCTGATGGGTTTCAGTGGGGTTGGTTGGGTGCCATGGAGTAATCCAATGTGGCGGCATAGACGGACGGCAGGTGCAAATGTGGCCTCTTCTCTAGGATCTTATGGTTTAGCAGGACCCAGAAGGAACTTGTTTCTACAATAAGAGGAGATGCTGACAGCAAAACAAAGTGTCTTTACATCCCCTGAGGCACGCATGGGTCAAGTCAGGTGAGAGCCTTTTCCTCCTCCCTCTCTGCTGTCTCATAACTCTTCAGCTCCTATTTGTCTCCAGGCTACTTACATAAGAAATGCTTCATGAATTCAATCCAGAGTACAGAGTGCACGATCTACAATGACAAGTGTTAGCAGCCTGTGTTGAGTGAGCTATTTCCAGAAAGCCTTTGGCCATCTCTTGTGTTAGGAATAAGAAAGAGTCTTAATCTCACAGAACAAGTCAGAATCAGAGTATGACATCGTTAGCTGGTGTTGCCATTTCTTTCCCCACCACACACACAATTATGTTTGGTTTTCTGATTTATAACCATGAGTGTGTGTGCTAAGTCTCTTTAGTCGTGTCTGACTCTTTGTGATCCTATGGACTGTAGCTCGCAAGGCTCCTCTGTCCATGGGATTCTCCAGGCAAGAATACTGGAGTCGGTTGCCATGCCCTTCTCCAGGGGATCATCCCGACTTAGGGATCAAACCCACATCTCTTACGTCTCCTGCTTTGGCAACATGGGTTCTTTACCACTAGCACCACTTGGGGGATCCTGATTAATAACCATAGTATTTTCATTTTTTATTTATATATTTTAAAGAGAAAAATTTTAAATACTATTTTAAAAAATTTTTATTTACTTACTTACTTTTGGCTGTGCTGAGTCTTCATTGCTGCTCGGGCTTTTCTCTAGTTGCGTCAAGTGGGGGCTACACTGTAGTTGCGGTACGTGGGCTTCTCATCGTGGTGGCTTCTCTTTTTGTGGAGAACAGGCTCTAGGGTGCTCGGGCTTCAGTAGTTGTAGCACGTGGACTCAGTAGTTGCAATTCCTGGGCTCTAGAGCACAGGATCCATAGTTATGGTGCACGGGCTTAGTTGCTCCGAGGCATGTGGGATCCTCCAAGATCAGGGATTGAACCTGTATCTCCTGCACTGGCAGGCGGATTCTTTACTTCTGAGCCATCTGGGAAGCCCATAAACATTTCTTTTATTTATTTATTTGGCTGCACTGAGCCTTAGGTGCAGCACGTGGGATCTTCGCTCTTCGTCATGGCATGTGGAATCTTTAGCTGCAGCATGCAAACTCTTAGCTGTGGCCTGTGAGACCTAGTTCCCTGACCAGGGATAGAACCCCTGCGTTGAAAGCGAGGAGTCTTAGCCACTGGACCACCAGGGAAGTCCCAAACAGTAATTTTAAATTAAATTTTAATTGCTGGCAATGCATACATTTATACCACTTGTAAGAGGCTGAAATTCAAGGATAGCACTGAAGTGCTCATCTACTTCTCCCTCAAGTCCAGATTCTTTTCTTTCTTCCCTAGAATCATTCATTGCTGTTTGTTTTGTACCTTCTTGGACATTTTTCTACGAATTTCTATGCATGTATCAGAGCAGAAGACTTGAGAGGTGTGTGTTTGTTGTATCAGCATGGGTTTATCATTAAAAGTCAATAAATTTAGGTCTCATTACATCATTTTTTTATTCAACAATATATCATGGAAATATTTATACATCACTATGTGTAGGATTGCTGCATTCTTTCAAACTACATTTTTATTTCTAATGGGAATTTTAGGTTGTTTCCAGTTTTCCCCCTGTTAACCTAGGATGAAATAAATATCTTTGTATATGAATTACTCTAGCGGAAAGTTTTGAGATATGAAATTGGTATATGCTTTTAAAATATCAATTTATTCTGTTATCAGTGGCATACCTGTTTCCAACATACTCACCAACACGATACTAATAATTTTTTTAACTTTTTATTATCATTTTCTTGAGTGGCAGTTTTAAAACCTGAAATGTGGTCCATGAACATTGGGTTTGTATATTATATCAGCTGATGGGCACTTCCAAGACACAGAGATGATTCGAGGAAAGCATAGCATTTCACTAACAAAAGATGACTTTTTAAAATCAAATGGCCTAATAGTTGCAGGATTTTAGCCATTCACTCATCTTAACAGTTATTTGTAAAATTGACAGTCTTTGTAAGGGGCACACACTTAGATTCCAAACAAGGTGTCATTAAGAGGCTTCGTTTTACATGGGTGATGGAACAGCAGCTGTTTCTTTGCCCACAAAAGAATAGTATTTTTTAAGGGCTTTAAATTAAAGTCAGAAAAACGTTCGCGGATGTGATTCTGTAATAGACGGCACTTTGGATTCATGTGTTGGATAGAAAATTGGGCTGGGAGAAGTTAAACATCCTTCTCAACTTTGAGAGTCTGTGTGTCTGTGATTCACTGGGTGATTCTCAATCAAGAGGATGACTCATTCATTCAACGAATTTTGATTTCTTTTCCTGCCATCTGCCAGCCCTGCTCTGGATCTTGGGAAAGAAGGAGGGAACAAGATGGTCATGGCACCTGCGGTGAGGGCTGGGAGGAAACATACAGGTTGTCGCGATGGAAGGGGAGAGAGAGTTTAGGGTGCAGGACCAGGGAACGGCGCTCAAGCTCAGCTGCTGAGAAGAGACTCATTTAGAAAGATTTAAAGGAACTAAATTCTGGGATGAGGTCCTGACGGAAGGTCTAGAGCTTACCTGTCTGTCTTCCAGGACAGGGAGGACCATCAACTTTATCTAAAGGCAGGGGACTTGGGACTTCCCTGGTGGTCCAGTGCTTAAGAATCTGCCTTGCAATGCAGAGGATGAAGGTTTGATCCCTGGTTGGGGAACTAAGATTGCACATGCCAAAGGACAACTTACACTGCAACTACTGAGCCCTCGAGTTGCAACTAGAGAGTGCGTGCACCGCAACAAATGATCCCATGTGATGCAACGAAGATCCAGTGTACCAAGACCCAACACAGCCAAATAAATAAATAAGACCACGGTTTAACAAATAAATAAATAATAAAGACAGGACACAAAGCATCCCTTCCAGCTTTGGATTTTTCAGCTTTCTAAAATAATTAGCAAATCTAGTATAATTGAATCCCTTTGCATGCAGAAGAAATTAACATAACATTGTAAATCAACTACACTTCAATAAAAAATTTGAAAAAATAGAGACGTAATGAAAGATCTAAATAAATAGAAACATATATTTTAAAAAATTAACAAATCATAAACCTTAGCTTTTCTCTCTGTGGACCCAGAGTCCACCACCTGAATAATATGGCAGCTCAACGCAAAAGAAACAGCTTTCTTTGTGTTTCATGGGTTTATTCAGTTTGGTGAAAGTGAAATGAAAGTGTTAGTCCCTCAGTTGTGACAGACTCTTTGTGAACCCATGGTCTGTAGCCCACCAGACTCCTCAGTTCATGGAATTCTCCAAGCAAGAATACTGGAGAAAGAATTCTTTCCGGGCCTCAGTTTCCTCATTGGTAAAGTCCTCTAAGGGCTTCTCTGGTGGCTCAGTTGTAAAGAATCCTCCTGCCAGTGCAGGAGCTGTGGGTTCCATCTCTGGGTCAGGAAGATCCCCTGGAGAAGGAAATGGCAACCCACTCCAGTGTTCTTGCCTGGGAAATCCCATGGACAGAGGAGCCTGGCAGGCTACAGCCCATGGGATCACAAAAGAGTCAGGCATGACTTCATGACTAAACAACAACAAAAGTCTTCATGGATTTAGGAAGGATCGGTTACTTATCCATTTAAGGCCCTGGATGTCTGGTACATGATAAGCATGTAATATAACCAAACAAACTTCTTCCTATGTCCAGCATGGCGTCAGGGTTCCCTGGGGAGATACATAATGGGATACAGGGCCAGGTAGGATGTCCTCTTCCCTGTGTTTGCAGAGATGGCCTCTGAGATGACTGCTGAGTAGGTGAGCATTTCCCTTCAGGCCCACCCTTGACATACAGCTGTATCTCCAGGTTGTCTGTCCATGGTCTGCCAGGGCTCCATCTTCCTAATCATACCTTGTGCCTTCTTTCGCTGAGGTCTTGACACCTTCACACCAATGCTAGAAGATCCATAGAGTTGTTGGCCTGTAGAAAAGCCCCTCCGTGGTCCTTCCTACTTTTGAAGTCGACAGTATTTGAGACAGGCCTGGGACCTGGAATCCTTTGCTGCAGTGCTGCAAAGCTTGCACCTGGACATGCCTCTTCTCAAGGAACAAAATACAAAGAAACTATAGGGGACTAAAAATAACGATGTGCAGGCACAGTCGGGGTGAATTCTGGACAAAGATACAAAGAGACCGAAACACCCAACTGCCATTTCCGGTGGGTGGGCAGAACACTCAGCCATCCCTCTGGCCTGACCCCTGGACACACCGCTACCGTCATCCTATGTAAGGAGTGAGTTCAGCCCACCTCAGGGAGCCAGTGAACAAGGGAACCTGTTACTTGTTTTAGCTCCCTGCTGTAGCCAGTGCGGGAGTCCTAACAATAAAGCCTTGCTTAAATTTCTTGTCTGGCTTCTAGTCATTTCTATTGATTGGGGAAGGCCCAGAACCCTGGTCAGTATCATTGATCCCCAAGTTCTCTCTCCAAGAGTAATAATTTGAGATCAAATCCAAAGGATTTCCCAGGCCATTTCTGCCTTATTCTCCATCAGGTCCTGAGACATGGAATACAGAGCTGACTTTCAGCTGGGGGAGAGAGCCACTAGTGCATAGATGGTGCTCCAAAGGGGAGGCTGGGGAGAGGTTGGTAAAGAGACCATTGACAAAGGTGGGGGCAAAATTACAGGAACCAGACAAAACAGGAGGCCAGGGACAAAGAAGCCTGAGGCCAACTCAGGTCCTGCTGGCACAGGGAACCTTCCTTACAGGAGCTGAGAAGATCGGTGGACAGGTGCAGCCAACTAGGGGTGACCCTGCTGGAAAAGAGCCAGGAGATCAGTCACCCCATGCTCTGTCTCCCTCTGCTCTGTCTTCTGCCAGGGTGTCTCCTTAAGCCAGTTTCAACCATAAGACAACTAAACCACTGATGCCATTTACGAAGTTTAGTCTCCCGAGGAATACAGCAGCACAGAAGAATCTGGAAGGACAGATGGGAAATGCCTAGTCCAACATGCTTCTGTCAGACCTGTGATGATGAACACTAGAGTCTTGGCTGGAAAGAGTTTTTGTCACACTTGATGTAACTTATACATTCAGGGGAACAGACTGAGCAATTCAATCTCTGCACACCCCTGACTCCCACTAGTGAAAAGTTGACCGATTAGGAATACATGTATAGGAAAAGTACCAATGTGGTGACAATTACTGCTACCCTCAATGGTGGAAAAGGGGCAGCCACGGAATGCACAATGTTGTCTGAGGGATGGGCTTTCTATTCACAGATCGAATTATATTTAATCACAAGCTGGAGAGAAGATTTTGCCACCTCACGTCCCATCCATAAATTATCCCAGTATACTTAAGAGTTGGGCTCATTGATTTATAATACAGTTCATTTATAAAAACCAAACTTATTTCACAGATGACAGCAGTGGCTTGAAACACTCTTTAAAGTGAAGGTGGCCTACAAATTATCCAGTGGTTTCAACTGAAACAAATTATTCATGAAGAATGCAGTGTCAGCAGAAAAGAGGCTACATATTAATCCCCCGACAGGAGGAGACCATATCGGTATCTGATAATTATTTCAACACTTCAAGATGCGAATACAACAGTTTGATGCAGAAGGGGGAGTGCCAAGGGAGGTGACAGATCCACAGTAAGCAGAGAAATGTCATGCACAATATATTAAAAAAAGCATTTCAGGGGCTACTGATTTTCTTCTTTACAAGAGGCAAGGTGGGTATAGCCATTGCTTTGTAACCAATTATTAGGAATTTAGGACCTAAAAGGAACTCACTTTTATTATCTCACAGTTTCTGCAAGGGAGGAGTGCGGACGTGGCTGGGCTGAGTCCTCTGAGAACATAATTAAGGTTGCCAGTTGGGATGAGGTCTCATCTGAGTACTGATGGGGAAGGGTCTGTTTCCAAGCTCACCTTGGGTGTTGGCAGAGGTTCCTTTTGGCTGTGCTTGGCTCTTTGCCTTGTACGCCCCCAGTATGGCCACCTGCTTCATCAAGCCCACAATAGGATCTTAGCAAGATGGGTGTTACAGAGACTTCCCCAGTAGTACAGTGGTTAAGAATCTGCCTAATGCAGGGAACATGGGTCTGATCCCTGGTCCAGGAAGAGCCCACGTGCTGTGGGACAACTAATCCTGTGCACCACAAGTACTGAAGCCCACATGCCCTGGAACCCAGTGCTCAGCAACAAGAAAAGCCACCGCAATGAGAAGCCCTGCCAACCACTGGAGAAAGCCCATGTATGACAACACACAATCAGTCCAGACAAAAATAAGTAGATAATAACAATTTTTTTTAAAGATGGACGTTACAATACTGCATAATATACATATGTATTTCCCTTCACTGACCGTCTACGATCTGGTTAGAAACAAGTTGCAGTCCCCACTCCCCACACTTGGGGAGGAGAGCATATAAGATGTGAATATCAGGTGTGAGAAGGAGGCCCCCTGCAGATCATGCCCCAAGGAGAAAGGCAAAAAAGGGCCCTGGAGGAGGAAAAGGAAGCTGAGAAGAGAAAAAGAGAGGGATAGAGATAAAAGTTGCAAGAAAATAGCTCAAAAACATTGGTTCTTTCTGGATATCTTAGACTCTGGTGCAAAGTAAAGGAATAAGACAACGGTCTTAACAAACACCAGGGAACCTCCCTGGTGGTCCAGTGGTTAAGAATCCACCTTACAATGCAGGGGACATGAATTCGACCCCTGGTCACAGAACTAAGATGCCACAGGCTGTGGGACAACTAAACCCACGTCAGCAACTACTGAGCCTCTGTGCTCTAGAGTCCACACCACAACTAGAGAATTCACATGCCACAACAGAAGATCCTGCATGACAGATCCTACTCTCTGAAGCTAAGACCTAATGCAACCAAATCAATAAATATTTTCAAAAATACATTAAAAAATGCTAGGAGGAAAGCTCAGCTCTTATTTAATTTAGTGTAAAACAGTCCGGCACCAAGCACTAACCAAAGAAATTCCCACTGACTTTAGAGGAGAGAGCTTTTATCTTTTTCTTCCCAAGAAAGCCTGGTCAAATATTGTTTCCCTCACAGTCAGTTCTAAAGGGAATCAACCCTGAATGTTCATTGGAAGGACTGATGCTGAAGCTAAAGCTCCAGTACTTTGGCCACCTGATGTGAAAAGTTGACTCACTAGAAAAGACCACGATGCTGGGAAAGATGGAAGGCAAAAGGAGAATGGGGTGGCAGAGGATGAGATGGTTATATAGCATCATTGACTCAATGGATGTGAATTTGAGCAAACTCCAGGAGACAGAGGAGGACAGAGGAGCCTACTGGGCTGTAGTCCATGGGGTGGCAAAGAGTCAGACATGACTTAGGGATGGAACAGCAACAATACTAGTACACATTTTTATCTCAACCCTCCGAGATGCACATGAACTCTACACAAACAGACCTGCCCCTCCTCATCTCCTGTAATAGCTGAGCGATCTTGCCCTAGAATGGTAGTAGGGAGCCTTGGAGAGAGACTGCAGATGGAGACATCTGAGCTGTTTTCTGAAATTCCCATGGAGTTGTTGACAGGGAGGTCCAGGAGCCTGGCCTGGCCCCAGGAGCCTCAGAGTGTCAGCCTGGTGCCAGAGGAAGAGGCTATGAGGACATAAAATGAAATTAATGTCGATGGAAAGCCCAGAAGGGAGGAAGAGCCAGGAGGGCACAGAGAACAGGGAAGGAAGAAGGCTGGCGGGGATCAGTAGAAACACTGACATAATCCTAGGTACCCTAGGTGACCAGATCTCCCATCTGAGTCTGAGTTACTGATTCAGTGACTCAGTAACTTAGTCAAAAGAGTCTCAGGCTAACCAGCCCAGCTTTGCTAAAACAGCAAGAGCACCTCCCCTCAGCATGTCATGCTCACAACACGGAGATGCTCAATTTTTTGAGACCCTTTTAACTTCATGACCACTGATGGTCATGAAAAAGGGCTTCACTTTGGGAAGATGGCTTCCAAAGAGCTTCCTTTTATTTTTGGCTGCACTTCATGGCATGTGCAATATTGTTAATTCCCTGACCAGGAGTCAAACTCACACCCCCTGCAGTGGAAGCATGGAGTCCTAACCACTGGACCACCAGGGAAATCCAGAGAGTTTCCTTCTCTCTGAATCTTTCGAGGAATATCAGGACATTGCTACCCCAAAGCAGGACACTACACCTTTGGGTCTATGTGGCATAATTATATCTCACAGTGAAAATAGTTCTTTTTTGTAAACCCTCTAATTAATTAACTCTGTGGGTAGGTTGGCTCCTTGGGGATACATTCAATATATGGAACTGCAAATTTGGTCTTCGGGTTTTCACCCAGAAATCACTCATGTTACAAGATCGGGGAATCACCCACCCTGTTTCCAACTTTGTAATTCCTTTTTAAATTGCTGGATATATACTCAGCAATCCCACTCCAGAGTATATACCCAGAGAAAATCATAATTCAAAAAGATACACTCACACCAATGTTCACTGAAGCACTGTTTACAATAGCCAGGACATGGAAGCAGCCTAAATATCCATCAACAGATGAATGGATAAAGAAGATGTAGTACATATATACAATGGAATACTACTCAACCATCAAAAGGAAAATATTTGTGCCATTAGCAAAAACATGGATGGACCTAGAGACTGTCATACAATGAAGTAAGTCATGAGACTGTCATAAAATGAAGTAAGTCAGAAAAACAAATATTGTATATTAATATTTATATGTCAAATCTAGAAAAATGTACAGATGAACTTATTTACAAAGCAGAAATACAGACTCAGATGTAGAGAACAGATGTATGGATGCCAAGATGGAGAGGGAAGTGGGATGAATTGGGTGATTGGAATTGACATATATGGTGGTGATTTAGTCACTACTTCATGTCCAACTCTTGTGACCCTTTGGACTGTAACCCATCAGACTTCTCTGTCCATGGTATTTCCCAGGCAAGAATACTGAAGTGGGTTGCCATTTCTTTTTCCAGGGGATCTTCCCAACCCAGGGATCGAACCTGGGTCTCCTGCATTGCAGATAGTCTTCTGCATTGTTGGCAGATTCTTTACCAACAGAGCCACCGGGGAAGCCCTAAAATATATACACTACTATGTATAAAACAAAGGTCTGTCTAGTCAAGGCTATGGTTTTTCCAGTGGTCATGTACAGATGTGAAAGTTGGACTGTGAAGAAAGCTGAGTACCAAAGAATTGATGCTTTTGAAGTGTGGTGTTGGAGAAGACTCTTGAGAGTCCCTTGGACCACAAGGAGATCCAACCAGTCCATTCTAAAGGATATCAGTCCTGGGTATTCTTTGGAAGGACTGATGCTAAAACTGAAACTCCAATACTTTGGCCACCTCATGTGAAGAGTTGACTCATTGGAAAAGACTCTGATGCTGGGAGGGATTGGGGGCAGGAAGAGAAGGGGACAACAGAGGATGAGAATGCTGGATGGCATCACCGACTGGATGGACGTGAGTTTGGGTGAACTCCAGGAGTTGGTGATGGACAGGGAGGCCTGGCGTGCTGCAATTCATGGGGTTGCAAAGAGTTGGACATGACTGAGCAACTGAACTGAACTGAACTGATGTATAAAATAGGTAACTAATGAAAACCTACTGTACAGCAGAGAAGTCTACTCAATGCTCTCTGCTGATCTGCATGGGAAGGAAATTTTTTAAAAAGAGGGGATAAATAGCTGATTCATTTTGCTGTATAGCAGAAACTAATATAACATTGTAAAGTAACTACACTCCAATAAAAAATAAACAAAAAAGATAAAATGTCTTTCATTCTTAGATTTTCTGGGCAACTTGCAAATAAGCATGGAATTCACTCTCATGGGCTACACATGCCCTGGGCAGAGATTTTGGAGCAGGTGAAAAGATTCATGAATCTTCTCTAAACAATATTGGGAGAGTTGAGGTGGGTGGTTATGACAGGATATTAATGATTTTAAGCTCCGTCTCATACAAACCCACTTCTTTCACCAAAGGTAGCTTCTTCCGGGGTCAGAAGGACTTTTGTCACTGGTCACAGGAAGGTAAGCATGACTGATCTTATATGACACAGCCAACAGGGGTCAAACAACTCAGAGCTGGGTTTCCGGTTGAAGGACATTCTTCAATCCCCTTAATCAGGCACAAAGAGCAGCCACCGGTCATTTCATCTGAGCAATGGCAAAAAGGAGATGATGTTTTCTGGTGTCCAGGAGGATGACGTGAGCTGGCATCAGCGGGTAATTTGATGTCAAGAGGGTGGGTCCCATGGGCAGAATCAAGCCAAGGAACAGCATGGAAGCTTCAGGGGTTGTTTTTAAAAAATGACTTCATACAGCTTTGCTGCCTTCAGATTCAACATGTCTAAAGTAATGATCACTACATTTTTTAAACTCTGTGAAAGAAACCCATTCACGGTCATCGCCCAGTGTCAGTACTGCTGGTCTGCCTCTCAAGAACACAGCAGCACTGCCTTCCTGGTGGGTCCAAGTTCAGTTCTGACCAAGCACAAATGCCATGGGGACTCTTCCCTCGTGGTCATGGTGAGCAGCAGGATTGGCAACACCATTGATAAGAAGACCAGCATTAACCAGCTTTTATCCCCACTGTGATTTTTTACCAAATATGGAGGAAGTTGAACTCCTCCTGTTACTTCCTTCTCTGAATGAGATGCTTAAGTTCAGAGCTTCTCTTGGAAATGAGCCTGCACTGCACTGCACTGACTTATAGGAAAGGAGACTGCGATCCATAGCCACACAATAGGAAATTGAACATTAAGGTAATAGCACAGTAAGGGACACTTGGAATAAGATCCATTCAATTATCTCCGGTTCAACTTTAATCTGAAAGAAGCTTCTTAATTGCCTTGGCTGGACAACAGGTAATGGAAAGGTTAAATTGGCTTCAGACTTTTATTTTATTCATTGTGAGATAACAGATTTCCAATATTGAACTTCCTTCAGAGGAACAATAAATTACTTTTTGAAATATAGATTATGCCAATAATGGATGAGCTGGATATAAATGGAATTCCAGCATCTTTGGAATGTATCTTGTGTGCATTTTTCTAGAAATTGGAAGAAAAGAGAGCACTACCATGGTGAAATAAAACAGTATCGCTGACATATTATTATACACTCTAAAAATGAATGGCCAGTGCTGATTAAACAGAAGAACAGAAGTTGAGTATGCTCAAGGAGATGAAATCTTCAAACTTAAAAGAATGAAGAAAAATATTAACCCTTCTAGTTTATAAAATAACTGAGTGTCACCACCAAGAATATAAAAGGCCATTTTTTTCTGGGCTCTTTAAGATTTTCCAGAACTAGACAGTGTCTTGAGAACACTGAGAAGGTAGTTAGTAGCTTCTATAAACAGGCTTTCAGGGGACTTCCCTGGTAGTCCAGTGGTTAAGCCTCCACATTCTGAAGCCAGGGGGCACGGGTTTGATCCCTGATCAGGGGGCTCAGATCCATAGGCTGCACAGTGCAGCCCAAACAAACAAGAGACAACACGCTCCTGTAACAAACACAGACGCAGTGTTCAGCATTTTATTCTTTTTTCTAAAGAAGTGCAATCAAAACCCCAAAAGAAAATACTGTCTGAAAAGAATACACATTGTTGATCCTATTTGCTCCCTGGATGCAGGCAGAACTCATCAGTGGAATGCAATTTCTTTCCTTGGTTTGAGAGTAACACTTAATGAGACGTTTGAGACTGACCAAAGTGAAACAGAGTTTATTCTAAAAATAAGAAGTGAAGATAGAAGTGCCAACTACTGTGTTTAAAATTTCATTTTATCCATCCAAAAAAACACTTATGGAGTGCTGACTATGTACCTGGGCACTTCTCCATACATGTGGGAAAAGGCAGAACACAAAACGGACAAAACCAACATCCCATAAAGCTTAATCCCTAATGGAATGGACATAATATTGATGAAAAGATGTCATAGTACGAGTAAGTTCCCTGCATATGAATAAATTCCATTCCAAGACTGCATTTTTAATTCCCATTTGTTCATTAAGTCCAACAAAGTTAGCCTAGGTACCTAGCTAACAAAATCAGCTGTATGGTACTGTACTGTAATAGGTTTATAATACTTTGCACACAAATAATGCATAAAAAACAAACACACACACAAAAGAAAACATTTTAAATCTTTTTCTAATTTAAATTTATTGATTTTAATTGGAGGGTAATTACTTTACAGTATTGTATTGGTTTTGCCATACATCAACATGAATCCACCACGGGTGTACATGTGTTCCCCATCCTGAACTCCCCTCCCACCTCCCTCCCCGTACCATCCCTCTGGTTCATCTCAGTGCACCAGCCCCAAGCATCCTGTATCCTGTATCAAACCTGGACTGGTGATTCATTTCTTATATGATATTATACATGTTTCAATGCCATTCTCCCAAATCATCCCACCCTCGCCCTCTCCCACAGAGTCCAAAAGACTGTTCTATACATCTGTGTCTCTTTTACATTTTAAATCTTACAGGACAGTACCTTGAAGAGTATAGTAGTACAGTAAAAAAGTTGGCATCCAGGGACTGGCATCGAGTGAATAGACAAGAAGAGTTACTGACTGGAGGAGAGAGAGGTGGTGGGAGATGGTAGAGCTGAAGGATCATCAGCAATAGGAGATGGAGGGCAAGCTGCAATTTCATTCATGTTTGTCATTGATGGAACACATGTTTGCATCTTTGAAAGCTCCTGACTTGAAGGTTTGTAGATAGGGGACTTAATGTCTGTTAAAAAGTGATACATGCTATGTAGAAAAATATATTGGAGAGACTGTCAGAAAGTGTTTGGTTGGAGGTGGAGGGCTGCAACTTTAGCAAAGATGGTCAAGGAAGTTCTGGCTGAGAAGACGACATTCAAACAAAAGTGGGTGCAGAACACTGCACGGAAATCTAGGGGAATGGATTTTGCAGAGAGATACAGGTTTTTCTCAGATAAGGCATTAATGTGGAGAACTGTCCTATGCATTATGGAGATTTAATTGCATTTCTGTCTTCCATCCATTATACCCCAGCAACATCTCTCTCTAGTTGTGAAATCTTAACCACCGGCCTGCCAGGAAAGTCCCTGCTTTCTTCTTTTAAGGACAATAGTTATTGGATGAGGTCCCACCCTGACTGAGTAGGACTTTATCTTAGCTTGATTACATCTACACATGTAGATTTCCATATTTGGCCACGTTTATGGTACCAGGGGTTAGGATTTGAACATATATTTGGGGCTGGCGGTGAGGGACAGAATTTAACCTATCACAGGGAAGATGAACTATGTGATCCTCTCTTCTTTGTGATTAATCTCAGATATATCCTACTGCAAGGAAAGTTTCTTTTTCTTATTTTTATTTTTTATCGGGGTAGAGTTGCTTCACAAAGTTGTGTTGGTTTCTGCCTTTCAATGAAGTCTATCAGCCATATTTATACATATATCCCCTCTCCCTTGGACCTCCCTCCTAATCATCTCCATTCCACCCCTCTAAGTCACCAAAGGGCACTGAGCTGGGCTCCCTGTGCTATACGGCAGCCTCCCGCTAGCTGTCTATTTCACACATGGCCGTGTACATATGTCGGCCCTATTCTCCCAATTCATCCCACCCTTCTTCCCCACCATGTCCACACACCTGTCCTCTATGTCTTCATCTCTATTCTTGTGCCTCAAATCAGTTCATCTGTACCATTTTTTCTAGATTTCATATACATGCATTTATGTGTCTTTGATCCATATTATAACAAATTTAATTAATTTTTAAAAATGGCCCATATCAAAAAAATCTTGAAAAAAAAAAAAAGAAGACATTTGAATACAGAGAAGCAGATACAGAGGGGGAAAGATGGCCTTGTAAAGACAGAGACCTTAAGCAACTACAAGCCAAGGAATGGCAAGGATTAATGGCCACTGTCAGAAGCTGGAAAAAACAAGGAAGCAGTCTCCGCCAGAGACTTCAGAGGGAGCATGGCCCTTTGGCACCTTGATTTTGGATGTCAAGGCTCCAGAACTATGAGAGGGTATGTTTCTATTGTTTTAGGTTGCGGTAATTTATTATGGTAACCCTAGAAAACTAATACATCTCATTACACAGAGAATTCTAGTTGGACAAGTTACTGAAAGAAATGTGAATTGGTGCACAGTTAAAGCTTGACTGACATTGTCTTTTCTCTCCTCCTTGTTCTTGTAGGCAGAGATGTAGAGAGAAATCCAGTAACAACAGAATACATGGAAGATTCCAGAAGTCATGCTTCAGGCAATGTGTAATGGAAAAAAATAAAACGCCTAAGATATAATAGCTAGAAACTTTGAAGGAGGTGAAGATGATTGGATTAAGGAGAAAAGGTCAGTTTTAAGGTGGAGAAATTTTTTCTAGCTGTATGTAGATGAAGCACTGTTGCAGACAAGGGCAGAGATGGGCATTCTCCTCCCTACCCCCCAAACTCTACCAATAAATAGAGAAATTTACCAAAATCACAGAAAGATGGATTGAAAATCTCATATGTGGCAGTTATCCAATAGAGATACAAGTAAGCACCAAACACCTCATTTCCAGAAAATCCCAAAAAAATAAGTGCACGCTTTTCCTGGGCAGTGGAATTAGAGTGATTTTCTTCTTTATATTATGTGCCATCCAAAACAATGGACAAAGGTTACTTTTATGATCAGAAAGAACTGTAAACTAAGTGGCCTATCTGTCATACTGGAGTACAAGCAGGACTGGGCATCTTGCCCAAAGAACTTGAGCAAGACATTGCCGTGAAAGCACCTAAGTGGCTTCCTATGACTCAGCACACTCACTGTTGCTTCTCCCCTTGGAATGCTCTGCTGGATATCTTCTCTTTGTCCCTCCAGATCCAAGCTCTACTCTTCTCTGTCTGACCGAACCTTTACGTATTGCATCAGTGGGCTGCCTTAGTCTCTGTCTTCTTGTTGGGTTTCGCCAATGATAGCCAAGAGATTGGGGAAATCCAAGGTATTTGTGCTCACAACTCCCTCCCTGCTGGTCACCATGGGTTATCTGCTCTTCCTCTGCCAAAGATCACAATCCCTATCAGGTGGCCCTCTCTAAAGCCACACTGTCTGGGTTCTGGCACCACTTCCTCCCCATAGTCCTACAATTTTAGGATGGCAACAGCCCGCACCCCGCCCCCCCACCATGTGGCAATGGTCCCAAAGTACCACACGATCCCATACTGTTGTTGGCTTCTCTTGATCCTCTTCATCCTGGTCTTCTCAATATCAATTTCATGTTTCCTCTGTTTCCTTCTAGGACCCCAATCAATGCAACGTTCATACATTAATTTCATGTACTTTCTAAACCTAGGAAAAATGAAAAGTTGAGCTTACCCCAATTTTCCTAGGGTCTTGTCCCCCTACAAGGACATGTTTTACATTTACACCTCTTTTTTGCCTGATGCTGCTAGCTTCAGAATTTTCTTAAAGAAGCAAACAGAAGCACACAACAAAGAAACACATTTGGCTTTTAAAATAAACCTTGTTAAATAAAAAGGCTTCCAACAAATTTGATAGCTAGAGGCTTTTCGCCATATTGACAGGCACCAGAAACATGACGGCAGCTGTTTCTGAAGTTTGCAGCTTTTCAAACTTCTACAGGGCAGGTGACATGCCTGGCAGCTCATCTGCAGCCTGGGAGAGGGCAATGTTTCCATTTTGTGCCTGTGGTCCTCTAATTCCAGGGACCATCACCAGCAGACAAAAATAAATAAATAAATAAATGAAAGCAGGAATTAGAGTTTCTGCCCATAGGCAGGTAATTTGGCGTGAGAGATTTAGACTGAAGGTTTGGGAAAGGAATCCAATGGCTTAAAGTTCACAAGGCAAGTATTGACCATGCACTTTTTTTTCTTTTCTGATAAAGTACCTAAAATGAATCATAAGACAGGAGAAAAGCAAAGGTAACATATTCAATAATAATGATATAAGAGGCTTTGAGTCCAGCGGGATAAGGATTTGGTCGAACATGAGAGACTGTTGTTCATATCACCTAGTATTTTCTAACCATTAGAAATTTAGATTTCCACTTTTGCAAAGATGGATTAGATGTACTTTTTCCTAGGTCTCTTCCTATGTACAGCTAAATTGCATAGACATTGCATACGTAACAAACACAAAGACATTCTGAATGGTCAAGAGAAGAGAATAGATTTCACACAGACCTCAGGACCCAAATAGGTCAACAGAATGGTCATTTTCCTGGGTTTTCTTTAAGCCTCATATACCAGATTGCTTAGTACTAAAGAAGTTGGTAACCAGAAATGCCAGTGGATGTAGACAAAAGGCACTTAAAACAGGAAAAAAGAAAGAAAAGACCCCAGAACAGAAAAGGAACAGCCCCCCAAGATAGAAAACCTTCAGACAATTACTCTGCTCCAGACACATACCACAAAAAAAAAAAAAAAAAACACAACTGTGGCCTCACTTCCTACTCTGCCTGCAAAGTTTGAGTGGGGAGCCTAGATTTCCAGACTCACCTGGTTGAAACAAGGTGTTCCAATGCCTCTGTTGGAAGAGTGTCAGAGAAGGTCAAATGCGGGCCTGCACATACACAGCTTCCAGGGCTAACAAGGCCAGCCTCCCCACACTGGCAATGGATGAGGAGAGTAGTGAGGCAGATCTCCCCCTCCTTAAAAAGTGCTATCAGTAGAGCCTAGCAGATCACATGAATTCCCACCCCCACCCAGCAATAATGAGGGACTCTTCCCACAGGTTTCAAAGGAGGTTGAGTGAGGAATCTAGACAGAAATGAATACTACTTGCTCCCACTCCATTGGAATTTTGTCAGAGGAATCCTGTTAAAACAGAAGATTTAAACAAGATCCAAAGTTTTACCTAACATGACCAGATTTTGATAAAAATCTTTTTTCATACAAATAATTAGGAATACATCAACTTGAAAAAAGAAAAAAGAAGCACTCAATAGAGGCCAACTTCTCCTAGACAGGACAGGATTTTAAAGCAGCCATTGTAAAAATGCTTCAACAATCACTAACAGACTTGAAACCAGTGAAAAACAGAAATCTTCAGCAGATAGACATAAAGTCGCTGCAAAGAAGTAGAAGATGTAGAGAAGAGCCAAACAGAAACTTTCCAACTGGAAAATACAATAAATGAAATTTAAAAGCTCAGTCAATGGGCTCAATAGCAGAATGGACAGGATAGGGGAAGGAATCAAGTGACTACAAAATAGAACAAGGGAGATCGTTCAATCTGCTGCTGCTGCTAAGTCACTACAGTCGTGTCCGACTCTGTGCGACCCCATAGACGGAAGCCCACCAGGCTCCCCCGTCCCTGGGATTCTCCAGGCAAGAACACTGGAGTGGGTTGCCATTTCCTCGTTCAATCTAAACAGAGAGAATAATAGACTAAAAATAAATAGAGATATCTGGGACTATACCACGAGATTTCATATTTGTGTCATTGGAGTTTTAGAGAAGAAAGGTGAGGTTGAAAAAGTAATGGCTTAAAAGATCTTCAATCTGGCAAACCAGAAGAAACGAACAAATATCTGGCCAATCTTATGAGGATCACCTCTGAAATGAGTCACTTCAACCACATCCCTTTCCTGTATTACTCTGCTAAAGACTCAAAGTGCTGAAAAAGAGCATGACACACTAGAATGGGCTACTTGCTCACTGCTGGTAAGGGAGAGCCCCACAAAAGGCCACATGCAATAAGGAAGAGGTCATTTAAAAAAAAAAGAAAAGAAGTATAGTGTGTCTTAGTCCATTAGGGCTGCTATAACAAAAATATCATAGAATATAACAGTGGCTTAAACAGCACACATCTATTTCTCACAGTTCTGGAGGCTAGCGTCCAAGATGAAGTCACCAGCAGATTGTATGTATGGTGGGGCCCACTTCCTGGTTCATAGATCCCATCTTCTTGCTGTGCCTCACCTGGTGGAAGGGGTGAGGGAGCTCTCCGGTGTCTTGTTCCTAAGGGCACTAATCCCATTCATGAGGGCTCCAACCTCATGACCTAATCACCTCCCAAAGGTCCTCCCTCCCAACACCACCACATTAGAGGGTGGGATTCTGGCATATGAATTTTGCAGGAAGGAGGGTGGTTGGGGGGACAAACATTCAGTCCATAGTAGAGAGCTGCTGCCCGAAGAACTGGAATGGATACTGGTGGGCTAAAGCAGGCTGTCCACACAATGCAGGAAACATGTCAGTGCGACCAGTTATCATTATGCGAGTCACCCGTTGCAGGTCATCTGTAGGTGAGATATGAACATCTTCAATAGCTTTACTAGTTGGAAGGACAGGGATTTAATACAAATCAATGACTTTCACAGCTTCGTGTGCCTGTAAGAAAAGGCAAAGAGGAAAAAGGAACATCATAAAAACAGGATTGCCTTTTTGCTTGCCAGAGGAGTTTTCTGTGGCAGTTGTTAAGAAACTAGTTTGTCTGTTGTTCCAGATGAAATACCTAATCTCTTCCACTGTCCAAAGCATCACATGAGTCAAAGATGGTGACAGAGAGGCAGAACAGAGGCAGAAAAGAGATGGGAGGCAGAACAACAACAACAAAAAGATGGAGAGATGCAGAAGCAGAACAACACTCACAACAAGGTCTCACAGTAATGCATATTTATTTGCATCTGTCTGTCCAGTTTCCATTTCCCCTCCTTCTGGAAACAGGATCCCTGGGCTTCTGGTTGGCATAATCTACATGGGAAGGCAATCTGCCAAATGCTGAACCCCCAACACCCAGAATAGTACCTGGAGCTCAAAAAACGTTTCTTCAATGGATTATCTGCATGAATACCCAGACTGACAAGTTGTAGTCCCACATTTTTATTTATTTTTCTCGTTTCGCATTTACGAGATTTTTTTTTTTTAACTTTTAATTTTATACTGGTGTATAGTATAGTTGATTAACAATGCTGTGTTAGTTTCAGGCATACAGCAAAGTGATTCAGTCATACATACACATGTATCTGTTCTTTTTAAAAATGTTTTCCCATTTAGGTTGTTACATAACCATTTATTAGATTCTTACAAGTTCCTTAAAACTGGGTATAATGCTTGCATAGAAATTAATCTGTACCACTTTCCTGCTTAAGAGATCTCTCGTGAACTGCTAGTCTCTTATCTTAATAACCACATGGCTAGAGATTATGAACCTTCTTTTTTCTCTTCTTTTCTTCCTTTTTTTCCTTCTTACATGACAAATGTTATGGTAAAATGTGGATCACTGATTTTTAAATCGTTCGTCTTTTGCTATTTCAATGAATCTTGAACTCTTTTATAAGGTTCCCACCTTAGAGCCCATAGAACAGAGATTCTTGCTGCTGTAGTCCTTTCCACAAATCCACTGACAACTCTATTAAGGCTTGGTTCAGAAAATAACTACGCATTGGTTCCCATCTCTTGGAAACCCAAAGAAGTTAATTTGGCTGGCATTACGATGCCATTGGGCTGTGACGCTCACATTGCCTTTTTTTCTCCTCTTGAGTGAATCCCTCAGTTAGCAAAGTGCACTTCTTTGCTGCTGGATTTACATTTATTTCATGAGGCTTGGAGAAGATCTGATGTCAAATCTGGCCTCTGTACACTGACACCAAATTAAACCTCAGAGGCAGGACTTTGGGTGAAGTAGAAAAGAATAGCTTTATTGCTTTGCCTGGCAAAGGGGGCCACAGCGGGCTAAAGTCCTCAAAACTGTGTGTCCCAACCTGGAAGGAGTAGTGAGGAATTTTATAGAATGGTTCAATTTCTATAACATGAAACAAAATGAAACACCCTCAAAGAGGGTGTGATCAGCTCATGGACATTCTTCTGATGGACTGGAGGTGAGGTAAATGGGAGTCAGCATCATTGAGCTTCTGGTTCCAACAGATCTGAGGTCTTACATGCTTGTGAGCAGCATACAAGTAACTTCTTCCACCTGGTGGGGTTTTCAGCGTCTGCAAAACAGCTCAAGATATTGTTAAGTGTATCCCTTGGGGGAGGGGGGTGATGGAGGTTGGGACCAGGACCCTGCCGCAAGGCCACACTAGTGTTTCTTGACTGCTCCTGCCTTGTCTTTGCATCCCCTCCCTCCCCTGGTGGGCTTCCCTGGTGGCTCAGAGGTTAAAGCGTCTACCTGGAATGCGGGAGACCCGAGTTCGATCCCTGGGTCGGGAAGATCCCCTGGAGCAGGAAATGGCAACCCACTCCAGTACTCTTGCCTGGAGAATCCCATGGAGGGAGGAGCCTGGTAGGTTACAGTCCATGGGGTCCTAAAGAGTCGGACACGACAGAGCTACTTCACTTTCACTTTCCTCCCCTGATGAGCAACTGTTTGAACCTGTCCCAGGGAAGGTCTTGGAGGCTGAATGAAGCCTATTTCCAGCAATCAGGGAACAGGGGACACAGAAAGGTTTCGTGCCCAGGAGCCCCACAGGGTCCTGTTGGTTTCAGACTTGCAAAGCTGAGCCGGTTTAGTCCCTTCCCAATTATGCAAGGGGGGCTGCCCCTCTGGCCCCATGTCCTAAGTCCAGCCTTCCTCTGTTCCTTGGTCTCTGGGTCTAGTGTGTCCTGCTGCTGCTGCTGCTGCTGCTGCTAAGTCGCTTCAGTCATGTCCAACTCTGTGCGACCCCATGGACGGCAGCCCAACAGGCTCCCCCGTCCCTGGGATTCTCCAGGCAAGAACACTGGAGTGGGTTGCCATTTCCTTCTCCAATGCATGAAAGTGAAAAGTGAAAGTGAAGTCGCTCAGTCGTGTCTGACTCTTCGAGACCCCATGGACTGCAGCCTACCAGGCTCCTCCGTCCATTGGATTTTCCAGGCAAGAGTACTGGAGTGGGGTGCCATTGCCTTCTCCCTAGTGTGTCCTAGTATAGCAGAAAAGTGAGGTTGCACCAGCAGCCCAATCCTCTTCCCAGGTGAGCTGAAACTGAGGTCAGGTCTGGATATGGGGTGGAGAATTAGAAAGACTCCCAGCTGCTGTAGAAAACATCACTGGGTTATAGGTGGCTCTGGGTGTGGGCAGCTCCCCAAGGGGTGGAAGGGGCCCTGGAGCCTTGCTGGCTACAAACAGCCTTGTTGGCTACAAACAGCCTTGTTTCATCCCAGCTAACCCTCTTAGCAATTCTCCTTCTCAAAGGGAGACTTTTTTTCCTCTCTGTGGTCATTTTGCTCTGTGGAGCGGTTCTGCTTTTATGACGCAAAACGTTTCTCGGCTGTCAAATCCAGTCCCTGTGAATTCCTTCCAACTCAGCCAATTTAAGAAATGAGATGACGGGAATCAAAACAGGGGAAGGGAGAAGTGTGTCGCGGAAAGAAGAGAACAAAGCACGAGCATCGCTTTTCTCCCCACTCTGTGAATATCCTGAAATTTGCAGAAACGTGTTTTTCTGGGCGTGTGTGTGAAGCGGGTGAGACATTCCTGTCAGTAATTTGAATCCAAACAGCACCTCACTATTAAGCCCATAATAGCCAGTATCTGAGGAGCCACTACACTGTATCTGTCAAACGAAGGCACTGGGTTATTTGGGAGAGAAATTTCTTCACCTCACTCACCATATCTGAAATGATAGAGATGGTTTTGAGAGGAGATTCAAAAACGACAAGAAGCGGGTGCAAAAGGGGTTGGTGGCAGCTAGTGTAGATGAATATGGTGGTGGTGGTTTAGTCACTAAGTCATGTCGGACTCCTGCGGCCCGCCAGGCTCCTCTGTCCATGGGATTCTCCAGGCCAGAATACTGGAGTGGGTTGCCATGCCCTCCTCCAGGGAATCTTCCTGAACCAGGGATCAAACTCATGCATCCTTCGGCTCACGCATTGGCAGGCAATTTCCTTACTACTAGCGCCACCTGGGAAGCCTGGATGGGAGGGGTGATTGTGTCTTTTGTTATGTTAATGAGGCAACTTTTGGAAAGTGCCTGTGTAGAGGGGGTGGATACTGGTTGCCTGTGAAGCCTCCTTTGAAACCTTTCCTTTCATATTGGGACTCTAACCTACGTGGTTGGAACTCGAAACTAGCCAAAACCCTGCGTGGGACTCCAACCCATTTTTTTTTTTTTTTTTTTTTTAGAATCACTCACCTGGTACCTGAACTTACTGAGGCTCAGATTCTTGATGTCTCATCACAGAAAGAATTCAGTGAGAGACAAAGTGATAGATAATAAGTGGATTTATTTAGAGAGAAACACACTGCACAGAGGGTGGGCCCTCTCAGAAGGTAAGAGGGGCCTTGAAATCTGATATCGTTAGTTTTTAAAGGGCTGGGTAATTTCATAGGCAGGCTTCTCTGGTGGCTCAGACGGTAGAGAATCTGCCTGCAATGCAGGAGACCTGGATTTGATCCCTGTGTCTGGAAGATACCCTGGAGAAAGGAATGGCATCCCACTCCTGTATTCTTGCCTGGAGAATCCCATGAACAGAGGAACCTGGCAAGCTAGTCTGTGGGGTTGCAACCCCAAGACTTGACTGAATGACTAACACTAATTTCATAGGTTAATGAGTGGGAGGATTATTCCAATTATTTTAAGGAAGGGATGGACATTTCCAGGAATTGGGCCACTGCCCATTTTTTGACCTTCATGATTGGCCTTGGAGCCATCCTGGTGCCTGTAGGTTGTCATTTAGTATGCTGAAATGTTAGAGTGTGTGTATACTGAGGCTCAGGGCTTCCCTTGTGGCTCAGCTGGTAAAGAATCCGCCTGCAATGCAGGAGATCTGGGTTTGATCCCTGGGTTGGGAAGATGCCCTGGAAAAGGGAAAGGCTACCCACTCCAGTATTCTGGCCTGGAGAATTTCATGGACTGTATAGTCCATGGGGTTGCAGAGAGTCAGACATGACTGAGCGACTTTCACTTTTCATACTGAGGCTCAAGGTCTAGTGGAAGTCCACTTGTCTGCCATCTTGGGCCCATTTGGTTCCAATCAGCTTATGTTGTGTCCTCAGGGCTATGTCATTCTTTTAAAGTTTGCACTGCACCCTTCCCTCCTGTTTCATTGTGATTAGAGAGATGGACCTTTCAGCCCCAAACCCCTGACCTCTGGGAGGGGAACATAGGCTGGAGGCTGAATCAGTCACCAGTGGCCCATGATTTAATCAATCATGCCCATGTAATGGAGCCTCCGTAAAAACCCCAAAAGAACCCCCAAATGGTGTTAGCTCTCCGGTGGGTGAACAGATGAAGATAAAGGGAGAGTGGAGCCCAGAGCTTGGAAGCCCCGTATCTTTCCCCATGCCTCACCCTATGCATCTCTTCCATCTGTCTGTCACTGAGTTATAGCCTTTAACCTAGTAAGTAATATGTTTTTCTGAGTTCTGTGAGCTGACCTAACAAATTAATCAAACCCAAGGAGGAGGTCGAGGAAACCTCTTAGAGTCTAATCAATAACCAGTTGGTGAGAAGCACAGGTGACGACTGGACTTGCCATTGGCATCTGAAGTGGGGGAGGGGGGCCATCGTGTAGGACCGAACTCTCAACTTGTGGGGTCTGATATTGTCTCCTGGTAGAGGGTGTCAATTGAGTTGAATTGTAGGACACGCAGCTGGTTTCTGAGAACTGCTCTCTGATGGGGAAAAACCCACACATTGTAATTGGTGTCAGAATTGGATCTTCTGTTAAGAACAGGACACCTGGGACATTTTTAAATGGAGTTTCTAACACCAAGCAGAGCCCTGTGGGGCTCCTGGATACAAAGCCTTTCTGTGTCCCCTATTTCTTGGATTATAGGAAACAGCCTTCATTCAGGCTCCATGACCTTCCCTGAGTTCCAATGGAAAGGTTCAAGCAGTTATTAATTAGGGAAAGTAGGAGATGCAAGGCCAGGGAGAAAAAGTCAAGAGCAGCCTTGGGGCAAGGTTCTCTTTTCCCGTCAGGAGATACACACAATATCTCTGAGCTATTTTGCAGATACTGAAACCCCCGCCAGGTGGGAGAAGTTAATGATTAATAATGATATGTACTCTGCCTGCAAGCATGTAGACTCCAGGCCAGATGGACCTGAAGGTTGATGATGCTGACTTCTACTGTCTTCAGCACCAACCCATCAGAAGAGTGTCCATAAGCTGATCATGGCCTCTTTGAACCATTACTATTAAACTTCTCACTATCCTCTCCACGTTGGGGCACACGGTTTTGAGGGTATTAGCCCGCTGTGGCCCCTTTTGTCTGGCAAAGTAATAAAGCTATTTTTTTTGTACTTCACCCAAAACTCTGACTCCAAGGTGCGATTGGGCACTGGTGTACAGAGAAGGCGAGCTTTCAGCGTCATTCTCGGAAGGCAGAATGAAGAATTTTAGTCATTAAAGATGGCCTAGGAATTGCACTTAAGAGTTTGGGGATGGCGGGAGGAAGTTCTAAAGGGTCCTAGATGGAGGATGCATGGGGGTGGGGGTGGGAGGTGAGGCGGAAAGACCAAAAGAAAAGAAAAACACCTCATCTCATTTCTCATTCTTCTTTCTATTTTTCCTTTATAATTTTAAAGAAACCGTACTCTGAAGAGAAAGACAATTTAGAGATAGAAACTCAATTTACATACATTTCCTTTGAGGGGTGGGAGGTGGCAATGCAAATGCATCTGTAAATCGTGGTGGGGGGACCTTACCTGTCAATATTCTAACAAAAATAACAGACATGGAACTTATTTTCACTCAACAGAAAGGCATACTAGAGTTTAGTGACTAACCAGTTTCTAGCTACTGGAATGTTTCAACTCTGACTAAAGATTCCCCCTTCCCTCCAAAACTTTGAAGACAGAATAAGTAAATAAATATATATATAAGTTTAAACATATAAAATTTTTCCCAGGTGGCACTAGTGGTAAAGAACCCACCTGCAGATGCAGGTGATGTAAGAGACTTGGGTTCGATCCCTGGGTCGGGAAGATTCCCCTGGAGAAGGAAATGGCTACCCACTCCAGTATTCTTGCCTGGAGAATCCCATGAACAGAGGAATCCAGTGGGCTACAGTCCATGGGGTCACAAAGAATCAGACATGACTGAAGCAACTTAGCAAGCAGGCATACGAATTTTACTCTCCTCTTTGATGAGGTTTATTTCAGTTGGGGTTAATTCCATTTTTGTTTCATTAGCACCACTGTCTCTCCAACAATTCTTGTCTTTTGTCACATTCAGGACGCAGAAGAGAGATATTCTTCTCATCGCATTTTGCTAAATCTCTCATTATTTTAAAAGAATTCTTGAAATAATAATTTTACTTTTCCCACCCAGACCCTACTTTCCTTTCAAAATATTTATTTATTTATTTGTTTGGCTGTGCCTTGCCTTAGTTATGGCATGTGGGATCTTCTGTCTCCTTCTGGCATGTGGGATCTATTTTCCTGATTAGGGATTGAAGCCCCTGCATTGGGAGCATGGACCCTTAGCCCCTGGACCACCAGGGAAGTCTACCAGGCCCCACCTTCCTGAATGTTGCTAGATTACCAATTGTACAACAGTTTCAGAATAATAATAATGAAGTTCTTCCTTTATAGTTTTCTTGGCTATTGTCAGTTAGGGTCACTTTGAAATTTGACTTGTTTGAACAAAGCAAAACCAAGTACTCCACAAACATTTTCCCCTATGTATGTGATCACAGTGGAATGTTTGTTTTTTCTTGAAATCTGCAGCACAGGCAAGTTAATGTGGGGCCAGGGGACTCCAAGAAATCAATGAGCTGAAATACTGTCAGATAAATGGTGTGCAGACATTAACTACATACTCAATTATGGATAACACAGAACTCTAAGCAGCTTCCTCTCGAGGTTATTAGTGACTATGACACTACTACCTTTAATTATGCCTCTGCTGTCTATTCCAGAACACTAACTCCTTAGAAAAGGAATGCATGGAAACTCCTTGTTAATCACCAGTGCGAGCTCCACTTGCCCAAATAGTGGCTGTAGTATGTTAATGAGTTTACTTTCCGAGTATTGAAATCTGTTTATGGGAAAACAGTTTGACAGCTAACACCAAATCCATTCTAATGGTGTTGGAAAGTTTTGTGGTTACTAAGAGCTGAGCTTTTCTGGTGGCTCAGTAGTAAAGAATCCACCTCTCATTGCAGGAGATGTGGGTTCATTTGATCCCTGGGTCGAGAAGATGCCCTGGAGAAGTAAATGGCAACCCACTCCAGTATTCTTGCCTGGGAAATCCCATGGACAGAGGAACCTGTGGGTTATAGACCATGGCATCACAAAAGAGTTGACACAACTTAGCAACTAAACAGCAAAAGCAATTACCAAGGGCAGAGCCTTGCAAGAAAGAGTTGGGGAGGGTAGAGGATGTGAGTCTATGAATCCATTTGCTATGGAAAGGGGGACCCCTTCCAGGGCCTGAGAGCGGGCTCTTGTCTAACATTTGGAAATGAATTGTCCGAGGAGACAAAGCAAGAGACTTTATTGGGAAGGGGCACCCAGGCAGAGAGTAGGAGGGTCAGGGAACCCAGGAGGACTGCTCTGCCCCGTGACTCACAGTCTGGGTTTTACTGTGATAGGATTAGTGTCCAGGTAGTCTCTGGCCAATCATTCTGACTCAGAGTCCCTCCAAGTGGTGTGCACATTGCTCAGACAAGATGAGTTCCAGGGAGGAGGATTCTGGGAGGTTGGTAGGACATATGAACTGGAGTGTCCTTTTGACCTTTCCCAAATTCTTCCAGTTGGTGGTGGCTTGCTAGTTCTGTGTTCCTTACCAGGATCTCCCCTCATCAAATAATACATGCAAATGGTTGCTGTGATGCCTGGCTAGGGTGGGCAGTTTCTGTCAGTACTTCCCCTAACACACGGAGGGGAAGGCTGTCTACTGCATGTCACGGTATCCATGTTGGGGGACTAACAGTCGCTCAGGGAGGGGAGTGCAGTCACACTGGGATGCTGCAGACTGCATTCACACCTAAGATTATTTCATCTCCAGTTCCGTGGAAGCAGATGTAGGTGAATAAATCAGTGAAGGCTCACCTATTCAGAACCGGAAGGAGCTTCATGTGTGCCTGAAGCAGGGGAGTGTGAAACAGGAGGAAGGGGGAGCTTGTGGGAAGATGAATTTATTTCTTCAGAGGAATAAGAAAAATGATCTTTCCTGAAAAGGTAAAAAGAGAATGGGAAATATGGGATGTGACAATATGATGAGCAAAGCTCCAAGGCACAATTAGGTGCATCCTACAAGGTAAGGCAGATTTCCCGCCCCCCCCCAAGATGGCCTTAATGACATTTCCTTCCCATGTGATTATCTATACATGGTCCTTGCACTTGACACAAGCTTGAGTCTATTTTTCCCCCGCTTGGGGTTCAGCTGGGCTTCTAATTGTACAGTGGAAGTGACACTGGCTTTCACAAAAGCACACTCAGTTGAAATAGTCACATTCGGAGCCCTGAGCCACCATGAATTAAACCAACTGGCCGCCATGCTGTGGGGAAGCCACGAGTAGGCATGCAGGCAGCCCTCCAAGTCCTCAAGTGCTTCCAGCCCAAACACCTTGAGACTTGAGAGTGAACAAGCCTTCTGATAACTCCAGGTCCTGGCCTCAAAGTCTTCCCAGGTGAGGCCCAGATTCATGGAGCAGATAAAAGCAATCTGCATGCCACTCACCCTTGGAACCCATGAGCATAGAAAATACCTTTCAGTTGCTAAGTTTTGCAGTAATTTACTACTCAGAAATAGTAACTGGGGGCTTCTCTGGTGACTTAGTGGTAAAGAGTCCACCTTGCAATACAAGGATAGGAAACCTGGTCTGGGAAGGTCCCACACGCCAAGGGACAACTAAGCCTGTTGCCACAACTACTGAGCCTGTTTGCTGCTACTACTGAAGCCCATACACCCCAGAGCCCATGCTCTGCAGCAAGAAACCGCTGCAGTGAGAAGCCTATCCACCGCAACAGAGGAGCTCCTGCTCACAGCAGCTAGAGAAAAGCCTGATCAGCAACCAAGACCCAACCAGAATAAATAAAATAAAATAAACAAATAAAAACCAAACATATATATCTAAATTAAAGAAAAAAAAAGAAATACAAACTGAAAAACAGGGATTTCTGGTCTTCCTAGGAGAGAAGGCCTAGTATTGTTTTGGAAAACTTTGTAACATATGCTCACTTCTCAGGCCAGTAGATTATAAATTCGAAAGGACAATATTGAAGAAAGAGAAGGTAGGAAACATGTAAAACATTTTTTTTAATACTCTAAAAGATACTTGAGTACATTTTGGGAAATTAGAATATGGGCTGAACATTAGAATATATTATGAAATTAGAGTTATTTTGATAAAGGCAATAATAATTTCATGTTCTGTGGTTATGGAGGATGAAATCCATCATTACTCTCAGGAGATGCTTCTTTAAGGATTAAGAGGTGAAGCAGCCTGTGTCCCAATGTCTGTGGTTTACTTTCAAGTGGTTCAGTATTGGCAACAAATTTGAGAGAGAAAGAGAAACACACACACAAACACACATATACACAGAAGAAAACAGAGTAAAATGTTGACAGTCCTTGATCGAGATGGAAGGTATTCGGGATGAAAATTAAAAGCGGAGGGAAAAAAGTGAGGAAATGAAAATGTTCAAGTGACCTTTTAGACTCATGAGAAGTAAAACAACAAAATAGATGGTGGAATAGAGGGGAAGACTAAAGACTCCCGTGGCATTCCTATTAGTCCTGGTCCCTTATGCTGATCAGTTTATTTGGTGACAGATGACAGGTAATTAGCTATATTGATAGCACCAGGAATTTAGCAAAGTAGCCAATTAGTTAAATAACAGTGATCAAAACAAGGGCAGGACTTTCTCCTCTCACAATTCCGCAGCTGCAAATTGGAATGCCTACAGGGTCTAGGAAAATCCCCAAAATGAGGGAACTCAGTGTTCAGATAAGAACGACTGAAGGCTGATGTTCTGTCTACAGAGGCAGCCTGCACATAGCTCCAGTCCAGTGCTGCCATTCAGAGGCAGGAGCCAAGCATGGTCTGATCTTCCTTTTTAAAATTATCTTTAGAAGCTGCTGCTGCTGCTAAGTCGCTTCAGTCGTGTCTGACTCTGTGCAACCCCAGAGACAGCAGCCCACCAGGCTCCCCCGTCCCTGGGATTCTCCAGGCAAGAACACTGGAGTGGGTTGCCATTTCCTTCTCCAATGCATGAAAGTGAAAAGTGAAAGGGAATTCGCTCAGTCGTGTCCAACTCTAGCGACCCCATGGACTGCAGCCCACCAGGCTCCTCTGTCCATGGGATTTGCCAGGCAAGAGTACTGGAGTGGGTTGCCATTGCCTTCTCCATTTTTGGAAGCTAGAGGTCAGAATTGTTATGTGAGACCTGATCATGTTTTTTTGACATTATAAAGCTATTGATTAATTGAAAATAGAGCTAAAACATGAGTATGGACTCCATAGATGAAGTATTTTGCCATCCTAAATATATATTTTTAAAATTTTTGTTGAATTGTTGTTGATTTAAAGTGTTGTGTTAGTTTCAAGTATACAGCAAAGTGACTCACTTGTACATATACATGTATTCATTCTTTTTCAGATTTTTTCCTCATATATGTTATCACATAATATCAAGCATAGTTCCCTGTACTATACAGTAGGTCCTTGTTGGTTATCTATTTTATATTCAGTAATCTGTGTACACTAACCCCAAGCTCCTAATTTACCCCCCTCTTCCCCTTCGGTAACCATAAATTTGTTTTCTATGTCTGTGAGGCTGTTTCTGTTTTATATGTAAGTTCATTTGTATCATTTTTAAAAGATTTACTTATTTATTTATTTTGTTTATTGTCTGTGCTGGGTCTCTGTTGCTGCACGTGGGCTTCCTCTAGAGCAGTGAGCAGGGGCTACTCTTGGTTGCAGCGCACAGGCTTCTCATTATGGTGGCTTCTCTTGCTGTGAAGCATAGGCTCTAGGCACTTAGGCGTCAGTAGTTGCAGCGTGTGGGCTTCAGTGCTTACAGCATGTGGGCTTAGTTGTTCCACAATATGTGGGATCTTCCTGGACCAGGGATTGAACTGGTGTCCCTTACACTGCAAGGTGGATTCTTAACCACTGGACCACTAGGGAAGCCCTGTGTCCTTGTTTAAAAATTAGATTTCACATAAAAATGATATCATATGGTATTTCTCTTTGTCTGACTTCACATAATATGATAATCTTTAGTTCCATCCATGTTGCTGCACATGGCATTATTTCATTCTTTTTTATAGCTAATATTCCACTGTATATATGGAATATTTATGGCTAATATTTCACTGTTTATATTCAGTTTTGGACATAGCTAATATGAAAACTGTCTAGGCCGAAAGGGTGGTGTTCTGCTCTCATTATGTTATCTTCCTCCCTGACGGTGAGAAGGAATATGGTTACACTTTCTAGAATCAAAGTCCCCCACATACAGATCCCTGGACTCTCCTCCACTCCATAACACCTTCCCACCAAATGTCCAGGACCTCCTCTGGGCCTCTGTAGGGTAAGTTCCCATACAGAGTAAACTGATCCAAGTCTTAGGGAGAGAGGTGTCATTGTTGAGGCATGGGTGAGTGATGGGTTGAAGGATGGACACCAAGGGTAGACATTATTGTGGATGTCTGACGGAGACCAGTTTGCCTGAGGATGATATTTTTAGCTCTGTCCGAGAGAAGGTTGGGCTCATAACTCTGTCTCCCTTGTCACTTCTCTTTGCTCCCTACTTTCCCAGGAAAACAGTATCTATCCCTAAAGGGAGCCTGGATGTAATGCATTGTGTTCATTTTATACCCCAACCCCCCTCAGAGGCCAGGTTCTAAGGTTTGTATTCTCTCTTCTGCTGCAACGTCCTTTCTCTGAATCGGTGCCAGGGGCACAGACCTGCAACCAAAGGCTAAGGTTGAGAAGGAAGGAAAAACACCATGAAGAAAAAATATATATATATTAAACATATCATCCTGAACCATACATTGTATAAACATGAACAGAACAGTTGAAAAGGAATAAAGGATTTAGAAAAAGAGAAATATAGAGGAGAGATTCATAAAATTCATGAAGTGAATCCAGGGAAGAGATTGGTCCACAGAAAGACTCCCTGTGATTATTACCTTGGAATGGGCCATCAGTCAGTTCAGTTCAGTTCAGTCACTCAGTCGTGTCCGTCTCTTTGCGACCCCATGAACCACAGCACGCCAAGCCTCCCTGTCCATCACCAACTCCTGGAGTTTGCCCAAACTCATGTCCACTGAGTCGGTGATGCCATCCAACCATCTCATCTTCTGCCGTCCCCTTCTCCTCCTGCCCTCACCATCACATTACCTCTAAGCTTCCTTGAATCCACCTTAACCAACCATGAGGTTAGGTGCATGTCAATGCTGTTGTCTCTTCCAGATATAAATCAGATTCTTGGCAGTTTGCTGATTGAAACTCTATGAATATAGAATTGGATAGTGGTAGTAACTTGCTGAGTGTTGCCCTTTTTTGTTGTTTTCCATTGCTTGGAGAAGAAGGGGATGGTTGCCGCAATGGTCCTAATGGGGAGTCCAGAGATAAAAGATGACTTGGTCTCCTGCACTATCTGCTGAAGTGGGTGGGAAGGAAAGGCTCCTAGGTCAGTCACCCAACCAAGTCAAACCTAGATTTATCAATTGGCTTTTTGACTGGTATTTGGTGACTTTGTCTTCTATGAGACTATGCTAGGCAACAACCATGATTCATGGGATACTGTCGGATCTGTTCTACTAATACATGTAGGCAGTGGTTCCACTTGTTCAGACACGAGAGTGACAAGGTTGGTGTGAAGTGAGCCTTTTGCTCATGGTGCCAGTGTCAATGGAACCTTGACTTACACTCACAAACCATAGCTGGTTTCCATGTTCATTTTCAAGTCCTAGCACTGGCCCAATTATTACAAGGTTTTCTTCCCTCTGGGAAATTGCAGACACAGGGTAGGCAGAGACTTGCCTCTGTGCCTTTCTGATGCTGAGTTTATGGTTTACATTTCTCATTAATCATATAAAAATGGACCTTATGAAATTATATTTACAAAGAGATACTAGGTTACAGTAAGATACATATATAGATATTATTTCTCTTCCATGTTTCATTACAGGTGAAGCTCAGGGTGTGGGTGGCCGTGTTGATGAGGGGGAGGGTGTGGGCGGCCATGTTGATGAGGGGGAGGGTGTGGGTGGCCATGCTGGTGAAGGGAGAGTATGAGCGGCCATGTGAGGTGATGGGATGATTTGAATTAACATTTATAATGTCTTAATCACATTGGGCTCACATCCCACTACCTCATATGTCCCCTTTCTCCTTCTCTTACTAAAGATGAAGTTGCTGATGTAGCAGTCTTCTCGCAACCACAATATCTTTGCTTTAATCATCTTTTTGAGAGAACAGTATTAGAAGGGCCCTGTAGATACCTTAGTGAAGGTCGTCCAAATGATGATAAAAAGCTCCATAGAAATCATAAAGCTCCTGAGGGAACAGAAAGTACCAGGCACTTTCTTGCTGAAGGGACTAATAAACCAGTAAATGACGGACCCTGGCCTCATCTCGCCAGCCTATTTGTTGCACAGATGATGGAGAAGTTTTGGTATTTGCAATGACAGTGGCAAACCACAGCCTAATGGGGGCCAGGACAGAGGCTGTGTAGGGTGTCGTGGTCTGTGACACTTGGTAGCTGTACTCTGCTTCTAGTAGAGAAAGCCAGCAAAGTTTCTTCTGAGACAGAAGTCAGCAAACTTTTCCTTGAAAGGGCCAGAAAGCACACGTTTAGGCTTTAAAGGCCACACAGGCTCTGCCACAACTACTCTGACTGCTGTAGCACAAGAATAGCCATAGGTGATTAGGTGAATGTGCATGGCTGGGTTCCAATAAAACTTTATTTACAGATACAAGCAGGGGCCCTGATCTGGTCTATTCACAGATTACTGATTCTTTTTCTAAAGTACCACTGATTTCTAGATATTTTAGGAAAGCAAAATGTATATTTCCAGGACTCACCCAGCTGGGCTGCATTGTATAAAGGGTAGACAATTGTTGTCTTTTTATTTCTGTTCAGTTCAGTTCAGTTGCTCAGTCATGTCCGACTCTTTGCGACCCCATGGACTGCAACACGTCAGGTCTCCCTGTCCATCACCAACTCCCAGAGTTTACTCAAACACATTTCAATTATTGGCCACTAATTCCCATTTTGAATGCAATCATGCTGTCAGAGTCTCTAGGGAAAAAACTAAATTTTTGATTTTCATCACTAATGTAAAACCAGGCAAGGTGATCAAAATCACAGAGTAGAAATTCAAAAGGTCTGGGTCTACATTCTGATTAGGGGGTGGAAATCTCAGACTTTCTAAGAGTTGCCCAGGTATAAGCTGTCCTCCAAAATTAAATGCCTCTATCCAGTGAAATTATTTATTTTTAATAAAAGGACTTTCCTGGTGGTACAGTGGATGAGAACCTGCCTGCCAATGCAGGGGACACAGGTTCAATCCCTGGTCCGGGAAGGTCCTATATGCCAAGGGGCAACTAAGTCCATGAGCTGCAACTACTGAAGGCCATGAGCTTAGAGCCCAGGAACTGCAACAAGAGAAACCACAGCAGTGAGAAGCCCATCCACTGCAACTAGAGTTAGCGCCCACTTGTCTCAAGTAGAGAAAGCCTGTACACATCAGCAAAGACCCAGCACAGCCATAAATAAAATTATACATGCCTCTACCCTCCCAGGCAGGAGTGCACCCAGCCTGGCCATGGAAATTAATCTCACTGAGGCAACCAGGAAATCCTCAGAGGAAGGCAGCCTATAGCTTCTTGTGTGTGTTTTCTTCTTATGTTATAAAATTAGCCAGCCATGTGCCTGTGTGTGTCATGCCATAAGATGGCAATTCATAAAAATGAAAAAAATGTCACTTTTCAGAAATCAGAGGCTTGAATGATCGCAGCGCTCCTCCTAAAGATGAATATTTCCAATCATTATACAAGAGTAACACCATTTGACAGATGCATGGGAAACACCACGGAACCAAAGAGTCATTTGTCACTGCTGGCATTTCAGTTGTCAAAGTCTGGGAGTTCTGTTGGACCTTAACATTTTGCTGCTGCACTTTCAGAAACAATAAAATGAAAAGTGCTGTGTTAAAAGAAGTACAGGAACCCATAGAAATGTACAGGTATCCTACTTCTTCAAAAACTTACCAGGAAAATCCACATGTCCACGTGGGACGGTCCCACTTTGGAGTTCAAATGCTGAAGGCATTGCTAGCATTGTTCTTGGTGAACACATGGGTCCTTTTGGGGTCAGATCAGGAACATTTTAAGCTGTGGCCACCAGTGATCCCAGAAAAGACTCCTTTTACAGGCAGGAGGCTGATCCTGGGATCTAGGGCTGGAAAGAGCCCTAGTGTCTGTTTACAGATTCTGGGAAAATGGAGGACAGGTGCAAGGAGGAGGAGAAGGCTGTATAGGATCACCTTGGCAGTAAGAAGGGCCTTTCCATTTACTATTTCTGTGACCCTAAGAAATTCACTGCTTTCAACTTAATCAGCCCAAGTACTCAAACAATATAGTTTTAATTCTACACCACTCAAGATTCAAGTTTTTCGTTCCCTTCTCTGTCTCACAGAAAAAAATGTTATCCTTATAAGTCAGATCAGCAATCATCTTTAAAAGATACACATTCAATGATGGCAAAGAAGTGAAAACTGCATGACAGAATTGTTCTCTATTCTCGATAGGGCTTCCCAGGTGGCTCAGTGGTAAAGAATTTGAGTGCCAAACAGGAGACACAGGTCTGATTCGTAGGCTGGGAGGATCCCCTGGGAAGGAAATGGGAACCCATTCCAGTATTCTTATCTGGGAAATCCCATGGACAGAGGAGCCTGGTGGGCTACAGTTCATAGAGTCACAAAAGAGTCTGACACAACTTAGCGATGAAACAAACAACAATATTCTCAATAAAAATGGCCTCTCTAGGTTTGACAGATGAATTTAACTGATTCATCAAAAGAAAAATGACAAAATGAGGAAAAATTTGTTTCATAAATATAAAAATAAGGCTAAATCTCTGACATGTAAACATCTTTTACAAATCGATAACAAAAAAAGTCCAAACCCCCATAAGGCTATTCCACAAAAGCGATTCAAGTGGAGAACACATGTGTTATCTAGGACCACACATGAGGCACCGCATACGAGGCACATGCTTGCATCCATGTACATACAAAGAGGCTTGTCATGGCTCTCCTTTAAGTCCATGGGTCTTTGTGTAAGGCAATACAGGGTGGGCAAAATCAGTTATTCCTCCTATGAGGATGTTTGTGCTGTTGAAATTTTGGCTACTCCACTGGTTTCACAGACAGAAAAATCTCATCCTAGGGCCACTGAGAAGTCCAGCTGCCAGAGCTAGACTCTAGAATTGAGAGTTTTAGCCACACTGGTTATTATCCATAAGGCATACCGGTGATCTAACTTGTCTCTTGGCCAAAAGCACTGGATGATTAGATGCTGTGAAATACAGTCTGAGTTGCACCCAGGGGACAAAACCAACCAGACAGCTGTTCCAAGGCAGGGGCATGGGAAAGGTAAAGGGTTCATGGACATCTGATGTCTCCATGACAAAACTCACGCAGAAATGTGGGTCAGATCGCTTGATCTCTGATTACCTGTAAAGTGAAAGCATTGCCTCAGTCCTTTGACTTACCTGAGAATGTACATCAAAATGACCCACAGAGCTCTTTCAAAATCTGATTCCATTTTTCTAGATTCCACATATATGTGTTCATATATGATATTTGTTTTTCTCTTTCTGACTTACTTCACTCTATATGACAGACTCTAGGTTCATCCACAATACTACAGATGACCCAATTGCATCCCTTTTTATGGCTGAGTAATATCCTATTGTCGGAGAAGGCAATGGCACCCCACTCCAGTACTCTTGCCTGGAAAATCCCATGGGCGGAGGAGCCTGGTAGGCTGCAGTCCATGGGATCGCTAAGAGTCGGACATGACTGAGCAAATTCACTTTCCCTTTTCACTTTCATGCACTGGAGAAGGAAATGGCAACCCACTCCAATGTTCTTGCCTGGAGAATCCCAGGGATGGGGGAGCCTGGTGGGCTAACATCTATGGGGTCACACAGAGTCGGACACGACTGAAGGGACTTAGCAGCAGCAGCAGTATCCTATTGTACACATGTACCACATTTTCTTTGCAAGGCAGGAATAGAAACGCAGACATAGAGAAAGGACTTGTGGACAAAAGAAGGAAAGGAGAGGGTGGAATGAACTGAGAAAGCATTCACCTATATACACTACCTGGGCGGGATTGGGGGCAGGAGGAGAAGGGGACGACAGAGCATGAGATGGCTGGATCGCATCACCGACTGGATGGGCGTGAGTCTTAGTGAACTCTGGGAGTTGGTGTTGGACAGGGAGGCCTGGCATGCTGCGATTCATGGGGTCGCGAAGAGTCGGACACGACTGAGCGACTGATCTGATGTAAAACAGATAGCTGGCAGGAAGCTGGTGTTTGGCACAGAGAGCTCAGCTCCGTGCTCTTTGATGACCTAGAGGAGAGGGACAGGGAGGAAGGAGGGAGGCTTAAGAGGGAAGGGATGTATGTACAAATATAACTGATTCACATTGTTGTACAGTAGAAACTAGCACAACATTGTACAGCAATTCCACTCCAATTAAAAAAAAGAATCTAATTCCAAGAAGCCACCAGGATGGAGACATTGCATTTCTGATTTCAAAACTCTTCCTCAGTGATTTTTAGGCAAATTGAGGTTGAGAAAAATTAAACTAGGTGATTTCTAAACCTTCTCTCATCTCTATGTTCTTTAATTCTGTGCTTTTCTTTTTTAATCTACAGGTAAAGAAACACACAGAGAAGACTCATGCTCTGCCACTCCTCTGCCATCCATCGAATTCCCAGAAGACTGAAGTCTTATGATTCTGTGTTCTTTCCTAGTAGAAGCTTATTGAGATTTCCATGTCAGATCCTCTCCTGACCTCACTCTGTTTTATATTTTGCTTGAGTAGGAAATGGCAACTCACTCCAGTATTCTTGCCTGGGAAGTTCCATGGTCAGAGGAGCCTGGCAAGCTATGGTCCACGGAGCTGCAGAGAGTCAGACATGACGAAGCACATCCTTCTATAGTTTCTGATTCACCAAAGCTCTACCCCGTGTCTTTGCACCAGAATCCTACCTGGAAAACCAGTCCTGTCAACTGCTACAGGTTTTCATGGGACCTTAAATGAATTTACTTCCCTCTCTCCCTTTGAAGAGTCTCATAGTTATCGATAGGCATTTAAGCCTCTATATCTAAAATATTGGAATGTCCGTAATCTTTTGTTCAATAAAACACACAGAGAACTTTCTTACTGCGTCAAGGTTTGTAAGACTTTACTTGAATTGATAGATCACTGGCACAAACTGATAAATGTGGTTGCACTGAGTCAGAAGAAAATGGTATATTTTTTTTTTTTTTGGCTTGAAACTTCTTTCTTCCTCTTTTGAAAGAGTTTTGCTAATACAATATTGTAAAGTTTAAAAATAAAATAAAAGTAAAAAAAAAAAGAGTTTTGCCTATTCTCTTCAACATTTTCTTTCATGAAATTAAATTATGCAGACTATTAATAAATAAATGACCAAAACAAAAAACATAGGGGTTATGAGAGTTAGGAAGGGGCCGCACAGGCTAATTTAGGACTTGGGACTTCCTTGGAGGTCCAGTGGTTAAATCTCTACACTTTGCACTGCAGTGGACACAGGGTCAATGCTTGGTCAGGAAACTAAGATCTCACATGCTGCATAGCATGGCCAGAACAGAAAAACAAACAAAACACAAAAAACCCTAAACCCAAGAGGACTTGTCTGGTCTCTGGGTTCTAGGATGCCCTTTCTGAAAAATCTAATCTGAGAATTAATGATGAGAAGTTGGCAAAGGGAAAGGTGAGGCTTGGGTGGGATGGAACATAGGCTGTGTTTCTCCTTGATCTCAGTCCTATTCCTACCCTCCCGTGCTCTGCTCCATTATAGTGGGTGAGAGTCGGAGAACTACATTTCCCGACTTCCACATCCAGCCTCTTCCTGTTAGGTTCCACCAATGGGAGCTGAAGTTGCGAGACTAACCGGAAGAGGAAGAGGAAAATGATTCTCCTCCTGCTTGTTTTCTGCTGCAGTTAAACACAGGACAATAGCGGCGAGAGTGCCAGGGGCAACCATAGTGCTGGTCCGGAGACCATCTCTTGGAAAGGGGCCTTTAGGGGGCCTGATAAGCATTGTCCAAGATAACACCTCTGAATGCTGATTCCATAAGTGTCTGAAACAACATTCAAGGCACAAGAGGGCATCTTCCAATCAGTGACGGGAAAGAGCTCAACTCCTACCACCAACCCTCCCACATAGTCTAATCTTCTATGTCTGGTTTCTGTAGAGCGAAAAGCAGACATTTCTCAAAAGATACCTAAAACGAGAAGAAAAAAAAAAGTATGACTTATATGGACTGGAAATAGCAGATATGCCTGGAATGGAGAAAAAAATGTGTTAATTTGTCTTGGACTAACTAAAGTTTTAAGATAGCAGTCATAGAAACAGTTGATCCTGTGTGGATTGGCAAGACATGAGCCTTCTCTGTGTGTTTTTTTACCTGAAGATTAAAAAAAAAATCACAGAGTTAAACACATGAGGAAGGTTTTTTTTTCTGCTACAACTTTATATTATTATTATTTTAAATATAAATTTATTTATTTTAATTGGAGGCTAATTACTTTATAATTTTTTTAATGTAAATTTATTTATTTTAATTGGAGGCTAATTACTTTACAATATTGTATTAGTTTTGCCATACATCAACATGAATCCACCACGGGTGTACACATGTTCCCCATCTTGAACCCCTCTCTCACCTCCCTCCCCATACCATCCTTCTGGGTCATCCCAGTGCACCAGCCCCAAGCATCCTGTATCATGTATCAAACCTGGACTGGCGATTCATTTCACATATAATATTATACATGTTTCAATGCCATTTTCCCAAATCATCCCACGCTCACCTTCTCCCACAGAGTCCAAGAGACTGTTCTATACATCTGTGTCTCTTTTGCTGTCTCGCATGCAGGGTTATTGTTACCATTTTTCTAAATTCCATATATATGCGTTAGTATACTGTAATGGTGTTTTTCTTTCTGGCTTACTTCACTCTGTATAAGTTTAGAAATCACCTAGTTCATATTTTCTATTTGTCCGTAATGATGGAGAGGTGTTTAGTCTACAAAAATCTTAGTTCTCACTCTCCTACTCATCTCTCATTTTGACATATGTAATCTTCTGGTTGAAAAACATGGATGGCTGGCAAATAGGCACATTTTATCGTTGAACAGGAGCTAGATATCTCTAAAACAAGGAAATGACGGAAGCAACAGGGATGCAGCTGGGACTCAGAGAAACTGGAATCAAGGACTTGAATCCTGCAGGGAGATTTATTTTTGTGGTTGCTTCTTTTCCTTATCTCTATTTAGTGAGCTCTGTCAGCTTTATTTGTCATTCTTCCTGCCTACCCAGTTGCGCCACTCTCTGAGTCCCGTTCCTTCATCTATTGAAAGGTAAAATAAAACAACACACTTGACTAATGTGCAGATTGAATGTAACAGCATATGCAGAGAGCTAGGCATACAGCAGATGCTCAGTAAATGACAGTTAATCACTCAGTTGTATCTGACTCTTTGTGGGCCCATGGACTGTAGCCCACCAAGCTCTTCTGTCCATGAAATTCTCCAGGCAAGAATATGGAGTCGGTGGCCATTTCCTACTCCAGGGGATCTTCCTGACTCAGGGATCAAACTCAAGTCTCCAGTACTGTTGCTGCTGCTAAGTCGCTTCAGTCGTGTCCGACTCTGTGCAACCCCATAGACGGCAGCCCACCAGGCTACCCCATCCCTGGGATTCTCCAGGCAAGAACACTGGAGTGGGTTGCCATTTCCTTCTCCAATGCAGGAAAGTGAAAAGTGAAAGTGAAGTTGCTCAGTCATGTCCGACTCTTAGCAACCGCATGGACTGCAGCCTACCAGGCTCCTCCACCCATGGGATTTTCCAGGCAAGAGTACTGGAGTGGGGTGCCATTGCTTTCTCCGCTCCAGTACTGTAGGAAAGGTGAATTATAAATCACTTTATTATTTTTGGCTATGCTGGACAGCTTGTGGGATCTTTGTTCCCTGGCCAGGGATTGCACTCCTCAGCATGAAAGTGTGGAGTTCTAACTACTGGACTGCCAGGAAATTCCCATAAATCTCTTTAAAAAAAAAAAAATTGAATTGTTGTTCAGTTCAGTTCAGCCGCTCAGTCGTGTCTGACTCTTTGCGACCCCATGAATCACAGCATGCCAGGCCTCCCTGTCCATCACTAACTCCCGGAGTTCACTCAAACTCACATCCATCGAGTCGGGGATGCCATCTAGCCATCTCATCCTCTGTCATCCCCTTCTCCTCCCGCCCCCAATCCCTCCTAGCATCAGAGTCTTTTCCAATGAGTCAACTCTTCACATGAGGTGCCAAAGTACTGGAGTTTCAGCTTTAGCATCATTCCTTCCAAAGAACACCCACGGCTGATCTCCTTTAGAATGGACTGGTTGGATCTCCTTGCAGTCCAAGGGACTCTCAAGAGTCTTCTCCAACACCACAGTTCAAAAGCATCAATTCTTTGGCGCTCAGCTTTCTTCACAGTCCAACTCTCACATCCATACATGACCACTGGAAAAACCATAGCCTTGACTAAATGGACTTTTGTTGGCAAAGTAATGTCTCTGCTTTTGAATATGCTATCTAGGTTGGTCATAACTTTCCTTCCAAAGAGTAAGCGTCTTTTAATTTCATGGCTGCAATCACCATCTGCAGTGATTTTGGAGCCCCCAAAAATAAAGTCTGACACTGTTTCCACTGTTTCCCCATCTACTTCCCATGAAGTGATGAGACCAGATGCCATGATCTTCGTTTTCTGAATGTTGAGCTTTAAGCCAACTTTTTCACTCTCCTCTTTCATTTTCATCAATAAGCTTTTTAGTTCATCTTCACTTTCTGCCATAAGGTGGTGTCATCTGCATATCTGAGGTTATTGGTATTTCTCCCAGCAATCTTGATTCCAGCTTGTGCTTCTTCCAGCCCAGCATTTCTCATGATGTACTCTGCATAGAAGTTAAATAAGCAGGGTGACAATTGTTGTTAGACTTACTTTAAAGGGTAAAGGATTGAAAAGAGCTCTGGACTGAACAAGGACTGAAAACAGTTCAAATCTCTTTAGAGGTCAGTTAATTAAAAACTCAGTGGATATATTGGTGTCAGGACTTAGGAACTCCAGTAGTGTCCTGACTTAGGGACTTCAGTAGTGTCCCCAGAGCTCGGTTTTTCTCTGTGCTATAGCTCTCCTGTCCCCAGAGGGGCTTCATTTTAAGATTTCACATGGAGGAAAATGGCAGCCAGCAGCTCATAACTAAAGCCATTCAGGTCAACTCTGGAGAGAGGTATATGGGATGGTGAGAAGTTTGAGTGTATGTTTCTTTTTCTGTAGTATTGAAAATACCTCAAAACCAAAACAAAATAATTTCTTTCAATGTCATAGGTTCTGATTGATTACCTTGCTTATCTCTGAACCAATCATTATCCTTGGGAGTGTGATGTTCTGATTGGTCAGGTCTGAGTCACGTGACCAGCTCTGGTGTTCAGTTCAGTTCAGTTCAGTCACTCAGTCGTGTCCGACTCTTTGTGACACCATGAATCACAGCACGCCAGGCCTCCCTGTCCATCACCAACTCTCGGAGTTCACTGAGACTCACGTCCATTGAGTCAGTGAGGCCATCCAACCATCTCATCCTCTGTTGTCCCCTTCTCCTCCCACCCCCAATCCCTCCCAGCATTGGAGTCTTTTCCAATGAGTCAACTCTTCACATGAGATGGCCAAAGTACTGGAGTTTCAGCTTTAGCATCATTCCTTCCAAAGAACACCCACAGCTGATCTCCTTTAGAATGGACTGGTTGGATCTCCTTGCAGTCCAAGGGACTCTCAAGAGTCTTCTCCAACACCACAGTTCAAAAGCATCAATTCTTCGGTGTTCAGCTTTCTTCACAGTCCAACTCTCACATCCATACATGACCGCTGGAAAAACTATAGCCTTGACTAGATGGACCTTTGTTGGCAAAGTAATGTCTCTGCTTTTGAATATGCTATCTAGGTTGGTCATAACTTTTCTTCCAAGGAGTAAGCGTCTTTTAATTTCATGGCTGCAATCACCCTCTGCAGTGATTTTGGAGCCCCAAAAAATAAAGTCTGACACTGTTTCCACTGTTTCCCCATCTATTTCCCATGAAGTGATGGGACCAGATGCCATGATCTTCATTTTCTGAATGTTGAGCTTTAAGCCAACTTTTCACTCTCCTCTTTCACTTTCATCAAGAGGCTTTTTAGTTCCTCTTCACTTTCTGCCAGCAATCTTGATTCCAGCTTGTGCTTCTTCCAGTCCAGCGTTTCTCATGATGTACTCTACATAGAAGTTAAATAAGCAGGATGACAATATACAGCCTTGACATACTCCTTTTCCTATTTGGAACCAGTCTGTTGTTCCATGTCCAGTTCTAACTGTTGCTTCCTGACCTGCATACAGATTTCTCAAAAGGCAGGTCAGGTGGTTCATAAGTTCATTCCATCTCTTTCAGAATTTTCCACAGTTGATGGTGATCCACACAGTCAAAGGCTTTGGCATAGTCAATAAAGCAGAAATAGATGTTTTTCTGGAACTCTCTTGCTTTTTTGATGATCCAGCGGATGTTGGCAATTTGATCTCTGGTTCCTCTGCCTTTTTTAAAACCAGCTTGAACATCAGAAAGTTCACGGTTCACATATTGCTGAAGCCTGGCTTGGAGAATTTTGAGCATTACTTTACTAGCGTGTGAAATGAGTACAATTGTGTGGTAGTTTGAGCATTCTTTGGCATTGCCTTTCTTTGGGATTGGAATGAAAACTGACCTTTTCCAGTCCTGTGGCCACTGCTGAGTTTTCCAAATTTGCTGGCATATTGAGTGCAGCACTTTCACAGCATCATCTTTCAGGATTTGGAATCGCTCAACTGGAATTCCATCACCTCCACTAGCTTTGTTCGTAGTGATGCTTTCTAAGGCCCACTTGACTTCACATTCCAGGATGTCTGGCTCTAGATGAGTGATCAGGCCATCGTGATTATCTGGGTCATGAAGATCTTTTTTGTACAGTTCTTCTGTGTATTCTTGCCACCTCTTCTTAATATCTTCTGCTTCTGTTAGGTCCATACCATTTCTGTCCTTTATCGAGCCCATCCCTGCATGAAATGTTCCCTTGGTATCTCTAATTTTCTTGAAGAGATCTCTAGTCTTTCCCATTCTGTTGTTTTCCTCTATTTCTTTGCATTGATCGCTAAAGAAGGCTTTCTTATCTCTTCTTGCTATTCTTTGGAACTCTGCATTCAGATGGGTGTATCTTTCCTTTTCTCCTTTGTTTTTCACTTCTCTTCTTTTCACAGCTATTTGTAAGGCCTCCCCAGACAGCCATTTTGCTTTTTTGCATTTCTTTTCCATGGGGATGGTCTTGATCCCTGTACAATGTACTTGTCTCCTGTATAATGTCACGAACCTCAGTCCATAGTTCATCAGGCACTCTATCAGATCTAGGCCCTTAAATCTATTTCTCACTTCCACTGTATAATCATAAGGGATTTTATTTAGGTCATACCTGAATGGTCTAATGGTTTTCCCTACTTTCTTCAATTTAAGTCTGAATTTGGCAATAAGGAGTTCATGATCTGAGCCACAGTCAGCTCCTGGTCTTGTTTTTGTTGACTGTATAGAGCTTCTCCATCTTTGGCTGCAAAGAATATAATCAATCTGATTTTGGTGTTGACCATCTGGTGACATCCATGTGTAGAGTCTTCTCTTGTGTTGTTGGAAGAGGGTGTTTGCTATGACCAGTGCATTTTCTTGGCAAAACTCTATTAGTCTTTGCCCTGCTTCATTCCGTATTCCAAGGCCAAATTTGCCTGTTACTCCAGGTGTTTCTTGACTTCCTACTTTTGCATTCCAGTCCCCTATAATGAAAAGGACATCTTTTTGGGGTGTTAGTTCTAAAAGGTCTTGTAGGTCTTCATAGAACCGTTCAACTTCAGCTTCTTCAGCGTTACTGGTTGGGGCATAGACTTGGATTACTGTGATATTGAATGGTTTGGCTTGGAACGAACAGAGATCATTCTGTCATTTTTGAGATTGCATCCAAGTACTGCATTTCAGACTCTTTTGTTGACCATGATGGCTACTCCATTTCTTCTGGTGAGGTCAACTCAAACCATGAACTGAGTGAGAGAGAAGCAGGCATGCATTCCACTCGGATAAGTCAAATCCATCCTCTCTGAAGAAAAGGAAATGGATGGTGGAAAACCAAATACCTATTATCTGCTATAACCAACACTCCACAAAACACACCAAACACACCAAAACAGGAGGAATGGTATAGAGATACATTTTTGTCTACTTAACAATCCCCTCTGCCTAAGAACAGTAATCCCTTTGGGAACGTTAGCCCTTTTCTGAAAATTTTCTCTTTGTTACCTGCAAATGCCTTTTGGTTTACATGGGAGTTGACAAGTTCATTTTTTTTAAACAATTTTTTTTTAATTGTGGTAAAAGTCAAGTAATACGAAACCCACTATTTTAAGAATATTTAACTGATGGCAGCCATGAAATTAAGAGACATTTGTTCCTTGGAAGAAAAGTTATGACCAACTTAGACAGCTTATTAAAAAGCAGAGACATTACTTTGCCAACAAAGTCCATCTAGACAAAACTATGGTTTTTCCAGTAGTCATGTATGGATGTGAGAGTTGGACTATAAAGAAAACTGAGGATTGAAGAATTGATGCTTTTGAACTGTGATGTTTGAGAAGACTCTTGAGAGTCCCTTGGACTGCAAGGAGATCCAACCTGTCCATCCTAAAGGAAATCAGTCCTGAATATTCATTGGAAGGATTGATGCTGAAGCTGAAGCTCCAATACTTTGGCCACCTGATGTGAAGAGCTGACTCATTTGAAAAGACCCTTATGCTGGGAAAGATTGAAGATGGGAGGAGAAGGGGATGACAGAGGATGAGATGTTGGATGGCATCACTGACTTGAGGGACATGAGTTTGAGTAAACTTTGGGAGCTGATGATGGACAGGGAAGCCTGGTGTGCTGCAGTCCATGGGGTTGCAAAGAGTCAGACACGACTGAGTGGCTGAACTGAATTGAACTGAACTGTATAGTTTCTTTTTTAAAAAAAATTTATTTTTATTTATTATGTTTTTATTTGTAAATATCTATGTAAATATTTATTTTTTGACTGTGCTGGGTCTTAGTCATGACCTTGGGATCTTTAGTTGTGGCATGTGGGATCTATTTCCCTAACCAGGGATTGAACCCAGGCCCCCTGCTGGGTCTTAGTCATGACCTTGGGATCTTAAGTTGTGGCATGTGGGATCTATTTCCCTAGCCAGGGATTGAACCCAGGCCCCCTGCATTGGGAGTGTGACATCTTAGCCCCTGGACCATAAGGGAAGTCCCTTAACTGTATGGTTTCTTAACATAATCCAACACCTATGGATACCTGGTTGTAGCTATGCCAGTAAAGTTCCTCCTACAAAATTTTATCCTTAAAAGGAAGAAAATTCAGTTCATTTGTCTTGGGATGACTAAAGTTTCAAGATATTAGTCATAGAAACAGTTGATATCCATGTGGAGAAATTGTGCATGCAGAAGGAATAGCAAATAAAGCTGACACACAGCTCACAAAGAAGAAACAAAGAAAAGCAACAAGAGCAAAGATAAATCTCCCTGCAGGATTCACGTCCTTGAGTCCAGTTTCTTGGAGACCCAGACGTAACCCTGTTTCTTCATCACTTCCTTGTTCTAGAGATATCTGGCTCCCTTCAACTATAAACATGTCTATTTTCTGGCTACCCATGTTTATCAACCAAGAGATTATGTATGTTGAAATGAAAGATGAGGAGGAGGGCGAGAACTAAGATTTTATAAACCCCTTTCCATCCTCAGGGATGAATATGATTTTTATTACTGGCTTTTGCCTTATGATCAATGTCCACAAAATGGCGGATAAACGCAGATCACCATGGAGGTGATCTCATTTGTATCTTGACCCAGTTTTGAGTTCATGACTCAAACTTCCACATCTTTCACTTCGTCTGTGGGGAAATATATTTAGCACACTCTTCGCTAAGCTCCTCTTTGTAACGAGAAATGTTCTCCATTCAGGCGGTGGGAATATTTTTAATGTATTTTTACATTTTATTTATTTCAAAATTTAGAGACAGGAGAAATCCTGCTTATGGTGTACATTTCTAAGAGTGTGACAAAGGCACGGAGTTGAATAGCAATCACTGGAGACAAAACACAAGAGTTCCATCAGTTTCACCAACTCGCTTGTTGTTACCCATTTAAAATCAACTCCTCTCAGGCTCCTGGCAAACTCTGATGTCTTTTCGTTTAATTGTGGCTATGCATTTACCTTTCCCAGAAGGTCATATAAATAAAATTCTACAGCATGTAGCTTTTTTCAGCCTGACATTCACCTGCACAATGCATTTGAAATTCATAGGGTTGTCATGTACATAAGTCCATTCTTCTTACAGCTGAGTAGTGTTCCATGTCATGGATGCATCATGGTGAGTTTATCTACCCGTTAGCTGAAGAGCATGAACGTGGAAATAGGAAGCAGATGGATCAGTCTTGGGGAGGCGAGGTCGGTGGGGGAGGGGTCCTGGTAGCACAGAGGGAGTTTGAGTTTTCACAGAACCACCCATCACAGTTGTGGCTGGAGTCGGAAGTGGGCTGGGGGTTATGAAAAGGACACCAGAGATGGGTGGGACTCTGGGGCAGACAATGTTGGTTTCCTATCCAATATCCATCCCTCTCCCCTTTCTTTCTCTCTGCCAGAACCCACCAGATATTCAATTAGAAGTTCAAGTTTTTCACAACTTCTCCCATTGTTTCCGCTGGTCATGGACTTTATTTAGCCACTGCTGCCTACTCATTCCTTCCACAGATATTTATTAAGCTGCAACATGCCTAAAGCAGCAGAAATAGAGACACAGACGTAGAGAACAAAAGAATGGACACCAAGCAGGGAAGAGGGGGCGGGATGAATTGAGAGACTGGGATTGACATATATACAGTACTATGTACAAAACAGCTAATGAGAACCTACTGAATAGCACAGGCAACTCAACTCAGTGTCCTGAGGTAACTTACACGGGAAGGAAATCCAAAAAAGGGGTATATGTCTACCTATAGCTGATTCACTTTGTTGTACAGCAGAAACTAACACAACATTGCAAAGCAACTATACTCCAATACAAATTAATTTCAAAATATGCCTAAAACATGACTGGAGACTCTGGGGGGCAAAACAGTGACTAAGAGAGGTTGAGAGTCTGCCTGCTTGATCACACAGACTTGCACATTAGGGACATCTAACCTGGCTAGGGGGCTTTGCTGGTGGCTCAGTGGTAAAGAATCTGCTTGCCAATGCAGGAAACATGGGTTCAATGCCTGGGTTGGGAAGAACCCCTGGAGAAGGAAATGGCAACCCACTCTAGTGTTCTTGCCTGGAAAACCCCATGGACATGGGAGCCTGGCAGGCTACAGTCCATGGTCACAAAAGAGTTGGATACAACTTGGCAATTAAACAACAACAACCAGGGAAGGGGGCATGACAGCAGGCTCCACGAGCTACTACGGGGAGGCAGACATCACAGGAACACCTGTCCTTATCAGGGACATGGGCACAAGGGAAAGAAGTTTAAGCTGAGCCTCATAAAACGAAAACAGTCTCACAGGGAAGACAGGTCCTGGGGTCATCTGGTCCACTGCCTCAAAACATCCTGTTTCCTGAGAGAAACGAAAACGCTTTTGAGGGCAGCATTTTAGGAAGCTGGCAGCTCCGTCTGCTCTGCTCTTTTGAAGAGCTGAGGAAGCACATTTTGTTCCCATGCGAATGATCTGACAATAATCCACCCAACAGTTATTTTTTCTTACAAGCATCATAAAGGAACTGAGCTCAGGTCGTTATGGAAACTCCACCTGAAGTTTTAATGCATCCCAGGTGGCAAGACGGGAGTCAGAAGCTGCCTGGTGTCTGGTTCCTGGAACAGGACGCGCTGGGAGGGGGCGATGGGGCCAAGGACCAGAAGGGCAGGTGTGCAGCTCTCCCCAGGCCACATCTGGAGAAAGTCTCCTTGTTGTCCAGAGAGGCTGAAGCACTCCAGATCCTGATCCATCAAGAGTGTCAACCAGCTGCAGGCCTCAAATGTGTGCATTGGCTCTGGGGACTACTTATCTACCTTACAGTCAAACACACAGAAAAGAAGCCAAAGCACAGTAGAATGAACCTTCTCTGGGCAAAAAGCCCAGGCTGACTACTGCATAGCCAGACCAGGGGACTATTTTCAGAGACAATTAGGAAGTGGAAACCAAGTAGCCACGCAAGAGCATCATTTCTAGAAGTGCCTTGGGACTGAAAGTACTCTCAGGTGTATAAGAGTCCAAGATAATGCATCATTAGTCACCTAACCAGTATGTGGGGAGACTTGACACCTGCCCAAACCTTCCAGACACCCACCTCCAGACTCAGCAACACAGAGTTCCAGACAACACTGCTTTAAGAGCCTTTCCAAGCGCTTTCTTCGTTCCTGCAGTTTGTTAAACCTTCTCTGTGGAACATTGTCTCAATCTTGGCAGCCATCCTGTGACTCAGGTCATCACCAGGATGCCCGTAGGGCCTTATTTACCCAGGGGTGGGGATCTTCCATTTACACCTGTTGTCTCAGTGTCATTATTTTTTAATTGATTTGTTTTATTCATTTTTGGCTGTGCATGGACTTTCTCTAGTTGCGGCGAGTGGGCTTTCTCTAGTTTTCTTGTTGCAGAGCACAGGCTTCAGTAGTTGCAGCTTGTGGGCTCAGGAGTTGTGGCACACAGGCAGAATTGTGCCCCCCCACCCCCTCAACACATGTAGAATCCTCACCAACCAGGGGTCGAACCCATGTCCCCTGCATGGCAGGTGGATTCTCAACCACTGGACCACCAGGAAAGTCCTCAGTGTGATTATCAACAGTGCTCCCTTTATCTCGCAGAAGTGTTCCAGTTTGGATGATAATTTGTATGTCCTTCTAACTATCATCTGATTTTATTAATACATATGAGAACATATGAGAATACAGAGCCCTGGAGTTGTCTCTAGGAAGCAGTGCCCCAAGCTAATAGGATGATTTGGATGGAGAAGTCCTTGGCTCCTGAAATGAGCACTGTCCACTCAGAATTTCCATCGTCCTGGCCCCGAGGGTTGTGAATAAAGAGGACTGGCCCTGGACTGAAGCCAACAGAGGAAAAGAGAGCCAAGAGAACCAGAGACTTCCAACACCTCTAAACTGCATCCCCTCAGGTAATTAACCCCGGATCTTTTCAGTTAGGTGTGCCATTTAATCCACACCAACAATTTGATTGGGTTTCTGCATTTGACAAACCTAGACAGCATATTAAAAAGCAGAGACATCACTTTGCTGACAAAGGTCTATATAGTCAAAGCTATGGTTTTTCCAATACTCATGTACAGATGTGAGAGTCGGACCATAAAGAAGGCTGAGAGCCCAAGAATTGATGCTTTTAAACTATGGTGCTGGAGAAGACTCTGGAGAGTTCCTTGGATAGCAAGGAGATCAAACCAGTTGATTCTAAAGGAAATCAACTCTGAATGTTCATTGGAAGGACCAATGCTGAAACTGAAGCTCCAATACTTTGGGCACCTGAAGCAAACAGCTGACTCTTTGGAAAAGACCTTGATGCTAGGAATGATTGAGGGCAGGAGGAGGAGGGGGAGACAGAGGATGAGATGATTGGATGGCATCACTGACTCAATGGACATAAGTTTGAGCAAATTCTGGGAGATAGTGAAGGACAGGGAAGCCTGGTGTGCTACAGTCCATAGGGTTGCAAAGAGTCGGACGTGACTTAGCAACTGAAGAACAACAACTGCATTTGAAACTGGAGGAATCATGAATAATGCAATGATGTATACAGAGAGGGCCGGGGCCACAGACTCTACCCCCGACCTACCTGAGGATCCTTTCCAAGCCACTACCATTCAACCTCTGATCTGAGGACACTCACCAGCCCCAGGTTCCCCTCTGGTGTCCGTCCAGCCCCCGCCCCACATCAGTGCATGAAGGCTGTTGATTGGGATTTATTTTTAAGGGAAAAGGACGGGTACAGACCCCCTCTGGCAGAAGCTGCGGTCTGAGCATCTCACCCTCCGTCCCCTTCCCCTCCCTGCCCCCGCCCTCTTGTGTACCAGGCTCCAGATAACTTGGCAGCAACGTTTGACTTCCAAAGACAGCCCAATCAGGTCCCTTTCTTGAGGTAATAATGCTTCATTTTCTCTCTTTTTGTAGGAAGGAGCTCATCTCCTACACCCTCCTTACCAGCTAAGCACATCATCAAAATTTAACTTCCTGCATCTGTGTGAGATAAATAAGGCTTTGCAGAAATGGGCTGCAAACCAATATTCATCTCTGTCTCCCCCTCCCTGCAAAAGGACACCAGCCAATAATTTCCTTTTGAAGGGAGAAAAGGAAAGACGAGACGAACAAGCCACAGGAAACTCACAGTTGATCTGCACTCTCCAAGTCACGGGAAGGGGTGGGGAGAAAAAAAAAGGGTGGTCATGAAGACCACCACAGTCATCAAGTGATCAGGCAAGAGAAAACAAAGACTTTCATTTTCCTGAGCACCATTTAAATGAAGTGGATCATCTCTACAAACTTAACATATTGTAATTATCCATCAGCTCCTAGAACTATAGAAAGCCACTCCAGCATCATTCCCTGAAAGAGATAACACACTTGATTTGATTTTTTGCTTCTTCATAATCATTTATTTTAAAGATTGAAAACATATCTAACAGACTCACAGACTTGGAAAACAAATGTATGGTTACCAAAGGGAAAGGTGGGGGAGGGGATAAATTAAGAGGTTGAGATTAACCGGTTCATACTACTAAATATAATATAGACTATCAACAAGGACCTACTGTATAGCACAGGGAATTCTACTCAATGCTCCATAATAACCTATATGGGAAAAGAATCTGAAAGAAAATAGATACAAACTAAATGACTTTGCTGTACACCTGAAATGAATACAACATTGTAAATCAAACATACTCCAATATAAAATGAAAAATAGCCGGAAGCTGCTGTATAGCACAGGGAGCTCAGCTTGGTCCTCTGTGATGACCTAGAGGGCTGGGATGGTGGGGGGAGGCACAAGGGGGAGGGGATATATGTATACATATAGCTGATTCATGTTGTTGCACAGCAGAAACCAAAAAAACATTATAAAGTAATTATCCTCCAATTAAAAGTAAATTTTAAAAAAGAAAAAAAAACATCAACAAAGCATGATCCAAGAGATAAAAGATGTCACCCCCTGCCACCCAGTTCTTCAAAATGCTGGTAAAAATTTCAAACTATCCAGAAGCATAGAAAGAGAAAAAGGGGACCCTCCTTTCCTCACCTCTGACACCCCTCTACACAGTTACTCAGGTAACTGCCATATTTTAAGGATTCCCATGGCAGTGAACACAGTGATGAAAGCTGAGCCACTGCAGGATACTTGCAGTCCAGGTGTCCCAGGGCTCATTCGATAAGAAAAATATGAAATATGAAAGCCCCAAGTAGTTGGTGAGGCCGAAACAGCTAGATGTTAAAATCTCTCCTTCCCCTTCTAGTGTGAGCCCAGCTGGCTACCACAGTGCCTGGCTAACCTTCAACATCTTGGTCTTGCTAGTAAAAAGGGCCAGCATGTCTGAGGGTGATCTGTTTCTCCTCCACCTTCTCTCATGGGCCTGCTGTCCAAGGCCATCCTTAGTCCCGTTGCTGTGAGTCAGAAGGCAAACTCCCATTGTGAGAAGCCCTGGGGGCCTGCTTGTTATAGCGGCGAGTGCAACCATAACCCACCAAGGTGCTGCCTCTTCCTCCCTCAACACACAAGTGGTCCAAGCATAGATGACTTTCCTCAGTCTCTAACAGTGTGTACACAATCCATTTCTTTTATTTTTGGGGCAGTGCCCCACAGCATGTGGGATCTAGCTCCCGGACCAGGGCTCATACCCACACTTAACCACTGGACCACCCGGGAAGTCCCCACAATTTTTTTTTTTTTAAATTTTAAACTTCTGCAAAAATCTGCTCCATACAGGTTTGCTTTGAAATATCCTGTTACAAAACCACAAGTTCAATTCTCCCTTAAGCAAAGTGACAATGGCTCAAAGCTTGGTGTCCTCAAGCCTCAGGCTTCCCCTTGGGTATATGACAATATGCCTGTGTCAGTGAGGGATCTCCGGAGACTTGGAATTAATAGGATATATTAACTCATTGGAAAAGACTCTGATGCTGGGAGGGATTGGGGGCAGGAGGAGAAGGGGACGACAGAGGATGAGATGGCTGGATGGCATCACTGACTTGATGGACGTGAGTCTGAGTGAACTCCGGGAGTTGGTGATGGACAGGGAGGCCTGGCGTGCTGCTATTCATGGGGTCGCAAAGAGTCAGACATGACTGAGCGACTGAACTGAACTGAACTGATATAGATATAGTGTTGTTGTTTAGTCACTAAGTCGTATCTGACTCTTTGCAACCCTGTGGACTGTAGCCTGCCAGGCTCCTCTGTCTATGGAATTTCCCAGGCAAGAATACTGGAGTGGCTGCCATTTCCTCCTCCAGGGGAACTTCCCCACCCGGGGATGGAACCTGCATCTCCTGTGGCTCCTGCTTTGCATGTGAGTTCTTTACCACTGAGCCACCAGGGAAGCCCATATAGATATATATATACACATATAAAAATATCTAATATACACATGTACTTCTGTTATAAATAGGATATATATATACACTATGAAGAAGGCAATGGCACCCCACTCCAGTACTCTTGCCTGGAAAATCCAATGGACGGAGGAGCCTGGTAGGCTGCAGTCTATGGGGTCATGAAGAGTCGGACACGACTGAGCGAGCTCACTTTCGCTTTTCACTTTCATGCATTGGAGAAGGAAATGGCAGCCCACTCCAGTGTTCTTGCCTGGAGAATCCCAGGGATGGGGGAGCCTGGTGGGCTGCCCTCTATGGGGTCGCACAGAGTCGGACACCACTGAAGTGACTTAGTATAGCATAGCATAGCATATATTATATATGGTATACATAAGATACATACTATTTTAAAAAAATTTTATTGAAGTATAGTCGCTTTACAATGTTGCATTAATTTCTTCTGTACAGCAAAGTGAATCAGCTCTATGGATACATTAATAATGTTGTTGCTGTTTAGTCACTAAGTCATGTCTGACTTTTTTGCAACCCCATGGGCTCTAGCCCACCAGACTCCTCTGTCCATGGGATTTCCCAGGCAAGAACGCTGGAGTAGGTTGCCATTTTCTTCTCCAGGGGATCTTCCTGACCCAGGGATCAAACCCATTGGTCGGCAGATTCTTTACCACTGAGACACCTGTGAAGTCCCACATATACTAATACTTATAATACATATAGGATAAAAAAGATAGAGACTAAAATCTTCGGAGAAGGCAATGGCACCCCACTCCAGTACTTTTGCCTGGAAAATCCCATGGACAGAGAAGCCTGGTAAGCTGCAGTCCATGGGGTCGCTAGAGTCGGACACGACTGATTGACTTCACTTTAACTTTTCACTTTCATGCATTGGAGAAGGAAATGGCAACCCACTCCAGTGTTCTTGCCTGGATAATCCCAGGGATGGGGAAGCCTGGTGGGCTGCCATCTACGGGGTGGCACAGAGTCGGACACGACTGAAGCGACTTAGCAGCAGCAGCAGCAGCAGGATGGAAACCCAGGATTTGTATGTTACAGTTTTGAGGCAGAATTTCTTCTCTGGGGAAACTCTGTTTTTGCTTGTAAGGCCTTCAACTGACTAGATGAGGCCCACCCAGAGGCTGGAGGGTCATCTCCTGACTTAAAGTCAAATGGTTGAAACTATTAGCCACATCATAACACCTGCCCATGAGAGTAGCATTTGACTAAAGAACGGGGCACCAGAGCCCAGTGAGGCTGACACATAGAAGTAATCATCACAAAAAGTCTCATAGCATATCGGACTCCTTAGGACAGGTGTGGTGTGAACCACGTGAAGATTAATCAGCAGAGTCACTGGACTCTGCCGTCTGAGCAGGGTGAGGAATACATGGCTGGGAGATGATTCACGCCGTCAAGCCCTTGATAGAAATATCAGTTTTCTTTTGCATGGGATTGGGGACTGGGTGGATGCAGGTCCTTGAAAAAGGTCATCAGAGCCTTCTAATCCTGGAAAAGGGTCTTCGTGTCTTTGGTTCTTTCCACCCCGAAATGAGGGGCCTTGGACAGGAGCTGGAAAGCAGCAGAACTGGGAGAGAGGACGTGAAGGAGAGAAGGAAGAGGATGGTATCTTGAAGACAGGGTCACTCCAAGGTCAGGTTACAGTGAAGAAGGTTGGGAAAGAAGGCAGTGCGGGTCAGGGTATGAAGGAAGCACTTGTGGAGGGATCCGGGGAACCCAGAGAGGCAGCAGCTGTGGTGCAATGCTGCCACCTAGTGTCCATGAGGAGAATTGTTGCCATAAGGTTTATTGAATTCACCAAGCTTGTTCCCCGCAGACCTTCTATAGGAACGGTTTTGCTGTTAGCAGAGAGATGCAGGGCGAATTTAACAATGCAAGCACTAAATAACCACCCAGAGAGCGATAAAGAGATGCACACCCTCCTACTGTTACATGGGTTCGATCCCTGGGTCAGGAAGATTCCCAGGAGGAGGGCATGGCAACCTACTTCAGTATTCCTGCCTGGAGAATCCCCCTGGCAGGCTATGGTCCATAGGATCGAAGAGTTGGCCATGACCGAAGCGACTTAGCATGTATGCAGGGAATCAAACTAAGTGCCCATGAGGAGGTTAAAGGATGAAGTTACCATTCCACACAATTAAATATTCGCCGTAAAAAAAGAATGAGATTCTGCCATTTGCGGCAATGTGGATGGATCGAGAGTATCATGCTTAGTGAAATGTCACGCAGTGAAAGACAAATACTCTATATTGTCACTTATATGTAGAATCTAAAAAGTAAACCCAGTGTATATAACAGAACAGAAACAAACTCACAGACATCGAGAACGAACTAGTGGTTACCAGTGGGGAGAGGGAAGAGGGGAGGGGCGTGATAGGGGTAAGGGGTTAGAAGGTACTAAGTGCTATGTACAGAATAAATAACCAACAAGAATGTATACCACAGCACAGGGAAATACAACCATTGTTTTGCAGCAACTTTAAATGAAGTAGATAACCTATAAAAAATATTGACTCATTATGCTGAGTCAATATTACCTGATGCTAACATAATACTGTAAATCAGGTATCGTGCTCGCATGCTCAGTTGCTCAGTCGTGTCCAACTCTGCGACCCCATGGATAGTAGTCCTCCAGGATCCTCTGTGCATGGAATTTTCCAGGCGAGAATACTGGAGTGGGTTGCCGTCTCCTTCGCCAGGTGGTCTTCTTGACCCAGGGATGGAACCCATGTTCCTTGTGTCTCCTGCTTTGGCAGGCAGATTCTTCACCACTGCACCACCTGGGAAGTTCAATGAAAAAAAAGAACAACTCTATATTTGGTACAGATTTTCTGATGACTTGTGATTCCAATCAAAACTGTGTGAGTGAGCACTGATTTGAGACTTGTGATTTTACGTTGTAAAGTTTAAGAAAATGTAAGTGTAAACCTAGTTAGATGATTTGGGATTTTTTTTTTGAGAACCTAAGATTCATTTCACTTTTAAGAGTTACTTAAATCCCTGAAACAGTATGTTAAAAAGAAAACTATTCTTTAAAATATGAGATTATTCTGTTTACATGTGCTGTCCAAATATTGAATGAAATTTACTTAATAAAGGTACAAATGTTTGTTTAAGATATAATGTTGAAATGTGCTAGGTTCACATATAAACTAATATGATTTATAAGATGACCTTGCAACACTAAGAAAAAACTGGGTTTTGTTGTTGTTGGTTTTTAATTTATAACATTAAAAAGCCAAAAAGCTGCTTCAAAGACACCACAGTAAATCCAGGCTTAGGTATTGACAGATCCTTACTCCCAAACCCACCTCGCCTCCTGAAAAGCCTAAACAAGGCCCAGAAGTATTACTGGGTCTGCTAAAAAGTTCCTTTGGTTTTTAAGTAAAAATAAAAGACACATTTTTCACTTTCACCAAGAACTTTATTGAACAACATGTTCACCATTTTGTTCCAGTACTTTCTGTGGTTTTTCAGGCAACTTCATAATTTCATCTTCCCAAAACTTTTCATCTTTTTGAGCAAAGAAGTATTCCAGGTGCCTTTTACAGCCTTCCAGGGAGTTGAAATTTTTTCCATTAAGAGAATTTTGTAAAGACTGAAATAAACAGAAATCCAATGGTGCAATGTCTGGTGAATACGGTGCGTGAATCAGAACTTCCCAGCCAAGCTGTGATAGTTTCTGCCTGGTCATCAAAGAAGCTTGTGGTTTTGAGGCATCTTGATGGAAGATTATGCGTTTTCTGTTGACTCATTCCTGACACTTTCCGTCTAGTGCTGCTTTCGGTTAGTCCAACTGGGAGCAGTACTTGTTGGAATTAATTGTTCATTGTTCTGGAAGGAGCTCATAAAAGAGGACTCCCTTCCAACCCCACCATATATACAACATCACGTACTTTCAATGAAGCCTGGCCTCTGGGGTGTTGGTGGTGGTTCACTTCACTTGCCCCATGATCTCCTCCGTTCTACATGATGGTACAGTATCCACTTTTCATCACCCAACACAATTTATTTTAAAAACAGAACAAGAACATTTCATTACATTTTAAGTAGAGAATCACATGTGGAAATAGAGTCAAGAAGTTTTTTTGGGTTTTTTTCTTAACTTATTTGGAACCCAAACATCAAAACAACTAACATAACCAAGCTGATTTTCATTTGGTTGACTTGGATATTCTGAGTATGTTGGCTGTCTCTTGCATGGTATAAAATTGATTGTTCTCAATTAATGTCTGCATTTGATCGCTATCCTCTTCAGCCGGTCTGCCTGACTGCAGAGCATCCTCCAGTGAGAAATTGCCAGCATGAAACTTCACAAACCACTTTTGTTCCTTTCCATCAGTTACAGCGCCTTCTCCATACACTGCACAAGCCTTTTTTTTTTTTCAGTTGCATTTTTACCTCTCTTGAAATAATAAAGCATAATATGCCAAAAATGTTACTTTTTTATTCCATCTTCAATATTAAAATGGCTACACAGAAGCTCACTAACTTGCTAAGTTTTTTTTATAATGCATGGTGATATGACAATCTTCGCAACGCAATCCAAAAAAATTGTTTCAAATGAAGTAAAAGACAACTAAGGGCTGCTGCTGCTGCTGCTGAGTCACTTCAGTCACGTCCGACTCTGTGCGACCCCATAGACGGCAGCCCACCAGGCTCCCCCATCCCTGGGATTCTCCAGGCAAGAACACTGGAGCGGGTTGCCATTTCCTTCTCCAATACATGCATGCATGCTAAGGCACTTCAGTCGCGTCCGACTCTGTGCGGCCCCATAGACGGCAGCCCACCAGGCTCCTCTGTCCATGGGATTCTCTAGGCAAGAATACTGAAGTGGGTTGCCATTTCCTTCTCCAAAACTAAGGGTTACTAGAGCCATTTTATGGGGAAAAAAATGAAAGAACGTTTTGACCAACCCAATAATAAAGTAAATGTATTTTACGGAGGTTTAAAGGGAGAAATAAGAGAGGGATTTACATCACGATGCTGAGCGATGTTTTAATATAATCCTTCTTGGACATCTACGTTCCTCTCCTCCGTGTTTCTTCCGTTTACAATCATTTCACCCCACACTGTCTTTTTGTAGTTATATATGGACACAAGCTTTATGTGGACTTCCACATAATTTTCAAGAAAGTCTATCTATTTCCTTGAACAGAGATTTGCGTTGGAATTCCACTGAATTTAATTTGAGAAGATGATCTTTTATCTTCTGCCACATGTAGCCTACAGAATCCTAGGGAAGACACATCTCTTCTTCAAAGGTAGTTCTTCTTTGTAATCTCAGAATTTATCCCAGTGCCTCATGTATAATTTGTGCTTGATAAATACTGGTGGTCTGAGACAGGCTGAGACCTGGGACCTGGGACCTTCTGCTGTAATACTTGTACCTGGACAAACATCTCCTATAGCAACAAACTACAAATTCTGTGTGTGTGTGCTCACATGGGGTTTTTGCAACCCCATGGACGGTGGTAGCCCGCCAGGCTCCTCTGTCCATGGGATTTCCCAGGCAAGAGTACCAGAGTCGGTTGCCATTTCCCTCTTCAAGGGATCTTCCGTACCCAGGGATCAAACCTGGGTCTCTTGCATTGCTGGAGGATTCTTTACCACTAGTTCTGCACAGTTGGAGAATATTCTGGACAACAAGATACAAAAAAAAAAAAGCCCAAAACTCAACTGCCACTTCTGAAGAGCTCGGAGCAAAACCAGGCAGTCGGGAGCAAAACAGGGTTCTGCGCATGTCCCTTACACTCAAGACCACAAAGGGTTGGGCAGACCAATGAAGTCATCCCTTTGGCTCAACCCCTGGACACACCCCTGCCTTCACCCCATGTAAGGAACCAGCTCATCCACATTTCAGCGAGCAAGCAAGGGAAACTGTTACTTGTTCTCGCTCCCCCTTGCTACAGCAGTAGCCCCAATAAAGCCCTGCCTGAATTTCCTGATTGGCCTCATCAATCTCTACTGATTGGGGAAAGCCAAGAACCCAGGCCAGTATCAGACTGAGTTAATTTAGGAGTCGGTGGCCCGGCGCCTAACCCCATCTGACATGAAGTCAAGGCTTCGGATAAACCCCTCTGCACCTTTGATAACTTATTACAGGCAGTTTGGCCTCTAGATGTCTGTCATTCACAGCCTGAGACCTGAAAATACAGCTCACACTAAGTAAGCCATCTGAGAAGAAAATGAACAGGGAATAATTGAGGAGATGAAACGGGCAGGGCTGTGAACACTTATCACTGTGTCCAAAATACTTCTTTTCTGGGACTGGGGTGAGGACGGGACATCTAAGTTTAGGAATGCAGGGACCATTTATCAGCCCTGGACTTTGATGTAAAGTGAAATAATGTCATTAGCTTGTAAAATAAAGGGTTTTGTTTTTCCTACATCTGTCCATCTGTTTTATGGTTGGTTCAGCCCCACAATAAAACATGAAGGATTTAGGATGACAGCTGGATTCACTGCTCTTAGAATACACTTTCTGAAATAATGGCTGTGTGATATGGGTGTTAGGTCCCAGTCAAGAACTTTTTATGCAGATTGTGCCTTCCAATAGCCTTCTAGTTCTTGAGCTTGACTGTGGGATGCTGCCTGTAGCCGGAGTACCATGAGAATGTACTTGCAGCCCATTGAATGCTACCTTCAAGCGACCTCATATATTGGAGACAACTCATGACAACGTTGTCTGATACAGCATGGATTTAAAAAGAGAAAGAGCAGTTACACATATCAGCATGAATTAAGCTCAAAATGTTATTCTGAGCAAAAGACATCAGACCAGCCAGAGCGTACATATTTTATGATTCCATGTATACAAAAATCTAGAAAAAGCAACTCTAATCTATAGTGAGAGAAAACATACTGAGTGATGGGCGGGGACACTGCCCTGGTGGCTTGGTAAAGAATCCGCCTGCCGATGCAGGAGACGCGGGTTCGGTCCCTGGGTCAGGAAGAACCCCTGGAGAAGGAAATGGCAACCCACTCCAGTACTCTTGCCTGGGAAATCCCATGGACAGAGGAGCCTGGTGGGCTACAGGCGATGGGGTCACAAGGAGCTGGACACAACTTAGCAACTGAGCATGAGCGTGATGGAGAAGGAATACAAGAGAGCTCTTTGAGGTGATGGAAATGTTCTTCAATATCTTTTAAAAAATTTTAATTGTTTATCTGGTTGGCTGTGCTGGGTCTTAGTTGCAGCATACAGGATCTTAAGTTATGGCATGTGGGATCTAGTTCCCTGACTAGGGATCGAACCTGGGCCCCCTGCATTGGGAGTGCAATTGTCCAGTTGTAACACTGCATTGGGAGTGCAGTTGTAACCACTGGACCAGCAGGGAAGTTTGTCTTCCATGTCTTTATTGTTAAGATAGTTCCTTGAGTGTATTCATTAATCAAAACTCACTGCCCATGAAGAGAAGTGCAACATGGCTAATCATCAGGAAAACGCAAGTCAAAACCGTGATGAGATGTCACCTTACACCCATCAGAATGGTTCTTATCAAAAAAAAAAAAGAATGGTTCTTATCAGAAAAGAACACAAGCAACAAATACTGGAGAGGGTGTGGGGGAAAGGGAGCCCTTGTACACTGCCGTTGGGGATGTAAGTTGGTGCAGCCACTGTGGAGAACTTCGCTGTTTTGACTGCCTGGATCGTTCTTCCTCCAGTTCCCCCCAAGGCATTGGGAGTGTGGAGACTTAGCCTCTGGACCATCAGGGAAGTCCCTGGGTTGCTCATCTATTTCAGTTTTCAAGGATGTGGCTGGTACATGGTAGGCTTCACTCAATATTTGTGGGTGGATGAATGAGGGAATGAATGATGAAGAAATGATGCAGGTCTTCTCTGAGGCCACTCAGAGCCTCATAGGAAGTTGGGAAGAGGATCTTTAACCAATTTTTCAGCCCCAGCGTCATCCTGCACCTTTTCCTTTTAACTCTACACGTGGAGAAAGATCTGGTGCTTCTGCGTGAAGCTGTTGCAACCTGGGTTCCTCTATCCCTCCTCGGTCCACCCCTTTTGCTGGCCCATCACAGCAGTCCCAGGCGAGGTACCCTAGTCAGAGCCAGCACAGGTCAGCCAAGTCCCCATGGGTTTCAAGGAGCTGGAGAGTGAGGGGCTTATGGGCCCCCAAAGATGACGAATCCAACACGGCATATTATGTATATTACAAAGCAGGCAATTGACAAGCCTGACTGTTCATGAAACCTGGGGCCCCTGGCTCGCTCCCTGGGCAAAATCCAGAGGGTTCTTGTGACACCGCAAAGATTGCATGCCTGGAAATGAGACTCTGAGAGGAGAAAGACTTGCCCAGGGAATGCGTCTGGACAAGGACCTCTTCCAGGGTGGTGGGGGACATTTCATATACACTGAGTCCCCTTCATACAAACAAGCTATATTCCAAGAGTGCATGTGTAAGTCTAATTTGTTCATGAGTCCAGCAAAGTTAGCCTAGGTACACAGGGGCTGACAGGAATGCTGTGCTGATTAAATGAGCTGCTGGTGGTTATGCTCTCAGAGCTGTGCCTGGACCAAACGTGCACTCACGGGGTGCTGCCTTTACCATCAGGATGCACCCACAATGGTCTGTGCTTTCACTCCTGTCCACCACCCCCTGGCATTTCCTCTGCTGCAGCCACACTCCCTTCCTTTCCCAACCCCTTCTCCATCCTCAGGGCTTCCCTGGTGGCTCAGAAGGTAAAGAATCTACCTGCAATGCAGGAGACCCAGATTCGATCCCTAGGGCAGGGGGAGATATGCTGGAGGAGGAAGGGGCAACCCACTCCAGTGTTCCTGCCTGAAGAATTCCCTGGATAGAAGAGCCTGGTGGGCTACAGTCCATAGGGTCACAAAGAGTCAGACACGATTGAAGCAACTTAGCACGCAGGCCCATCCGGACAGAGAATCAGAGCAAATACTGTCTGGGATGCCAGGACATGCTGATCCTTTCCCTTTCTGCCAGTCTGGAAATCCAAAGCAAAATGATTCATATATACCTAACATCTATCTGATGGGAGCCCCTGTGTGCCCTGCGCTGCTTTAGTTGCTTGGAATTTATAAATAAGCCATTTAACACCATCTTTTGACTTCTGCTCACTAAGCACGGAATCAGGAAACTTGTCACCACCTGTCACCATCATAAGAGACTGTCCACATTGATTAATCTGGGGGAGGTACCACTATATGGATCATAAGGCAATCTACAAACCTACTTTTGATCTCATGAAGACGTAAATGAATACATAAATGACTAGGCCTGTGGGACAATGCTTGTGGATTTTAAGCTACCTACCAACTAGTCTGGAATCTCTTACAAGTGGAACTAGAAAATGCCTACTCTCTCCTCCTACTCAAAGAGAGAATTGTTAGCATATTGACTCCAGGGTGCAGAGCACTCCTGATTTCTAGCCACGGATCTGCAGTTGACAGCACACAGGCCACTTCTTGTTTCTGTAAGTTTTTTAAAACAAACTTTTAATTTTGTTATGGTATATCATTGATTAACAATGTTATGTTAATTTCAGGTGAGCAGGGAAGGGACTCAGCCATACACATGCATATATCCATTCTCCCCCAAACTTTCTAACTATCCCTTCCCCTCCTCCACCTCCTACCCTGGCAACCATAAGTTCCTTCTCTAAGTTTGTGAGTCTCTTCTGTTTTGTAAGTAAGTTCATTTGTATCATCTCTTTTTAGATTCCATATATGAGGGATGTCATACAATATTTCTCCTTCTCTGTCTGACTTACTTCACTCAGTATGACAACTCCAGGTCCATCCATTTTGTGGCAAATGGCATTGTTTCATTCTTTTTAATGGCTGCATAGTATTCCTTTGTATATATGTACCACATCTTCTTTATCCTCTCCTCTGTCAATGGATAGTTAGTACAAATAAAGACTTATTGGAACACAGCCACCCTTTAATTTCACATGTTGTCCGGGGCTGCTTTTACCATACGATGATGGCAGGGTTGAGTAATTGCAGTGAGGATGGCAAGTCCCACAAAACCAAAATTATTGACCATTTGGCTCCCTTCAGCAAAAAGTTTGCCAACCCTTGATCTGTGCTGCTTGTCTGTTAGAGTTAGGACTCGCTTACTGGAAACAGAAACCACCCTAGTTATTTCAGGCAGAAAGGGATTTCATGCAGGGATCAGATACCTCTGAGAGCATTGCAAGGGGCGGGGAGCAGCAGACAGGAACCAAGACTTCCAGAGCAACCCACAGACCTGATCCACGAGGGGAGTCCCTACCTTAGCTACGTTCAGCACAGTGAGCAGCCAGGACACAGTCAAGGGTCAGGAAGCCATTTCTGTTGCCCCAGAGCTGCCTCAGGACAATTGTGAGCTCAGTGACTATGTACTGGCCACAGGTGCAAAAAAAAAAAAAAAAACCCCAAACAAGTATATAAACAAAATGCCGCCTTGTCTTCCCTCTCGTCATGCTTGCCAGTAGAAACAGCAGAAGCAGGGACTTCTCTCGTGGTCCAGTGGCTAAGACTCCAGGCTCCCAATGTAGGGGGCCAGGTTCTATCCCTGGTCAGGGAACTAGATCCCACACGCTGCAACCAAAAAGGTCACATGCCAGGACCTAGTGAAGGCAAATACTTAAAAAAGAAGAAGGAACAGCAGAAGCATCAGCAGGCTAGCCTTTTCTAACAAACGCAGATCTAACGTACATCCAGACTCCTCACATCAGGGAGCTAGGGGTTTTCAGCCATGGTGCAGGACCAAGTGAGTGCTGAGTGTCCATCCAAAATGGGCTTCCCAGTGAGACAGTCAATTCCTAGGCAGGTTGATAAGAAGTCCAGGGTCCCTGAGGAGAAGAAAGGGATCTGGGGCTCTCAAGGAGAAAAGGACAAATGTTATTTTTCTACATTGTTTTGTCTTAGTCAATATAACAATGTATCCTGCTTGAGGACATGTTTCTCCTTCTTGAGAACCTTCTGACTAATCCTATTATCTTAAAATGTATATTCTGGGAGTGGGTCTGGTAAAATCTTTCTATTGTTAGTTCTAATCCTGTTATCTTAAAACATAAATTGTGGGAGTGCGTCTAGTAAGATCTTTACAACCTTGAAACATTCTTTTGGTTTATTGTAATAACCAATTAAAAAAGTATATAACTTCCTTTTCTCTGTCCCCCTTCCGATGTCTATGTCAGAAGCTTTCTCTGTACCTTTTTATACTTTAATAAAACTCTGCTGCAGAAAAGCTCTTGAGTGTTCAAACCTGGTCCCTGGTCCCAAGCTAAATCTTCTTCGGAGATCATGAACCCAACATCAATCACAGTAAGCTATCACTAGGTGGTGCTAGTGGTAAAGAATCCGCCTGCCGAAGCAGGAGACAAAGAGACATGAGTTCACTTCCTGGGTTGGGAAGATCCCCTGGAGGAGGGCATGGCAACTTGCTCCAGTATTCTCACCTGGAGAACTCCATGGACAGGGCAGCCTGGCAGACTGCTTCCATGGGGTTGCAAAGAGTTGGACACCACTGCAGTGACTTAGCATGCATGTCTATCCAAAATATCTATAGCAATGCTGATGAAACAAAGCACAAACCATTTTCTTGTGAGAAGATGCCCAAATGAACACAGATATTAACATGAGGCAGTTCCCTTCTTTCTGTCTACTCCAAGAAAGTTTCCCAAACTTGTTCTGTGCCCACAATGCAATAAAGGGCACAGAATGAAACATGAAAGGTGAAGGACCAGAGTGCCTCCCAAGAGAGGTGTCAGCAACACAAACTATTTCAGCAAAGATGCTGGCTTGACACCCTTCCCACATTTTTCTTAACAGAACCAACAAGCTATAAATACACAACTAATCAGAGGTGGAGATTAAGTTACAGTCCAACGTTAGGATTTAAATTCATGACTGCCATAACGCATGACTCACGAGCAATATCATGGTAAGTGTGATCTTAGATTCAAGCTTAATGTTACCCTGTTTTGAAAGAATGGGGTAATAAACCTATTCTTTAGTCCACCATCAATCTGAAAAACAAGGGACTCTCTTTCCACCAGTATCCTTGAGTCCTAATCATCTTATAGATGAATTCAGTTCAGTTCAGTGGTTCAGTTGTGTCCGACTCTTTGCGACCCCATGCATCGCAGCACGCCAGACCTCCCTGTCCATCATCAACTCCCGGAGTTCACTCAAACTCACGTCCATCCAGTCGGTGATGCCATCCAGCCATCTCATCCTCTGTCGTCCCCTTCTCCTCCTGTCCCCGATAAACAAACACCAAGTTTAGAAAACTATTGAGGCTGCTGCCCCCTAGAGGGAGTTCTCAGAACAGGAACTCTGAAGCCAAAGTAGTTTCCTATCCTAAGGGTGACATGAAGTTAGATGATCACAGCTGCAAATACTCCTGGTTTAGCCTTGATCAAAATTAAGAGTAGAATTATTTGCCACAAGTTTTTAATCACTTGCGACAATAAAAAGCAACTGCTTCTGCTGTGCTATGTTCAGCTGTGTCGGGCTCTGTGAAACCATGGACCATAGCCCACCAGACTCCGCTGTATTTACATTTGTGTAGGCGATGGCACCCCACTCCAGTACTCTCGCCTGGAAAATCCCATAGGCGGAGGAGCCTGGTGGGCCGCAGTCCATGGGGTCGCTAAGAGTCAGACACGACTGAGCGACTTCACTTTCTCTTTTCACTTTCATGCATTGGAGAAGGAAATGGCAACCCACTCCAGTGTTCTTGCCTGGAGAATCCCAGGGACGGGGGAGCCTGGTGGGTTTCCGTCTATGGGGTCGCACAGAGTCGGACACGACTGAAGCGACTTAGCAGCAGCAGCAGCAGCAGTACAGTTCATCTTCCTATAATGCTCCTTTATGAAAGGGGTCCTTAAAAAAAAAAAAACAGCAAAAGTGTTTAGCCAAAGAATTCCTTTAAAATGACATATTGTTTTCTATTTTCATCCCTTTCAATAGCATTTTGAAAGAAAATCTTTGAGGACCCACTTACTTCTCAATCCCTCCAGTGGAAATAATTACAGAACAATTGGTTCATACCTTTGTTGTATAATTTATCACAACCTCCCCCACATCAGAATTATATCTGTGTTATATCAATCTATCTATGTTATATCTATGTGTCAGTTGGGTTCCATCGCCTCTCCTTATGGACCTCGGAGAGGGCTCATCCTCCCCTGCTTCTGTTTAAATCCCTGTCAACCCCTAAACTCAGCTGTTTTGCACCGTGAGGCATAGGAACCTCACTGCTGGTTGAATTAATTGAGCATCTTGATGAGGCATCAGCGGTGGTGGTGTTGACAATCTTCTATTCATTCAGAGCAATCTTCATCTTCCAGAATTCCCAGGTGATTCTTTTTACAGATTGAAAGGACAAGAAAAGTTGTAATGAAAACTTAAGAAGCGTGGAAATGCTGATTTTTATATCACAAGGATTCTCAGAGGTGACCTTCCAAGGTCAAGACGGAAAATCGGAGAAGGAACCAGAGCTGCATGGCCAGGAGCCAGGGCCAGTTCACAGCTTAACTGAGTCCCAGCATGACCTGTGGTCACTTCTCTGGTCTCGATCATATTGGCATTGCTGAGCTGAATATGTACAGGTAGGTCTGTTGTTAGTCACTCAGTGGTGTCTGACTCTTTGTGACCCCATGGACTGCAGCCCTCCAGGTTCCTCTGTCCATGGGATTCTCCAGGCAAGAACACTGGAGTAGGTTGCCATATCCTTCTCCAAGGGATCTTCCCAACCCAGGGACCGAACCCAAGTATCCCACTTTGCAGGCAGACTTTATTGTCTGAAACCTAGGTGTCCATATCTAAGAAGGGGAGCCCCAGGCCCTGAGGATATGCACTGCCGGATATGAATGTGCAGAATGTCTGCAACTCACTCTGAAGGTGGGTGGTGACAGACTCCATGGTTTTAAATTCATTAATTTATTTGTGGTTGTCCGGGTCTTCATCACTGCCTGCGGGCTTTCTTTAATTGCTTCTTATAGTGGCCCCTCTTGCTGCAGAGCGCAGGCTCTGATGTGGGCTCAGTAGTTGCGGCTCATGGGCTTAGTTGCCCCAAGCATGTGGAGTCTTCCCGGACCAGGGATCCAACCCAGGTCCCCTGCATTGGCTGGTGGGTTCCTAACCACTGGACCACCAGGGTCTGATTCCACAGTTTTGAAAATCTGAGGGTTGTGGTGGTTGTTTTTTGTTGTTGTGGAAATCTCGAAATGGTAACCTGCTGGCAAGAATCAGCTTGGACACAACTTTTCTTTGCCCTGGACATTTTTTTTTTTTTTTCCTCCTTGACCCAACTTTTTCAAATTGGGAGAGTTCCTAAATAAATAAGGCTTTTGGTTTCTCTTTAGAAGTCAGGATATCTGACAACAAGGACTCACATTTGATATTTAGGCATGATTGCCAAGGTCAGCAGACCATGGCCCACTGGCCAAATCCGGTGCAAGACTTGGTATGCTAAATAAAGTTTTACCTGATTTTAGCCTCATCCCTTTCTTTTTCTGTTGTCTACTGCTGTTTTCCTGTGACAACAGCCAAATGGAGTAGTGGGTCACCAAGCTTGAAATGTTTACCCTCTGGACTTTTACAAATGTTTGTGGAACCCTGGTCTCCAGCTGGTAGGGCTGTCCTTAGGTAGGAGATCTACACTCTAGTTAGCCACAATCCCCACCATTCCCAATTATCTCTCTAATGCTGACAAAGATGTCAACGGCCATTTATTACCATGCACTTTAAATTTTTTGTTATTTTATTATTCTCTTGTAGGAGGGACAGTTTCCCCTTGAGTCAATTATTTATCAAAATGAACTACAAAAGATAAAACTGCTTTACAAAATAAAAGCAAGCATATAAAGCTATTTCATGACAGAGCTGAATAATAACATCAAATGTTAACAGGCAAAAGATGTCTGTGCTCAAAAAATAACACATTTTGAGGATATTTCAGGGTTTGCTAAAATATCCAATATTCAGGGCTTCCAATGTTTGCTGAAGCTTTCTGGCTCCTGAAGAACTGGAGGTTGCTTCTCTGTCCTTATGTTAATTAACATCTACTAAACCTCAGTCCTTGCATCTCCCTAAGCAGTATTGTAGTGTTAGTCGCTAAGTCCTGTCCGACTCTTTACGATCCCGTGGACTGTAGCCCGCCAGGCTCCTCTGTCCATGGGATTCTCCAGGCAAGAATACTCAAGTGGGTTATCATTTCCTCCTCCAGGGGGTCTTCTCGACCCAGGGATCAAACCCGAGTCTCTTATGTCTCCTGAATTGCAGGCAGATTCTTTACCGTCTGAGTCACCAGGGAATCAAAGGATCTCCCTAAATTGGCCCTTATTTTATACAGTTTTCTAGGATTCTTGGATTATCTCCATCCCAATCTATCACTGAGAGGATGTGGGGCAGAGTACAGATATTAAACCTAAGAAATTCTTTGCCAGGAAGCATCAGAAAGCCCGTTGGTAATTCTCCCCTGCAGACCCCAGGATGAATAGCGATGAACCGTGGGGCTGGGGAGCTCTGACTTTGCCTCATACAGACGCTCACACTGTGGACAGAACCACCCACATCTGTGCTCTCCAGTCTCATCCTCAGCCCCTCACTGCCGGAGGCGGAGTTCCGAGGGGCTGGGGCTCAAATGTGAAGAGCTGGTGCTTTCTGAAGGGAAGCGATGGTGGGAAAGGTGGAGGCAGCCACTTGATTCAGCGAGCATCCTCTCTGCGTATTAGGGCCGCTCACCATGAGCAGGCGCATCACGCGCACTGGGAGCCGGGCACGCAGACGCGCACCGGAAGACCCATCCTCCCGCCAAGGTGGCCAATTGGTGGCTGGTTTCCTTCCAGGCTAAGAGCGCCTGCCAGCTTCCTGTGTTAACAGCATCCTTGCCTGCGGCTCAGCTTCAGTCTGGGTGCAAAGAGCAGTTACCCATGAGGAGGGTCACTGGGGTTCAGGACTCCCCGGAGCATTTCCTCCTATATCCACTGATCACAGGGAGGAAGGAGGACAGCAGGGCAGAGGTGGCCACACTGGGGGAGATTACCTGCAGCTGATCCCTTAAAGAAACCCACAGTGAGGCCCTCAAGATTGTGTGTGTGTGTGTGGGGGGGGGTTATTTTGTGTTTTTACTTTGCAGGACATGACGAATTTCCCCAGGTACTATTTCTTTCCCTTCTATGGGTGAACAAGGAGGGATCCAGTAAACAAAATATTAGTCTTCTTGAGAAATCTGTATGCAGGTCAGGAAGCAACAGTTAGAACTGGACATGGGTCAACAGAACTGGTTCCAAATAGGGAAAGGAGTACGTTAAGGCTGTATATTGTCACCCTACTCATTTAACTACCCTGCTTATTTAATTTATCTGCAGAGTACATCAGGAGAAATGCTGGGCTGGATGAAGCACAAGCTGGAATCAAGATTGCTGGGAGAAATATCAATAACCTCAGATATGCAGATGACACCTCTTGTATGGCAGAAAACAAAGAAGAACTAAAGAGCCTCTTGGTGAAAGTGAAAGAGAAGAGTGAAAACGTTGGCTTAAAGCTCAACATTCAGAAAACTAAAATCACGGCATCTGATTCCATCACTTTATGGCAAATAGATGGGGAAACACTGGAAAGAGTGATAGAGTTTATTTTCCTGGGCTCCAAAATCACTGCAGATGTTGACCATAGTCGTGAAATTAAAAGACGCTTGCTCCTTGGAAGAAAAGTTATGACCAACCTAGACAACATATTAAAAAGCAGAGACATTACTTTGCCAACAAAGGTTCATCTAGTCAAAGCTATGGATTTTCCAGTACTCATGTATAGATGTGAGAGATGGACTATAAAGAAAGCTGAGCACCGAAGAATTGATGCTTTTGAACTGTGGTGTTGGAGAAGACTCTTGAGAGTCCCTTGGGCTGCAAGGAGATCCAACCAGTCCATCCTAAAGGAAATCAGTCCTGAATATTCATTGGAAGGCCTAATGCTGAAGCTGAACTCCAATACTTTGGCCATCTGTTGGGAAGAACTGGCTCATTAGAAATACTCTGATGCTGGGAAAGATTGAAGGCAGAAAGAGAAGGGGATGGCAAAAGATGAGATGGTTGGATGGCATCACCGATTCAATGCACATGAGTTTGGGTAAACTCTGGGAGTTGGCGATGGACAGGGAGGCCTGGGGTGCTGCAGTCCATGGGGTCGCAAAGAGTCAAACATGACTGAGCAACAACTGAACTGAACTGAACTGAGTGTCTTCTTAAGAATTATCTGTCTGCAAAGAAAAGCTTCACTCTTCCCTCTCTGCGTCACAATAAATCTGGGGGAGATCTTCTGGGAGAAGGAATTGAATTGGTGCAGATACACGGGGGCAAAGACAGGTGAGATATAGAATAAGACAAAGTTGTAGCACACAGGTGGGATCATGAGTGCTTGGCAAGTTCTAATTATTTTTCTACAACATTACATGGGATTTTAAAAAAATTACTTGTTTTTGGTTGCACTGGGTCTTTGTTGCTGCACCTGGGCTTTCTCTAGTTGCAGCGAGCGGGGGCTACTCTTCGTTGTGGTGCTCAGGGTTCTCACTGCAGTGGCTTCTCACGTTGCGGAGCACAGGCTCTAGGCACATGGGCTTCAGTAACTGCAGCTCTCGGGCTCAGTAGTTGTGGTCTTTGGGCTCTACAGCACAGACTCAGTAATTGTGAGTCACAGGCCTAGTTGCTCTGTGGCATGTGGAATCTTGCCAGACCAGGGATTGAACCCCTGTCCCCTGCATTGGCAGGCGGATTCTTATCCACTGTACCACTGGGGAAGTCCATACGTGGGAGTTTTAATAAAAATTCTCCATGGAGGGAATTCCCTGGTTGTCCAGTGGTTAAAACTCAATGCTTCCACTGCAGGGGCACGGGTTTGATTCCTGTTCAGGGAACTATTAACAGATACCACATGCTGCATAGGGTGGCAAAAAAAAATTCTTCATGGAAATTTATTGGAATTTTGGATCCAATTTCCCATAAACAAAAAGGAGGAAAAATAGAATAATGACCTATAAAAGGATCAGGCATCCTACCCATTAGAATGGCTATAATGGGGAAAAAAAAAAAAGAAAATAACAAGTGTTGGAGAGGATGTGGGGAAATAGGAACCTCTGGGGACTTTTGGTGGGAATGTAAATTGGTGCAGCCACTGTGGCAAACAGTATGGAGGTTCCTCAAAAATTAAACAGGATTGCCGTATGATCCAGCAATTCTATTTCTGAGTGTATATCTACAAATACTGAAAGCAAAGATTCAAAGAGATATTTGTTCATTGAGGTTCAGAGCAGCATCACTCACAATAGCCACAAGCAAACCTAGTGTCCATTGATGGATGAATGGATAAGCGAAATATTGTCTATCCATACAATGGAGTATGACTCAACCTTAAAGACATCCTCAAGATTCATTCATGCTGTACCATAGGTGTGCATAGGTGATCAGACAATCACAAAGAGCAAGTACTGTATGACTCCACTCATTTGGGGTCCTTAGTGTAGTCAAATTCATAGAGACAGGAGGTAGGATGGTGTGTGCCAGGAGCTGGGGGAAAGGGCAGGGGGGCTGCTGTTTAACACGGACAGAGTTTCCATCTGGGAAGATGAAAAGGTCTGGAGATGATGGTCATGATGGTTGCAAGACAGTGTAAATGCTATTGAACTTAAAAATGCAACATTTTTTCTCTATTTACAGCCAAGAGAGGATGCAGGTATGTAGGCACAGAACACAGCACTGAGGAATGTACAGGGTCAGCTTAACCACAAAGCCAGGAAGCATTCCTCTCGGGATGGATTAAAGAGTGAAGTTCAGAATGCCTCTGATGACCTTTAATATCAGGTTGTTGTCTCACAAGTCTTCACTCCATTTCTTTGGAACAGGGTATTTTTAATACTTCTTGCTCCTTTATTTCATCCCCTTCCCCCAGCCCCCGCACCCACCATCCTGCATCTTGTCTCTATGAATATGACCACACTAAGTACCTCACTGAGTGGAATCACACGGTCCTCGTTTTTTGTGATTGTCTTATCACATATGCAGACCCATGGTCCAACATGAATGAACCTTGAGGGTCCGTTTTAAGATCGAGTTCATATTCCATTTTATGAACTGACCATATTTGCTTATCCATTCATCATGGTCTCGGTTGTGACTTGCTTTAGTCGAGGAATGTGAGCAGATATGATGCAAGCAGAAGATTCATAGGGTCACACAGTTGGCATGTGCCCCTGCCTTCCTGCCACCCACTAAGAGAAGACAACACCAGGGCTCATCCCAGGGAAGACCCAAACCCACAGCCTGAAGTCTGGGGCTCATCCCAGCCTAGCATAACTGAGATCAGTCACCCCCCTATATGAGCAAGAGATGTTATGTATGTTCTTGGAAGTCAAAGAGATTTGGTGCTTGGTTGTTACACAGCCCAAACTGACTGATACACTTCCTATAACACTAAGCAAAATCATAATATGTCACCATGCTCTGCATAATGTGGTCCTTGCATACATCTCCAGCTCATGTGCTATTCTGTGACTCAGTTGGCTTCTGCCTGTTACCTCAATTCACCAAATTCCTTTCTGCTTCTGGATCTGTGTGCTTGCTGTTCCCTCCTCCCAGGAAAGCTTTTCCTTACATCTTGCCTCAACTGGCCCTTTCTTGTGATCATAGGTCCCAGCTCAATCATCCTCCTCCAAGAACTCTTCCATGACTCCTCTGTGTAATGGTGAATCCTCTAGTTCCCCTCTGTCCATGCCCCATTTCAGGTCCTTCATGGCCCTCATCACTACCAATCTTTAAAATGTATTCATGTATTTACTCTCTGTCATCTGTCTCCTCCCTACAGACTATAAGCATTCAGAGAGCATAACAGGGCTCTGTCTGATCCCTGCTGCTATCTCCTGAGCTCATAGTAGCTGTTTAATAAATTTATGTTCACCTGGACCTTGACTGGTTTCCATCTCAAATTTCATAAGGAGAGGATGTGGTTATTACACCTGTACATATACCCACCAGATCGACAAACACCCTAGTGCATGTGCTTTTGTAAAGTCCAAAGAGAGAAGATTATAAAAAGAATCAAGACAAGGTGTTCCCTGGAGAGGTGCCATGAAGTATTCGGAAGAACTCACCCCACGAGATGGATGGGTGTGGAGTTCTGAAGGCAGGACGGGAACCTGCTTCCTAGCAGGTTAGGGCCTCCAGGTCTGTTTTCATGCAAACTGGTGAGTGACCTGGAATAAACTTCTCAGATCTCTGTCCTGTTGGAAAGCTTTGATTGTTTGGATCAGACAAGAAAAAAAAAATTTATTTATTTATGGCTGTACTGGGTCTTCATTGTCCCGTGGGCTTTTCTCTAGTTGTGGTGAGCGGGGGCTACTCTCTAGCTGGGGTGCACAGGCTTCTCATTATTGTGGCCTCTCTTGTGGAGCGCAGGGTCTAGGGCCTGTGGGCTCAGTAGTTGTGGCCCACGGGCTTAGTCGCTCTGCAGCGTGTGGGATCTTCCTGGGGCAGGGACTGAACCTGTGTCTCCTGCATTGGCAGGTGCATTCATTACCACTGAGCCACCAGGAAAGCTCCCCCCCCAAATCCTTTCTTGATGGGAACCCAAGAGACAAGGCAGCCTTCAGACTGGGGATTTCACTGTACCTGCCCCGTCAGTGAGAAGACACGAGAAAGTCTCTCGGGAAGTCATAATCTAGTTAATAACATGCTTGCCTGATGCTATTCCTTTCATCTGAGCATCTCGGAGCATTTAGAAATATTAATGATTTAATAAGCGCCACTGGGATGGGAAGGCATTCTAAAGCAGCCTGTATCTTGATTCTACATCTGGGAACTGGCTTAATATGATCCATTATAATAACAGCCCGGCAGGAAAGGTGTCATTAGACTGTCTCACCACTTTGGGGGAGGAAGACACAGATGATGTTAATAACCATGTCACCTACTCTCTGCCTCACAGGGAACGTCGTACTGGCCAATATGTCATGGGAGTCCCTGGCTGGGGGGGCTTGGGAGTTAGGGTCGTGACTTAAGAAAGAGAGAACCAGGACTTAGTGAAGTCCTGTGGGTGGCATCCAAAGGACGATTGATGTGAACAGCAGAACAAAAGCAGCTCTTTCACTCCGTAAGGATGCGCTGAACAAGAGACACACAACCCAAGTTAAAAGTGGGCAAAGGATTTGAATAGGCTTCTCTCCAATGAAGATGGACAAATGGCCAATAAGCACATGAAAAGATGCTCAGCATCATTAAGTCATCAAGGAAATATGAGTCAAAACCATTGATTAATCACTGATTACAGCTGTTCTGCATTGTTCTTTGAATCATCCTGAAACACTCCCCGAGTCTGTGGAAAAATTGTCTTCCACAAAACTGGTTCCTGGTTCCAAAAAGTTTGGGGACTGCTGCACTAGAACAGCTACAATTTTTTTTTTTTGGCTGCATTGCATGGCATGTGGCATCTTAGTTCCCTGACCAGGGATGGAACCCAAAGTAGAAGTGCAGAGTCTTAACCACTGGACATCCAGGGAAAGTGAAAGTGTTAGTCGCTCAGTCATGTCCATTTCTTTTCAACCCCACTGAGAGTAGCCCATCAGGCTCCTCTATCCATGTGATTCTCCAGGCAAGAATACTGGAGTGGGTTGCCTTTCCCTTCTCCAGGAGATCTTCCCAATCCAGGGATTGAACCTAGGTCTCCTGTATTGCAGGTGGATTCTTTACGGTCTGAGCCATCAAGGAAGTTCTTATAATTTTTTTTTTTTAACGAAAATAAGAAGCACTGGGAGAAGGATCTGAAGAAATTAGAACCCTCCTATGGCTGGTGGGAAGGAAGAAGGGGCCGTCGCCATGGAATGTAGTTGGTGGTTTCTTAAAAACTTAAACACAGAATTATCCTCGGACCCCAAGACTCCACTCCCAGGTATAATCCTCCCAGATTGAAAGCAGGTACTCACACAAATGCACGTGCCCACATGTTCACAGCAACACTTCACCACAGTTGAAAGGTGGAAACAATCTGTGTTATGAACAGTGATGTACTCCTACAATGGGGGAGGAAGGAACGTGGTCCTGATGCTTGCTCTGTGCTGGATAAACCTTGAAAACATTATGTTAAGACGAAAAAGCCAGACACAAAAGGCCACCTATTGTATGATTCCACTTATATGGAGTGTCCGGGATCACTTAATCCGCAGAGACAGAAAGCAGATGGGCGGTTGCCCGGGAGCTGGGGGCAGAGGGCAGTGGGGAGTGACTGCTAATGGTTCGGAGGTTTCCTTTAAGGATGGGGATAATGTTTTGGAAATAGTCGGCAATGGCGGTTGTAAATGTGCTGAATGCCACTAAATTGTTCACTTTAAAACAGTAATTTCACGTTACACGGTTTCCATTCCATTCTTCAGAAAAGACGGCAGTGAGCTCCTTTACAATAAAAACTGTAACAGCTGGCATTTACAGGCACTGACCATGGGCCAGGCTCCATCCTGGGCTGGGGAAGCGCACTTAAGCCTCACCCCAGCCTCAGGCGAGGGGGCTTCTGTCAGTTCCACTTACAGATGAGTGCACAGGGGCTTGCGGCGTTAATAAGGCGCCCAAAGTTAATGAGTGGCGCAGCCTAGATGGTACCAGGCATCTAAAAGCCAGAAGTCCTACACTGAAGCTGTGACCTCTGCCGGATGGGCTCCAGGCACCGGAAATTCACCAGGACCACAGCGACTTGGGGGCTGCTTTTGAGTTTCTTCTATCAGAGAGGTGGCAGGGCAGAAAGTGAACTAGTCAGTCACCAATAGCCCTCCACGTGATCAGCCCTGGGATGTGGGGGAAGAAGGGGAGAGGCCCCAAATGACTGTGGCCCCCTTGGGGGGCTCCCTTCAGGTCTCCACTTGGGCTGAACCCCAGATGCGGAGATGCTATTCTGTGGGGTGGGGACTAGTGGATCCGCAGATGACACCCCACACACAGAGACCCCGGGGGCTGGAAGGAGCCTGGCAGACTTGGGGAAGCGAAGGAAAGAGCAGCAGCAGGGGCTGGGCTGCCCAGCCTGCGGAACAGGTGAGGGGAATTGGGTCCACAGGCCTTTGGACCAGGCAGATCAACAATTGGAGTCAGAGGTCTTCTTTCTGCTGACCTCAGAGGATGGACAGACAGCTGCTCTTTCCCACTTGCCTGCTTGCCTGGAGGACTCAGTCTGTCAGGGCAGATGGCTGTCTGATGGTTCCTCTAGTGCCCTAGGCTTCCCTGAGGGGAGTTAATAGTACCCAGATCTCCAGATGCTGATCCACAGGGATCCTTCCCAAGTAGTCCCCAGTGTCTGCTCATTAACAGACTCAAGAATAGCCTGGTCCCCCTGGAAGGAATGGGGGAGCAGAGAAGGTGGAAGAAGCTGGTGGGAGGGGCAGTTTGAGAGAGTCAGTTGGGAACCTGGTAGCAAACAGGCCAGTGCCTGGCCAGCCCGGCAATGGATCGGGACCTCCATCAGGCTGGGACCCCGGGGAGCTCTTCCCCGCCAAACCAGGCTCCCCTTTAGATCCTGAGTTCCAAGCTTCCAGCCCCTGGAGCAGTCCTGGAGGACAATCCCCTGTTTCACACTCACCGTACTCGCTCACATAAAGGAAAACACCAGCCAGGGCTCCACTGGAAGCATACTTTCTCAGTCGCGACCAGAGGTTGATGAGGGACTCAGGAGTCTGGTGAAAACGAAAATAATTCTATGAGAGTTAATTGTTTTTAATGGAATTTATATATAGAATGGTGTATTTTTTATTCTTTGTAAATTGTGTGCTACACACTTATTACATCTGTAAATTTATTATATATGTGTATATGCATGATGTATATAACATATATAAATGTGTATATCAGTCAGTTCAGTTCAGTCGCTCAGTCGTGTCTGACTCTTTGCGACCCCATGAATCGCAGCACGCCAGGCCTCCCTGTCCATCACCAACTCCTGGAGTTTACCCAGACTCATGTCCATTGAGTCAGTGATGCCATCCAACCATCTCATCCTCTGTCGTCCCCTTCTCCTCCTGCCCCCAATCCCTCCCAGCATCAGGGTCTTTTCCAATGAGTCAACTCTTCGCATGAGGTGGCCAAAGTACTGGAGTTTCAGCTTTAGCATCAGTCCTTCCAAAGAAATCCCAGGGCTGATCTCCTTCAGAATGGACTGGTTAGATCTCCTTGCAGTCCAAGGGACTCTCAAGAGTCTTCTCCAACACCACAGTTCAAAAGCATCAATTCTTCGGCACTCAGCTTTCTTCACAGTCCAACTCTCACATCCATACATGACCACTGGAAAAACCATAGCCTTGACTAGATGGACCTTTGTTGGCAAAGTAATGTCTCTGCTTTTTAATATGCTATCTAGGTTGGTCATAACTTTTCTTCCAAGGAGCAAGCGTCTTTTAATTTCATGGCTGCTGTCACCATCCGCAGTGATCTTGGAGTCCAAAAAAATAAAGTCTGACACTGTTTCCACTGTTTCCCCATCTATTTCCCATGAAGTGATGGGACCAGATGCCATGATCTTCATTTTCTGAATGTTGAGTTTTAAGCCAACTTTTTCACTCTCCTCTTTCACCTTCATCCAGAGGCTTTTTAGTTCCTCTTCACTTTCTGCCATAAGGGTGGTGTCATCTGCATATCTGAGGTTATTGATATTTCTCCCAGCAATCTTGATTCCAGCTTGTGCTTCCTCCAGCCCAGCGTTTCTCATGATGTACTCTGCATAGAAGTTAAATAAGCAGGGTGACAATATACAGCCTTGACGTACTCCTTTTCCTATTTGGAACCAGTCTGTTGTTCCATGTCCAGTTCTAACTGTTGCTTCCTGACCTGCATACAAATTTCTCAAGAAGCAGATCAGGTGGTCTGGTATTCCCATCTCTTTCAGAATTTTCCACAGTTGATTGTGATCCACACAGTCAAAGGCTTTGGCATAGTCAATAAAGCAGAAATAGATGTTTTTCTGGAATTCTCTTGCTTTCACACAAATATGAATGTGTATATACACACACACAGAGGCTTCTCTAGTGGTTCAGATGGTAAAGAAATTGCCTGAAATGCAGGAGATGTGTTCAATCCCTGGGTGGGGAAGAACCCCTGGAGTAGGGAATGGCTACCCACTCTAGTATTCTTGCCTAGAGAATCCCATGGACAGAGGAGCCTGGTAGGCCACACTCCGTGAGGTCACAAATAACACTTTCCCTTTCTCTCTCTCTCACACATACATACATATAAATATATCCACATATATATTATTTCCCCCAGAGAGCCTGTTATTAAGCATTTTCTAGCAAGAATATTGCACAGGAACCTCTACCTTCATGGAATTCACAGAATTTTCATTCTGCTGGCAAACACAGGGTGACGGCATAGGGACAATGGAAGAAAATTCAGCCTAAAGAAAAATATGTGGATGTGAACCCAATGGAGAAAGTTAGAGAGAAAAAGCAGTTAGTATCAGAATCCCTGGGTTGCCATCCTGACTCTGCAGTCAACCCAACAGTGTGAGCTTAGGCAACTTACTGGATCTCTCTAGGACTCCTCCTCTGTAAAATGGGAGTGTGAGTGTAACCACTCAGTCATCATAAAGATAAACAGTCATTAAAACTAAGAACATGACTCTGAACTCAGCATGGCAGATGAACTCATTGTCTTCTATGAGGCAGAGAGAGGCAAGGACAATTTGCCTCCAGGACACAGAGCTATTGAAGAGAGGATTTAGGCTCTGAGTCCCAGAGTCAGCACGCACACCCCAGACCTCTGTGTTCAGCTGCCTGGGAACATGCCCAGCTCAGAGCAGGTCTGATAAACATGCCTGTTCACTTTCTCTGAACTTTTGTCACTTGCCTCCTAAACATGAAATCCACAAAAACACTGATAAACGTGGCTCATCGGAGGTCCAAGAAGATGCCAGCAGCCTCCTGGGAGAGCCCACAGCCAGAGGAAGACGATTTTCCCATCAGGCATGACAAGGAGAGGGCTTCCCGGGTGGCGCCAGTGCTAAAGAATCTGCCTGCCAATGCAGGAGATGGAAGAGATGGGGGTTTGATCCCTGGGTCCGGAAGATCCCCTGGAAGAGGGCATGACAATCCACTCCAGTATTCTTGCCCAGAGAATCACATGGACAGAGGAGCCTCGTGGGGCTACAGTCCATAGGGTTGCAAAGAACCGGACACGACTGAAGCGACTTAGCACTCAGGCAGGCACGCATGGCACGCACGGCGTCGTCTGCCCGGGCCTCCGGCAGAGTCTCAAAACAGGCCACCAGGTGGCAGCATTTGCACGAGTTACACAAAAGTTGGCACTGGGAGCCACCGCAGAAACTCCTGAAGTTGAAAACTTGCCTTTTCCCACTTTGCTCCCTTTGTTCCCTGAACCATACTCTGGAAGCTTACCAGACCTGGTGCTCAGCGTCCGATTCTGTGACGCCCAGACAAGCTCCTTTAGTCCTTTGCTGTCTCCACCCTCAGAGGTCTCCTCAGTACTCACATCTCTGCTGACTCACCCCAGCCCAGGAATCCCTTCCACCCAACAGCTGGCTCCAAAGGAAGACTGGAGCCTGATGTCCAGGGTTACCAGCGCCCAAGAGAAGCATCTGCTGCAGAGACAGACGTGGCCAGAAAGACCTGGAGGGGCTGTTGTTAGGAGATCACCCACCCCCACATGACCTCCCATGTACACACATGTGCATGTACACTCATGTGCACACATGCATGTTCACACACGTGCACATGTACACACATGCAGATCATAGACATGCACCCACTCTTATAGGTGCATACACACTTGCACACATGAATGCTCATATACACGTTCACACTTGACGGGTACACATGAGCATATAACACAAGGACACAGATGGACACAGGCACACATGCATGCATATGCACACACACACACACACAAAGCCTCCTAAACAGCGGGAAGAACCCACAGAGTTGAATAAACAATTTTTTTCTAGTCTCAACAGGTGAGAATGACTGCTTATTATGTAAGGGTACAACCTCTGTCTTTAAGGAACAGCATTAGTCGTGCAACTGTTGGAAAAGATCCACCGTGAGTAGACACTACTATATGCAAAGCCAGCTTTTCATTTGTTTTTGATTTTGTTTGTTTTCAGTGGTGAACTCCGTTTGTTGTTAGAATGTGGTTTTATCACAGCATTTTCCAGACATAAGCTCCACTTATTTTAAGCTGATAGGAAGCTACCTATTCTAGAACGTAACTAAATGCTTATTTTCCAGGTAAAACCTAATTTTGCATTTTAAAATATTAAGTACCATATATTTTTAGTTAGATAATTAGGATATAGTCATGAAATGCAGTCAAATCCATCACTTCTTCCACAGTTATGTTAGGAAAAGAAATTGTCAGGTGCTCAATTGAGTGAATGGAGATCTACATGGAGTCACCGTGGCTGCGCCCCCTCCTCCCCAGGGCCTTTGAACCTGCCCTTTTCTGGCCTGTTTACTACCTTCTCACCTGGCAAATTCTATTAGACCAGCTCTGGCAATGTTGGCCCTGCAGGACGCACTTACCCACAGATGCTTCTATCGTGGTCCACCGTGTGCTAACGGTCGTGTGCACTGTCAATAGTTACAAGCTGGGAGATTCCACACACACTCACGAAAGTCCTGTGGTCTCAGAAAATCAGAGACCTGGCGAGATGAGCCAGCGTCCCACCGCCCAGCAGTGGAGCTACCCGAGCAGAGGCCGTCTCTCTGGACAGGGCTCACCTTTTCCACTGGACTTCATCCGTAGGACTTCATACCTGCTTGTTGCCTACAAGCTTCTGGGTTTGCAGCCCCTGATTTCCACCTTACCTCCTCTTCCAGGAAGCCCACCATGAACATGTACTCCAGTGAGCTTTTGTTTTTTTTTCCATCAAAGAAAAGTTTTGTTTACACAGGCAAACCTTGGAGATACTGGAGATTCATTTTCGGTCTACCGCAATAAACTGAGTTACCCTTTTTTTTGTTTCCCTGTGCTTGTCAAACTTATATTTACACTACACTGTAGTCTCTTAAGCGTGCAACAGTCCTATATCTTGGGCTTCCCTGGTGGCTCAGACAGTAAAGAATTCCCCTCAATACGGGAGACTTGGGTTCAATCCCTGAGTTTGGAAAATCCCCTGGAGGAGGGCGTGGCAACCCACTCCAGTATTCTAGCCTGGAGAATCCCCATGGACAGAGGAACATGACGAACTATGGTCCATGAGGTCGAAAAGAGTCAGACACGACTGAGTGACTGACTAAGCACAGCCAAACACAGTATGGCACTGCCGTATATCTTACAAAAGCAGTGCACATTCCTTAATTTTAAAATCACTTACTGCTAAAATATGCTAACCATCCTCTGAATCTTCAACTAGTTATAGTAATCACACTGATCACAGATCACTGTCATGAAAGTTTAAAATACTGAGAAAATCACCAAAAATGTGACAAAAACATGAAGTGAGCAGAAGTTGTTAGAGAGATGGCACAGATAAACTTTACGATGCAGAGGTGGGCACAGACCTTCAGTTTGTAAAAAAACACGCTATTTGTGAAATTCACCAAGTGAGGTCTGCCTGTATTTCCTTTCGTTTTCTGCAAAGGGGACTGATGTAGTGGTGTTAACCATAGCATCAATCCCCTGCCTGCCTGTCTTCCGTTTCCCTTCTAGGACCTGGCAAAGCAGAAGACTAGCCTATTCACAGCAGGGAACACCCGGGGGGAACCCGCACCTCCCAGGCTCTGTTCTAAGCCCTTTCCGAAACTGGGAACGTTTACAGAGAAGGTGACAGAGTGCAGAGAGGTTAATCGACCTGGCAAGGCCAAAGGGCTCCGAGCTACTGCCTTATCTGGCTCTTTGCTGACCTCAAGGGCCCCTGGGGGCTCCAGTCCACTCTAGTACTCTTGCCTGGAGAATCCCACGGACAGAGGAGCCTGGCGGGCTACAGTCCATGGGGTTGTAAGAATTGGACATAACTGAAATGACTTAGCACACACACACGTGGTGTAAATATTCCCACCATAGCCAATTTCAGTCTAACTGCTGAGACATCACTGAATGAGGATTAGGAAGAGGTTTTCAAAAGCACAGCTTCAGCTTTAATTTTACCACATAGATTCAATGGACAGAAATCACCTCAAGAGAGCAGATAGTAGGAAAATGTAGCAAAATAGTTAGGAGCTGATAAGTTTCGATATTGATCACCTTCAGTGAAAATAGAATTCATTGTAAGTTAATATTGTTTTAATGAGACATGTCGTCTTTTTCTGCTTCTGTTTTTAAAAAATATTTTTATTTATATTTTATTGTCTTTTAAAAAAATATTTATTTGGCTGTGCCAGGTCTTAGTTGCAGCTGATGGGGTCTAGTTCTCTGAACAGGGATGGTGCCTAGGCCCCCTGCACTGGGAGTGTGGAGTCTTAGCTTTGGACTGCCAGCGAAGTCCCCCCTTTTTTAAATTAATAAGGACTGTGCTTAACCAATAAATACTAAAGGAAATCAGTCCTGAATATTTATTGGAAGGACGGATGCTGATGCTCAAACTCCAATACTTTGGCCACCTGATGCGAAGAACTGATTCATTGGAAAAGACCCTGGTGCTGGGAAAGATTGAAGGCAGGAGGAGAAGGGGACAACAGAGGATGAGATGGTTGGATAGCATCACCGACTCAATGGACATGAGTTTGAGCAAGCTCTGGGAGTTGGTGATGGACAGGAAAACCTGGCATGCTACAGACCATGGGGTTACAAAGAGTCGGACATGACTGAGTGACTGAACTGAACTAAACTGTGCTTAACAAATGGTGTGCAAAATTCCTGAAAATGTGTCTGTTGGTTCTTGGAACTGCTCTGAACAGTCTCCAGAGCCCCCCAGGCTGACACATGCTGCATCCCTGGCTCCCATCCGGCATCTCTCTTGTGATATGCACTCCATTAACCCATGGCCATTCTTGGCCTCGTGGAACCAGAGCACCCCAAGTGAGCCCACGTGCCTCAAAACCCACCCTTCTCTCAGAAGCTCAGAGAATGTTACCAAAGGAAAAGAGCCACAAAGTAATCTGATCCTGTGACCCACAGAAAACCAAGGGTGCACTGGAGCTGCTGCTGGAGAAGACGAGGAACCCTCACCCCAAGTGGGGCAAGTCCAATACATCCACTTCCTGTGCTGGAGTTCTGGGCTGAAAGACACATGCATAGTGTGTGTGTGTGCTCAGTGTGTGTGTGTGCTCAGTGTGTGTGTGTGTGTGCTCAGTGTGTGTGTGCTCAGTGTGTGTGTGCTCAGTGTGTGTGTGTGTGTGCTCAGTGTGTGTGTGCTCAGTGTGTGTGTGTGCTCAGTGTGTGTGTGTGTGTGTGCTCAGTTAGTGTGTGTGTGTGCTCAGTTAGCGTGTGTGCATGCTCAGTCCCGTCCGATTCTTTGAGACCTCATGGACTCTAGCTAACCAGGCTTCTCTGTCTATGGGATTTGCTAGGCAAGAATACTGGAGTGGCTTGCCATTCCTTTCTGGGGATCTTTCTGAGCCAGGGATCAAACCCGTGTCTCTTGTGTCTCTTACATTGGCAGGTGGATTCGTTACTACTAGCACCACCTGGGGAGACACAGTTTGGGGTTCCACTTCCTCCTTGCTCCTGGGTGGGGAAGATCACCTGAGGTAGGAAATGGCAACATATTCCAGTATTCTTGCTTGAAAAATTCCATGGGCAGAGAAGAACCTGGTGGGCTCTATAGTCCATTGGGTTGCAAAGAGTCATACACAACTGAGCAACTAAGTACATGCATAAACACACAGGCATATGCATGTGTGTGCACACACACCCTCACACACACACACCCTCACACACACACACCCTCACACACACAGGCACGTGAAGCTGATTTGTCCAACACTTGGGAACACACAGGCTCAGAAGCGGCTAGAGTTCAGGTTTTCATTTTTCTGTAAACCTTGTCTCTGGCCCCCTTCCCTACCTCTCTCGCCAGAGCCATAACCTCCACATTCTCTGTACTTGCACATCTCGAATCCTTGACAGCTGATGCTGTCCCATCTTGGCCTGTGTTTCAACTGCCTGCAGAGCTCACATTTGATAGAAAATGCATGGAAATATGGGGCGGGGGTGATTCTGGCTGACATCTGTGATGGGTGGCCCATCCTTGGGGGCATCTTTTGTGGCTGGGGTTGAATGCAGGGGCAGAGAAGGGATGAGGGCCGAGTCCTTCTCCCAAGGACTCCGGAAGGAACCAGAGTCCTTGGGAGAAAAAGAAGCTCCCAAGGTACCACCCCCACCCAAAGTCACCAGCACGCATTCGTACCAGCATTTACAAGGAGAGATTCTGTCAAGGAAACGGTGTGCATGCCTGTCTTGCTCCTGCCGTGGGCTGAAGCAGGCAAGGCGAGAAGGTGGGAATTTCTAAGGCCTGGATCCCTCCAGGTAGTGTCTGCATTGACCTGGACTCCGGAACAAGGTAGATTAGGAGTGGGAAAGGCATGGCCCCCATCAGTCACATGTCTGTGGGCTTCGCGGCTGAGGTCTGCGCTCCCGGGGACCAGTTGGAAGGGGCAGCCCCAGATCCAAGGACGGCTCCAGCCTCCCTGGAAGCTAGTGGAGAAGCTTCTGAGGGCTTCGTGAAAAAGGCAGAAAGTTCAAGATCCTTTTAATGAGTTTACTCAGCCTGTGGAATATCAAGTATTTGTTTTCTTAAGACTGGAAAGAAAGGGTCAACAGCCGGCCCCCTCCTGGGCAGCCCAGCTGGTTTGTCCTCAATTTGCTTGGGCCTCCAAAGAGCTCACGGTCATCAAAGGCCTCTCGCACCTGAGGCCCCATCACCCCGCCGCCTGCAACACAGGGTTGGGTAATCCGCTCAAATCCCCAGGCCAAACACTGGCACCAAACAACCCTGCCCCAGTGTCGCTTTGAACTTCCATCCCGGGAGGCGTTCTGGTTTAAGCAGGATGGTCTTTGAAGAGGAAGTCCCTGTCCGTCTTCTGCGGCCGGTTGGGAGGACGGACCCGGGCGGGGCTGAGGTGTGGGTTTACCTGGTCGGTTCCCCATCCTCCGTGGACTGCCCACCAGCCCCCCTTCCTAGGGCTGCTTTATCCCTTTAAGGCTTTTTGTAATGCTGAATTTTTAAAAACAAACAGTTTTATTTCTTTATTCATTTTTGCCTTGCAGCGAGTGAGGGCTACTCTTCTTTGTGGTGCACGGGCTTCTCATTGCGGGGGCCTCTGTTGCTGAGCAGCACAGGCTCTAGGCATGCAGGCTTTAGTAGTGGTGGCAAGTGGACTCTAGAGATGTGATTCCTGGGCTCTAGAGCACAGGCTCAATAGTTGTGGCACGCGGGCTTAGATGCTCTGAGGCATGTGCAATCTTCCCGGACCAGGGATCGACCCACGTGTCCCGCATTGGCAGGCAGATTCGTTACCACTGAGTCACCAGGGAAGCCCCTATAATGTTGAATGTTGACATACTTTCAGACTTACAGAAAAATTGTAAGAACAGCACAGAGAATTTCTGGATACCCTTTATTCAGGTACCTTACACAGTAACATCTTAACACATTTTTTTCTCTCTCCCTTCCACACACACACACACATACATGCTGAGTCACTCAGTCATGTCCAACTCTTTGCGGTCCCATGGACTGTAGCCCACCAGACTCCTCTGTCCACGGGATTTTTTCTGACAAGAATACTGGAGAGGGTTGTCCTTTCCTCCTCCAGGGGATCTTCCTGACCCAGGTATTGAAACCACACCTCGTGTGTCTCCTGCATTGCAGGTGGATTCTTTACTCTCTGAGCTAACAGGAAGCCTATCTATCTATCTATATACACATGTGTATGTATATATACATACTATATATGTATTATACCATACATAGTATATGTATATATATAGTATACTATATGTGTGTGTGTGTGTGTAATTTTCCTTAAGCTTTCGAGAAACTAATCTCTAATGATATAAAGTGAAGTCTTTCCAGGCACAGGTGGTCCCACTTGGCCATGCCCCCTCCCCCTTGCTCCCCCTGCCGCCTCCCCAAAGAAGCTTTCTTTCCCTCTGCGTGCGAGTGGTATATGTGACTGGAGTGATACAGCTGATCTTCTTGTACCTTGTTTCCATCCGTCTGCACCATGTTTTTCTACATCCTGCAACTTGTTTCGTTCACTCAACGATTTATCTCAGACATCTCGCCAAACTGGTACGTAAAGTCTGCATGATTCTTTTTTAACTGGTGCCATTTCTTTTTTCTCATTGGACTGGCCAAAAAATTAAAGTTTGATACTATCAAGTATGAGGGAATGTGTTGGGGAGACATGCTCATTGGTGGGAGTGTAAATTAGTCAGAGCTGCTTTAGGGCAACTTGGCAAATCTACTGAAATTCAGAGTTTGTCTGTTGTCTGACCCACGACTGTAGCTCTCTGGGTCTGAGAGACGCGGGCTGCTGGCTCATAGGGGCACGCACCAGTGCTCGCCCACAGCCTGGCTACCTGCCAGCTTGGATACCGAATCACACTTCAACGGGGGATGATAGGGGCAGGGGCAGCTGTGGCCAAGGTAGCTTTCTTCCCTGGCTGGCCATGAGGACCCCATGGCAGTGATTTCACAAAAGAACATACTCAGGTCACATCTCCAAAAATTCAGTTTTACTTGGTTTTTGGTGGGGTTTGGGTATCAGTATTTTTTAAAAGCTCTTAGGTATTTCTACTGTTCAGCCAGAATGGTGAACCACTGAAGTCCTCAAACCCAGAAAGGAGTCTCCAACGAGCTCAACATGTAGCTTCCTTGTTGGCCTGCAGAAGGTGCAGATGAGCAAGAAAAGCCAGAGTCACTTGATTCTTTTCATTACTCTGGCACTGCTTCTGTACTGGATGGTGCTTTTCATGTAATGAGAACTGTTTAGATTCCTTGGTTTAGTCCAAATCCCCACTGACCACAGACCAGTGTGGAGTCTTCTGATGGATCTTCAGCTATGTCCTGTTGAGCAGGTTGTATACTGCACAAAGATAATGATGATGGTGGTGATGGTGGTGGTGGTGATGATGGTGGTGATGGTGATGGTGGTGATGATGGTGAGGATGTTGGTGGTGGTGGTGATGATGGTGAGGATGTTGGTGGTGGTGGTGATGATGGTGAGGATGTTGGTGGTGCTGATGATGATAATGGTGAGGATCCCTCTGGTAGCCAGAGTGGCGCCTTCTCTATGTGACCAGACCTAGGGGTGACTTCAGACACCCACCTTCCTGACTGTGGAAAAGGTGACAGTCTCCAAGTGGGTCCATGCTGCAGCTCTGCAGGAAACCACACACTAGGCCTTCCAATGAGTTTGCAAGAGCCCGGTCCCCTGTGTTCAGTCCCTTCCTGCTCAAGATATCTGGACCTGTTTCCATTCCCAATGACTGAATCTGGACTGGTAAGCTTCCTCTTCCACTTTCTACATCTCAGCCTTACCGACGCTGGTCTCACACTTTCTCCAGTAACACGGCATTCCCCCAAGGCAGGCCTGTGCTACTCCTTCCTGGAAATCCCACAACAGCAGTCTCTGGAGTCACCTTGCCTCTGGCTCTTCACATTTTAATTCCAGCCCCTGCAAGACCTCAGAAACCCCATGATGTCCCTCCTCTGATTAGGTTCACAGCTGCCGAGGAAGAAAACACTTGAAAAGATTTAAACATTTAAAGAATTGATTTATCTTCAAAACCCATGGCTGATGTTTGTTATCACCTGTTGAGCTTCATCTTAAGACATTGCTCCACTGCTTTGTCCTAAGAACCCTTTGAGGTAGTTACAAGTATGATCCCCCGTTCTTATGAGGAGTCTGAGAAACAGAAGAGATAGGTGATGAGGCTTCTCATATACTTAGGGAAGAGGTGGGCCTAGGAGTCAAGGTCAGGCTTTGTCACAGCAGAGAAAGGAATTCATCTTATATCATGGCCCACATCCATCAAATGAAACAGACACCTCATCAGCTGTTACACTTGGCAAGTATTATGCACTACAATATTTTCTGATCAGTTCTCTTCTGTCCTATTGATCTTATTCTAGTTTATTTTATCCAATCCTATTCTATTTCGTAAACTCTGTTCTATTAATGTGCATGGACTCTGATACTGTCTATTCTAACTTTTTGTTCCATCCTCTTTTCATCACTTTAATTCTTTTTTAAAAATTTTTGCTAAGCCACATGGCATGTAGGATCTTAAGTTCCCCAACCAGAGATCGAACCTGCAACCCCTTCAGTGGGAGTGCAGAGTCTTAACCACTGGACTGCCAATAAAGTCCCATTCTTTCCGTCTTAATTAGGATACTAAAAGAAGTAACCCTGGCCCCAGCCTCTGCTATACGTAAATAATTAACTTACCCTCGGCATCTCCAAGGGTACCAGTTGTATTGCATACTTGAGAGAATTGAGGAAATGTTTACAGATCATTTTGATGTTCCCAGATCAGATAAGAAGCCCTGGTTCGGAGTCTACAGTGATTTTACACCACTGCTGGGTCACTCAACCCATCTGTCCTTCGGCCTCTTAGGTGCTAAGAGAGTTACACCCTGGCAGGGCTGACATGTCAATACACCTCAGGTTTTTGCAACACTGAGCATTTGTTTGCTTTTTTTTTTTTTAACGTACCAGGAGTTCCCCAAATTGATTGGCCCCCCCTACCCGTCTCAATCTTCAAGATGTCCAACCCCTCTATAAACATTTTCAATGGCTCCCTGCCCCTTATAAAGTACAGCCCCTGCATTTTGATATATAGGATGCTTCGTGGCTCGATTTCTAGCTGCTGCCCAGCCTGGTGACCCCACCCCTCCTCTCTGTCCTCTGTAGCTGCACCTACCCCGCCCCTCTGTCCTCTGACCACACTGCTGCTTCTGCCAGGCTTCCCTCAGGGACTGCACCTGGCCTTCTAGGCCCGGTTCTGGTAGAGCCTCTCTCCACACCCTTCATTCCTCCAGGGGGAAGGGGCAGCCATCTGTCTGTCCTTCTGAAGCTGTTTAAGCATCCTCTCGAGGTCGCATGTGTTAGATCTAGTGCTAGGCTGTGGAGATGCATCAGTGTAAAAAAAGAAGATACTGGTCTTTGTGCTCATGGAGCTGAGTCACGTTAAAGAATATTCATGATTGATAGCATCTTTACATTGTACTTACTAGGTGTCAAATATTGCTCACAGCGCTTTACACTTGTGTGCTCACTGAATCCTCAGAACAATCTCATGAGGCAGGTCCCATTATAACTCCCATTTTGCAAATGAAGACAGAGGCAACAGAGAGGGTGAGTCATTTTTCAAAGGCCACAAAGCTTTCAAGTTGCCACATTGGAACTGAAACCTTGCCGTTGAGGTCTGCAGCCCATGCTCTGAAACACTTAGTTAAAAACCAGAGTCTGCACCCAAAGGAGAAATACAGAGACAATTCCGGGGTCTTGACTTGGTCTGTGCACTCCGGAGAAGATATACTCTGCCCCAGGTTGATTTTGTCCAGATTTATTTGCTGATGACTCCAAATTTACCTCTCAGACTTATTTGTGCAGCTGCCCCCTTGATATCCCTACTGAGATGCCTAATATGCCTCTCAAACTTTACATGCCCCCCAAAACTCATCATCTTCCCCTTTCCCCTCTCTCCATCCCCATCCTAGAACCAGTAACCTGGTCCTTCCCTTAGCTTGGCCCCCAAAGCCCAGCATCATCTACCTCACTCCCTCTCACGCACTAGTGGAATCCATCAGCAGATTTTCAGATTACACCCAGCCTTCTGCCACACTTGCCTTCTGCCACCACTGGTCTAGCCTCGGGGCCTCTCCCCAGAGTTTGCCCAAGTCCTAACCAGGTACCCTGGTTCCTCTCTCAGTTTCTTTCCAACACAGTAGCCACAGCGCTCCTACTATGATGCAAATTAGAAGATGCCACTTCACTCAAAACCCTTCCATGCTCAAACATGTGCACATGTGTTCAGAGCAGCAATGTTCATAGTAGCTAAAGGATGTAAATTGCCTGTGTCCATAAACAGATGAATGAATAAGCAAATTCCATTTATTCCCATGGTGGAATATTATTCAGCCATAAAAAGGAACAAGTGACTTCCTCGACAACATGGATGAACCTCAAAAACATGATCCTGATGAAAGCAGCCAGTCACAGACAGTTGCATACTATATTATTCCATTTGTATGAAATCTCCAGAATAGGTGAATCCTTGGAGACAGACAGCAGGTTGACAGAGGCTGGCATCTGGGGGAGGAGGCCTGAGAAGGAACTGTTTAATGTGTGCAGTTTCCTTTGAAGATGATGGTCATGCTTTGGAACTAAAGTGGTGATTGCACAGCATTGTGAATATACTAAATACCAATGAAATGTTTCCTTTAAAGTGGTTAATTTCATATTATGTGAATCTAACCTCAATAAATTATTGTTTTTAAAATATCCTCAATGGCTTTCTATTGATCTCAGAGAGGAGTTCAAATCCTGACAGTGCTCACAGGCTCTGGACCTCAGTCCTGAGGCCCTTGTCTCTTGCTTTGAGCCCTTGTCTACTCCCCATCCCTCCATTCCCCTCCTAACACAGCAGCCTCCACTCCTCCAAGAGGCCAGGCATGCTCCCTGCACAGGGTTCTGCATTCTTCTTCCATTTTGCTGGACTCTCTTGTCTGAGACCCACTTAAGATTCCCCTCGCCCCTGGTAGGTCTGTACTAATGTCTCTCTTTCTCCAACCGCCATGTTGAAAATGACAACTTCCCGTGCATCATTCCCATCTGCTCCCTGCCAAGCCTTCCTCCTCACTAAAGACATGATGCTCTTTTCTTATGTCTCTTGTTGACAGTTTCCCCCACCCAACCAGTGTTTCTGTGAAGGCAGAGAGTTTTGTCTGGGATTTTTGTTTTCATTTGTGCTCATTGCTGTCTTCCCAGCGTTTAGTTCAGGGCTGGGCAATTGTTCTCTGTTGAGGTTAAGATAATAAATATTTTTTCAATGCAGACCACAGTGCAGTCTCTGCTGTAGCTACTCTGTTCTATGGGTGGTGGTGGTGCTTTAGTTGCTAAATCGTGTTCAACTCTTGAGACCCCATGGACTGTAGCCCCCCAGGCTCCTCTGTCCATGGGATTTCCCAGGCAAGAATTTTGGCGTGGGTTGCCATTTCTTTCTCCATCTGGTCTATGTGGGGTAGTTCAAAAGCACCCACTGATGGTGTGTGAGTGAAGGAGCTTAGCCATGTGCTAAGCTAAAAGACTTCATTTTAAAAGTATGTATTTATTTATTTGGCCACATCAGGTCTTAGTTACAGCAGTGGGATCTTTCATTGTCTCGGGCTCCATTCATGTGAGCTCAGAAGTCCCTCAGCACGTGGGATCCCAGTTTCCCAACCAGGGATTGAACCTTTGTCCGCTGCATTGGAAGGCAGATTCTTAACCACTGGACCACCCAGGAAGTCCCTAAAACTTTGCTTATGGACACTGAAATTTGAATTTCATGTCATTTTCATGCATCATGTAGTATTTCTCTTCTTTAGACTTTTTCCCCAACTATTTAAAAATGGAAAAGTGATTTTTTCTGGAGGGTCATGGAAATGTGTCAGTTGGATTGTCCCTCAGGCTATAAGGTGCTGACCCCTGGTCTGAAACAGAGACTAATACATTGTAGGTGCTCAATAAATCTTTTCTGAATGAATGAATGAATGAAGTGGCTTTTGGTCTCTGGCGTGAGGGATAGTGGCTTCCCAAGTGGCTCAGTGGTAAAGAATCCGCCTGCCAATGCAGGAGACACAGGGTTGGATGCCTGAGTCAGGAAGATATCCTGGAGGGGGAAGTGGCAACCCACTCCAGTATTCTTGCCTGGAAAATCCTATGGACAGAGAAGCCTGGTGGGCTACAGTCCATGGGATTGCAAAGAGTTGGACATGACTGAGCATGCAGTCATGCACAGATGCACATGAGGGATAGAGGGATTAACCAGGTAAGGAGGAGAGAGAATCATTGAGATGGAAGGAATAGGATGGGAAAAGTTCTGATACAGAAAGGAAGGCAGGACTTCCCTGGTGGTCCAGTGCTTAAGAATCTACCTGCCAATGCAGGGGACAGGGGTTGGAAACCTGGTCTGGGAAGATTCCACATGCCTCAGGGCACCTAAACCCGTGAGCCGCAACTACTGAAGCCCCAGCACCTAGAGCCCATGCCTGCAACAAGAGAAGCCACCACAATGAGAAGCCTGTGCACTGCAATGAAGAGGAGCCCCTACTCGCCACAACTAGAGAAAGCCCGCACGCAGCAACAAAGACCCAGAGCAGCCAAAAATAAATCAGTAAATTTAAAAAAAAAAGGAAAAGAAAAGAGGAAGGCGGCTCAGCTCAGGGCAGCTGAAGTAGAGAAAGCTGAGTGCTGGAGATGAGGATGCAGAGGAGGCAGGGCCTTTGTTCCTGGCTATTGTCACAGTGCTTCTGGGTAGTGATGACTAATGCTGGTCCAGGGCTGACCGGGACGGGACACCCTTAGACATGCTTCAACAATAACTTCATCCTTCCAACTCTCCCGTGGGGCAGGCACCATTCTTATCTTCAATCAAGGATAGTGAGGCAATTGAGGTACATAGGGGTTAGGTAACACACCCAAGGTCACACAGCTTGTAAATGGCCAAGGTAGGAACCAAACCCAGGCAGTGTGCCTCCAGAGCCATTCCCCCAGGCACTGGGCTCTCACAGCTAAGCAGGATCACCTTAGATAGCAAATAAAATGCAGGAGCCCCAATTAAATACAAATTTCAGATAAACAAGGAATAATACTTCAGTGTATTTTAATGTCTGGTACAATATTTGGGACATACTTGTGCTACCAAATAGGAAAAGGAGTACGTCAAGGCTGTATATTGTCACCCTGTTTATTTAACTTCTATGCAGAGTACATCATGAGAAACACTGGGCTGGAAGAAGCACAAGCTGGAACAAGATTGCCGGGAGAAATATCAATAACCTCAGATATGCAGATGACACCACCCTTATGGCAGAAAGTGAAGAGGAATTAAAAAGCCTCTTGATGAAAGTGAAAGAGGAGAGTGAAAAAGTTGGCTTAAAGCTCAACATTCAGAAAACGAAGATCATGGCATCCGGTCCCATCACTTCATGGAAAATAGATGAGGAAACAGTGGAAACAGTGTCAGACTTAATTTTTTTTGGCTCCAAAATCACTGCAGATGGTGATTGCAGCCATGAAATTAAAAGACGCTTACTCCTTGGAAGGAAAGTTATGACCAACCTAGATAGCATGTCCAAAATCAGAGACATTACTTTGCCAACAAAGGTCCGTCTAGTCAAGGCTATGGTTTTTCCAGTGGTCATGTATGGATGTGAGAGTTGGACTGTGAAGAAAGCTGAGCACTGAAGAATTGATGCTTTTGAACTGTGGTGTTGAAGAAGACTCTTGAGAGTCCCTTGAACTGCAAGGAGATTCAACCGGTCCATTCTAAAGGAGATCAGCCCTGGGATTTCTTTGGAAGGAATGAAGCTAAAGCTGAAACTCCAGTACTTTGGCCACCTCATGCGAAGAGTTGACTCACTGGAAAAGACTCTGATGCTGGGAGGGATTGGGGGCAGGAGGAGAAAGGGACGGCAGAGGATGAGATGGTTGGATGGCATCACTGACTCGATGGACGTGAGTTTGAATGATCTGCAGGAGTTGGTGATAGACAGGGAGGCCTGGCGTGCTGCAATTCATGGGGTCGCAGAGTCGAACTGGACTGAGCGACTGAACTGTGCTAAATGAGTGGGTCAGACAGTAAAGGATCCGCTTACAATGCAGGAGACCCAGGTTTGTTCCTAGGGTCAGGAAGATCCCCTGGAGAAAGGAAGGGCAATCCACTCCAGTATTCTTACCTGGACAATTTCATGGACAGAGGAGCCTGGTGGGCTACAGTCCATAAGGTCTCAAAGAGTCAGACAGGACTAAGGGACTATCACTTTATGCTAAATATTTCTCCATTGTTTATCTGAAATTCAAATTTAACCAGATGTCCTGTATTTTACCTGGCAATTCTATGGCAGAACCCAAGACAGAGCAGAGCTCAGTAAATGCTGAGTATGAGGACTGGACTCTCTCTTGTCAATCTGGCCTGTTGTGCTCCCAAGAATGCCAGCAGTGGAAAGTGCAGGCATTCCAAGTGTGGGATGGTAGCATCACATTTAATGACCTCAGAGATGCTCAGTGCAAAGGAGCAAGCTGGAGATGGGAGACCATACTGAGAGCACCCTGGCAGAGAGTCAGACACCCTGGTTCCTCTGTCTTTTTCGGTGATGTGTCACTCCTTGGGCTTTGGGTGAGAATCAGAAGCCACCTGGTGACCTGCACAGGGAGGTCTGCAACAGGACAGGAGGCAGAATCCTTCTGGCCTTCCACTGTCTGCAGGGTGTGGTGACTTCTACTATAATTCAGAGGAAAACTCATCCTTGCAGCTCTGGTCTTCACTAAGGAGACAGAGAAGAAGTCGTCTTTGCTGCTTCCTTCTCTGCAGCTGCAAAAGAGGGCTGGACGGTGGTGGGTGAGCTGCAGTCATCATCCAGAAATGTTTCGGGGTCCTCCAGCTCACCCAGCTTCTGAATTGAAAGGGTGGGGGACAGGGGTGATCATGAGACTTTGATGCAACAGACACATCTGTAAGCAGAGCTTTTGCTAATGATGTCAACAGTATACTCGCTGATTTTAGTAATATTCTGTTTATTTTGTGTGTTGGGGGGAGATGAGGTGCAGGCTGGGTCACGTGGCTTGCGGGATCTTAGTTCCTGGACCAGGGACTGAATTCAGGGCCAAGGCAGTCAAAGTGCTGAGTCCTAACCACTGGACCACCAGGGAACTTCAATACACTCCTTGAATCCACCCTTTCACTTGCTCATCAGAACAGTTTTTGCCCAAACTTACAACTGCCGAACAGTTTTGAGGAAGAGTACCAGACATGGCCTGGGGAGGGGGCCAGCTCTCACCTCCAGTGTTTTCTCTTTATGAGGATCAAGGTGATAAGCTTGGGGGCGGGGCTTTGTGAGGGGGGCTGGGAAACCATAGAGCAAAGCAGCTTAAACCTTAAAAAGTTGGAAAGTCTTAGGTGTGTCTATTGGAATCAGGCGGGTACATGATTTAAGAGAACCTCATGTGTTACTTGGAGAAGGCAATGGCAAGCCACTCCAGTACTCTTGCCTAGAAAATCCCATGGATGGAGGAGCCTGGTGGGCTACAGTCCACCAGGGTGGCTACGAGTTGGTTGCGACTGAGCGACTTCACTTTCACTTTTCACTTTCACGCAATGGAGAGGGAAATGGCAACCCACTCCAGTGTTCTTGCCTAGAGAATCCCAGGGACAGCAGAGCCTGGTGGGCTGCTGTCTATGGGGTCGCACAGAGTCGGACACGACTGAAGCGACTTAGCAGCTTAGCATGTGTTACTATAGGGAGTAGTGGGGACTGGGGTAAATTGGAAACTTCGTGTCTCATCTGAGAAGGAGACTGCTACTTAACCTTGCCTCAAAGTTGCTGTTGGTGAAAGTGTGTCAGAACTTCCAACTTTTTAACCCAAGTTAGAAATCTAGATTTTTTAAAATGTAGGTTCTCCTAAATTCTAAATATTGTTGACTAAACAATAAAAAAAAAAAAAAAAAGAAAAGAAATGTATGGGACTTCCCTGGTGGCCCAGTGGTTAAGACATTGAGCTTTCACTGCAAGGAGCGCAGTCTTGATCCCTGGTCCGGGAACTAAGATCCCATGTGCTGCACAGTGTGACCAAAAAAGAAAAAGAAACAAACAAAAGAAATGTAATATCATATAAGAAAACAGAATACATCTGTGGGCCAGATTTGACCTAAGGACTGCTAGTTTATGATTTCTTATTAAAATATACTGCAGTCTCTGTGTGTACCAAGAGCTACGACTATAATTCACAGGCGTGTAGAGAGATGTGAGGTGCAGTGGATAAACACAAGTACACTTACACAGGTGCACACAGTGAGAAAAGACGGGTTGGAGAAATTTTATTCAAAATTGAGCAATCAGAAAATCTAGATGGAGAGTAGTATACCCCTGCTGCTGCTGCTAAGTCGCTTCAGTCGTGTCCGACTCTGTGCGACCGCATAGACGGCAGCCCACCAGGCTCCCCCGTCCCTGGGATTCTCCAGGCAAGAACACTGGAGTGGGTTGCCATTGCTTTCTCCAATATTATACCCCAGAGTCCATGATTAACTCTAACCGCAGGCTGACTTACAATGTAAGCGCTCTTACAGTGAGCGCTTACTGGGTGACCAGCTGGACTCTTAAGATTGTATCTGCTCCCATCCCATCCTCAGGATCATCCTGAAAGGTAAGAGCTGCTATCATCAGCCTCCTTTTGCAGATGGGGAAACTGCTTTAGATTTTCACCGGCCAAGCATCTCCATCCACTTCTTAGAAGGGCAGAGCAGGGAGAGGTGCTGAGAAACTCACGCAGGGGATATTCTGACTTGAAGGATGCTACTGTTTCCCTCCTTGGAAGATACTAGCCCTGGGCTTCCCTGGTGGCTCAGTGGTAAAGAATCCACCTGCCAACGCAGGAGACCCGGGTTCAATCCCTGGTCCGGGAAGATCCCACATGCCGCAGAGCAACTAAGCCCATGTGCCACAACTACTGAGCCTACAAGAGCCCGGGAACCACAATTACTGGAGCACGTGCTCTGCAACAAGAGAAGCCACCACAGTAAGAAGCCCATACACTGCAAAGAAGAGTAGTTCCTGCTCATCACAACTAGAGAAGTGCCTGGTCAGCAACAAAGACCCAGCCAGCACAGCCAATAAATAAATAAAATTATAAACAAAAAGAAAAGAAAGGCTCTGATCCTACCTGGAGGATCCTGAATGCCAGTGCATGTGATACGCCCTCTCCTTCTACGAACTGCTGAAAGCTGGTGTGTATGTTCCTAGGTGTGTTTAGGCCAGCTGCATCTGTTACTGTCAGATCATGATTTAATAAAATAGAATCTCAACCAAGGAAATGTGAACGCAAAATTGTTTCTGTGAAAAATACTTGGCATGCTTTGGAAAAATTTAATCAAAGCAGGTTGCCCAAAAAATGACCTTCAAAGTCAATGTGGACCAGACAACTTAAATATATGAGCAGTAAATCACAGGATGCATAAAAGAATCCTGGGCTTGGATTGTTCCTGAGATGCCTTTGTGATCTCATTGCCCATTACAGACACGTGAAATCACACGAGTGCCTTTTGAACAGGGATTTGTAATTTAGAAAGTAGAAGACCTTTCAGGAGATGCACTCTCAAGAAGAGAACTCATTCCTGCATCAAACTGTCGGCAAGTAAATGCACATTTCCATATTTTTAAGTTAAAGGAAACGATTTCTGTCTTTTTGCGTTAACTCATCATCATATCAGATGATTTGGCTTCTGGCTGTTCTCAAATTTCCACAGCTGAAACAACAATGAGTTGGATATTTGTTTTTGCTGTTTAGTTGCTCAGTGGTGTCTGACTCTTTGTGACACCAGGCTACCCTGTCCTTCACTATCCCCTGGAGTTTGCTCAAACTCATGTCCATCGAGTCGGTGATGCCATCCAACCATCTCATCCTCTATCTTCCCCTTCTCCTGCCTTCAATCTTTCCCAACATCAGGGTCTTTTCCAATGAGTCGGCTCTTCACATCAGGTGTCCAAAGTATTGTAGCTTCAACCTGAGCATCAGTCCTTCCAAAGGATATTCAGGGTTGATTTCCTTTAGGATTGACTGGTTTGATCTTGCAGTCCAAGGGTCTCTCAGGAGTCTTCTCTAGCACCACAGTTTGAAAGCATCAGTTCTTTGGCTCTCAGTCTTCCTTATGTTCCAGCTCTCATATCTGTATATGATTCAGACATGGGCCACATAAATTATTTTTGAAATTCAACAAGTCTACATCCAGGCAGATCTCATTTCACTGTACTTCCCAGATTTTTCATTTTTATAAACAGAAGTTCTGTGGCAACTCTGCCACAAGTCTATGTTTGCCATTTTCAAAAAAAACATCTGTTCACTTCATGTCTGTTGCTGCGGCTAAGTCACTTTAGTCGTGTCCGACTCTTTGCGACCCCATGGACTGCAGCCCACCAGGCTCCGCCATCCCTGGGATTCTCCAGGCAAGAGCACTGGAGTGGGGTGCCATTGCCTTCTCCATCACTTCATGTCACGTTTTGGTAATTCTCATATTTCCATTATTATTATATGTGCTATGATGACCTATGATCAGTGTGATCTTTGATGTGATTATTGCAAAAAGATTATGACTCATTGAAGCCTCAGATGATGGTTAGCATTTTTTCTTTTAGCAATAAGAGACTTTTAAATTAAGATGTGTATATTTTAAATTAAAAATTTTTTTTTGATGTGGGCCATTTTAACAGTCTTCATTGAATTTGTTATAATATTGCTTCTGTTTTATGTTTTGTTTTTTTGACCTCTAGGCATGTGAGCAGAGAAGGCAATGGCACCCCACTCCAGTACTCTTGCCTGGAAAATCGCATGGATGGAGGAGCCTGGTAGGCTGCAGTCCATGAGGTCGCTAGGAGTCGGACATGACTGAGTGACTTCACGTTCACTTTTCACTTTCATGCATTGGAGAAGGAAATGGCAACCCACTCCAGTGTTCTTGACTGGGAAATCCCAGGGATGGGGGAGCCTGGTGGGTTGCTGTCTCTGGGGTCGCACAGAGTCAGATACGACTGAAGCGACTTAGCAGCAGCAGCAGGCACGTGAGATCTTAGCTCCCTGACCAGGGATTGAACCTGCACCTCCTGCATTGAAAGACAAATCTTCACCACTGGGCCACCAGGGAAGTCCTTGTACATACTTTTTTTAGACATAATGCTATTGTGCATTTTCAGGCTACAATTTAGTATAAACATAACATTTACATGCACTGGGAAATCAAAATATTCATGATTTGCTTATTGTGGTATTTGCTTTTTTTGAGCAGGGTCTGAAACCAACTTTGCAATATCTCTGAGGTCTGCCTGGATAAGTGAAAAGGAGGCTCCTTGAGTTTCTGTCAAAAGTACTCTGTGGGAGATTTTGCTGTATAACTGGGTTTCTGCTACCACATCATTTGGTCCTCTGTTCTCCCACGAGTTGTTCAGTGTACCATTTTCATCTTTTTGGTATCCCCACCTGCCTGACTCCACCTGAAGTGTGACCTGAATGCCCTTCCCCCATCCACCTACAGAGATGCACTGATGGCTTTTGATCAGGACACAAGATGCATCTGGTCACTACGTACTGATTTGAAGAGCAAAGGGTCAGTTTGCAAGGAAAAACTCTCTATCCCAACTGAATCTCATTAAAAATACAGAATGAGGGCAGGAGGGCAAGCTGTCTTATCAGGTTTCCTTTGGAGGGAACTGTCTCAAAGAATACTAACTAAATCCACAATGTTATTTTTTAATTTAATTTTTTATATTGGAGTATAGTTGATTTACAATGTTGTGTTAGTTTCAGGGATTCAGCAAAGTAACTGAGTTATACATATATGTAGACCCACTCTTTTTCAGATTCTTTTCCCATTTAGGTTATTATGGAATATTGAATAGAGATTTATATGCTATAGAGTAGGTCCTCTTTATCTCTTCTATCCATAGTAGTGTGTGTCTGTTAATTCTAAACTCCTAATTTATCCCTCCCCCCACCTTTCTCCTTCAGTAACCATACATTTGTTTCTGAAGTCTTGTGAGTCTGTTTCTATTTAGTAAATAAGTTCATTTGTGTTTCAAAAAGTCTACAAACAATAAATGCTGCAGAGGGTGTGGAGAAAAAGGACTCTTCCTGCAAAGTTGGTAGAAATATAAATTGGAAAACAGTATGGAGGTTCCTTCCAAAACTAAAACTAGAACTACCATATAATGTAGCAATCCCACACCTGGGCATATATCCAGGGAATATCCTAATTTGAAAAGATACATGCACACTTCATAGCAGCGCTATTTACAATAGCCAAGGCATGGGAGCAACCAACATGTCCATTGACAGATGAATGGATAAAGATGTGATACATATATGTAGTGGAATACTAAATCATTAAGAACATGAAATACTGTCATTTGCAGCAACATACATTGGATCTAGAGATTATCATGCTAAGTGAAATAAGTCGGACAGCAAACGACAAGTATCATATGATATCACTTACATGTGGAATCTAAAAAAGTGACACAATTTTTTTTAATATTAGTCTATGAATACGTCAGGGCTAACCTGGTGGCTCAGCGGTAAAGAATTTGCCTGCCAATGCAGGAGATATGAGTTAGATTCCTGAGTCGGGACAATCCCTTGGAGAAGGAAATGGCAACCCACTCCAGTATTCTTGCCTGGGAAATCCAATGGACAGAGAAGCCTGGTGGGTCCATGAGGTTGCAAAAGAGTTGGACACACTTAGCAACTAAACAACAACAGCAATGAATGCATCACCTGCCGGTCCTCTAGGACAAGCTGCCAGTGTCCATCCTCAAACTTCAAAGTCCTCCCTTTGAATCTGGCTGCGGATTCAGAAGGTACTTATTAGGGCCATAGTTATTTTCTAGGAAAAGCTGGGGGTGAAGTGGGGTAGGGTGGTCCCTGCTTCATTTCCTCTGCTCTCTGTCTTGCTGATAAAGATGTGTACTAATAAAGATGTGTCTTTTCCATCCAACAAAGCTTCAGACGAATGTAGCTCAGATGCCACAGTCTGAAACAACTCAAAGACTATTTTTAAAGAAACACATAGATGAAAAGCTCATTACCTTCCATGCTGGACTTTATAGGAATGAGATTGAGGACATCCAAATCAAAAGGGTTTGGGCGTGTTAAAAATCAAGGAGAGGGACTTCCCTGGTGGTCCAGTGGTTAAGAATCCACCTTCTGATGCAAGGGACATGGGCTCAGTCCCAGGTAGGGGAACTAAGATCCCATAGGCTGCTGGGCAGCTAAGCCATCACACCACAACTAGGGAGCCCATGCAACACAATGAAGAGCCCATGTGCAGCAACTAAGACCCAGCACAGTCCCCAAAATTAAGAAAATTTTAAAAACTATAAAAACTTTTTTAAAATAAAAAAAAAAATTAAGGAGAGAGATAAAAGTCTGTTATGTGGCCCTATATTTGCAGAAATGTCAACCTTTCCTCCTTGCCCTAGGACTATAGGAAGTCAGTCCTCTGGTACTGGGTTGAATAGCACCCTCCTCCCCCCCAAATCCATGTGCACCTAGCATCTGCCAAGGTGATCTTATTTGGAAATAGTCTCTGCAGATGTCATGAGTTAAGGATCTTGAGATGAGATCATTTGGATAAATCCAATGACGTGTGTCTTTATAAGAAAAAGGAGACAGCGATTAGGACACAGAAAGATCCAGAGATGAGGCCATGTGAAAACCAAGCCAGAGATGGGGTAATGTGGCCATAAGCCCAGGAGCCCGGGGCCACCGGCACCTGGGAGAGGCAGGCAGTCTCCACCCCCGGAGCCTCTGGAGGGAGCGAGCTTCTGCTGACACCTTGATTTCAGGCTCCAGGGCTGTGAGAGAGTAAACGCCTGTTTTTGGAAGCCCCTGTAGTTGTAGTTTGCTTTGCCAATCTCAGAAAACTAATATAGCACTCCGGTCTGCGGTGTAAGCCTCCCAATGCTAAAATACATCTAATTTCCAAGAGCCCTAGCCACCTCCTGTTTATATTTTTCTCCTGGTTCTCTTTATACTTTGGCCTGCTTATCCTTCCAGATAAAATCTAGGGATCACTCTGTCCCGTGGGCAGGAGCACTGGGGTCAGACCGGGTCAAATTCTGATCTCACCGCTTAGGAGCTGCTTGATCCATCTCGCTGAGTCCCAGCCTTCTCATCTGAAAATGGACATAAATAAGAACAGTCCCCAACTCAAGGATTTGTGTGAAGGGTACTATGGGACACGTGAGCCTGAGTGGGTAGAGTGTCTGGGGCTTGGCGAGTGCTGGTGAGCAGTGATGATAACAGTGGTAAGAGTTGGAGATGACAGAGTTGTTCCCTCCGTCTGTAACACAGCGCCAGGGTAAGAGGACCCTGTTCCAGGCCCTTCCTCATGCTCCAGGTGAACACAGTGGGGAAAACCCACCCATCCTCATCCAGAGAGGTTTTGGGCAGAGGCTGGAGGGTGCTCCTGGCTCCCTTAGACTTCCCAGCACCCCACGGGAGGCTGCTCAGACTGCATCCTCCAACTCAGCAATCCTGACTGCCCACCCCAACCCCGCCCCACCAAAGCTCCAGGGCCACTGCCCATGGGTGTGGTGGTTCCAACTGGCCTTTGTTGGGACCTGTCCAGATTTACTGGCAGAGCTGAAGGGAGGGAGGGAGCGCTGGGCTCAGATAAGCATCTGTTTGCAAACAAACAAGCTGGGAAGGTTGGCTCAGCCTCACCGCCTTCCTGGTGCTATCGCTGCCCCCGCAGGTGCTTTGAAGTACTGCCAAGGTCTCTAGGGAACAGAGAGGTGAATCCCTGGGTCACCCGGCAGCGACTGTGGCACAGCACTTTTTGTCTCGGGCTCCCTTGGGTCCAGTTCAGGAGGCGGGCAAAGAGCAGAGGTGGCCAGGCGTGGACGTGTGGACCCTGGGGTGGGCAGAAAGGGAAGTACAGCCTCATGGGTGTAGCCAGCCAGGCAGGGATCTCAGGGGGCCGCCAGGGACAGGGACTGTTGCCCGTCTCTTCTCACTATTGCCACCTGCAATTTAGGGGGTTAGAAGTGCTCGCAGAGCCTGTTAGAGTGTTCCCATGAAGCAGAGACTGGAGCCGGGGGACCTTTGGGGCAGCCAAGATGGACAGAGCATCAGTGTGGTGCGGCCACATCTCCTGCTCAGCCCAGGTATGAGGCTCTGCTGGGTGGGATGAGAGGGTGAGAGCCAAGCACCAGAGAAGTGGGGAGGATCTGTTCTCCTGGCATCAGGCCCAGGAATGGAGAAAGTGAAAGTGTGAAAGTGTTACTCACTCAGTCGTGTCTGACTCTGTGGCTCGCCAGGCTCCTCTGTCCATGGGATTTTCCAGGCAAGAATACTGGAGTGGCTCGCCATTTCCTTCTCCAGGGGATCTTCCCAACCCAGGGATAGAACCTCCATTTCTTGCATTGGCAAACAGATTCTTTACCACCGCCACCTAGGAAACCTATATTCATTAATATATATATATATATATATATATATATAACCATATATCTTGTTGGTTGTATACAACCATATATATATATATATATATATATGTACGTATGTATATGACTTCCCTGGTGGCTCAGATGGTAAAGTGTCTGCCTACAATACGGGAGACCCGGGACGGAGGAACCTGATAGGCTGTATAGTCCATGGGGTCGCAAAGAGTTGGACACAACTGAGCAACTTCCCAAGTGGCTCAGTGGTAAAGAACTCACCTACCAATGCAAGAGACATAAGAGATGCAGATTCAATCCCTGGGTCAGGAAGCTCCCCTGGAGGAGGGCATGGCAACCCACTCCAGAATTCTTGCCTGGAAAATCCCAAGGATGGAGGAGCCCGGCAGGCTAAAGTTCACAGGGCTGCACAGAGTCGGACACAACTGAAGCAACTTAGCATGCGGGCACATATATAATACAGTATAGTTCAGTTCAGTTCTGTTCAGTCAGTCAGTCATGTCCGACTCTTTGTGACCCCATGCACTACAGCACGCCAGGCTTCCCTGTCCATCACCAACTCCCGGAGCTTGCTTATAGCAACTATACTACAGTTGCTTTACTATGTAGTGTTAATTTCTACCGTGTAGCAAACTGGAGGCTCCGAGTGAAAGTCTAGTCCAGGCTTCTTCCTGGCTCTGGTGGCTGCCTGATCCTGGGTATCCCTGGACTTGTCTCTTCAGCCTCTGTCTCTATCTTCCCATGGCCTCTCCTCTCTGTGCCTCAGATACTCCTCTTCTTTCTCTTATAAGGACATTCATCACTGGGTATAGGGCCCACCCTGTAACTCCACAGTGGCCCTTAACTAATTACATCTGCAGAGATTCTATTTCCAAGTCAGGTCCTGTTCACAGGTACCAGGGGTTGTAATTCAGACTTATCTTTTGGGGGGACTCTATTCAATCCTATTTAATCCACTACAACTCCCATGACATCAGCATTAGTGTTATTCACTGATCCAATTATCTCCTTCTGCATAATAAACCACTTCCTGTGTACTGGTGTAAGACAGCAACTGTTTCAAGACTCAGGGATTCTGTGGGCTAGGAATTCAGATGAGACCCAAGAGGATGGCTTTTCTCTGCCCGTGATGTCTGGGGAACCAACTAGGGAGCCTTAAAGATTGGGGAGGCCTGAACAGCCAGAAGTGGGAAACGCCCAGAGGCTTTCTCACCTGTTTGTCCAGTCCCTGGACTGCAGCGACTCAGAGGCCGAGGCCCCTGGTTTTTTCTGTGAAACCTCCATGTAGTCTCCTCGTGTGCCTTGGGCTTCCTACATAGTGGCAGCCACAGGCCAAGACATCAGCTCCTGGACAGACTCTTAGGGAGCTGAGGTTCCAGGTGGATGCTGTGTGGCCCCCGACCTGGCCTTGGTTTCAGGCAGTGTCCCTTCTATCCTATCCCTTTGATTATAAGAGAATCATCATGGCCAGCCCAGATCCAAGAGCAGAAGAATTAGGCCCTGCGTCTTAATGAGGAAATGGCAAAATCACACTCAGGAAAGCTCATGTGGTGAGAAGTACTGTGTGTTCACCTTTGGAGAACACAGGCTGCTGCATCTCCGAATTAAAGACAAGAAATTGAGGTATTTGTTCTTGCTATTTAGTCCCTAAGTTGTGTCCAACTTTTTTGCGACTCCATAGACTGTAGCCCGCCCGGCTCCTCTGTCCATTGGATTGTCTAGGCAAGAATACTGGAGTGGTTCGTCATTTCCTCTTCCAGGGGATCTTCCTGACCCGGGGATTGAACGCACGTCTCCTGAACTGGCAGGTGGATTCTTTACTACGGAGCTGCCAGGGAAGCCCAATGAAGACATTCGGAGGTGAGAGATGTTCCTGGCCTCCCACGACTGGGGTGGTGGGGGCAGGCTTCTGCCTTCAGAGCCTGTGTTCCTAACGAATGTGGTAGTTGCTCCACCTGGGGCCACCTGCCCTGCATCACCCTCTGTGTTGGTTCTGTGGTTGATGGGAGGAACTGGCATGTCTCCTAAGATACTGCTTTGCTGGCCCACCTGGCCTTATCCATGAGGATGGGGGACCCCTGCCAAACTGGGGACTTCTCAGGGGAAGCCTTGGTACCTTGGGGAATTCTGAAAGGCAGGAAGGATTCTGATTCTTTAGTTGAGAGCAAAACCAGATACTTCAAACCTGTGTATCTGTCCCAACCTCCTCAGATGATGCTTTAGCAGTGAGGTCAAGCCCTAACAGGAAGCTTTAGGTGTTTAGGTAAGAATTGATCCTCCCTTGTGTCCAGCCTGATTCACCACCACGTCCTACCGCAAATGAGCGTGGAGAAGGTGACCACAGGACTAGTGATCATTTCTATAGCGCCTCTGTGCAAATTAGGAAAACATACCCCTTTGGGGCTGACTCAGCCACCCCAAAATGAGGGTTAGCTAGCAAACAATGGTTGGTGTGGATTAGAAAGGAGTACCCCTTCCTCTGTCTGCTTAACTAGTGCCTTAGGCAGTGTGCAACCTGCTCAGCAGCACATAGCAACCCTGAGTGATAGGAATCCTGGCTTCCTTTCTAGCTTATGGGACTTTGTAAAACCAGGGTCACCTTGAAAGTCCCCATACCCTCAGAGGTTCCTTAGAGTTACTGAGGTTCAGAATGTCTGGGTGGGAGGCCCAGCTCAGCCTGTCCTGGTCAGGTTTCACACTGAAGCCACCATTATAAACATGAGACAACCCTGGAAACTCTCCTTTGCTATGAATTATCTTGTCTTTTTTTTTTTTCATTTTTTTCTGGCTAAAATGTTAAAAAAGATTTGGCATAGACTCAACTCATCGTTTTATTTCAATCACCAAAGTACTATTCAAAATGAGAACAAGAAGTTTTGCACTAAATAAAAGGATTTGACTAATGTTTCATTGTGGCAGACACAATGGGTGGAAAATAAACCAGCATTAAAGACTGAGGGGCAGCAGGGCCCTCCCAAATGGCTCACATCAAGTGTTAAATTTTTAGGAATTTTGTGAACCAATTGATATCAAATTGGCAGCCTGAACTTGGCCATGGTTGGAGTATTTACACTGCGGATATTGACAAGTGCTTCAGAGGAGGGTGATTGTTTCATAAAAACCGTTGTTAACACTTGCCAGCCCATCAGCAGCTCAGGGTCAGAATGTCTGCGTCCCGGTTTTGGTTGTTCTATGAATAGTCACTGGGGCAGCTCCCCTTATTCATGTTTACAGTAGGAATAAAGGGACTTCCGCAGTGGCCAGGTGATTAAGAATCCACTTTTGCAATGCAGGGGAGGTGGGTTCAATCCCTAGTCAGGGAACTCAAATCTCATATGCCTTACAGCAACTAAGCCAAGCCTCTCAACTGCTGAGCCTGCATACTGCAGCTAAGACCGACACGGCCAAGGAAATAGAGAGATAAACATTAAAAAAAAAAAGGAATAGAAATAATTGACTCCACCTGCAGCACAGAATTGCTGTTAGAAGCTGATCTGAGGAAGTGCTTTGTTTATTAATTTTTTGTTTTAACTTAAAAGATGAATAGGAAGGAGGTAGAGGATGTGTTTTGAAAGAGGAGTCCTCAGGAAGTCTGAGAGTGAGTCCCCAAGCCTCCGAACAGCGTACTTCTCAAGACAGATCTGATTTCTCTGGCCTGTCTACAGGCCTGTCTACACCACCTTCTGGACATCCAGGCACACCCTGCTCTGCCTTCTTTCTGGTCCCCACTGAGACCCCAGCCCTGAGGTGTAATTAAAGCAAAGGTTCCCCGACACTTGAACCTGAGCTGAATGGTGTCAGTGGCTTGGAAGGATCCAGGATGGAGGTGGCCTTGGCAGATCACAAAGCACAGGATCCGGGGCTGGGCTCAGTCTCCCCAACCTGTTTCTTTATCTTCAAAGCAGGGAGAGGTGATATATTTCAGCATACCTGTCATCAAGAGCATGCAGTGGGCTGCATCCCTGGCGGGTCTGGGATGGGTCTGGTTTGCAGGACAGCCTGCTCTGTCTGCTTCTGCAATTCCGCCAGAAGGCCTTGCTGCTGTGCCCTCTCCTTGTGTGTGTGTTTTTAAAATTTATTTATTAAAAAAAGGCTTTGGCCTCTTCATTGCCGCATGCAGGCTTTCTCTGGTTGTGGTGTGCGGGCTTCTCATTGCTGGGGCTTCCCTTGTTGTTGAGTGAGGCTCAGTGGTTGCAGTACACGGTCTTAGCTGCCCCACAACACGTGGGATCTTCCCGGACCAGGGATCACATCCATGTCCCCTGCATTGGCAGGCAGACTCTCAACCACTGGACCACCAGGGAAGTCTATCCTTGTGGCTTTAATTCCGAGAATTTGGCGATTTTGAGGCTGGAAAGGAGGCTGAGGAAAAATCACCTTTTATCATCTTGATGGTAACTCACAGAGCTTATGGGGACACGGAGGCACTGGGAGGGGGATGTGGGTGGAGAGAGAGGGAGGGGGTCACTGACCACCTGCCTCAGGGATGGAGCCCAACCTCAATGAGGGGACCCGGCCCAGGGATTCTTACAGACACCCCGTCCTCTTAGAATGACTGAGCTCAATGGTTGGGGTGACTAAGCCCCTGAGTCAGCACTCCTGGAACAAACAGAGCTTTGAGCTCTCAGGAGCCCCCCGGTGTCCCCTGTGGCCACTCCCTCAGAGTGGATGACTGTTCTATTCTGGCTCTGTCACCATCGCTAGTGGCCCCCTCCTGTGAACCCAGCATCAGTGGAAACACACAGGAGTGTGATTTACTCATGTGTGTGTGGTTGAAGAGCTCAGCCTCCCTGCCTTCTGTGCAAACACATCATGATTGACCCACCTGTTCTAATTCCTGATTGGTAAATGTGTTGTTTCTAGGTAAGGCTTGTTTGGTAAATATATTGCTTCCAGGTAAGGCTTATATGTGGGCTTCCCTTGTGGCTCAGATGGTAAAGCGTCTGCCTACAATGTGGGAGACCTGGGTTTGATCCCTGGGTCAGGAAGTTCCCCTGGAGAAGGAAATGACAACCCGCTCCAGTACTCTTACCTGGAAAATCCCATGGACGGAGGAGCCTGGTAGGCTACAGTCCATGAGGTCGCAAAGATTCAGACACGACTGAGCGACTTCACTTCACTTCACTTCAAGGCTTGTATGTATCTGTTTGTTCAGGGTTTCAGTAACAAAGAAGCCCAGGCTGGGTGGCTGACGAGAACAATAATCTGTTTTCTCACAGTTCTGGAGATCGGAAGTTCCAGATCAAGATAGCAGCTGAGTCTTCTCAAGATAGTCTTCTGAGTCTGAGGGAGATCAAGATAGTCTTCTGAGTCTGAGGGAGAGTCTGACCCAGCTCTCCTCCTTGGTTTGTAGACGGCTGCCTTCTCCCCTCATCTCACATCATCTTTTCTCTGCATGTGTCTGTCTATGTATCCGTATTTCCCCTTATAAGAACCTTGGTCACATTGCATTAGCACCCACCCTAATGACCCCACTGTAACTGGATTTCCTCTACACAGACCCTGTCTCCAAATCAGATTGCGTCTTGAGGTGTTGAGGGTCATGATTTCAACATATAAATTTGGGGGATGGGGAACACAACAGGTCTCTTACAAATCAGATGGCCCATGGTCCATGTATATTTTCTTTGGTGAATGAATATATGTCCTTCCATTGCATAATGAGTTTGTTTCCAGTTGAAAATCATGGTTGTTTCCATTAAAAAAAAATGTATTTGGCTTCACTGGGTCTTCCCAAGTGTCACTAGTGGGAAAGAATCTGCCTGCCAATGCAGGAGACATAAGAGATGCGAGTTCACTCCCTGGGTTGGGAAGATCCCCTGGAGTAGGGCATGGCAACCTACTCCAGTAGTCTTGCCTGGCAAATCCCATGAACAGAGGAGCCTGGTGGGTTACAAGTCCACAGGATCGCAGAGTTGGACATAGCTGAAGCAACTTAGCACTCACTCACGCACTGGATCTTACTTGCAGCACCTGAGATCTTTGATCTTTGTGAATCTTTAGTTATGGCATGTGAGATCTAGGTCCCTGACCAGGGATCAAACCCAGGCCCCCTGCACTGGGAGTGGGGAGTCTTAGCCACTGGACCTTCCCTTAGCCACAGGAAAGTCCCAGTTATTTCCATTTTCAAAGGAGATTAAAAGAGTTCAACTCCACCTAGAATGAAAATCAATAAACCTCAAGACTCTAGGAGAGTCCCAAAGCCTTAACCTACAGAAGCTGGGTCACACAGATGCTCAGAAATCTCTGGGCTGTGGAGCTTTGTGTCTGAATGGGCAAGAAATCCTTCTGACCAATGACCAACTTTTAAAACTAGCTAAAATGTATTTATACATTGTATACACTATAAAATATATATATAATATATATTTATATTTTTTATATACTATAAAAAATATATATATTTATATATATATAATAATATACTCTTGAGAGTCACTTGGACTGCAAGGACATCCAACCAGTCCATTCTGAAGGAGATCAGCCCTGGGATTTCTTTGGAAGGATTGATGCTAAAGCTGAAACTCCAGTACTTTGGCCACCTCATGCGAAGAGTTGACTCATTGGAAAAGACTCTGATGCTGGGGGTGATTGGGGACAGGAGGAGAAGGGGACGACGGAGGATAAGATGGCTGGATGGCAACACTAACTCGATGGACGTGAGTCTGAGTGAACTCCAGGAGTTGGTGATGGACAGGGAGGCCTGGCGTGCTGCGATTCATGGGGTTGCAAAGAGTCGGACACAACTAAGCGATTGAACTGAACTGAAAATGTATTGAGTGCTCACTAGTGGGTAGGCACTGTGCTAAATGCTTTCTTCCCAGCACCTCCTATAATCCTATCGGTGTCCTGAAGATAGATTAAGACACTGAAGCTCAGAGAGGCTAAACATCATGCCTGAAATTACACAGTAAGTGAGCAGCAGAGCAAAGACTGGGACTCAGGTCTCTCTAACTCTAAGCCTGGGCTCTTACCTTGGTCATAATGTTCTTACTGCCACATGTAACAGGAACTGACTGCAAGAAAAGGAATACACAACTCAAAAAGGCATGAGTAGCTGGATATTTATTATTTCACATTATGCTTGCTTGCTTAGTTGCTCAGTTGTGTCCAACTCTTTGTGACTCTATGGACTGTAACCTGCCAGGCTCCTCTGTCCATGGGGATTCTCCAGGCAAGAATACTGGAGTGGATTGCCAGGCCCTCCTTCAGGGGATCTTTCCAACTCAGGGAATGAATCTGTGTCTCCTGTGTCTCCTGGGTTGCAGGCAGATTCTTTACCCACTGAGCCATCAGGGAAGCCAAAGACTACAAACAGATTTAGGGTTGGTCATCTCAGTGGAGCAGGGAACATCAGCTTCTTTGCATCATCCTCAGAGTGTTGGCTTGTATCCTTAGGTATGTCTTCTCAAGGTTGAAAAAAGGCAGCTCCAAGAATCATCACCTCAACCAAGAGCTTCCAAAGATCTGAAGGAGAGAGGTCCCTCTGGGTCCCTTAAACAGCAAGGGAACCTTTCCTAGGAGAGCCCCCACCCAGGAAACTCCTCCCTGCCCTTGGTTAGAATTACGTCATGTGCCCATTCCCAAACCAGTTATAGGTTGAATTACCATGACTGACTCAACTAACTCAACTCATAAGATAGGGAGGGGCTGGAGATGGGGTTCCTGAGCACAAGCACCCATGTCGGAACATGATTTGGTAAGCCCCCTCTAATGATTGCTTATATGGTTATATAAATATTCGGTGGTTTAAAATTAGCTTTATTTTTCAGTTCAGTTCAGTTGCTCAGTCATGTCCAACTCTTTGCAACTCCATGGACTGCAACACACCAGGCTTCCCTGTCCATAACCAACACCCAGAGCTTGCTTTTTTAACTCATGTCCATAGAGTCGGTGATGCCACCCAACCACCTCATCCTCTGTTGTCCCCTTCTCCTCCTGCCTTCAATCTTTCCCAGCATCAGGAAAGTATTCTTGCCTTGAGAACTTTATTTTTATGTCAGCCCATATGTTAACATGTTCTTTTCCTAAATGAATCAGAATTATAACAACTGACTGCAAAGAGTGTTATACAAGAATAAGCAGAGGTAGAATTTGATCCAACTTATTTTGCATATTGATCACATAATTTGGAAATCTTTGCCTTTTAGAAAAATAAGCACATTCTCAACGTGATTTGGTTCATGTCAACAGGGAGAATGGTGATGCTGAGGCCCCAGCCATGGAGATAAACTCACAAATATAAGCTAATCTCATATTCACAACCTGACCTCATGCTCAGCCTGGTTGCTGAGATGAGAAGGCAAGAGAAAAAAACACAATGCATGACCCAGAATGCACCCGCATCCTGTTCCAACGCAAGCAAACGACTCTCCAGGCTGGCTGTGCTCTGCGCATGCTCAGGTTTCTATGCCAGCAGAGTAACTATGAATCTGGCAGTTAGGTGTCGTCTATGCCGCCCACATGGCTTCCTGACATGTCTACAAATGGGTACGTGTGAACTTGGGGGCAAGTTCCAAGTCCACAATCAAGTGTGGACACTAAAACACTTCACATTGTGGATCACCCTCCCCTACTCCCGAGTCGCCCTTCTCTTGGGTGCTTGCCATACCTAAGGATTAATATTTGATGAACTAGGAAAATATCAGTGCACCTAAAAAACAAGTTGGATTTTCTGGGCTTCAGTGCTTGGTGAGTTTCCATCTCATTTCTGAATATCACATGGACAATTAATTCATTTACATCACACACAGGGAAGTTTCTTAGAGGCAAATGGAAAAATAAGCTTTTTGTTGAGAACACCCATGGGCATTTTAGCTGTTCTATGACTAACTATCATGGTGAACAGCTTTCTTAATTTTTTTATATTCCATTTTATCTTATTTTTAAATTTAATTTTAATTTTATATGAGTGGAGGATAATTGCCCCTCAGGTTGGGTTAGTTTCAGGTGTACAACAAAGTGATTCAGTTAGCATATGCATATACACATTCTTTTTCAGATTCCTTTTCCATAGAGGTTACTACAGAATACTGAGTAGAGTTCCCTGTGCTATATAGTAGGTTCTTGTTGATTATCTATTTTTTCTTTTGTTCTTGAATATGATGCCTTTACTCAAGCCATACAGATATTTGGTCTTGGTCATAGGAAGTAAAACTCTAAGAAATGTGGACCCCTTGTGATTCTCTTTAATTTGTGGAATACCCACTGCTACTGCTGCTAAGTCGCTTCAGTCGTGTCTGACTCTGTGCGACCCCATAGACGGCAGCCCACCAGGCTCCCCCATCCCTAGGATTCTCCAGGCAAGAACACTGGAGCAGGTTGCCATTTCCTTCTCCAATGCATGAAAGTGAAAAGTGAAAGTGAAGTCGCTCAGTCGTGTCCGACTCTTAGCGACCCCATGGACTGCAGCCCACCAGGCTCCTACGTCCACGGGACTTTCCAGGCAAGAGTACTGGAGTGGGGTGCCATTGCAGGAAGCAAAAGAAAGGAAAATTGGAAGGAAGTTGGCCAGTGGATTGTGGCGGTTGAGTAATAAGGCCCTTTAAAGACGCTGTGATCCCAGTCTTGTTGGAGATAAGCCAAGAACAAGTGAAATGGAAACCAGGCTCCTGATGACAGAAGTAATGTTTGGGGACCACTCAATTATAACCATGGGAAATGGGAACTACAAATATGACGTAAAAACAGGCATGAGTGGGACTTCCATGGTGGTCCAGTGGTTCAGATTCCACATTTCCACTGCAGGGGGTGAGGGTTTGATCCCTGGTCCAGAACTAAGATTCCACATGCCACTCAGTACTCCCACCGCAAGCGGGAAAAAAAAAGGACTGTGGTTCTTTATGTTATTATTTTTATTATGTAGCTAAGTTATTTTTATATCAATACCCTCAGATATGCAGATGATACCAGCCTTATGGCAGAAAGCGAAGAAGAACTAAAGAGCCTCTTGATGAAGGTGAAAGAGGAGAGTGAAAAAGATGGCTTAAAACTCAACATTCAAAAAACTAAGATCATGGCATTCAGTCCCATCACTTCATGGCAAATAGATAGGGAAACAATGGAAATAGAGACGGACTTTATCTCCTTGGGCTCCAAAGTCACTGTGGACAGTGACTGCAGCCATTAAATTAAAAGGCACTTGCTCCTTGAAAGAAAAGCTATGACAAACACAAACAGCATATTAAAAAGCAGAGACATGACTTTGCCGACAAAGGTCCATCCAGTCAAAGCTATGGTTTTTCCTGTGGTCATGTATGGATGTGAGAGTTGAACCATAAGGAAGACTGAGCACCGAAGGATGGATGCTTTTGAACTGTGGTGTTGGAGAAGACGGAGAAGGCAATGGCACCCCACTCCAGTACTGTCGCCCGGAAAATCCCATGAATGGAGGAGCCTGGTAGGCTGCAGGCCATGGGGTCGCTAAGAGTCAGACACAACTGAAGCGACTTAGTGGTAGTAGTAGTAGTTGGAGAAGACTCTTGAGAGTCCCTTGGACTGCAAGGAGAATAAACTAGTCAATCCTAAAGAAAATCAACCCTGAATATTCACTGGAAGGACTGATGCTGAAGCTGAAGCTCCAATACTTTGGCCACCTGATGTGAAGAACTGACTCACTGGAAAAGACTCTGATGCTAGGAAAGATTGAAGGCAGGAGGAGAAGGGGATGACAGAGAATGAGATGTGCTTGAATGGCATCACTGGCTCCATGGACATGAGTTTGAGCAAACTCCGGGAGTTGGTGATGGACAGGGAAGCCTGGTATGCTACAGTCCACGGAGTCACAAAGAGTCAGACATGACTGAGTGACTGAACAACAAATTATTTTTAAAGCTCATTTTCAAAATAACAAAAATCATATGATTTTTTTACTTTTCTATGAGGAGGAGATGACTTCTCAAGCCAGTCAATGCTAGTCTAATTTTAAACTGCAAACAGTCACTGGGCTCTACCTACACAAGATATTAACACAAAACTGAAAAAAATACAGCCAATTGTCTTCATGCTTTCAAAAAGGTGGCTACAAAGTAATAAATGTTTATATGGATTACATGTTTATCTTGTCCCAGGCACTGTTAGCAATTTATGTGAATTAACTCATAGAACCCTCACAACGAATCCCCTACCTAGTGCTGCTGTTATGAGAATTTTATAGATGTGAAAACTAAAACAAAGTGGGTGTAGGAACTTGACCATGTGGTCCAGCAAGTCCGTAACTTAGGTGGTCTGCTTCCAGGGCTACCCTTTCAACACTACATCCTAACCTGTGGCCCTTGTCAATATAGTGTTTCTTTAATCGCTTCTGTTTTTAACCAGAATCATAGCATCACAGAGCATTTGTCTAAAATATGATTTGTGCAGTAAGTGACAATTCCACAGAATGACTAATCCAACTGGCAAAAAAAAAAAAAAGTTCAAACCCAGATTTGCAACTTCCTGGCTGGGTGACAAGGGAAAGCCACTGAAGCTGTCTATATCATATTTCTCTTATCTCTAAAGTGAGCAGAAGCCCAACTATACCTGGACAACCTCCGAAGGCAGCCAAGATGCTCAGGTGTGGCAGTGCACAGAGTCACACTGAGAAGCTCAGGCCAGCTTTCAAGGGCTGGCCCCACAGTGACAACCACTGCCCCTATTTCCAAAAGGCAGGTACCTCTGGACTCCATCCCAGACACATGCTTGTGAATGGAGCTGAGAACGGGGCAGAACCTTCTGGGTGGTGACTTGATGGAGCCCCCAGCTTACTGCTGAAGAGCCCAGGAGACACCAGGCAGCACTGGATGACAGAGGGGAGTCCTGACACCACTGCTGTGTGGAGCACGGCACCTTCAAGGCTGCAGGAGTGTGGCTCCATCTCAGCCCTTTCACTGGAGACCTCGGAGATTCCCGATCATCAGCATGGCCATGACGGTCCCAGCAGTGTTGCTCAGCAGGGATGGAGGTCTGTCCTGGAAAGAAGGTGATAGATGACTAGTGAACACTTACTTCATGGGCTTCCCTGGTGGTCCAGTGGTTGAGAATCCACCTGCCAATGCAGGGGATGAGGGTTCCATCCCTGGGCCGGGGAAGATGCCACATGCCCCGAGGTATCTAAGCCCATGAGCCACAACTACTGAGCCTATGCTTTAGAGGCGTGCTCTGCAACAAGAGAAGCCACTGCAATGAGAAGTCCAAGTACCACAGCTAAAGATAGTCCCACTCCCCACAGTTAGAGAAATCCCGTGGGCAGCAATGAAGACCCAGGGAAGCCAGAAAAAAGGGATACTCACTTTGTGCCAGGCATTGTGCTGAGAACTTTAGATGTATTGCGTGTGTGCATGCTAAGTCACTTCAGTTTCATCCAACTCTTTGCGACCCCATGGACTGTAGCCCGCCAGGCTCCTCTGTCCATAGAATTTTCCAGGCAAGAATACTGGAGTGGGTTGCCATGCCCTCCTCCAGGGAATCTTCCCAACTCAGGGATGGAATTCACATCTCTTATGTCTCCTGCATTGGCAGGCAGGTTCTTTACCACTGGAGCCACTTGGGAAGTCCCTTTAGATGTATTATTTTAGTTATTCCCCACAACACCCCGGTAGATGTTATTACCCACATTTTGGTGGCAATGGGATCCCAAAAGGGCAGAGGTAGGTGGTCAGTGGGCACGTCAAAGGAAAGCATGTCAGAGATGCCTGCCGGACAGCAAGTAAGGCTGGGGGTGGGAGGGTGGTCCCAGGCATCTAGAGATGTTGTATTGAGCATCCACCATTTTGGAACAAGTCCATCGCCCCCAAACTAAGCAGCTTAAAACAGCAAGCATGCATCGTTTGTTTCCTCAGAAGAGAAATGTGGGAGTCTGGTGTAGGGTAACCCCAAGGCTAGGCTGAGTCCTCTGAGGGAAGGGTGGAGGATCCGTTTCCAAGGCGAAGTGCTGTTGGCAGGAGGTTCAGTTCCTTGCCTCTCAGACTTCTCCAAAGGACTGCTGTGTGTCCTATGACGTGGCATCCGGCTGCCCCCAGCGTCAGTCCTCTCAGCGGAGCGGGGAGGAAGGTGGGGTGCCTCTGGAACTGGGCTCAGAAGACCCACATTGTCACTGCCGCTGTTTTTCATTTCTTAGAAGTGAGCCTCTAAGCTGCTCTCACTCTCAGAGAAGAGCAGTTAGTTTCCACCTATTGGGTAAAACGTCAAAGAGATTGTGAATCTATTGTTTCACCACCCGAGATCCTTTTAGGGGTGGGGTCTCCACAGAAGCAACTGGGAGTAACAGGCTGGTGAAACACTCCTGCAGAGCCCCCCTCTTTCACTGGGGTTACATGGACACAGGCACCAGAGCCAAGGTCTCTTAGGGAACAGTTTTTGTTTTCAGTCGTGTCCGACTCTTTGCGACCCCACGGACTGTAGCCCAGCAGGCTCCCCTGTCCATGGAATTCTCCAGGCAAGAATACTGGAGTGAGTTGCCATTTCCTTCTCCAGTGGATCTTCTGGACCCAGGGATCAAACCTGCGTCTCTTGCATTGGCAGATGTATTCTTTACCACTGAGCCAGCAGGGGAACAGTACACAAGCTTAAAAAAAAATTTAAAGATGCAATACTATTCTACTTATTAACAAAATGTGACAGAATTTGCCTAAAATCCACATAGGTAAGGCAATATTCCTTCTTCACATGCTGTGGAGTAAATATAGTATAAACCCCAGTTTTCTCATTTTAAAACAGCATCCTATTATAACACTGTAGATAGATCAACCATACTTCAATAGAATAAATTTTAAAACAAGCAAGCAAAACCTAGCATCCTACGGTCAGCCAAGTAAACAGTGAGAGTCCTTTCAAAGGTTCCCTTTGACTTTCTTTTGTTTTCAAATAGTCCAAAGACTATTCTTTGTTTTCTCTCATTAATACTTCACATCCCTAGTACAGCAAAACCATTTAACTCACACTGAACCCATGGCCTTTTAACAAAATGTGACAGAATTTGCCTAAAATCCACATAGGTAAGCCAATATTAGATCATACATACTTGGTCTCAGGACTCAATGAAGATTAGGTTCTTGTTGTCATCACAGAAAGAATTCACCAAGAGACATTAGGTAAGAAGTGGATTTTTTAAGAGAGAAATATACTTCACAGACAGAGTGTGGATCATCTCAAAAGGTGAGAGTGACCCCAAAATGCAGAGTGGTTATTTTTTATGGGCTGGATAATTTCATAGGCTAATGAACAGGAGAATTAATCCAACTATTTTGGGGAAGGGGTAGAGATTTTCAGGAACTGGGCCACCATCCACATTTTGATCTTTGACGGTTGGCCTTGGAATTGTCACGATGCTGGCGGGTGTGTCACTTAGCTTGTTGATGTGTTATGTTGAGTATATACTGAGACTCAGGGTCCATCAAGGTGTAGCGGAAGTTGACTCATCCTCCACCTTGCACCTGTTTGTTTCTCATATGTTTATGTCTTGTCCTCAGGCTATGTCATTCTTTTAAAACTTGTGCCCTGCCCCCTTCCCTCCTGTTTCAAAAGTAGATCTGCTATAAAATCACTCTATTGCTTTTGTTCCTGACTATAAAAGTAATACACATTTATCTGAGAAATAATCACTAGTAACAGCCTGGTATGTTTCCTTCTCATCACTCTTTCCCTCAGAGCTTATGCAAGTGACCATTTGTGTGTATGTGTAACTGAAAATATTGTAATTCATGTCCGGTGTGAGAAGTGTACCTTAAAGAAGAGAGAAGCTGTCTCGTAAACATGAGGAGATTGAGGGTCCCGGCTGCTCCCAGACAAAGGCAGTCCCAGAGCCCCTTGGATGCCAATGCTGCCCCGCTGGCCACCCCACACTTCCTGGAGGCACGGCGACAATTTCCTCTCCTCTTTGACGAGGCAGGTGACATCATCATCCACTCAGCCCTTTTGTTTTGCTTTGTTTTAGACTGTTTTTGAAAGTCTCCAGGCTTCCTGTAGACTTGTTTGTTTTCTAAACTTTTGCTGCCCACTCTCCTCTCCCTTAATTGCATGGATCCAAGCAACACTCACTCTCAATGGATCCCATCCCTCTGGTTCTATTTAATGACGAGCCAAGTCTATCCTAGGGAAAACGAAGGTCCTCAGACAATCGTGATAGTGACCATGATGATGATTGATGGCAGATAATCCATTTTCAGATGCACTTACTTGCCAGCTGCTGTGTTGAGAGGGTTCCATGCATTCAGTCACTCAGCCCTCATCACAATGGCCATTTTTCAATTGGAGACACGGAGACTTAAGCCATTTGCTTGAGGTCACACAGTCGGTAAGAAATAAGCACTAGTCTCTTTGACCCGAAAACCCTTATTCCTAATCACTTATTAATATTGCCTCCAGGATGGTAAAGGAAAAAAGAGATAAGGAAAAAATAAAGAAAAACAAGGGAAGATAGACACATCGATGAAGAATGTCTCTTAGATAAGACAACCAATAAAACCAAGAGGCTTCTTTTGCCTTTGCTCAAAAGCTGATTGTATCAGTGGTCAAGGAAGTTGCCTGGTAAGCCAAGCAGTTAAACGGCAAAGCAGGGCAGAAAGCAAACACCAAAAGAATGTTTGACTAACGTTACCAGGTAGAGCGATCAATAGAAGTATGGGGCGAAGAGTAAAGGCTTCTTGAGGTAGCTATGAACCAAGCTTTGGAGAATGAAGAGGTCTTAGAAGAGTTCTTTGATAACCCTCCCATGAAGAGAGGGTGACTGTTATTTCCCCTTGAATCCCGGCTGGCTTGTCACTGCTTCATATCACGTCATGACCACAGAAGTGATCCCTGAGGTTGGGTCCCCAGAGGCCATACAGCTCTCCCCTCATCCCCTGAAGCACCCTCTGTGGAGCCCCTAGCTGCCACGTCAGCAGCTCAGCTTCCCTGAGACCTTCACACTGCACAGTCTGACGGACAGTCCCAGGAAAGCCCAGCTCTGCTGAAGCTTTTAGAACCAGAATATTTTGTACTTCAATGGTGAGGCTATCAATTGCCATCTTTACAAAATACACTGCAGAGAGCAAGACTACCATGTGAAAACATTATTTCTGGATTATTTGTTCTCACAGAGTTGGGTTTGGAGAGACAGAAGAGATTGAAGTGTTAGAACTAATTATTGTTACCTAACTTACTAGTTTATTTTTTCTAGTGTTACGAGGATTCTGGAGGCAGCCTGCCCTAAGTGCACTAGAGACCAAGTTCTTCCTCTCACCTTGCTCCACTGTTTTTATTTGTGACTTTTGTCCTTATGGTTGCCAGATGACTGAGAATTAAATTATACTCCAGGAGGTGAAAAGTTAAGGTCAACAGGCTGTGCCAGATCAGCCCACCTCCCTTAGAAGAGTTTTGCTGGAAGCCCCACTCACTAACATCTGCTTCAGTCTCATTGGTCAGGACTGATCACATGACTTTCCCTAGCCCTGTGGAAACCTGGGAAATTAAGCTCTTTAGGTGCCTCCAAACAAATTGGATTTCTGCTAATGAGGGAGAAGAGGAAACTGAATATTGTTGACCAGTCCTTTGAAATGATCCCCCCTGGATTATTTTGGTCCAAGTACCGTCCACGAAAACAGGGGTCTTATGCTCTGCTCCTCTTTCCAGTGAGCTAGAAGGGGGCTTGGCACATAGTTGGGCTTCCCTGGTAGCTCAGCTGGTAAAGAATCTGCCCACAATGCAGAAGATCTGTGTTCGATCCCTGGGTTGGAAAGATCCCTTGGAGAAAGGAAAGGCTACCCACTCTGGTATTCTGGCCTGGAGAATTCCATGGATTAGACATGGGTCACAAAGAGTCAGACACGACTGAGTGACTTTCACTGGCACATAGTTAGGGGCTTGACAAATCTTTGCTGCATTTAAAAAATAATTTTATTTATTTATTTTCATCTGTGCTGGGTCTTCATTGCTGCACAGACTTTTCTATAGTTGCAGCAAGTGGAACTACTCTCTAGTTTCGGTGCGCTGGCTTCTCATTCCAGTGGCTTCTCTTGTTGCAGAGCACAGGCTCTAGGGCATGAGGGCTTCAGTAGCTACAGCTCCCTGGCTCCAGAGCACAGGCTCAATAGTTGTATTGCACCAGGTTAGTTGCTCCATGGCATGTAGGATCTTCCCAGATCAGGGATCAGACGCACATCTCTTGCACTGGCAGGCGGATTCTTTACCACCGAGCCACCAAGGAAGCCCTTATTTGCTGCATTCTGCCAAGTGAGTCCATACTAAGGTTCTGTCAGTGGCCAAACTCAGTGGTCAGGGGACGAGGAAGACCAGTTCAAGGCTCAGAGGGGAGGGTGGAGCACCTCAGACTCAGGAGCCCTGTTTTTTTTTTTTTTTTTAACCTGTTGATTTAAACTCCCAGCTCTGAAAAGCCAAGAAAGTACAAATGTGGAAACAGCAAATACCCTTATAACCTATGAGTCAGAAACAAATTCAGGTCAAGTTTGTTGCAACAGATCTGGAGAAAGAAAGACATGTTGCTTCCAAAATGCATTTAAATAATTAAGAGAAATGGGGTTCAAAGACCCCAGGAGGCTCCAGCCCCATCCTCTGCTGGAGGGACATCCATTTCCTTACAGACGTCTTGTCTTTCCCAGTGGGGATGGAAGCAGATTGCTGCTGAGAAATAAGTCTTCAGAGGCTAATTGATTTCATTCTTGGGAAAATTATCCTGACAATCAGCCTCAAGTTTCCTTTCATCCTCTGGTCTCTAATCCTGCCTTCGCGGACCAGCATGAACAATGGGCATCCCTCCTTGATGTTTGTCTTGGGTGATGTTTATCACATCGCTCTTTGCCATCAGCCGCCAAGCAGCTTTAATGCTTACAGTGTAGGAGACATATCTGCCCCAAAGGCTGTTAAGCTTCATTGGTGGTGAGAATCGGGAGGAGGCTGGGAAGCTACCAAAAGTCATTAAAAGTAATTTCATTCCAGGTAACAATTACGCCCCAGCTGCATGGCTTTCTTCCCACCCACCCAGACAGCTCTAGGCACTCTCCCTGCTGTTCTAGGAGTAGGGTCCAGGAAGTCCCAGGGGAAGAAACTGGCGGGACAGAGAATGACGGCAGAAGCCTAGAGCAGGGATGAAATTCTGAATGTGAGGTTTGTAATCCTCTTGCCCATGCTCGAATAAAGCAAGCAGAGGTGAGAAGACAGGGATGCAGGGTTGATGGACACCTCCATGGACCACAGTGGATCCTGTTACTCCTGGATTCAGTCAGGATCCCTGAGTGTGTGCCCCACAAAACCACACTAGGGGTTACAATGCCTGATTTGCCTAAAGAGGGTGCTGTTACCCAGCCCCTGCCAAAAGTTATTCTAAAATGATGAAGGTGCAAAGTAGCAGAATATTGGATTTTTTTCAAGAAAAGGAGGAAGTCAAAACATTTACTTTACATTTCCTGGTTTTTTAAGTATGGCAGTTTAAATGATTCAAACACTGTATAAGTCAAACACATATCTGAGGACAAATTTGGTCCACATGCCACCAGCAGATAACCTCCACCCAACATCCATCATCTTGATTTAGGACATTTGTGTCCTGGAATGTCTTTCTGCTGCAGCTGAAGTTTTTTTTGTTTGTTTGTTTATTTTTTGATATCGCATTTTGTTTTACTATTTCACGTTCTGATTGACTTCTATATGTTTCCTACTGGTTTTACTTTAAAGCAAAAATATTTTACATATGGCTAACATTTGTGCTTTTAAAAAACATTAAAGACTTCCCTGGTGGTCCAGTGGTTAAGAATCTGCCTGTCAATCCAGGGGACACAGGTTCCATCCCCAGTCCGGGAAGATCCCACATGCTGTGGGGCAACTAAGCTTGCAGGCCACAACTCCTGAAGCTCTTGTACGCCTAGTGTCTATGCTCTGCAACAAGAGAAAACACCTCAATGAGAAGCCTGTGTACCACGAGAGAAAGCACACAGGCAGCAACAAAGCCCCGGTGCAGCCAAAAATTAATAAATAATTTTTTAAAAGATGTTAATACCTTTGAAGAAGACGTTAATATCTTTCAGCACATTTGGTCTTCACAAAACTGGAGGTAGAGTAGGTTATCCCACCGCCAAATAAAATGTAAGCAACTTTAATGACTTAGATAATGCTCAATAATTGCAAGATCCATGTCTAAACCCAAGGAGTTCGTCTATTCCTGAAAATAGAATTGATGGACTTACAAACTACTTTCCAAGTTATCCTAAGACTTATAGTCCTGGGCCCTTTCTACTCAACCACACCAAATTCCCATTTTCAGGATTTATTCTCATGAAACTGACCAAGGAAGACCCAGGGAATACTTAAGAACAACACACAGCTATGGCTAGAATTTCCCAGTGCGTCTTCTGCTGGCGTGACATATTGTCAAGTTGGGTCAACCCAAATTCCTCAGAGTTCAGCTCCCCATGCCAGTGAGCATTCTTTGTTTGTTGCTTGTCACAACATCTTTGTCTAATTAAAGCAAAGGATCGTTTACTGGAACTCTACAAGGGAGCTCCCATCACGCATGGGAAGGCCTACAGGACTGGACTTGGAAAAAGAAAGTGGCTCCAGGGACCTCGTAGCAGGAAGAGCTTGGAGGTCTCATTGGCTGCCACTGGGATTAATCTGCTTAAATTCATTAAAAAAATGAAATAAAACACTTTTATTTTTCTCTTCTGGCAAATGTTACTAAGATTTAAAAGCCATGGGAAAAAATCTGCTGCCCATCAGTGCTGGAATTTTGATGACCTGTTGGAAAAGATCTGGGACTATCTGAGACTAGGGAAGCTTTCCACCAAACCAAAGACCAGTTGCCAGGTCACACATCCCCAGTGGTGGATGCCTTCTTCCAGGGCCACGGTGGAGGATTTCTGCGTGAAGATTCACAAAAATTTATCAAAGAATTTAAATATTTTAATACCCTCTGGGGTGGGATCTCTCTGTGAAACATAATCTTCAAACAGTGGGTACAGACCATATGTCAGAGGGAGAGGACGTCATTCAGACTGTGAGCAAGTGACACAGCCCCCTTCCCATCTGCTGGGCCAACTATAGGAGCTTTCTCCACAATCAAATGCCCGGCTCTAAGACCCTCCTGGCTTTGGCAGCCACTGGATCAGGATACAAGGGAGAGAGATGGAAGTACCTGAATTGGAACTTCACTTGTCTTTTTTTGTTTTTTTTAATTATTCTATGATTTTTTATATAAAAATTGTATAGTTATTAATAAACAGCCTAATACACGAACTTTGCTTGTCTTAATTTGGTGTTACCTTCTATGCTGAGCTACATAAAGGATCTGATAGGGAAAAAAAAAAGAAAAGTCCAGTTTGGATCACATGCCCCAGTACCTTGGTTAGAGAAGACAGAATGACTTGATGTATAGACCCACAAAGACAGCACTTTGGGGGCAGAATCCTTAAGAGCCTGCTTTTTTTTTTTAAGTCTTTGTTGAATTTATTACAATACTGCTTCTGTTTTATGTTCATTTTTTTTGGTCATGAGGCCTGTGGCTCATGGCCACATGAGCATCATGACGGCATGAGGCATCTTAGCTCCCAGACCAGGTATCAAACCCGCACCCACTGCATTAGACGGAGATGTCTAAACCACTGGGCAGCCAAGGGGTCCCAAGAGGCTGCTCTTTGAAATCCATTCTCCCCTCCTCCTTTCTGGCAGAGAGCCACTTCTGCACTTCCCAGCCCCCTTTGCAACTAGATGTAACCACGTTCCTCAGTCCTGGCCAGTACAATGTGAGCAAAGGTGATATCACCTAGCTCGTGAAACACCTCATTGTCACCAGGCTCTCTCTACCAATCAGCTTGCCAGAATGCTGGATGCGGTAGGTGGTCTTCAAAGCTGTGTGTTAAAGGTGGTGGAGCCATGCTTGGCCTGGGTCCCTGAATGGCCATATGGAGCAGAGCGCCCCACTCTCCACTGCCTTGTGTTTGAAAAAGCCATGAATTTGATGGGGCTGAGTGATGCCTGTTGTCTATTTGCTACCGCAGTTTGACGTACCTTATCTCTGGTGGCTCAGACAGTAAAGAATCCGCCTGCAATGTGTGAGACCTGGGTTCGACCCCTGGGTCAGGAAGATACCCTGGAGAAGGGACTGGCTACCCACTCCAGTATTCTTACCTGAGAACTCCCATGGACAGAGGAGCCTACAGTCCAAGAGGTCGCAAACAGTCAGACATGACTGAGCGACTTTCACTTTTTTCAACCTATAAATGCTATTACACAAATAAGGATAAGTGGTTGTTTGGTGATCAAAAAACAAGAAGTATCTGCTGCGTTCACAGAGAAGGGATACAGGAAACTTATATGCCTGACATGAAAGTACCAACTCTTTTTTCAACACATTAGGAAGAATTTGGGGAATTAGAGTGGCCTGGCTTCTCAAGGACCATCTGCACCAGGTCGCATGTAACTCACACACTCCTCAGAGACCCTCCAGGGAGCCAGAAACAGAGATCATGGGTCCTCTCCTGCCCCGCCACCCCAGCTGGTCTACGAATTCTCATAAACCCTGATTAGCAGGGCTGGTCTCCCTGCTAAGCATTTTGACTTTTCTCTCCTCCCCTGGCACGTTCTTCTGCCTAATCCTGCGATAACAGCAAGCTAGAGGATTTCCCCCACCTTCTGCCTTGCCCTTGAGGTTACTGAAAAACATAACTCAGAAACCTGGCCCCACTGGGGGCCTGACACTCTGACACAGAGCCACAAGATCTTTTCTGAATGCTTGTGGGAAAATCAGAGAGAGAAACGGCTGGCCCGTGCAAGCATTCCAAGCCTAAACACAATAATGAATTTTGCACACATCAGTGGGTTCTGACTCTGTTGCCAATTAAAACCTCCGTGGGGGGCAGGCAGTCCACTTAATCTTCGCTGCCAAAGACACAATCCCCCCAGATACCACAGGGATGGGGGTGGGCGGAGGACTGGAAACTGTATTACAAAGATGACCCAAAATCCTGCCCTACTTTTCTGAAGTTTTCCTCATTCTTTTTCAGTCTATTCACCCTTGACTCTGCTCATCAGTAAGGAATGACCAAAGACGTGGAGGGGAATGAGTCCCCCCATGGACCAGCTTTATCAGAAGTGGAAATATGTGTTTATAAGGTGCCCAAAGGGTGAGTGTGTTGTGTAATATGAATTCAAGGGAGCTTCTGAAGCAGTATTGAAGGGGGTTTGGAAGTTACATAAGTTGCGGTATGAGATTTTGCCAATAACGTCATTTAGAATCAAGTGTTTGCGTTTTCTTTCCTTCTTTTAAAAAATTAGAACACCCAAGGGGCTAAAAAAGTCAAATTTATATTTAAAATAATCTTCTTTAAAAAAGAGCTTAAAAGAAAAACTGACTTCAATTTTAATGACTGCGCTGGAGGCAAATGACAGCCTGGGAGAAGCCCATCACTGGAAACAGGGCCTCCTGGGTTCGAGTTCATCGATGCCCTACACTTAGCTCTTTATCCTGACAAAATGCTGGCTGCCTCAAGCCTCAGGTTTCTAGCCTGTAAAACAAAAACAACGATTTTAAAGAGACTGTATGAACTTCAATAAAACAAATTAATGGAAAGAAAAAAGATTGTAAAGTTTCTGGCACATAGTAGGAGATTATTACATGTTAGTTATTACTATTATGAGCAAGGATGTTTAGACAGAGCTCAACTTGCATTTCCTGTAGGGACTTAATTAACTTCTTGGCTTTTAAAGAAATTGTTGTGGTTGGCCTGGAAAAGTCTGGTAGAAAGAAATACTAACCAGCCTTTGTATAATATTGCTATTTATACATACAGAAGATTCTTGTACAGAGCACTGTGTCTCTCATTACCACTCTATGAGGAGAGGAGAGTCTAAGTATCCTCTCATTTTCTCTTTATTTTACAGGGGAGGAAACTGATTCTATATTAGATATATTAGGTATATATGATTTTATATACTATACTTAATATATAGGGGCTTCCCAGGTGGCCCTAGCAGTAAAGAATCCACTTGCCAATGCAACTAGATATAAGAGATATGGGTTCAGTTCTTAGGCCAGGAAGATCCCCTGGAGGATGACATGGCAACCCACTCCAGTATTCTTGCCTGGAGAATTCCATGGACAGAGGAGCCTGGTGGGCTACAGTTCATAGGGTTGCACAGAGTCAGACACACCGAAGCAACTTAGCACACATGCACGCGTGCACTTCATATATAATCACTTTCTTCTCTGTAAAATATATTTTACATATTATATATGTGTATATATGAAGGTATATGCGCGCACGTGTGTTTATATGCATGCTACATGTTTGCACACCATGTATGTGCACGCATGCGTTCTATATGTACATGTGTGTGTTGTGGGTTTCCACATGTATCATGTATATGTGAGCACACACGTTTGTGTGTGTGCTAGGCATGTATGTATACATGTGCTTGTTGTCATATGTGTATGAATCTGGACACCCGCATGTACAGGTACACATGCGTGTATACTCACATACACACCAAAGTCAAGTAGATGACAATAGTTAGTAGTGACCGTTTACTCACTGAACAAAGAGTATTTGAGCTGAAATTGAAAGAATGAGCAGAGCTGGGACAAGCAAGCATTTTTTTTTTTTTTTTAAACTTTACATAATTGTATTAGCTTTGCCAAATATCAAAATGAATCCGCCACAGGTATACATGTGTTCCCCATCCTGAACCCTCCTCCCTCCTCCCTCCCCATTCCATCCCTCTGGGTCGACAGGAACAGAAAACAGAAGATACACAACTTGAAACGACCGAACTGAAAACTCTGTACAACTTGAGTGACCTCAAACCAAAGAGAAATTAGAACAGGAAGAAAGTGCTTGAAATTTTATCAGAGGTAGAGGATCCTTAGCCCTGAGAGCCCATGGCCCATGCAGGGGGAGACACACAGCAGGAGATCCAGGGGACGGGGCCTTGGGAGTTGGGAAGAGCCGGGTGGTGGTGGCTGCAGTCACCAGCCTGGAGCCAGTGGATGAGAGGGGTGTGCAGAGAGTGGGGACATCCCTGATGGCCCAATGGTTAAGACTCTGCTTCCACTGCAGGGAGCATGGGTGTGATCCCTGGTCAGGGAATTAAGATCTTTCAACAACAACAACAACAAAAAAAACAGTGGTTGTGGGCGGATCCCAGCCAGGGCAGAGGTTGAAGGGCAGGATTTTAGAAGGGAGAGATGGGGAGGACAGAAGGGAGTGAAGCAGCAGGGTGGGCGATGGTAAAGCAGGAAGCAGAAGCAGGGCCACCTTCCAGGGCAGTAGCGGGAGGGAGATGAGAGCCGTGGGGCCGTGGTGTTTTGGGAAGATTTCTCTGTTGCCAGGGGTAGATTTGGTTTTGTTTCCAATAATGCAAGAGGCTTAACCTCTTCCTACCCTGCAAGGAGGTGGGCCTAGGGACCAGAGCCCAGAAGCCTCAGCCATCAGCCCAAACTTTAGTCTCTTTCTATAGAAAGACACTGTCTTCACAGGACGGTCTTTTCTCAAGATCAAGCAGTCCTCGGGACAGTGGGCCCCAGACAGACCATGAAGTAACGTTCTCTTTCTGGGGGTCTGGTGAGACACAGGTTTACCCACCTGCCCACCTTGATGAAATCACAGGGGCCTGCCGGTCAGATTTGAGGCTAGAAAGAAATGTTGGCCCAAGTGATGGGAAAACTCTGAGATTCCCACAAAGAGAATCTGGGAAGATGTAGGTCCTAAAGCCTGGCCTGTGCCAGTACCCCAGGGCATGCTAAGGGGATGGTGCCTGGCAGACCCCAGCATTACGAGTTCAGATGTGACTATCCAGTGTTCTTGCCTGGAGAATCCCAGGGACGGGGGAGCCTGGTGGGCTGCCGTCTATGGGGTCACACAGAGTCAGACACGACTGAAGCAACTTAGCAGCAGCAGTAGCATCCTATACTATATATAGAATATAATATATTTTATATTCTATATAGGATATAATATATCCTATACTAATACTACATGAATATACTTAAGAATCAAAGCGGTACCTTGGCTAAAGAGAGACAGGACAGTGGTGTGGCTGAGCACCAAGCCCAGGGCCAGACCAGCAGGTTCAAAACCTGGGCTCTGCCCCTGCAGCCCCGTGGGTCCTTGTTGAGAACTTATCTCTTCTCTGCTTTCTTTTCCCATCATTAAAATGCAGTTATCTCACAGAGCTCCTATGAAGATTAAGCAAAGTCCCACACATGAAGCACTTAGAACAGAGCCTTGGCATAAATATTAGCTACTCAAAAAGCAGTAACACCATGAGGGCCTCAAACATCTTTTACCATCATCCCCAATATGGTGCTGCACACTTTCCCATGGGAAACCACACTTCCCCATTTCATGGATATTCTTCCAAACCTTTCTTGACCGATTTCCACGGATATATGCACAAGAATATGACCTGGTAGATTTCCATTTTTACCTGAATGACATCGTATCCTATAAATCAATATGATTAATATTCTGCCACGATAGCAGGTCTTAGAGAGTGGTCTCTGCACCAACACTTGAATCTAAGCAACTTGCTGAGTGTTTTTCCAAGTGACTTTCTTTAACCACGATAATCCACACTGCGACTGTACCCAAGCTGAGCCATCTTTGGTCACCTGGGTCAATTCCAGTTTGTCAGAATTTCAGATACGTCTGTAATATCCTTGTTCCAGACTCTTTAAAATGATAAAACATTCCAACATGAGCAAATGTGAGACCTAGCAAAACATATGGCCCCAGCCTCCAGATTCAACCACGATCACCATTTTATTGCAGGAACTTCATCCATCTGATTCCCTCCGTTTCTCCTATCCTGTCTCCCTTTTCTTTCTCTCTTCTTTGGGATATATGATTTTAAAGCAAGGACTTCCCTGTAGCTCAGATGGTAAAGAATCTGCCTTCAATACAGGAGACCTGGGTTCGATCCCTGCGTCGGGATGATCCTCTGGAGACAGGAATGGCAACCCACTCCAGTATTCTTGCCTGGAGAATCCCATGGACAGAGGACGCTGGCAGGCCACAGTCTGTGGGGTTGCAAAGAGTCGGACATGACTGAGCAACTAACGCTACACCATTACATTTTAAAGCAAATCCCTGACAACATGTCACTTCACCCTTGATTTTGCTCCCTAAAAAGGAACACCATCCACTTCTTTAAGGTGATGGGGGTGGATGAGGGGTGGTTTCAAGAGAGAGAACCCCATTTCTCATCCTGGGAGACAGATCTCTTGGCGGTCAGTGCTCTGATGCTCTGTTCAGCAGGTTGACAGATGCCTACACAGGTGAGAATTGCCATTGTCATGATCACTGCTGGAGAATGTGCCCCAAATCATGGGAGGAAAGCCACAGCTCTCTCTTAACTTTTGGGGGCCTCGTATTCTACCACAGTTGTTACAGGTGTTTCAGAAACTGGGACTTCAGTTTCTGAAACTCAGACCACCTAAGTGCACTGGGTCTCCTCCATTGTCAGCTGAGCTTGGTAAATCCCTGCCAACTCTACAGCACTTTCTGGCACCCAAGGAAGAAGCTCCCTCAGATTTGGCAGAGATGAGATGGGTGTTCAGTATGTAGACATGCCCTTCCTTGCTGGGGATGGGAGGATGCTTGCTATCAATAATGCCATTCCCCATATTTTTAAAAAGCTAACAAAACATCGCAGTTGGACACCCAGGGAGCTTTCGGATGGAGGGAGATGACATCACCCGGCAGGGACCCTTGGTGGGTGGCAGTCACTGCTGGATGAGAGCTGGGCCATCTTCTTGCCCAAGAACTCAGAGATCAGCAGTGCTGATGCCCTTGGCATCGAAGTTCTGAAACAACCTCCCTCCCCAAAGAGTCAGGACAGGGCACGGTTGCCCAGTCTAGCGGCCTGTCTGTCATCCTCTGGGCAGTAAGACTCTTTCCTCCATAAGAGGGCTCCAGAGCCCGCCTGAGTGGGTTCGGCTCTGAGTTTTCCTCATGCGCCTCAGTGCTCCCAGCTGGACAATGGGACAACAGTGCACCTGCCCCCCCCTGCCCCGCCCCACTCCATGCATTTATCATTGAGTGAATGGATCCAGAGCAGAGCCATTGTTGTTCAGTTGTTAAGTCATGCCTAATTCTTTGTGACTCCACAGACTGCAGCAGTCCAGGCTCTCCTGTCCTCCACTATCTCCCAGAGTTTGGTCAATTTCATGTCCATTGAGTCAGTGATGCTATCCAACCATCTCATCTTCTGCCACCCTGCTTCTCCTTTTGCCTTCAGTCTTTCCCAGCATCAGGGTCTTTCCCAATGAGTCAGCTCTTTGCATCAGTTCAGTTCAGTTGCTCAGTCATGTCCGACTCTTTGCGACCCATGGACTGCAGCATGCTAGGCTTCCCTGTCCATCACCAACTCCCAGAGCCTGACCAAACTCATATCCATCCAGTTAGTGATGCCATGGAACCATCTCATCCTCTGTCGTCCCCTTCTCGTCCTGCCTTCAATCTTTCCCAGCATCAGGGTCTTTTCCAATGAGTCAGTTCTTTGCATCAGGCAGCCAAAGGATTGGAGCTTCAGCTTCAGCATCAGTCCTTCCAATGAATATTCAGAGTTGATTTCTTTTAGGATTGACTGGTTTGATCTCCTTGCAGTCCAAGAAGCTCTCAGGAGTCTTCTTCTCCAGTATCACAGTTTGAAAGCATCAATTCTTCCGCTCCATTCTGCAAATGTTCATGGATATTCATCTGCTTAGGAAGATGGTGGGGAGTGGGGGGGACACGTGAGGAAGCTATTTTTCTCCTGACAAAGATTCTTTGCCACCACCCAGAGGCTACAGGGAATTGCTGACCTTTGGATTCACTAGAATATTCCAAAGCACTGTCGGCCTTTCCTGTCGAAGCAGAAGGAAAAGGCCAGGAAACTCAGGAGCAGAGCTGACCCAGGTCCGGATCTTTGAGGCTCTGGTGGCTGCCAAACTCCAGGCATTCTTGAGTCTGCTCTTCTGAGGCTAGTGCGAAGAGCAGCAACTGTATCCCTCCCCCCGCTTCCCCTCTCCCTCCCCCAGCCCTGAATTTTGCAACATCTCGATGCTCCCCGCCCCCTCCACCCCCCAGGAAGGGCTGAGAAATAGCTCCATAGCCTCGCATCCCAAGAAGCGGCCGGTGTTTGCTGCCACCCCCATACGAAGCCACGGCTTTGCACAACTCCATCTGAAAAAAAAAAAAGATAAAAAAGGAAACCCTTAAGGAAGATAACGGCTACACAATGCCGCGCGTCCAGCGCCCGCCCTCGTTCAAAGGCCGTTTGCTTGACTTTACGTGCGTTTCCTGCGCTCCTCACATCCTCCTCCCCGCTTTGCCTTTCATGTCCGAACTGCAGAGATTCGCGGGGACCCATTAGGACTTTCTTCCGAGGTGAGATCAAAGGGTCCGTGAGCGTGCCTGCTTGTCTTTTTCTGACAAAGCAAACTTCCCAACATCTGTTCTGGCCGCCGGACGGACAGCCCGGCTATCAAGAGGCTGCAGACCCGCCGGACTTTCCGGGCGGATTTTCACACCCTGCCCTCCCCGGGCGGAGGTAAGAGTTGAGCTGAAGAAACGCGAGGCCCGGGTCTAGAGGCTGAAGATACACCGGCAAAGCGAGCAGGCCCGCGCTGGTTCCCATCCCACCAACCGGCACACACCTGGAGCGTGACGTCATGCTGTTGACAAAGTGACGCATCCCCAGGTACCAGGGTGGGCTTCTGTCTTCTAGAAACCAGCGATATGAATCCCACCTGCACAGCTCGAAGAATCTCTCCACGTGGACATCCCCGAAGTCACCAGCATCCTGCTCTACCTTCAGAAATTCAGATTATCTCTCTGACCCTTGGAAGCTGCTTTTGGCTCTGTACCTGTTTCCTGGGGGTTTAAGTAAAGTTTGTTTAGTCGCTAAGTCGTCTCCAACTCTTTCCTAACCCATGGAAAGACATGGAGGTTAGGAGCCTGTAGCCAGCCAGGCTCCTTTGTCCCTGGAATTTCCCAGGCAAGAATACTGGAGTGGGTCGCCATTTCCTTCTCCAGGAGATCTCCCTGACCCAGGGATTGAACCTGTGTCTTCTTCATTGGCAGGTGAATTTTTTTTTTAGCACTAAACCACCTGGGAAGCCCCTGGTTTACCACTTTGGGGCTGTGTTTTCTTTTATTTCAATTTTAATTTTATAATGGAGTATAATATTGTGTTAGTTTTAGATGTAGAACAAAGTGATTCAAATAGATTCATATACATGTATCCTTTCTCAAATTCTTTTCCCATGTAGATTATTACAGAATATTGAGCAGAGTTCCCTGTGCCATACAGAGGGTCTTTGTTGGTTATCTATTTTATAGATAGATATAAAATGGGTAGCAACTGTGTTTTCTTATTCTACAGTCTTGAGTTCCTCTCCAAGATTTGTTCCAGAGGCCCTGGGAAGGAGTGTGGGTCTATATGTCTGCTCTGTATGTGTGTCTATACATGTGTCTTTTTAAAAATTAAAAATATATATTATTACTTATTTATTTTTGGCTGTGCTGGGTCTTCCTTGCTGCACGGGGACTTTCTCCAGTAGCAGTGACCAGGGGCTACTCTTCGTTGCAGTGCGCAGGCTTCTCATTTCAGTGGCTTCTCTCGTTGCAGAGCACAGGCTCTTGGTGCTCGGGCTTCAGTAGGTGTGTCACGCAGGCTCAGTAGTTGTGGCAAAAGGGCTTAGTGGGCTTCGTTGCTCCAGGGCATGTGGGATCTTCCCAGACCAGGGATTGAACCCGTGTTTCCTTGCATTGGCAGGTGAATTCTTAACCACTGCACCACCAGGGAAGTCCTACCCGTGTCTTTTCTATGTGTGCATGTGTCTGTGTTTGTGTGTGTCTGTGTGTATTTGTATGTGTTTGTGTGTGTGGGTGTATTGAAGAAAAAGGCAGCGTTTGCCCTTGTTCTTTTTGGAGTCAGATGCTGTGGAAAGCGCTTGCTCTTTCAACCACAGCCCAGGCCCTTCGAGTCTGAATGGCACTCAATGCCCTTGTTCTGACTTTCTCCACCCCCCCAACAGACCAATCACCCCAGGAAAGAGAAGAAAGATACAACCTCCTGATGCTTTATTTAGCATCTCCTCTCTCAACAAGGCTGCCTGCCTCCTTCGCTTACTGGCATCCTCCGGGTTCCTTTGATCCAGGCAATGGCTCCTAATCACAGCCAGGAAAACAATAGGGCCCTGAGTTGACCTGTTAGGGGCTCAGGACCCCTGGGAGGAACCTACTCTCTCCTAGCAGGTCCCTGAGTTACATTGGGCCCACAGACCCAGATTCTAGTCTCCACAAGTACCGCATCCAGCCAGGGTTCACACAAGTGAAAACCCCTCAAAGATTTGCCAGAGTTTTCAGTCAGGCTCTGTAATTGTTAGCCACCAGGGTTCTTGGCCGCCTTAATCTGTAGAAATGGACTGGAGGCCAGACAAGAAATTCAGACAAGGCTTTATTGGGGTTCCAGCTGCAGCAGGGGCAGCAACAACAAACAGGTTCCCTCCTTGCTTGCTGAGGAGTCTAGGGGAGCTGGTTCCTTATATGGGGTGAAGGCAGGCGTGTGTCCAGGGGTCAGGCAGGAGGAGTGGCTCAGGTGTTTTGCCCACCCCTGAGGTGGTATTGTGTGCTGGTACCTGCTTTTGCTCCAGGCTCTTCAGGGGTAGCAGTTGGGTTTTTGGTCTTTTTGTATCTTGTCCAGAATTTGGCCCATCTGCACATGCAAGCAATGGCTTAGCAGGTAAAGAATCCACCTGCCAATGCAGGAAAGCCCTTGTTACAGTATTGCTTCTGTTTTATCTTCTGGGTTTTTTTGGCCCTGAGGCATCTGAGATCTTAGCTCCCTGACTAGGAGTCGAACCTGCACCCCCTGCATTGGAAAGGGGAGTCTTAAGCACTGGACCACCAGGGAAGTCGGGACAGAGCACTTTAAACAACAGAAATGTACTTTCTCACCGTTCTGGAGGCCGGCGGTCCAAGATGGAGGGGTCAGCAGAGTTGATTCCTTCCAAAGGCATCGAGAGAGGGATCAGGTCAAGGCCTCTTCTTTGGCGTGGAGACAGCTGCCTTCTCTCCCCATATCTTCAGGTCATGTTCTCTCTGGACGTGTCAGTGTCCGAATCCCCCTTGTTACTTGGACCCCCGGCATGTTGGATTAGGGCCCCACACATAACCTCATTTGAAATTCATTACCTTTGTAAAGGCCCCACCTCTGGACTTCGCTGGTGGTCCAGTGGTTAAGACTTCACTTTTCAATGCAGAGGGTGTGGGTTTGATCCCTGGTTGGGGAACTAAGATCCCATATGCCTCAGGGCCAGAAACCCAGAACATAAACAACAGAAGCAATATTGTAACCGATTCCATAAAAAATTAGAAAATGGTCCATTTAAAAATATATATATTAAGAAAAACAACCCACCCTCAATACAGTTATATTGTGAGTCACACTGTGAGTCTACCCCACCCTGGAGGTCAGGACTTCCGTGTGAATTCTTGAGGGGACCCGATTCAATCCATAAAACTACTCTGAGAAATTGCTTGGCAAGTTCTTAAAAAGTTGAACATATACTTACCATACCATCTACTAGTTCTGCTCCTAAGTATTTACCCCAAGAGAAATGAAAACATATGTCTCCACAAAGACAACATATGAATGTCAAAGCAGTTTTATTCATAGTGGCCCCAAACTGGAAACCAATGCCAACTAACGGCTGAATAGACATACTTCACGGTCTGATCCGTACTTCATGGATCAGAACTCAGAAGAAGAAAGGGACTAGAAGTTTCAATCAGTGACATGGAAGAACCTCCCGAAGGATTAACTTGCTTCCTTTACATGTCCAGGCATTTACAAAATGTTTTAGGGGGTAAAATATGGGAAAGATTAGACTCAGTGAGTTATCTTTTTCTTTCTGACTTGCCAATTCTGAACTTCAAGATGGCCTTTGTACTCAGAACGAAAACATCTTCTATTAAAAATATCAAACAGGATGGAGAAGATGTGTGCTGTCCAGGGTCCCCAGTCCTGTGGGTGTAAGAACAATGGTCTGGAAGGGGGCCTTAATGGGAAAGGAGGAATGGCAGCTCTGGATCAGAAGAAACAGCAGAAAAGCTTCCATAATTTAAAAGCCTGTGGATACTTGTAATGAAACCACCAGTGAATGTGTCTGCGGGGAGGAGAGTGCATGTGTGTGTGCTAAGTCACTTCAGTCATATACCTTTGTGACCCTGTGGAATATAGCCCGCCAGACTCCTCTGTCCCTGGGATTCTCCAGGCAAAAGTACTGGAGGGGGTTGCCATGCCCTCCTCCAGGGGATCTTCCCAACCCAGAGATCAAACGTGCATCTCTTACATCTCCTGCATTGGCAGTCGGGCTCTTTGCCACTAGTGCCACCAGAATCCACAGGGAGGAGAGATGTCAGTGAAATTCTGTAATTTAAATAAGAGCCAGTAATATGGCTTCCCTGGTGGCTCAGTCAGTAAAGAATCCGCCTGCAATGCAGAAGACCCGGGTTTGATCCCTGGGTCGGGAAGATCCCCTGGGGAAGGGGATGGCACTCCAGTGTTATTGCCTGGAGAATTCCATGGGCAGAGGACCCTGGTGGGCTACAGTCCATGGGATCTCAAGGAATCAGACATGACTGAGCGACTAATACTTTCCTTCACTTTCAGTAATATGGGGAGTAGTAGTAGTCCCTGGTCATTGAGTTTTCTTTTCCAGTAGGAGTGCGCTATGACATAATGGTTTCATCTACATTTTTAAAAATTTTATTTAATTTTGGCTTTGCTGGGTCTTTGTTGCAGCTTTTGGGCTTTTCTTGTTGCGGAGCATGGGCTTAGTTGCCCCATAGTTTATGGGATCTTAGTTCGCCGAAAAATGATCGAACACATATCTCCTGCATTGGAAGGTGGATTCTTAACAACTGGACCGACCACCAGGGAAGTTCCCTCATCTACATGTATTGTTAGAATATGTGTTCCTGTTAATAAGACACAGAACGCTGACCAGGTATAACGTGGACACTTACAGGGGAGACACAGAAATTGCTTTCTACAGTTGGAGGTCACAAGCCTGAAGGTTAGTTGCCAAGGTGATGAGCAAGTAGAAGGGTAGTCATTTCATTTACTATCAAAGGTTGTGTCATTAAAAATGGGGGGTTGTGTTGAGAACAGCGAACTTCTTCCCTGAATGTTCTCTCAGCTCCAGCCAGATCTAAAGTTGTTTTTTTTTTAATTTATTCATTTGGCTGTACTAGGTCTCAGTTGCAGCATGTGGGATCTAGTTCCCTGATCAGGGATTGAACCTAGGCCCCCTGCATTTGGAGTTCAGAGTCTTTGCCACTGAACCACCAGGAAAGTGCCCCAGACCTAAAGTTTGACTGTGCAGCCACCCTCTTAACTCCTGGATCCTTGCCCACAGCAACTCCACTGCTCCCAGCTTTTCCCATCACAATGCTGCTTGTATTATAAGTGTAAATGCCTCCTCCTCCATGTAGCCTTCCGGATTTCTATCATAGCAGCTGAAGTACATCACTGGTTATTGGAAAGCCACACAGATAGCCCTGGGTCCACTTCTGGCCCACAGGCACGTCTCTGACTTGTTATTTTATGTTGAATCTGAACTATTTACCAACATTTTACAAATAGGGGTTGTCACATAAAAAAAAAATCCAAATTTCCAGCTTCTCTTAAAATATACGGAAATTTTGGCAAGAGTGGGACATATTTTATTGAACACAGATTTCTGTAGATCTTTCAATGCTTTCAAATCTTTCAGGCGGTTTTTAGTGCTTGGGTTTCTAACCCTCCTTACGACCCTGTAACCAGGGACTGTAAAACCCCATTCTGTGGCTGAGGACACAAAATCAGAGAGAGTTTAAATAACAGCTCGGGCATGGGTAACCAATAGGGATAGGAACACGGGTGGTCCTCTCTGGGGTCCATGCTCTTAAATTATCCATGATTCTGTGCAGCTTCCTGCATGGCTGTGTTCCCTGGGGCAAATATTACTGTTTCATGTCTCCATCCAAAGGGGGACAGAACAATAGTGTAGCCACCGTGGAAAACACTATGGAGGTCCCTAAAAAAATAAACAGAATTTCCATAAGATTCAGAATGTCCACTTCTGAATAGAGACCGAACTGAAAGCAGGGTCTAGAAGAGATATTTGCATCCCATGTTCAGAATAATATTAATTCACAATAGCTCAGAGGAGGAAGCAATTTTAAATGTCGTCCAAAAGATGAACAGATAAAGAAAATGTGATGTATATATGTGCAAGGATGTACTATTCAGCCTTAAAAAGGAAAGGCGTTTTAGAGATGCAGATGCAGAGAATGGATGAGGATGATTTGGGAGAGAATGGTAGTGGGGGCAGGGAAGAATGGGGAGATTGAGATTAGCATATATACACTACCATATGTAAAATAGATAGCTAGAAGGAATGTGCTGTACAGAACACGCACCTCAGCTCTGTGCTTTGGGGTGATCTAGATGGGTTGGATGTGGGCAGTAGGAGCTCAAGAGGGAGTGGAGATAAGTCTGTATATAGCTGATTCACTTCACTTTATAGCAGAAACTAACACAACATCGTAAAGCAACCATGCGTGCTAAGTCGCTTCAGTCACGTCTGACTCTTTGCGACCCTATGGACTGTAGCCTGCCAGGCTCCTCTGTCCACAGGATCCTCCAGGCAAGAATGAATACTGGAGTGGGTAGCCATGCCCTCCTCCAGGGGATCTTCCCAACCCTGGGATTGAACCTGGGTCTCCTGCATTGCAGGCAGATTCTTTACCACGGAGCCACCTGGAAAGCCCCAAAGCAACTATACAGCAATACATTGTAAAAAAAAAAATTTTTTTTAATTTAAAAAGGAAGGGAATTCTGACCCAATCTCTAACATGAGTGAACCTAGAGGACATGATGCCAAGGGGAAATGAGCCAGTCACAAAAGGACCAAAACTGTGCTTGTGAGATCAAAAGTCCAAGAACTGATTGTTCCTCTGAGATGTCTCATCCACCATCTCTCCCCTAATGCAGAATGCAGTGTTTGGACCACAGGAGATGCTCAACAATGAACCAAGAAATGCCAGCGAAATGGTTGGGTACAAATATGGTCTTCAGGTAAATAGAAGGTTATTTGTGATGCCTTAAACCCAGGTCTCCCGCATTGCAGGCAGATTCTTTACCAGCTGAGCCACAAAGGAAGCCCAAGAATACTAGAGTGGGTAGCCTTCTCCAGCAGATCTTCCTGACCCAGGAATCGAACCGGGGTCTCCTGCATTGCAGGTGGATTATTTACCAACTGAGCTATCAGGGAAGCCCATTAAACTCTCAGGAGTTATTTAATAAACATGTACTTCTAGTTCTTCCCAGGTCTGGAGATGTGACATGAGCATTCACGTCTATGGTTCCCATTAAACCTGGGATATGATGCTGTCTACAGTCAACATTCTCTCATGAAGGCAGCCTTGCTGGAGCTGGGCAGTGGCTGCCCTTACTGACAGAGCACGTGCCCTCCCATTTGCCACAGTCTTCTCTCCTAGCCTTGGGCCACTCAGCCTATACTGTAACCTCTCGTGTCACCAAGCTGTACCTGGGAGCATTTGCGTTTGTAACCCCTGCTCTAAAAGATGAGTTAGGAGTCCTGTAAAATTGGCAACAGTGTCTCATAGAAGAGACCCTGCTTTTAGTTAAGACCCAGCTTCAGCTTAAGGGCACACCTTGGTTTTGTTCTGGTAGAATGACTTTTCAGAGAAGCAGTACCACTCCTCCCATCTGTGGGGTGACTCCCTCACTGTGCCCAGAACCCCAGCCAAGCCAAGGCTGTAAAGAGACAACGAAATCTGTCTGCAATCTGGTCTCTGATTTAAGAAATGACTTGGTGTCGTGAGTTGAGACCTCCAGCCCTGGCCTCCAAAGAGAGTCCTGCCTCACGAGGTGCGGTGAGATCCAGAGGGTGATGCTCGAGAAAGCAGAGATTCTAAGGGGGTCATAGGTTCTGGATGAAAAGCTGAAGCAAGCAAAATTATATGCTTTAGGTGCACAATGAATGGCTTTTGATTGTAGCAATTGAAGACAGGGAAAGAAACCAGGGAGGATGGCATAGAAAGCTGGCAACATAGCAGTGTGGAAGATGGATCTTAATGTCATCAGACTTTTAATGGCTTGGACATTTAGTGATTTACAAAGTAATTCAAGATTGATTCCTGCAAGAATCTTTGATTGTCAGATTGATTAAAAGTCTGTAATTTGCTCTAACTGGCCCAGAACTTCAGCAGCTCCACTTTGGACTTAATTCGGGCTCTCATTTTCCCTGTCCTCCATCTGCACCCCATCAAATAGCCAAATTGCTTTTTGAATCTGAAGTTGGCCCAGCCCTTTCTGAAGGCACTTGAGGGGCCAGAGAAAAACCATCTCGTGCACACCTTGAGCTGTCATCTACCTCTTTCTGGGTTGACATTTTGGACTGGTCAAGAGACTTTCCTGAAGATGTCCCCCCATCTGTTATTTGGGGATAATTATGCCTCACCAGGAAATGATTTTTCTTAGTATTTATTTATTTGGCTGCGTCAGGTCTTGGTTGCATCATGGGGGATCTTTCTTTGTAGCACACAGACTCTAGTTACAGTACAAAGGCTTAGTTGCCCTGAGGCCTGTGTAATCTTAGTTCCATGACCAGGAATCAAACCCACATCCCCAGAATTGCAAGACAGATTCTTAACCTCTGGACCACCAGGGAAGGCCTTCACTAGGGTATTATGAGGATCAAATGACCTAACAAAAAGGCCAGTACCCAGAGATTGACCAGTCCCAGTTACTGCTGGTGGAATACTTGTTGGGGAGGGAGAGGGAGAGGGGTCCAGGCTCTAAAGGCAGAGGTTCAAGTCCCACCTCTGACATTGTCAAGCTGGGTAGCTTTGTCTCCCAGTTGAAGAAACAGGTGTAATAACAGGATTCAGTGAGAAGAATCCCTAACTCTTGAGCACCTACTATGTGTTTGGTTGGTCTGAAGCACTGACCACACTCCATCAATGCAGCCCTCGATCTGGTCCTCTGAAATGCAGGCACTCTTACACCTTGGGAGGAAGGTGAGCCACAGAGAGGGCCAGTGACCCAGATAAAGCCTTCCAGCCAGTGGTTGATGGAACCAGAAGTCAAACCGGGTCATTCCAGGACAAGTTGTCATGTGGTTTTCAGTGAAGGGAGACATCATCAGCCAGAACACCCAGGAAAACAATTTGTAGACACAGGAATTGAGCTTAACCCAGATTCTGTTGTTTTGAATTATTAATTGTGCCCTGCCTGCTCCCCTGGAATCTCTCCCCAGACACTAAGCAAACTGGTCATTCACCCCAAACTAATTTGCATCTTTGCACTGCTGTGTGCCATAGACCAGGAAGAAAAGTCAATATCTTAATTGACTTCCATAAATGTTTAAATGAGAATAATTCCATTCAGGGGCAATGAATACCATCATTAATTCACCAGAATACGCTTCATCTAATACAGAGATCTTTGCAAATTTATCTCTGGGCATATAATTCAAGCCAAAGGAACTATTTGATGGCATTCATTCCCTTCCTTCCCATCTCCTACCTGCCCCTCTCAAATGCACATATCCTTATAAACAATTCCAGGGGCTTCCCTGGCTGTCCAGTGGTGAAAAATCAGTGCTTCTAATGCAGAGGTCATGGGTTTGACCCTTGGTCAGGGGAACTAAGATCCCACATGCCCCATAGCTTGGCCAAATTAAAAAAAAAAAAAAAAACTACACACATCCCAAATTATTTTGCCCACCCTAATATATCCCCAATGGCCCTTACATCCCCATAGCAACAGTCTGGAGAAAGTAAACTTTTAATTATACCACATTAAAATGGAGAGCTCTTTTGAGTCATCGTCTCTGGCACTTTATTTTCGTGCAAATACGATTCCAGGTTCCATGGGCGGTCTTGATTTTTAAGAACTCCAGATGTTCAAAGGAAGGCAATCGTCATACTTCCCCTCTAAGTGTCTTAATGGAAAGTTTGCATCTAGTGTGTTTCAAAGTCCCTGAAAGAGAAGCTTTCATACTCCAGAGCAAAGTAACTGAATTCAAACTTTTATTAATAATGTAAAAGGCTTGTGTGACACACAGAAGCTAGAAAAGTATGGGGAAATCAGAGGGGACTTTGCTTTATCAAAAAGAGGCCAGAATAAAGGTTGGTCTTGATTGGAGGGAGGGAGGGGGCTGTGGGGGATGGGGGATCTCAGCACAGAGGAGGTCAATGTCTCAGGGTCTTTCTCTCACTAGAACTCAACTTTGAGGCCAGGGTCTGTCCTGGGGAGTGCCTGGGGGCTTTATAAGGACACTGTGGGTTTTGATTTCCAATCCTGTTCAGCTGCCATCCTTTCTGGGAGCATTGAGGCTGTTAAATATTTTCCCTCGATGCCTAAGACAGACCCTCAGCTTGTACTACCAGGTGAAGAGGCATCATTTGCTTCTTCCTCTTTTTGAAGGGGGAGGGGTCTTCCCTGGTGGTTCAGCGGTAAAGGATCCGACTGCCAGTGCAAGAGATGCAAGTTTGATCCCTGGATTGGGAAGATCCTCTGGAGAATGTAAGGGCAACCTACTCCAGCACTCTTGCCTGGGAAATCCCATGGACAAAGGAGCCTGTGTCTACAGTCCATGGGGTTGCAAAGAGCTGGACATGACTTAGCAACTAAAACAAAACAACTTTAAAAACAGCTATTTATTTTTGCCTGCACTGGGTTTTAGTTGTGGCGATTGGGGCTACTCTCTAGCTGCGCTGCCGGGCTTCTCACTGCACTCTAGGCACTCCGGCTCAGGAGTTGCGGCTTTTGGGCTTAGTTGCCCTGTGGCATATGGAATCTTCCAGGACCAGAAATCGAACCTGTGTCCTCTGCATTAGCAAGTGGATTCCCAACTACTGGACCACTTGGGAAGTCCCTTCTTTTTATGCTTAAAGCAGCAAATTGCCCACATTAATACCAGGTGCTGACTGATAGGATCTTCCAGACTTCCATAGCTGCTTTCTCCAAATCCTTAGTTTGTTACTGGAAGTGGAGTCTGGCTACTTGCTCCTCAAAAGCTAATACTTGAGAGGCAAGGTTGGTGAAAAGGAAAGTTTGCTTTATTTTGGAGGCTAGCAAATAGGATGGGGAGGGGGGAAGGCAGGCTCGTGTCCAGAGGTCACTCCCCACTGACAATCAGTGGGCAAAAGCTTTTAAAGGGGAGTTTCAGGGGTGCACAGGTGGAGGGAGGGGGCGCCGTGCAGAAACAGCACAGTCAGCTCTGACAATCATCTTGAAATTGGTCACTGGTGGTCTGACCAGCAACATATTGATTGTTTTAAGTGGTTAATCTTCAGTTCCAGGGTCAGTTTGTTCCCATTTCTTTGAGGCCAGTTTTTGAATCTATGGCAGCTTATGTCATGGCTACAGTCCAGTCATCATGCAGCTAACTTCTTCCACCTGGTGGGGGTTTCAGTATCTGTAAGACAGCTCACAAGATGTGGCTCAGAATATTATCTCTAGCTCTTGAGAAGGAACTAAAGGTCCTTGACTTTGTTTAATGGCTAAATTATTATTATTTTGTCCTGTTTGCTTTTCTTTGCTTCTGCATTTTCTTCCTTCTCTGATTAAACCTATTCTTTGGCTAAAAGACTTTCTACAGACAGAAGACAGATGGAGGACGTGAATGGGGAGGGGGACAGGGACCATAGGGTCCTGCTCCATTTCAAGTCTGATTTCAGAAAATGTGGATGTTTGATTTCACTTCGGATGTCTCCAAATAAAAGGTCAGCTAACCAACCTTGATGAAATTTACTGAGTTATTGAAGTTAACTCAATAACTATATTAACTTATATCACTCTCCTTTTCTCCCCAATCCAATGTTAGAATTATTTGTATTCTAAGGAATTTTTTTTAGGTATCTGCAATTAGGAAACAAAAAGAAACTCAACTATCTGTTTTTTTTTTTTTTTTTTTTAACTTTATTTGGTTAGTCTGCTTGCAGAAACTTAGGTAAAGGCCTGATTCTATTTGATTTAATTTCTATTTGATTTTACTCAAATACAGTATCACATTAATAAGAAAGTCCTAGTTTTGGTAGCAGATGTGTTTTGAAGATTACGTGTATATTATTTCTATGGGCACTGCAAATAGAATCCATCCAGGGAGAGAACAATTACTAGGCCCTCCCAGGCTTTGCATCCTAAGCATTTTTGGTTTTATACTGTTTTGACCACACTGCGTGGCATACACACCCTAAGTCCCTGACCAGGGATCAAAACCACGTCCCCTGCAGTGGAAGTGGGGAGTCTGAACCACTGGACCACCAGGAAACCCCTACCTAAGTATTTCTTGTGGAAAAAGGACAGGTAGCCTGTTCAAATCTTAACTTTTTATTAAAGTGTAACGTACAAGGAAGTGTCAAAGTCATCAGTGTGCTACTCAAAGAATTTTCTCAAAGCGAACACACCTTTATAACCAATACCACACTTATAAAGAGAATTTTGTTATCTTCCCAGAAGTTCTCCTGTGCTCTGGTCACTAACTCCCACAGGTTAACTGTATTTCTCACTGGTATCATACTATGGATGTTGCCTAAATTGCTTCCAAACTGCTTCCACCAATTCACACTCTCCCTGTGAGAATCAAAGAGTGTATGTCCCCCACACCCTCCCTAGCCACAGCTATAGCAAAACTTTTTAATCATTGTCAATCAAGAGATCAAAATCACCTTAATTTGGACTTTTACAATGATTAGTAAAGCGAAGGCTTTTTTCCCTTGTTTATTGACCTTTTTCTGGGACACATCTGTATTGCTGTCTTGTTACAATAGAAAAAAAGAGAAAAAGGAAAAACTAACAAAAAACATCTGGTATACCCATTAAAGTGGAGTGAAGTCGCTCAGTGGTGTCCGACTCTTTACGACCCCATGGACTGTAACCTACAAGGCTCCTCTGTCCATGGAATTTTCCAGGCAAGAGTACTGGAGTGGGTTGCCAATTCCTTCTCCAAGGGATCTTCCCAGCCCAGAGATCGAACCCAGGTGTTCTGCATTGCAGGCAGATGCTTTACTGTCTGAGCCGCCAGGGAAGCCACAGTATACCCATTGGGATCTGGCTAAATAAATTATGGGAGTATACTGGCAAGGTATGACACTGCAGTTACTTGAAAGAATGAGCACAGCTTTAATTGCTCTACAAAATTATCACCCAGATATGAATGAAATGAAGAAGACAAGAAATCAAAGTTTGTATGATAGAATCCAATCTTGATTAATTTTTTTTAAAGTATGCATTTCACAGAATTCTGGATGAATACTCCAGAAATTGTTGACAGTGCTTATCTCTGTCTACTGAGACCAAGGAGAAGATGGAAGATTTTTAACCTTTCATTTATTCTTAGATAAATGTTTTATTTGGAAAGCTTTTGATTTACAGAACATTCATAAAGATAATACAGAGAGGCTAGGAACCTAAAACTGCTCTAAAAATGAAAGTGTCCTCATTTTGTAAAAAGTAGCAAAGAGATTGTACCTTCTTCCCCCACCCCCACCATTGTGCTATACAGTAAGTTCTCATTAGTTATCTATTTATACAGAGTGGTGTATATATGTCAATCCTAATTTCCCAGTTTATCTTACACACTCTTTCCCCACTTCATGCCCACACGTTTGTTCTCTACATCTGTGTCTCTATTTCTGCTTTGCAAATAGGCTCATTTGCCCTGTTTTTCTAGATTCCACATACATTCCACTTATATGAGGTATGTAGAACAGTCAAATTTAGAGTCAGAAAGTACATTAGTAGATGCCAGGGACCAGGCGGTGTGGGAGGGTGGGAAGAGGCAACTGGGACTCAGTGTTTAATCAGGACAAAGTTTAGTTAGGAAAGTGAAAAATTTGGGAGATGGATGATGGTGAGAGTTGCACAACCATGTGAATGGACTCAATGCCATTGAAATGTACAGTTAAATAGCGTTAAGATAGTATGTTTTATAATATGTGACTTTTACCACATGAAAAAAAGTATTACAGAGGGTTCCTGTGTGTCCCTCACTCAGACCCATTTTCCCCCATGCTGGCATCTCTCATTACCAGGCACATCTGTCAAAGCTAAAATGCCAACCCCAGGACATTCCTGTGGCCTGGACTCCACACTCTGCTCAAATGTCATCGTCTTCACTAATGTCCCTCTTCTGCCCCAGCATCCCATCCAGGTCCCACAGCAGATGCAAACCTTGGATCCCCTCACTCTCTTCTCACATCTGTGGGCATTTGAATCTTTCCTTCTTTTCCAGAACCTTTGCTGATGGTATAGAGGAGTGTTGATCAGGAATCCCTCAATTTGGGTTTGGGAGATGGCTTTTTCATGATGAGACTGGATGTGGGGAGAATGCGGCAGAGATGCTGGATCCTCCTCTTTGCATCACATCAGGGATACAGGACATCCACCTGGTACCCTGAAGATGTCACCTTTGACACCTGCAGTGCCTCCACAAGGGACACTGCTTGTCCCTTCCGCATCCTCTCCTCACAAACGAATGTCTATTAGATTCCACAGAAAAGTGATATGATATTTATCTTTCTTTATCTGACTTATTTTACTTAGTATGATAATCTCTGGGTCCATTCTTGTTGCTGTAAATGGCATTATTTCATTCTTTTTAATGACTAAGTAATATTCCATTGGGTATGTGTATCATATCTTCTTTATCCATTCATCTGTTCATGGATATTTAGATTGTTACCATGTCTTGGCTATTGTAAACAGTGCTGCAATGAACACTGGAGTGTATGTATCTTTTCAAATTATAGTTTTCTCCAGATACATGCCCAGGAGTAGGATTGCTGGCTCATATGATAATTCTACTTTTAACTTTTAAAGGAACCTCCATACTGTTCTTCATAAGGGTTGCATCGACACAAATGAACTATTTTTACCCAAAACTCACAGATCCTGGAATCCAACTTAAGGTTACCAAAGGGGAAATGTGGGGGAAGTGATAAGTTAGAAGATGAGGATTAACACATACATATTACTATATATAAAATAGATAACTAACAAGGACCTACTGTATAGCACAGGGAGCTTTACTGAATACTCTGGAATAACTTATGGGGGAAAGAATCTGAAAAAGAATATATATTTATTGCATATATAACATTGTATATATAACCGATTATATATATATAACTGATTCACTTTGCTGTACTCCTGAAACTAACACAACACTGTGAATAAACTATACGCCAATAAAAAAATTTTAAGTTTAAAATATTTATTAAGCAAAAGAAAAAAAGAAAGAAAGAGAAAGAAATGCGTCTCTAGTGCAGCCCACCCTGGAAGGATGGGGGCGGGGGCCAGAAGGGCTCCCCTCCAGGAAGGGGAAGATCCACAATATTTCCCATCTTTCTTTTACCTTGAAGCCTTTCTGTAGCATCATCAACCTGTGCATGGTACTCCTTCTATAATTTAAAAATACAGTTTCAGAAGCAAATGGGAACAGCTGATCAAAAGTCAAGGGAAGGGCTCCTTCATATTTTGCCAAAAGCAAATCTTTCTGTTCTCTGGAGAAAATACACACAGTTCACTTCCCGATAGATCCTGGGCAGGGGAGATCAGGATGACTCCACCCATCTGTCACGATGGGCAGGCAGGTGTCCCAGATGAAGAATCAGTTGAGCCAAGACCCCAACCCTAGGCTGAAGAAGGCTTCCAGCCAGCAATCCAGGGACCTGCTGGAGGGGCCACGTGTGGAATGCGAAAGAGGAGGAGAGGCACTGAGGCGCTGTTGGGAGCACGGAAGAAACCAGAAACTCATTAGCTGCAACCCCAGCTGTGACCTCTGCCCCACATGTGACCTTGAAAAATCCTCTTAGCCTCCATGGCCGCTTCCGTGGGGATCAAGTGAGCATTCCGAGTCCTGCCTGCCTGCGTGGAAAATATCTTTTGATGATTGATTAGCTAATGCTTGGAAACAGCGCTGGCGCTAGAAGCCAGTTCCCCAGAAAGTGCTAAGCAGTGTTATTAAGGGATCAAACAGGAGGGCTTTTGTGTGTGATGCCAAGATGATTTTGTTAAATTATGAAACTTGCTTTGATAAACTGCCTGGAGGTGCCATCTGTGACATGCTTAATGTTTTTTTTTTTCCCCCACTTCTCTGAGCTTATTGAATTATTTGTACACAATTTATTTTACTTTCATAGGGCATTAAATTACTCTGAGACCTTGAAATATTTTATAGCCAATTCAAGAGATCTGGAGACTGTCAGGAGAGTTTTTTAAATTTTTTGTCTTTAGGAGATGAAAGAGGGGGAAGGATTCTGGAAATTGAGGGGGACCCATGGCATGGAAAAGGAGCTTTCAACTCTGTTGGATGTGGGTCCTTTAAATTTGCAGCTGCTGCCGAAATGTTTTCGTGAACTAGATGAAGGCATCCAAGTGCATTTTGTTATCTCTGTATCTTAACCAGAAATGTTGATTGAAATCTTGAAATCTTTTATTTTATATATATATATGAAATTATATATATATATATATATATATATATATATATACACACAAACATGCTCAGTAGTGTCTGACTCTTTTGTGACCCCATGGACTGTTGCCTGCCAGGCTCCTCTGTTCATGGAATTTTCCAGGCAAGAATACTGAAGTGGTTTGCCATTTCCTACTCCAGGGGATCTTCCTGACCCAGGAATTGAAACCATATCTCCTGTGTCTCATGCATTGGCAGGCAGATTCTTTACCACTGTGTCACCTGGGAGGTCCATATGTATGTATGTGTGTGTGTGTATATATATAGGAATATAATGAGTCCTTGTCTGTATCATACAACATCAGTGAACAGCAGCTGAAGTTCAACCTCATGTTATCTCTACCCCTTCTCACTCCATCAACCCCATGGGTTATTTTGAAGCCAAGTCCAGATATCACAGCATTTCATCTGAAAATAAAAGACATCTTTTTTAATCTAAAAGACTGGTAGTCACATCCCCCTGGGATGTGCCACCTGTGGCTTTGAACAAAGCCCGGGTCTGTCCCTGGCAAGCAGTTGAAACTGCTATGAACCCTTGTTTTTGTTCTGGTGACCCTGAAGCAGCTCGGTGACTGGAACGATCCAAGCATTCAAAGGGCACTGTGGCCCTGGCTGCTCCACTTAGAGAGAGGGATGTCCCGACAGGTGGGCGAATCCCTGGGCAACCCCGCCTTACGCCCACGCTGAAGCCCCGGTCCTGGGAAAGTGAACAGAAATGTTTTTCTTGGATCACATGTTATCTCACTGAGCTGGCCCCTCCCTACTCAACTGTGCTAGCCTATGACCTCTCTTTTTTCACCACCTACCTGCGAAGCAGCCTTCTCTACTTTTCCTCGGCTATGACTTTCAGAAGCTAATAGCAGTACTTTGTCCTAAGCATCACAGCTCTCAAACTTTTCTATGCCTCAGATCTCCCAGGCATCTGGTTAAAAATCTTACTGACATATACACACTGCTATTTATAAAGAGATAACCAACAAGGTCCTACTGTAGAGCATAGGGAGCTCTACTCAATATTTTGTAATAACCTATAAGGGAAAAGAATTTGAAAAGAAAGAGAAAAAAATTAGATACAGATGTATGTATAACTGAAATCACTTTGCTGTATACCTGAAACTAACACAACATTGTAAATCAATTATATGTCAATCAAAAAAATAAAATCTTGTTTACTCTCCCAACATCACCGATGGAAGTGTCCATTAATGCTACAAGCCATAGGTAGAGTGCAATTAATCTGAAACGATCACAATTTTAATATGCACATATATTTGACCCTGAAAGAGGACCCTGTCTTAGGAAGACTTGCCCATGTGTGAATGACATCCATGTGGCAATTTTTCTCATAGTCGACGACTGGAAGCAACCTACTTTGCCTGTGGCATAAGAGCTTAAGTGATCCATCCACCCAGGGCAGTATGGTACAGGCATTCAAAAGAGAAAGGAACGTTCCCAGAAGTGTATGGTTACATGAAAGATCCAAGGTAGGGAACTACAGAAATAGAATGTTGCCATTTGAGGAGGGAAATAGAATATATGTGCATGTATTTATGTGCAGATACAGATATATACACATGGACACATATATCTACTCTCACAAAGAAGACCAAACCTATTTATATACATTGGTTATGCACACAAATGTTTTATAGACACAGGCTTGCATATGCTTATATCTACTTTTTTAAAAACATGCATGTATGTTCTGGAAATGGGAGCTCACTAGTGAGGATCAGGGGCACAGGTAAGAGGGAAGCTTACTTTTCATTTTATATTTTCTGCTCCTGATGAATCTTCACGCTAAACATACATGACCTTTTCAAAAAGATAAATAATCTGTTCAATGAAGCGGCATGGACCCATTCCCCATATCTACAGAAGGAAAATTTTAGCTGTGGGACCCAGGAATTCATATTTTTAACAGACCTGCTCTGGACTTTCTGAATGCACTCTGACGCTGAGAATCTCTGCCTTCTGGCTCTGCACTTCTGGTGCACCTAGAGCCAGACATCCTGGAATGCAAAGTCAAGTCGGCCTTAGGAAGCATTGCTATGAACAAAGTTAGGGGAGGTGATGGAATTCCAGTGGAGCTATTTCGAATCCTAAAAAATGATGTTGTTAAAGTGCTACAGTCAATATGCCAGCAAATTTGGAAAACTCAACAATGGCCACAGGACTGGAAAAGGTCAGTTTTCATTCCAATTCAAAAGAAAGACAATGCCAAAGAATATTCAGACTACTGCACACTTGTACTCATCTCACACACCAACAAAGGTCCATCTAGTCAAAGCTTTGGTTTTTCCAGTTGTCATTTATGGATGTGAGTTGGGCTATAAAGAAAGCTGAGCACTGAAGAACTGATGCTTTTGAACTGTTGTGCTGGAGAAGACTCTTGAGAGTCCCATGGACAGCAAAGAGATCCAACCAGTCTATCCTAAAGGAGATCAGTCCTGAATATTCATTGGAAGGACTGATGCTGAAGCTGAAACTCCAATACTTTGGCAACCTGATGCAAAGAACTGACTCATTAAAAAAGACCCTGATGCTGGGAAAGATTGAAGGCAGGAGGAGAAGGGGACGACAGAGGATGAGATGGTTGGATGGCATCACTGACTCAATGGACATGGGTTTGGGTGGATTCCGGGAGTTGGTGATGGACCGGGAGGCCTGGTGTGCTGTGATTCATGGGGTCACAAAGAGTTGGACACTACTGAGCTACTGAACTGAACTGAACTGAACACACATCAGTAAAGTAATGCTCAAAATTCTCCAAGCAAGGCTTCAACAGTATGTGAACCATGAACTTCCAGATGTTCAAGCTGGATTTAGAAAAGGCAGAGAAACCAGAGATCAAATTGCCAACATCCATTGGATCATCAAAAAAGGAAGAGAATTCCAGAAAAAGATCTCAGTTCAATTCAGTTCAGTTGCTCAGTCATGTCCAACTATTTGCGACCCCATGGACTGCAGCATGCCAGGCTTCCCTGTCTATCACCAACTCCTGGAGCTTGTTCAAACTCATGTCCATTGAATAGGTGGTGCCATCCAACCATCTCATCCTCTGTCGTCCTCTTCTCCTCCCACCTTCAATCGTTCCCAGCATCAGAGTCTTTTCTAATGAGTCAGTTCTTCGCATCAGGTGGCCAAAGGATTGGAGTTTCAGCTTCAGCATCAGTCCTTCCAATGAATATTCGAGAATGATTTCCTTTAGGATGGATTGGTTGGATGTCCTTGCAATCCAAGGGTCTTCTCCAACACCACAGTTAAAAAGCATCAATTCTTCAGTGCTCAGCTTTCTTTATAGTCCAACTCTCACATCCATGCATGACTACTGGAAAAACCACAACTTTTACTAGACAGACCTTTGTTGGCAAAGTAATGCCTGTGCTTTTTTTTTTTTTTTTAATATACTGTCTAAGTTGATCATAGCTTTTCTTCCAAGGAGCAAGCGTCTTTTAATTTCATGGCGGCAGTCACTATCTACAGTGATTTTGGAATCCAAAAAATAAAGTCCCTGTTTCCATTGTTTCCCTGTCTATTTGCCATGAAGTGAAGGGACTGGATGCCATGATCTTAGTTTTCTGAATGTTGAGTTTTAAGCCACCTTAAAGTAGAAAAAGTAGGAAAAAAGTAGAAAAAGTAGAAAAAGACCTACTGCTGCTGCTGCTGCTAAGTCGCTTCAGTCTTGTCCGACTCTGTGCGACCCCATAGACAGCAGCTCACCAGGCTCCAACCTACTTCTGCTTTATTGACTACTCCAAAGCCTTTGACTGTGTTGATCACAACAAAGTATGCAAAATTCTTAAAAAGATGGGAATACCCAATCACCTTACCTGCCTCCTGAAAAACCTGTATGAAGGTCAAGAAGCAACAGTTAGAACCAGACATGGAACAACACACTGGTTCTAAATTGGGAAAGGAGTATGTCAAGGCTGTATATTGTCACCCTGCTTATTCAACTTCTATGCGGAGTACATCATGCAAAATTCTGGGCTGTATGAAACCCAAGCTAGAATCAAGATTGCCCAGAGAAATATCAATAACCTCAGATACGCAGATGAAACCACCTTTATGGCAGAAAGCGAAGAAGAACTAAAGAGCCTCTTGATGAAAGTGAAAGAGGAGAGTGGAAAATGTTGGCTTAAAACTCAGCATTCAAAAAACGAAGATCATGGCATCTGGTCCCATTACTTCATGGCAAATAGATGGGGAAACAATGGGAACAGAGACTTTATTTTCTGGGCTCCAAAATCACTGCAGATGGTGACTGCAGCCATGAAATTAAAAGACACTTGCTCCTTGGAAGAAAAGCTATGATCAACCTAGACAGCATATTAAAAAGCAGAGACATTACTTTGCCAACAAAGGTCTGTCTAGTCAAGGCTATGGTTTTTCCAGTAGTCATGCATGGATGTGAGAGTTGGACTATAAAGAAAGCTGAGCACTGAAGAATTGATGCTTTTGAACTGTGGTGTTGGAGAAGACCCTTGGACTGCAAGGAGATCCAACCAGTCCATCCTAAAGGAAATCATTACTGAATATTCATTGGAAGGACTGATGCTGAAGCTGAAACTCCAATACTTTGGCCACCTGATGCGAGGAAGTGATTCATTAGAAAAGACCCTGATGCTGAGAAAGATTGAAGGCGGGAGGAGAGGGGGACGACAGAGGATGAGATGGTTGGATGGCATCACGGACTTGATGGACATGAGTTTGTGCAAGTTCTGGGAGTTGGTGATGGACACGAGAAGCCTGGCATGCTGCAGTCTATGAGGTCGCAAAGAGTCAGACAAGACTGAGCAACTGAACTGAACTGAACTGATAGCGTGTGCAACAAAAGATCTTTTCAAGTAGGTATGCTTTGTCTCCCCACTTACTCCCCAGTTACCTAAGGCAGGGACCAATTTTTACATCTGTGCATGGAAGATAGGAAGGTTTCAAAATGCACTGACTTAAATAAGTGCCCAAATGCAGAAAGACTATAGCCTAGTACTCATATCACTTCTTGGTCCATGTGGGATAGATAAGGAATGACTGAAAATTCTTTGCTACTCCTCCCGTTGAGTGATGGAATTAAAGTCCCTTTCTCTTGAATATAAGCTAGCCTTATTGGTTGGCTTGATCCATAAATATGGTAGAAATAATGAGACTTCTAGGACTTCATGGTAAGAAGCCTTGCAACTTGGAACACTCACTCTGGAGGAAGCCAACCACCTTATCATAGACCAATCTACCACAAGACCACCGTGCTCTGAGGAAGCTCAATAAACTCTAGAAGAGATACCTGCAGCCAACAAGCCTTGTAGAGCTCCCAATCAAGAGCCAAGACCATGTTCCACCCATATAGGGTGAGTGAGCCTCTTGGAAATGGATTCTCCAGCCCTGATTGAGTCATGACAGTCAATACTATGTAGAGCTGAGACAATTCAGTCCAACCATCTTCCACTCAAATTGCAAAGTCACGAGCAAAACAAATGCTTGTTTTTTTTTTTTTTTAACCACTAGACTTTGGGAGTAGCTTTTTATTCAGTAATAGATAACTGGAATATTCTATGTTCATGAGGCAATTGTATACAAGTGTTGATTATACTATTTTAATCAAAAAGTTCTCTGAGGTCTGATGAATAATTGCTCTGAGTTTTGAATATTTACTGTATGCCAGCCTCTATGCCAAGTACTCTCAGGAAAACCTGTAATTATCCTATTTTTCAGGTTTTTCAGGTAATATGGAGAAAATAAATGTGAAGCACACTGCCAACTGCAATGTCCATGCAGATCCCTCAACCACATGGATGCAGCAGAACGTAATCAATAATCGTGTTGGGATAATATGAGTTGTCATCTAGACAACTACTGATGGAACCAGGAAGGAATGTTTTACCTGAGCTGGACCACAGTTCCTCCTCTGAGAATCAGGAAACGGAACTAAGAGATTGTCAGCTCAATCTGACTTGACAACTTGAAAACAGGAGAGAAGTGAGTGGCTTTGCCATCACATGGACAAAGAAGTGATGAGGCTCAGGTCTGAACCGCAGCAGACATGCCGGGTACCACTGAAATAAGACTAGGACACAAATACCCCCATACCAATCCTGGTCCGAGGTCCAAGTAGTCCGGAGGCATCTGTCCTCTTGGATTTTCCCAGTAAAGTTTCCATTCTTTGTTTCTGATGGCTCTAACTGGTTTTTTGTTGACTTGGATAAAAATAAATATTATGAGGTTCAAAGAGAATCCTTTTCCTCAGGCCCCAAAAATCACAGCTCTCAAACTTTTCTATGTACCAGGATCTCTTGGGCAACCAATTGAGAATCTTGCCTGCTCTCACATATCACCGATGGATGTGTCCATCCATTAATGCTGCAACCCATGTATGTGTTAGTTTTTCAACTGTGTCCCAGTCTTTGCGACCCCACAGACTGTAGCCCTCCAGGCTTCTTTATCCATGGAATTCTGCAGAGAAGAATACTGGAGTGGGGAGCCTTTCCCTTCTCCAGGGGATTTTCCAGACCCAGGGATTGAACCTTGGTCTCCCACCTTGGTCTCTAGGCAGATTCTTTATCATCTGAGCCATGCTGCAACCCATAGTGAGTATATTTAGGCTGAAATCATCACAATTTTGAAATGTGCACACCATTTGACCCTAAAAGAGGACCCTGTCTTAGATTTTCCCTTGTGTGAATGACATCCATGTGGCATATTTCTCATAGCCAAAGACTGGAAGCAACCTACATGAGTTGCAACATGATAGCCTAAGTGGGGCTCCATCCACTCAGAGCGATACATGCAGGCATTCAAAAGAATGAGGACCATTACCGGAAATGTATGGTTAAGATCCAAGGTGCAGAACGCAGAAATAGAAAGTTTCCATTTAAGGAGGGAAAACAGAACATATGTGCAAAATGTAGATACACATATATATGGATACTTATATATATCTACTTTAATAAAGGAGACCAAACACATTTGTACATACACACATAAATTTTAAGACATGTGCTCATATATACAGATGGGAAGGTCAAGGTGAAAACCCGGGTCTGTGTTCCTGACTCCTGAATCACCATGGCAGGCTGGTAGACTTTCTTCTCCTCTCTCTATGACTTAACGCCAATATCAGCTAAATTAAAACACCCGCAACAGCACTCCCCTCTCATTTGACCCTAGGAGTGCAGCCATCTCGCCATCCATTCAGCTGATCTTTTGGATACACTTTGGAGTAAGTTGCAGACATCAGTATCCTCCACCCCTAAACAGGGCAGTATGCAATGTTCTAAATTTAATCTTCTGTTCCAAAACCTTGCCACATGCACCCCCATGACTTGGTGTTTAAAAAACTTGCTGATTTATCCAGCCAGGTGAGTGGTGGGAATTTGTTACAACAAATTATTAAGAGGCGATGTGGTTACTGCACCAGAACTTTCATACACAACAGTTTATGACAAAAATGTTAAACGTACAGAAACGTCGAAAAACTCACGCAACATATCTATGCACCTACTATCTAATTTCTACTATTGATATTTTCCTAATTTTATTTACCGTATCTTTCCAGCGATTCGACTCAGCATTAGCACATCTTTTAAAATGCATTTTCCGGTTGGCTGCTAACATGAGGATCATCTACCACATCCCACAGCCAGCACCAGACCTGTCCTTGACTGTGATCTGTAACCAAGGCATCTGATGTTCATTCCCACCATCACCACGGTTATCAGTAAATTTAAAAGGAGAAGGAAAAAAAGTCAACTTTGGGCCATTAATTTAGAATAAACTGTGATGTTTATCATTATGTCAGGAAAGATCAATAGTGGCCTCTGTTTCTCAATTACATTTCCTCCATGCTAAATTCTCCCCGTGAACACGGACAGTGAAGTAAAAGGAAATACAGCCTAGTTTTGGGTCTTTAACATTGCCTGGAATTCAATAGCAGATCTGATTTTTTTTTTAATTTGCTTGTATTTACCTATCAGCTGAACGACACTCCTGTTTCTTTCCCCTCTAGGGAGCACTTTTATTAGTTACTAGATCTCTAATATAAAACATGTGGCTAAGAGAAAAATAGTCTCTTCCTTTCTCCCCGTGTCTGAGGTCTGCATCTACAGATTGACAGAGATTAATGGACAGTTAACCACGTGTGTTTTCTCTCAGCTTCATGCCCTGCAAGTTTTATTTTTCCAAGCCTTTGTCAACTTTTGGACATCAGATACCTGGTGGATCTTAGCAGTGCTGGGCAAAGATAAGAGAGAGAAATCAAACGGAGAGTTATAAACACTGATAATAGTACTAAGATGTATTCAGCAATTACTATGTGCCAGGCCCGTTGCACATTCAATCCTGTCGACAGTGCTGTGAGATGTACCACAAGCAGTGAGCCCTCTTTAGGAGGAAAGGCTGAGCAAGTGAACTGAAATTTACATGAACATGGAGCATCTCTCTGTTGGGTACACAAAGCCCAGCTTAGGAATTTTCATAAAAATGAACTCTTAAGGTGGACCTCGCTTTGGAAAGAGTAACAGAATATTCATGGTGCCATGCTATATCCCAGGCACTGACTGAACACACAGCAACCTGTTGTCTGAGTTGACTTCTGTGATGCTCCAAGGGAGGGCTTATTATTTCCCCCCATTTTACACATTGGGAATGAGAATTACAGAAAGCTGAAAGGATGTCAATCTTTCTGGAGAGTAAACATTTCGGAAAAGGGCTGTCTACAGGTCCAGGTGATGCTGAGTGTGAAGAGTTCAGGAATTTCATTGCTCAGCTCAGCAGACACACTGATGCAGGGCCTGCATTGTACCTGGGGCCAGGGTCAGGAAGCTGAATAGTGTACAGCCTTACCCACCCTCCTTGAGCATTTAGTGTCACTAGATGGATCCATCAATATTCCACTCACTCATTGTGTGATTGGCCCCAAGGAGAACTGGCCAGATGGTCCAGAACCACAGGACATGAAATCAAATGATGGCTGTTGGGGCGATGCATTACACAGTGGAAGGTTCGTGGACAGCAGCTCTGTGGGAAGACAGCACCAGATTGGGGGAAGGCCGGAGCTGAGCTGAGCTGTAGTCCTGCCACTCAGAGCTTGTGCCATCGCTCAGGAGCCCTGAGGCTGGGATGGCCCCGCAGGTTATCCCACACAGGGGCACAGGACATGCCTGCAGGCCCCGGCATGTCCTGGTCACCAGATGCCGGCTGGCCCTGTGGAGCAGTGTGATCTTGGGCCAGGAGTTCTCTGTAGCCTGGAGATTGCAGGGCACTCGCTGGGAAGGGATGATGGTGAGCTGTCAGTCATCAGCTGAGGGAGGAAGGGTCTCTGTCCAGAAAGGATGGAGTCTGTCCGCTCAGGCCCTGGGCACGCAGGACGACTCTGACTCCTTTTCAGCAGTGTCTGTCAGATCCATGCAGGCCCGTGGTTACCGTGATGGAGGGCGCTCACTATGGAAACAATCTGGCCATTCCTCAAACGTTAAACGGAGGGGCCACGTGACCCAGCAGTGCCACTAGTTGGGTCCAGGAGAAACGAAGCCACACATCCACACGTGTACATGAACACTAAGAGCAGCATCATTTGCGACGGCCCAAAGGTCAGGAGAAACGAAGACACACACCCACACGTGTACATGAACACTAAGAGCAGCGTCATTTGCGACGGCCCAAAGGTGGGAACAACCCCGAGTCCCTGCACTGACGACCCGACACACACACTGGAAGGTGACTCAGCCGTGAAAAGGGACGAGGCACCTACACCGAGGTTCCGCGTACCTTGAACTTCGAAAACCTTGCACTCAGTGAGGGAAGGCTGTCATCGCATGAGTCCATTTACATGAAGTATCCAGAAGAGGCAAATCCACGGGGCAGAAATGAAATAGTGGTTGCCAAGGGCTGGGGTCGGGGAGTGACCGTTCCTGGGTAGGGGCTTTCTTTTGGGGGCGATAGCCATGTTCTAACATGAGACAGTGGTGATGGTTGGATAATTCTGTGAATATGGTGAAAAGAAATGAAAGTGAAAGTTACTCAGTCGTGTCCAACTCTTTGCAACCCCATAGCCTGTACAGTCCATGGAATTCTTCAGGCCAGAATACTGGAGTGGGTAGCCTTTCCCTTTTTCAGGGGATCTTCCCAACCCAGGGATTGAACCCAGGTCTCCCACATTGCAGGCAGATTCTTTACTAGCTGAGGCACAAGAGAAACCCTGTGAGTATGGTGGAAACCACTAAATTTTACACATTTCAAGTGATGATGGTAAATGTATATGTATATATATTTATATTATATATTTTATATGTATGTATCATCTACGTTTATATATTTAGAATATATATATACACACACACACAGTAAGTCCTTGAAGGTTATATACGAACCTTCAAGATGTGACTTTCAAAGATGTGAATGTGTGTTCACATGCCCATCACACAAGTAACTTCACATGTCTCATGCTTGCATCTTCCACAAGTTGTTGTGCTTTTGTTTCCTTCGCTGTACAGCACTGGGTAGAGCATAGTCTGCAGTGTCTTTATTTCAAGCCCAGGATGTCCAGAAGCAAACATAAAAGCAGCAGTGATGTAGTAGTACCGGTAGGAAGCATCTGCGGTTGTACTGTACTACTGTACTTTTCCAGGTACTGCACTGTAAGATTTTCAAAGTTTATTTTTTTGTATTTTTTAATGTATTATTTGTGTGAAAAGTATTATAAACCTATTATAGTACAATACTATATAGCTGATTGTGTTAGTTGGGTACCTAGGGAACTTACTGTACATGGAAATACGATTTTTTTTTTTTTTTACAGAGCCAGATTAAGACGTTAGAGACCAAAAGTTCAGAAAATATTATGAAGGCTCCCATATTGTATTCAAAAGTAAAACTGTACTGAAATGCTTGTAACTAGTCTAATGAAGAGCTTAGTTATAAATCATTCAGCAAATACTGAGTTTTTGATGCACAGAAAGCATGATTCAGATGCTTTAGATTTAGCAGTGGGCAAAACCAAGTCCTGCCTTCATGATTCACGGAGGAAAACAGGAAATCCTACATTCATGTATATATATCTCCTATGCTGTGTGTTACTTGTTCAGTCATATCCGACTCTTTGCAGCCCTCTGAACAGTAGCCTACCAGGCTCTTCTGTCTATGGGATTCTCCAGGCAAGAATACTGGAGTGGGTTGCCAAGCCTTCCTCCAGGGGATCTTCCCAACCCAGGGATTGAACTTGGGTCTCCTGCACTGCAAGTGGATTCTTTACCATCTGAGCTACCAGGGAATTACAAATATAGTTTCTTTACAACATAGTTTCATATATATACTTTACAGGGGAGGAAAGTAGGAGACATTTTCTTATAAATATTATATCCTGTATAACCTATAATATATAGCTCCATATACAGGCAGTATATACACTATATATACTTTCACATGCTTATATAGTTTCACATGTATAGTTTCCTCCATAGAGGCAAAAAATAGGATATCTGTGCAAATATATATTATGTATGTATATTGTATCCTATAGAAAGTTTCATTTTTTTAAAATTAATTAATTAATTAATTTTATTTTTGGCTTTGTCTGTTCTTAGTTGCAGTACTTGGAAACTTTCGTTGGCAGCCTGGGTTCTATCGCTGGTCAGGGAGCTAATATCCCACAAGTTGTGTGATATGGTGCCAAAAAAAAAAAAATGCAGGGGACTTCCCTGGTGGTCCAGTGGTTAGGACTCTGTTTTCCCAATGCAGAGGGCCTGGGTTCATTCCCTGGTCAGGGAACTAGATCCTACATGCTGCAATTAAAGACCCCTCTTGCCACAGCTATGACTCAACACAGTTGTATAAATAAATAAATAAAATTTTTAAAAAAATGTAGGAGTCATAAGAGACACTGGTTTGATCCTTGGGTCGGGAATATCTCCTGGAGGAGGGGATGGCAATCCACTCCTGTATTCTTGGCTGGAGAATCCTGATGGACAGAGGAGCCTGGCGCGCTACAGTCAGTAAGGTCACAAAGAGTCAGATACGGCTGAAGCGACTTAGCATGCGTGCACACATATGTATATACATGTATATGTTTATATTTTTTATTTTTGGCTGTGTTGGATCTTCAGTGCTGCGCAGGGCAGGCTTTTGCTCTAGTAGTGGCGAGCAGGGGCTACTCTTCATTGCAGTGCGGCTTCTCTTGTGGAGCACAGGCTTCAGGGCTCACAGGCTTCAGCAGTTGTGGCGCACTGGCTTAGTTGCTCTGTGGCATGTGGGATCCTCCCGAATCAAGGATCGAACCCGTGTTTCCTGCATGGGCAAGTGGATTCTTTATCCCTGAGCCACTAGGGAAGCCCCGACAGATTGCTCTTTTAAAAACTGTTTAGATAACTTATTTATTTGCCTAAATGTTTTAAAAGGCCTTAAATGGAAATGGGGAACTCAACACAAGCCTACAGAAGAATAAAGTCTTAAACATTTCAATTGCTGAAAGATTGACTGGGTTCTGTGTAATTATTAGTGCTATAAAAAGTATATAATATTTACCTGGCCATAATAGAACTGTATAAAAGTCACTTATCTTTCCTGCCACATTTCTCACAGTTATTAAAAAGAATGAAAAGAAATCTTGTAAATGACCTTTAAACACTGTCTTGTAAACGAAACCAGCAATTAATAATAATGATAATGATAATAATAATAATGGCTATAATTACCAGCTCGGTGCCAGGGATGAAGTGAGCATTTTTCTAGTATTCCCTCTTTAATTCTCATTCTAGTCTTAGAAGATAGACTGGATGAAACTCCCCTTTAGGACTTGGAAAAAGAAACTTCCTTCAGCTCACACACCTAGTCAGAGACAGAACCAGATTTAAACTCATAGCTGAGAAGGTCCCTGCAGGTGGGGTTTTAGGGAGCTCAGCTCCATCCCTGAGCCTCACACAGCCTCTGGTGTGCACACAGGAGGGGCTCAAAGAATACTCTGTGAATGAATGAATGGATGTCTGATTCTAGCACATCTCATGCAAAGGTTCTTGGAGACAAGCCATTATTAAATGAAAAACCCCCAAAGAAGGAAGGAGGATACTGTGGAATGCTTGTCCAGGCTTAACTCAGCTCCACATGTGCCAGCGAGCTCAGCTGAAAGGTTATCAACTCTAACTCCACCCCTGGGTGCAGCCGGCCAAGTCCTAGTCCAGCGACTGCCACCTGCCATCAGCAGCCCCTTCTGTGCCGACTGAGCTGTGCTGCCAGCCCAGGGAGCTGTGCATGGCTTCACACGTCCCTCCTTGTGTGAGCTGCTCACGGGTGCTTTGCTTGTGAGCAGCAGGGGTGAGGTGGTGATGGTAAGCTTGTGCAAAGAGCAGGGAGCCCAGACAGGGCTGCACTCTCCGGGGCTCCGTCCCAGCTCCCGGCTCCCTGCCTGGCAGGTCCCCAGGCAGGGCAGAGCCTTTAAGCCCCCGTAGGGGTCGCAGACCCCAAGCAAAGGCCCGGGCCTCGGCCCTGGGTTCCCCGCCGGCCACTGCTCTTTTCTTTCCCTGGAAACTCGCTCTGAGATGCTGGGGTCACAGGAGGAGGGGGAAGAGGCCCAGGCCAGTCTCACCCCTCAGGGGTCAGCAAAGAGCACTGCCTCTCATTGTCTGAACTCCATCACAGTCTATTAAGAAAGGAAGCCTGGGGGCCTCAGGACCGTGCCATCTTTTATTATTCTAAACTCAAAGAATGTAACAGTTAAGTAAATGTGGCCAATCCAGACGGTCAGGATTTCTCCAGAAAAGTAAAGGCAATTTTCTCGAGAAAATGCGATATTGATCTTGGCCCTAAAGTTAGCTATTTGCCCTTTATAACACAGAGGGTGAATTCTGCTCAAGTGCTGGCTACCCCCAACCCCCACGTGTAACTTCCTAGGCACCACAGTGCTGCTTGTAAGATAGCCACACGGTTTATTTTAGAAGTACTGACTTCTGGTCCGTACTGAGTACTCAGTACTGAGCTCGGCCTGGTAGAATGCAGCCTTCCTTCCTGCAGACATGTTTGGGGCCGTGGCAGGACCCCATTTGGGGCCCGTGGGTGTGTATGCTGGAGGTCTTTTCTGGAAGCAAGCTCATGCCAGGCTGAGGAGAAGGAGGGGTTGGGGGTGGGGGACTCCATGAACCCTCCCAGCTGGGCCAGCTCTGATCTCCATGACTACGAAGAATATTCTAGAAAAGCCAGGACAATGTTCACCTCGGGGCAGAAGACCTGGTGAGCAAGCTGCCCATCAAACTTCTTATGTTGTGGGTTCAATGTGAGCAAAAGTGGAAATTCCCAGGAACCCCTTCGGGGACTGAGACCTCCAGTGCTGGGATAGGGGGAGCAGGAACTTAGGCATGGCCCTCCCTCCCCCAGCTTCCTAGGGTTTGTGTGCCTGTATATTTTTTATTTTATTCCCTAGAAAACTGCTGTTTTCCAGGCAGCTTCAATTAAAACTGGGGCCCCTTACCTCCAGTAATTACACTGCTGACATTTCAAAGGCCTGATCCTCTTGTTCAGTTGATGTTTTTTCTTGAAGGATCCTTGATGAAGAGCATTTGTTTGGGATTATTTCTGAGCAGCAAACGAGTTCCTCCAAGACAGTCAGACTGTGAGACGGGCCTCCTGGCTCCAGCAGGGGGCGAGGGGACCTTGGCAGGGTGGGTCAGGGCCAGCCCGTTAACCTCTGCCTCCCCTTGGCTGGGACACCCAGGCCTGGCTGGAAATCTAGGACGTATCACCATGGGTGCTAAGGGAGCAGGCCGGGAGCAAGCTTTTGGTGGTAGGATGCAGGAAACACAGAAAAACTTGGTTTTCTAGTGGACTGTTTGGGTTTTGAGTCTGTGATTCTGAAATAGGAGGAAAGAGGACAGGGCACAAACTTTAAAAGAGTAACATGGTTATAGGGCATGACAAATTGGTTAGAATCGGGACTTCCTTGCTGGTACAACAAGGATAAGAATCCGCCTGCCACTTCAAGGGACATGGGTTCGATCCCTGGTCCAGGAAGGCTCCACATGCTGTACAGCAACTAAGCCCATACACCATTACTACTGAAACCCAAGTTCCTAGAGCTTGTGCTCTGTGTATGGGAAGCCACCACAATGAGAAGCCTGTGCATTGAAACTAGAGAGTAGCCCCCACTAGCCACAACTAGAGGAAGCCCACACGCAGCAATGAAGACTCAGAGCAGCCCAAAATAAATAAATTAAAAAACTATAGAATCAACTAGGGCCAAGATGTTGGAAGATTTGACTTCCAGTGGACCTTGAGCCTCATTACACATTCATTGTAACATTGTTGTTGTTTTTTAGTGGCTAAGTCATGTCTGACTCTTTGAGACCCCATGGACTGTAACCTGCCAGGCTCCTCTGTCCATAGGATTTTCCAGAGAAGAATACTGGAATCGGTTGCCATTTCCTTCTCCAGGGGATCCTCCCAACCCAGGGATCAAACCCACATCTCCTACATTGGCAGGCAGATTTTTTTTTACCTCTGAACCACCAGGGAAGCCCTCATTGTAACATACCAACAAGCTACACACCCACCACTGTCACAACAGTTCTGAGGCCAACCATCAAAGATCAAAAAGTGAGTGGTGGCCCTTTTCCTGTAAATTTCTGTCCCTTTCTCCAAATAATTGGGATAATCCTCCCACTCATTAGCCTATGAAATTACCCAGCCCAGAAAAACTAACCACGTCATATTTCGGGGCCTCTTGCCTTCTGAAATGACCCACACTCTGTCTGCGGGATGTGTTTTTAAATAAATCTACTTGTTACCTATCACTTTGTCTCTCAATGAATTCTTTCTATGACTGAACATCAAGGATCTGAAATTCACTGGGACCAGGTCCCCCTGAAAAATGTTTATGTCCTGATCCCCAGAATCCGTGACTATGAGACAGGAAGAAGGCATTGCTGGCATGGTAGGCTTGCAAGAGGGTAGTCACCGGTGGAGATAATGAGATGGGCAAGAAAGTGGGAAGAGGAGGCAGATGTGGTAACACAAGCAAGAGGTCAGAGCTATTTCTGGAGGGGCTTGAGAGCTAAGAGATGTTTGCAGTGGCCTCCAGAGCTGGATGAGGCAAGAAAATGTTTTCCCCCATAATAGTCTTCTGGAGGGACACAGCCCTGCCCACACACGATTTTATTTTATTAAAAAAAAATGTTATTGGAGTACAGTTAATTTACAACATTGTGTTAGTTTCAAGTGTACAGCAAAGTAAATTGGTTATACATATATATATATATATATATATGTGGAAATAGGTTATTACAGAGTATTGAGTAGAGTCCCCTGTGCTGTACGGTAGGTCCTTATTAGCTATCTATTTAACACACACACAGTGTGTATATATCAATCCCAATCTCCCAATTTATCCCACCCCCAGACCCCCGTTACCCCCTTTGCCCTCTGGTAACCATAAGTTTGTTTTCTATGTTTGTGACTCTGTTTCATTTTTGTAAATATGATCATTTATACCATTTTTTAGATTCCACATGTAAGTGATATCATGTGATTTCTCTATCCGACTTACTTCACTCAGTAGGAAAATCTCTAGGTCCATCCATGTTGCTGCCAATAGCATTATTTCATTCGTTTTTGTGACTGAGTAATATTCCCTTCTATATATGTACTACATTTTCTTTATCCATTTCTCTGTCAATGGACATTTAGGTCATTTCCATGTCTTGCCTATTGTAAACAGTGCTGCTATGAGCATTGGGGTGCATATGTCTTTTCAGATTAGGCTTTTGTCTGGATATACACCCAGGAGTCCAATTGCTGGATCCTCTGGTAACTCTATTTTTAGTTTTTTAAGGAACCTCCATACTCTTCTCCACAGTGGCTGTATCAACTTACATTCCCACCAACAGTGTAGAAGGGTTCCCTTTTCTCCACACCCTTTCCAGCATTTATTGTTTGTAGATGTTGTGATGATGGCCATTCTGACTGGTGCGACATCTTAATTTTAGCCTGGCAAGATGGGTGTCAGACTTCCGGCTCACAGAGCTGTATGAGAACAGACTTGTGTTGTTTAAGCCTCCAGGCTTGTGGATGCTTGTCCAGCAGCCAGAGCAGACTGATGCAGACAAGGTCCTGTCCCATCCTGACCTTGACCCTGCTCAGTGCCCCACAGCCCGCAGGAAGCCCTCCTTCCATAAGGATCCAGCTGGAAGGCAATTAGCAGACGCAGCCTCAGGACTCTACAAGCAGGAATTCTTAGCCATCCCCCATGCAGACACAGCTTTGGCTCCCAAGAAACTGGGATCCAGAGTCAAGGTGGTCTCCAGCTGGGCATCCAAGGCTGTCTCTGCCACATTCAACCCCACCCCCACCCCCTGCAAACCCACTTTGGACTCACTTTTCCCTCCCCCTCCTTTCCCCTCTCCAGTTGACCTGCAGTCCTCCAGCAGAACTAATCAAGAAGATTACAGGGCAGGCCGTTCGAGAGGAGTCCTCAACCCTGCTCGCAGGGAGAAACCAGAGGAAAATCCCCTGGCCTCATTTCTCCAAACTTTGCTTTGATTTTTTTTTTCTTCTTCATTTTTTTCCCCAAAAGTTTCTTCATCACGGATTTCCGGAAGCATCGTCCCTGGCGGCTCACGCAACAAGTTTTGGCAAAAACCAAAGTCTTAGTTTTCATTGGGCTGGAGGAAGTTCGAACCATGCCCCGCCCCCTCCACCAGATGCACAAAGGAATAAACTCCCCCAGCCCAATTAAGGAGCAGGGGCTGGGATGAAAGGAATTCCAGCCTGTTGACAAACTGTATTTCTCATTTTCACATAAAAGTCACAAGATGGAACTTGTTGGCTTGGGGCAGGGGGTGGGGGTTGGCGCCCGAGTTGGGGTTTAGAAATGTCGGGGGCAGGAGGCTTACAGGGGAAGTGGAAGCTGGAGCATCACCAGCTGGGGCCCAAGCGGCCCATCTCTGCCTAGCTGTGTTACCTGCGCTGTGGGTTCCCATCTGACACACTCCAGCCCACTCCACAGAGCAAGGCAGGTGTGGGGTGGCTGGGGCGACAGGTTCCTAACTCTTTGCACGCTTAGTCATGTCGTGTGTAAGGCAGGGACGATAACACCACCCACTTGTGGGCTATGAGCAGGTTCAAGTGGTATCGGTGTGAAACACAGCTTCTGGCAGGAGGGTGCTCCCGGAAATAGTAGTGGTATACTTATTCCTCAGCAGCACCACTCCCACATGCCACCCTCCTGGATTAGGAAAACTAGCTCCCCTGCTTCCTCCTCATAGAGCTTCCCAAGGCCCAGGGGAGAGCTGGGCACAAAATAGGTGCTTAATAATGGTTCAGTGCTGCCTGGCTGCTGGGGGTTGCATTTATGTTGTGGGTCCCATGCTGCATGTCCCCAGGTGTGGGTGGCTGTCCCTGTTAGAGGCTACGTGACCAAATCGCCTGGGGCCTGAATCTGTGCCCCTTACACATGCCCTCCTACACACATTCATGCACTTACACACACACACATTCACATGCTTGCCCACACGTTCACATAATCACATATTCATTCACACACATCACATGTTTGCACATTCACACATGCCAACACTTGTTTGCATACATATACACACATGCTCATGCAATCACACACGTATACACACTCCTGTGTGCTCACACTCCAACACTCACGTGCTTATGCATTCACACATGTATGCACACTCCCAGGTACTCACACTCGCACTTGTTTGCACATGTCTGGACACTCTCCCATTCACATACATCCTCACTCACTCACACCCCTTAATGCTCACACAGCATGTACACTTGCCCACATGCTCACACCCAGCTTCACAGGACCAGCTGTGCAGCCTCTCCAGAGGCACTTGCGGAGGGGGGGGGGGGGGGCAGGGAGGGGCCACTCCACTGGCTGCCCAACATTCCTCAAGGCAGGAGGCCTGGCCTAGGAAAATTCCAGTCCCTCCGGCCAGCTGACTCTGCCCTTCTTTCTCTGGCGGCCTGACCTCGTGCTGGGGACGCTGCCCACAGGCCGGCCTGGGGACGCCATTCCTTCCTGAGCCTTCCCGGGGGCCCTGGGACACATCTGCTGCTCGCAGAGCCGGCCTGGGGCGGATCTGACACCTGGTCTAGAAAGCCAGGCACTGGCCCATGTGGCATCCACGCCTGTCACGCCGGCGATTCCTCCCATGCTCTTCTCAGCGCCACAGGTCACATCCCAATTGAGGGCCACAGTCTACTCACAATCACTTTTCACAGACATTCCTGGAAACTGCATCTTTTTGGGAGCCCTCAAAGCAGCCACCTTCACCATCCTCTCCACTGCTGGCCTCTCAGGGGTCTTGATGGGCGTGTGCAAGCAAGGGCCTGCTCATACCCCCCTCTCCCCCACAGTAGTCATCACGCCCAGGGCCACAGCCAGAGGCTGAATCCAAGTGAACCCTGGAGCCTGGTGACAAGCTGGTCACCTGAGGGTGGGGATGTGACTCTGCAGCTGCTCCTAAGGCCAAAGCTATTCAGAGGAGGGGGAGTCCTCCTGGAACATGGCCTCTCCCAACCTCTCTGGAGTCCCCATCAGATCCAGGGTTTTCAGGGACAGTGGGGACCAATTCTCTCAACAAGCCCTACGAGAGCCAGCTTCCTAGTGACAGGGGGCAGAGCTATTTCTGAGCAGGCTTTTAAAACCGATCTCTGTGGAGACAGCCCATTTATCCATCAATGGATGAGTGGAGGCACACATGTGGTCCATCCATACAATGGAATATTATCCAGCCTTGCAAAGAAACAAAATATTGCATGCTACAACGTGGATGAACCTCATAAACACTAGGTTAAGTGAAGGAAGTCAGGCACCCAAAGCCACCTGTTGTAGGATTGGATTTATAGGAAAATGACCAGAGGAGGTATATCCATAGAGACAGAAAGGAGAGTGTTGGTTGCCAGGGTCTTGAAGGAGGGAGGGCTAGGGGGTGATGGCTAAGGGATACAGGGTCTCCTTTTGGGGTGATGATAATGTTTGGGACTAGATAGAGGGAGTGGTGGGCTTCCCAGGTGGTGCTGGTGGTAAAGAATCTGCTTGCCAATTCAGGAGACATAAGAGATGTGGGTTCAATCCCTGGTTGGGAAGATGCCCTGGAGGAGGGCATGGCAACCCACTTCAGTATTCTTGCTTGGGAAACCCCATGGACAGAGGAGCCTGGCAGGCTATAGTTCATAGGGTTGTTAAGAATCAGACATGACTGAAATGACTTAACACGCAGAATGGGTGTTTATACAACATTGTGGATACTAAGTGCCACTGAATTGTACACTTTAAAGTGATTTATGTGGTCACATGCATTTTACTTCAATTAAAAAAAAATCTGATCCCTGATTTTTAAAAGGATATTCATTATTCCAGAGGACACATTTGACAACAGGAAAGTCTATTTGATTTATGGCCCAAACACTTAGAAGTCAGGAGCTCTGCCCATCATGGAAATTTCAAAAATAACTGGGCATTGGTTTTACTTGGAAAATTGGATCAGGCTGCTTCCTTGGCTGTTAACTTAGTTATGTGTTACACGCAAAGGGTTGGAAACCTCTAACTCACGATTTCAGTCAAGTGGGGGAAATGAAGCCACAGCAGCCTACATTACTATGTTAAGGTGGAATCCTTTACCATGCTTTTCCAGAGGGCCCTTGGTGAGGGGCACCTAGCCTGTCTTGTGACAGAAGAGGGGAACACAACCACCCAGAATGTCGGTGTGAGGGGCAGGTGGTGAGGGACCTGGAGACGGGCGCAATTAAGAAGAAAATGGAAACAGAGCCGTTTGACTCATGCAAGATTTTCCTGTTGTGTATTTGCTGAATGTCTTCCAGGCATGAGAATTATTCTGGGTGCTGGGATGGGGGAAAGTTAAGGATCAATGGTCACCATGGCCCCAGCAATAATAATAACACCAATATTGATAATGCCCTTTACTAGGTGGTCACACTTCAGCTTCTTCAGTAACTGGTATGACACTGGGTGACCCAAATGATCCTTCTAAGTCTGCATGTCCAATCTGTACAACAAGACAAATAACAGTGTTCACGATGCTGTTATAAATATTAAACTAAGGCTCAGTGACAAATAGTCCATTTTTAACAAAAGGTTCGACTCACACTGATTGTCAAGCATTAATGTCATCTGGGTCCAGTTCAGCTCTGCTGATAGGAGAGACATGCATTCATATGACACAATATTTCTAGAGTTTCACCTGCATTTGGCAAAGTGAAGATGCAGCCACTAGTCTTAAGTGAGGTTGGGCTTTGTAGCATGAATGATAAGAGAATGCAAAGCAAAACAGATAGTGCAAAACTAAGTAGATAATATGAAATAAAATAGTGCTCTAATAAAACTATGCTATTTCCAACATGGTCATGGGAAGGCAATTTCTAGATTACTGTCCCAAGCTGAATTTGAAATGTCTACTGAAGGTAGAAAGAGGAGGGTGGAGGAAACAAGGGTGGACATGGACCAAGAGCAGGAGTCTGAAAGGACACGACGTGGGGAGGATTTGAACACTCTGGGAAAGGCTATAACACCACCCTCCCTGCAGACCTGGCCGAGGTTATGAAATGCCCTCCAGACAGAAAGAGCCCTAGGCAGAGAACTTGCTAGCCTCAACTGAAGTGGAATAGTTAGTGCAGCGTGGGCAGGAAAGGCACATTGGGGGGAAAAAAACCCCTAAAAAACCAGTTCTGTCATCATCATTGTCACCATCACTGTCACCATCAGCATCACCAGCATCCCCAGCATCATCACCATCACCGCCATAATCACCATCGTTCTCACCATCATCAGAGGAGCCTGCCGACTATAGTCCGTGGGGTCGCAAAAGAGTCGGACACAATGTAGCAGCTAAAAACAACAGCAATCACCACCATCATCATCGTTAACAATTTCTGAGCTCTTACTCAGTTCCAGACATAGTACAATGTACTCCGTGTGCATTATTCATTTAATCCTCCCAACAGCCTCATGTTGCAGGTTCTACAATGGCCCCTTTCAACAGATAAGAAAACTGAGGCTCAGAGAGGCTAACTTGCCCAAGATCAGAAACCTGGGAATAGCAGGATCAGGACTTGCTGGAACCTGGGTATTGTAAACACACGTAGCCACTGTAAGTGTTCAATGATTAAGCGCCGTGCAAGGGAAGCTGCGTTCTCTCTATGCCGCCTGGCAGGGGGTATTTTTTGCTGGGGATAATTACCATATGTGATTCTGCCAACTCACTGCATTTTACTAATTCTAAGACACATGTTTTTCATATTTTAACATCTTTGAAGTTGGGATGGTGTGTCATATTTTGGTCTTGGATGACATACAATAATGGAGTCAATGATGTCTTCAACTCAATGAAAAGTGAAGACTTAAGTTCCTGGAACAATTATGTTTCCTTCTCATGGCAGACACTGATTGTGTTATTGTTGCCATTGGACTTAAACATTAAAAAGAAAAAGCAACTCCTAGATTAACTGTATATATAAATGATTTGTTGTTGTGTAACAAATAATCACAAAAGTTAGCAGCTTACAAAACCATTGTATTTTATTTTGCAATTTTGGAGGCTTAAGCTCACGTGGGTGACTTTCTTTTCTACCTGGCATTGACAGTTTCCTTGGAGGTATTCAGCTATGGGAAGGGGTGTTCCTGAGGGCCCAAATGATGTCACTCACACCTTGACAGGGCTGGCTGGAAGGCTGGGCTTAGCTAGCAGCATTGACCAGAGCACTACCTGTGGCCTCTGTAACATGTTGGCCCCAAAGTAGAAGGGCATCTTCCATAGTGGCTGAAAACTTGCTTCAAGACCCCAAAGCAGAGCTGCAAGGTCTTTGATGGACTAGTCTTGGAAGGCAAGTGACATCTCTCTGATTCCATGTGGGAGAGAAGTTTGTGAGGGAGTGAGTGCTGGAAGGTGAGGCTTGGACACCGTCTTGGAAGCTGGCTCCCACCCTAGGAATGAATATGGCCTCCTTCACCTTCCACTCTGGATTCACTCGGGGGCTATTATTGGACCTACTCTCTGTCAAGCATTGTCCTCAGCAGCAAGTAAACAAGAGGCACAAAGTCCTATCCTCACGGAAATGACACTGCAATGGGGGTGGAGTAGAAAAAAGTAGAAAAAAAGGCATCAGTAGGGGAGTTGGGAGTAGTGACCACCATTTTAAATAAAGATCTAGAGGGAATTCCCTGGTGGCCCGGTGGCTAAGACTCAGCACTCTTATTGAGTGCTAGTAACCTAGGTTCAGTCCCTGGCTGGGGAACTGAGATGCCGGTAAGCCATGTGGCACAGCCAAAAAAAAAAAAAAAAGTCTTAGATAAAGGATGGAATTATGATTGCTCCAAATGATAAACAGGAAGTGAATTTGTTGGAAGAGCATTATGGGTGAGGGGAACAGCAGATGCAAAGGCTGTAGGGTGGAAAGGCGCTCAGGTTTTCAAGGGACAGAGGACAGGCCAGTGAGCAGTGACATGTGGGGAGCTGGGGTGAGCAGCAGGAAGAGCTTTAGAGGTGGGAAGGCCAGACTGGGTGGCACTGGGGACCATGGTAAATGGTGAGGACTTTATCCCAAGTGCGTTGGAACTGATCCAAGGACTTGCCCCAAGGCGCGAGTCAGCTGGGCACAACCAGGGGTGAGGTGGTTCAGCAAGACGAGCCTGCCCTTAGCACAACTGTGACACAGGTGAGGCCCGTCTGCGGCACCACTCACCTCCCAGGCCCTCCCCAATGCCTGGGTTACTCCCTCCTGGGGCTTGGCACTCCTGCCTGCTCTTGGGTCATGCATCTCACACCCACACCAGGAAACCATATGCAGGGCCTCAGTTAGCCAGGCAGGGAGAAAAAGGTGCTGAACGAAGTTGATGACACGAAAAGTCCCGAGAGAAGGCTGCCAAGCTCAGTCTGGGAAGGATTCCTCCAGTCTCTCTGTGTTATTTCGGATGTGCCTTTCAAAAAAAATCAAAGAAGGAAAAAAGTGACTCTTGTTCTGGCTGTCGGCAAGGAGCCCCAGGGTTGCTCCTAAGTTCAGGGGAAGCAGTTCAGTTTTCAGAGTTCTAAACACATCAAACCTTCAATCATGGGAACCTCTGAACCTGTTGTTTCACTAAACTTTCTTGATTTGATTTTTTACTTTTTCATAACCCCTTTAGTGGGCTTCCCCTGGTGATTCAACGGTAAAGAATCTGCCTGCCTATGCAAGAGACACAGGAGACACAGTTCCGATTCCTGGGTTGAGAAGATCCCCTGGAGGAGGAAATGGCATCCACTCCACTATTCTTGCCTGGGAAACCCCCATGGACAGAGGAACCTGGCGGGCTACCGTCCATAGGGGTCACAGAAGAGTCAAACATGACTTGGCAACTAAACAACAACAAATCCGTTTAGCTCTCCCCAAAGAGCATGGTATACAACTGATGAATAATAAATGCTTGAATAATAATTATGTGATTGTGGTAGGCAGAATGATGTCCTCTCAGCCTCCTCACTCCCAAAAGATGTCCACATCCTAGCCCTGGACCCTGTGGCTATGTTACCTTCTAGGATAAGAGGGGACTTGGCAGATGTGATTAAAGTTAAGGATCTTGGGAGGGAAAATTTTCCTGGATTATCCAGGTGGATCCAATCTAATCACAAAAATACTTTGAAATGAGGAACATTTCCCAGCTATGGTCACAAAGAGATAGGATTACAGAAGAAAGATCAGAGGAGAGACAATGATGACTTTGAAGATGGAGGAAGGGGGCATGAGCCAAGGGATGTGGGTGCCTCTAGGAGCTGGAAAGGGAAGAAAGTGACTTCTCTCCTAAAACTTCCAGAAGGAACACAGCTCTACTGACATCTTGGAAACCCATTTTGGACTTCTGACCTTCAGAACCATAAGAGAATAAAAACTGGGGTTGTTTTAAGCTACTACATTGGTGATAATTTGTCGTGGCAGCCATGGAATCTTGTCCAGAAATTCTAACTCATACCTGTTTCTTCTGTGCCCATCATTTTGGAAGATATGTTATTTTTGAGATGGCATAGGTTTTAGCCAGGACTTTTTCATTTGTAAGCCCCAATTCAAAATGGCTTAAGAAATAAACAAACAAAGGAGTGTATTGATTCATTTTAATGGGAAGTTAAGAGTCTGGGGCATGGTTAGACTTGAGTGCTATCATCAAGATGTGATAGATTCATACAACTGAATATTACTCAGCCATAAAAGGAATGAAATAATGCCATTTGCAGCAACATGGTTGGACCTAGAGATGATCATATCATACTAAGTGAAGTCAGTCAGACAGAGAAAGATATCGTATGATATCACTGATGTGTGGAATCTAAAATATGATGCAAAGAACTTATTAAACAGAAACACACTCACAGATTTAGAAAACAAATTTATGGTTACCAAAGGGGAAAAGGGGAAGGAGGGATAAATTAGGAGTTTGGGATTAACATAAACACATCACTATACATAAAATAGACAGCCAACAATGTATAGCATAGGGAACTATAATCAATATTTTGCAATAACTTATAAGAGAAAAAATCTGAAATATATATATACATATACATATGTATCAGAGAAGGTGATGGCACCCCACTCCAGTACTCTTGCCTGGAAAATCCCATGGACGGAGGAGCCTGGTAGGCTGCAGTCCATGGGGTTGCTAAGAGTCAGACATGACTGAGCGACTTCACTTCCACTTTTCACTTTCATGCATTGGAGAAGGAAATGGCAACCCACTCCAGTGTTCTTGCCTGGAGAATCCCAGGGACGGGGCAGCCTGGTGGGCTGCCATCTACGGGGTCGCACAGAGTCGGACACGACTGACGTGACTTAGCAGCAGCAGCACACATATGTATGGACTTCCCTAGTGGCTCAGACAGTAAAGCGTCTGTCTACAATGCGGGAGACCCGGGTTTGATCCCTGGGTTGGGAAGATCCCCTGGAGAAGGAAATGGCAATCCACTCCAGGACTATTGCCTCGAAAATCCCATGGACAGAGGAGCCTGGTAGGCTACAGTCCATGGGATCGCAAAGAGTCGGACACAACTGAGCGACTTCATTTCACTTCACTTCATACATATGTATATGTGTGGGTGCATGTAACTGAATCACTTTGCTGCACACTTGAAATGCATTTTAAATCAACTATACTTCAATGAATAAATAACTCTATCTCCCCTCCTGCCCTCTTCTGTGTGTCCCCAAGCTCAGCATGTAGCCTCACCAGGCATCCCTAACTTAGAGTCCCCAGCTGACAACCTCTGTGCTTTAGGCCCAGTGGAAACAAAACCTTCTCTCCCTCACGAGTGTGAATTGAAGTTCTCAGCCTGATGGTTATTGACCAGGATTGGGCCCCACAACTATCCCTGAACCAATCACGAGGCCAAAAAGATACAGTGCTTTAATTGGCCAGGTTTGAGTTCCATGACCATCCCCTGAAGTCAGTGAATGATGAAGCATAAATGGAGAGGGTTTCTCAAAAAATTTTCATAGACTGTTACCCAAAGATGGAGAAATGGGTGATAAGTGCCAAAACAAATGTCTACTACAGGAATGCTGGGCTTTCATTTGTTCACTAGAAGGCCAACTGGTCGACCACTGTGGACGGACCCTTCCCTGAAACAGTGTTTAGGAGATATATTTGGGCATAATTTGTAGAAACCATACTTGCAGTGACCTCTCAGATCTACCCTTCCTGGCAACTGCAGCATGGGAAGAGAACATGTCACAGACGCTTTATTCCCATGTGAAAATTTACCTCTGGGTCCCGAAGCAGGCACTTAACCTTGGGGTCTTTTCCAGTTTCTTTGCAAACAAGTTTCCCATCCTGCAGCCGCCCTTTTGGAATCCCTCCTGATTGTCTTCTGTCATGCTGGGACTGGGAACATTCACTCGTGTTTGTTTTCACAGAGTTTGCAAACTTGAGTCTTGGCCCAAAACCAGGGAAATAATCGGCTTTTTCCATCCGCCCACCGCCATCCCCAACTGGCCTCCAGAAAAGCCCTGGGAACACTGTGGGCAGGACTTCTGATGAGATAGAGAGAAGGGTATCACAGTTGAAGCTTCTGAACAAGCTAGGCTTGTTTGCCAGCCCTTAGCACCTGCCCATCATGGTTGGACTCCATGTCTATTGCTTAAGCCGAATCCTTTCCCATAAGTGAGGATTTATCCTGTCCCAGCGATCCTGGTACCTTGTCAGATGCTCAGCAATGACTCCAAAAATGGAGATTCCATTGGTACATAGATCCCAGGTCCCAGGCCCCCTCATGTTTCTCTTAAGTCTCTGTGATACCACCCCCACCTTCAAGGTCAGATACTACAGACCGAAGGTCAAAATACATTCACCCCAGGACGTTGGTTCTTCAGTTCAGCAACAGAATGAGTCACAGATAATTCTGCTTAGGCTACACTCAGTTGGCACAGCCAGACCAAAATACTTTGGGCTAATTCATTTGGCAAGAGCATCAAAGCCCAAAGAGGATTGAGTCCAAGTTTTCTCCTCTTTTAAAAATAAAATAAAACAGAAACAAAAACAAACCCTGGCATGAAGAGAAGCAAAACTCTGATTACCTTTCATCTTCTGCATTTGTTAGAACAGAGGTGCCACGAGGGCATGACTCCTGGCTGGTTTTGCTCACCATCATACCCCCCACCCCGCACTGCACATCATCCCCGACGCATAGTAGGTGTTCAAGAAGTGTTAGCTGGATGCTGTGTCAGTTACTATCATTAGATAAGAAACCACTTGAAACTTAACAATCTTTTATCCATGAGTCTGTGGGTTAAGAGTTTAGATATGGGGACTTCCCTGGTGGTACAATGGATAAGAATCGTCTGTCAATGCCGGAGACATGGCTTCGATCCCTGGTCCAGGAAGAGTCCACAGGCCGTGGAGCAACTGAGCCCATGCAGCACAACTACTGCGCCTGTGCTGTAGAGCCTGAGCTCTGCAATGAAGGGTAGCCCCACTCTACTGCAACTAGGGAAAGCCCATGTGGAGCAACAAGGACCCAGCACAACCAAATAATAATAAAAACAAAATAAATAAAAATGAGTTACAGTAAAAAAAAAAAAAAAAGAATTTGGATATGGCACAGCAGGGATGCCTTGCCTCCGCTCTACAGCATCTAAGGTCTCACCTTTGAAGACCCAAGGCTGGGGGGTGACTCAAAGGCTGGAGACTGGAGTCACCTGGAGATCTTGTCACTCAACATGCCTGGTGTTTGCTTTCTGTCAGTGGGAACTCAGCTGAGTTGTCAGACAACACCTATATGTGGTCTCTCCATGTGGTCTTTCCACATGGGTAGCTTGAACTTCCTCCAGCATGACAGCATCTTCAAAAGAACCAGGAGGAAATGGCATCACTTTTTGTGACTAATTCTCAGAGGCCCAGTAGCATTACTTCTGTCATCATCAGCCCGCTCAAATTCAAGGAGAAGGAACATTGATTTTTCCACTTGATGAGAGAATTTGGGTCAAAGTCACCCTGTGAGAAGAGCGTATGGGATGGATGGTGATGCTTCAGCCGTTTTGTGACATATGGTCTGCCTCAGATGGTGAATGGATGAGATAGTCCATCAAGGCATCTTTGCAGTGACATGCTCAACCCATTCCACTCATGTTCAACTTTTTAAAAGTAGCCTTAAGCATAATAAAATAGCCTTAAACATCAACAGTGGACAGATTGACCTCAGATTCAGTGTTGGATTCAAAGCACCATCCTGAAGAAAATAACATATCAACCTGGGTGGTAACAGTGTTGGGTTAAAAGTGAAGCCAATTCCATATCAATATCCCAGTCATAATATTGTGCTGTAGTTTTACCAGACATTATCGTTACTGAGGAGACTGGGTAAAGATACACCGGATCTCTCTGTGTTATTTCTTATGACTCTCCAATTATTTCAACAAAAATTTCAGTGAGAAGAATGTAAAGCCAGGCTCTGGGGATTCGAATCCTAATTCTGTCACTATTCAACTGGTCCCTGCAGACCCACAGTCTAATATATCTGTGCCTAGTTTCTCACCTGTAAGATGGGGCCAACAACAATATGCTGCTGCTGCTAAGTCGCTTCAGTCATATCCGACTCTGTGCGACCCCATAGACGGCAGCCCACCAGGCTCTCCGTCCCTGGGATTCTCCAGGCAAGAACACTGGAGTGGATTGCCATTTCCTTCTCCAATGCATGAAAGTGAAAAGTAAAAGTGAAGTCGCTCAGTCGTGTCCAACTCCTAGCGACCCCATGGACTGCAGCCTACCAGGCCCCTCCGTCCATGGGATTTTCCAGGCAAGAGTACTGGAGTGAGGTGCCATTGCCTTCTCCGAACAACAATATAGACTCCCCATAATGGGATAAAATGCCTTTCCATTGGATCCACAAGCATTCAAGACAACACATACATTCTGAACAATTGGCAAGAGAAAGCTAATGCCTACCCTGGAAAGATTACCATGCCAAAAGTTTTGCCCCAGACATCCGCTGAAAAGTTGTCTGTTAGCAGGCTGATGTGGACTGCAGGCATTGCCTGGGACATTAGTGAAAAGAACCAGGGTGAGAAAATATAGCCTATGTTTAAAATATCTGGTCTGGGACTTCCCTGGTGGTCCAGTGGTTAAGAATCTGCCTGCCAATGGAGGGGACCTAGACTCAATAGCTGCTCCAGGAAGATTCCACATGCCAAAGAGCAACTAAGCCTGTGTGCCACAACTACTCAGCCTTTGTGCTGTGATTACTAAGCCTGCGTACTGTAGACCCCAAGCTCTGCAACAAGAGAACCCACCGCAATAAGAAGCCCACACACCCCAACTAGAGAAAGATTGTAGGCAATGACAAAGACCCAGCACAGCCATAAATAAATGCAGAAATAAATAAAACACCTAGCCTGTGGCCAGGGAGTCAGGACACATGCAACCCCACAGAACGACTTGGCTGAGAACCTACATACTCACCTATTCCCAGATGCCAAAAGGCCTGTGAGTGAAAAATAGAACATCTTAGTTCAGGATCTAGAGGCCCACGTGATGTGTCAAGCTCTTTGGCTCTTGTCTCCCATCTTATACTTAGAACAGCTTATAAGACACTCATGATTTCCCCCTTTTGATAGATTAGTTCATGGAGGCTCAGAGAGACTGCCATGTGCCTAAGGCCACACAGCTCAGATGTGGACCAAAACACTGTTGGAAGCCAGCCGGCTGGCTCAGAAGTCAAGTTTCTTCTGCTGCTCCTTCTCCTAGGCCTGCTCCTCCTTGTTGTCAGAATCAGAGACAATCCCCTAGGCGTTCTGCACACCAGGCTCCGACCTGCCCCAGAGGAGCCTTGTTGTTAACTCCTGTGCTTGCATTTTGCCTGTAGACATGCTCAGATGGGAGCCTCTCCCCTGCCAGACGCACGGATACTGCAACCGACAGCAACAGAGTCCCTCCGCACCCCGCCCCCAGAGCTCTACTGGGGTCGGCTGTGCCTGACCGTGGTCACACACACGTGCCAGAGAGGGTGACTCCAGAGAGGCATCCAGAAGGGCTCTGAAGCTAGACCACATGCATTTAAATCCCAGTGGGGCAGTCGTGGCCTCAGTTTCTCCATATGTAAAAGGGAGCATCACAAGAACGCCAACATCACGGGACCCTTTTGCGGATGAAACGAGATGATTCCTGCACAGAGCTTTGGGTTTCCCAGAGGGAAATCTAAAGTGAGCAAAAGAAAGGAAACACCAAGCATCACATTCAATGGCACGTCCTTCTTGGACTGTCCATCTTATGAGGGGGCATTCTAAAGCCTTTTCAGGACCCTTCCAAACAAAGGTGGAGGAGTTTGTTTGCTCTCAGATCCTGTCTGCAACCTCTCCATCCTGCTGGCATTAAAGCGAGCTTCACTTCTGGGCTCCCTTGCCATCTAGCTTAGGGTGGGTTCCAACAGAGGAAGATGGACCATGGCAGGCAGAAGTCCGGAGGGCGGGGCAAGGTCTTGCTCCCCTTCCCTCTGCTCTGGGAGGTGTAGCTTTTCCTCCATGGCTTCAGCACCACCGGAGGGTCTCTCCTCCTGGGTCCCACTGCTATCTTAGAAACCCCAGCTTCTGGCCTAGCTCCGGCTGGTTTCCCAGGTCAGGTGACATGGTCTCCTCCTGTTGTCCCTCCTGCCCAGGCAGGTGGTGGCTCCCTGCCCCTGCCACTCTCTGGGTTCTGCGCATGCCCGATTGGGATGCTGCTGGATCCTCTGGGGGCAGGGATGGGATTTGAAGCCAGATAGCCGTGTGAAGTCAAGAACCACTGGTCTTGGATCACAGCATCCCTGACCTAATGAGTCCCTCCCCAACAAACCTCAGATACTCTTGGTCAGGAGTTGAAGGGTGTCTCCCCAAAATGCATGTTCACCCAGAATGTGACCTCATTTGGAATAAAGGTCTTTGCAGATGTCATGAACGTGAGGCCTGAATGAGATCACACTGGATTAGGGTGCCAGCCAAGTTACTTCAGTCTTATCCGACTCTGTGACCCTATGAACTGTAGCCCACCAGGCTCCTCTGCCCTTGGGATTCTTCAGGCAAGAATACTGGAGTGGGTTGCCATTTCCTCCTCCAGGGGATTTTCCTGGGGATTGAACCCATGGCTATTACATCTCCCTCATTGGCGGGCGAGTTCTTTACCACTCTGCCACCTGGGAAGCCAGGATTAGGGTGGGCCCTCTATTCAATGAGGGATGTTCTTAAAGAAGAGGACAGACAGAGACACATGATGACAAAGGTAGAGACTGGGATGAAGGTTCTACCAACCAAGGAAGGCCAAGGACTGCCAGCCACACCAGGAGCTGGGGAGACAAGGAACAGACACCCCCCTCTTCCCAGAGGTTTCACCAGGAACCAGCTCTACGGACACCTCGGTTTTCAGATGTATGGCCTCCAGACCTGTGACCCTTGGGCCCTTCCTCTGGGATCTGATTCCACTGGCCCCTCGACCAACACAGCGCCCCTGGAAAGTGGGCTCTCGACGAGGGCCAGGTGCAAAGTGTACAGTTGCCCTTTAAATACATGAAAAGGGATCCTGTGAAGAGTGAAAACAAATAAACCTGATGAACAAGATAAGAATTTAACTTGAAAGATGGGTAAAGAACAAGATGAAGCTGGGCTGGGCAGAATCCACCCAGCTCTACTCGCTCTGCCTCAGGCCATAAACGAAGGGCGATCCCAGGAAAACAGCTCAGCAAGGAAAGCTCCTCCCGTGTGGGTATCTGGGGCCTGTGCCTGCCCAGGCCCAGCTGTCTGTGTGGCAGTGGCAGACACTGTGGCCCACAGCCCCGACCCCAGGGCTGAACACACGGAGGTTGCTTCCTGCTCATATCAAGGTCTGATGGGGGTGGGGCTGTAATGACAGGTGTGTGTGTGTGTTTCTTCGAGTGTATATTTGTGCAGGTGGGCAGGGGTATGTATGTGTGAGCATGCATGCAGGTATTCACATGTGATGTGTGAATCTGTGTATATGCATATATATGTGAGTGGGTGTGCGTGCATACATTTGCATGCAAGCATACATGTGTGATGTGTGTACATGTATGCATGTCTGTGTGTGTGTGTGCATGTGTGGTGTGCATGCATGTGTAAGTGTGTGTGTGTGGGGGGGTCTGTTCCTTCCACCCCGTGGTTCCACCATCCCCTGGGGCTCTGAGACCCCACCAGTTCTCCATATGTGGCTCACAGATAAGGAAAGGGAGGGTACATCCAGGAGAACTGGAGAATTCCCAGGGTCCACCCTGGAAACATGACGTCACTACCTGCCAATGCCGTTGGCCACACTGGGTCACGTAGCCACATGCAACTATTGGGTAGCAAAAATTTCTTTTGGGGTTTTCCATAACATCATATGATAAAACCTGAATGAACTTTTGGCCAATCCAACACAAGGGGACCGAGAAGGGACCCTTTCTGCATCCCCAGAGGAAGGGGAATGGAGCCTGGAGGGGTCACACAGCACTGCCTCCACCACCCGGCTCTGACGTTCCCATTCTCAGTCCTTGTTTCAGGTGCGGGCAGCCTCCTGCCTCTACCAGCTTTGGGGTTGAGGGGAGAGGGCCGGTCACAGGACCCAGGAAGGCAGCCAGAGCCCTTGACCCACTAGACAAAAGCAGGGCTCATGGCTAAGAGTGTGAGTTGACCTGATCAGTCAGAGTCAAGAAGGACTGGGTCCCCAGAGTTTTGCTGGAACTACTGGGGAAAAAGTGCCCTTATGTCCACTCTGTTCCAAATGCAAGTGTGTAGCTGCCAAAAGCAAGCTTGCTGTCAACAGATAGGAGAACAGAACTCAGAGAGAAGAAAGATAGATTCTTGATGTCATCCCTTGAGACTCTGGATCCACCCATACCTGAAGCTCTCCCTGTGGACTTAATGCTGGCTCAGCTGCTAAAGAATTTGCTTCAATGCTGGAGACCTGGGTTTGCTCCCTTGATTCGGAAGATCCCCTGGAGAAGGAAATGGCAAGCCACTCCAGTATTCTTGCCTGGGAAAATCCCATAGATGGAAGAACCTGGCAGGCTATAGTCCAAGGGGTCGCAAACAGCTGGACATGAATGAGTGACTTCAAATTCAGGGGGCTTACCTAAGTTAGAATTTTCAGGATTGTTTGTCATTTGCCACCAAAGAGTTCTCATGAAGGTGATATGAGGTGTGGTGGCTCTACTTTGTTCTAATCTGAAGTATGAATTTTTCCTCCTTGGTAGAGTGTCTATTGCACCACCTTGCTGTCCCTCTCTCCGCCCCCCACCCCCTCCACCATGAACATTAAGAGATAGGGATGCATAGAAAAACACAACCAGACTCAAAAGTCTTTTCAGCCAGTCTTCCTTGAGAAGGAGAAGACACTGTTGAATATTTTATGGGGTTTTTAAAAGTTTAGCAACATGTAGGTAGGAGGCAGGGGAGGAAGCCCCAGGACAGCTGGCCCCAAGCAGGCCCCTCACTGGGGCAAGAAGATTTATCAGTCTCCTATTGCTGCTGTAACAAATGACCACAAACATAGTAGCCTGAAACAACAGAAATCTATTCTCTTACAGTTCTGGAGGCTGGAAGTCCTAAATGAGTCTAACTGGGCTAAAATCTGGGTGTTGGCTGGGATGTGCTCCTATGGAAACTCTAGAGGAGAATCTGTTCCTTGCCTTTTCCAGCTTCTGGAGGTTGCCTGCCTTTAATCCATGGGCCCTTCCCCCATCTTCAAAGTATATCCCTTGGACTCAGCTTTCATCACCATGTCTTCTCTGACCATGATCCCCTGGCTCTCTCCTATAAAGACCTAGTGATGACACTGGGCCCACCCAGATGATCCAGGATAATGTCCCAACTCACTTCCTTTCTGTCATCACATCAGCAGAGTCTCTTTTGCCAGGAGGCAGCATCTTCACAGATTCTGGGGATTAGGACACCGGCCTCTTTAGGAGGCCACTCTTTGGTCGACCACAGAAGTGGTCCATGACCTCCTGCCCTCCACTTCTTCCCTCCCACAGTCAGAAAAAACAAAATGCAAAGTTTTTAACAAAGTCTCTTTTGTTACCAAGATATATAACGTGGGCAATCTCACACCAAGCCCTAATGCGCAGCATCTGCTGAAAAATCAAAAGATCCAGCCCTCCTGAGTTGCCTTTCTCCATGGTGAGAACTGGTTGGAATTGTACAGGAGTTGCTTCTTGCAATGAAGTGTGGACTCTCCAGTGTGCCCCAGACCTCACCACTCCCTCTCATCTCTCAGTCCCTGAGACCAGAAATCAGCTGACACTTATAGCAAACTGAGGCTTCCTTTTAAAACGTCTTCTTATAGAGGAGATAAGATGAAAGCAAGATGTTTCTTGCACACACATCTTGACTGCAGGGCAGAAATCCCAGCTGGAGTTCTTACACGTGGCTGACCTCCCTGACAGATGCTCCCAGTTGAGCCCTACAGGCATATTCATTTGTGATCCTCCCACTGAGTATTTGTCTGTCTTGCTGTCTGCAACCAAATACTTTGTCTACCTTCTAGCCTAACTGCGGACCTCCCATTTTTAATGGAAATAAACAGTTCAGTGTTTCAAGTTGAACTATGCCCCCTCGAAAGGATTAGGTTGGAGTCCTAAACCCCAGAATCTCAGAAGGTGACTAATTTGGAAATAAGATCATTGCAGATTAAAGGATGCTTGCTCCTTGGAAGGAAAGTTATGACAAACCTAGACAGCATATTAAAAAGCAGAGACATCATTTTGCTGGCAAGGTCCATATAGTAGAAGCTATGGTTTTTCCAGTAGCCATGTATAGATGTGAGAGTTGGACCATAAAGAAGACTGAGAGTTGAAGAATTGATGCTTTCGAATTGTGGTGCTGGAGAAGACTTTTAAGAGTCCTTTGCACTGCAAGGAGATCAAACCAGTCAATCCTAAAGGAAATCAACCCTGAATATTCTTTGGAAGGACTGATGTTGAAGCTGAAGCTCAACATCTGTTGTTGTTCTTCAGTTGCTCAGTCGTGTCCAACTCTTTGCGACCCCATGAACTGCAGCACGCCAGGCCTCCCTGTTCTTCGCCATCTCCCAGAGCTTGCTCAAACTCATGTTCATTGAGTCAGTGATGCCATCCAACCATCTCATCCTCTGTTGTCTCCTTCTCCTGCCTTCAATTTTTCCCAGCATCAGGGTCTTTTCTAATGAGTCAACTCTTGCATCAGGTGGCCAAAGTATTGGAGCTTCAGCTTTAGCATCAGTCTTTCCAATGAATATTCAGGATTGATTTCCTTTAGAATTAACTGGTTTGATCTCCTTGCAGTGCAAGTGACTTTCAAGAGTCCTCTCCAATACCACGGTTCAAAAGCATCAGTTCTTTGGCGCTCAACCTTCTTTATGGTCCAACTCTCACATCCGTACATGACTACTAGAAAAACCATAGCTTTGACTAGACAGACCTTTGTTAGCAAAGTAATGTCTCTGCTTTTTAATATGCTGTCTAGGTTGGTCATAGCTTTTCTTCCAAGGAGCATACATTTCAAGGCTGCAATCACCATCTGCAGTAATTTTGGAACTAGAAAAAGTCTGTCACTGTTTTGTTTCCCCATCTATTTGCCATGAAGTGATGGGACTGGATGCCATTCATTCTTTGAATGTTGAGTTTTAAGCCAGCTTTTTCACTCTCCTCTTTCACTTTCACCAAGAGGCTCTTTAGTTTCTCTTTGCTTTCTGCTATAAGGGTGGTGTCATCTGCATATCTGAGGTTACTGGTATTTCCCCTGGCAATCTTGATTCCAGATTGTGCTTCATCCAGTCTGGCATTTCACATAATGTACTCTGCAGGTAAGTTAAATAAGCATAATGACAGTATACATCCTTGATGTAATCCTTTCCCAATTTGGAACCAGTCCATTGTTCAATGTCCAGTTCTAACTGTTGCTTCTTGACCTGCATACAGATTTCTCAGGAGGCAGGTAAGGTGGTCTGGTATTCCCATCTCTTGAAGAATTTTCCACAGTTTGTTGTGATCCACATAGTCAAAAGCTTTGGCATAGTCAATGAGGCAGATGTTTTTCTGGAATTCTCTTGCTTTTTCTATGATCCAACAGATGTTGGCAATTTGATCTATGGCTCTTCTGCCTTTTCTAAATGCAGCTTGAACATCTGGAAGTTCACGGTTCATGTACTGCTGAAGCCTTTCTTGGAGAATTTTTAGCATTACTTTGCTAGTGTGTGAGATGAGTTCAATTGTACAATAGTTTGAACATTCTTTGGCATGGCCTTTCTTTGGGATTGGAATGAAAATTGACCTTTTCCAGTCCTGTGGCCACTGCTGAGTTTTCCAAATTTGCTGGCATACTGAGTGCAGCACTTTCACAGCATCATCTTTTAGGATTTGAAATAGTTCGGCTGGAATTCCATCACCTTCACTAGTTTTGTTCATAGTGATGCTTTCTAAGGCCCACTTGACTTCGCATTCCAGGATGTCTGGCCCTAGGTGAGTGATCATACCATTGTGGTTATCTGGGTCATGAAGATCTGTTTTGTATAGTTCTTCTGTATATCCTTGCCACCTCTTCTTAATATCTTCTGCTTTTGTTAGGTCCACACAGTTTCTGTCCTTTATTGTGCCCATCTTAGCAGGAAATGTTCCCTTGGCATCTCTAATTTTCTTGAAGAGATCTCTAGTTTTTCACATCCTATTGTTTTCCTCTATTTCTTTACACTGATCACTTAGGAAGGCATTCTTATCTCTCCTTGCTATTCTTTGGAAGTCTGCATTCAGATGGGTATATCTTTCCTTTTCTCCTTTGCCTTTCTCCTCCAAAACTTTGGCCACCATATGTGAACAGCCGACTCATTGGAAAAGACCCTGATGCTGGGAAAGACTGAAGGCAAAAAGAGAAGGGGATGGCAGAGGATGAGATGGTTAGGTAGTATCACCGACTCTATGGACATGAATCTGAGCAAATTCTGGGTGATAGCGGAGGACTGAGGAGCCTGGCATGCTGCAGTCCATGGGGTCCCAAAGAGTCAGACATAATGTAGTGACTCAACAACAACAAAGATAATAGGTTCATATGAGTTAAACTGGAATAGCTGGGACTCCTAATCCAATATATATGATATCCTCATAAGAAGAGAAGAGACACGTGGGAGAAAGTCAAGGGCAAAGGGGGTTAGACATTGGAGTGATGCAGCTTTCAGCCAAGGACCACCAGCATCCAAGGAATATACCAGCAAGAGGCAGGACAAATGCCCCTTAGAAGCATCAGAGGGAACACGGCTGTGCCGACACCCTGATTTCAGATCTCTGGCCTCCCAAATTGTGCGAGAATAAATGTCTGTTGTTTCTAGCCACCCCGTTTGCAGTATGCTGCTTTGGCAGCCCTGCAAAATGAATACATTCAGTAAATAAATGTAATCACATTATGTTCTCCATCTGAACTGAGATGATTGCCAGCTGAGTACAGACAGTTCACTGACATCTGAAAACAAATACTGTCCACACTGCAGTAAAGAGCTATTTAAAAAAAAAATTTCAGTTAAAGCCTCTAGGCCAGCTTTCCTAAATGGGATGCAGTAAATGTCTTGTTGGCACAAGTCTCCAAGGACTTACCTGCAGCAAAAGCCCATGACAGGCCCATGCAGCATCCCTAAGGTCATGTGATGGTGTTTGTGCACTGAAACAGTCCGGGATCAGCTGTTCCAGGAGACAGCCTTCCAGGTCGTCAGGACTGCCTTTGACCTTCCAGTAGCTTGCAGGGCAGAATGATGACAAACTAAACAGGGCACTCTCCATATTGCAAAAGTGTACGTTTAAGCCTAAAAGCTATGCAGTGTGTTTACTTTCTCAGCCCGGCCTTCCTTGGGTACGCAGTGAGCCCTGTCTCAAAGATTACTGGCACACTTGCTACCCAAAACAGCTTAAACTGGCCCAGTTGCCAGTCCAGAGCATTAAAAAAAAAAAAAGCATTTTCTATGGATGATTCAGACTCTCCAGGTGTTCTGGTAGTTCGTTGTTGGAGATGAAGAATAAGGAAGCTCAGACTCGGGACAAGCCATGGGCAGCTTCTAGGATAAAAGTGCTCAAGGGCAGGGCCAGGTGTGGGATGGACCAGGTGGGGAAGGTATACCTGGATTCTGGGTCTTCTCAAAGCAGCTGAGAGTATGGCAGAGGGTTGCTGTGAAACTCAGGCACTGGGGAGGCCACTTTGCTTTGAACAAGCCTGATTGGGGAGGGAGGCAGGAAAGGAGAAGGACACAGGAAGCTTGCATGGCTGGTCTCCCCCATTGGTGACAGATGTGAATAAGAATGCACCCCAGCACATGGGGTGTCTCCTGAAATCTTCTTGCTCTCAGGTATGATTTCAGAATCCAATGTGGTCGTTAAAGGGAAAAAAACGCTGCTTTCTGTTTTCTTTAGAGTGTGTCCCCATGACAGCTTTCATCCAGACAGATAAGAACCTAGTTAGACAGGTTCCTTACCCAAGTTCCCCCAAACAATCTGATATCCATGTGCTCCTGGAAATTAATTTTGTCTGTGGTTGTTAATTTTGTTTGTGGAATGTGTGTCAAGCTCTCTCCTTCAACTGGCATCTTAAATTGCCAAAAATGTAGACTTCAACTTGACTTAACATAATTCTGCTTCTCACTGTCATTTACTGAAGATCTATAGTGTGTCTGGACCCAAGGCTAGATCTTAGTAGAGTGACTCATCTAATTCTAACTGCTAGCTCTGGGTATCAGCCAGAGTTCCCCAGAAAACAGAACCAATAGAATATAATGGATACAGGCATAGATATGTTAGGGGAAGCACACTGATTGAAACCGCCCACCCTGGCCAGGCACCATAGTAACCATTTGCATGAGTTGTTTTATGACAGGAGATCCTGATAAGGAATACGGAACTAATAAGCCACCACCAACCGGAAGAGTTCAGGAGAGGTCTAAAGGAGACACCGCGTGTCCGTCCACTTCCCAGAATCCCTCTTGCTAGCATCCATCTTGGCTGAGGGATGCATGCACCACCAGGAAAGACTCTGAATTTGAATGATTGGGCAAAGACCACCTGGAAACTAATCCCATCACCATAAAACCCGAGCCACTCGGCAGAGAAGTTCTTCTGGGTTCCCTTACCCTACTGCTCTCCACCCGGGTGCCCTTTCCCAATAAAATCTCTTGCTTTGTCAGCACATGTGTCTCCTTGGACAATTCATCTCCGAGTATTAGACAAGAGCCCAGTTTCGGGCTCTGGAAGGGGTCCCCCTTCCTACAATGGATATATATGTATTTATTTAGATAGATATTAGATTAGATGGATCAGTAGATGATCTATCTATAAATGAATAGATGGATAGATGCATGGATGGATGGATAGATGATCGGTAGGTAGATGCTAGATGATTGATAGATATTTATTTCAAGGAACAGGTTCATGCAGTCGTGAGGGCTGGCAAGTCTAAATCCTTTGGGCAGGCCAACAGGCTGGAGACTCCGACACAATTTCTACATTACAGTCTTGAAGCAGAATTCCTTCTTCTTCAGGAAATCTGTGTTTGCTCTTAAGGCCATCAGCTAATTGCATAAGGACCACCCACATTACAAAGGATAATTTCCTTAACTTAAAGTCAGTTGGTTGTAGATGCTAACAACGGCCATGAAGGAACTTTGCAGCAACACCAAGACTAGGGTTTGATGAAACCCCTGGGTAGTCTCACTGAGTTGACACATAAAACTGATCATCACATGCTATGTTTTTCAGATGAGAAATTAGAGGCTCAGAGAGGTCACTAGCCTGCCCAAAGTCACAGAGCTAGCAATCAGTGGAGCAGACTGGGTGGCCACATCTTTGGGTCTCTGCTGTCTGTGCTTCAAAACCAGCTAAGTGTTACTTACAAAAAGAAAGAGACTCAAAGAATTAGAGAACAAACTTATGGTTGCCTGGGGGAAGAATGGAGGAAGGGATAGTTAGGGAGGTTGGGATGAACAAGTACACACTGCTATATTTAAAATGGATAACCAACCAGGATCTACTGTATAGCTCATGGAACTCTGCTCAATGTTATGTAGCAGCCTGGATGAGAAGAAAGTTTGGGGAATGGATACATGCATATGTATGGCTGAGTTCCTTCGATGTTCATCTTAAACTATCACAAATCATTTGTTAATTGGCTATACCCCAATACAAAATAAAAAGTTGAAAAAAAAAAAAAAACAAAACAGTTAAGTTTCAACCATCTCAACTTCTGTTGACCTGAGTCCCAGGTGTGGGGGATAAGGGTGACCCCAACTCCGAGGGGGACCCAGAAAGGCAGAACCTCCACCATTAAGCACACATTGTTGCCAAGAACTCTGACTTTCTTCCTGAGAAGTTCCTCCGTGCAAGGGGATGAATGGGGTGGTGACCCCTAGGAGATCACGGTGGTACCCCAGCCCTGTCCTAGCTTTGCAGACCACCCAGAAAGGTCTCCCCTGCCTCTTCTCCTGAGCCCTCCTGCCACACCCAACCCAGCCCCAGCTAATGGATCTCTACAGTAAGAGAAGTTTTCGGCAAAATACCATCTCATAATCCTTTTAAGAGGGGCCCTTGCAAAAGTAGGCATGCAACAACACTTAGCTCTCAAAAGCAAAGCAAGAAGAAAGCATCTGTCCCCACATCTTCCACAGATCCTCCCTCGGGGTCTCCATGGGTTGTCATATTGTTTCCAGTTGTGTTTATGGTAAACTTAGGACCATAAAATGCCTCCATCATAGTAAAAAGATAGAAGGAGCCTTAGGAGACAAATTTTCATTCCAAAACTTTCAGGTGCATTTTCCAGGTGGTAGATTGAAACAGAAAACAAGAAGCAGCTCAGTTTTTTTTCCCCTCAGAGCCACAGATTAAAAAGTGAAAAGCATTAGGTTAAGGTGGAAAGGTAGAGAGAGATTTTGCAAATTGAATGTATACAGCTCCCAAGGAAAGGGCTGGGGATTTAGCCTATGGAATGTTAAAAACGCTCCAAACACAGGCAGAGATGGGGAGGGAGCATTGGGGGATAGGCTTCAGAAAGGCTGATGCATAGCTTCTGGGTTGCGAAGAAGAATTCGGCAGAGACCCTATTCAGAACTGCCAAAGGGAGGGAGGTGCTTGTCACGGGTGAAGCTTGAGGACTGAGTCCCAACCCCGGGGGGAGCTACCCCAGGGCTCTGGGCATCACTTGGCTGTGTGCCCTGGGGCTAGTGGCTCCACCTCTCTGGTTTTACCTCGTCTCACCCCTGGAAACCTGTCCATCCAGATGGGAGATAGGGGTTGCATGGGGCTTGCCCCCTCCCACCTTCTCAGCCCAACCCCAAAACTAGATGAACAGCCAACTGGCATGCTGCAGCAGAAACAAAAATCAAGCTTGGCTTGTGTGCACCCCACACCAAAATTCAAAAATCAACCTCCTGTTGGCCCAGAAACCCAATCAACAAGTGTTTCATGGAGAACAAAATCAAAGCTAGGGTGATTTTCCAAAATGATACAAATAAGATATTGAAGATTAAAAGTTACATTGAAGGCTTCCCTGGTGGCTCAGTGGTAAAGAATCTTCCTGCCACTGCAGGAGACATGGGTTCAATCTCTGGTCTGGAAAGATCCCACATGCCGCAGAGTAACTAAACCCGTGCACCGCAACTACTGAGCCTATGCTCTAGAGCCCGGAAGCTGCAACTACTGAGCCCCTGTACTGTAACTCCCGAAGCCCGTGTGTCCTAGAGCCTGTGTTAGGCCATAAGAGATGCCACGGAAATGAGAAGCCCGCGCACCAAAACTGGAGGGTAGCCACTGCTCACCGCGACTAGAGAAAGCCCACTCAAAGCCACAAAGATCCAGCAAAGCCAAAAGTCAATAAATAAATAAAAATTTTAAAAGCAACTTTAAAAATGTTACGTTGAAAAGTAAGAAACTGGAAATTATCTACATGTCCAGTACTGGGGAAAGTCATAAAACAGTATGACACAAGGGAGTATGGACTGGCCATCACAATGAACTTTTAAAAGAATATTTCATGATAGGAAATGATTTTCATGGTGTCTTATTAAGTAAAAAGTAAAGCGGTAATGAAAAGGTAGGTACAGTAAGATCACACTTATGGAACCATGCAGCATGAGGTAGGTAGCCTTTCAAAAAAAAAAAAGACCCAAACCAAAAAAAGAAGGCTACCATGAAACAGCAAAACCATGGGGGTCTCTGAGGGGTAGATCCCGGGGGATTTTCACTTTAATCTTTTCGCTTGTATTTCATGTTTTACACACTTTATCCACTAAGGTATTTATTCTGTGGCCAGAAAATGTCTATTATTATTATTAGGACAGCTTTGTAGAAGGAGTTTCTGGGAAGGATCAAATTTCGAGTGCCAGTTTCATGATAGCTCCATTAGGGACGTCCGGTCCCCTCCCAGGGTGCACGGCCAAGGCCACCCTTGGTTTGGATTCCCGCCAACATAATCATAACCTCGTCCCTCCGTCCTGCGGCTCCACCCACCGACCCACCTCCCTGTGACGTCAGCAACCACCAGGCAGGCTCGACCGAGGACACCCTGGATGAGTGATAGGCAGAGCCGCATGTGTGTCTCAGCCGTCACCCGTGGACCCAGCAAGCCAATGAGAGCCCAAAGCCCCCAAGTCCCAGAGCTGGATCAAGCCATCGGGTGCTTTGCCGCCGTGGGTTCTCAACCGCGAAGGGAGATATCATTTTCCAGGGCTACATCAACGCAAACTGTCCTTGTTCTTTTTTAACCTGTAAATAGCTTAGACGTCAAACTCTTGACCAGTCCCTTCAGGGGCTTTTTCCTCCCACATAACACCAGTGAAAGATGACAATTACAGGGTTCTGGAGGCAGTGGGGTACAGGCCCCGCCCCATGGCTGGCTCTCAGTGACCTTGAGCAAGTTGCTCAGCCTTCTCAGCCTTAGTTTTCCAGGCTGTAAAATGGGGACAGCAATGATCTACCTCTGGCCGTTGTAGGGAGAATTAGATGATGTCAAAACACAAGAAAGGTTTTCTCTCCAAGGAGGGAGCATCTTCAGAGGTCCAAGTCAAAGAGCAGAGGACAGCTCAAGCCACACGCAACAGAATGACCCTGATGGGAGGAGAGATGGGGGAGGGGACAGTCAGCCAAGGTTGGCAGAACCAGGTGCTCAGCTGTGACTGTGGGACTGTACAGAGCAGGAGTTGGGAAGTTTAATTACTGTTTGTGAAGCTCCACGTGGTGGCTGGTTTAGGGAGTGTGGGAAGGGCTCCCATCGGGATTTTGCCTCTGGTTCTGGCTCTAAGCTACGACCTCACGGCAGTATCTCCATGCTGTGTCCAAGGACAGACTTTTTAATTAAGTGCAGTCACCTCCCTGGCACCATCGCTGTGCCGCCACCCCCCCCCGAACCCCCACAGGTGACTTAATGGGGACCCAGGCAGTACTCTCCGTAGTAAGCTGCTTCCACAATGCCAGCCTGAGGCCTGGGGTCCTGCTTTCTCCTTTCCTGGCTTTAATCTGGGCACAGGGACCAGCAGAGCACAGCCCATGGGTCCTTAGGGCCCTGGGGGGAGGCAGGAAGAGTCCCCCACAGCTTGTTCACCGACCTCCCTCCCTCCATCCATGCAGGGGCCTCCTGAAGGCCTCGCCAGTCCCCAAGTCCAGAACCACCACCATCTGGCCAACAGCCAGCCTCCTGGGGCAGAAAACAGGCAAGGCACCCAGCAGAGCCCGCGTTCACATACGAAGAGGATCTTCCAGGGTGAGACAGCCACTTCAACCTTCCCACCTGGCGGGGGTGGGGGAGCGTGTCCTCCCCTTTCACCCAGAGTTCCCATCTGGTTAGGGTCCTTTTCCTTTCTGGAAGGTGCTGAATGATGCCAGGGCAGGAGGGTTGCCCCTGTCTGGTCCTGAGGCAGTGCTGGGAGACCTGGCTGATGATGGGTGGGGACCTCAGAGGAGCGGGCATTTGGAGTCCGAGTATTAATTATGCTGCTGTTGGCGAAGTGCCCTGTGCACTTGAGACATCCATCTCCATGGTGCGTTTGAGTTGAAGGTCTGAAGAAAGGGGGGCATCCTTTCCCAGACCCCTTCCAGAGTACTGGGCCCCAAGGCTCTTATAAGGGAAAGCCCAGGAGATTCAGATGAGCTGCTCAGCCCTAAGTCAGGGCAGGCCACCTTCCTGCGAGGCCGCTGCAAACAGCCCTCTGTTTGTGTTGGCGGGGCTGCCTGCATCCATTAACCCGATGACTCACCTGGGTTTAGCTTGGAGGCAGAACCAAAGGCAAAATCCCGATGGGAACCCTTCCCACAAGCCCTAAGCCAGCCACCACGCAGAGCTTCACAAACAGTAATTAAGCTTCCCAACTCCTGCTCTGTACATATAATTATGCCCACTTCACACATGGGGAAACTGAGGCAGAGACCTCTCCTGGCTCAGTCTTGGGGATTAGGTCATCTCCCGAGTGATCTTGTCTCAGTGTCTAGCCTGGAAGAAGGGGTCATCCTGGATGAACTGGGACGTCTTTCTCCCAGCCTGGGATCAGGGTCAGCCACCACCTGTTGTAGTCTCGAGGCCACGCCCCAGATGAGAGTCTCAGCAGTGGGGTGGGGCCCAAGGAGAACTGGACCCTGGGGTCTTGTCCACAGGGACAGTGACCACTGTCTCCAGCCATATCCATGCCCAGATCTGGAGATTTCCTGAGACTCTGAAAATTTCCTTTGAAAACAGGGCAATGTTGTTCATTTACTAATCAGTTAAAATTTCTCTAAAACACTGCACAGGCTAAACAAATCATGTGTGTGGAGTGGATTTAGAAACATGTTAACCCTAACCTTGTTTAGGGTAAAGAATCCACAATGCAAGAGACCTGGGTTCGATCCCTGTGACTTAAGGAGATTCAGCACAGTCTGATGGAAATGTGACGTGGGCCATATACGTGAGTCTACACATTTTCTAGTTGCCCCTTCGTTTTTAAATTATTTATTTGTTTGTCTTTGGCTGCGCTGGGCCTTGACTGTGGCAGGCACGGTCTTTCTTTGCGGCGTGTGGGCTTCTCACTAGTCGTGGTGCTCGGGCTCCAGAGCGCCTGGACTCATCAGTTGTCCCACAGCATGTGGGATCTTAATTCCCTGACCAGGGATTGAACACACATCCTCAGCTCTGGAAGGCAGATACCTAAACTCTGGACCACCAGTCAAGTCCCCAGTTGCCACTTTAAAAATGGAAAGGTAGGGAGTTTGCTGGTAGCATAGTGGTTAGGATTCCAGGCTTTCACTGCCATGGTTCGGGTTCAGTCGCTGGTTGGGGAACTGAGATCCTACAAGCTGCGAGGCATGGCCAAAAAATTAACAAATAAAAAATAAAAAAGTGAAGGTAAATTACAGGTACAATTAATTGTGATAATCTTTTGTTTAATCCAATAATGCAAAATATTATCAGTGCAATGTGAAATCAGTATAAGGACTGCCAATGAGAGGGTTATGTCCTTGAAATTCTGGGTGACTTTTCCCTTACAGCAGTGCTCCCCAACCTTTTTGGCACCAGCAACTGGTTTCATGGAAGACCATTTTTCCACAGACATGGGCTGGGGATGTTTTTGAGATGATTCAAATGCATTACACTCATTGTGCACTTTATTCATATTATTATTACATGGTGATATATAATAAAATCATTATACAACTCATCCTAACGCAGAATCAGTGGGGTGATCAGCACTGAGCTTGTTTCCCTGCAACTAGACGGTCCCATTTGGGGGGTGGGGGACAGGAGAGCAGTCGGAGTGGCTATAAACACATATGAAGCTTCACTCCTCGCCACTCCCTTCCTGCTGTGTGGCCTGAACGGACCGGCAGTGGTCTGTGGCCCGGGGGTAGGCAACCTTTGCCTTAGAGCACATCTTCTTCTGGACTAGAACTGTCTCAAGAGAGGGCGATCTGGACAAGTTCCCAAGGGGCCTGTGGCTGCCCTTGGGGACAGTTTGGCTTGAGATTCCCCTCCTATGATTAATACCTATGATTAGTATCTTCAATAGTCTTCTCCTCCCCAGCACACTTTGCACCCAGCGCTCAGGCCAGAAATTCCTTTCTCAATGACCCCCATTGCATCCACCACGCAGAGAGTATTTCCAAATGTTCCTTGAATACATCTCTTTAAATAAATGTCCTCACTCTTTTTGACCTAAACTATCTGAATGCATGTGTGTTCAGTTGCTCAGTCGTGTCTGACTCTGCGACTCCACGGACTGCAGCCCGCCAGGCTCCTCTGTCCATGGAATTTCCCAGGCAAGAACACTGGGTGTGCTGTGTGCTTAGTCGCTCAGTCGTGTTTGACTCTTTGCAACCCCATGGACTGCAGCCCGCCAGGCTCCTCTGTCCTCGGGGATTCTCCAGGCAAGAATACTGAGGTGGGTAGCCATTTCCTCTTCCAGGGGATCTTCCCTACCCAGGGATGGAACCTGAGTCTGCTGCATTGGCAGGTGGATTCTTCACCACTGGCCACCTGATACCTACTAAACCCACCTTCTGTCAGTGTACCCTTAGCCCCAAGCCCTTCACAGCCAACACCTGACCTCATCAGGCACACAAATAAGTCTCTCTGCTCCCCAAACATGCTACAAAGCGCTACAAAACTTTGAGATACTGTCTTTGTGTGTGCTGCTCCCTCCGCCTTGCATGCCCTTCCCCATTGCTCAGTCTTTGGAATTTCTACCCACTTTCTAAGACTGTTGCAATGTTGCCTTTTCTGGAAAACTCTCTCCTGTCTTCCAAAGCAAAGCACGTGCTTTATCCTCCCAGCCCCCTTTAGGACACTGGTCATGCAGTCCTGCACCTTTACATGTGTTCTCTCTCTTCCACGACTAGTCTGGGTTATTTGAGCCCTTGTTGTGTGGGGCTGCCACCTGCCTGGGGTGAAGTTGATGTGAACTGCACCCATAGGGCTGTGTGGTGCACAAACCATGTAAGTAATGGAGTGTTCTTCATACCAGACATTGCCGTTTGCCTTTACATGTTAGTTACCATGGCTCACTGAGTCCTACTATTATCATTCCCATTTTGCTGTTAAGCAAACCAGTGCTCAGAGAGGTGAAGCAATTTGCCTAAGGTCACACAGCACTTAAGTGGTAGAGCTAGACTTCAAACCTGGAAATCTGGTCCAACCACTATGTTAAGCCACTTGTGAATTCCTAAATGGCAACAGGGACTATGACTTTTTAATATTCTAGCATCATGACTGGCACCCAGAATGCGTCATGTGCTTACTGAGTAAGATCCACAGGACGGCGTACTCCAAGCCTCAGTGCTTGAACCTTTGCCTGCCAGGCTTGTTCTTGTCATCTACATTCAGGACAAATGTTACCTCTTAAGCGATCGTCCCTCACCACTCCATTGAGGTAGTCACTCTCCCCTCACTCAGCAGGCTCCAAGATATCACAGAGTTAGGACACAGTGCAAGAAGACTAGAGAATCTGCCCAAAGACAGGCAAATAGAATTGTGTGTCTCTGGGATCAGCCTCCTGCTCCAAGAGCCAGCAAAGGCTTTCTTTAAAGGTCGAGATACTTTACACCTTTCGGTCTAGAGGCAACAGACTCTGTTGCCATTACTAACCCTCATTATCTTGGGAGTATAGTCATCTGCAAAATGTCAAGGAGTGGGTGTGTTTCATAAAACTTTATTTACAAAAGCAGGCATTGGGTGGACCAACTCCTTGCCAACTCCTGCCTCCCCGAAGGAAATAGTTTTTGTATAAATAAAAGAACCAGCAGACAGCTAGCACTGCATTTAAACATTATCCTAAAATATAGGGCAGAAGCATTTTATACAGAGGATTTGTTAATGAAATCTTGCCTTTTGCAAATCTGCTGCATAATTCAAGGCTAATTTTTGCAAAGAAGTACATATTGAGAAGGACCTTTTCAGTATTTCTAGCTCAAAGGGGTCAGAGCTGCAGCCGTAGAGTAAATACAGTTCAATATTAACTTAATCTGCCAGGTTTCACATGATTGGATTTTTTAATTGAATTTTAAAATTGAGTGTGGGTACTACTATATATAAAACAACCAATGAGGACCCAGTATATAACATGGGGAACTCTAAGCAATAATCTGTAATAACCTCTGAGGGAAAAGAATCTGAAAAAGAACAGTTATGTATGTATGTAAAACTGCATCACTTTACTGTACACCTGAAATTAACACAACATTGTAAATCAAGTATACCTCAAAAAAATAAAGCAAAATAAAACGGGGGTGTAAATGACATTCTTCTCAATTTTGTTTTAGTGAATCTCTATTTTTATCTTCTGTAACACCCTTGTTGAAATTCACATGATGTGAATTTACATAAAAGGCAGCCACGTGGCATCTGCCCCTACCCTACCATGCAGGCATATGTGTGTGCATGGGTACATGCGGTTGCTTCAATTGTGTCTGACTCTGCAACCCTGTGGATTTCAGCCTGCCAGCCTCCTCTGTCCATGGGATTCTCCAGGCACGAATACTGGAATGGGTTGCCATGCCCTCCTTCGGGGGATCTTCCTGACCCAGGGACCGAACCCAAGTCTCTTACATCTCCTGCATCGGCAGGTGGGTTCTTTGCCACTAGTGCCACCTGGGAAGCCTGCCTCACCACCCCCTACCCCTGGCCATAAGCTCCCCAAGAACAAAATATCTTCTTCTTATCACCCCTTTCCTCCCTGTGGGGGTCCCATGCAGGGTGTGTGGCAGGCACTCAACACACGCGTGCGCACGCACACACACACACACACACCCCAGTGATCTGAATGGAGGATCTAAGAGCAATTTAGGAAGGAAAAAACTTCAACTGTAGCCGTGGTGATTTCAGAAAGATGTTGGTGCTTTCTGATTACAAGGAATATTGAACGCTGCAACTTCTGGTTATGCAACTTCTGCAGTCTTTTTCCCTGAAACTCTTTGCGAGTTTGTTTGTTTTCTAACAGCTATTCATGTCAGATGGCATAAAGACCTAGTCAGGCAGGAAGCACAAGGAGGGAGCAAAAAATATTCCCAACCTCTTTCCAAACTTAGGATCCAGGATCTGAAATTTCCTTCTCTACAAAGTATGTGCCTTCCCTCCGCCCCGCCGCCCCCCCGCCCCCGACAAACTGCACCAAGCTCTAAAAATTCACATGTCACCATGGCCTCGTAGCTTAATAAACCACATCAAAAGCATTTTGCAATGATGCTTCTTCCTCTATGAAACCTGAAGCCATAAGTGGACCTGCTATTAGGCGGGTAATTAAGCCACTCCCTGGGCCCAGTGGATATGCATTCAAGCTGCCAAAAGATGATGAAACTCGTGCCTTCCTCAGTGGGATCCTCGGGGCCTGACTCCCATGTTCCCCCAGATACCTTGCTCCAACAATGAGTGCAGTCAGGGAGATACCAGCATGTGAAACTTGGTTTCAAGCACACCCTTTCAAAACCCAACTGACTCCAGCAAGCAGCTTACCAAATAGCCATGGAGGAGACCAAAAACACGGCTTTCCACTGTGCTCCTGAGGAAAAACCAGCCACTGTAGTCAAAATGCTGCCTGCCTCAGCTGGCCTCTGAGAAAGCAAAACAGACCCTACAGATGCCTGTCTGACCCTGTCCATCTCCTCCCCTGCATCCAGGCAGAGCTCTGCTTGGGTAACTGCCCTCCTTCACAGGACTCCAGGGCTGCATCCTGATGGTCTATGCCAATCACTAGGCTCTTAGGTCCCCAGCCTCTGCCAAAGCATCACCCTTTGAAATCCCAGATAGAGGAAACTTCTCTAGTTTAAGCCAGCTCCAGTTGAGTTCTGTCACTTGCTAAGGAGATACCTAATTAATGCAATGAGAAACAAATGCTCTAACACTGCATGGGTGTGTGTGTATGTGTGTGCATGTGTGTGCATGCACATGCATGCACTCAGTCACCTCAGACTCTGAGACCTCATGGACTGTAGCCCACCAGGCTCCTCTGTCCATGGGATTCTCCAGGCAAGAATACTGGAGTGGGTTGCCATGCCCTCCTCCAGGGGATCCTCCCAACCCAGGAATTGAACCTGCATCTCTTGTGTCTCCTGCATCGGCAGGCAGGTTCTTTACCACTGGCGCCACCTGGGAAGCCCAGTCTAATACTAACAGATACTAATATCTATGGGTGCCCCATGCTAGTTACCATGATAAGTTTTTTTCATGAGTCATCTCATATAACCCTCTCCATTTTGAGGATATAACTCCCATCTTATAGATGAGGAGACGACACTCAGAAGGATTTAATAACCTATCCAAGGGGGTCCACAACATAGGTGCTTGTGTGAAGTAGGAAAAGGTGAAACCTCTCAGAGGGGAACACACCATTTGCTGGAATGAGATTTGTGCAAACTGGAGTAAGGGGCAGACACAGATCCAGGCCAGGAAGGATAACTTGGGAGTAAGGTAGGGGCTAGACTGAAGCCCGTTTCCCTCCAAAGCTAAGTGACTTTGTGCAGGTCATATCTGCATACCTGAACAGGGTACTGATGACCCCACTTGGATGTCATACAAGCAAAACTGGGATCTCCTGACCCCAAAGCCTTTTGACCAGTGCATCAGTTAGGGCCCAGCCAGAGAAATGGAGCCTATAGTAGGAGATGGAGACTTATTGTAAGGCAACAGCCTACATGGTTTTGAAGGCTGCTGGCTGGGCAAGCTTGAAATCCACACAGCAGGCTGGAAATCTTATTCTTATGACCTTTCACCTCTTTGGATGAGGCTCACCCACATTATTGAGGATAATCTCCTTTACTTAAACTCAACTGATGAGGAATTTCCTGTGGTCCAGTGGCTAGGACGGCACTTCCATTGCAGGGGTCATGGGTTCAACCTCTGGTTGGGGAACCAAGATCCCACATGCTATAATATGGCCAAAAGAATAAAATAAACTCAACAGATGGTGAACTTTGATCACTTCTATTAAAATACCTTCCCAGCAGGTTTTTCTGCAACCTCTGGATGTAGGTTTCATTGAAAAGCAGGGGATGATAGTCTGGCCCAGTGGACCAGTATATTTCAACTTTGCCCAGCCAGCAGCCCTCAAAACCATGTAGGCTGTTGCCTTACAATAAATCTGTATCTCCTACTATAGGCTCCATTGCTCTGGCTGCCTCTAATTGATACACTGGTCAAAAGGCTTTGGGGTCAGGTGATTGGAGACCCCAGGTTTGCTTCTATGACATCTGAGTGGGGTCATTAGTACCCTGATCAGGTGTGCAGATGTGACCTGCACTCAAGTTGACCATCTCAACCACCTGCAATTTCTCTTTTTGCTGTGTCACAGGCATTGGGCTGCTAAGGTCTCTGGTCATTCCTCTCCATCTGGGGGGGGTGGCCCAGACTTGTCTGGCTTCCCCTTCTTGTCCCAGTGTAATTAGTTATATGGGACACTAATCACACATAAACCAAGCCCTGCTAGCATTTTTTTTTTTTTAACCCTCCTGGAGGATCTATAAAATCTACTCCTTCCTTCCCGTCCCATCTTGTAAGCTCTGGTATCTGGCCTCTTCTGCTTCTACTATCAGAGGCTGAAGGGCAATGGAAGGAAGTGATGGGGAGCCTGGCTTCAGGGTCTGCTTGAGGTCTTCAGTCTTCTGTCTGAGTGACTTAACCTCTTGGAACTTTAGTTTTCTTCTCCGCAGAATGGAGATAACAATAGTCCCAACTAAGTGGGGTTGTAGCCAGGATGAAAAATGTCAGAGTTTCTAAGGGGCTGAGAACAGTGCCTGGCCAGTGGCATGTATTCAATAAACAGGGGTCACCATGGTGATCGGAAAGTTGAGGATGCTTCTCTGGCTCACTCATTTCCTCCTGGTCCAGGCGGCATCTCTCCAACCTTAGTCCTTGTGATGCAGCCATCCAGAGCCTTCCATCGCAGAGGGCATCTCAGGACGGACCGGTCCTTCCCACTGCCTACATACAAGGGAACAGGAGTGGGGAGGTTCCTTAACATCTTGAAATTATTTTCAATTTGTTAATATTACCTAGTCTTTCAAGAATGAAGGAAAAATAATAGTTTCTAATATTCAAGAAAAAAAACTGAAGCTCCTCTTTCAGCTGCAACCTCAGGGCCAATCCAGCTTTCTGAGTCCCTCTTCAGCATGTAGATAGGTCAGGAGCAACTTCAGCATCTCCCAGCCATCAAGAGGGGCACGGCCTTTTGTGTAGGATATCAGTGTGGAAAATAGTCACCCTTAGAATTATTGAAAAAACATGCATCAAGCATGGTTCTTGGTTCTGGAGCTGCAGAGAGGATTAAGTTTGGAAATTCAACTTCAAAATTAGATTTTGATCAGTATAAAATAAAAAGTTATAATAATTTAAATATCTCTTCAAAAATATTAGATTTTGAATATATATATGAATTAATGTATGTATATTTATATTATATAATTAGATTACATATATAATACATGTATATTAGACAGAAGAAGAGAGAGAAAGGGAGACAGACCAACCAGCAGACAGAACTGTCAGAACAGAGAATCTTTATTCTTCAAGTCACCATTCTCAGCTACAAGAACAGGCACAAAGAACTTCCCAAGTGTTATTTTAGAGAAAAAAAAAGGCCGGGGTGGGGGGGCGGGTTTGAAATGTATGCAGGGACAGAAAAACTATCTTCTCTACCCTGTTCTGGACCTTAGAGAAAAATGGGATTTTTGCATTTGAATTGTCATTTACAAGGAGGAGAGCAGAGCAGGTGATCTGAATGAGTTTCTTTTCTTGCCGTGAAATACACAAGGGAAACTTGAATTGTTTCTGAAAGCAGCAGAAATTCATCACTGAGTTTCAGATCTAGGCTGGAGGGAAAGGAGAAGCAGCCTTCCTGGAAAGAGATCTGCAGCAGCTGAAGGTGGTTCCAGGGGGAGGAAGGGACTCCGCAGCTGTGTCGCCAGGCCCACCCCCCATCGTTGCTTCCAACTTGTCAGCTGCTTATTCCTGGCTAAATTCAAGGAAGAAGCAGGAAGCTATGAGTGTTAGCAGTTCAGTCTGGAAAGAAAAATCCTCGTAAGTGGAGGATGCTCGTAATGGATGCTATTGGCAAACCATCTTCCCTTCCAACCGGTGAAAACAAAAGAAGAATTTAACAAAGAAAGTCAAAAGGCAACTGTCCAGAGAGTTTATACACTGGCTAATCCCAGTGCCAGACACTGTTAGAAGCACTTCATGAGTTGCCTCACTTAATCCTACCCCAGATCTTATAAAGGAGGTGTTGGTATTATCTTCATTTTATAACAAAGTTCAGAGAGGTTAAGTAACTTGCCTGAGGTCACACAGCTGAAGACAGGGGTAAATCAACCCAGGAACCTCCCACGTGGTGTTTCCTCCACTTTTTCTTCACTGTTTGTGACCCTAAAGAGTCCCTTCAAATGCAAGAAAGTGGAACATCAAGATGATAAGAAAGTGGCCAATGCCTTCCAATTCAGGAGGAAAGGGAAAAGGCCATAAACCAGGCCTTTATCCTTTTACTGGGCACTGACATGATACCCAAACAGGGCCTTTTCCGAGAGTCCTGAGTTTCTGTGCACCAGAGGCAGGCAGGGCAGTGGAGAGAGTACAGAGCCCACTGCCTGGTTTTAAATCCTGACTTTGTCCCTCATCTGCCATATGGCCTTGGCAAGTGACTCTTAGACTCCCACACTTCCGTTTCTCCTCTCAAAAATGGGAATCTTCCTACAACCTGCTTTATGGGGTTACATGAGTCATTTCACATAAAAGGCTTAGAACACTGCCTGGCATGGGTCAAACGCTCAATCAGTTTCCACTCTTATTAGCACTTCATTGTGTTTAGTCGCTAAGTTGTGCCTAACTCTTTTGTGACCCCATAGACTGTAGCCTGCCAGGCTCCTCTGTCCATGGGATTTCCCAGGTAAGAATATTGGAGCTGGTTGCCATTTCCTCCTCCAGGGGAAATTCCCAACCCAGGGATCAAACCCGTGTCTCCTGCATTGGCAGGTGGATTCTTTACCACTGAGCCCCCTGGGAAGACCTAGCACTTAATTGACATACGATTGTTGGCTTGTATTATTTTAGTTCTGACATGACATGTCATGGACCCCAACCCCTGCTCACGAATGTTATGCTCTGTTGTATCCTTGATGGTGTTCTTGCCTTCCATTGCTGCTCTCCTGCCATCATTGTGACAGCCGCTGTGAACCCAGCGCTTGTTGATATAGCTCTAAAAGCCTCCTGGTGTATTATAGCAGCATCCTCCCTGTGCCCTGTGAGGTTGCAACCCCACCGGTGCCCATTTTTCAGGTGAGAAAACTGAGGCATGGTGACAGGAGGGAACTCTTCCTGGGTCGCCGGGCTAGAATTTGGGGGTAGGGATTCGGACTCCAATCTTACAGTCACCACCACTGGTTAGGGGTACCCACAATTTGGGCCAAGTGGTTTCAGATTCAGCCGATGTCAGGGCGAAATCAGGAGGCTGGCTCTTTTTCCCTTTTTTTAAGGCAGGACCAGGCTTCTGAGTGCCCCTGCTTTGTCCCTGAAGGGAAGGTTTCCTCATCTTATCTGCCTCTCTCACCTGTGCAGGGGCAGCAGCCTGGGGTGGGGCGGGGGGCGGAGCTGACCTCTTTCTTAGCATCCCTCCTCCAGACAGGCGCAATGAAAGGGTCCCAGGGTGGAGGCGCAAAGCAGAAAGGAAACAGATGGGAAGGTGAGTAATTAAATCAATATATACCAAACAGCCAAGGGAAAGGGAAAAAGAAGCAAAGTAATTATGTCCAAAAATGAAGTTTGAGCTCGAACATCGTGCATTCATTTCCAAAACACTGTTTCTTCAAGCTGTTTGGAATATAAATGCAAAACAAAATAAAACACACCCCCTCCCAACACACGTATGCACGCACACATACAAGAATGCTCTTTTGTTTCATTTTCCTGGAATGCTGTGATTTTTCTTCCCGTAGACTTCTTCCCCCTTCCTCCCCCCTCAAAGCAGCTCCTTACAGAATTACAGGTTTAAGTACTTTTGATAGGGGCCAGTTCTGTCAGAGCCAAAGGGTCAATTTGTTTGTATTTTACAGCAGACATGTGCTAAGCCTTTCCTATATTTTAAACAGATAATGTCCTTGTAATTTGGAAGCACTTACATGGAAGGCGGGCTTTGTCCCCTCTTTCAGTATGTGTGTCGCTCTTGCCCGTCTCTGTTGAGATGAAAAAGAAATACTGTATCTTTAAATTAGGAGGCACTGAATAATGAATCTTGGGCAGTGAAAAGGCTAATGCCATGTGGAGGAGAAGGAGTTTAATCTAATTTAGTTGGAGGGTGTCTGTCTGCAGTGTTGTTTTTTGGAGTGTGGGAATAGAGGGGTAAGCTGTCCCCTTGAATGGTCCCTCCAGCGCCAGAAGCAGTGGGGAGCCGCGTAGACGCCAGTGATCCAAAGCCGGGCCTTGAAAGGGGGATTAGAGACAGGCTGTGATTTGCAATTCACACTAATGCACCCTGTGGAACCTTTGGTAATATTTCAAACCACATTTCAAGGGAAGTGGCCTTAAAATCGCTGCCTAAATTGTATTGGAGCAACAGAGGACCCTCCAGTCATCCGTTTTATGATGTGGATGCTTTTCTGTTTGTTTCTTGCCGCCCCGCCCCCACCCCAACATCCTCCGTCGAGTGTTTTTAGGTGGAATGAAAAACTTTGTGCCCGGTGAATTTGCCGCAGCTTGTGTGGCTTCTGGGGTGGTACACGCTGTGTGTGTTTTCTTTAGTAAGTATCCCTTCGGATGACCAAAGGTATTTTCTCCTAGGAGAAAAATGTGGGGTGGGGGTAGGGGGAAAGAGCATGCCTGCTTGCTTAGAAAACAGAATTCTCAGTGCCTGTTTTTTTTTTCCCTTCCTAAATCTCATAATAAGCTTCTGCACAAACATAACCCTAGATGGAATCGGGGAAAAAGGCACGTTTTGGTATCAGAGATCCCTCTACATGTCAGACCATTATTAGCATCGCATTCTTACTTGAAAGGAGAATCGGAAAAGTGCTGATGAAATACAAATATTGATGATAGTAGAGGATAAAAGAAGAAACATCAGACTCATTTTACCAGATCATCAAACGCCAATGTGCTGAGAAGAGATGCTCCAAGCAAGAGTTCCTAGAAAAACAGAGATCACCTGAACCACTTTCTACCTTCAACCCTACAACACGCTTCTCTTTCTTTTCCTAAGCTGTGCTGATAGTCTACAAGTTTACTCTTGTAATTAGCTTGTAACATGCTAAGTCTATGGTTTAATTTTTCTCTACCACTGAAAGAGTTGGTACTTGTTATCTTAAAGAGATTACTGTGGGTTTTCTTGAATCTCATTTTAGAACATCTCACACAGAGCTCATCATTTCCACTGACTATAACGTCTTAAGAGGAAATACAACTTTGATTTTTAGCAATATCCCTGTTAAGGTCTTTTCAACTTTGGAATTTGCTAGGTGATGAAACTCTGCCTCTCTCTCAATCTCCTTCCATCCAGAAATACTTAGCTCTCGGTCAAAATACTGCCTGACTGATGAAATCATGTTCCTGTTCAAAACCTTTTTCTTTTTCTGGGCAAACATTTGCAAGAATTTGAAGGTAGTTAATGTTTAAGAGTGTCTCTCCCATATACATATATTTTTAGATAGTTGGTGTATAAAATATATATGTATATATATATATATTCCTTATCCTTGCATGTTATTTGAAATCATGTTTAATTATAAAGTTTCATTAAAAACCTTTGCTCAAAATTTTAGAGGCCTAATAAGATTTCCATTAATTTAAACATATCACCATTCCCACGACAGCCCCAAATGCTTTCTTTTCCCCCTTTCATCCATGGTTAAATATGTAAATAAAATGTCTAAAGTCATTCTTCAAAGAAGACAAAAGAAAAAAGAGCTGAGGGGAGAGACAGCCATAAAATTCCTCCCAATTCTCCATAACATTTGCCAGAGGGGGGCCAGTTGCCAGCCAGAGCTGAGCAGCAGGGAACCCCGCCGCTCCTTAGAATCACACATCTCAAATCCCACACACAGGAAAAAAAAATAAAATAAAATATCTTTTCAGCTGGAGCCATCAAAAGGGCCTTTTCATTTATTAGTTACAGAGTTATCTTGCAGTTGGTGATTTCTCAGAGCCCTCATTTTTCTATCATAATGTCTATTTGTTGGTTTCCATCTCAGCTGGGCAGAGAGAAGCACTTCTGCAGACTTTTTTTTTTTTTTTTCTTCTAAACAAAGGAGAGAAGAAAGCAATCTGAAGTGGTTATAGCGAAAATAATGGGTCTGAACATGGCTGAATTAAAACAGCACATAAAAGATCAATTAGGAGATGCTTTCTCAAATAGCTCACACCCCTGGCTCTTGGTATTTGGCACTGTCAGTGACTCTTCCCCATGTCTATTTTCAGAGTTTCTGAGGGAAGGAAAAGAAAAGGAAAAAGAAGGAAAATGATGTCCAAGGCAGGAAACTGGCAAGAAAAATTCTGGAATCTTTTTAATGAAAAGGTTCGGAAAATAGCTCACTAGATTAAAAAAAAAAAAAACAAACACAAACACAACTATCTTAAGAAAAATGACAGCCTTTAAAAAAAGCATCTCGGAGAAACAATCCAGCTGAAGGCAGCTTGTTCTGACTGTATTAGCGTTTATTTACCTCGACCCTATCCCCACCACTCCCCCCCCACCCCCACTTTCTACCTCACCCCCCACCTCCTCCAACACCTCACAGGGAGATCCAGGGACACTAATTCAGTGCCGGGTGCAAATTCCCAGCCTCGTTCTTCTCTGTTTGCTGAATGGATGGATGGATAGAATAAGTGGGTATGTTTTAGGTTTTGAGTTCTCCCAAGTTTCTTATTAGATGTAAAATCATACGACTTGTTTCAAACAAAAGCCAATATTCTAAAAAAGCCTTTCAGAGGAAGCGCCCCACTTCTGCCACCGCTGACAAAAAGCTTCCCAGGGGACGAGCGACTGGCAGGAGCATCTCCTTTCTGGGCGCTTCCTAGAAATAACCGGGCAACCCGCAGCGCCAGCGGCTCCTGCAAAGCCGGGCGGGGGCGGGGGGTGGGGTGCGGTGGGAGTGGAGAGAGCAGCACCGACCGCCAGGGATGTCTGTGCGAACCGCACATCCCTTCAGAGTGCTAACCTCAGAAAGGGAGGAAGAAAAAGGAGACCCCTGCGCACAGGGCCGGCTCCTGTGACCTCTCCTCCGGCTCGGTTAAGTCCTCCAACGGACCCCCTATGCGTGGTCCTGGGAGTTTCAGGGAAACTTTCAAAGATTCCGACCTCGAGAGCGTCTAAGAGGAGAGAGACCCGGCCACCTCCGAGGGGTACTGTTTACTGAAGGGTTAATACGGGAAGCCAGGTGAAGCGCTTCTTTGGAAGTGGGGCGTGGGCATCCGCGCCCACCGCGCCCGCCCAGGTTCGGGTGTGTGTGTGTGTGTGGCCTAAGTGACTCTGTCCCGAACTCGCCCCCATCCGAAGGGCGTGCTCTAAGGGCACTGGGCCGGGATACTCCCCCACTTTTTAAGAAAACTGAGCGAGGCATGGGCGTCTCCCCTTTCCCGGGGAGTTGGGGACCCTCGAAAAGAGCTGACTCAGCGCCCTCCCACCTCCAACTGCGCAGCATCCTGCGGGTCCGCAGTCAAGGAGGGAGCAGGCCGGGCAAATCACTCGCCAAATAATATAAATACCCGACGAGCGAATGACTTCCTATAATAAATAAACTCAGCCGCCTAGAAGAAATTACCAGGCCTGCCTGGCGCGAGGCCCCTCAACTCAGCGGCTCTGGTGGGGGCGGGGGGGTCACCCTTCTACAAACCAAGCCCCCGGCTTCCCGAGGCCGGGGGTTAGGGGGGGTGGGACCTCAGAGTCCCAGGAAGCTGCCCGCCCTTCCCCCTCCCCGCCTTCTTCGCGGAGACCTCGGAGCAGCGGCCCTAAAATCTAGATTCCCAGAGCCCCTCCCCCTGCCCTTAGCGCTTCTCTTTGAAATTTCAAAGAGACCCCCCTCCCCGGAGCCGGAGCCCCGACGCAGGCCTGGTAACTCCGCAGCCTCGGGAAGATGCGGGCAGCTTTACAAGCTAAGGGGCCACTTTATGGCCGAGGCCATAAAACGCAAATCCCACCTCGCTTTGAAAGCTGCCTCGGCCGGGGACCCACCATAAAAATCAGGAGAGATAAGCCCCTAGCCTGACTTAGACCAGCCCACCCCTTCCTCCGGCCAGTCTCCGAACTTCCAGTAACCCCGGCGCCCTTGGGCTGCGGGGGACGAGGCCGGGGGCGCCCCGAGAAAGGGAGCGCAGGCGGGGAGGCGACGGGAGGCCAAGTTGGAGGCTGGCGCAGAAGGCGAAGGAGCAGCGGGCGGGACGCACGAGAGGGCGGCGACGCGGGGCCGGAGGCCGGGGCGGTGGCAAGATCTGGGGGCCGGGCGCTGCGCTTTCTCATGCAAAGCAGCGGCGGGGCGGGGCGCGCGGCACGGGGGCGGGGCCTGTCAGCGCTCTGCTTTTTCCCACTTTGCCTGTTTGCGAGACTGCTCAGCCCGGGACCGGACTCCGAACGGCTGCGGGCCGAGCCGGGCCGAGGCCGGCGCGGGGAGGGCGGAGCCGCCGCGAGTCGCCGGCTCCGGTGCGCCCGCGCCGCCCGCCCTCTCCGCGCGCTCCCACGAGAAGCCAAAGTTTGCGGCGGCGGCGGCCGTGAGTTGCAGCCCAAGCCGGGTCGCGCGCCGAGAGCTGCGGGGCTCCTCTCGCTTCCCGGTATTGTTCGCAAACTTTGCTCCTCTCTTCAGCGGCTCCACCTCGGCGGAGGCGGGCGCGGAGAGCGGGGCCGGGGGGCGCTGTGCGCACCGCTCGGGCGGGGCTGGGCTGGGCAGGGCGGGCATGGGCGGGAGCCGGAGCGGGGACGAGGAGCCGGGGCCGGCAGCCCGAGCCTGGGAGCGGCTGCTCTGAGGGCGGCGGACCTCCCCGCCGGGGCACCTCCGACGCCACCATGCAGCGTCCGGGCCCCCGCCTGTGGCTAGTCCTGCAGGTGATGGGCTCGTGTGCTGCCATCAGCTCTATGGACATGGAGCGGCCGGGCGACGGCAAGTGCCAGCCCATCGAGATCCCGATGTGCAAGGACATTGGCTACAACATGACCCGCATGCCCAACCTGATGGGCCATGAGAATCAGCGCGAGGCCGCCATCCAGCTGCACGAGTTCGCGCCGCTGGTGGAGTACGGCTGCCACGGCCACCTCCGCTTCTTTCTGTGCTCCCTGTACGCGCCCATGTGCACCGAGCAAGTCTCCACCCCCATCCCCGCCTGCCGGGTCATGTGCGAGCAGGCCCGGCTAAAGTGCTCCCCGATCATGGAGCAGTTCAACTTCAAGTGGCCCGACTCCCTTGACTGCAGCAAACTCCCCAACAAGAACGACCCCAATTACCTGTGCATGGAGGCGCCCAACAACGGCTCGGACGAGCCCGCGAGGGGCTCGGGCATGTTCCCGCCGCTCTTAAGGCCGCAGCGACCCCACAGCGCGCAGGAGCACCAGCTGAAGGATGGGGGGCCGGGGCGAGCCGGCTGCGACAACCCGGGCAAGTTTCACCACGTGGAGAAGAGTGCGTCGTGCGCGCCGCTCTGCACGCCCGGCGTGGACGTGTACTGGAGCCGCGACGACAAGCGCTTCGCGGTAGTCTGGCTGGCTGTCTGGTCCGTGCTCTGCTTCTTCTCCAGCGCCTTCACCGTGCTCACCTTCCTCATCGACCCAGCGCGCTTCCGGTACCCCGAGCGCCCCATCATCTTCCTGTCCATGTGCTACTGCGTCTACTCGGTGGGCTACATCATCCGCCTCTTTGCGGGCGCCGAGAGCATCGCCTGCGACCGGGACAGCGGACAGCTCTATGTCATCCAGGAGGGCCTGGAGAGCACGGGCTGCACCCTGGTCTTCCTGGTCCTTTACTACTTCGGCATGGCCAGCTCCCTGTGGTGGGTGATTCTCACCCTCACCTGGTTCCTGGCCGCGGGCAAGAAGTGGGGCCACGAGGCCATCGAGGCCAACAGCAGCTACTTCCATCTGGCCGCCTGGGCCATTCCGGCCGTGAAGACCATCCTGATCCTGGTGATGCGCCGGGTCGCGGGGGACGAGCTGACCGGCGTCTGCTATGTGGGCAACATGGACATCAACGCCCTCACCGGCTTCGTGCTCATCCCCCTGGCCTGTTACCTCATCATCGGCACTTCCTTTATCCTCTCGGGCTTCGTGGCCCTTTTCCACATCCGGAGGGTGATGAAAACGGGTGGGGAGAACACGGACAAGCTCGAGAAACTCATGGTGCGGATCGGGGTCTTCTCCGTGCTCTACACGGTGCCGGCCACTTGTGTGATTGCCTGCTACTTTTACGAACGCCTCAACGTGGAGTACTGGAAAGTCCTGGCCACGCAGCACAAGTGCAAAATGAACAACCAGACTAAAAACCTGGACTGTCTGATGACCACCTCCATCCCCGCGGTGGAGATCTTCATGGTGAAGATTTTCATGCTGCTGGTGGTGGGCATCACCAGTGGCATGTGGGTCTGGACATCTAAGACTCTGCAGTCCTGGCAGAACGTTTGCAGCCGCAGGTTCAAGAAAAAGAGCCGGAGAAAACCGGCCAGCGTGATCACCAGCAGTGGAATTTACAAAAAAGCCCAGCATCCCCCCAAAACCCATTTGGGGAAATATGAAATCCCCGCCCAGCCTCCCACCTGTGTGTAAATGGGGCTTGGAGGGATGGCAGGATTGGAAAACTTTCCCAGAGAGGATTCAGTGGCTGTCAGAGCCAAAACATGGTGCTTTTCTCTGTTGGTTGGTTGCTTGTTTTTTTTTTTTTTTTTTTAATAAAAGTAAAAGAAAAAAAAATAAAAAGTTTTTACTCTGAAATTCAGGATGCTGTGATACACTGAAAGTCCAAATGTACTTAAAGGGCATGGTTTTTGTTTTCTGCGAAGGAGAGCCCTCCCAGTTAAATAGCCTCTTGTGTAACTAATTTGTGGTAGCATAGTTGATTCAGGCCCCCAGAAGAAAACTTTTGTTTAGAACCTTCCATAAATATACATCTGTATGTTTGAGTTGGCTTTGCTATCCATTTACAAATCAGGGAAGAGATAACTTCTTTGCAAATTAAAGAGCCTCTGCTGAGTTGCAAAGAGGGAGAGATATGCCATCTCTTGCAGGCTAGCCATCCCAGGGGCCCACCCTCAGAAGGCCGCTTGTAGACAGCAACTACTGTGCAAACAGGAAGAAAGAGAAGGCCTGACAGCTCAGCACGCTCCAGTGGATGTGGAGTCCCTTAAAATAGACTCCAGCCTCCACAAACGGGTCTTTCTCCCAGATAGAAACTTCCATCTAACCTCATATTGGTACAGTGCCAACGATGTGCAATACATTTCTTTTTCTTTCCATAAAAATCAAAAGAGAAACAAGTATTTTGCTGTAGTAAAGACAACAAAAGAAGTATGCTAACGAAAGAACTAAGGGGCCCAGCCCTCAGAACCCTTTTAGTTTTACAGTTTGTGGCTTTTTAATGGAAACCAAGCCTATGTGATACACGTTTGGACTGATTTGTAGAAGGGTTGGGGGGGGGGGCGGAGAGGGGAGAGGGATGATTCAAAAGTGCCCAAAGGGCTTATTGACTCTTTCTATTATTAAACAAATGGTTTCCATGAATAGAGCCCAGAAGCCTGTCTACAAAAGGTGGAGTTAATTCTCCTCACCAGGAGGTGCCAGGAAAGAGTGGTCTTGCTGGTGTCTATTTGTCATATATGATATTTTTCATGCTCCACTATTTTATTAAAAATAAAAAATGTTCTTTAGTTTGGTGCTGGTCCCTTGTGTGTTGTGATGGGACCCTTCTCTGAGTGGGAAGAACAGAGAAAACTTTCTCCCTCTGTTTACTTTTCATGCAAATCCCGAGTGTGCATTTCTGTCTACAGATCATTGGTTATCTCTGTGAAATGGCAAATGGACAGATTCCAAAGTGGGCAGAATGATTTAATTTCAGGCTGCAGAGGAATTACATGCAGGAAGCGGGTATGGTTGGAAGTTGTCTCTGACTCTGGGTGGCAGGATGCAAGGGCCGCCCAGTTTTAGCCCAGTTCATTAAACAGCATCTTGGATATTAAGCATGGATACAGGCTTGTGCCCCTTGACTAGCGTCTGGAGAATGGATCCAGCCAATTAGGAGAATTAAATCAGAGTAGGGCTCCGTTGACCTGCTAAAGTCAAAGTGTACAGAGAGAAAATGGTATACAACCATCCAAAGTATGCTGGTTTCCCACAAACACCTGGACACATTTACAATACAGATTGTAGATCAGGATAGGATAAAATAATCTGCTAAGGGTGGTGAGTCATTAAGGGGAAGCTAATCAGCTTTGTGCTTCATTGTGCTTGCTTCTCCTCCGGTATTTGCTGCCTAAGTTGTGTAGCTGTAAAGATTTGAAGTGAGTCAGAGTCAAGCTGGTCTGGGGCACAGCTAAACTCAGGTTCTAACCAGAAGGACCCAAGGGCAGAGTTTGGACCAACTGCTGTGGGAATCTGATAGAACAAACCCAGCCATCCCTGGGTCATCCTGATGTCAAGCTCCAGGCTGAACAAAGACCTCTTAAGAATTTGGAGCATTTATTAACACTTATTAATGATGGACAGAAGCCTGCAGTCAGGGTATCTTGTTTCCTGAAAATGGTGTTTCGGAATGAAGCCTGATGACCCAGACTATCCTTGCATCAACAAAACTAGAATTGAACAATGGTCTAAATAATTCTTTGTGAGGGGTGGGAAGGGGTTCCACGTAGCATGCAGGAGTGAGGAGCATGGATGATTTGGAACCGAGTTCGAGAAACACCAAGTAGGTAGGTTAAGTAAGGTAAAATCCAGAATAGCCTTCAGTGCATTAAAAAAGAAAAAAGGTTTTTAAAAAAATGTTCACAAGTAGAAACTTCTATGTTGATTATTTCCAAACAGATCTTGAAAAGACTAAAGACATTTATGTACATGTGTATGTATGCTTGCCTTGCTCCCTTTGATAACTCTTAGGAAAAATAAAAATGACATTTCTGGAATAGAGCTTGGGAAAGTCGAGAAAGATAACTATCGGAGCACTGTGGTGAGTGTCTAAGCTGGGTATGAGCTTAAAATACTCAGTTCTAAAATCATTAGACTATTCAGTGGTTTTGGGTCTGCCCCTGTTCAGGTGTGTAGGCTTCAGACGGTATTCCCAAAGAAAACCAAGTTTAAGAGCATCCACAAGTGACTTTGCTGTTGTTTAGAGTGTATTTCAGTGCGAATTTATCCCTCAGACTACAGTGACTTTGTTTACAAATGTCAGCGGGTTTTACCCTTTCCTTGTGCTTGGAGCATTGGGGTGCCTCATCTCCCAGTGGTAATTACAAGTAGCAGAGATTTTTAAGTAAACTGCGCACTCTCTCTAGGACTGAAATCTGACCCTGGGTCTCATACAGAAGGTGAATTTTAGGAAAAGCACCCAGGCCTAAAAGTTAGAAAGCAGCCAAAGCATCCTGCTAGCCCTTGGATTCTCCAGCTCAATGAAGGATTTCCAAAAGAAATGTTGACTGCCTTCATTTGGAGATTTCTCAGCGTCAGAGGCCGTGGCCTCAGCTCCAGGAAAATGGAAATCTGTCTTGGGTTACAGATCTGAGGGGTGACATCTTGGTTAGAAGAGCCTCAAAGAATGTGATGGCCAAGGTCACGCTGCCATCCACATCCATCCATTCCTTCCCTCATTCATTCCCTCATCTACATATCAGCGTGCCTGCGTGCTCGGTTGCTCAGTCGTGCCTGACTCTTTGCAACCCCATAGACGGTAGCCCACCAGATTCCTCTCCATGGATTTCCAAGGCAAGAATACTGGAGTGGGTTGTCATTTCCTACTCCAGGGGATCTTCCTGATCCAGGGATCAAACCCAAGTCTCCTGCATTGGCAGGCAGATTCTTTAACCACCAAACCACCTGGGAAGCAAACGTCTCACTACCTAAAAAATGCCAGAGTCTAGGAGACAGAGAAGCAGGCTTTGGCTTGGAGAAGTTCACAGCCTGGTTGAGAAGACCTGCATAGCTATAATAGGAGCTTATGTGTGACATGTGTTTCTATTTTGCGTCATGGAGGCCTCTTGAAATTCACAGAAGGCAGAAGATTCAAGACATATAATTTCACAGCACAGTGAAATTGCAGGGACCTGTTGATGGCTAGAGCAGAAGTTATGAACGGGTGAGGACCTAGACTGTGCCCAGCACCTAGCAGGAGGCCTCAGAGTCGTAACAGTAACTATTGATACAACAATAACAGTGATAGTCATATGTAGCAGACCTTTCAGAACACTTCCTGTGTGCTGAGTGCTTGACAGGGACTGTCTCTTTTAACTGCCAGGACAATTCAGGTAGGTATTTGTATTAGCCCCACTTTATAGATGAGGACTCCAAGGCACAGAGAGGTTATGTAAACTCCCAGGGTCACACAGCAAGTAATTAGAGCACGGGATAGGAACGGGGTAGTCTAATAGGTCCTGGACCACTGGTTCAAAAAGTGATGAATGAATGAATGAATGATAGCACTTTATACCAGTTACTATGCTAAGCACTTTACATGTATTCATTCAATTCTTTAGCAAATTTTGGTGGAGCTATTCTCATCCCCCGTATCAGATGAGGAAATTAGAGCACAGATAAGTCACTTGGCCAAGGCCACAGGGGTAGCAGGCAGGCAGCCCAGAATGTGAACCCTGGCTGTGTGCGTCCGAGCCTGCCTCTCTGACCATTAGGCCCTCCTACCGCTCTCAGTGGTTCTGAGGACTTTGCGTGAACCAGATCATTTCATCTTCACAGCAGCCGTCCATGCCTTTGCTGCAAGCAAAAGAGGCACAAGATCACATTGGCAAAGTACAAAGCTCCCTTTGCCAGCATGGGAGAATGGAAGAGCAGAGGGTGTGACAAACTGCCTTTCTGCAATAGTCCCCAGAGTGAGCTGAGGACACAGCAGTGGGGATGAGAAAAGGGGGTAGACAGAGAAGCAGCAGGGCTTGACTTCACACAGAGAAGGAGCAAGAGGGAAGGGATGGTCAGGGAGGACCGTGTTTCTGACTCAGGTGGGGACCAGGGTGAACATCACTGAGACAGGAGGAAACAAGGGGATGGCGCGGGCTGTTGGTGGAGAAGGAAAGATGAATGCAGCGTAGACAATTTGTGCCTGAGGGTGTCTGATCCTTCCAGGTGGATAAGGTTGGTCTGCAGGCTGTGATGGGGGTGTTGCATAGGTGGGTGTCCAGAGATGGTCAGAGTTGCAGAAGAGGTGAATCAGGTGGTGGTGGGGGGTCTCTCCAGGGACAGAGGAAGGAGGAGGACAGAGCAGGCTGCAGAGGGTGCCTGAAATGAGTGCATCCCCTTAACCACTCAGGCTCCAGTTCCTCATTTTTAGAGGAGAAGGATTGAAGGAGATAATGTCAGTAGTCTTATCCAGAGTCCATATATGTGATTCAGACAGAGATAAGGGAGGGGGGTGGTTAGGAGGGTGAATGCCTGAGACCCCTCCTCTTTTACCCTGGGGCACTGCCTCTTTCTCTTTAACCCTTGGGCCAGCCAAGCAACAGGAACATGAGCACCACAGGCTGGCATTCTTTAATCCCTGCACCTACTGAGTTGCTGCTCCAAGACCAAAAACTGGAAAACAAAAATCAAGAAGTATTCTTGAGGCAATAGATATTATCCTATTTTCCATATTATTTTCTTAGAAAGGAGAGAGAGAGATACAGAAAAGAATAACAAATCAGAGTGCAAATTGGCATCTTACACTTGAAAGATATGAAACTATAATATAGTTTAGGATTGAACGTTATCTGGCTCCTACTGTGCCCAGATAGCCAGTCTGACTCAGTGCCCTTGGGAGTTGCTTTCCCTTGGGCAAGCTGCTGGAACTTTCATCCTTAAAATGGGGGTGACAGTGGACCCCCTCCCTAGGCTGTCACTTTCTAGGTGCTCGATTGTTTTAATAGCTCTGTATTGTACCTGGCATGCTGTAGTTCATGGGGTCACAGAGTCAGACGTGACTTAGCTACTAAACAACAAAACATGTGTTAATCCATCTGTCCCTCACTCCAGTTCAGGAGATAGGATTCCATAAAATCTTATGTATAAAGTGTTTCGAAGACTGTTGCCATTAAGCTAGGTTCAATAAATGTTATTATTATGTTTATTTCCCCTCCCCACAAAAGATGAACCCAGCATGCTAATGAGTAATGATCTTTAAACAGAATGAGGTGTTTTTTTTTTTTTTCTCTTTTCCCCTTAGAGAAACACTTTTTCCAATACCCGTGTTCAGGTTCCACAGAATACCCGCTGATCTTTCAAGTTTAAAAGGCAGGCACAGTGCCTCTGCAGCAGTGGAAAATATTCTCTGTCTTTTTCTTTGAACACAATCACATCATAGCCAACTTCCCAGGAAATCAGACCTCATGTGCGGACACCTCTGTACGCAAATGGATGAAGATGGCTGTAATATGGAGATGGAGAAAAACGCCAGACTTCAGGGAAGCTCGTGGAACACGCTCCGGCAACATAGTGTGGAGTGTTTTTTAATGTTTTATTAAGAGTGTGAAGGCCAAGCTGGAGGGAGGAGGGAAGGAGATGCGTTTGAAATGTGCAAAGAATAAGTTTCAGTTGTCGAGGTGAGCGGTCGTAATTGGGGACTTAAACAGTCCCACCCCTATGAAGATGATGCTGTTAGATCTTGCACAATGGCCGAAACCCAGTCGGACTTTTCCTGTCACCGAGTTTCACTTTGTTATTTTAAGCCTTTTTTTTTTTTTTTTTTGGTACCAGGCTGGCATTCAGGGGTCTTCAGTTTATAGGAAGGGATTCATTAAAAACCATGTTTGGAACACACCCACCTCCACCTGACCTAAAGGAACTTTTGCAATTGGTGTCTTCAGGGGTTTTCGTAATGATGGGAGAGGATGTTCTCAGGGGGTCTCTGACGACAGGTGGTCTCTCACAGCAGATGTCCTCAAAGGGAGAGATTGGTGGCATTCTTAGGGACTATGTGCGCTAAAAAAAAACCATCTTAAAAACCTATTCTAACAATGTTTTCAGTATTTTAGGCAGAACTACAAAGTCATCAACCCTGACAGATGATAAATCAGTGTCTGTTTTAAAAGGTGGGAGCTGGTGATTATGAGCCGCAGGAGCCGACTTTGATCAGAAGTGACAAGCCCTGGGGTTGGGGCCATTCTCCTCCCCTGCTCACCCCAGGGCAGAGCAGCACCTGTGTACCTTCCAGGGCCACCACTCACATAAAACACTTGGATTTTGTTGGCTTTGGGTAAGAATCTTCATTTGCAAGCTGCCTTTCTTCCTGCAGCCCATCTGAAGCCATAGTCCTGAAGCTGTGTCAGTATCTTGTAAGTTTCAATGGCTTCAGGGCTCATAGCAGAGGGCTTTAATTTGAACTAAATTCAGAAATACTTAAGGCAGCTAAAATGTTGTTTTTTTTCTCCAAAGGGAATTTCTCTAAGTATTGAGAAAGTAAAATCCACACTTGACATAAAGAGACCATAAAGAGATTTGAGGAATTTGTGATTCTAATTTTGTTGTAATGATGACACAGGTCGATGAGGACCAAACAAAAACAATATGAAGGGCAGAAAAAGTCACATAAAATTTTGCCATTCTTTTATGGGTGTCATGATGGCAACCCTTTTTTCAGCCATTAAGACCCAATATTCAGTAATGTTCAGAGTATTGAGTCACATCTGTTGTGTAAAAGAGGATGTTAGAAAACACAGGAGAGAAGAAGGGACATTGAACAAAGTTAAATGTATTGGTTTTACTTTCAACCCACCTCTCCCTTCTAAGGATTTATTCTTGCCAAGGCAAAATTTCCCCATGTGTCCCAGGGGATGAACCAAAATTACTAAACTGGGTAAAATTATCCCACTGGATTGGGGGTGTGCATGTCACTCAGACCAGTCAATATGATGTAAGGTAAGTTCTCCTGATGTGATAGAGAAATGAGAGTGTGCAGGTGGGAATCGGGGACAATTTAAGGAAAGATTTTCCTACATGATTAAAAGACAGATGTTGAGGAAGCCTGTCATTTTCCTTCATGGAATGTGGAGCGTGAAAACTGTATGTGGAGTTGCTGCAGCCATTTTGTGACCATGAGGCAATAAACTCAATATTAACACCCACATTCCAAGGATGGTAGGTGAGAAACAAGGGGCAAACTTGTGATGACTTCATTGAGCTACTACACTTACAGTCTTCTTGTTATTCAAGGTAATTAACTGCCTGTATTCTCCAAGTGTCAGCAAGTTTGGTGTCTGTGACTTGCAAGAAAAACCAACTAGTCCAGTGCTTTTCAAACCTTAATGTACATACAAATCACCTGGACCTTTTGCTAAAATGCAGATCCTGATTCCATAGGTCTGGACAGGACTCAAGAGTCTGCATTTGTAATAAGCTCCCAGATAAAGCTAATGCTGCAGACTCCTGACTCTACTATGACCTACTACTGACCCACCATCTGAAGTTTAAACCACTGTATCACTCCTGACCGTAATAGGGCCATATGGGCTTATCTTGGGCACCATCCCTTGGATGTTCTATCTTGGACTAGCTCTCAATTTTAAGACATGTCTTATTTTGAGTTTAAATCTGCTTCCTTATGACTATTTCCTACTAGTTCTACTTTTATGACGTGGTCCTCCTATAAACACATATAATTCATTTTTCATATGAAAGCACCTTATGTTTTTGACTGTTATGTGCTCTCTGCATCTATTTTGATCCTTAAAACTGTTAAATAACTTGGTTTTCCCCTTGCTGACTGTCCTCAGAGTGTTCTTACTTTGGTATAATCTTTTGTTAAGGAAGATGCTCACAAGTGAATGCTATTCTCCAGGAATTGTCTATCAAGGAGGCAACAGAGTGGGATCATTGGACACTTACAGCAAATATTGTACATAATAATCGGGCATTTTTATCAAACCTGGAACAAAAGAAGGCTGTCAACTATGATTCAGTGTTACCCTGGCTATGCTAGACCATGAAGTAAGGCAAGAGGCAAGAAGCTAAAACCATTGGAAACTGTTATTATTTGCAGCTGATGTGATTGAAAGACTTAGCCAAAAATGGAATTGATGAGAATTGATAGGGAGACTTGGACAAAACAAATCTACAAAAATCAGTGGCTTCCTTGTATACCAGCATTAACTAGTTAAAAATATGAAGAAAATAAAAGACCATCTTTAAAATACCTACAAAAAGCATAGGTACTACATATAAAATAGATAAACGATAAGGACCTACTGTATAGCACAGAGAACTATACACAATATTTTGTAACAACCTATAAGGGAAAATAATCTAAGAAAAAATATATATGAATCACTTTGTTGTACACCTGACACTAATAACATTGTGAATCAACTATAGTCCAACAGAAGTTTGTTTTTTTTTTTTTATTAAAAGAACATAGATAAACTACTGTCTTGCTGATTACTGAACCCAGGGTAGGCAAGGGACAAGCTGGGAAGCAGATGGGAGAAACTGGGAGAAGATGCAAGGAGCCGTAGGAGCTACAGACATTTCTTTATTCTCTCATGGCTGACAAAGCAGCAAGGCATCATGCTTTCAATGCAATTACAAGAGCATTTCAGGTGGTGCTTATATAGGTCATGATGCACGTGTGCAGTGCTATAAATGATCTCCGCTGTTACATAACCATGCAAAGTCATTATTTACAAGATGTGGGGGGAGGGTGAGAGAACATGGGGTGGGAAAGCCTGACCACCACCATCTTGGCAGATCGCTCTTTCCCCACATTCCACCCCTTCGGGGTCTCTTGCCTCACATCCACACAGTCCGTCTGCTCCAGTATTCCCTTGGCCAGTGACGCCGACCCTTGGATCCACATCCCGCAACAGCAGTAAAGGCTACAACACCAAAGGACTAGCATGCAAGCACACCCCCAGTACACAGCAAGACTCAAGGCCAGGTATCACCTGGAACTCATGCTGCAGGCCTTGCCCCCATGGGGTTAGAAGAGCCACCCACCACATGTGCAGGAGTGCCTTGATCATCCGGGGCCAAGTCCAGCCCACCGTCTGTCCTTGTGAAATTGCAGGAGAGCCTCCACAGGGGCAACTCCACCCCACGGGGATTTTTATTAAGGACCATAATCACCAAATCACCCTCCACCCCAACAGCCACAGGCTCCGGGCCCACCCCTTCAAAGGGGATTTTTGCCATGTTCACAGCCCACACACATGATCCCAAATACTTTATAAGCTCTGGTGCACGCTGTGGTAAATCTGGAAGAGAATCAGCGGTTAGCAGCACATGAGAAGACACAGCCTTTACAGTATATCTCCACACAGGGAGCCATCCGATTTCCAAAGAAAGGTAAGAACACAGCCTTTACAGTTCCAAAGGAACGTCCTTGGGCACCATGTAATCTAACTGAACAGCCCGTATCTCTTCCTGTGGGCACTTCCCATTCTTGGTAAACTGCTGCTGTATTCTCAGTTGCCTCCATAGTTCTAGGAGCAGAGCATTGAGCTGTTTATCAATTTTATTTCCGTCAACTCCTGCTGCCAGCAAATCAGCCCACATTTGCATCCGCGTTACCGGATGGGGCCTTTACCAGCTCTGCCCCACCTTGGGGTCTTCACACTTCAAATCCCCTCTGCCCGCAGCCATCCCACTACTTCTCCCAAGCTTGCCACCGCCGAGGTAGCAGTCAAGGAACCCAAAGAGGTGGATGGGCATTGTTCAAGATGGCGTCTAGCATGCCGCCTGTAAAACACGTGTCATCTTCAGGAGGCTCCTCCGCCTGCCAGGCCGGTGTAGAAGCTGAGGGGGCCGAGGTCCAGCCGGATCCAAGCACGGCATGGTTTCCCCACCATCTTCCGCCAGCTTGAAGCCCAGGTCCTCATTGTGTTTTCTGAGCCTCACTTGCCCTCCTGAGCATCGTTTCTGGCTATATGCAGACTCTGTGGACTCCTTGGGGCTCCACGGGGGTGGCTTTGGCAGGCCCTGATCCAGCTCTAAGCTCTCCACCAGGGCTGGTCCTTGCCCCTTGCTGGCCTTCCCAGACCTCGTCCTGGCTGCAGAGTCGGTGCGCTCTTCTCTTTGGCCTCCTTGGTGCCCAAGGCCTCACGGGACTTCCTTGCCTCCTTGGCCACATCCTTCTGCTGCACCAGGGGCCTTGCTAACAAGCAGGGACATGCAGTCTCATAACGTTCCTTAGTCTTGTAGTGTTCATCATCACCATCCCGTACCCTCACTGTCAGAGATGCTGGGTTCTTCAAGGCCGTGCGGTTCTTGCTCTATCCCTTCTCCAGTGGATCTTCCCAACCCAGGAATCAAACCAGGGTCTCCTGCATTGCAGACAGATCCTTTACCAGCTGAGCTACCAGGGAAGCCATTCTTGCTCTAACACCAGTATCGGTTGTTCTAGTTCTTCCAAGCATCTCTGCACATTGCCCACCTGTGCTAGGACATTATCTATATTCGCCTTCAGGGCAGTCAGGAAAATTCACCCCAATGTGCCAGCACTGCCACCTTGTTTATCAAATGAGAACTCACCGCCTGTAATGCCTTTTCAATGCTCTCCAGTGAACCGTTCACCACCTTTCAGTCTTCCACTGGGGCCCATGCCAAGAGGACCGTGGCCACTGGGTACCACATATCATGTGGTGACCACTGGCTTCCTCCTTCCATTGGCGCCTCAGGCTCCCGTACATACTGGGTATCCTGCTGACCACTCCAGTCATCTTGCTGATCACTAAACCCAAGGTAGGCGAGGCACGAGCTGGGAAGCAGATGGGAAGAAACTGGAAGATTTCATAGGAAATACAGACATTCTTCATTCTCTCAGGGTTGATGCAGCAGCCCCCAATGCAACTGCAAGAGCGTCTCAGGTCTTATATAGGTCATGATGCGCCTGTGCAGTGCTGTAAATGCTGTCAACCTTGCATGGTTACATAACCTTGCAAAATCATTATTACAAAATGTGTGGTGAGAGCAAGAGCACACGGGGCAAGAGAGCCTGACCACCGCCATCTTGGCCAATGATCTTTCCCTGCAACTACCTAGAAATAAACTTAATGTGCAAACCCTTTTGAAGAAGATGTTGCTATGTTACTGGAAAGCATATATAATTAGAAAAAATTATACCATGTACCTGGTAATATGTCTATTATCCCCCCGATTGATTCCTAAATATAATGCAAGTTCAATTTGAAAATCTGTATTTTTTTGGAACTCTATAAAATGATATGAAATTCATCATATTTGAGCAAATACTCTGGGGGAGGGGGAACCCTGTAAGAGTGATGAAGAAATGCATAATCTATAGATATTATAATGAAGTGCAATGTAAATCTACAGTCACTAAAAGAGCATTAAAACAAACAAATTAATGGAACAAAATATAATGTCCAGGAAGAACAGCAAATGAATTTGAAACTTTATTTCAATTAAATAAGAAAGAATGGGTGTTTCAATCACTGAGTGTTGAGCCTTCTTTTAGATTTGGAGACATTTTTATATTAGATCTTCACCTCACGCCTTTTATCAAAATACATTTGGATTGTTAAAAGATTTAAACATAAAAATAAGACCACCAGCAGAGGGGAAAAGTTCTCTAAAATATTCATTCAATGGAAAGCAAAGGCTGGTGAATACTTTTTATAAACTTTTCAAGAAGCAGTTTTCTTAGTATGACATCAAAGCCAAAACTATTTTTATGAAATCATGATTTGACTCCATAAAAATGTGAAATTCTGTATAGCAAAAAATGAATTAATAAACAATTTTTAAAATGCAAAATCTCAATAAAATTTATAAGGCCAAAGCTGTATCTTCCTGCTGTGTTTGTGCATCTCAATTCAAATTATAAGAAATACTAATTACCCATAAATCTGTAGAAAAATATTTAACCTCACTCATGATAATCACAGGATACATGTGTGAAAACAAGATTATTTTTGCCTAACACATTGGTATTGTTTTTTTAAGGCTGTTAATACTTGGGTGTGGAGAAACGGGTTCCTCTCACCACACTGGTGGGAATATGAAATGGATCATCTTTTCTAGAGAGCAAATGCAGCATGTGTCTAACATCTTTTAAAACAGTATATACCCTCTGACCCAGCAATTCTACTTCCATTAAATGTGTTGAAAATCGAGAACTACCTAAACGGACACCAGCAGGCTGACTGTTCAATTGTAGTAAGTCCTTAGAATATCAAGTTCTCAATAAAATAATTATGTAGAGCCATGTTATTAACATGGGAAAATAGCCAATCATATTACTACGGCTGCTGATGTCAGCTAGGATGGACAAAGCCTCTGGTTGTTCCCGCTTGGCCTGTTTTCAGATTGATCTATACCTATACCATTGGAGAAGGAAATGGCAGCCCACTCCAGTGTTCTTGCCCGGAGAATCCCATGGACAGAAGAGCCTGGTGGGCTACAGTCCATGGAGTTGCAAAGAATCAGACACGACTGAGCGACTAACACACAATACCTATGCCGTGTCCGTTGTTAAACATTCTGAATATTATGCCTGTTGTTAGTTAACAAGGCAGGTTATATAATACACTCTGTGTATTATGAATTGCATCTTGTGCATTCCATTTTGCTGTTGTTGCTGTTGTGAACTGTGTGTATACCTGGAAAGGCTTAAAATGTTTACAGTAGTTATCTGTGTTTGGTGTAATTTATGGATAATCTTTATACCTTCTTCCTTATACTTTCTCAATTTCAGTTTTTGGTAATAAACATGTATTATGTAGCTAGAAGATAGATAATGTAGATAGATTAAATAGTTTAGACAGTGAGCTAACTAGTATGCTAGATGAGAGATGGATGAATGGATGGACAGATAAATGGACAGACAGCTGAGAGAGAGAGGTTACAAAGCAATTCAAAACAACAGGATGACAAGACCCTACTCTATAGCTCAGGAAACTATATTCAGTAAACTGTGATAAACCATAACGGAAAAGCATATGCAAAAGAATATATGTTTAACTGAATCATTTTGCTGTACACTGGAAATTAACACAACATTGTAAATCAACTATACTTCAACAGAATAAATTTAAAAAAATAAATACTATTTTTGAAGTACTAAAAGGATAATCACCTACTTTCTTCTAGACCATGGGCTGCAAATTCAAATGTCTCTAGGAAGACAGTGAGTGAAGATGTTAGTGTCAGACAATAAACAGAGAGTGTTACAAGGACCATAGGATCTGTTTAAAAGGGAACCTATAGCTAAGTTCCAGACCATCGTTGCTGTTGAAGATTTGGGAGCTTGGTGTTAACAGAAATTCTGAGTTTTAAAGACAAACCAGAAATCTTGATTTTGGAGGTGGGTAAAAGTGAAAGTGAAGTCACTCAGTCATGTCGGACTCTTTCGACCCCATGGACTGTAGCCTACCAGGCTCCTCTGTCCATGGGATTTTTCAGGCAATAGTACTGGAGTGGATTGCCATTTCCGTCTCCAGGGGATCCTCCCGACCCAGGGATCGAACCCGGGTCTCCCTCATTGTAGACAGACACTTTACCGTCTGAGCCACCAGGGAAGGGTGGGTGGGTTCAAATCTCCTGCTTTTTAATGTAGATGACTAATTAAAATTGTATAAACACCGTGCAAGACAAACACACCGTATCTGCTGCTACTGTTTGCAGTTCCTCTGTTAGATCCCATACTTTTGTTAATGTGAATGAGAATTACATTTTTGACAGCCACGTGGTGCTAATGCTTTAAATTAAGCTCCCTGTCATCCTTTTCCACGAACTGAGTCAAAACTGCCCTCTACCTTATCTGGTTCTTATAAGACTGCCTTTCCCCTTCCATCCAAACGCATGAACTACATTCATCCCTGTTAAATTTCCTTTTGTTCATCAACTTTACCCTTTGTGTTGCTATTTGGTTGCCTCTTCTGTATGGTACTTGGGTCTGGGCTCTTTTTGATGGCTACTTCTGTTACTCAATCTGTGTGTTATTCTTCCAAAGTTTCTATCATCCACACTTGGCTATGTTCATTTCTGGGACCTCTTGGCTTCACAGATTAATCCATCCTCTCCCTGAAGAGGGTGAGAAGGTGTCTCAGTCCTTCCAGTGTGTATTTTGGAAAGTGCCAAGTAATGGGCACCCATCAGCCACTTGTCCTCCAGAAGCATGGCTTTATTTACAATTTGGGAGTTCTGAAGGCATGAATACAGCTTCCGTCAGAATGAAAAGATTTCCTCCAGGGCCAAGTTTCTCAACTTTAAAATCCTTTAAAAAATTATGCAGAAAACACAGGAGCTGGCTTGTGAGAGCTGATTGTAAGCATCTCCTCCTAACTTTGTATTTAGTTGGCAGCTTGAAACCAGCATGGTGGGAGTATTGACACCACAGAAATCAGCCAGAGTCACAATTTAGGGCTGATTTTTTTCTTCTGGAGAGCTGTTTGTTAAACATTTTCCAGCATGCTGCCAAAGTCATCTATAGTGTTCTTCTCAGATAGAAACCCAGCAACATACTCTTAAAATGCATGTATGTGTGTTAGACAAATTTCTTAAACCTCCTTTTCCCTTCTACTTTAGAAATTACCCAGATTCTAATGGTACAGATGATCTTAGTTGCAAAACAGAAGTAGAAACAGAGATGTAGAGAACAAAGGGGAGGTAGGATGAATTGGGATGTTTGGACTGACATATATACACTATGGATACTATGTATAAAATAGAGAACTAATGGGAACCTACTATATAGCACAGGGAACCCCACTCGATGTTCTGTGATGACCCAAATGGGAAGGAAAGCCAAAAAGAGTGGGACACATGAATAGATATGGCTGATTCACTTTGCTGTACAGCAGAAGCTGACACAAGCAGCTATACACCAATTTAAAAAAAAAGAAACTAAAAAAATAAATAAAATAAAGTAAAAAATACAAGATGATAACTTTTTTAAACCTGGACTTTCCAATCCAAAATAAAAATATTTTATACAAATTAAAGACCACAGTACCCAGATTCTTGTAATTGCTTCATTTATCTCCTATTCTTGAAATAATTGAAATAGCAAAGAGCAGAAATCCCAGAGAGGGCATGTGTTGGTCACTACCCTATTCATTTCACCCCTGTTCCATTTGGGGATCCACATGGTTAGGGGTAAGCTGGCTCCACCTCCTTCTCCATCAGACTCCACGGAGTGGGGCAGACGCCCAAGCATCACTGGTGGGCACAGACACCCTTTCCTCCTCTGGGTGATGTAGTGTGGTGCTTTCAGGATTGAAAGTGGTGCCACGATTCTTGCTATTTTTAGGGCACCTGGCCTGAGCATAGGGCTTCCCTGGTGGTGCTAGTGATAAAGAACCTCTCTGCCAATGCAGGAAACCTAAGATATTCAGGTTCAATCCCTGGATGGGGAAGATCCCCTGGAGAAGGAAATGGCAACCCACTCCAGTACTCTTGCCCGGAGAATCCCACAGACAGAGGAGCCTGGTAGGTAGGCTACAGTTCATAGGGTCGCAAAGAGTTAGACACAACTGAAGTGACTTAGCACAGCACACAGTCCTGAGCACAAGCCAGCGCTGGGAGGAGAGAGCCCTTTTCAGAGACTGGGAATCAATGCCAGGCTGACATCACGAACCCCTGGATCAAACTATACCTGAATGAGAGCTCTCATGAGGTTTTCAGTTCACAAATTACTTTTTAGGCCTACAGTAGGGTTTTCTTTTATTTTCAACCAACTGATAATAGGAATACAGATGAACATGATGCCATAGAATAGGTAGAGGAGGTGAGTAGAGGCATCCAGGTGTCATGACTATTCCTCCATATGGCGAGCATCTCAAAATGCATACTCTCAAACCATCCTTTTATTTTGCCTGTGATTTGGGGAGTCAGCAACTCTGGAAGGAATGGGCTGGGTTGTTTGTCTCTGATAATGGCCGCAGCTGGAGAGTTTGCTTTCACGTTTCACTTCACCTATGGATCTAGCATCTTGGTTTCTCCTTTCTCTCCCCAACCCCCAGGCAGTGTCCCATCCACCAGGGTCTGCTCACATGGCCTGGGCTTCCTTACAGCATGGCAGTCTCAGAGTAGTTAGACTTCTCCCATGGCAGCTGGCTCCACCCAGAGACAGGATTCTGGACATAGAGGTTGACCAAAATATCCCTTCCACCATGTTCTATCTGACAAAGAAGTGGCCGAGCCCACTCAGATTCAAGGAGAGAGAGATTACTCTCCACCCCTCAGTCAGAGGAGTGGCAGGGACCCTGTGGCTGTCTTTTCCACACCTGGAGAGATGGTGTCACCGAAATTCATGAAGAAACAGCTCTCTTCTGTCTCCCTCCACAGATTCCCCATCTCCTGTGTTTGCACGTCCTAAATTGCAACCCAGGCAACCTCCCGGTAGAATGGTTTTCTCTTTCCTGTTGGTATTAGGTGATCCTTATCTTTTGTGGCATGCTGATTTTTTTAAAAACAAATTTGACTGGGGTAAGTTGGTTTACAGTGTTGTATTAGTTTCTTCGGAACAACAAAGTGGATCAACTATATGCATACATATATTCCCTCCCTCTTGGACCTTCCTCCCATCCCTTCCCATTGCACTACGCTAGGTCATCACAGAGCACTGAGCCAATCTCCCTGTGCTGTATAGTAGGTTCCCAGGAGCTGTCTATCTTACCCATCATAGTGTATATATATGTCAGTGCTTTACTCCCAATTTGTCTCACCCCCGCTTTTTGCCCCCATGTCCCTTTGTTTGTTCCCTATGTCTGCATCTCTATTCCTGCCCTGAGAATAGGTTCATCTGTGACATTTTTTTAAGATTCCACATATATGTGTTAAAATATGATCATTGTTTTTGTCTTTCTGACTTACTTCATTCTGTATGACAGACTCTAGGTTCATCCACGTCTCCACAAGTGACCCAGTTTCTTTCCTTTTTGTGGATGAGTAATGTCCCATTGCATATATGTACCATGGCCTCTTTATCCATTCATCTATTGATGAACATTTAGGTTGCTCCCATGTTCTGGCTACTGTAAGTAGTGCAGCATGTATCTTTTCAAACTGTGGTTTTTTCCAGGGAATATGCCTGGTAGTAGGATTGCTGGGTCACTCGGTAGTTCCGTGTTTAGTTTTTTAAGGAGCCTCCATCCTGTTCTCCATAGTGGCTGTTTCACTTTACCTTACTTTCCCAGCAACAGGGTAGCTCGTGGATTTTTAACCCAAGGTTTTATCCTTGAAAGAGGCAGCATTGGAGTGGTTTTTTTTAAACGTGCTGACAGGTTTGGAGCCACTAAGGACTCTGGGTCTGGTCACCAGGCCAGCGAGGGACACTTTTTGTGGGCTGAGTTTGTTTATTTCTGGAAAAACCTGGCTTCCTGTTTCTAAGGGGGAACAGGTTTAAAAGACCTCGTAAAAAAAGGGCTCAGAGCCTCTTAACATCAAATGGGCCTTAGAAGGCAGTGCTTGATGAGTTAAGTGTAAAGGAATCAGCAACATAAGGGTTGAATTTCCTTGCAGATACACATAGGTTATAAATTAAGGAGGAAGAATCATGTCAAAACATGTGCTGGCTCAGAGCCAGAGCTGAAAACATTTGGAAATTGATTTTGAGACGGTGGAGGTACCCATGTCCTAGCTCAGGACATCCTTCCTGGTTTCTAAGATTTATTTATTTTTACAGAAATGGCAGAGGAGTTGCAGACAGAAGGGGTGGTTTTCCTATAAGTCACCACGGTTTTTTTTTTTTTTTTTTCTTTCTGAAAGATAGTCCTGGATAGGGAAGCTAAGCATTCTTGATTTGTGTTGGTTTTAATTGAGGTTTCAAAGAAAGGGCCATAGCTTTTATAGCTCTCAGTATGTTTCTTATTTAGAGTAAGACTCCAGGAAGTATAAAACTCATTAAACTCAGGGCTCTATCCAAGAATGACTCCATGGCCTTTCTTTCACCTGTTGTCAGGAGATTTATTCATCGACAGCCTTTCCATTTGATCATGGGTAGAGGAGATTCTCTCACTGGGCACGTGAATGGAGAAGAAACAGAAACCACCAGACTGAGTGAATGAATGGACATTAAAATAGAGATGTGGGAATTTCTGCTTGAGACAATATTCCTGGGAAATGTGCAGTGATCTAGGACTGCAAAGACATGAACACATTCTTTTTTTCTAAAACTAATACAATTATGTAAAGTTTAAAAATAAAATAAAATTTTAAAAAAATAAAAAGATTTTTATTTAAAGAAAACTTTCAAATCTCACTGGCATTAAAAATGGACATGCTACAAAAATGCACCTTTTACTTTAAGCACGTACATGTCTAGTATGCTTACTTATTTCTTGAGTTCATTTAAAGAAGGGTGGTGATGGGACTTCCCTGGTGGTCCAGTGGTTAAGATATAACCTTCCACAAAGAGGATGCAGGTTTGATCCCTGGTCAGGAGCTAGAATCCTGCATGCCTTGTGGCTGAAAAACCAAAACATAAAAAGCCCAGAAACAATGTTGAAGTAAATTCAACTAAGACTTTAATCATGGTCCACATTAAAAAAAAAAAAACTTTATAAAAATATAAAAAGAGTAGTGAGCTCTGAGCAGATGGAGAACAAAGCCAGGATATCAAGGGGGCCACACCAGAGACATCAGTCTCCCTCCCATATTTAAAAAAACAAAATTGGCCGTAGGAATGCTTTTCTAAGTCACTCCACCTACTAATTATGTTGCACCTCCAGCTCAGCTCAGCAGAGACCAGAAAGACTGGTCACCAGGACCTGAAAAACAGCACAGACTTGTCTTCCTAAACCACCTTTGACCAAGATGCCAGCCGGCAAGATGCTCACAATTCCTAGAACTGCCTTTCAGTTCCTACTCACCAGGATGCTTAGCGAGGATGACATGGGGCACAGGTGTCCCCATGAGTGCACTTGAGGTTCTTAATGTGGCAGGCAATTATTTAGCACCAGTTGGATGCTTTTGTCTATGCTTGGTGAAGTAAATATAAGAAGAATAGGGACTTCCCTGGCGGTCCAGTAGTTAAGACTGCGCTTCCTCTGCAGGGGATACAGGTTCTGTCTCTGTTGAGGAAACTAAGATCCTGCATACCACACAGCAGGGTCAAAACACACACACACACACACACACACACACGAAAAATGGAAGGAACCACAGACTACGCATACACCCATCACTAACTCTCTTTGAAGTATTCAGGTACCCTTCCCGAGTAGCTCAAATGGTAAAGAATCCACCTTTAGATGCAGGAAATGTGGGTTCGATTCCTGGGCTGGGACAATCCCCTGGAGAAGGGCATGGCAGTCCTCTCTAGTATTCTTGCCTGGAGAATGCCATGGACAGAGGAGGCTGGTGGGCTACAGTCAACGGAGTCACAAAGAGTCAGACACGACTGAGTGACTGAGCAGGCACATGAGCCAAGCCCCTTTTGGGATCCCTTCTCTCTGCTGCTCCCACACTTGCCTCTCCAGATCCATTCTCCTTCCTCTCTGCCCCCTGGGAGGCTGACCCCTGCTCTCCCAAGGAATCTTGACCTCTGGTTTTGTCTTGGCAACTTGTGGCCAATGGGAGGCCCCAGAGGGAGAGCAGAGGATGGGCAGAGGCTGCTGCGCCCAGGGTTTGAGTGTTTCCTCCACCCCTGGGGCTCCAGGTGCTCCTCCTCCAGGTTCTCCTGGGCTTGGCAGTGGAAGGATTCCTTTGTCTACAGCCCCACTTCTGTCTGGCTGTGGCTCCCTTTTCAGGGCTCCATCCATCACTGTATCCCCTTGCTCCCCTGTTCTCTGCTCCATCAGAGTGAAAGCTTCATGGCATCCCTTTTGGCAGTTCTCTCTGGGCCCCACCACCCACTTTGGGTTCCTCTGTTCTATTTTTTTGGCTGTGTCACACATCTGGGATCTTGGTTCCCTGACCAAGGATCAAACCCTCACCCTCTGCATGGGAAGCACAGAGTCGCAACCACTGGGCCATCAGGGAAGTCCCTTGGTTCCTTTAAATGTACTCACATGTCCATTAAGAGTCCCTCCTTTCAACTCTCCCCAGGTACACCCTCTCTTAGCTCAGGCTGCTATAACATAAGACCATGAGTTGAGGGGCTTCACCCACAGACATTTATTTCACACAGTTCTGGAGGCTGGAAGTCCAAGGACAGGGTGCCAGTGGATTTGGTTGCTCATGAGGACACTTTTCCCAGCTGGTGGACAGCTGCCTTCTGGCTGTGTCCTCACACACCCTTTCCTCCATGTGTGCAGAGATCTCTCTGTTTCCTCTTCTTGTAAATTCACTAATCCCATAGTATTAAAAAGAGGAGGCATTACTTTGCTGACAAAGGTCTGTCTAGTCAAAACTATGGTTTTTCCAGTAGTCATGTACAGATATAAGTCAGACCATAAAGAAGGCTGAGTGCCAAATAACTGATGATTTTGAACTGTGGTGTTGGAGAAGACTCTTGAGAGTCCCTTGGACAGCAAGAATATCAAACCAGTCCATCCTAAAGGAAATCAACCCTGAAGATTCACTAGAAGGACTGATGCTGAAGCTGAAGCTCCAGTACTTTGGCCACTTGATTGAAAGAACTGACTCATTGGAAAAGACCCTGATGCTGGGAAAGATTGAGGGCAAGAGGAGAAAGGGATGACAGAGGATGAGATGGTTGGATGGCATCACTGATTCCATGGACATGAGTCTGTGCAAACTCCAGAAGATGTGAAGGACAGGGAAGCTTGGCGTGCTGTAGTCCATGGGGTTGAAGAGTCAGACACGACTGAGCAACCAAACAACAACAAATCATGGTGGCTCCACTCTCATGACTTTATCTCAACAGAATCACCTCCCAAAGGACCCAGCTCCAAATACCATCACATTGGGGAGGACATGAACATTCTGCTCATAACAGCGTCCACACATCATCCATCTCCCATGGAAGCCTGGCTAATACACCTTCTCCTTGACATGTAAGAATATAACTCATTTCCACATTCATTGAAAAATCTATCAGGCTGTCCAATGGTTAAGGCTTCACCTTCCAATGCAGGGGGTGTGGGTTCCATTCCTGGTTGGGGAAGTAGGATCCCTCATGCTTTGAGGCCAAAAAACCGAACATAAAAGAAAAAGAATATTATATGATAACAAATTCAATAAAGACATAAAAGATGATTCACATAAAAATCTTAAAATAAAAAGGAGAATCTATCTAAAGCTAGGTATGGGAGGACAAAAGCTTACAATTGAATGTGTATTAGGGCTTATGGAATGTTTGATAAATATGACCACCTCTTGTTCTCACAGAAATACTGTGTTAGTCCCATTTTATGGGAGGGGAAAATGAGGATTCAAGAAAAGAAAGAGAAAGAAAGGTCACATATCAAGGGGAAAAAGGTGGATGGGAGGAACTGAGAGATTGGGATTGACATATATGCACTGTTGATACTAAATATAAAACAGATAACTAATGAAATCACAGCAGATGGTGACTGCAGCCATGAAATTAAAAGACGTTTACTCCTTGGAAGGAAAGTTATGACCAACCTAGATAGCATATTCAAAAGCAGAGACATTACTTTGCCAACAAAGGTCCATCTAGTCAAGGCTATAGTTTTTCCAGTGGTCATGTATGGATGTGAGAGTTGGACTGTGAAGAAGGCTGAGCGCCGAAGAATTGATGCTTTTCAACTGTGGTGTTGGAGAAGACTCTTGAGAGTCCCTTGGACTGCAAGGAGATCCAACCAGTCCATTCTGAAGGAGATCAGCCCTGGGATGTCTTTGGAAGGAATGATGCTAAAGCTGAAACTCCAGTACTTTGGCCACCTCATGTGAAGAGTTGACTCATTGGAAAAGACTCTGATGCTGGGAGGGATTGGGGGCAAGAGGAAAAGGGGACGACAGAGGATGGGATGGCTGGATGGCATCACTGACTCAATAGACGTGAGTCTGAGTCAACTCCAGGAGTTGGTGATGGACAGGGAGGCCTGGTGTGCTGCGATTCATGGGGTCACAAAGAGTCGGACACGACTAAGTGACTGAACTGAACTGAACCGAACTGAATGAGACCCTACAGTACAGCACAGGGAACTCTACTCAGTGCTCTGTGGTGACCTAAATGGGAAGGAAATCCAAAAAGGAGGGGATATATGTAAACATATAGATTTTTCATCTTGCTGTTTAGCAGAAACCGGAGAAGGCAATGGCACCCCACTCCCCTACCCTTGCCTGGAAAACCCCATGGATGGAGAAGTCTGATGGGCTACAGTCCATGGTGTCGCTGAGGGTCGGACACGAATGAGCGACTTCCCTTTCACTTTTCACTTTCATGCATGGGAGAAGGAAATGGTAACCCACTCCAGTGTTCTTGTCTGGAGAATCCCAGGGACAGGGAAGCCTGGTGGGCTACTGTCTATGGGGTCACACAGAGTCAGACACGACTGAAGCTACTTAGCAGCAGCAGCAGTATAGCAGAAACAAACACAACATTGTAAAGCAACTGTGCTCCAATAAAAATTAAAAAAAGAAAAGTCACATGTAACAGAGCAGTGACTGGGCCCCTAATAGTTCTTAGTGTGGGATGTTTTATTGAGACAGTAATATACATTAGAAAACAGTGAGCAGCAAGAACTGGGGAGCCCTTCCAAGAAGTCAAGAGACAACAAGCACGTGGTTCAGGCAGTAAATGGGATCTGCGGTGTGGTCTCCTAGATACAGCGCCGGCAGCCAGCTGCACCGGGTTGTTCACTGTTTGCAACCTGATTATTTAAGACTTTTGTCCTGGAGACGGTGCTCCTGCTGGAGGGACCTGTATCTACCGAGAGGTTTCACCTATCAGAGGCATATGCAGCCGTCCACACCTGCCCCAGGTATGTGCCTGCAGGAGCCACACTCTCCTCAGCTCTGTGGCTCAGCGGGACAGCTGGTCACCTGAGAGCCCTTCCGTGTGTCACAGCTATTGGTCGAGTTGACTGATCTCCTGGAATTCCTGGGTGACCTGATTTGGCCCACCGCATAGTTGCCTCCCTCCTGGCCTCACTTTTAGGTGAATCTTTCTTTATGTAATTATTGAGATGCAATTTATGTGACATAAAATGAAGCATTTGAAATGTATATGTCAGTAGCATTTACAGCATTCACTGCATTGTAAAACCAGCAACAATTTCAAGTTCCAAAAAATTTTCATCACTCCCTCCAAAGAAAATCCTTTCTACTAAGTCGTCACTCTCATTTCTCCCCATCCCTCTACCAGCTCCTGGTAACCACCCATCTATCACCTGTGTCCGTGGCTTACTCAGTCTCTGATATTTCATATAATGGAATCATATAACAAGTGGCCTTTTGGGTCTGGCTTCTTTCACTTAACATCATGTTTCCGAGGTTCATCTATGTTGTCATGGTGATCAGAATTGCTTTCTTTTTCAAGGCTGAATAATGTTCCAAGTATGGATGGACCCCTTTTCTGCATCCATTAACCAGCTAATGGACATTTGGGGGGTCTCCTTTGTGGGGTTTAGGCTTCCCAAGTGGTGCTAATGGTAAAGAAGCTGTCTGCCAATGCAGGAGACGTAAGAGACACAACTTTGATCCCTGGATTGGGAAGATCCCCTGGAGGAGGACATGGCAACCTACTCTAGTATTTTTGCCTAGAGAATTCCATGGACAGAGGAGCCTCGTGGGCTACGGTCCACAGGGTCGCAAAGAGTCAGACATGACCGAAGCAACGGAGCATGTACTCACACATTGGAGGGTTGTTGTGAAGAGAGCTATTGTGAACATTTGTGTACAGGTTTTTGTGTGGATGTGTGTTTTCATGTCCTGATCAGTTGATATTTTAATCCAGTTGGATGGTGGGTTTGCTTCATATAGAGAATAGATGGTTCCATGGAGAAAGTTTGCAAAGGGAGAGAAACACTTCTCTTCCTTTGGGACCAATTGGCCATAATAGAAACTCCTCTCCCATCTTGGTTGGGCCCCTTCTGCTCCCATGGGATCGTTCTAACCCCCTCTGAATGGCTTCTAATTGGCAACCATGTAGCCTGGAGTGTCCTCCTCCCCAGACCCTGAACTCCACTCACTGCTCACTATCATCAGGACCAGTCACGTTCTTCCCTGAGAAGCTTGAGAGCATCCGGCTGCACATGGTTCCCAACATGTGATGACTTCCCAACACGTTCATCACTCTCCCCTCACTCCCACCTTAAACCCAAGTGTGTGCCCTTGCCTAAGGCACATCCCACATGTAGTCTCTGCACTAGTATTTCTCATGTTCATGTCCTTCATCCCCTCCAAATGTAATGAATAAAACCCCTGAAGGGTTTTGAACTGTGTCCTTCAAAAAACATGTCCAAGTCCTGAACTCTGGTTTTGGAAATGTAACCTTATTTAGAAGTAGGGTCTTCTCAGATACAATCAAGTTAAGGATCTTGGGGTGTAATTGTTCTGGATTTAGGGTGGGTGCTCAATGCAATGATAGGTGTCTTTATAAGAAAAGGAGGTGACCTCCCTGGCGATCCAGTGGTTAAGACTCCATGCTTTCACTCCCAAGGCCTGGGTTCGATCCCTGCTTGGGGAACTAGGATCTCACAAGCCTTGAGATGAGGCTCCCTCCCTCCCCCCGGGGAAAAAAAAAAAAGAGAGAAAGGAGTTGGAGATTCAAGACAGAGAAACATAGGGGGAGAGGATGAGGTGAAGATAGAGGCTGAGGCTGGAGTGATGTGGACATCAGCTAACAAAAGGCTGGCATCACCAGGAGTTGGAAAAGGTAGGAAGGAGGTCCCTGGAGGGAACAGAGCCCTGCCCAGAAGTTGATCTCAAACTTCTGGCTCCTTGGACAGTGAAATAACAAATTTCTCTTATTCTAAGCCATCAGCTTTGTGCTGATATGTTACAGTAGCCCCAGGAAATGAAAAAAAAAGTGTGTTTATAGAGTGGTTGTTGTGAACACAGATGCTTGAGAAAGCCGAGTTGAGTCCAAATCCCACCTCTGGCACCCCAAAGCAGTGTGACCTTGGGCGAGTTATCTGACATTTGTGAGGCTCAGTGGAAAATGAGGACCAGAGTCCCTGCTTCTAGGGGCTGTGGGGACTGCAGCCCATGGACCTGTTCAGAACATCACCTGTGACTCTGGGCTGGGGAGTCCAGCTGCTGTGGTCCACCCTTGACATCCTAATCTGCTGCTGCTGCTGCTGCTAAGTCGCTTCAATCGTGTCCGACTCTGTGCAACCCTATAGACAGCAGCCCACCAGGCTCCCCGTCCCTGGGATTCTCCAGGCAAGAACACTGGAGTGGGTTGCCATTTCCTTCTCCAATGCATGAAAGTGAGAAGTGAAAGTGAAGTAGCTCAGTCGTGTCTGACTCTTCGAGACCCCATGGACTGCAGCCTACCAGGCTCCTCCACCCATGGGATTTTCCAGGCAAGAGTACTGGAGTGGGGTGCCATTGCCTTCTCCATGAATGGAACATTCTTATCTAAAACCAAATCCTTGTCACCATCTTTTTTTTTTTTAATTGAAGTATAGTTGATTTGCAATGCTATGTTAATTTCTGCTGTACAACAAAGTGATTCAGATTTACATGTATATACATTCTTTTTGAAAAATATTCTCCATTGTGACTTATCACAGGATGTTAAGTATAGTTTTCTGTGTTATAACAGTAGGACCTTGTTGTTTATCCATTCTATATATAATAGTTTGCATGTGCTAATTCCAACCTCCCAGGCCATCCCTTTCCTAATCCCCTTGCCCTTGGCAACATCGGTCTGTTCTTCATATCCATGAGTCTGTCTCTGTTTTGTAGGTAAGTTCATTTGCATCATATTTTATAGTATATATATAAGCAATATTATATGATATTTGTCTCTTTTTCTGACTTACTTCAATTAGTATGATAATCTCTAGGTCCATCCATCCTGTTTCATCCTCTGTCATCCCCTTTTCCTCCTGCCTTCAATCTTTCCAAGCATCAGGGTCTTTTCCAGAGGATGAGGTGCTTGGATGGCATCACTGACTTAATGGACATGAGTTTGAGCAAACTTCAGGAGTTGGTGATGGACAGGGAAGCCTGGTGTGCTGCAGTCCATGGGGTCGCAAAGAGTCAGACATGATTCAGTGACTGAACTGAACTGAAGTCTGTCCATGTTGCTGTAAATGGCATCAATTCATTCTTTTTTATGGCCAAGTAGTATTCCATTGTGCTTCCCAGGTGGCTCAATGGCGAAGAGTCTGCCTTCCAATGCAGAAGCCGCAGGAGACCCGGGTTCAGTCTCTGGGATGGGAAGATCCCCTGGAGGAGAAAACAGCAATCCACTCCAGTATTCTTGCTAGGATAATCCCATGGACAGAGAAGCCCGGAGGGCTACAATCCATAGGGTTGCAAAGAGTCTGACACGACTGGCTTCCCTGATGGCTCAGACAGTAAAGAATTTGCCTCCAATGAAGGAGACCTGGGTTCGATCCCTGGGTTGGGAAGATCCCCGGAGGAGGAAATGGCAACCCACTCCAGTATTCTTGCCTGGAGAATTCTATGGACAGAGAAGCCTGGCAGGCTACAGTCCATGGGGTTGCAAAGAGTCGGACATGACTGAACGACTTTCACTTTTTCTTTTCCAGCTTAAAAATATGCAGGCATAGTCCAGGGCTAATTTTAGCTGAGGTTCAGAGAAGCACCCAGGGATAGCCATACAGCCTCCCAATCCTCCAGGCGGTGCCCAATGCACCTGGGATGATCCCTGGGGACATCTGCCCTGTCCCCACCCCTCCACCAGCCCTTCCATTGGCAAGTTGCTCTGGGGCCATGGGGCTTTTTCTGTGCCAGCCAGCTGTAGCCACTTCAGAGACACAGCAGAGGCAGGATGGGGTCAGGAGGTGTTAGGTAAAGAGGACAAGCTCCCAGGTCAGCCATCCTAAACTCCCTCTCTATGCCTCCCTCTGCTGCAGGTCCTCTGGTAGCCAAGCGTGGAGCCTTGTCACCTGACATCAAACAAAACAGTCAACAGGGTCTTGTGGCTTCAGGATTTAGGTTCTGAAATGCAGGACATGTATCCCACAATGTGCTACCAAAGCAGGCAGACAAATATATGTTGCTGATTAATCATGTGTCTGCATTTTCTTTAGACATCGCACAGGGGCTCTTGTCTGCCTGGCCCCGACTTGGTTGTCTGCAATCTGTAGGGTGAGCTGGGGGGATACTGAACCTGCCAAGGGTCCATTGATGAGCATGGTCCACCCCTGTCCCTCCGTTTTTTTCTGGGCACAGGGTCCACATCTGATGATTGATAACATGCATGACTGATGATTGATATGATTGATAACATGATTGATAGGCATGCATTCATAACACAGAGGGTCAGTCGCTCCAGAATCTAGAAGGCAGAACCACTGTGCCGGTGATGTCATCCTCCAGTGGACTGCATCCCGGGTTCCAGGAGAGAAGAAGCAGACAGAGCCCCACCCTCAGGGCTCCCCACCCCTCCACCCTTTGTGCTGACTCAGGCGTTTGGGGACAAGCAGATAGAAACAACTGCCCCCGGGGTCTGGAATGAAACACCAACTTCAAAAGGCTCAACAGCTGTTTGCAGGCACTCAGCTGCCCAGCACCAAACTCCCTCCTCACTCATCCAGGATCATCCTGGCCCCTGCCTGGCCTGCCAGCCACAGAGCAAAGAGTGGAACATCTGACCCTCCTGTGTCCAGGAAACTAAGGACAGTGATCTTCGGTTATTGGTCATGGATTTTTAAAACTCCTTTTTCATGTGCCCATCAGTATATGAATTTCACTGTTTTCCCATCTCCTCAAGGTTTTCCTCTGAACCCCCTTCCTCAGGTGTACCAGACAGTTTTCTTGGTAGCAAGTAACAAATGAACTCTGCTGCCGTCTTCAACAAGGGGGCAGTTCAGAGGTAGGGGGCAAATCAGTAGGGCATGGTGACCAGAACTGGGGAACAGGAATCCTATGGTAAGGGATTCCCAGGTGGCTCAGACAATAAAGAATCTGCCTGCAATGCAGGAGACACAGATTCATTCCCTGGGTTGGGAAGATCCCCAAGAGAAGGAAATGGCAACCCACTCCAGCATTTTTGCCTGGAGAATCCCATGGACAGAGGAGCCTGGCAGGCGACAGTCCATGGGGTCGCAAAAGAGTCAGACGACTGAGTGACTAAACAACAAAACCCTGTGGCAGATAGAGCCTTGGCTCCATGCTCTGAGTGGCCACAGCTAACACCAAGACTCCAGCTGTCCTCAGTTCTTTGCATCCCTTGCCTAAAAATCCCAGTGGAGACCATTCTGCTGGCCAAGCCTACCCGGATGCCATCTCCAGGCTGAGCTGGGTCAGAAAGGAAAGGAAGCTCTGGGCTTCTGTAGCGGGAGGTAGGTCTCCCAGACAAGCTCTCTAGAAGGCTGATTGATGCTTTCTTAGGAAGAGGGGGCTGGATGATGGTCACCCCTCCCCAGCAGAGGGCAAGCCCCAGCAATGTGACACTGCACGTCCTGAGAAACACCCAGGAGGGTAGTTAGGTAGGCACAGACTGGCCCTAACAGGTCAGGGCGGAGTTTTTGCCTCTTTGGGATGCCAGGCTCCATCCGAGAAACCCTGATGGTTCAGGCATCTATGAATGTCTCCCCTCCCACTCCACACCTCCTCTGCTTGCCCTGCATTCAGGGGTCTCTGCAGAGGGCAACCCAGGTTAAAGCAGCTGGAATAGGCTGGAGCTTGGGAAAGGAGCTGGCTTTGTGGTCCAAATCTGAAAGGAGATGGAACATTGACACAGGCTGGCCTTACATCCTAGTAATAGGCAAGCTGCTCCCCTAGGAAAAGGATGGGGGGCCTCTCCCAGTTCCTGCTCCGACTGCAGCCGAGCAAAAGACCCGGCTGGGGACTTTGACCTTGCTGCAGCCTTTCCAAGTGCAGGAAGCCAGGCACCAGAGACCCGACTGGACATCGGGCAGGCAAACAATGCTCTGTCCTCAGTACCCGCTTCTATCCCTGGCTGCGAACGTCACCGAGGAGATTTCCTCTCTGACGGGTGCCGTGATACCTAATAGCCGACTAATAACGTGCCTGAGACGCCGGAAAAGTAGGGCCGCCAAAAATGTGACTTTAAGAGTCTGATATTTCAAAGGGAGCATCAAAGACAAGTCTGAATGGGAAATACTGGACATTTGCTTGGCCTTCTCTCACGCTTTTATTTTGAACTGTTTCCAGGGGCAGGAGGTGACTGTAATGTTTTCCAGTGGTAGACATCTCTGAAAAATCTTTCCAGCCCGGCTTACCCAGAGAAGGGCCAGGGAGACCTCACAGTGTGACACTTGAAGCTTATGGCATACTTTTTCTATTCTCTTCTTGTTGGGGGAAATTTTAAAAATTAATTTGTTGTTGTTTTTACACTTTTAATTTTGTATTGGGGTTTAGCTGATTAACAATATGGTGATCACCCATCTATATATATGTATCCATTCTCCCCCAAACTGCCTCCCATGCAGGCTGCCACATAACATTGAGCAGAGTTTCCTGTGCTATACAGTAGGTCCTTGTTGGTTATCCATTTTAAATATAGCAGTGTGTACATGTCCATCCCAAACTCCGTAACTATGCCCTTTCCCTCCATCCTTTCCCCCGGCAACCGTAAATCCATTCTCTAGTCTGTGAATCTCTTTGTTGTTGCTGTTTTGCCTTGTGCTGCTGAAAATTTTTTTGGATGTTTCATTTTCTTACAGTGGAGACCGTCTACTGATTTCGAACCCTGTTTCTCAAAGTGTGGTCCCCAGACCGGCAGCATCACCATCTCCTAGGAATTGGATAGAAATACATAAGAAATCTCACCTCAGACCCACCAAATCAAAGTCCCAGGAATCACCGACTTAACGCAGAATAAAGCTAGAAATCAGACAATCATATCTCAAAGGGATAATGTTCCTCCAGTGCTCACAGGCTGCCCACTTCTCCCCAGGAGCCTCCAGACAACCCCGGCAGTGGGGCTAGGACAAGAGGAATCCCATAATAATTGCATGGAAATTTCATATAAAAATGTGTTACAGGTTTAAATAAATTTGAATAGTAGTTAGATCTTACTTTATCCTTCCTTAAGACCTATAAATCTGTTGAGACTGTTTTTATTGTATTTGTTTTTAATAACTTTATTTATTTATTTAACTTTTTGGCTTCATGACATGTAGGATCTTAGTTCTCCAATCAGGGATTGAACCTGTGCCCCTGCAGTGGAAGCAGGGAGTCTTAACCACTGGACCAACAGAGAATTCCCTATTGAGGCCCTTTTTATATGAGTCTCAGAAAGATGATCTTTTTCTTCCTGGTTTTGCACATTATCCCTGGAAAACAACAACAACAAATACACAAAGGGTGTGTGTGTGTTGTGTATTTCTTGAGTATGATTAGAAAATGTTTTTATCTCTTGTAGTGCTTTGATTCTTTTACTTCCATTCCTTTCACCTTTTTACTTTATTTTTTCATTTATTTCTCATTTTATTGTGTATTATATTCCTAGGAGATATGTGTATAAAAATCATATTGGCATATTATTTTTACCTTTATTAGATTCTTGACTTAAATTCGTCTCTTTTTTCCTCTTTTCCTTTTTTCTCTTAAGCATTCTTTCTTTTTTTAAAAAATATTGAGCTAATTGAGGATGGTGAAACTTCCCACGAGCGCAGATTTGCGCATGTCCAATACATTTGAATATTTCATGTCTTTGTCATCATTCTTCTTTTGTCTCTAATTGAAACACTATTTTCTGTATTCCTCAAAAAAATTTTAGAAGGCACATTTTTATTGTTGGAAGACTGAGTTTCTTATTTAAACCTTTATAATTCTTCTTGCATTGTGGCCATAAAGCACTGCCAGTGTCAACACTTTTTAAATTAAGGTTTCTTTGTGCCCAGTTGTAGTTTTTGTCATTAGTCTAGAAGTAGATGAGTAAAGGATCTATATTTTGGAGGATGTAGAATTATGGTTGTGAGTTGTGGTCAGTCTTAGCTTTAAGTGCTAGGCGTTTCCTCTTTTCCTCTGTCTTCTAGCATTTGATTGGGAAGTCTGGGAAGGTCATGGGGGCTAGTGCCTGGTGCTATTTTGAACAAGAGGGTCAGCAGAAGGAAGTCGAAGGGCCTGACTACGAGGATGAGTTTGTGCACCTAGTTCAGTTCAGTTCCTGCGTTGCGCATCTAAGCAACATCTTAATCAAAAAGTTGGCAAAAGAGGAGCAAAATACTGTTAATAGTCACATGTTATTCTCATCAGTGTAGCTACTGTCACTGAAACACCTGCAGCCGTGCCATGTTGTCAACAGGGGGTACCGACTTTATGTACCAGTTGGGCATGAACTGTCTTCATTCAAGGGAATATTCTCTAGGGATTCTGTGGGCAGAGAGATCACCAACTACTGTAAAGGGGAAGTCAGATCAGGGTGCCAGTACTGCTGGGTTCTTGGTGAGAGCCAGCTTCTCACTGCATCCTCACTTGGCACAGAAAGAGCAAGCTAGCTCTTATATGGCACTAACCCCAGTTGTGTGGGCTCCACCCTCATGACCTGATCACCTCCTGAAGCCCCTTCTCCTTATACAATTTCACCGGGGATTAGACTTCAGAACTTGAGTTGAGGGGGCACAAAAGCATTCAGTCCACTGAACTTAGCAACATTCCTCTTCGGATGGCTTTCTTGATTAAGAAAGGTGGCTTCTGGTGGAACAAGACTCTTTTAGAAGCTTTTCCCATTTGATCTGGGTCGGTTGGGTTGTTTCAGTTTCCTTATTTGGTCTCTAAGATCTTTGACCTGCCATGCCTAAAATCTCCATTCTCGTGTGGTCACCTCCTCGTGAACCAACACAGTATCTCCAGGGCAAAGTGAAAACAAAACAAGACAATAACCCAACCCCTGCACAATCACATCTGAAAGTCCCTAGTGTGGTCTCGGTTGGCTCACATTTTGATTTATCGTGTGGACTAACCAGTATTTCATTTCCAGTAGCTACCTTGGAGTGTCTGAATGAACAGGCAGCTGCACACAATGAAAGCGGCTCCTTAGAGCTATTTTTGTCACAATGAGTCTGCGGGAGGCAGCAGTGCCTTCATCCTGACCCACTTCCCTCAGCCCCCTCCCAGGTGCAGGCACAGTTAGAACAGACCATTGGAAAGGATTTTCTATCAGCAACTTGCTGGCTGCCTCTCCTCCTCTGACTGCTTGGGATGGAGGAGCTGCCTGGCTTCTGTTGACTTTCGGGTTATTAGACAGCCTTCCTAAAAGTAAAGAAAAGGATGTATGGACAGTGGGTGCTTTATAGTCGTGTTAACCCTTCTGGCTCCAGCAAATGTGTATCTCCATCTATGTCTGAATCTAGTTTCCCTGTCTCACATCTATGCCCTCAGCTCAACGCCTTCACTGAAAGGTGTGTTATCCATAGGAAGATGCAAAATAATTTTGGACAATGAATTAAGGTGCTGAGAAAGAGGGAAGAGGAGAGAAAAGCACAAAAAGAAAGAAATAGTGGTCAAGAAATAGGGTGGCACTGTTTTCTAAAAACAGAGGCAACCTCAGAAGATTTAGAGGATGAAACTTATGCATGCAGCACAAAAGCTAACAATCGTTTAGAAATCTGTTGTTTAGGAAGTCAGATGGGCTTCCCCAATGGCTCATCATCCATCTGCAATGCAGGAGATACAGGGGATGTGGGTTCAATCTCTGGGTCAGAAAGATGTTCTGGAGGAGGAAATGACAAGCCACTACAATATTCCTTCCTGGAGAATCCCATTGACAGAGGAGCCTGGCAGGCAACAGTCCATGGGGCCACAAAGAGTCAGACAAGATTGAGCAACTGAGCATGTAACATAGCACATAGGAAGCCAGATAAAGTACAAAGCCTCAGAAAACCAAATGAGCCTTAAGATGTTATACAGCCCATGCTACTGTCTTTGAACAAAACCTTGTGCATCCTCAACATACAATTGCTTTCAGGAAATACTCTTTAATCAGAAAACTAATGTTCTTGATAAATGAGTACTTTAGTAAATATTATAAATTATTATGATATTTGATATGACATTTATTATAAATTATAAATAAAGTTGTTTCATGCCAGCACTGGAGTATAGACATTATTGTCAACATTATTTTGTCAAAGGAGCTAACACAGTAAGACAATTAATAAGGCTGATTCACAGTCAATCTGAAGGACTCTCACACTGCTGTGTTACCCACATCTTTAGTTGCCACATTGGAAATTTTAATTCAGGACCACACTCCACTTAGCAGTAATTCTTAGGACATTTTTCTGCAAAAATACTTGCATGGGACACAAAGTTATAAGGACAAAGATGTTAATTGCATTAATTTTTTGTAATGGCAAAAAAGAAAACATGTTCACAAGTGGCTAACAAGTGTATTTCATATTATGGATAAGCATAGACCATTAAAAAGAACAGCCAACGTCTATACATAACCTCACAGAAAAGTTGCCAGGACATATATTAAGTGGAAAAAGAGCATGGAGCTGACCAGTAAATAAAGCATGGTTGTAATTATACAAGAAAAGAAGTGTATGTTCTTTTACTTGCATGAATATTGAGTTGAAGAAATGGAAGCACACGGAGAAATCTTAATAATAGTTACTTTATGGCACAAGGAGTGAAGTGACAGTAAATCTATGTGGGAGTAAAAGGTATAAAGAGAGGCTCTGTGTCTTATTCTCTGTATTTTCTTTTATTTTTTATGTATCATTTTAATGATACAAAAACAATTTTTAAATTGTGGGAAAACCAATAGTTCTTAACAACAACAACAACAACAAAACCTTCAGCAATAATTGAGGAAACTGAATACAGTCTGGGTATTATATTATATGAATGAATTATTGGTCATTTTGTTGAATATGACAATGGTATTGTGGTATATTTCAAAGGAAATTCTTGTCTGTTCAGTTCAGTTCAGTCGCTCAGTCGTGTCCGACTCTTTGCGACCCCATGAATCGCAGCACGCCAGGCCTCCCTGTCCATTACAAACTCCCGGAGTTCACTCAGACTCAAGTCCATTGAGTCAGTGATGCCATCCAGCCATCTCATCCTCTGTTGTCCCCTTCTCCTCCTGCCCCCAATCCCTCCCAGCATCAGTCTTTTCCAATGAGTCAGCTCTTCGCATGAGATGGCCAAAGAACTGGAGTTTCAGCTTCAGCATCATTCCCTCCAAAGAAATCCCAGGGCTGATCTCCTTCAGAATGGACTGGTTGGATCTCCTTGCAGTCCAAGGGACTCTCAAGAGTCTTCTCCAACACCACAGTTGAAAAGCATCAATTCTTCGGTGCTCAGCCTTCTTCACAATCCAACTCTCACATCCATACATGACCACAGGAAAAACCATAGCCTTGACTAGACAGACATACATAAATGTGTGCATGTAACACTCCAATATTTTGGTCACCTGATGCGAAGAACTGACTCATTGGAAAAGATCTTGATGCTGGGAAAGATTGAAGGCTGGAGGAGAAGGGGATAATGGAGGATGAGATGGTTGGATGGCATCACTGACTTAATGGACATGAGTTTGAGCAAGCTCCAGGAGTTGGTGATGGACAGGAAGCCTGGTGTGCTGCAGTCCATGGGGTCGCAAAGAGTCGGACACGACTGAGTGACTGAACTGAACTGTGCGTATAAAATGATATATGTGGTTTTAAAAACTCTCTATACATGTATACATACTATATATTTACATATAATATGTATATAATATATGAAATTTATATATCTCACATGCTAAGTCTGCTGCTAAGTCGCTTCAGTCGTGTCCGACTCTGTTCGACCCCATAGACGGCAGCCCACCAGGCTCCCCCGTCCCTGGGATTCTCCAGGCAAGAACACTGGAGTGGGTTGCCATTTCCTTCTCCAATGCATGAAAGTGAAGAGTGAAAGTGAAGTCGCTCAGTCCTGTTCGACTCTTAGCGACCCCGTGGACTGCAGCCCACCAGGCTCCTACGTCCATGGGATTTTCCAGGCAAGAGTGCTAGAGTGGGGTGCCATTGCCTTCTCCGATATAGCTCACATAAATGTATTATTTTTAAATAAGTATTTTTAAGATGATCAAATAAATAAACAACAACAAAAAAAGCTATATAATCTAATCACAAGAGGGGGAAGAATTTGAAGAGTCTACAGGAGTCAAGTAGATGATAAAAATGTGAAGCTCTCAGGTGTGGGGTTAAAGGAGGTGGGAGGGTGTCTGCTCCATTTCCAGGGCCATTTCTACCTCAGAACCAGCCTTTTGGGGTTCATCTGGGAATGCTGGCCACGCATGGTCAAATCTTCTGAGTTTTCCAAAGAAGCTAGACGTCCAGATACTGAGCTCTGACTTGAGAAAGGCCAGGAAGGGGCCTGAACTGCCAAAGCGAAAAAGACAGTCACTCTGGGGACTGACCCTGTCCTTGAAGACCTCAGACTGAGTGCCCCTTTCAGTTATGTGCCAGGCTCCTGCTTACCCCTCAGTCAGACCCTGTCCGGACAGGTATGTACTTCCTAATTCGTAAATACTGGGCTTCCCAGGTGGCCCAAATGATGAAGAACCCACCTGCCAATGCAGGGTTTGATCCCTGGGTTGGGAAGATCCCCTGGAGGAGAGGATGGCAACCCACTCCAGTAATCTTGCCAGGATAATCCATGGACATGGGAGCCTGGTGGGTTACAGTCCGTGGGCTCGCAAAGAGTTGGATGTAACTGAGCATGTATGCATGCATGTAAATACGAGTACAATTCTGTATGTGGTGTGAGTGTGTGTATGTGTGTGAATGTGGGTGTGTGTAAGTTTGTATATGTTTGTATATGTATGTGTATATGTGTTTGTATATGTATGTATATATGTTTGTATATGCGTGTGTATACATATATGCATGTGTATTTTTGTGTATATGTGTGTGTATATATGTGTTTGTATATGTGTATATATATATACGTATGTATATGTATATATGTGTTTTTATATGTGTGTGACTGTGAATGTGTGTGTGAGTGTGTGTGGGCAAGTGAAGGAGACCATATCTGGGGGCAATAGGAGATCAGAATGATTTCTCAGCTAAGAGGCCCTGGGAAGGGGCCCTTCCCCATACACAGGGAATGAGACTCCAACACTAAGCCGCCAGGTACTCAGACTCACACAGGTGGTTAAAACGCTGTCCAGAGACCCTAGAAGGAGAGGCCAGAGGGAAAGGTCACTTCAGACCACTTCCAGGTTGGCCTGCACTCATGTCTCTCTAAATGTGTCCTTCGTCTGTAAGTATTCTGTTCAACAGACGTGGTTCTTACTCCCTCAGAAACAACTACCTCATCCAAGTTACTCATGTTTGAACCCTCTTGTTGGGTACAAATGCCTTTAAAATTAAAAAAAAATAAAATAAACAGGGGAAGCAGTCCCAACATTTGAAACACATTCTGTTACCTTTTATACAATCTCACACCTGAACCATTGATGCCTTGTCAGGATAAACCTCAGAGGAGAAAGGCACCTTCAGTCTGGAAAGAGCTGTGGCATTTGAGTGAGCCCCGTGGGAAATTACAACACAGGCCGAGCACAGGCAAGCGGGCCTCTGGGCCCTCTGGGGATGAAGATGCTCTGAGATCATGATACAGGAATATCACATCCGATTCTGCCCAAGGGGCTGATGTGACATCATTGAAGACCCAGTTTCCCGAGTGCATGTGGCAGGCCCCATTCCAGGCATGAAAGATGCTGCTCTGAACAAGAGAGGAAAAGTCCTTTTTATCCTGGGGATTCCAATCTAATAGGACTGCAGAAAATACACAAGGAAATTGCAATCCACAAGCAGATAAGCTAGATCATTTCAGAAAGTGAGAAAGTGCTCAAGGAAACTGAAATAGGATCATGTAAGGGGAAGAGATGAAAGGCTAGACTCGGCGCAGAGCCAGAGATCTGGGCTATGGGGGTGGTAAACAGCCATCCAGTGCTCAGCCCTTCCTAGTAACTCCAGGCTGAGCCCCTGCTCATGCAGGTCACTGCCACCTGGGCAACTGACAGGAAGAGGTTCTCTAGGGCACTGGGCCCGGGATCCATAAAAATCCCCTTCGCACTCACTCCGTCCTCCCTTTTCCCGGTGACTATTTCCAAACTCGTTCTTTCTCCTCCTTACCTGCTCAACTCACCTGCTTCTGTGTTTTTTTTCTTCTTCTTCTTTATTTTTTTTTTTTACAAAGTCTTCTGTAGGCTTTATTATTTATTTTATTTTCTGGCTGTGGTGTGTCTTTGTTGCTGCACGCAGGCTTTCTTTAGTTGCAGAGACTGAGGGCTACTCTCTAGCTGCAGTGTGTGGCTTACTATCGCGGTGACTTCTCTTGTTGCAACACGAGCTCTGCGGCACGTGGGCTTCAATAGCTGCAGCACGTTGGCTCAGCAGTTGCAGCTCTCCGGCTCTAGAATGCTGGCTCAGTAGTTGTGCCCCACGGCATGTAGGATCTGGGACCAGGGACTGAACCGGTGTCCTCTCCATTGGCAGGTAGATTCTCAACCACTGGACCACTAGGGAACCTCCTCCCTTGTGTTTTTCTTTTACATGAGAAAAGAGTCAGGCTTATGCAGTGGCAAGCACAATGTGCCTTGGGACGGATGCCCACGTAAGATGAGCAGGTGACTGTGCTCCATTCTGTGACACGAGAGCCATAAAAAATCTGCCTCATGAAAAATGAAGGGGCTTTTAGAGACTCAAGCAGGTGGATTCCCTTCTTTTTTAACTTCAGGCTTGGAAAATGCTGGGGGAGGGGCACCTTTGGGAAGGTGGGGAAGCCTTTTACCCCAGGATGCCTGAGTAAGAGGTTCCCGCAGAGACACTTGAAAGCCCGATAGACACGTTGGAATTTATAATATACCCTTGAAGTGTTCATTCATAATCCTGAAGGGATTTTCAAAGCCACGAAGAGGATGGATGACTTTTGACCAGCTCACGTGTTGTGAAGGGTGTCTACGAGGCTGTCAGTGAGAGGGTATTAAATAGATTTGGGGAAAAAGGACAGCCCTGGCTATGAACACTGAAACTTCCCTGGCACTTAATTTGATTCAGATACTTAGTGTGTGCTGTCTATGGAGCACAGATTTAAAGACGGTGAGAAATACTCCAAGGTGCATGTGACTGACTCAGTTCCTGATCCGAGTGGGAAGAAGTATCCGATAACCTTTCCATTCTTTCTGTAAGCACAGGCGGCCCCTGCTCTGTACAGAGCTCTCTGCTGAGCACTGTTTTCCAAAAAACTTCTGATCCAGGGAGTAGAGAAGAAGAGGAGTACTAGTAAAAATGCTAATAACTGCCTCTTAAAAGGGCTGCCAGGTGCCACGCTCTGTTGGCAGTGGCTTACTTACATCATATAAACAGATCATTACGAAAAAAACAAGGTGTGTGAATGGTAAGCATACCTGCAAGGTATTATGGGAACATCAAAGAGGAATTCCAGCTGGGGGTGGGGGTGGGATAGTCTGGGGTTAGGAAAGGCTGCTAGGAGGCGCTGAAGCTTGAGTGAAAGGCAGAGGAATATTTAATGCTAACAGGAAATTCATTCCACAAAGAGTTATTCAAAAGGTCATTGTTTAGTTGCTAAGTCGTGTCTGACTCTGTGACCCCATAGACTGTAAACCGCCAGGCTTCGCTGTCTATGGAATTTTCCAGGCAAGAATACTGGAGTGGGTTGTTATTTCCTTCTCCAGGGAATCTACCCGACCCAGGGATGGAATCCACGTCTCCTACTTGGCAGGCAGATTCTTTACCACTGAGCCACCTGAGAAGCCCTTCAAAAGGTTATTGAGCATCTTCTATGTGACAAGCACAGTTGCAGGCCCTGGGGATGAATTACTGAACAAAACTTGCTATCACGAAGCTTACATTCATGGGCCAGTTGTGGCAATGACCAGACAGTGTGTAAACTACCTAATTTGTTAGTGATGAGTGCTAGGGGGAAAGAAAGAGGGGGAAAAGAAGGGGGAAAAATAGAGAAAAAACAGAGCTGGGGTGTTCTCTTTTTAAATAAGGTTGTGAGGAAAGTTGTCAGTGAGCAGCTAGGATTGGAGTAAAATCCTAGAGGAGGTGAGGATATGAATCATAGGGATGTCAGGGAGAGGAGTGTTCCCAATAGCAGACCAGACAGTGCAAAGGTCCTGAGGCTGGTTCAGCCTGGCGAGTCCAACAAAAGCAGGCAAGCATGGCTGGTGTGGAATGAATGTGGGAAGAGGGATAGACGAGGAAATCGTAGAAGGGTGGGGGGAACCCACCACACTGAGCCTTAGTGTCCACTGAGAGTTCTTTGGGTTTGCTTTGGAGGAGGTAGGGGTTGTGGAGGCTTTATGAGTAGATGCTGGGTGGGACTTGACTGATGTTTTAGCAGCATTTCTGGTTGCCATGGGAGGAACACACTTGAAGCGAGCCATGGTGGCAGAAGAGATCGGCGATGTGGTCAACCAGGCGATAAAAAATGATGGCTTATACCAGGTGCTGGTAACGGGGGTGGTTGGATGATGACCCTGTGTTGAAGATACTTCTGATGGGATTGACTGGCCAATAGGACACAGGGTTTGAGAGAAGAAGAGATGTGAAGAATGATTCCAGGGTTTTGGTGGGGCAGGCAACGGAGGGCTGGAATTGCCATCTGCTGTGATGGGGGGGACTAAAGGAGTATGGATCTAAGGGTCAGAGCAGGCGCTGAGGAAATGAAGATTCATTCCTTCAGACCAAGCCACGAGGATAAAGCAAAGCAACCAGGAGTCATGCTGTGTGTGCATGGACCACAAGTCCTCAGGAACCACAAGAGGGCATGTGGGGCGGATGAGATCAGACATGCCCACTGCAATTCCATCCTTCCCCACTTTCAATTTCTTCTGGGCAGATCTGGCGGGTGAGAGCCATGCAAGATCTCAGGGACGCTGCTGAAGAATCTCTGTGTCATCACATCTATGGTAGCCTTAGTTATAAGACCTGTCATTATTTTATGTTCCTTTGAGAAAGAAATTATGCTGACATTGAAATTATGGTCTGATTCGGTGTTATCACTTAGAATGCTCACCTTGGTAAGTTCAAGACGCTCCAGGGCACAGGGACTGGCTGGTTCTCTGATGCCACCCCTCTACATCCTTCTGCCCACTCATTAGGATCAGTGCTTTTGACCTTCCCTTGATTCCTGGACAATTCTTGTTCAGATACAGGCTCTAGCCTGGCATCCCCTGGCAGTGCCTCAGGCACAGTTACTACCCAGGAGAGAATATTAGACATCAAAGGAGTATGAAATTTCACACCAGAGCAGAGGAGGAATGGTCCGGAATTGACCATGGATACCCAGAGAGATGTTCATTCCCAGCTGTTCCTGGACCAGGAGTCAGGATAAACAACCTCATCTGAGAACACAGTTCTCTTATCTGTGAATACTAGGGTCTAGTTTAGAAGACTGACCAGTAAGGGTACCTTCATAGCTAAAATTCTACCAGTTTTTTAAGAAGAGTAGGCAAGGGAAGCACTGGATAGGTTTATTTGATTCCTTGTCTCTCTTTACAGAGAGTATTTTTCCAGATTTCCCTGGTGGCTCAGTGAATAAGAATCAGCCTGCCAAATGCAGGCAAAGGACACAGTTCGAGCCCTGATCCGGGAAGATTCCACGTGCCACGGAGCAACGAAGTCCATGCACCGCAACTACTGAGCCTACATGCTGCAGCTACTGAAACCTATTTGCCTAGAGCCCGTGATGCACAAGAGAAGCCACCATGATGAGAAGCCTGCGCATCACAACGAGAAACAGCTCCTGCTCACGCAGCTAGAGAAAGCCCTCCCCCAGCAGTGAAGACCCAACCCAGCCAAAAAGAAATAAATAAAACTTTTAAAACCAGTGTTTTCCCCACAATGGCTTTGATCACTCACCTCCTCTGTGGAAGTAGCTCTCAAATCTACAAACAATCTGCAGGTGGTAACTGGGTTTAGGGAATTCTACCTGGAAGAGAAAGCAGCTGGTAAAGCATAGACTGTATTTCAATTTCTATTCTGTTTGCATATGAGTATCTCTACTTCTGAATACACAGGAGGTTGGCAGAATAATGAAATAATGCCGCCCTCCCAAAGATGTCCATGTCTTAAGCACAGAACCCATGGATATGTTAAGCTATGTGACAAAGGGGAATTATGGTCACAGATGGAAATAAGGTAGAAAGCAGCTGGCCTGAAGACGAGCACCCTGGGTTATCCAGAAGAGACCTGTGATCATTTGGGCCAATCTGACTCCATCTACACCTCCATCCACTTTCCCCATCCCTGTATCATTTTGAATCAAATCCTAGACATTTTATTACTTTATTTATTAATATTTCACAGTGTAGCTCTAAAAGATATGGATGCTTTCTTTGACATAACTATGAAACCACTCAGTATAAGAGTATGTCCTTGATATCATCAAAAACCCACTCTGTATTCAAATCTCCACTTGCCTCTGCTACATCATGAGGAATCAAACCGTACCTCTATGGTTTAATTTTTTTTTAATATTATGCATGTTGGTTTGAATCAGGAACCAAAATAGCTCCTCACATTGCTACTAGTTGCAACATCTTTAAAGTTTCTTTTCATTCCTAGGATCTACCTCCATCTTTTTTTTTCCTTTTGTATTTATGGAAAAATTAATTTCTCTTGTTCCACAGTGTTTCTTAGTTTGAGATTTACTAATTACATCTTCATGGTAGCCATTTAATAATTTTTTTCTGTCTTTTGTGTTTTCCATAAGCAGGAAGTTGGATTGACAGACTTGATCAATTTTAAGTTTTTGGCAAGAAGACAAACCAGGATGTGTTGTTCTAGCAGGAGGCACATGAAGTTCAGCTGTCCTTACTTGAGTGATGTCAGGAGATGCTGTATGTGACATCAGGTCCATTATTTCAATAGAGGTTAGAAAACATTAATAATCTATTCTCTCTTCTTCATCTGTTTGGCAGAATAACTTGACAAAGAGAAGATTCCCTTTGACTGCTATTTGGTTATTCATTGCCAATGTTCTTAGAATTGGCTTTTCATTAACAAAAATTGCCTACAAACTTAAGATTTGATGCATATGAGTTCCACGTTGTTGAAGACTCAGAATTGGCTCCCTAACGAATTCCATTCATAGGTCACTCATGGTCATTGCGTCATTGGTTGAGGACTTGGAGATAGTTCAGTTCAGTCCAGTTCAGTTCAGTCGCTCAGTCGTATCTGACTCTTTGTGACCCCATGAATCACAGCACGCCAGGCCTCCCTGTCCATCATCAACTCCCAGAGTTCACTCAAACTCACATCCATCAAGTCGGTGATGCCATCCAGCCATCTCATCCTCTGTCGTCCCCTTCTCCTCCTGCCCCCAATCCCTCCCAGCATCAGAGTCTTTTCCAATGAGTCAACTCTCCACATCAGGTGGCCAAAGTACTGGAGTTTCAGCTTTAGCATCGTTCCTTCCAGGAACACCCAGGACTGATCTCCTTTAGAATGGACTGGTTGGATCTCCTTGCAGTCCAAGGGACTCTCAAGAGTCTTCTCCAACACCACAGTTCAAAAGCATCAATTCTTCAGTGCTCAGCAGTAGATAAGGGAATGACCACGGTTCTTTTGAAGGGTCCTCTGCTTCCAGAGTTCTTACTTCTTCCTTGAGGCTCCTCAACTTTTCCGTATTGGATTGTGTTGAAGTGTGTCCTCCTTTCCCCCAAATTCTTGTGTTGTAATCTTGCCACCCAATAACCCAGAATACGAGCTTGTTTGGAAATCGGGACATTGTAGATGTAATTATTTCAGATGAGGTCACATGGGTGAGCCCTAATCCAATACATCTGTCCTCCTTATGAAGAGGAGACATTTGGACACACACACACATGAGGAAGGACACATGACAGGAAGGCAGAGATTGGAGTGATGCAACTACACTCCAAGAAATGCCAAAGATTGCTAGCACACCACCAGAAGCTGTGACAGAGGCAAGAGGGACCAGAAGACCCTTAGCACAGTTAGTTCATGGCAGTGTTTATGAACAAGATAAGCGATACAAACATCTTTCTGCCCACTTCTCACACACCCTTGTCGCATCTCCTGCTTATATAGCATTTTGCATCTACACATTCATTCAACACTATTAATCCAATAAATATTTATTTATGGAGATCATTCGTAAGGTGCTGCCAATGAACGGTGAAATCAAGCATGTCCTCTACCTCCATGTTGTTCACAGTCTGCTTGGGAAAATAGATGCACAAATAAATATATGACATGGTCACTCAAGACTCACATCTTTTCATGTGCATGTCAAGAAAGGGCAATGCACCCAGTCTGGAATGGAGGGTTTGGAGCTTTGCATGGGAGAGGGTTAAGAAGATGGAGTGGGCAAGATTCCAGGGTGTCTAGCCCAGGGGCTTGGGGAGACAGAGATATCAACCCTCAAGCTGAAAATACAAGAGGAAGAGGGGTTCAGATTCAGACTTGTTGAGCTGTAGTGCCTGCAGGACATCCAGGTGGAGAGCTGTGGCAGACACCTCCATAAATGAATCCTTAGCTCCAGGGAAGGAGCTGGGTGGAGCTTTGGAATGAGGCCTTGTGAGCCAAGGATGGAACCCTGGGGACAAAAACCTCTTAAGAGCATTCCTTTAACTTAAGAATATATTAAGGTCGGGGGTGGCGAGGGGGATGTTGTTCAGATGATTCAAAGACTTCCCTGTGGTTTCATGTATCAACTTGTAATCCGTTAAGGGAGACAATATTAAGTAAAACCCCAGTAGTCTCAACAGAGCTCCTGAAATTGGAAGAGGAGCCTACAGTGATTACTTCTCCTGCATGAGTTGCCTGGTTTTGCTTTTTGTTTCTTCCGTATTCCTTTGCAGGGCTTCCCTGGTGGCTCAGAAGTTAAAGCGTCTGCCTCCAACACGGGAGACCTTTCCTTTCCAATGCTGGGATGGCAGTAAGTTTGGTAGCAACCGAGGGCACACCACCAAGCCAAACTCCACAACAGGAGAGCAGAGGGTGGAGGAAGAACAGAGACCTTGGAAATAAACAGGGCTGATTTATCGTCCATTCTCATCATTTCCAAGCTCAGTTTCCACATTTGCAAAATGGGAATAATCACAGGGACTTCATGATCTCACTAAGAAGGTTACATTAGACTAGGCTACACCTAGCTCCAAACCATTCCTTCTATCCATCTTTATGTGCTTAATACCCTCATCACCTTATATATATATTTTTTTCTTTGCTAAAAGTGGCAATAAGAATTCAAGTGGTCTAAGATATTTGGTGACATCCCAAATCCCAAGATCCCAAATGAAAGAGCAAAATGGAGACTTCTCTGGCTTTCCAGTGGTTAAGAGTCCATGCTGCCAATGCAGAGAGCTAGGGTTCAATCCGTGGTTAGGAAACTAAGATCCCACATGTTGTGAGTTTTGGCCAAAATATATAAATAAAAAAATAGAAAATTTTAAAAAGACCAAAAGGGACCCCCCTCACCTGTGTCCATCAGAAAAAATAACTAAGTTTTCATCAGAGGACAACATCTTGCTGTTTGTGGCTCAAAAGTCCCAGATTGTGTGCATGGCATCTATGAGCATATTGGAGTTTCTAGATACACTTAGAAGTTCTTCAAAGTTCTCAGAAAGCAGGGAAAGTGGGGGCGTATTTTCTATTCTCACAGCTAAAAATATTATGTCTAATAGAAGAAATATGCTTAACATATGGGAGCTGAAGCATAGTCTCCCATCTGTCCACTTAGCTCTTTTGTGGAAATCCTTGAATTCTAGAAATTCTCCAGGAAAGAGTGGTATGGGTGGAGGAGAAAGCACGTTCCTGGTTTTGGTTTTTGTGGGGCTTTTAGGGTGGCAGAATGAGACATGTTGGAGAAACAGCACAATTGTATGAGTGTGTGATAGTGAAGAACACATCTGACTGCATATTAGATCTATTCCTTTTCCTGTGCTGAGTCATGACTGCACCTTTTGTTAAAGAATGCTGCCTAGAGCCTAAAATATACAGAATAGGCCGTTCTCAGGGTTCTAAACTTTGAGATTCCAGTCACATAGAGATTAAAAATTGCAGAACAGAGAATAACATTTGTTTTACTGGCGGGTTTACAGGAACATCACAACCTAATCTACACGGACAGCCATAAGAACAAAGGATTACGACACCAAGAAGTTTGCAACAACTAACTACGTCCCTCTCTCACCTAGCCTTTAAGAGAGCTTTGAAGAAACCCTTGGAGGAGTTCAGGGTTTTTTAAGGCATGAGCCACCTGTCTCCTTGCATGGCCCTGCAATAAATCTTTGGTCCAAACTCTTAACGTTTGAATTTGTTTGACTTCACTCCATGTCAGGCACACAAACGTGTTTGGTGACAAGCATGGTCAGCAGAGGGGATGGCAGGACTGAGATGGCCCGGGCAGCACAGCTTGAATGACAGAGTTGCTGTGTAATTGGAAGTTGGAAGGCCCTGTAAGAGTCCAGTTGTCAAATATAGTTCATAAAACTGTAGTATGCGGTATCATGCTGCAAACATTTAGACCTCCATAAACATTCGACACAGATAGAAGAAAAAGTCCAGTTTTGTTTGAAGGCTGCTACTGCGATTTAACCTTCCTTCAAGACAGGAATATGTGAGTGGGGTCCTGTCTTGTCAGAATCAAAGGGCTGGTGAATCGGGTCTGGTGGAGGAGCAGCATAGGGGAGGGCGGTCCAGGTTTTGCCCTCATCCTGTCTCCCGGCCACACTGAGAGACAAAGGAGCAGGTGTCCTGAGTTTGAAGGCTGCCTCTGCTTCCTGAACACTTGGCTGTTGATGCAATCCAGGGAGGATGTAATGAGTAGAACATCCCATAGCCCATAAATAGAGCATCTAAAGAGGGCCGCCCCTGTGGGTCTGTGGCTGCCAGGAGGGACACAGGGAGAGGATTCTGTGGGCAAAGTCTGCATCTATTGGTCATCTGTTCCAGATTCCAAACTTTCGGTTGGCTGAACCCTCTCTGGGAAGGAAGCCTTCCAAGGTGGGAAGCAGCAGCCTGTATATCATAAGTGATCCCTGCCCTCCAATGATTCTCTCTTTAAAATAAAATGCACCCCCCACCAGGGCATTCACATTCCTACAATCACCTTGGTTTGCTCAGGACAGGGAGTTACCTGGGATACGGGGCCTTCAGTACCTGAAACTAGAAAATCACCCTACCTGGGACCACCTCTTCTCCTGCTCCCTGCTCTAACACACTTTGGAGGCTTTTGGCACATTTTTGGAGCACTGGCCCTTGCTCCTCCCTTTGTCTAGAACACCCTTGCCCCCCCCATCTTCAGGTTACAACCTTGAAGATGATTCTTGTCCTCCAGGTTTCAGTTGAAAAGTCACCTCCTCTGAGAAGCATTCCTGGATGCCTCCTCGGGCCCTCTCCTCACTCTGTTTCACTTTTATCATAGCAGTTGGTTATCTCTATTGGGAATGACTTTTATTTAGATATTTGTTTACTTGTTTAATGCCTCTGTATTCCTCAGGAGGTAAGCCCTTTGAATATTCATTCTATGAATGAAAGAATGAAACCATAAATCGGAAGTCATATTTTGGATGGTACTGAAGCCAGGGGAAGAGAAGAGGACAAGAAAGAGCTGAAGAAACCCCAAGCCCTCAGGCACAAGTTCCGTTCATCCCGGTGGTACCCTGCACATACAGGCACGTCCACAAGTGTAATTACATGACCGTGGGATGGAACTCATGCATGGGGGCTGGGGGAGCATGTTTTTAAGTGTGTATATTTCCTGTTTGTGCAGAGGCAACTCCTCTTCTGACTACAGTCTCTCGGTTTACGGTTTCACCGTCTTCCCAGCTTTTAATGCTATTATTTCTTTATTTCAGGAAATTGGCTTTGTGAGATTTATACCCGCGGAAGGCATTTTCCACGGCTGCCGTTCCCTTTTTTTGTTTTGCTCCCTTCTGCTAGCTAACCCATCCCTGGCACCTACTCTTTCCTGTTCTGCATATCCTCCCCATCACCTCATTTGCTTTTATCTCTTCCTTTTCTCCCCCAGATAACGTAGGCTCCATATTGCTAAGATGTGGATCTCAGACCCAAACATTGCTTCAGTTCAGTCAGTCAGTTCAGTCGCTCAGTTGTGTCCAACTCTTTGCGATCCCATGAATCGCAGCATGCCAGGCCTCCCTGTCCATCACCAACTCCCCGAGTTCACTCAAAGTCACGTCCATCAAGTCGGTGATGCCATCTAGCCATCTCATCCTCTGTCGTCCCCTTCTCCTCCTGCCCCCAATCAATTCTACCAGTACTTTTTTTTTTCTTTTTTAAGTAGATTTTTTTTTCTTTTAAAGAGCAGTTTTGGGTTCACAGCAAAATTGAAGGGAAGATACAGAGATTTCCCATGTACTCCCTGCCCCTTCATCTGGAGACTGGTTTACAGCAGAGTTCACCTTTGGGTGTTCTGTGTGTTCATGCGTGCTTTTAGTCATTCGTGTAGCTTTAGTCGTGTCTGATCCTGTGCAGCCCAATGGACTGTAGCCCACCAGGCTCCCCTGTCCATGGGATTCTCCACGCAAGAATACTGGAGTGGGTTGCCATGCCCTCCTCCAGGGGATCTTCCCGACCCAGGGATCGAACCCTCGTCTCTCATGTCTCCTGCTTTGGCAGGCAGGTTCTTTACCGTAGTGCCACCTGGGAAGCCCGGGTGTTCTGTGGGCTTGGACAAATGTGTGATGACATGTATCCACCATCAGCGCATCACACAAAGTGATCTAAAAATCTGTTCCTCTCTGCCTATTCATCGCTTCCCACTAGCCCCTGCCAACCATTGATCTTTTTACTGTCTCCATAGTTCTGCCTTTTCCAGCATGTTGTGGAGTTGGAATCACACAGTACATAGTAGTCTTCTCAGATTGACTTCTCATACTTTGTAACATGCATTTAAGGTTGCTTCATGTTTTTTCATGGACCAGTTCTTTTGATTCCTCCCCGCCCTGGCCATACTGTGCGTCTTCTCATAAAACATCTAAATAGCTCGGCTACCAGGATGGAATGCAGACTGCTCAATCCATCGCGGTCTCAATCCAAAAAGGAGAAGGAAGGATCCTGGGGCTCCAGAGTTCGACCCAAAAGGATGTTTCAGGAACTTCCATCCACTCCCAGTTTTTCACTGGTTGGGCCTCTGTCCCCAGATTCTTGTCTCCCCCATAGCCACCCCCCACCGACCCATCAAGTCCCATAAAAATATCAAACGAGAAAGTAAAATCTCTCTCTGTTTTTCAAAAGCAAAACTTTAACGAATGGTCTTTGATCCACAAATGTAATTAGCATTAGAATTGGAGATGGAACGGATATTTGTCTAAAAGCATTAATTTAATTCCTGGCCCAGTTTTTTTTTTTTTGGTCTTATCAGTGCTCTAATTCCAACAGCGCCTGTGGCAGAATCAGAAATCAGAGGGAAGGGACAAGTGGGTCTTCGTGCAGGAAGAACACAAATAAAAATCATGCTGAAAATATTTTCCAAATCAAGACAGATGGAGGGATCCTGGGAAGTGAGTTAGTCTTGAGTATCATCAACCCAAACTTGCTACCAAGATGTGAGTGACTGAGCCTCTCAGCCGTTTGTCTTCATGTCCCGTGCTCATACTCAACAAGCTCTCTGAAATGGAGAAAGGAGGATGCTAAGGACAGAAACCTCACTCTTTTGTCCGTTGGCCCCCCAAACCAGGTGCCCACAGGATTCTTTGGCTGGAATTTTAGGAGTCACTTTGATTTTTAATCTGGAGTTTACAGGCCATTACAGCTCAAGTTGTAAAGTTCCAATGAGAGTTTGGGGATGGAAGATGCTTTGTGTTACTTAAAGTGAAAATACTTGTGAATTTAAAATTCCATTCTGGTACTTCCCTGGTGGCACAGTGGATACGAATCCGCCTGCCAATCCAGCGGATGTGGATTTGATCCCTGATCTGGGGGCACTGCTCCACATACTGTGGAGCAACTAAGCCCATGAGCCATGCTCCACAGGAGAAGAAGCCAACACAATTAGAAACCCACGCACTGCAACTAGAGAGCAGCCCCTGCTCCCCGCAACCAGAGAAAGCCATGCACGGCAACGAAGACCCAGTGCAACCAAATATAAAATAAATAAATACAATTTTAAAAACTAAGATTCAATTCTACTAGTCACCTGCTGTATCAGTCTGCTCAGGCTGCTCTAACAAAATAGTACAGATATTTATTGTCTCACAGTTCTAGGAAATCCAAGATCAAGGAGTGGTCAGGGCTGGTTTCCCCTTGGGCCTCTCTTCTGGGCTTGCAGGTAGCAGCCTCCTTGGGACGTCCTCTCAGGCTAGTCCCTCTGCGATCACCCATCCTCCTGTCTCCCCCTTCTCATAGGGACACCAGTGACATTGAATCAGGGTCTAGCCTTACAACCTCCTTTTAAGATAATCACCTCTTTAAAAATCCTTTCTCCAAGTACGACTGCACTCTGGGCTACTGGGATTGGTACAATGAATTTTTAGCCCATGACACCTGCTCAGCCGAGCATCCATTAAGACTCATGGTCTCATCTCGCCAGTAGGAAAACCCCTTTCTGTCTCTAACTCTCTAGTTCCCTTTGTGAATCTAAGTTAATACAGTCTAGGGGGAAATGCAGAGTCTTCATAGCCATCAAAGAAGCCAGAAGGCACCTGAATTAAGCTGCCCATCCTCTGCCATCTCAGATAACTAACCCCTCTCCAGAAGTTTGAGCACATGAATTTTCCCAGGTATTTACATCCTGTTTGCTTCTGCTCCTTAGAATCTATCGCAAAGCCTGCAGTTCAGCCCTCGTTATTCTGATGTCTCTTTCCTTTGGCTAGAGGATTAACGGTTTTTTAAAGGTTAATAACTTGTAGGTGTTTCCCCACTCCCTTGATGGTGTTGTCATCTTCCATCTTTTTTCATTTCCTAAGGAGGAAAATAACTTCGGCGGAACAAAGGCTGAGCGACTGAGCCAAAGGCGGCCCTCAGAACCGTATCAAAGCCCCGCCGGGTGGGAATAATTACTCAGGCTCAGCTGGGGGTGCCAGTGACACCATCTGAGCGCGGGGAGCCCTCATGCCTTTCAACGAGGAGAAATTAAAAAGAAAACGCAGGAGAAATTCTGGGGAGCGGCCAGCAGCTCAGAGACAACCAAGGCAGAGGTCAGTGGTCGCAACCTTCACTGAGAGCTCCCCACGGCCCTGTTGCGGTGGAAATGGCTGCTTCAGCTCTAAAAGGTCTTTTTTTTTTTTTTTAATTGTAATATGAGAAAGAAGAAGGGCAAAAGCTTCCTTTATCTTCCATCTTGAAATCAGGAATTCTAAAAGGTTGGCTGGTGAGGACACTGAAGGTTTGCTGAAAAACTTTCTTCTATTTAATAATCGATTAGTTTGCCCTTCAGAAAAGTTTATTCAACTTTTATTTCAAAAAATGTATAAACTTCTATAATAGGACAGCTTGAAGCCCCCTCTGGAAACCATCTGATCCACCTTCAGCCCCCAGGTAGATTCACTTTTAATTTGCCCACAATTCAATCAGAGGAGAGTCTTCCCTGATGGTTCAGTGGTAAAGAATCTGCCTGTAGTGCAGGAGATGTGGGTTCAATCTCTGAGGGGAAGATCCCCTGGAGAAGAAAACAGCAGCCCACTCTAGTATTCTTGCCTGGGAAATCCCCTGGACAGAGGAGCCTGGTGGGCAACAGTCCATGGGGCTGCAAAGAGTTGTACACCACTGAGCACGCACACAAGCAACCAGAGGATGTGTTATGTAAAACCCACATCAGGCGACGAAGGCAAATAATGGGCCTGTCACAATACTGGATCCCTTTAAATCTCTCTCCAGAGGTCTGAGCCCCTAGAGAGCATGAGATGTCAGTGGGAACTTTTAAACAGTTGTGAAGGGGAGGGCCAGGGTCAGGCTGTGTATCTGTGTGTGCATGTGAGTAAGAGTGCTTGTATAAACAACTGTGTACGTGGAGTGAGTGTATGCATGTATGTGTATGAGTAAGAGTATGTATGACAAAGAGTGTGCATGCATGTGTACAAGAGTATGTACACGCATGTGTTTGCATGTGTGTAGAAGGGTTGTACACGCATGTGTGTATATGCATATGTGTGAGAGTGTGTGCATATGTGTATATGTGCATGTGTGTGCATATGTGTGTATGAGTGTGTGTGTGCATGTGTAGGAGAGTATGTGTGCATGCATATGTCTATATGCGTGTGTATGAGGGTATGCTCACATGTATGTATGTGTATCAGTGTGTGCAAACATGTGTGTATAGGCATGTGTGTGCACATGTATGAGAACGTGTGCTCACATGCAGGTACATGTGTGTATGTGTGCATGCATGTATGTATATGCGTGTGTGTAGAGAGAGTGCCTGTGTACAGGGTGCCACGTGTGCACGTGGAAGAGGACAAAGAGGCGCTCCTCCTGCCCCACTTGGCACCTCCACAATCACTGATCATTCCCACTAACTCTCCTGTGCGGTCGACCCGATGGTGCAGGTGGATCTGGTGCCCTTGACCGGAGTACAAGCGCATCTTGTCTTCCTGTGGCTGGTGATGAGCAGCCAGCCCGCCGGCCCGACTCTCTTCCTTCCGCTTTTTTCATGTGGATAATGACTCTACCGCTCATGGAAATGAGTCCCATCCGCCTCTCGGATTCTCACTCCTCTGGAGATCAAAAACCCCACTTAGTGGGCTGGACAAAATGGCAGCGGAACTGGGATGAAAGTCGCAGGGAAGAGCCAGGAAAATGCCTGGACGGGTCCCTCAAGTCTGAATGCTTCCATGTCCAAAGGCAGAGCAGGTTGGCGGTGGACCAGCGGTGTAACCACTTGCTAAAGGTGCCCCTGGTCACTGCCCTTAGACAAGGTCAAACAACATACTGCCAGCGAGACAGGTGCACAGGCTTGAAAGGTGGATGGTCGGACTGATGTGCAGAAAAAGGGAAAGGTTTCTCCTCCCAGGAGTAGGCACTCTGGTTCTGCAGGAGTGGCGCCCCCTGGGGTTGTGCATCTATGGGATGGCCAGTTTCCAACATCTCCATTCAAAGATAAGCAGCGCCCCCTTTCACAGGCTCTCTGAACTCCAGAATTCAAAAATAAAGGTATTTCGATATTTCATAATTTATAAAGAGTAACAAAACACAGTCCTCGTTCTGATAAAGGCAGACAGGTGAGGGGCAGTCAGGGAACACGAGGATCAAAGCATCTTTTCCTTTTAACACTCAGGTAAACCCAAGCCAACTAGAGAAATGGTGGATTCTGTGGGCAGGAGAAAATGAACCAGAATGCTTTCAACCAACGCTTCTAGGCTTTGCCTACTTTGTGGAAGGCGATGGTCGAGCCCCTGTGGTCCATCTTAGGTTCTGCTTTCTGCCTTTCGCAGTAATCTAACAGCAAGGCTCACTACACGAAGGCAGGTCTCAGGTGGTACTTCAGAAGGGGGCTTCCTGTGGAGGTCGGGGTTGTGATAAAGAACAAAGCCCACACAATTGTGTGCTTAGGGCCTGCGAGGGATGAAGACTTCCTTTCTGGAATAAACAAGTTGATGACTCCCTCCTCCCTCCCTCCCTTCCTCACGCACACACTCTCAGGTCCTCTCCGCTGTGAGTCTGCTTAGATATTCTGTAACAGAAAATAGTCCGTGCAGGGCACGTGTTCCGAAAGGCTGGTAGAACCGTTTTCTAAATGAGTTGAGTACCAGGGGAAAAAGCGCTTTCCATTGTCAAAAAGAAATGGTTCGTAGGGCTTTCATTTTTTTCTTTTTCCCTTCAAAAAAAAAAAAAAGCAGTAGCTACTTTCAAAGTCAGGAGAGGCGATTTTTTTTTTTTTAACGCAAAGAAAGAAATAGCCACAGCGGGGTGTTGCCTCACTCTGTCCCTTTAACATTCCAGCTTCGGAAGATGCTATTAATTTCCTCCTTTCTCTTCTGGCGCGAGGTTGTGAAAAATGCCCATCCTGCTTGCAAATCTGCAGGCAAATTATCTTAAGAGGGTTTCCCACGCGGGATAGGGAGTGGGAAGGGATGCCTTCACCAACAGCCCCCCTCTCCCTGCCTCAGGAGCTCGGGACCCTAATCCCACCCCAGGGGTGACTGGTGACCACGTGGACCGAATCCTGCTGACTCCCCAACCAGAGCAAATGGAAACTGACAAGGTCTGTCTCGGCTCTGCCACGGGAAGCAGAGATGTGCCGAGAGTAAGCTGGTCAAAGCGCTGAATATCAATAGCCTCCATCCAGCCTCCTAACCCAGCCTCTGCCAGGAATGTAAACTTCTGTAACGGGCTGCTCACCTTTGCCCCCTGCCACCCTCATGGCTCCTCACTTCAAAGGATGCTCTTCGCGTGGAACACGCTTTATGGAGGGAAAAAAAATGGCCATCGCTACACAATTATTTTAGAAGCTCTGCATTGTATTTTAACAGAGGGCAGACGCCCTGGCTGAAGTCTGGAGGGCTTTCAAGATTAAGATCTAAATCCCGAGGTTTAGAAATACGAACGTCAGAAGTACAATCGGCCCAACATACGGAGCCTATTCTTTGCTCCTTGAAATGTATTAAATTAAAGACCGAGTCGCGGTTTGACAACTCACCTCGCCGTTTTCAAATAAAGGTAACAAAATCCCAGTGCTAATGAAATCTTTTTTTGTGTGTGTGAAAGTTGGGTTACACTGATGACTATTTTATGGCTCTTTGAGCCTTCAAACAACAGCCACTTTGAAATGTCGGCTATGCCAGGAGAGAAGGCTGTTGACCTCTCTGTTCTGGGATTTCTCTTCTGAATTTCATATCCTCACCCTTTCCTTGGGAAAGTACAGTATGAAGATGCTCTATGTCAGCCTTGCAAAGAGGGACACGGAAGGCAGAGCCCGGAGCACAGAGAGTGAACGGCGTGCGGAATCAAAGGGACCCGTGGGCTCATCTCTGCATCACTTGAAGCTCAAACACATCATTTGGGAAAATGTTAATTCAACAGGCGGGTTACAACAATAACCGAGGAAGCATGCTGTACAAAATGGGATCCCCCAAGTCAAAGAACCCACTTGTCACCTAAAAGGAATCCTCCTAGGACAGCCTCAGAAGAGATATTTTGAATGATTGAGTAAAAGGAGGAAGAAATGCGTATAAAACACAGTGAAACCAGGAATCTTCCCCTCTGAAGCTGTAAAGAAGCACATTTTAATTTTTTATTTTTTGACTGATGTATAACTGACACTGTTATACTAGTTTCAGATGTACAACATTGTGATTCAATGTTTAAATGCATTATAAGTAGATCACCATGATAAGTCTAGTAACCATCTGTCACCATAAAAAGTTATTGCAATGTTATTGATTATATTCCCTATGCTGTACTTTACAACTCTGTGGCTTATTTTATTTTATTATTTAATTTTTTTCAGATCTAAATGTTGGTACTTAAATTTTTAAATTTTATCTATTTATTTTTAATTGGAGGATAATTTCTTTACAATGTTGTGATGGTTTCTAAGAAGTGTATTTTAGATCAAACCTTTGGAAGGATTTTGCTGTTCCAGTTCTATTTTAAAATGTTACCTATAGAAGTTGGAAGAACGAATGCTCCTTTTCCTCTTAAAAGTTTTCATAAGCATTCTGGCAACATTGGTAGTGACATGGCACAGATTTTAACTCTCAGAAGTTTGTCATGAAAATGTATAAAGAAAATAGGAAAGTCAAAGATTCATGGTAAAATCTACAATAAAACTGATGACAAGAAATCCTCATGAACCTCAGAATACACACAGGAACCTTACGTGGGAGGGGACAGACCACCAAGAAGTACCATGCATGTCAGCAACTGTGCAGGCGGCAGAGAAAGAATGGGGCATTTAATGGACCTGCGGGTTTCCAAAGAAATTGCAAAACTTGGAAGACCAGTTAAGACAAGAAACTGAAATTGGAAGGGATGTGGGTGCTTAGCTATGTACAACTCTTTCTCATAGACTGTCGCCCTCCAGGCTCCTCTGCCCATAGTATTTCCAGGCCAGAATACTGGAGTGGGCAGCCATTCCCTTCTCAAGGGGATCTTCCCAACCCAGGGATCGAACCCAGGTCTCCTGCATTTTTGGCAGATTCTTTACCATCTGGGCCACCAGGGAAGCCCTGGAGGGATTTGTTCCAAGAATAGCTAAGCTCAAGGGGTTCAAGTGTTGCCCAACTCAGGTTCATCTGCTCACCACTCAAAAGCCAGTAATTCGAGAGGTAAGTGTCAATAGAAAGGAAAGTTACTTTAATCAGGAAAGCCAGCAACCTGCGGAGATGGGGGACTCGTGTCTTGAGATCACCTCTGAAGATTCTGCCCAGCCATGACAGGTTTCAAAGGGAAAATTCGAAAGAATCTCAGGGAATCATGGAGGCAGAAGGGTGGGTTCTGCATCCTTCTTCATTGCAGGCAGACTGGCTGACTCTCTTCAGATGTTATCTTGTCGGAGTGATCTGCCTGCTGGATTGCTAAGGGGGCTGTTGAGGGTAGAGAGCTAGTCATTCTTTAACTACTTCATTCTTCATTCTGACTTCTTTTAATCTAGGAAAAGAATCAACAGGTTAGGCACGCCACAGGGGGAGCACAAGTCCGGCGTTTGGTTAAATTGCCTAGTGATCTCATTCCTGTGATTAGGTTCTTTTAAGGTCGGGGCTGGGGGTGGGGGACCAAAATGGGCCACGAGAAAGGGCAAAAGAGCTGTGTGTACAAGGAATGAGAAGCACACTGGGCCCCGTGAGCTCTTGAAACTCAGAACTCCCCTCCAGGACAAAGCTTGACCCCAAGAAGAAATTTCTGGAAATGGAATTCAAACTGGGGGCACTGAAACACTAGAGAGAAAATGAGCGTCCAGGAAAAAGTGTGTTGGGCAACAAGAAACAATCGGGAGTAGGCTGCCATAGACGTAAGCACGACATGAAAAAACAGAAAAGAGGGCTATGTTACTTAGAGCTTAGGAGAGGGGCCCTGAGACATCCCTCCTTATCAAAACTGTTTTCCTGTGACACTGAGCAGTAGAAGGGATTGGGATTAAATCCTGTACATAGTTAATGGAGAGGGAGGTCCAAGAGGGAGGGGATATATGCATACATATAGCGAGCTGATTCACATTGTTGTACAGCATAAACTAGTACAACATTGTAAAGCAATTATACCCCAATAAAAAATCCTATATATAGCTAATATAAAATGAAACAGAAGAGGCAGAAAAGCAACTTTAAGACAGTGAAAGCATACCATGAGTCAGGAGAGTGGCTTTTTTAAAAATAAAACAATACAAGCTTTTTTTTTTTTTTTTTAAAGAACAGCATAACTCGGAAAAACTCAGAAACGACATGATAGAACTTAGGAAGGAAATGTAAATAGAAGATAATATTATTTTAGTGATGAAGACTATACTAGAAGGAATACAGAGTGAATAAATAGGTCAGGATGCCTTAACAGGTATGGATGTTGAAAGGGAGAACTTTTTGAAAAATTAGAAAGAAATGATTTTAGAGAAAGTGATAGATTTAGCAGACAGATGAAGCAGATGCAATCAACATAAAATTTAAGCCCTCAAAGAAGAAAATCCAAGCAATGAAAGAGGATCAGCACTAAAATTGTAATTCAGTAAAAAATCATGCAATAGAGACTTCTCTGGTCGTCCAGCAGGTAAGACTTTGCCTTCCAATTCAGGGGGTGCAGGTTCGATCTCTGAATGGGAAACTAAGATTCCACATGCCTCGTGGCCAAAAAACCAGAACATAAAGAACAGAAGCAATATAGTAATAAATTCAATAAAGACTTTAAAAATTGTGAGATACAAAATAAGGGAAGTGATATACTGAAATCGTGCACTACTTCTTTAAGAAATTTGGCCCAAAACAGTTAATAAGACATAGTCTAGGGAGTTCCTTGATGATGTAGTGGTTAGGGTTCTGGACTTTAACTGAAATGACCTGGGCTCAGTACTTGGTGGGGGAACTGGGATTCCGCAAGCTGCATGGTGCAGCCAAAAAACGTTTTAAGAAACAGTCTGGTAAAGTATGAAAATTTTTTAAAAAGGATAAAATATTTTGAGAATAGGACCCCAAACATGAATTTACTTATAAAAGAAAGAAAGCCAAATTGTTATCAAATTTTAAAATGCCAACGGCCCTTATTCAAGAACAGAAAATGTAGTCCAAGGATTTTGTATCCCCTCCATCGACTTTCAGGAATGGCTTGTCTTGTGCTTCTATCTGATGGACTATAGCCCGCCAGGCTCCTCTGTCCATGCGATTTTTCAGGAGATAATACTGGAGTGGAGCACCATTTCCTTCTCCAGGGGTCTTCCCAATCCAGGGATCAAATCAGAGTCTCATGTGTCTCCTGCATTGGCAGGTGGATTCTTAACCTGCTGAGCCATGGGACATAACCGCTCCTTCTTTAATCTCCCTCCCCTCCACCCTCCCACCCCTCTAGGTCACCACAGAGCACAGAGAACTCAGAGCACAGAGCTGAGTTCCCACTGATGCTGCTGCTGATGGTAAGTCGCTTCAGTCGTGTCCGACTCTGTGCGACCCCAGAGATGGCAGCCCACCAGGCTCCCCTGTCCCTGGGATTCTCCAGGCAAGAACACTGGAGTGGGTTGCCATTTCCTCCTCCAATGCATGAAAGTGAAAAGTGAAAGTGAAGTCGCTCAGTCGTGTCCGACCCTCAGCAACCCCATGGACTGCAGCCTTCCAGGCTCCTCTGTCCATGGCATTTGCCAGGCAAGAGTACTGGAGTGGGGTGCCATTGCCTTCCCACTAGCTAACTATTACATATTTTATACATGGTAGTGTATACATGTTAATACTACTTTCCCAATTCATTTTACTCTCTCCTTCCTCAGCTATATCCACAAGAAGGCTATATGTTTTCTTTATGCAATTTTCTCTGTCCATTCTCTACTGTACATAATAAAAGATTACATTAAAAAAGAAAAAATCTCACATAATAAACAAGCATGTTCAATTTATTCCACAAATTCTAAAGCTGCACTTAAAAAAATCCTGTGATTCTCTATTGATGATGTGCTTAGAACATGTTTAAAAAGAGACAATTTTGCAAGCAAAGATGACGAAAATGGAAATCTAAGTTAAGAATGTGGCGTGCATAGTTCTTTAAGTTGCAAAATAGTAAAAAGAAGAGTGTGTGTGAGTGTGTGTGTGTATGTGTGTGTGTGATCATTTTGGCAAAAGCCCCCAGTAGGAAAGAACAGTTAACTATTGTGCTGCATGTATTTCTACTCTCAAGGCGATTTATTTATTTAAGGTGTTTTGTCTTGATCAGAAATATCACATGAGCATATTTGATGAGCCTGGTTTCCTGATGTACAGGGCAAGAGCTGTTAATATCAAGTACAAATGTAAAGTCTGAGCGGCTTCATTTACTAAAAGAAGAACTCTTTATTTAAATCAATATATAAACAGCTTTGGGAATAGAAGTATAAATAGAAACAAAATCTGTGGATGTAAATAAATAAGAATGATGCTATGAATATTAATCAGGGCATTTCCAGGAGTAGCTGTAGAACATTCAGCCAGTTATTTTCCTTTCCTAGCTGTAAAATGGGAATATACAAGAGTATCAACTGTGAAAGGACATTTTGAGCATTCAGTTAGATGATACATTTCCAAATGCATGGTAGCTATTCTTTGAAAAACTTTCTGGTCATCTTGATACATGTTCCTAGAACAAAAGATGAGCTGCTGCTGCTAAGTCACTTCAGTCGTGTCTGACTCTGTGTGACCCCATAGACGGCAGCCCACCAGGCTTCCCCGTCCCTGCGATTCTCCAGACAAGAACACTGGAGTGGGTAAAGATGAGCTGGAGGGAAAATAAATTTCTACTCAGGAGGTAGATTCAGGGCTGTTACATTAGTGCAACCAAGTTGTTCAATCACTAAGTTGGGTCCAACTTTTTGCAACCTCATGGACTGCAGCATGCCAGGCTTCCCTGTCCTTCACTATCTCCCAGAGTTTGCTCAAATTCATGTGCATTGAGTCAGTAATACTGTCTAACCATCTCTTCTTCTGCCACCTCCTTCTCCTTTTGCCTTCAATCTTTCCCAGCATCAGCGTCTTTTCCATTGAGTTGGCTCTTCTCATCAGGTGGCCAAAATATTGGTGCTTCAGCTTCAGCATGAGTGCTTCCAATGAATATTCAGGGTTGATTTCTTTTAGGATTGACTAATTTAATCTCCTTGCAGTCCAAAGGACTCTTAAGAGTCTTCTCCAGCACCACAATTCAAAAGTATCAGTTCTTCAGTGTTCAGCCTTCTTTATGGTCAACACTCACATGCTTAAGTGACTACTGGAAAAACCATAGCTTTGACTATACAGAACTTTGTCAGCGAAACGATTGCTCTGCTTTTTACTACACTGTCTAGAGTGTAGGTAAGAGAGTGATCCAGATGCAGGAGGTAAAAGAGACAAGACTTGATGTTCAAGTAAGTAGCATTGGGAGCCATGGATGCCGAGAATGAAGTCAGGAGGAATCAGACTTGGGTCATGGGAGTGAATTTAATTGTAGATATATTACATTTGAGATACCTAAGTATTATTTAGAATATGATATTTGTGAAGCACTTGGGAAATGAGCACCAGTTCAGGAGAAAGGCTGAGGTGCAGCATCATATTTCAGTGCATGATGGAAACTCCAGGAGCAGAAGTGATCCTTACGGGGAGTCTCTAGAAGGAAGAAGCAGTGGAGTGACCAAGAGTGGGGTTCAGTGCAAACACATCTGAGGACAGGAGGAATGGGAAAGGAGCCAGATGGGCAGAAGGATAATCCAGAAATCAAAAAAAGGAAGAACTTTAAGAGGTGAATGGTCACAGAGTCAAAGCTCCTAGAGAATCCGACAGGATGAGAACCAAAGTTAAACACGGCATTTGCTCATTAGAAAGTCAATGGGGACCTTCAGAACATCCAGTTAACAAAACTCTAATTTGAAAAGATACCTGCACCTCAGTGTTCAAGGCAGCACCGTGTACAGTAGCCATGACATGGAAGCAACCTGTGTCCATCCACAGATGAATAATAAACAAGATGTGGTACATATATACACTGGAATACTACTCAGCCATAAAAATGAAATATTGCCATTTGCAGCAACATGGATGGTTCTAGAGATTATCATACTGAGTGATGTAAGTTAGATAGAGAAAGACAAGTACCATAGAATGTCACTTATACGTGGAAACTAAAACATGACGGAAATGAACTTATTTACAAAACGAAACAGACTCACAGACATACTAAACAAGCTATGGTTACCGAAGGGGAGTGGGAAAATAAATTAGGAGTTTGGGATGAGCAGATACAAACTACGATATAGAAAATAAACAAGTCTGTAGTGTATAGACAGGGAATGATATTCAATATCTTGTAATAAACTATAATGAAAAAGAATATATTATATTCAGTATATACATATGTACATATGTATATATACACACTGAATCATTTACTGCACATCAGAAACTAACACAATATTGTTAATCAACTGTACTTGAAGAAAAAATAATATCCAGCAAGATCTCAAAAAAAAAAAAAAAAAAAGAAAGAAGCCAACCCCACATCAATTTAATTAGAAGACACTAGGGATGGAAATCCAGAGAAGGCAATGGCACCCCACTCCAGTACTCTTGCCTGCAGAATCCCATGGATGGAGGAGCCTGGTAGGCTACAGTCCATGGGGTCACTAAGAGTCGGACACAGCTGAGCGACTTCACTTTCACTTTTCACTTTGATGCATTGGAGAAGGAAATGGCAACCCACTCCAGTGTTCTTGCCTGGAGAATCCCAGGGACAGAGGAGCCTGTTGGGCTGCCGTCTATGGGGTCGCACAGAGTTGGACACGACTGACGCGACTTAGCAGCAGCAGCAGCAGGGATGGAAATCAGGCTAATTAGGGCTGAGGAGCAAACAGAAGAATGGGCATTTGGGCTGCCACAGGTGGAGGGTGGTACCAGCTTGAAGAGAAGCTGCAAGGACAGAAGAGTTTACTTAGCTCAGAGGCAGGTGGTGTGCCTGAAGAGAAGCGTGTGCTCAGAAATGATGAAGAAGAGAATAAACATAAGAGTATCAGTCGGGGGATAACAGGGGAAAAAAATAGGTACTTTGTTTTTTTCCAAAGAAGAGATGGGTACCACTGTAGATGTCTCTATAACCAGAGGATGGGGAAGTAGAGGGACATTTTGGCTTGATGATCTGTATTTTCCCTTCAAGGGAGAAAGCATAAATAATGGATTTTGTGAGTGGTGAATTTGTACAAATTGGGAGCAGGCACCCGGAAACACATAGAGAAACAGTTCTTTTCCATCTTCAGGGTGAGCTATATGCCTTCTTTTTGAGAAGATGGGGGTGGGTATTTTGGCCCCCGGGGTCCATTTTCACCTCCTGATTTCAGGAAATGCCTTTTACGAACTCTTTGGAGAAAACAGGATTAAAGAAAATGGGCTGGTGCTGCGAGGGCCTATTGCCCTAGGTTTCAGTGCTTTATAGATGTAACTAAAAATTCCACTTCTGAAAATATGCCAGCGCTAAACTCAGGAAAAGCAAAATGCATTTGTTGACAAAACTGATTGTAAGACACTTTAATTTGGAAAATATTTTGGAGTAGGGATTTCCTTTCTGGTCCCTTCAGAGGTAATAGAGACAGATCTGAGACATCTTCCCCCACGTTCTGGAACAAGGCTGAAATGCTTTCATCATTAATTGGATTGTGGTTGGGTTAACAAAGAATACATTTTGGTGCGCGCTCTCTCTCTCTCACTGTGTGTGTGTGTTTCTCTCTTCTCTCTCTTTAGAAAAGGCATATGGCCCAACTTTATTATTCATTAGACATTTTGCTTCATCCATTAACTTTGCTCATAAAATCTTTCTAAGATTCTAAAAATGAGACAAACATGCATTCCCCACACTCCCCTCCCCCATTTCCATTTTTTTCCATTCCGGAATCACAGCTTCCTTTCAGTTCAATCCTATCTGCACTGTCTTCCTCCTTCCTCAGAAACCCTTTCTCAGTGATCAATGAAGAAATAGAGGCAAACAATAGAATGAAAAGACTAGAGATTTTATCAAGAAAATTAGAGATACCAAGGGAAGATTTCATGCAAAGATGGGCTCAATAAAGGACAGAAATGGTAGGGACCTAACAGAAGCAGAAGATATTAAGAAGAGGTGGAAAGAATACACAGAACTATACAAAAAAGATCTTCATTGCCCAGATAACCATGATGGTGTGATCACTCACCTAGAGCCAGACATCCTAGAATGTGAAATCAAGTGGGCCTTAGGGAGCGTCACTACGAACAAAACTAGTGGAGGTGATAGAATTCCAGTTGAGCTGTTTCAAATCCTAAAAGATGATGCTGTAAAAGTGCTGCACTCAGTATGCCAGCAAATCTGGAAAACTCAGCAGTGGCCACAGGACTGCTAATGATCAGTTTTCATTTCAGTCCCAAAGAAAAGCAATGCCAAAGAATGCTCAAACTACTGCACAATTGCACTCATCTCACACACTAGCAAAGTAATGCTCAAAATTCTCCAGACCAGGTTTCAACAGTATGTGAACTGTGAACTTCCAGATGTTCAAGCTGGATTTAGAAAAGGCAGAGGAAACAGAGATCAAATTGCCAACATCCGCTGGATCATCAAAAAAACAAGAGAGTTCCAGAAAAACATCTACTTCTGCTTTAGTGACTATGACAAAGCCTTTGTGTGGATCACAACAAACTGTGGAAAATTCTTCAAGATATGGGAATACCAGACCACCTGATCCATCTCTTGAGAAATCTGTATGCAGGTCAAGAAGCAACAGTTAGAAATGGACATGGAACAACAGACTGGTCCTAATAGGGGAAGGAGTACATCAAGGCTGTATATTGTCATCCTGTTTATTTAACTTATATGGGGAGTACATCATGTGAAATGCCAGGCTGGATGAAGAACAAGCTGGAATCAAGATTGCTGGGAGAAATATCAATAACCTCAGATTAGCAGATGACACCACCCTTATGGCAGAAAGCAAAGAAGAACTAAAGAGCCTCTTGATGAAAGTGAAAGAGGAGAGTGAAAAAGTTGGCTTAAAACTCAATATTCAGAAAATGAAGATTGTGGCCTCTGGTCCCATCACTTGACGGCAAATAGATGGGGAAACAGTGGAAACAGTGGCAGAATTTATTTTGGGGGGCTCCAAAATCACTGCAGATGTGACTGCAGCCAAGAAATTAAAAGGCCCTTACTCCTTGGAAGAAAAGTTATGACCAACCTAGATAGCATATTAAAAGCAGAGACATTACTTTGCCAACAAAGGTCCATCTAATCAAGGCTATGGTTTTTCCAGTAGTCATGTATGGATGTGAGAGTTGGACTACAAAGAAAACTGAGGGCCTAAGAATTGATGCTTTTGAACTGTGGTGTTGGAGAAGACTCTTGAGAGTCCCTTGGACAGCAAGGAGATCCAACCAGTCCATCCTAAACGAATTCAGTCCTGAATATTCATTGGAAGGACTGATGTTGAAGCTGAAACTCCAATACTTTGGCCAGCTGATGAGAAGTACTGTCTCATTTGAAAAGACCCTGATGCTGGGAAAGATTGAAGGCGGGAGAAGAAGGGGATGACAGAGGATGAGATGGTGGATGACATCACCGACTCAATGGACATGAGCCTGAGTAAACTCTGGGAACTGGTGATGGACAGGGAGGCCTGGTGTGCTGCAGTCCATGGGGTTGCAAAGAGTGGGACACGACTGAGTGACTGAAATGAACTGAACCTCTTTTGGGCACTGCACATCTTTGCAGCTCTGGTGTCTAGAAAAGGGGATGGCGTTCTAGTTCAGTTCAGTTGCTCAGTCATGTCCGACTCTTTGCGACCCCATGAATTGCAGCACGCCAGCCCTCCCTGTCCATCACCATCTCCCGGAGTTCACTCAAACTCACGTCCATCGAGTTGGTGACGCCACCTAGCCATCTCATCCTCTGGCGTCCCCTTTTCCTCCTGCCCCCAATCCGTCCCAGCATCAGAGTCTTTTCTAGTCAACTCTTCGCATGAGGTGGCCAAAATTCTGTCAACTCAGCCTATAGATTTTAGCGTTTAACTGCTTCTAGGCAGGGCCAACCACTCCAGTATTCCTGCCTGGAGATTCCCATGGACAGAGGAACCTGGAGGGCTACAGTCCATAGGGTCACACGGAGTCAGACACGACTGAAGTGATTTAGCATGCACGCTCAGGAAAGTACAAAAAAGCATCAAGAGAGGGTAAAAGGTGGTGAGATGAGAAATAGATGGGTCTCCCACTTCAAATATGAGAAAGAAGGTTCAAAGAGGACCATCCTCTAGTTTGGGCTGTTTCCTGCTAGATAAGCAGGTGGGTCTAAGGTCCAGAGACAGTCACCTACCAGGTTCTGGGGGAATCTAAACAGGGCAGGTGGGGGAGATGGCAGAAACAGAATCATGAAGGGGATGAGCTTTTTCAATTCAGAGCACCAAGCAGAAAAGCACCATTCAGACAGCTAACACCTATAAGATATCTTATTAAAAATAAAATCTTCCTGTAAGAATGCAAAAGCATGGGTCTCCTTCCCACCAAACCTGCAGACTGTTAGGATCTCAGCACTCTTCCAGTCCATGCTGTGGTTTGGCCATATTTTATATTTCATCTGCACTAAATAATCCTTGTGTGTATAGAATTTCTGCCCCAAGTTATTCCAAGGAAAATCTAGAGATCAGACTGAATGAAGTGACTTAATGAAAGTTTCTCATCCCAACCCATTCTCACCCTGATGCCTTTATTTCTAATCCCCAGTAGTAAGTCCTCTGAGCAGACTGCTGAACATTTCCAGAAACTTCCTATGCATAGGCTGCTGCTGCTGCTAAGTCACTTCAGTCGTGTCCGACTCCGTGCAACCCCATGGACTGCAGCCCACCAGGCTCCCCCGTCCCTGGGATTCTCCAGGCAAGAACACTGGAGTGGGTTGCCATTTCCTTCTCCAATGCATAGGCTAGAACATATATAATATGGATATTCAAAAAATTGAAGTATAGTTGATTTATGGGCTTTCCTGGTGGCTCAGTGGTAAAGAATCTGCCTGCAATGCAGGAGCCACAGGAGACACGGGTTAGATCCTTAGGTCAGGAAGATCCCCTGGAAGAGGGCATGGCAGCCCACTCCAGTATTCTTGCCTGGAGAATCCCATGAACAGTGGAGCTTGGCAGCTATACTTTATGGGGTCACGAAGAGTTAGATGCAACGGAAGTGACTTAGCAGGCAGGCAGGCGTAGTTGATTTACAATGTTGTGTTAATTTCTGCTGTATAGCAAAGTGACTCAGTTATACATATATATATATATATTATTTTTAATATGCTTTTCATTATGATTTATTGTACGATATTGAATATAGTTCTCTGTGATATACAGTGGATATCCTTTCTTTAGAAGCACAAAATGGAATCATACATATATCTCACTGCCACCCACATATATCTGAACAATCTATCTTGGCCATTTTTTCTGTTAGTAACAGATCTACTTCATTTTCGTGAACATGTTTTCACCGGCTGTATGTCAAGGGGCTTCTCTTTGTTAGACATTACTTACTTCGGATGGGAACAAAAACCCACTTCAAGGGAATCCACTTAAAACTAAGCCCCACAAATCATGCAGTACAGCCAAAAAAAAAAAAAAAACCCAAATGAAAAACACAAAACAAACAAAACTAATCCCTAGATTTTAGAGTTAATAGGGAAAAATTTGAAAAATAAAACCACGATCTGTTAAAATAGGTTTATTCTCTAACAAAACATCAGCGATAATTGCAAATATGCAGGAATACTTAGAGGAAACAGATTAAGAGTCACTTGTTTGGGCAGAAGTTTTCTCATGGAATTTTATGTTAGCATGAGTTAAAATGTTTCACTTGGTATTGATTTGTCCAGTGGGATCTTTTTTACAGAGATATTTAGAGTCTCATCTCTCTCCCCAAGGGATTCTCAGGATTCTCTGTGGTTGAAGTTGTTATCTTTTGAGTCACTCATCATGCTAGCATCTGGGTCCTTTCTCTCTTCTTCAGCAAGACCTGCTATAAGCTCACCAAGGCACTCTGTAGGAATAAAATAGCATCACTTACGCTAACTTCATGAAACCCTGTGTCTTTTGCATGGTTTTTCCCTTCACTTTCAATGAACTTGCATGGCATTTGCATTGTAGCATAGATATTTTAAACAAAGACAGAAACTTGATGTCATGAGTAAGGATGGAGTCTAGCATCACATGGGGTCAGATGCTGGAGGAGGAATTCCTTTAATAAGGGGTTGGTTTACCAGCGAATATTTTCCTCTTATGAGGATGTTCGCTTCGGAATTCTGGGGTTTCAGATATTTAAAAAACATGGATCTCAGTACCCAAACAAGTTTCCTAGTCCTAAACTAGTGGACATTTAGGATATTTCCAGATACTTGCACTTATAAATAAACATTTTTGTCCTTATGTCTTTGTAACTTAGGGCAACCTTAATCCAAAGCATTACATCCTAATTCTGGAAATGCGAGGGTTAGATCAAAAGACACATGCATTAAAAATTTTGGTAGATATCATCAAATTACTGGACAGCATTCAGACACCGCCCCATCAACCTTATATCGTTGTACATTTTTCTCACGTTATCAACTGCACCCATGTACTACCAGTCTTAAATTTTGTAAGACTCAGAGGTTAAGAAAATGATTTTTATTGTTTTGAACTTCTTATATTTAAAAAATTTAAACATTTCAAATGTTCTAGTCCTATCTATATGGTCTAGAAGGTATATATGTCACATTCTGTGCAAAAGAGCTGATTTTTGGCTAGATACAGCACTCAGAAGAAAATTTAAATTATAAAGTTTTATCTGTATATGTACCATAAATTGTGACTTTTTCCCTATTATCAATACTAAGCTTGACTAATCCATGCCCAAGAAACAGGCAACACTTTTGCTTATGCCCTGTATACTAACCTCTCTTGCCCACTCACAGACTCCCCTCCTGCCATTCCCCACTCTCTCTCCTGATTCAATCATCTTTCCCGTTCTTCCCAATCTTTACCATCAGCCTACAGATGTGCTGTTATCCAATCTTAAAAAAATAAAAATAAAGCTCCATAGACCCAATATTCCCCTGTAGCTATGGCCCCATTTCTTGCTTCCTCCTTTCTTCAAATCTCCTAGAAATGATCGTCCCCATTGGCTGTCTCCAATTTCCTGCTTTATTCACTCAGAAGCCTTCACCCTACATGCCTACTGGACATCCACATGAAGATGTCAAGGAGCTAGTTGGATATACACATCTGGGGTTTAAGCCAGAGGCTGATGAGATTCACTTGGGAGTCATCATCAAAGAGATGGCCATGAACACCATGAGAACAGATGGGACCACCCAGAGAGCAGGGTCTAGGCTCGGCGAACTCTCATGTTTACTATCCAGGGGAAGAGGAGCCCAGCCAAGTACACTGAGAGAGCAGCTGGTGAGGTGGGAGGGGAAAGCAGTGTGGTTTCCTGGAGGCCAAGGGAAAATCAAGTTTAAGGAGAAGTAAGTTCTGACCCGGGTCACATACCAACAAGAGATCAAGAAGAGTGAAGCCTCAGTCATTGATTTAGTGTGTAGAGGTCCTTAGGGACCTTGATGGAGTGTCTCGGAGTGCCCTAGAGCAGGTGGTGGGGCTACAAGTAACCCAGTGAAATCCATTTCCAACTTCTGGCATCCAGAATATAAAAGAGTAAATCTGCATTGTTTTGGTTACCACTAGGCCTGTGGAAGTTTGTTATAGCGGCAAGGGGAAACTCATACCTATGATATCAATGTGCCATGAAAGAAGGCCTTGACTGAGTCTTCTGCAGCTGGTAGAAAATACTGTGTAGATATTGCTATAGCTATAAACACAGATAATGAGATAATTTTTATCAGTTGCAGAGGACTCATGACTGAGTCATATCCTAACTCTGTCTATTCATCTATTCTCCCATCCATCCATCCATCTATCAGTCACCTATCTGTCCATCCATCCATCTATTATCCATCCGTCAATCATCAATCTATTCATCTCTCCATCTATCAGTCAGCTATCTATCTCTCCATCCATCCATCCATCAATCATCTATCTGTCCATTCTTCAGTTGATTATCCATCTATCAGTCAATCTTCCATCTGTCCATCTGTCTATCCACTTATCTGTCATCTATCTGTAAATCTTGCGCTCCATCATTCCAGCCATCAATCATCTGTCTAACTGAAGTGACACAGAATCCAACGCTGCTCACTTTCACTGCCACTCACTGGTCCAGACTCCCTTTAGCTCTCACCTGAATTATTATAACAGGTTCCTAACTGGTTTCACTGCTTCTGCTTTTATTGACTCCCTCAGTTTATTGTCCATATTGAGGGCAGAATGACCCTATAATAAAACAGAATCACTGCCTGTCACTCCTCCCCTCGGGGATTTCCCACCTCACTTGGAGTAAAAGCCGAAGTCCCTAGGGATCTCTGAGGTCATCTGTGGTCCTGCTCCTCTAACCTCTTCGACTTCCTCTCCTGCTGCTGGCCACTTTGCTTGTCCTGCTCCAGTCTCCACACAACAGGCCATGTTTGCCCTCCCTCGGGGCCTAGCCCTTGCTGTCCCCTCAGCCTGGGATGCTCTTCTCTCTAATAGTCACCTGGCTCATTTCCCTTCCCTCCTTAAACTCTCTGCCCAAATGCATTAGATCTCTTCTGGAATCACTGTCCAAAGTTCCAGCCTGTAACCCCAACACTCTCTATCTTCCTCTGTTGCTTTATTTTTTCCATAACCTTGTCACTATCTAACACACTGTATCTATTGACTGTTGATCTTATTTAACATCAGTGTCCACCCACCAGATCAGTTCAGAAAGACAGCCTTTTTCAGTACATCTCATTCACTGCTGGGTCCTCAGTGTTGGCACACAGTAGGTGCAGAGTAGGGAGAAGGCAATGGCACCCTACTCTAGTACTCTTGCCTGGAAAATTCCATGGACGGAAGAGCCTGGTAGGCTGCAGTCCATGGGGTCGCTAAGAGTCGGACACGACTGAGCGACTTCACTTTCACTTTTCACTTTCATACATTGGAGGAGGAAATGGCAACCCATTCCAGTGTTCTTGCCTGGAGAATCCCAGGGATGGGGGAGCCTGGTGGGCTGCCATCTATGGGGTCGCACAGAGTTGGGCACGACTGAAGTGACTTAGCAGCAGATGCAGAGTAAATATATTTTTGAGTGAATTGGGTGGATGAAATTGTAATTTGTAAACTCGGTTTATAAACAAAGTATTGGACATGATAATAGATTAGAAGTTTCTTTTTTTAGGATAAAAAATGAGATGATGCATCCAATGGACTTTTGTGAGCTTAGCACCCCAGTGTGCTAAAAAATCAAATAAAGAAATGTCCTGTGCTTTTTCGTATGTTCTTCTTTTAATGTAGCATCAAGAATACAGTTATTTGGGGAAGCTGGAAAATTCAAACACTTTGATCATGATCCATTCATTGATTTTTCAAAAAGACCTTTAGGTGGGATTTTGACTGTGTTTGATGTACCTGATTAGAAAGCAAAGGCTCCCTCACCTAAATTTGTTTTAAAAGCCCAGTTCTCTGTGTGGATGCTCACAGAGGTGTATCCTGCAGACTTCAATGGGTTCATCCAAGGATCAGGTTTTGTTCAATGGGAAGGAAACAGCATCCCCTGGATTTTGAAAGCACATAAGTTCAACACTTCTGGGTTTGATATGAACAAACATACACGCCCACTCACACATATGCTGTCTTCAGCTCACTCCCATTTCTTGGCTAACATAACTTTAGACCCAGCCCTCTCCAGTCTTGAAGGTGGGAGGTGTCTTCCTCCATCCTGACTTAGAACTGTTCCTAGCTGGGGCATAGTCTGGGTAACTTCTGGCAGGATCTTACATTTTTCACTCTGTAGATTGATGTGGTCATGGAGTAAAGACCCCAGGTTTGAAGACAGCAGTGCTCCAAGTAGTCTACAAGGGCATCTTGCACAAAGATGGATTTTATTTATGAGATAAACTTACTCCTCCCAGCAGTAAGTGGGAGGAGAAGCCTTCACGATGGGCCACTGAGAATCTGGTACCTACTACTTACACATAACCCAGCACCATCATCTTAACTTCAGCTACTCCATGCACCATTACACAAGTAAATACTCTGACCAGTAATACACTCCAACTCAGACACAGATAAGATATTTCCAAGTTATGGCATTTCTCAGGAGACTCTCCTTTCACAAGGAGATCTCTTCCATGGTCCAATTCCTAATTCCACAGAGTAATTCCATAGGGGTGACTTCTAACTTATCTTGCACCTTTATAGAAAAAACAAGCAGAGTCCATGATGTTTGCTTCAAGGAGCTGGGCACCATGCAAATGAAAACCCTTCAACATTCCCAATGAATCTAAGTCCTTTCTGGAGTGTTTTTTGACTTTCAGATGTGAATTTGCATTCTCTGCCCTTGTGAATGATTTGATTGCTCATTTTAAGAGCGTATCACAAAATCTTTTTTCTTAAAGTACAGAATTCTCCAAAATTAAATTCTTTCATAAGAGCCATGAGTGTTGTGCAATACTGATAAATTTGATTTAAATAATAGTAGCTAATCATGATGGAATATTTAGTGTTATTTCACACACTGTTCTAAGAGCTTTACACATATTATTTCATTTAATTTTCAAGTGACAGCTGAGAGTTAATTATTATTTTTATTCCCAACCTAACAGATTAAAGAAATAAAAGTTCAGAGAGTATAAATAACATGCATAAGGTCATATGCTAAAAAGTACTGAAGACATTGAGTTTTTTTTTAATGCATGCTGTTGCTGCTGCTGCTGCTGCTGCTGCTGCTAAGTCTCTTCAGTTGTGTCCGACTCTGTGCAACCCCATAGACGCACAGAAAGAAACTGGCAAAAAAAATCACCATTTAGTACTACAATAATAATTGTTTCAGATAAGAATCACCAACAGATGCTAAAATTAGTGGATGAAAGTTTGGTGAAAAACCACTTTATTTACATAGTTTCAAAGTATCCTCCTCATAAGATATTTATTACTTACAAAGGGAAAAATAGTAACTTTTCAGTAGAGAAATCTGGTCAACCTCACCTTAAAGTTGCATTATTCATTCATCCAGCATTTACTCCCTGCCTCAGAGGACATAAAGCTGAATAAAACACTGTCCTTGACTCAAAAGTCATTGAGAGTAACAATCAATCATCTCTACATTTCTTCTGCTGTAAAGGATGTTTGAGGTCAAGCCAACTTTCATTACTTGTTGAAAAGATTAAAAGAGTAGGTGTGAAGGGTGGGGGCCAATGCTTGTAGAATGAGGTTGCGTAATGAATGTGTTGTGTGTCTCTACTCCCACCAGGCACAAGTTGGAACCTGGAGAAAAAATCCAGTGAAATCATGTTTATGTCAAGTCCTTTTCCTGTGAAGAGTTAAGCAAACAAAACTTCTCCATTAAGCCAAGAACTGTCCCTCCACGAGACACTCACATTCACAAATAATTCCACATTCTTCCCACTTGTAAAATGTAAAGATTATTAACAAGAACTATACTTTATTCTTTATACTTTACTAACAAGAACTACACTTTATATACATAAAGAAAGCTGAGTGCCGAGAAATTAATGCCCTTGAACTGTGGTGTTGGAGAAGACTCTTGAGAGTCCCTTGGACAGCAAGGAGACCAAACCAGTCAATTCTAAAGGAAACCAGTCCTGAATATTCATTGGAAGGACTGATGCTGAAGCTGAAACTCCAATACTTTGGCCACCTGATGCAAAGACCTGACTCATTGGAAAAGACTCTGATGCTGGGAAAGATTGAAGGCAGGAGGAGAAGGGGACGACAGAGGATGAAATGTTTGGCTGGCATCACTGACTTGATAGACATGAGTTTGAGCAAGCTCCAGGAGTTGGTGATGGACAGGAAAGCCTGGTGTGCTGCAGTCAACGGGGTCGCAAAGAGTCAGACACGACTAAGTGAGTGAACTGAACTGATACTTTATTCATCTCTGTGTCTTGACCAAACTGCACAGGGTATTCAGTGTACTATAGACTTCATGAACATTTTTGAATGAGCTGATTATGAAAATCCTAGCACTCTCTTAGTCTGAATCTAGCTTCTTAATGACAAAAAGTTTGTTGTGGTGGGAATTCAGATATCAGTCATTATCTGATAGACAGTAAAGTTGAATCCAAGAAATTGATTTTTATTTTAAAATGCAGAGAAAGAGCCTGCATTAGGCTATTTAAAAGAGCAAGATGCTTTTCAACTGTATTCTGTGAAACCAAAAGATTCTTTTGGAGGACATGAAGTCATCCTGTCTGGGTATGTCATTAGTGGAATTAATGCTCCATATTTTAAGTGTTTTTAAAGTCCAGTTTTTAATCCAGTTTTTTCTCACCTTCTGTTCTCAAGTTACCTTCTCAGATTAGATTGTTCCTCTGTGGCATTCATTTATAAACACCTCCTAAGTGCTGACTCATTTCTTCAGTGAGTTAATGTTTACTGAACACCCATTCTGCCCCAGGTGTGTACTGGATACTGTGGGAAACGTTAGTAAAACAAGTCAAACCTGCTCACAGGAAGCTTAAAGTCAGGAGGAGCAAACAGATATTGGATAAGTACTGGCAACTGTGAGAGCATCAGGCCAGGCGGGAGGCATGGGAAACACCCAGGGGAGAGATCCAGTCACTGCTCTTTAAGGGACTCAGGGACTCCTCTGAGATAAAGAAACGAACAATAATCATGACGGTAGGAGGAGGAGGAAAGAAGGAGAAAGGATAGGAGGAGGAGGAGAAGGAGAAAAGAAGTTGCCACTGTTTCATCTGAGCAGAAAAAAAATGAGCTTCAGCATCAGACAAACCCAGTTTCCAATCCTAGGTTTTCTTCTTACTAAGAGTGGTTCAGTTCAGTTCTGTTCAGTCGCTCAGTCGTGTCCAACTCTTTGTGACCCCATGATCGAAGCCCGCCAGGCCTCCCTGTCCATCACCAACTCCCGAAGTTCACCCAGACTCACGTCCATCAAGTCAGTGATGCCATCCAGCCATCCCATCCTCTGTCGTCCCCTTTTCCTCTTGCCCCCAATCCCTCCCAGCATCAGAGTCTTTTCCAATGAGTCAACTCTTCGTATGAGGTGGCCAAAGTACTGGAGTTTCAGCTTTAGCATCATTCTTTCAAAAGAAATCCCAGGGCTGATCTCCTTCAGAATGGACTGGTTGGATGTCCTTGCAGTCCAAGGGACTCTCAAGAGTCTTCTCCAACACCACAGTTCAAAAGCATCAATTCTTCGGCACTCAGCTTTCTTCACAGTCCGACTCTCACATCCATACATGACCACAGGAAAAACCATAGCCTTGACTAGACAAACATCTATTGGCAAAGTAACGTCTCTGCTTTTGAATATGCTATCTAGGTTGGTCATAACTTTCCTTCCAAGGAGTAAGCATCTTTTAATTTCATGGCTGCAATCACCATCTGCAGTGATTTTGGAGCCCCCAAAAATAAAGTCTGACACTGTTTCCACTTTTTCCCCATCTATTTCCCATGAAGTGATGGGACCGGATGCCATGATCTTCATTTTCTGAATGTTGAGCTTTAAGCCAACTTTTTCACTCTCCACTTTCACTTTCATCAAGAGGCTTTTTAGTTCCTCTTCACTTTCCTTTACACAAATTAATGTGTCTGGGTCTTAATTTCCTCATATTTCAAAGAGGGAGTACAATACCTTTTTTTTTTTTTTAAGAATTTTCATAAGAAATAAGGAATTGATTACTTAAAATTTTAAAACCTAAAAAATGTCTTTGAAAAGGATACTTGATCAAAATATCATGTTAACTGCTGCCTCTCCTTCTTGCTCCCAATTCCCAGGAGTTATGGGAAAATACGATTATATATATAATTAGATTTAAATCTTAAGGTCTGTGGAGTACAAGAATGGTGCCAACAGTAGAAGAGAAAATTCCAGAGGTACTTAAAAATAAGAACTCAGATTGGGTGAAGCAGAGTTAGTCAGCATCCCATAAGCCACCAGGAGACACTGGCTGCAGGGGATGGTAGAGGTTAGATGCCTTCCATAGAACCTCAGTGTGGCTGGAAGGCAGGGACTGAGACAGAGAATGGAGCTGATTATGGGCCAGTGTTCCTGTGTTGTTTGGTGGGTGAAGCCACTGAATGCTATTAGATATTAATAAAATATAAAATTGAAGTATGGTTAAATTTTTAAATTATCTCTAGAAAAATATAGCCAGTATGTATGGCTAGCATAACAGTTTGTTGAAAGAAGTACATGGAATAAATGAACCAGCTTGGCTCAGTTTTTTTAAAGCAAAAAGAAAGGATGGGAAAGAGCCAACATGAACTAAACAGAAACAAGCCTATGCATGTAGAAAAATCAGGATATAAGGACTATTTCGCCAATTTTCCCTAAAAAAAGAAAAGTTACATCAACTTGGGTGTAAAGAGAAACTCAGCTACATGCTGTTTACAAACAACACATTATAGATTTTAAAAGTATGAAAATAGAAGAATGTAATAAGAATGTATCATTAACATTGGGCAAGTGAATTCTAAGTTAGAGTCTAGAGGAGAAAATCTCAAATTATCAAAGGTGTAACTATTAAAAAATGTGACAACCACAAAGTTTTATGCCCCAAAAGTTATGGGCTGATCTTGTATATGAATATAAATATAAATTTCCTAGATAAATATTAGCAAACTGAGTCAGCAGCACATTAAAAGGATAACATATCAAGTCAAAGTTGACTTTATCCCAGAAGTCTTTAAAATAATGAAAGAAATAAAAGAAAGAAATAGAAAACTTTTTTTTTTCTTTTTTTTTTTAAGTATAATTCAATTCAGTTCAGTTGCTCAGTCATGTTCGACTCTTTGCAACCCCATGGACTACAGCACACCAGGCCTCCCTGTCCATCACCAACTCCCGGAGTTTACTCAAATTCATGTCATTGAGTCAGTGATGCCATCCAACCATCTCATCTGTTGTCCCCTTCTTCTGACTTCAATCTTTCCCAGCATCAGGGTCTTTTTCAAATGAGTCAGGTCTTTGCATCAGGTGGCCAAAGTATTGGAGCTTCAGCTTCAACATCAGTCCTTCCAATGAATATTCAGGACTGATTTCCTTTAGGATGGACTAGTTGAATCTCCTTGCTGTCCAAGGGACTCTGAAGAGTCTTCTCCAACACCACAGTTCAAAAGCATCAATTCTTCAGCACTCAGCTTTCTTTATAGTCCAACTCTCACATCTGTACATGACTACTGTAAAAACCATAGCCTTGACTAGAAGGACCTTTGTTGGCAAAGTAATGTCTCTGCTTTTAATATACTGTCTAGGTTGGTCATAATTTTCTTCCAAGGAGTAAGCGCCTTTTAATTTCATGGCTGCAGTCACCATCTGCAGTGATTTTTGTAGTCCCCAAAAATAAAGTCTCCCACTGTTTCCACTGTTTCCCGACCTATTTGTCATGAAGCATAGATTTTAAGTATACATTTGCAAAAGAAACCCATAGAAATGCTAAGGTGAAAAAATACAGTGATTGGGCAAAACATTTAATGGATGGAATGGAGAGCAGATCAGATGGAGCTGAAGAAGGAATTACAGAATTGGAAGATAAAGCTAAGGATATACTCACAAAATGCCACAGAGAAAAAGAGGTAGGAAATGTAAGAGGGAAGTAGAGTTGTGGGATCTGTTGGCATATACGCAGGGATGAGAGCTTAGTGGGATGTGAATTTCCCTTCTTTTATCTTGCTCAAGTTACCCAACCTCCTGTCTTCTCATTTCAACCTCTCTGCACTTCATAACTTTTAGTGGGATAGTCCCTGTGTCTAGGTTTCTCTTCTGCTTCTTCACTGGAATCATTTCCATTTTATAGGTATCAGCTCAAATACCACTTAATTCATCCACCAATATTTGCTATGTGCTTACTTTGGGTCCAGGCACTGCAGACACAGATCCAGAGAGAGTCCTTATTCTCATGAAGCTCACACTTATAATTTGGAGGAGGAGTGCAGAGCAGATAAGACACAGGATATAGATTTAGAAGAACACGTTAATTCATGATGAGTAGATGAAGCAAACAAAACAGGGCCTTTTCAGGGAGGTCTTCTTTGCCTATCTGATGATAAAGTGGCCCCTCTATTCTCTAAGACATTTGTCAATTTACTACACCTATTGAATATTGCCTTAATACCTGATAATTCAGCTCCCTGAGAACACTGGGGAACAGAGACTTCGCTATTCTATTGGTGTCTGTATTCCCAGTACTAAGAATGCACTGCGTACTAGTCTAACAGTGGAATTTTCAAACCAGTAAATTGTGGCTCTCAGATGCAAGTACTGGCTTCAGGAAGCTAAATTTTAGCCTAAGCATCTCTTGAACCATTCTCCCCTACACACCACCCCCCATTGCCAGTGCAGTGCTGGTAAAATGTTTAAGAGCCAACTCTTCAGGAAAACAAAGCAATGGAAAAAATAAGTAGATTTGCAGTGTTTGCCAGTTTCCCTGATGACTCAGTGGTAAAGAATCTGCCTGCAATGTAGGAGACCTGGGTTCAATTCTTGGGTTGGAAAGTCCCTGGAGAAGGAAATGGTAACCCACTCTAGTATTCTTGCCTAGGAAATCCCATGGAACCTAGTGGGATACAGTTCATGGGATCGAAAAAGAGTTGGGCATGACTTAGCAACTAACAAAAAAATGACGTAAACACTCCCATCAGAGTCAATTTCAAGAGACCAACTGGACATCAGCAGTTAGAGCTGGGAAAATAAACCCTGTAGCCCTGCATTACACAGCATTTCCTCCCTATGAATAAAGGAGATGTGATGAACCTCATGAGCATAGGTCGGGGACTTCCCTCGTGGTCCAGAGGTTAAGACTTTGCCTTGCAATGCAGGGGACATGGGTTCAATCCCTGGTCAGAAACTAAGATGCCAAATGCCACGGAGCAATTAGGCCTTTGTACCACAACTACTGAGCCTGCGTGCCACGGAGAAAGATCCTGCATGATGCAACGTAGATCCCTCATACCGCAACTCAGGCCCAATGCAGCTAGACAGGTTTGTTTGTTTGTTTTAAAGAATAACAGTAATAAAACATTTTTTAAAAGAGCATAGGGCATAGTAAAATGGAGTAAAATAATTAGGAACTCATAAACTTCAAGGATTTATCACCTTTGTTTCTAACATGCGGTAAAAGTATCAGTCGTTCAGACCTTTCCGACTCTTTGTGATCCCATGGACTATAGCCCACCAGATTCCTTTGTCCATAGGATTTTCCATGGACAATACTGGAGTGGGTTGCCATTTTCTTCTCCAGGGGATCTTCATGACTCAGGGATCGAACCAGCGTCTCCTGCATTGCAGGTGGATTCTTCGCAATCTGAGCCACCAGGGAAGCCCCTGTTTCTAGCATACCTTTATTTAATTGTAAATATATACTTTAGTTTTTAATAGTGGCTATGTTTAAAAACTGGCTCACAAAATTCCTGAAAAGTAATAATCGGTCCTCATGGGCCAGTTTGAACAGAATCCATCACACCACTGCCTGACGCTGAGAATTAGAGAGAGGAAAAAGCCAGGTAGTTAGTCTTCTCCTATGGTTTAATATCAGATCACAGGAAGTGGCTTCACTCACTCACACAGGGAAGGGCAAACACCAAAAGGCACATTTGAGTACAGAGGAGGGGTACGCTACGCCATTCGATTGTACTAACGGTACTCAATCAGCAAAACCTCCTTTTATGAGTCACATCCTTGCAGAATCTGAGATAAATGGGCTCCAGAATCACAGCTAATTCAGCTAATAGGAATGCAAACATTGATCTAAATTGAGGCCCAGAGAACGGTCTCTTACATCTTCCTCGCCCCAGGGGGGATGAATGGAAAAGATTACTTGTGGATTATAATTGCTTAAAATAGGTTGCGATGTAAAAATCTAATCCCGTCTCCTCTTCAATAGTAAAGTTCTACAGACAGAGAAATTATGCTTAATGCCAGTGTCTTGAAGGTAAAAAGAAAATTCTGTTCTCCCTTTGGGGCAAGAGAAAGGACATCTTTTTAGAGCTGTCAGAATTCACAAGCCATAATAAATTATTCTTTTTCATTACTGACTTATTAAGCAGGCTGCTTGGTGTAATGGCAGAAAATTTCTGTTTAATTTTCAGAGTATTAGACTACTGTGATTCTTGATCTGAAATCAACTCGAGTTATTTTAAAAAGGAATGTATTTAATGTCATGCGTTAGGCTCTGTCTTTACTAAATTCTTCCCAGTGCAGGGTTGAAGCATTTATGTAATATGGTCATTGTTTGGCTGGAAGCCAGGCATCAGCCATGTTCTTGGGATAGTTTCTATTAGGAGTGTACCACTCATCCCCAATAGATCACTTATAAAATACTAAAAGTGTGTCCAGAAATCCCAAGCCAAAGAGTCCTAGGGGCCAAAGAATTCTCATTTTCCCTGGAATTAGAATCATTTTACTCCAATGATTCTAATTCCAATATTTGGCCACCTGATGTGATGAGGCAACTCACTGAAAAAGACCCTGATGCTAGGAAAGAATGAGGGCAGGAGGAGAAGGGAGCGACAGAGGATGAGATGGTTGGACAGCATCATCAACTGGATATGAGTTTGAACAAACTCCAGAAGATAGTGAAGGACAAGAAAGCCTGGTGTGTTACAGTCAATGGGGTCGCAAAAAGTTGGATACAACTTAGCAACTGAACGACAACAATTCTGTTACAGTCATCATTTCTGCTGATGAGGTGGTCTCAAGCTGACTTTTCTTCATTCTACTCACAGATCTTATATTAAACCGCATTTACCAAGCTCTTATGAGGGAATGCTCCAGCCCTCCAGGAGGTTTTTAATTATCCTGGGGAAGACAATATACAGGAGATCCAGATAACATACGAGCTGTACAGGGCAGGTGTGGGAAAGCTTGGAGGAACATGAGTGATCCATACACCCCATGAGGGTTGGTCGGTGTTCACCCACCAGGTTCATTGCTGCTGTCTTTATGGATTTTGTGGAATTTACCTGGAATGAAAATTATAAATAAATCTAGTGGCTTATTTCCTTTCATAATGAGTTATACCTATATTTTACTGAACTTGCAGATTTATCTTCATTGTGTCTGACTCTTTGTGACCCCATGGATTGTAGCCCACCAGGCTCTTCTGACCATGGGATTTTCCAGGTGAGAATACTGTAATGGGTTGCTATTTCCTTCTCCAGGAGATCTTCCCAATCCATGGATCAAACCTGGGTAAAGATAGATTCTTTACTATCTAAAGATAGATTCTTTACTATCTAGGCCACCAGGGAACCGTTTAGTAATTAGGTGTTACCCTATTCCAGATAATATAATTTCTATTGAAGCTCATTTTGTAAATCAACCTCTAAATTTGCAGAAATTGGTCAGGTATACACTGAATGTATGATAGTCAAGTGGATAAGCTTGGGACTCCTTTTTTTTTTGGAGTATAATTGCTTTGCCATGTTGTGTTGGTTTCTGGTGTACAAAGTTAATCAGCTAGATGTGTACACATATCTCCTCCCTCTTGGACCTTCCTCCAACCGCTCTATCCCACCCCTCTAGGTCATCACAGAGCACTGGGCTGAGCTCCCTGTGCTCTACAGCAGCTTCCCCCTAGCTGTCTGTTTTACACATGAGAGTGTATATATGTCAACGCTACTGTCTCTGCTCGTCCCACCCTGTCCTTACCCCACTGTGCTCACATGTCTCTTCTCTACGTCTGCATCTCTCTTCCTGCCTGGAAATAGGTTCATCTGTGTTATTTTTTTAGGTTCCACGCATATGCGTTAAGGAAATTGGGACTTTTAAGCACATGCTAAATATCTCCTTTATGCACATGAATATTCAGCTTTCCCTGATTTAGTTGGCTAAATAGGAGACACCATCCCTGCCATTCTCTATGGTGGTCTGCTCTTGAAATCTATATTGGATTGGCCAAAAAGTTTGAAAATCTATGGATAAACCCAAAAAACTTTTTGACCAACCCAATGTTTTATATATGGTCCTTTTTTTTTTTTTAAGTGAAGCATAGTTGATTTACAATCTCATGTTAATTTCTACTGTACAGCAAACTGATTCAGTTATATGATAAAGAAAATGTGGTACATATAAAAAATGGCATACTTGTCAGCCATAAAAAGGGGACAACCAAATGATGCTTTTTATTACAAGGGCCACACCGAAGATAAATACCACCCATTCTCCATGAGGAGAGAGACTCTGTCTTGATCACTGCTGACCCCTCACCATCTAGAAGCATGCCTAGCACACAGGGAACATTCAAGAAGTAAACACTGAGTGAGCAAGACCACCTGGGTGCCCACCTACCTGCAACATGCATCCAGCGGAAGTAGCTGGGTCATCCACAGATAAATTAATTCAGGTAAAGATAAGTGCTTTGGAGAAAATAAAATGGGGATGAAAAGACAGAGAGGAACATCATGCTGGGAGGTGGGGTGGGTCAGGAGGTGTGTGCATGGATTCTTAAGGGGTACACTTGGCTGAGTCCTGACTAACCAGAAGAGCCAGTTCTGTGAGCTAGTCTTTGAGGAAGGGTGGGGACAGCAACCAATATCACCTGGAGGGGGGGAGCATGAAGGCCAAGTTGAGTGCATGAGAGTCGGGCAGGGCCCAGGGCATGAAGGGCTCTGCAGCCACTTAGTAAGGAGTTTGGATTGTCTTCTAAAAGAATTAATGAACCACCGAGAGTTTAAGCAAGTCGATGACATGAACTTAATTTTAGAAAGATCCCACTGGTGGCAGGGTTAGGAGGAGCAGAGGTTAGGAGGGAAACCAGGAGGCCCTGAAATTCTGACTGTTCTCCAGGCAAGAGGTGACCCAGCTTGAACTTGAGCAGAAGTGGACATGAATAGAAGTGGTGTCCTTGGAACGTATTTTGAAGGTTGAAAGAACAGGTCTTCCTGACTGGCTGGACATGGGTGAGTGGGTGGGGGTGAGTTTGTATCAAGAATGATACCTGTAGCCTCGCGCCTGCGCCCTTACACTTTCTTTTCACAGACGCTTTCCGTGTCTGCGTGGTTACGGGGCAGTTGTCCTCACGTGCCATCAGCACAGGCTTCACAGCCTTAGATAAAAAAAAAAAAAAAGAATGATACCTGTATTTTTGGCACATACGACTGGTAGACGGACTTGCCGTGATGGAACATGAGGAAGACACAGGAAAGAGCAAATTTGGGGAAGCGGAGGATGAGGAAGGAGGAGTTGTCTTGTCTATGGAATGGTTTTGTGTTTACCCTTTTCTACCTCTGACCAGCATGATTCCTTGGGATGGAACCACCTCCTCATTGGCCCATGGCTGGCCTCTCAAGATGGTGCCAGGAAACACAACACTCAGTTTTCAAGGAAAGAGAGAAGTTCCTTGCCAAAGAATTCCAGGCCATTTCAGAGGAGGTGAGGTTTGTTTGAATAAAACCCAGTTCTCCTGGGTTGCCACCATCTGTCTGTTCCCCAGGAGCCCCGCCCCTGCGGACACCTGGGTGTCATGGACTTGGAGTAGGTGGCCCAGTTTGCAGATGGTGGAGAAGGGGTAGGAATTGTATTCACAAAACCCAGTGATCCAGAAAACCATTGTGAGGCAGGATTTTCAATTTCAATAAGGGTGGGGGGAAATTAAAGGGTGGTGTGTTGTGGAGAGGGGGGAGAAGCAGAAACAAAAATAACAAGGCCATTAATCTTTCATTAAGTTAAAGGGATGAAAAGGAACTGCTTTAAAGTATCATTCTTCCCCAGCACCACAAGCATGTTGCCCCCCGCTGACTTCAAAGGCCCTGACGAGAAGTTGGTTAATGTTGTTGGCACAATATCAGGCCGTGGTTTACTTTTGCTTAAGTATGATCTTTTTTTTTTTTTTTTTTTCCTTCTCAACAAAGAAAGCGTCAGGGTCGGGCACTCTGATGGGAGGAGGCCCACCACGTAAAAGATGCCTTTGTGTTGTGTGCAGAGGCCTTCCTGAGGCTGGCTCTGCGAACACACGCTGTTTGCACACTGTTTGTCACAGACCCGAGAAACCACCACCACACGCACACGCAAAAGTCTGCCAGAAAGAGCAGAGAGAATAAGATCATTGTCTTCACTCACTCTCTACTTTCCGCTTCCAGAGAGTCAGGCCCGGTCCCCGACTTGGCATCTGGGCTCCCGGTTGCCCCAGGAGAGGCAGTTTGCAAGACAGCATTGCTTTTCCAGCATCTCCCACCTGTTCAGTGCTTTGCAGCCCAGGATCTCTCACCTGTCTGGGGGCTGCGGGGAGGGAGCTTTGCTGCTTTGGGAGGCTGTATTTGTCTTCAAGGTAGCGCTGTTTACACTGAAAGCAAAGCTAATTGGTGGTGAGTGGCAGGGTTTTGTGGTTAGGCCCTGGCTCTGTGTTGGCAGCTGCTGAGTGTTGAAGGCAAGCTATCCTACCTGGCAAGTGCAAATGCCCCAGGGCAGAGGGAGAATGAGGAGGGGGGTGTCTGAGAGGGTCTGATGACCTGCTTCAAGATACCATTGCTGGAAGCCCACCAGAGGGCTCCTGCTATATGGGAAAGTTGTTTCAAGGCCTTCTCTTTTGTTTTCATGAGAAAAGCAGGGAGAATAGGAAGGAAATCAGTTGCTGTCTTTTAAGAAAGATGCTTCAGGGACTTCCTTGGTGGTCCAGTGGTTAAGACTTCGCCTTTCATTGCAGAGGGTGAAGTTTGATCCTTGGTTGGGAAACTAAAATTTCGGAATGCCTCAAGCCCCAACACCTAAAACATAGAAAATTCAAAAGCAATATTGTAACAAATTCAGCAAAGACTTTTAAAATTGTCCATAGCAAGAAAAAAAAAAAAACTTAAAAAAAGAGAAAGATGCTGTAAATTTGATTCTCTAAGTGCCATACTTGTTGGGTGTCATCACAGGTAAGGGTTATGTCTTTCAGACCCAGAGGGAGGTGACCAAGGCCCACCTGGTATTCCCGGGACTGTTCTGGAATACACAGAATGAACAGTCTCTGCCATCCTTGCCGTCTGCTCTCTTAAGCACCTTCACCCCACACAATAGATTGTTTGCAGTCAGATTAAGCCAGGTTGGATCCAGGCTCTGTAGTTACCCTGTGAGATGCTGAGCAAGCTGCTCACGTGTCATCCCCTGTTCTCCACTTGATAGAGTGACAAAACTGTCTCCCAGGGCAACTGCAAGGACGGATGGGGACAAAGGGCATGGAAGCACCCAGCATCTACGCAGGGTTTGGTGAGGGCTGGCTGGTTCCCACCACCGTCACAGACAGGGATGTGTCTGCCGAACGGCCATGGGAAAGGGCACAGGCAATGTTAGCTTTGCCAAAAAATATTTACTTTAGCGAAAGGGAGGGAGGTGACAGTTTGTTTTTTTAAAAACATCACACATTGAGGTTTAAATAGGATTTCATAACAGCTTCCCTCTGCATAAAGAACCAAACAGGGCAACTCAGAGAAGTAGAAATAATTTACCAGGAAGAGAGGGGAGGCACAGAAGTAGATCCTTCCATGGGGCCTAGGCATGTGGCGTCGGAGCCTCGGCCTCTTGGGAACCAGGTGACATGAAGCAGGTTCCTCGCAGGGCTTTCTTGTGAATGTGTGGGACAGGGTGCCTGCGCACAGCATCCACTCAGGGTGAGCAGTTCACATCATCACCATCTTTATTTAGTAAGACAGCCTTGACCCAACCTAGACCCTTTGGAGCAGAGAGCTCCTAGTTTGGAGTTACACAAGAGGTGTGGATTATTATTATTATTTTTAAACGTTTAAATATTTTTAATTTTAAAAACATTTTTAAATTTAATTTTTTGAAATCTTTTATCAGAAGGATTATTAACAGCAGCATGAAGAATCCCAATCCATCAGGTCCCTAGTTTTCCCCAGAACCCCACCAGCATATTCTCACGTGTACACCTTTTGCCATTGGGATTTTCAAGGCACAATGAGAAGCTGAACAGGGCCTTGCTGCCCGGGTGGATTCTGACCTGCCGCTAGCCTGCTGCACAGGGTCAAGCCCTGTTTGACTTCTATAGGCGTTGCAGCTGTCCCAGGTGGCATGGAGTTTCAGCAGGGCAGTCCACTTGGGGGAGAATGGGGACAACCAACACTGACAGGCAGGTGGAAGATAGATGGATATGGGCCCAGGCATGAGTATAGATACGGGTTTGTGTATAGACACGGGTATAGATATGAGTATGGGTCTTGGAGGAGGGCACAACAACCCACTCCAGTATTCTTGCCTGGAGAATCCCGTGGACAAAGGTGCCTGGTGGGCTGTAGTCCATGGGGTCGCAAAGAGTCAAACACAACTGAAGTGACTTAGCATGCATTAGTACGGGTATTGATATGGATATGGTTATGGGTGTAGATATGGGTCTGTGTATAGATACGGGCCTGTATGTTGATAAGGATATATGTATTGATAAGGATATGTGCATTTATAAGTGTTTGTGTATAGATATGGATGTGGATATGTGTATTGATAGGGTACATATATAGATACAGATATGGGTGTAGATAAGGATACAAGTATAGATCTGAGTGTGTGTATTGATAAGGGTACAAGTATGGATATTGGTATGGGTATGTGTGTAGATACAGATATATAGATATAGGTCCAGATATACAACATGGGCTTCCCAGGTGGCTCGGTGGTAAAGCATCTGCCTGCCAATGCAGGAGACTCAGGAGACACAGGTTCAATCCCTGGGTTGGGAAGATCTCCCGGAGTAGGAAATAGCAACCCACTCCAGTATTCTTGTCTGGGGAAAATCCCATGGACAGAGGAGCCTGGTGGGTTACAGTCTGCGGGGTCGTAAAGAGTTGGACATGACTTAGCAATGCGCATGAGCACGCACATGCAGATATACGATATAGATACAGGCGTATATACAGACACAGATATATAGATAGAGATACAGACACAGGTGTAGATATAGCATTTTTTTTTTTCCCAAAATGGGTCACTGGTGGACAGGCAATATCATTCGAAAGCTGGGAGGAGGCTGATGAAAAAGATATTTGGAAGGCACTCAGTGTTTGGAGATTTCAAAATAAGCAATTACAATGCTGCTGGTACAGCAAGCACTTTAAAAAGACCAACTTTCTTAAATTTCAGTTGACTTCTCTTCGTTTCAGTTTCAAAAATGGGTGTATTTCCTAGGTCAAAGTGTCTGTAAAATAATCACTGAAATGCCTAACTCTCCACTCCTAATTCTAGACACTATACTTTGGCCATGAGAATCTATATTTGTATCTAAATGTCATTCTGGGTAGGCTAGGTTAATTGCAGTAATAAACAGCTGCAAAGCCAAAGTGATTAAATAAACCAGGTTTTCCTCTTGCCTGATTGCAAGTCCATTGCGAATCTCTGGGGGTCCAAAGGGACCACAAGACAGACTGGTTCAAGCAAGAGAGAAGAGCAGCTGAAGCTTTGCCAGGTTCTGTGGCACAGGAAAAAGTGATGCAATAGAACTGAAGGTGGTCTGGGTCCTGGGTGTAACCCACACTGTTTCTATTCAGCACTCAAAAGTCAGGACTAGACCATGATCCCACCCAGCTGCCAGGGGATCTGGAAGTGCAATCATACTTATACATAGGATTCAGGGGCCCAGACTCAAGACTTGGAATACTACTGATACTTAAATACCACCACTACTCCTAAATTCTTCCAGAGTGGTCTCTCCAGGCTGAACCTCTCCCCTAAACTCCAGACTCATATACCCAACAGCCTTCTTAATACTTCCAAAAGGTAACACTCAAAGGTAACATTCCCAAACCCAAATCTCTGGTATTTCCCTCCAAACATGTTCCCCAGTTCAACTGATGGTAATTCTGTTCTTCTAGTGTGTTACTCAGACCAAAATTCTTAGACTCATCCTTGACATATTTCTTCCTCTCAAAGTGAAGTGAAGTGAAGTTGCTCAGTCGTATCTAACTCTTTGTGACCCCATGGACTGTAGCCTACCAGGCTTCTACATCCATGGGATTCTCCAGGCAAGAATACTGGAGTGGGTTACCATTTCCTTCTCCAGGGGATCTTCCCGACCCAGGGATCAAACCCGGTTCTCCTGCATTGGAGGCAGACCTCTGAGACCTTTAACCTCTGAGCCCCCCAAAATGAGCAAACTATAAGCTTTCTCCTCAAAATACACAGGACCTGGGCTTCCACTGCCACTGCACTGCTCCAGGCCGCCCTCTCTCTTACTCATATTATTGCAATAGTCTCCAGAACAGTCTCGGTTTCCATCCTTGCAATCTTCAGGCTTAGCTGCAGTAACAAAGGAATCACAAGATAGACTGGTTCAAACAAGAGACAAGAGCAAAGATAATAACTCTCTCCATACTGTCCAGACAGGCAATCTGGGGTAGATGGAGTGTGTGCTAAGTTGCTTCAGTCGTGTCTGACTCTGTGAGACCCTACGTACTGCAGCTCTGTCTCTTCTTTGAACCAGTTTATCTTGCAGTCCCTTTGTTACTGCAGTTAAACCTGGACCCTCTACCCTTGACTGTAACAATGCAGAGCTAGGGGTAGGGCCAAGGTTGGCCTTTTGATGATGGTGGTTGATGGAGAAGGGGGTCACCAATGGGGAAACTCTTGCCTAGGAAAGTGGACATTGTCCACCAAAGTGTGCTAAGAGATATTTCATCAAGCGCACATATTTTCAGAACAATTAAGAGTCTGTGGTCTTTATGTCAGCAGTAACTAAGAAAAGGCAATACATTGAAATTTAAGGGGAAGACAGCCTTATCAGAGTTTTAGCACAAGCTTTCCTTCACCTAATTTTTTTGACTTTTCTCAGGTTTTGCATGAGAAAGGTCTTTGGAAGGCAGAACAAAGGGACTGTATACCTTTAACCTGTACATTTATATATTTATACATTTCTCCTTTCGCCCCCTAGCTCCTGTTATTAACTTCAGATGTTTGTCCATTTCAAAACTTCGTAGATCTGAAAATTGAAAAACCCTATGTATCTTTATTTTCTGATCTGGTCACTATATTCTAGAATATTATCTTCCCCGTTATCACAAAAGCACTGCTTTGAAATTGTCTCCTTGGAGAGTTGACTTACACATGAAGAACTGTTCTCGTACCTACCAGGCTGGGAAAGGCGTTAGGGTACAGAAGTGATATTGCATTAAAGTAGCCCAGGAGAGGGGGGGCGGCTTGAAAATCATGGAATCAAAGGAAAATGATCCAATATTTCAAACAAAATCAGGTCTCGTATATTTCTGCTCCATTACAATAGGGTAAGTTAGATCTAGTCTTACCGAGGCTGCGATCTTAGATGTGGAACTCTGTAAGTGCTTGAAATGTCTTCTATTTTACTACATATACAAAGGAGCTCTTTAATACAGCTACTGTCTGTGACATGGAAGTCATAGCTCAATTTTCTTTTTCAACTAAAACCACTCTAAACTGGAAAGCTATCCCACTACTGCAGAAGTTATCGCTCCAGTATTCCCCATGGGTGAATAAGAAATATACCTTTTCCTTTTTTTTTTTTTCTTTTTAAGAAACAGTTCATTGACTAAATTACCCGAATAGTCTACCTGTCTTATGTGAGCTGCATATTTTTGTGAGTTTTAATATCTGTAAAATATTCTTTTGGTCAAAACTGAAAGCTGCAAAGTAAGCGTTTTCTCTCACATTGGAATGTAAGGCTTTTGTAATTATAAATAGCTTTTTCCTCCTCTTTGCTAAGCTTTGAAGAAATTTAGTTTATTAATGGTTTTAGAAAGTAAACTTTCTGGGATGTAATTACTTTTTAACAATTTATCAATAAGCAGACCATCTGCTCACTATCTGCCCCATAAAAACAAATCTAAAGTTAATGAACCTCCAAAATTTTGCAAATCAAAGATGAAGTTGACACAGGGCAAATTTATCCATATGATTGACTGGTTTTATGCCCAAACTCTGATAATCATGTCTTCTGTAGTTTTTGAATACATCAATACAGGGAGTAAGTAACATGTAACAGCTACCGTTTTAAAGCTGGTTGACTTTAAAAACAGTGAGAAAACTCAATCTTTTCATATTCATTCAACAAATATTTATTGAAAATCTGCTATGTGCTCGCAATTACACTGTCTCTGTTCTCATGAAATTAACAATCAAATGGGACCGACAATGAATAAACAGACACAAGGGAATATAGCAAGGCTGTGCACTTAAACCCTTTTTATCAGGGAAAGCATTAGGGTATCGTATAAATGGGCACCTTAATTGGGATGTTGGGAAGATTTACCATGGAAATGACATCTAAACAGATTCCTAAGGAATAAATATGAATCTTCCTAACTGAACGTTACTTTTACCACTCTGAGCCAGGGAAACAACATGAGAGAGAGTTCCAAAGACTGCCAAAAATTCGGTATGGCTGGAGTGTAGACCATGAGCATATGGTAGCCAGGGATGACGACTGAGAAGCAAGCAGGGGCCAGGTGGTAAAAACCTGACCATGTCCTAAACTAGCTCGACGGCCGTGAGGATGGAGAAGAGTGAACTGGTGTGAGAGGCAATTGAATGATGGGACAGATAGAACTCGATGCCTTGTTAGATGGTGGGCAGGGTTGGGGGTGGGTGAGGGAAAGAATGGAGGATGGCTCACAGATTTCTGGATGGACCAAGATAGGGAACCCAGGGGAGAGAGGGCTGAGTCTCATTTTGAATTTGCTGAGTTAAGCTATCTGGAGATCTCCAAGAGAAAATATATAGCTCCCAACTGGACATGTGACTCTATATGAACTTACTCCTCTCAGAGTAGAAACTCACCTTTATCCATTCAGGTTAGGCTACGTCTCGTCAGTTGTGTCCGACTCTGTGTGACCCTATGGACTATAGCCCGCCAGACTCCTCTGTCCATGAGATACTCCAGGCAAGAATAGTGGAGTGGGTTGTCCTGCCCTCCTCCAGGGGATCTTCTCAAACCAGGGATTGAACACACGTCTCTTATGTCTCCTGCTCTGGAAGGTGGGTTCTTTACCACTAGCACTAGCCGGGACACCCAGAGACGTCTTTTTATCTTTGGAGTGCCTAGGCTTGATATAGTTTGCTTTCCATCTGGAAATAGTTGTCTACTTCCAGGTTTATAATATATCCCATGTATTTAACTTGTTGCTTTGAGATTTGTGCTTTTTTTCTGGGAGACCCTACAACCCTGAGTCCCCCCCAAATTAAGAATTTCAGTGGTATTCTGATCTGAGACCTCCATGGGGGGTTACATATTAATATATCTCCATACTGTAGAGTAGCCCCTTCTTTTAGGCATATTTCCCTTAGTTCCTTTCCTAAGGCCTGGGTGAACAAGGGTGGGCTGTCCCCAAACCCCAAAGGCTGGGTTACTACAAAACCCTACACAGGAATATCTGGGTGGACAAGACATCAGCTCGCTCATCCTGATGCCTGTGCATATTGTATTTTGTAAGGAATAGACTTTGTCAACTCCCCATTAGAATGATAGAAAGCAAGTTTAGTAAGAGATCTTGAAAGTTAATCTTCTCTGACCTGTTCTTGTGTATCCTTCATGTGTTCCCATCAGGGGCTCCCTCAACCTCAGCCTGCAAAGCTCCAGGGACCAGATATTCACAATTTCCAGAAGCAGCATGGTCTGTCTCTGAGCACTCCTAATTTCCAGAAATTTCTCCATTACATGCAATTAAACTGATCACTTTATAAGTTTCTTCTGCTTGGGAATGATGAACAGAAATTTTGAAGTCAAACTTCATAGGTTCCAATTCCTGCCCTGACAGTAATAGATCATGTGACTTGGGCAAAAACTTGAGGTTGGCTGTTTCAGTCCCTTCTGTAGAATAAATGTGGATATCAGAACCAGCATCGCAGGGCTGTTGCTAGAAGGAACACAGATGGTACATGCAAAGTGTCGGGATCTGAGCTCAGTAAATGTTAACCATTTAGCATTTAGTTTAAATGATAATTTAAAAAATTTTTTATTAATCAAATAGTCTTAACACATCCTACCCTTTGAAATACTTCAAGGAGACTCACATCAACCCTGCAAGTGTCTCTTCTAAATTCTGTGACTTTCTTCCCATCGTCTCATCTGACACAGCTTGACATACCTTCACCGTGTTGCTGACTTTCCTTTGGACATGAGTTTATTTATATCCCCTAAATCCAGTCTATTTTTACCCCTCCCCTCAGAGAGTGGGGCCCGGAAAAGGATGGAATACTCCACAATGGTATGTCCTGAGCAAGACGGAGAGGGCTTATCACTTTCTTTTTTCTTTATGCTGAATTCCTGTGAAGGCCACACCAGGTGCCCCTCACTGTGTGTGTTGTTATGGTCACGGCACGTGGCTGATTGATGGGGGATTCAATGCTGAGTACATTGAAATCCGAAGTGCTGCTCCCATTCACGGTGGAAAGCAGAGCAACCTGAAGCCAAATCCTTCCTCCATCCTAACAGCTGTATGATGTTCAGCACTCTTTCTGTGCCTTAATTTCATCAATAAAATAATATAATTCTAGTTTTCTGCAATCCCACTCCTGGGCAAGTATTCAGAGAACACTCTAATTTGAAACGATATGTGCACCCCAATGTTCATAGCAGCACAATTTACAATAGTGAAGACATGGAAGAAGCCTAAATGTCCATCCAAAGATGAGTGGATAAGGAAGCTGTAGTACATACATGGAAGGGAATATTACTCAGCCATAAAAAAATGAAATAATGCCATTTGCAGCAACAGGGATGGACCTGGAGATGACCACAGTAAATGAAGTATGTCAGACAAAGACAATTTTCGTATGTCACTCATATGTGTAATCTAAATATGATACCAGGGAACTTCTTTACAAAAAAAATCAGACTCACAGACATAGAAAACAAATTTATGGTTGTCAAAGGGGAAGAGGGATGGGGAGGGAAAAGTATACACTGCTGCTGCTAGGTCGCTTCAGTCGTGTCCGACTCTGTGCGACCCCATAGATGGCAGCCCACCAGGCTCCTCTGTCCCTGGGATTCTCTAGGCAAGAATACTGGAGTGGGTTGCCATTTCAAGTATACACTACTATACATAAAATAAACAGCAAGGATCTCATTGTATACCACAAGGAAACTATACTCAATATTTTGTAATAACCCATAAGGGAAAAGAATCTAAAAAAGAATATATATCTATATATACTCTATACATATATATATATATATATATATAGCTGAATCACTGTTCTGTACACTTGAAACTAGCATAGCATTGTAAATCAACTGTACTCCAATAAATTGTTTTTAAAACATGGTGTGATGATAACTACACGTACCTTATAGAGGTTATTGAGATTGAAAAGTGTTAGTACATGTCAATTATTGGCAGTGTGCTGGGCACACAGTAAGCCAAGTTCAAATGTTATGTATTATTATTGCCTTTAAATTACATTTTCTATTCCATGTGTAAATTCTGCCCTGATGTGGGTTTCAAAAATACAAATTTGTTTCCACGCAGTTGGTGTATTAGGGGACAATTTGAACATAACATGGAACTCACATTTGCTCAGGGGCAACTTCATCTTTGAGAAATGAAGGCAATGGCACCCCACTCCAGTACTCTCGCCTGGAAAATCCCAGGGACGGGGGAGCCTAGTGGGCTGCTGTCTATGGGGTCACACAGAGTCGGACAGGACTGAAGCGACTTAGCAGCAGCAGCAGCAGCAACAGGGGAATACAGAAAACTGCAGGTGATGAATCAGGCAGAAAGAATACACACAGTGCACGCACATGCACGCGCACACACACACACACACACACACACACACACACACACCTTAAGCACTGACCTGGTTCACACAGGTTTCATGAGATACACCTGAGATATGGGCTGACATCATTTCCTTCAATTTCGGGAAACATTTTCACCACCTCATGATAACTCATCAGCTACAATGCTTCTGAGGCCACAGGCAAACATCAGGTCTTTAATCAGGTAAAGTGCCCTAGTCATTGTAGTATTAATGTATTTTTGTAGTCATTTAACATGAGTAAAGCCACACTGGCATTTTTACTCTGTTTCTATTGATATCTTTTTTACAAAGCATTCCTGATGAACTTTTTGAGCATTATGTTCCAACCCTATTTTTCTCATAGACTGTGTGATTCATATTATGTGAGTTTTCATAGCACTGTGGTTTCTAGGCAGGCGTAGGATACATTACAGAGAACTGATGATAATTATCTCTGCTAAGTTTTCTAAACTCTCAGAATATCTATATCTTTGATTCTGCTATTTATATTTTTACTGTTTTCTAACTTCATGTTATGCATGAATTTGATGTGAATAATCACACTGTGCTTAGTGGGTCAGTCATAGCGAACTCTTTGTGACCCCATGAACCAGAGCCCGCCAGGCTCCTCTGTCCATGGGATTCTCCAGGCAGGAATACTGGAGTGGGTTGCCATGCCCTCCTCGAATAATCACATTAAATATCTGTAAATCATCAAGGGGAAAGGCTATACTCTGGGAGAGGGTCTGACAAAATTGAAAAAGGCATTTCCTGCAGCAGAATCTATTTTCCACATAATCATGAAGTTTAAATACTGTTATCAGTTGAATAAGCTACTTTCCAGTTTAGCTTCAAGAAGAAGAATCTGTTTTCCCCCACTTACTGAAATCCTCAAGATCTACCTGGCCATGGACCTTGGATGGCTTGACAGAAATCATCTAGTCCAGTCTCTTTGCTCCAGATGAATCAGCATGGCTCTGGGTAATGTGCTTTTTGCCAAGTTCGCCCAACTTTACCGGCAGTGATGGAGCCAAGTTTCACGGCTGTTCATACAACCCTGGGCTGACTCCCAGTTACATGTTGTACAACTTAATATCCTTGTAATAACACTACAGCTTATCCCAAACTAGACCTACCCATTACCACAAGGATGGTTTTGTACAGCTTCTCAGACTGGTACAAGGAACAGGAATAGTAACATCGTTCAAAAGAGACCAGGCACCCCGGTGCTGCCTACTGGGCAGCCAGGACCCTGCCCACACCATCCGCCAGAGGCAACTGCCCCAAGACAGAACAAATGCTGGCATAATCACCTCAAACCTATTAAATGAGCACAAAGCCAGCTCCTCCAAAAAATCTCCTCCTTCTTGATTTCTTTCCTTGTAAAATGGGTTCGTCCTTTATGAATCATTGGCTTGAGTTATTCATTTATTCATTTGCTTGGAAGTGGAGATGACTGCACAGGGTATTTTAAAGGTATTGAGGTATATGATGCTTCTCAGGTGTCACAGTGGTAAAGAATCTGCCTGACAATGCAAGAGATGCAGGAGATGTGGGTTCAACCCCTGGGTCAGGAAGGTAGGAAATGGCAAACCACTCCAGTGTTCGTGTCTGGAAAATTCCATGGACAGAGGAGCCTGCCAGGCTATAGTCCATGGGGTCACAAAGAGTGGGATACAGCTAAGCACACAACAAACAAAAGTATATACAGGAGGACTTACCTGGTGGTCCAGTGGCTAAGACTCTGCAGTCCTGGTGCAATAGGCCTGTGTTCAGTTCCTGTTTGGGGGACTAGATATTACATGGTACAACTAAGACCTGGCCCAGCCAAATAAATAAATAAATATTAAAAATAAATAAAGTATACATAGGGAAAAATAGACTATTTTCATTTGTCAACTGGGGAAAAAAAGTACGGATGCTTGATTGATGCTGCTTATAATGACAGAATAAAATCAGAAACACCTCCCTCAGTCACTTTCTTTAAGCACATTCTTGTTTTTACTAGAATAATTTTGATTAAAGCTATGTTTGCATCCTGGTGGCTCATGGTAAAGAATCTGCTGTGATGTAGGAGACCCAGGTTCAGTCCCTGGGTCGGGAAGATCCCTTGGGAAAGGGAATGGCAACCCACACCAGTATTCTTGCCTGGTGAATTCCACAGACAGAGGCTACAGTGCGTGGGATTGCAAAGAGTAGGACACAACTGAGTGACTGAAGCTTCCCACCATCAGAGTTAGTTAATTGATTAGTCTGTTTATAGAACGTGTAGGGGGCCTCAGCATAATATCATAACATCCATTCATGTACTTGTTTATTGATTCATTAATTTCATTCTTCACTTATTTATCTCTGGGAAACCTCCTGGCTTGAATTATTCATTCCTTCATTTGTTCGTTCTTTTGCTTGCTTACAAGAGGTAATGTACACACAAGGCATATGATTTAAAAGACATTGTAGGGTGGGGACTTCCCTGGTGGTCTAGTGGCTAAGATGCTGCATTCCCAATGCAGGGGACCTGGGTTCGATCCCTGGTCAGGGAACTAGATCCCACATGCATAGCTAAGAGTTTGCGTGCCAAAACTAAAGAGTTCGCATATCACAACTATGACCCAGCACGGCCAAATTAAATAAATAAATATTTTCCTTAAAGGTATTGAAGAGTGTGCAGGGGAAAGCAGGTCAGACCTTCTTCCCTGTTGCGCCCCCACCCTCCACCTAGGAAAGAAAACTACTTATTACCCAGTAGACTTTGCTGTCCCTTTCCAGGATGGACCCTGTGTTCATGATTTTGCATGTTTGTGTGAGAGAGAAAGAAACAGACAGATGGACAGACAGATGGGCAGACAGAGAGAAATGCAATATACTATGTATACATGTCCCAGTGTTCTCACCTGGAGTGGCTCTGCCTCACAGTGACCTTTGGCAGTGTATGGAGACTCTGTTCATTGTCACACAGGAGGTGGGCAGCCATTGGAATCTAATGGAAGAGAGAACCAAGATACTGCTTAACATCCTAGGATGCACAGATCAGTTCCCAGCAAAGAATAGTCTGACCCCAAACGGCAGCAGTCTTGAAGTTAAGAATATACAGCTTTTATTATTTTTATTATTTTACTTCTGAAGCTATTTGGACTACTGTTCCTCAAACAAGTTAGTCACAGTTTTGGAAACAAAGGTTGGAGGAATTAGCTGCCTCAGCGAAGCCCCAGTTCCTTCACCTGGCCTCATTTACAAAGACGAGTGTAGAGTGTGGAGAGGAGAAAGTTTAAAACTCCCTGAAGAAAAGGAGCTTAATTGTGTTTTTGGATCCCCAGCATGGCCGTCAGTATGTGTAGTTTGAATGCACAGATGAGCAATTCATTGTGGGTGGGAGATGTATGAAATAAAATAAAATGTCCCATAAACTGTTCCTTCTTCAAATCCGAAACCCCCATATGCTCTGGAGCATTGATTAGAAACTGACTGAGTGCCACAGAAGAGGTTACAGTTGCTAGAATCCTTTGGACCCCAAGGAAACAGTGTGAGTTCCAAAGGAATTTTTCTATTTTGGAAACAAAGGTTGGAGAAATTAGCTGCTTCAGAGAAGCCCCCGTTCCTTCACCTGTCCTCATTTATAAAGACGAGTTATTAAAATAAATAGAAAGCTTGCCTGGCTTTTTAAACGGTGAGGCTCGCCACCCTCCATAAAAGACGTTAGAACACACATCACCGACAGGGTAGAAGGTGTTTCAACTTCATCAAAAGCCTTGAAAAGGAGGACATCCTTTGTATCCATGCTTTCGGAAGTTTTGCAGGACTGGTATTTATTTTAAATCAGAACTGCTCACAAAGCGAACTCCCTTTACAAAATGCATAGGATGAAGCCATCCTAGAGATGACCTTTACCGTTCGAGCCTGGACAGAGATATTATTTTTATAGAAAAAAAAAAAAAAGAGGATATCTTTAATCAGCTTTAAAAAAACATTGTGAACAGTCACTTCTCTTATTTAAAAGTTTAACTTTACTTTCATCAATTTATAATCAGAGTTCCTCTGGTATGTTTGATTCCTGACAAACAAGGATAAAAGTCTTGTGCCCCCATTGCTAATGAGATGATAAAACAGCAGGGATCAAGTTTTTAATTACTACAGGCAATGCACTGGAGAGGTAGCGATGATATTTTCTATTGCATGTCTAAGTTGTAACTTCAGGCTTATGACAGTCCTGCTGTGCTCCACTGCCTTTGATGATCAGTCATTTTTGTCTCCTGAGAACACACAAAAATTTCTGAGCTGGGATCCTGGGGGGCTGGCAATTATTGGCGTAACCTGGTGCAGGTTCCCCTCTTCAACCAGGATGCTCAGTAAGGATCCAGGATCTTAATGCCTGCCTTTATCCCGAAAGGGAAATTGGACATTCGAAATGGCTGTGAACTTTCCTACTCAAATGATACCCATTCTCATTCCACCAGCATGGGCTTGCCATTAATAATGAAATGTTTAATTGAGTGGGGAGATTTCTAGTACGTATGTTTTCCCTTTCTTTTCAAAGTCATGCTTGAAATTTTTTTAAAACCCACATTTTTATATGCTTTTGTATTTGTCACTCTAAGCTCTTTCAATACATTTCTCACAACATTCTCTTTGTTACTGCAGACAGTTGATAACTGGTATTTTTAGAGGTGCCATTTGGGATCAAATGTGTGTCACACCAAGGTCACGTGCTTTTATCCTGATGGAAATGGAATCTGGAAGTGGATTCCATTAATTCTTCATTTCACAAGACACACACACACACACGCATCCCTCTGGACAGGCAGGGCACTCTACCAAAAAGCTTTCTTTATTTCTAGCCATAAAAACTAGAGCACAGAATTGATTGGATTTGTGGATGATCACTAACCCAATCTGAATCCAACTAACCAGTTTATCAGTCAACTACCCAGTTCCTCAAACAACTAATCCTTGATCACTCAGATTGTCTCCAAATTGCAAAGTAAGATTTTGTCAGTATCAAAAGCATTGACTGTATCTACCAAGTGGTTTAAACTTCTAAGACTTTGAACCACAAAGGTAAAAAATGAATCTTCAGCTCCTACATTGGGAAAAGCCATAAAACAAGAGAGATTTAGAAAGAGTAAAAGTAAATGGACTTTCCTTAGGTCCAACACCTCTTCAAATCAAAATGAACTGCATTCATTAGAAATTCCACTTTTATCAATATGACTTATCATGGCCTATATATGTGAAATATAAAGTCCGGATACTTGCAGTTATTTTTCTTCTTGGAAAAAGGAAGTTAAAGGTGTTTTGACTGCATAATTTTGTGGAATACAGAATTCATATTGCTTGTATTAGTCAGGATGGACCAGGTGTTGAAATGAACAGTGCAGAAGCTCAGGGGCTAAATGCAATAGATATTTCTTTCTTTCTTTCTGGAGTTTGTAACTTTTAAAATTTTTGTTGGAGCATATTTGTTTTATTGGGTTAGCCAAAAAGTTTGTTTGGATTTTCCATATTTAATGGAAAACATGAACGAACTTTTTTGGCCAACCCAGTACAATCGTGTGTTAGTTTCCACTGTGAAGCAAAGTGAATCAGTTATACATATACGTATATGCATTCTTTTTAAGATTCTTCTCCCATATAGGTCATTATAGAATATTGAGTAGAGTTCCCTGTGTTACACAGTAGGTCCTTGCTGTTTATCTATTTTATATGTGTGTATATGTCGATCTTAATCTCCCAACTTAACCCTCCCCCTATTCTCCCCTGGTAACCATAAGATTGTTTTCTATGTCTGTGAGCTTGTTTCTGTTTTGTAAATAAGTTCATTTGTACCATTTTTTTAGAGTCTGTATATAAGTGATATCATATGATATTTGTCTTCCTCTTCTGACTTACTTTCAGCCTTCCCTGGTGGCTCAGTGGTAAATAATCTGCCTGCAATGCAGGAGACTTGGTTTCAATCCCTGGGTCAGGAAGATTCCCTAGAGGAGGAAATGGTACCCTACTTCAGTAATCTTGCCTGGGAAATCCCATGGACAGAGGGGCCTGGTGGGCTACAGTCTATGGGATCACAAGAGTTGGATACGATTTAGCAACTAAAACCAAAGCACCATCTGACTTACTTCAGTCAGTAGAACAATCTCTAGGTCCAGCCGTAGGCTGCAAATGGCATTGTTCTGTTCTTTTTTATGGCAGAGTAACATTCTACTGTATATATGTACCAAGATGTTGGTTTCTTGTTTGTGGAAGTCCATGTGGATGTACCTGCAGTCTTATGACAGTCTGGGCAGTGGTCAGTGCTCCTGGGCAGCTCTCCCCAGGACGTTCCTCCAATCCAGTAACAGTAGGACTCTTGAATCTTCACACTGACTGGCAACAGAGAAGGGACTGGTTTGAAGACATGCCAAGGGCTTCAGAAACCATTCCCAGAAACACCTCTGGTTTTACGTTGCCCACCTTCCATGGATCAAAAGAGATAGCAAGGCATCACTCAGATGCGAACAGACCCAGCAAGAAAATGAATTGTTTTGGCTGGCAAACTTAAGAGACTTTTCTGCATTAATTATAATGCTATTTTACCCATATAGGTTGCATTATAGTTGTGAAGAGATTGATCCTATCTCATTTCATCCTCAGAGTCTTGGAAATTAGCCAGAGTCTACTATTATTTACAGATAAGAAAATTGAGGTTCAAAAATATTTATTTTCTTGTTACAAGTCAAACACCTTACTCTAAGAACTAGAACCAAATGCTGATTTTCTTATTCCTCTTTGATATTTGGTATATCATTCTCTCAGCTTGACTTAGGAAGTCTATTGTCCTTTAGAAATAGTTATTATAAGGAAATTGGAGATTCAGGTAAACAATATCAAAAGACATTTAATCCTCGGCATAACATAACTTGATGTAAAATTGACCATAAAATTCTAGTAATCTAAAGCAAAGGAGAAAAGGAAAGGTATACGCATTTGAATGCAGAGTTCCAAAGAATAGCAAGGAGAGATAAGAAAACCTTCCTCAGCGATCAATGCAAACAAATAGAGAAAAACAGTAGAATGGGAAAGACTAGAGATCTCTACAAGAAAATGAGAGATACCAAGGGAACATTTCATGCAAAAATGGGCTCGATAAAGGACAGAAATGGTAGGGACCTAACAGAAGCAGAAGATATTAAGAAGAGGTGGCAACAATACACAGAAGAACTATACAAAAAAGATCTTCACTATCCAGATAACCACGATGGTGTTATCACTCACCTAGAGCCAGATATCCTGGAATGTGAAGTTAAGTGGGCCTATGGAAGCATCACTACAAACAAAGCTAGTGGAGGTGATGGAATTCCTGTTGAGCTATTTCAAATTCTAAAAGATGATGCTGTGAAAGTGCTGCACTCAATATGTCAGCAAATTAGGAAAACTCAGCAGTGGGCACAGAACTGGTAAAGGTCAGTTTTCATTCCAATCCCAAAGAAAGGCAATGCCAAAAAATGCTCAAACTACTGCACAATTGCACTCATCTCACACGCTAGTAAAGTAATGCTCAAAATTCTCCAAGCCAGGCTTCAGCAATACATGAACCGTGAAATTCCAGATGTTCAAGCTGGTTTTAGAAAAGGCAGAGGAATCAGAGATCAAATTGCCAACATCCACTGGATCATGGAAAAAAGAGAGTTCCAGAAAAACATCTACTTCTGCTTTATTGTCTATGCCAAAGCCTTTGACTGTGTGGATCACAATAAACTGTGAAAAATTCTGAAAGAGTTGGGAATACCAGACCACCTGACCTGCCTCTTGAGAAACCTGTATGCAGGTCAGGAAGCAACAGTTAGAACTGGACATGGAACAACAGGAAAAGGAGTACGTCAAGGCTGTATATTGTCACCCTGCTTATTTAACTTATATGCAGAGTACATCATGAGAGACGCTGGGCTGGAAGAAGCACAAGCTGGAATTAAGATTGCCGGGAGAAATATCAGTAACCTCAGATATGCAGATGACACCACCCTTATGGCAGAAAGTGAAGAAGAACTGAAGAGTCTCTTGATGAAAGTGAAAGAGGAGAGTGAAAAAGTTAGCTTAAAGCTCAACATTCAGAAAACTAAGATCAAGGCATCTGGTCCCATCACTTCATGGGAAATAGATGGGGAAACAGTGGAAACAGTGGCTGACTTTATTTTTTGGGCTCCAAAATCGCTGCAGATGGTGATTGCAGCCATGAAATTAAAAGACCCTTACTCCTTGGAAGGAAAGTTATGACCCACCTAAATAGCATATTAAAAAGCAGAGACATTACTTTGCAAACAAAGGTCCGTCTAGTCAAGACTATGGTTTTTCCAGTAGTCATGTATGGATGTGAGAGTTAGACTATAAAGAAAGCTGGGCACCGAAGAATTGATGCTTTTGAACTGTGGTGTTGGAGAAGACTCTTGAGAGTCCGTTGGACTGCAAGGAGATCCAACCAGTCCATCCTAAAGGAGATCAGTCCTGGGTGTTCATTGGAAAGACTGATGCTGAAGCTGAAACTCCAATACTTTGGCCACCTGATGGGAAGAACTAACTCATTAGAAAAGACCCTGATGCTGGGAGGGATTGAGGGCAGGAGGAGAAGGGGATGACAGAGGATGAGATGGTTGGATGGCATCACTGACTCAATGGACATGAGTTTGGGTAAACTCCAGGAGTTGGTGATGGTCAGGGAGAGTTGGACACGACTGAGTGCCTGAACTGAACTGAACTGAAGCTACAGAAATCATCCTCATTTTTAATGTTCCACTTATTCACATAATTTGAAGACTACAAACTTTAGTAAAAAGTGTAAACAGAGAAAATCAGTAACCCCTGCTGCTGAAGTGATGTATCTTGAAATTAATTTACAAATCTTATACTATTGAGGACCATATTAGCTTTAATTACTACATGGTTTACATTTGCATAATCTTAATGACTGTGGTGTAGTTAAAACCTCATATTCCCTTCATGATGTCAGGTGGACCAGCGAACAAAATATAGAAATGTAGAACAATGATCTAACATAATCAGCCAAATACATTCATACAGCTGACCGAGGTGATAAAGATACCCGTGGAGACTCTCTTGGAGAAATTTTTAGTTTGGAAACATGTAGATCAAAGCCCTATAATTGGTCAAACTGAGAGTATTTTTAGCAAAACAGTTTATCAAACAATTTAGCTTTGGGACAGGTAGGAAGGTGGAAACAGATCATCATTGGGATAGTTCAAAACCAGGGTTGAAACTATGAATGCAAAGGTGTAGGCATGATGCCAGTCATCATAGGTCTTGATGGATTTTCACAGAATGCCAGCCACCATCCAGAGTCCTGTGTACATTATCTTGAATCCATACAATAAAAATGCAAGGCAATGGTATTATTCCTCTCTTCTTTCTTTTAATCAAAGACACAGGGAGAGAAATTGGCAAGTAGAGCTTTTTTTAACAGTCAGATCCAGGGGACTTCCCTGGTTATCCAGCAGTTAAGACTCCCCATTCCTAATACAGGGGCCCAGATTAGAACCCTGGTCAGGGAACTAGATCCCATATGTGCAACTAAGACCTGGTACAGCCAAATAAATAAATATTAAAAGAAAGTGAGAGCTGGCTGGTTCCAAAGGCTGTGTTGGACTTATTGAAATTTACATTATGACTCTCTATAGGAGAGATAACCCCGCCATGTCTCTGTAGCAGAGTGGCCATATAGTCCAGTGGTTAGGAGTGCGGGCAATGGTGTCACACCTCTGGGATCCAGTCCTCCCCAAACTCCTGACCAGGCTACTTAACCCCTCAGTGTGTCAGTTCGCCTGTTTACAGAGTGGGGGTGGTACTGTCTCGTGTAGATTAAATGGGGAAAGGCACAAGGCAAGCACAGAGGAACCAAGCTGGCTGTTACTGTTACACCTTCCAGCTTGCCAAAGTTCATCAAGAGATCAGCGGTCACTTCAGGGGCATGCTCAAAGCACCAACACCAACTTGCACATTGGTCCTTGGAAATCCACAGAAAGTGACCATTTACATCACATTTCAGGAGCAGGAAGTGCCCTCCTTCATCCTCTAAATAAAGATGAACTTTGTTTACAGCATCAAATATGAGCAGTCCACTATATAGAGATGTTGGTCATGGCCAAAATCAACCCATGACGTCAGAAAGGCAAGCTCTTCCCCAGTAGGAAGTTACACTGGTTTATTTGCACAGGTTCTCCCAAGCCCCTTCCCATGTTCCACACCCTGCACCTGGCTTCCCAGGTCCCTCAGTGGAAAAGAATCCCCCTGCCAGTCCAGAAGACACAAGAGATGCAGGTTCAATCCCTGGATCGGGAAGATCCCCTGGAGTAGGAAATGGCATCCCACTCTAGTATTCTTGCCTGGAAAATTCCATGGACAGAGGAGCCTGGCGGGCTACTGTCTATGGGATTGCAAATAGTCGGACGTGACAGCACACACACACATCTCCCAAGCCCCTTCCTGCGTCCCACACCCTGTACTAGTCATCAGGAGCCTTGAGGTCAAGAGGACCCTACATCTCCTGACCTCACACAAGAAGAGATGGCAGAAAGAGTTGGAAATATGCTCACTTTTTCTGTGAGAATCAAAGGTCCCTGGGTACATGCATCCCCTCAAATAGAAGCCAAATTAGAGATAGTCATACCGAGTGAAGTAAGTCAGAGAAAGAGAAATATCATATGACATGCCTTATATGCAGAATCTAAAAAAGAAATGAAACAAATGAATTTACTTACAAAACAGACTCAGAGAATGCACTTAATGGTTACCAGGGGATGAATCAGGGAAGGGATAGGTAGGCAATATGGGAAGGACAGGCACACGCTGCTGTATCTAAAATGGATAACCAACGAGGACCTGCTGTGCAGCCCAGGGAACTCTGTTCAGTGTTATGCAGCAGCCTGGATGGGAGGGGACTAACAGGGGAGTTTAGGGGAGAAAGGATACATGGATATGTATGGCTGAGTCGCTCCGCTGTACACCTGAAATTATCGCAGCCTCTATTAAGTGACTATACTCCAATATAAAAACAAACAAGCAAACAGAAATCAAGAGATTAATATATACATATACACCTCATATATACGTGGATTCAGATAGATGCTCATATTGTATACAGTTAGTGCTGAGACCCTTATGCCTGGTCCCTTCCATCCTTTTGTGTATTGAATCTACACAGGGCTCGATTTGGACAGGAGTGAATCAGAGCAATGGTTCTGAAATTGCTGAATTTGAGGCAGGTGGGAGAATCACATCCTTGGTGTTATTTCTTCAGTCTTTTTCTCCACCCCGACCTTATAAAAGTTGCTGTCTGGACTGCATGCTAAGCCCCCTCCTTCATGTCACACTTCCATCCTCTCCACCGTAACATGGCACTTGGGCATGAAACCGTCTCCAAGACAGGATGCCATCAGTATAATAATGTTAAAAATGTACTGATTTTCATGAAATGTAAGCTATGAAATTGAGTGTTATTGATGAGCCCCTTAGTACATAAAAATTCCTACACCTGGTTACCTTATAAATTCCTCTACCATCTCTAAGCATAACAGGAAAACATCTTCTTTATTTGATTTATTTTGGCAATTCAAAGGTGATTGAATGGGTGCTCCCAAAAATCAAATTTGTTCTTAACACTGTACTTTCAAGAGAAGACTGTTCAAAGGTTTTGTGCTATCTTCTATGACGTGATGGCCAAGGTTACCAGTCACTTGGACAGGGCTAAGGAATGCCCAGGATGCTGGTGAACCATTGTATCTGAGTTGATCTAGGAAGCGTTTTTTTAGAAAGATATTAGCACTTGAATGGTTGACTAAGTAAAGTGTTCCCTCACCCGCTTAAACGGGCATCATCCAATCCTTTGGCGGCTTCAACAGAACCCACCAAAAAGGCGAAAGAAAGATGAGTCCTTGCTCTCACTTCTTGAGCTGGGATGTCCATCTTCTCCTGACCCCGAACTTCAGGGCTCCTGGGTCCTGGGCCTTTGGACTCTAAGTCTTAAATCAATATCCCTCGGCCCACACCCAAGCCTAGTTCTCAGGCCTCCAGTGTCAGACTGGAAGAAACACCATAGGCTCCTCTGATTCCCAGGTCTTTGGACTCAGGCTGAATAACACCACCAGCTTTCCTGGGTGTACAGCTTGCAGACAGCTAATTGTGGGACTTCTCAGCCTCCATAACCACATAAGCTGTTACCTATCTTATATACACCTCCTGTTAATTCTGTTTCTCTGGAAAAACCTAATACATATGATTTGCAAAATATCCAGCCCAATGTCCTATACTCGGTCAAAGCTGTGTTGTGACTCACGAGTGCCAGGCACCTTTGCCTTCATGGGCTCTTCTTTTCATTATAAGAATTATAACATTTATATTTTATGGTTGCATTGGTTTAAAGACTAATACAATCCAGGACAGATTATATTCAATTCTTCTTTTGATTTTAAAAGAATTTAAAATACTTCTGTGGGCTCCTAAAATAATCCTTGTTCCTATGCCTACTGTGATTTTCCTAGGTGGCACAGTGGTGAAGAATCTGCCTGCCGATGCAGGAGATGCAAGAGATGTGAGTTCCATCCCTGGCTTCGGAAGATCCCCTGGAGAAGGGAATGGTTTCCCAATGCAGTATTCTTGCCTGGAGAATTCCATGGACAGAGGAGACTGGTGGGCTATAGTTCAAGCGTTGGACACATCTGAGCGACTAGCATTTTACTTTGATGGAAAACAGACAGAAAACACTTCAGACAGTGACAAAAAACAAAAACAAAAAAACACAAATGGTTTCCATAACTTGGAAAACTCTTTGTGTCATTCAGGATACAACTGTTTGCCTGAAAAAAGGCAGCAGAAGATCTAGTGATCACTATCACTTGGTGGGCTTGCAATGTCTTTCTATTTTTTTTTAAATAATTTTTATTAGTTTTTTTGCCTCATCGTGGGGCATGTGGTATGTCATTACCCAACCGGGGATCAAACCAGCATCTCCTGCAGTGGAAACTCTTGACCAGTGGAAGCTGCACTGCCAGGGAAGTCTCTGTAATTTCTGAATATGTTTAAATGTTTGTCTCTTCAGCTACTTAGAAGCACTACTGTTCATCTACTTGCCTTTTGGTTTCTCTTACGAAATCACAGAGGAACCCTCCCATTTCCTTGCAGCATTACTCAGAGCAGCTATGCAAGAGATGAGTAGAAGAAAACCTATGGTTTGGTAAGAATTGACACAAAACTATAGGGGTTCTGGTAAAGGAAGGAATTGGGGCAAACACCCAGTGATTCACATTTTAACAGCCTGAGAGCCTTCAAAAGCAAACTGGTGTGGCAACAGCCCAAAGCAAACAGGGAAAGATCCATCTCATGATAGGAGGAGGAAAAGGGTTAAGTTGTTGACAAAATCTTGGCTTTGCTTACAGATCGGACTGTGGTTTGGATGACTTCAACACCTTCTGAATGGCAGGTTACTCAACATTTTAAAAATAGTTTGATTAATTATTTATTTTTGGCTCTATTGCATCTTCACTGCTGCTCAGGCTTTTCTCTAGTTGCGGTGAGAGGGTGTGAGGGCTTCTCACTGTGGTGACTTTTCTTGTGGAGAAGCACGGGTTCTCGGGAGCCGGGGCTTCAGGAGTGGCAAGTGGGCTCCGTAGTTGTGATTCCTGGGTTCTAAAGCACAAGCTTAGCAATTGTGGCACTTGGGCTTAGCTGCTCCACAGCATGTGGGATCTTCCCAGGCCAGGTATCGAACCCATGTCTTCTGCATTGGCAGGCAGATTCTTTACCACTGAGCCCCAGGGAAGCCGTATTCAACATTTAAAAAAATTAAATTATCTAGTTAGCAGAAGATCTGGTGTACAGACTCGGGTCATCCACCCCAGGCCCAGGGAGATGAAAGCACTTTTCCCAGCCATTTGCAGTGGAGTTAGCACACTGGTCCTCTCTCCATACCCGCCTGATATTCACACACAGTGATGCTCTGGAGACAAACGCGAGGCCATGTGATGTCCCCCTGCTATGTTAAAAATGCTTTTCTATTTTTTCAAGCGTGCTTCCGTGAAAGAGGGCACATCTGTTTTAAGTCCTCTTTTATGAAAATTACTAAGCTTCCTCAGCGCGCTTATCTTTTAATTTCGAAATTCTTTGTAGCAATAACTTGAGATAATAACCAACCATATTTCTGGTCCCTTTACAAAATAAAGGGTTGAGGGGGGCAGGAAAAAAAGAAAGCACGAATGAGCCATTTTAGAGCTTTGAACTCCCTCTTCTAATCCTTCCCCTTTAGGCCTGGGTGGAAAGGGCCCCCTCATTTGCGTTTAGAATGGCTGAGTCCCGCCTTGATGGCGGTTGGCTCAGTCCCCCAGCCAGACCCAGGATTATTCATCAACTCCCCGGCAGGGGGGAGCGCGGCTCACTCCAGCGCTTAGCTGCCAAAGTTCAGCTGGCCTTGATAAGCCTCTTTATTCCTTCCTCCCTCCACCCTAAACCATTTTTTTTTTTTTTTTTACAAAGTTTCTCACCCTCTCTCTCCCTCCAGAGGGGTTCCTTGAATGGACAGGACACTAGATTGCTTTTTAATACCCCAACTTCCCAGCCCCAGCAGTTTTGTTTTGAATAGAACATAAGAGGCAGGGCTTTATTGACCATATGTCTTTCTGCTTTTAAACTGGTTTAAGGCTCAGACTTAATCGGGGATTGAGCAGAGAGCTGGATCCAAAACCTTGAGATTCCTCCTCAGGGCTTCTGGTACCAAGTCTTTTTCTTCCTTCCTCTAAGCGGTGATTCAAGGAAAGCGAGGTGGGACATATGATCGGACTTGAGTCCAGAGGTTAAAGAAGAAATGGGGCATCCTTATAGACTTCTGTTCTGTGACTGACCCACCATTCGGCTTCAGTTTCATACCCTCTACAAGAGGCACAGTGAAATTCTTGATTTTCTTCCCATCAAGTGCAACTAATGACATTATAAGACAGTCTTTGTAATCACCCAACACAAGGGATTCCTGAATAGCCAAAATGTTTTCCTGTGAGCTCTGTTGAGAGGCTGAAGTTAAAACAAGAGGAAACAGGAGTTAATTGGTTCTTGCTTTTCTCCCCACTTAGGAAGCTCAAACACCTCCATCCTGGAAGCCCTGGATCCCATTGTAATATTCACGTCCACAACATTGACTTGGAAATCTCCTGACTCCTTAACCACTTAGGCAGGAAATATTTGGCCCATTTACAGAGATTCTATGGCTTTTGGTGTTTTCCTCCTGCCTTACAGTGTCCTTCCATTCCTGTCTTAGTGGAAAGTGTCAAACAGAAAATAAATCTTAAATTATTAGTTCTGCTAGGCAAGCAGCTCTGATTACCAGTATCTGAAAGGAACTAGTGGTGACTTGTGACTTCCTTTCACTTACTTTACTTCATCACAGGATGTTGGATGTTGACTTTATACACTGTTATAAAATGAACTGAATCAGAAAACCTTGCTTACCATCAACAGACCAGGCTAGGCACTCAGGAGAAATGCAAATGAATAGAGAGTTTTTTTTTTAAGACTCCAAATCCTTACCTACTATCAAGCACAGGGAACTATATTTAATATCATATAATCTGATAATGGAAACGAATCTTAAAATTCTTTATATATTTGTGTGTACATATATATTCGGAGAAGGCAATGACACCCCACTCCAGTACTCTTGCCTGGAAAATCCCATGGACGGAGGAGCCTGGTAGGTTGCAGCCCATGGGGTCTCGAAGAGTCGGACAGGACTGAGCGACTTCACTTTCACTTTTCACTTTCAGGCATTGGAAAGGGAAATGGCAACCCACTCCAGTGTTCTGGACTGGAGAATCCCAGGGAAGGCAGAGCCTGGTGGGCTGCCGTCTATGGGGTCACACAGAGTCAGACATGACTGAAGCGACTTAGCAGCATATGTATGTAAAACGGAATCACTTTGCTGTACAAGAAACACTGTAAACAAGTCTGTGTGTGTGCCAAGCTGCCTCGGTTGTGTCTGACTTTGTGTGACCCTATGGACCGTAGCCTGTCAGGTTCCTTTGTCCATGGGATCCTCCAGGCAAGAATAGTGGAGTGGGTTGCCATGCCATCCTCCAGGGGATCTTCCCAACTCAGGGATAGAACCTGAGTCTCCTATGTGTCCTGCATTGCCAGGCAGGTTCTTTACCACTAGAGTCACCTGGGAAGCTCATTGTCTGCAACTGGAAGAGCCCCCAACTGGCCTCCAGAGAATGTGTTCAGTGGTAGACTGGAAGTCTAGCTTGAGCTAGACCATCATAGCTATCATGTTAGAAGAGGTCTGTTCGAAATGGATAAAAGGTGTAACCCAGGTTTCTCCACTTTTGCATTAACATTCAGGACCACATAACGCTCTGCCTTGGGTGATGCCTTTGCATGGTAGGATGTTCTCAGCATCCCTGACTTCTACCCACTAGATACTAGTAGAACATTCCTTGTGGTCCAGAGATAACTAGAAATCTCTCCAGACATTGCCAAATGCTCCCTGGTGGGGCAATAGACCCCAGTTGAGAACCACTGGCATAAACAAAAATGCCAGGAAAGTCAAAGATACACCCATTATCTGACTGACAGTCAATAAATATTTGTAGTCAATTATTCTGGAAATCAGTGATCTTTGGGAAGAAGTGCGCCTCCCTGAAGCCAGATGAAACACATGCTTAAGGCACCAGCAAAGGCAAAAAATTTTGAAAAGAATACAAAATAGACATTGAAAAATGAAAAAAGGGATCCAAGTAAATAATATGGGTAGAATCTGAGTTGTTAGTTACTAAAGAATTCTGTTAGTCTCCTTATTTTATGCTTTACCATTTCCTTATTTGAAAGAATGAGCTACATGCAACCATGCGGGTACATTCAACAATGCTGAGGCCAGACACAAAAGTAGATCGTGTTTGAATCCATGTGTATGAAATTAGAGAACAGGCATGAGTAATCTAGGGTTTTTGAAGTCAGATTTGTGATCTCCTTGTAAGAGGTGGCTTACCACCTAATGTGGGGCTCAAGGGAGGCTTCTGGGTGCTGGAAATACTTGCTATCTGGAACTGGGCGGTGGTTATATGAAAGCACACAGGTATAAGATTCATAGAGTTGAATCCTTGAGATAGGTGCACGTGATGTATGTTATCTGTATTTAGAAGACCTCCTTTTTACTGAGCTTAGAACTCCTCAAACAATGCCCTGGCCTGACCCAGGGAAAGCCTGGTTTATTTCTGGCTGGATGAGAAAAGCTATGCCACATTATTGTTAGCTGGGTGCAGAACTTGGTGGAAGAACCTTATGATGAAAAGGCAAGTGTCAAGAGAGGGAACAGCATCCAACCCATGAGGCAGCTGGTGGACTTCTATTGCTGGGGAAATAGAATGCACTCTTCCAGCCACTAGGATATCTCACCCCTTTCTGCTATCTAAACAGGCTAGAAGAAGATGCCTCCTCAAATCCTCTCTCTGACAGAGGGCAGTTGACAGCTCAAGTTAGGCTCTTGGCATCAAAAAATGGAGATGGATCAATGGACAAAGAGAGCAATGGATAAACTGAGAGAAAGAATTTTGCAGACTCTTAATGTTAATTGTAGCATCTAGGGTGTGGGCATTGGGTGTTCTTTCTCCAAAATCTCCCATTTTCTATATGTTTGAAATATTTCAGAATAAAATCTTGGGGAACAAAATCATGCCCCTTTGTCTTTCTGTGTCTACCAGGCTAAAACACCCCGAGAGCTTATAAAATGGAGCAAATATCATTTTAAGTCTCTTTTATTATTTTTAAATCACTGTTAAAATCATCAGCAAAGAGATTATTTAGGGATGTAATCTGAAACAAAACTGGAGAAGGAAATGGCACCCCCTCCAATATTCTTGCCTTGGAAATTCTTTGGACGGAGGAGCCTGGCCGGCTACAGTCCATGGGGTCGCAGAGTCAGACACCACTTAGCAACTAAACAACAACAACAATCTAAAAGAAAACATCCAAATACATTTCTGCAAGTAAATTCTTTTCATGCTGAGATGATTTCTCAAGAAAAGACTTTTTCTATCTACTTGTGGGGGGTGATATATAAAATTCTTTGAAATTCAGCTGTCTAGAAAAAAATGCCCAGCATCTCCTTCCTAAAGATGCCCAATTAAGGATGAAATGAATTACTGTTTTATTTCCTCACACAACTTTGTTATAAATCACCAAGCTGGCATGAGAACCCCTGCGCTGTAGCCCCTGGGAGCCGGTGAGGTCATTGGTGGGAGAGAAAAGGGTCCTCGCTACCCTCAGGTGTGGGGGCACTCTACCTCTTGGGAGGGGGATTTAACAAAGGATTACATTTCAAAGGAGACACTGTGTTTTCCACTCTTTTTCTGAAGTGTTTTCAAACATATTCCCAGCTCAAAATTCTTAGAACTAAGAAAAAGAGGCATCTATCAGACAACCCCTGAAGCAGCTGACAATTCAGAGAGAAAAAAATAGGGTCAGATTTGAGAGACGGGAATCCCAATACATTCCCACCGTAGGAGGGCTTGATTTATTTTTGCCCCACCCACTGGGTCTCAACTTTGAAATGCTCAGTACAAAAGATTTGGACGAATGCCCTGCTTGCATGCATTCTCTCCTAAAATGTGACATGTCTTATTTCCATCTCATCCCAAGCCAGTGTGCAGCATCTTTATTGTAAAAGGCTATTGCATCCGCTTAAACTCACACACCTCTGAAAGGTGATGGAGAAGGTAAATTATAAAGCGGACTTGTTTCTTTTGCAGTGGGTGAGTGTGTGTGATATGTGTAAGGCAGTAGACTTATCTTTATTAAAGAAATCAAATCAAACATTTTTAAAGGTAAAAAGTGAGATTTCCCCCACCTCGAATCTTTTTAAGATTTTTTTTCAGTGTGGACCATTTTAAAATTTGTTACAATATAGCTTCCATTTTATATTTTGGGGTTTCTTTTTCTGCCTCAAGGCATGTGAGATCAAACCACAACCAGGGATCAAACCCACACTGCCTGCATTAGAAAGCAAAGTCTTAACCACTGGACTACCAGGGAAGTCCCCCTGACTTCTCTTTTCTGTCTCTTACTATAAGTAGGAAGAGAAACTATCAAAATTGGATGTTATGCATCTGAATATGACTATTTTAAAAGAAATGTTTACTGGGCTAGCATAATGGAAAGTGTTTAAATTGGGTTTTGCCATGAAAATATCTCTTGTTTATGATGTATCCTCAGAGATCCTATCATCTACAAAGAAATGAGATCTTTGTAGAGATGATGCCTGATAGGTTCGCAATTTAGTTAGTTTTTACCTGCTTACACTTTGTTAATTAGTTAAGTTTTTCATAATTTATGTACATTAAAATTTTTTCATTTATAATTATTCTTAAAGCATACACACAGTTTATAGTCTGCATAATACAGATTATATATGGTATAGTATGTAGCATTAATCTATACTATATATAATAGAGCATTTATTATTAAATAATTGATTATTTTATATAGTATAGGTCAATAACATGTAGTATATATATGTGTGTATGTGTATAATTTTCTAGTTAAATTTTGGCTATATTCTTTAAGAATTCCAAGGTAATGTTAAAGATCATTTGTGATATTACTAATATTATCAAGCCAAAAAATAACTGAAAATATACTCAGACTTGGGACTTCTGATTACCAGTGTTTATAGCCAGCAAGGTAAGGCAATCTTTTTGTAGTGGGACAGTCTAAAATTCTTATTTTGAAAAAACCAAAATAATATTCCTCCAGTGATAGACTTTTTTTCATCAGCAAGATGTCAACTTGCAGGGCTGGTGTAACTCATTGGTGACTAGTGTTTCACTAACACCCACGCCCAGCATGCTGCCCATTTCCTTAGAATAACTGGGGTTAGTGTTCAGTCATTCAGTCATGTCTGACTCTTTGCAATGCTATGGACTATAGCCTGCCAAGCTCCTCTGTCTATGTGAATATCCTGGCAAGAATGCTGGAGTGGGTTGCCATTTCCTTCTCCAGGGGATCTTCCTGACCCAGGGATCGAACCTATGTCTCCTGTATCACAAGTAGATTCTTTACCACTGAGAATAATTGGAACAGAGACTTATGCTAGACCAGGTGCCTTGAATTTCCAGTAGGTTAGTTGTAGGAGCTCCGACTTGACTTTTGGAAATTCTCCGCCATTGACTCAAATTAACAGTAACACAAAAGCCAATCTCACCCATTGTTCTTTCTGTTTTCCTGGAGAAAACTGAAACAGGATAGTTTTGATTCTTGCATTGGGTTTTGTCTGAGATTTAGAGGCACATGGCTAGGAAGATGAACTATGCTGACATGAATGTGTTATGTTTCATAATAAAGTCTAACTGGTTTGATGCTCTCTATATGTCTGTAATTTCTCCACTCGTCCACTCCAGCTAGCATTTCTGTGACATTCACTATATGATCGTCTTTGACATAGATGGTACCTCAAACCTTATTCAAGCTCCTTAGATGTGTTTGAAACTGGGGTGGCATCCTGTAATAATAGTAATACCTCTCCAGTGAAATTATGTGTGTTCACACTTCCCTGGTGGCTCAGATGGTAAAGGATTCACCTGCCAAAGCAGGAGACCTGGGTTCGATCCCTGAGTCAGGAAGATCCCCTGGAGAAGGGAATGGGAACCCACTCCAGCATTCTTGCCTGGAGAATTCCATAGACAGAGGAGCTTGGTGGGCAACTGTCCATGGGGTTGCAAAGAGTTGGACATGACTGAGCGACCAACATTTTTGCTTAGAAACAGCGTTAGTTCTTATCGCCAAAGGTAGTATTTCTCTTTGGATTTAGGCAGAGAAGGAACTATGGGTTTGGAATAACTCATTTAACTCTTAGAACAGCCCTATACAAGAGATACTATTGTTATTTCCACTCAGTGGGTGAGGGGTACTTTCTAGATGGCTCAGTGGTAAAGAATCTGCCTGCCAATGAAGGAGACGTGAGTTGAATTCCTCGATTGAGAAGATCCCCTGGAGTAGGAAATGGCAACCCACTCCAGTATTCTCGCCTGGGAAATCCCATGGACAGAGGATCCTGGAAGGCTGTAGTCCATGGGATCGCAGAGTCAGACACGACTGAATACGCCATGCCATACCATACCATTCAATGAATAAATAAATTGAGGCAGTGAAAAGGTAAGTTGTTTGCCTGAGGATGCATGGCTGATGAGTGATAAGGCTGGGATGAGGCTACCTGGTCTTAACCACTCTATCACACTGCCCTGCACATTATGCATGTTGTCATCTGTGAAAAAAAAAAAAAAAACTGTTACAAAAACACAATGACAGAAAAAGCCCATGGCTGTTCAGGATATTATTTTAATGAGCCATTACATTACATCATTCTGGGTTGTTTTTGCTAAGATGATACATTCATCCAGACATGTGTGAAAGTAAATGTCATATAATGTGAAAATAGTATAAAGAAAAATTTGATAGTGAGATGGTGAGATGACATGTTAGAGGTTTAGAATCTCTCACTTCAATGCGTATGAGTGTCAGTCAATTTGTCCTTTGATTACAAAAGTACATTTGCAGCAGTGCTGTTATAGATGAGTTACAGACATGCCTGGGAGACCACCATGTCTAAGTCACTAAATATATTTTGCAACATACACAAATACACACACACATGCACACACTACATTCTGCAGATTCCTGAAAGAGACAGCCTGGGTCCAAATTCTGCTCTAACGTGAATCCACATGTTCTTGAGCTATCTGCACAGTGTTTCTATGTCTCAGTTTTCTCATCTGTGAAATGGGACTAGTACATGTATCTAGAGCATTGTTATATTAATAATAATCACACAGCACTTTCTCCATGGCCTTGATGTCTGCACCTCAGCCAGTTTTGGAGAACTCACTATGGTGGTATTCCTGGCTTCATGGGAATGTGCCTTCCTTCAGTTTATTCAGCCCTGGAAGCGGGATGATGGGAAGTGAGAGGGAGACTTCCTGTCCAGGTGCAGGCTGCCCTTTGACCTCCAGATTCATCCTGCCAGATCGCAGTAAGTGGGCAGCCTAGGACCCCTCCTGCCATCCTCTCATTGTTTCTTTTTGCCCTTCTCTTTTGAGAGAAGGACTCAGGAGGCATCAGAAACATGCCACATTTGACGTTAAATGAGGAAATGCTGTAAACCTTCCCAGGACCCCAGTGGTGAATCCTAAAACCAATAATGTACTTTTAAAACGGTTCCTCTAAGAGCAAAGAAGGCCTAGTCATTACAAGCAGACTAGCTGACAACACCATCATCTGGTTCAGACAGACAAGTTGCGTTGCATAAACTTGGAGCAAGTCCTCACCCAAAAGAGTTTGACAGCATCAAAATCTTCTGCATTCTAAATTGCATTAAAATGCTATTATTACTGCCCCTTACTAACATACTGGACACCAAATTAATCCTTTAGAATAAGTAGAAATGGCTTATTGCTCAACTAACATTTCTTCACCAGAAAAGGCTTATATTTAGCCGTTTCTGTGCTTGCAGTATTCATTTGTAATTCCTTTGGGCACCTGTGTCAGTCAGGCTAGTCTAGGTTATGCTGTAATAACAAATAAGCCCCAATTCTCAGTGCCATAAAAGAACAAGAGTTTAGGTCTTATTCTTGTTTTTTTTTTTTTTTACTTTACAATACTGTATTGGTTTTGCCATACATCAACATGAATCCACCACGGGTGTACACGTGTTCCCCATCCTGAACCCCCCTCCCACCTCCCTCTGCATCCCATCCCTCTGGGTCATCCCAGTGCACCAGCCCCAAGCATCCTGTATCATGCATCGAATCTGGACTGGCGATTCATTTCACATATGATATACATGTTTCAACGCCATTCTCCCAAATCATCCCACCCTCACCCTCTCCCACAGAGTCCAAAAGACTGTTCTATACATCTGTGTTATTCTTGTTACTAGAGACAAGAACCTGGTGGAGTAGCCCTCATCTGCTTTGAGGAGGAGTCTCTAAGGCAGAGGGGAAGAGGGACAGCCCAGGGGACCAAGCCCTGATTTGAAAGCTCCCCACAGGATGTTTTAAGTATCTCTTCCACACACATTTCATGGAACAAAGCATGGATCATCAACACATTTACCTGCATCATCTGAACCCTTGGCTGAGGTCTGAGGAACCTCCCACTTTTCCCCCCAATTTTTAAATTTTTAAAAATTGGAGTAAGATTGTTTTACAATGTTGTGCTAGTTTCTGCTGTACAACAATGTGAATCAGCTAGATGTATACATATATTGCCTCTGTCTTGAGCCTAATCCCACCTCCCCACCCCACCACTCTAGATCATCACAGAGCATAGAACTGAGCTCCTGTGCTATATAGCAGCTTCCCACTGGCTATTTATTTTACACATGGTAGTGTATACATGGGGTTACATATCTGTTTATCCTACCCTCTTCTTCCCACCACCATTGTCCACAAGACCTTTCTCTATACCTGTGTCTCTATTCCTGCCCTGTACCATTTTTCTGGAAGGAATCTCTCACTGGATGCAGTAATAATTCACTTCCTGCTCAGGATGCCAACAGTGGCAGATACATAAGTCTCTGGATTCTCCTACAGGCAGGTAACACCCAGGCTCTGATAATCAGGGGCATCCACTGGAGTCTTGGACCTGAGGCGAGTGTTGCAGAGAAGAGATTGTATACAACCCACATTGACAGACAAGGGCAGCAGTAGCATCCAGCCTCCAGAGGCAGTACTGGTGATGATGTCATCAGGACACACTGCAGCATCTGTGACTGGGGATGGCATTAACCCCACAATGGAAGCTGCTCCTGCCCATGGACCTCTGAGCTTCATGCTTTGGCTATCCTAGAAATCCTAGTTGCTGTCAATATCCTTTTTTTAAAAACTGAGGTAAAATAGGGCTTCCCAGGTAGTGCTAATGGTAAAGAAACTGCCTGCCAAGCAGGAGACATAAGAGATGTGGGTTCGATACCTAGGTTGGGAAGATCTCCTGGAGGAGGGCATGGCAACCCACTCCAGCATTCTTGTCTGGAGAAGCCCACGGATAGAGAAGCCTGGTGGGCTACAGTCCATAGGGTTGCAAAGAGTCAAACATGAGTGAAATGACTTAGCAAGCATGCACGCACACATAATATATAATACACCATCTAAACCATGCAGTGGTATTAAGTACATTCACACTGTTGTGCAACCATCACTACCATCCACCTTTAGAACTCGTTTCATCTTGCAAAACTCTACACCCATTAAACAATGACTCTCCATCCTCCATTCCTCTGGCCCCTGGCCACCACCATTCTCCCTTTCTGTCTCTGTGGATTTGCCAATATCCTTTTAGTAAATCCCTTTTCTGTTTGAATTAGCCCAAGTGTCCTCTGGTGCTTAGAGTGAAGAACTTGAGTGGTGTTGACTGTAAGTGCCCAGAGGGCAGTGGTTATCTCCTGTTCTGTTCGTTTCCTCACTGCCTGGTGGACAATTGAATTGAATGGCTGAAATGATTAGAAGCCGATCATTGCAAAATGAGGCTGCTCAAACAGGATGCTGAATAATCCATTTCAATACTGAATGCATATCTTTATGTTCTTCTTATGGGATTAAAAAAGAGAAAAGTCCTTTTTTTTTTTATCAAGAAAGGCAAAGTGAACAATTAATAAGGATTCGGTTTTCTGAAGAGATGATACATGCAAAATAGAAAATGTGTGTCCTTGTGATGCACTGATGCTTTTAAGGGACTTCAAAATAAATCAATTCGGCAGAATCATCAGGAATGTGGGTTTGAACAGCTGGTGTATTGCCTCATTCCAGCTATGGCTGTCAGATTCCACACCGGCTTCACGACTAATTGAATCTGCAGGGAAATGTCATTTGATCTGAGATGCATTATTTTTTAAAGAGGTTCAAACACCCAATAGAATCAATCCAACAACTAAAGAAAAAATAGAAAGGAATACTGAATGTGTGATTCAACAGAAATCCCTAAAAAAGAGAGAATCTGATATAGTTTGATATATTCTCTCAAATTCATATGTTGAAGCTCTAATTCCAAGTATGATGGTATTTAGATTTGGGGTCTTTGAGAAATAACTAAGGCCGGATTAGGTCAAGAGGGTGGGGCCCTCATGATGGGATTAGTGCCCTTAGAGGAAGTAGAGACACCAGAGAACTTGCTCCCACTCTGTCTCCACCATGGGAAGAATCAGCAAGAAGCTGGCCATCTCAGGCCAGGAAGAGAGTTCTCATCAGAAACTGACCATGCTGGCACTCTGGTCTTGGACTTCCAGCTTCCAGGACCATGAGGAATAAATGCTTATCGTGTACCTCCTCCAGCCTCTAGAATTTTGTTATGGCAGTTTGAGCCAACTAAGAACCTCTCTTTCTCTCTCTCTCTCTCTCTATATATATATAATTTTATTTTATTTTTTCTGATAATGAATCAGAAGTCTAACCAATGGGGCCATGCATGACATTGAGGGAGTTCTACACCTTGGTCTGTTGACACCTTGAGCAGAAAAGTTGGTGGCTGTAGACTAGCTCTTGCTCAGGGAGTGTTTCCAGAGCACTGTAGCTGCCGAGAATTTCTTTCCTTTCTGATCACCTGAGCAGGTGGCATCTTTCTCATAGGTAGAAATCATTTGTCCATTCAAGATACATTTATTGTGCCAACTATTGCCCTAAGGGCTGGGGGTATAGCAGCAAACAAATCAAAGTAGTTTCCTACTCAGGAAGCTTGTGTGTGCATATATGGAAAGACGAGATAAATGTTATGAAAAAAATAAAGCTGAGGGGACAGTGAAGGACAGAGGGAATAATTTAAAATGGGTCCTCAGGGAGATCACTCTATGGAGGCATCACTTGAGCCGTGTATCAGCAGAGGTCCAGGCACAGCTGCAGAGATGAAAGCAGGTATTTCAACAGGTGAGATTCAATACAGGAAATGAATAACATAGCAGATGTTGGGCACTGACATAAGCCAAAGGCACTTGGGGTAACCCAAGAGTCGTAAATGCAGAAGCCACTGCCATGCTAGGACAGGGGAATGAGAGGACGAGATTGGGGTTATCAGCACCCAGAAACTCAGAAAAGGAGGTGCTAAAGCTAACTTTAGCTTTAGTCTGGGATCTTCTTTCTTCCTCCTGCCGGGAATAGACGCAAGTCTTGAGTGGTGGCAGCCATTTACAATCATTAGGAAACAGTGGAGATGAAAGTTACTCTCAAAGGATGATGGAGCAGGAAGATGGACAAAGGCTCAGGAAAGAGTAAAATCAACTGAAGCATCAGCCTGGCTTTCCTATCTCTTGACTTCTTGCTATTTGACCCAATGATATTTGATATTTTAATTGAGTAAAGTTTGAAGCTGGTTTGTTAGCAACCAAGAAAGAAAAGTCCTGCCAGATAAAGTAAGGCACAAAGTCTTAATGATAATCTCATGACACATGATATGGTTGTACCATCCCCTCTTGGCTAAGAAACTTCTATCATCTTATCAGACAGATTTGTAGTCTCTCTTGATATGAGCTACACTGCTTGGCGTGAGTGGCCAAGCCTTTCGCTCATATCTCTGCTTCATCTCTGTGTGGGTATCTTCTTTACTTGGAGCCCTGAAAGCACTTGGAGGCTGCTTGAGAAGAAAAATGTCTTGGGAGTCTTTCCTCCTAAGACAAACATTTGATATTATATCTAGTCTCACTTTCCCAAACCAAATCATACTGTAGTTTCATTGGTAACATTTCTACCGGCCCTAAACCAAACACAAAGAGTGCCAACAGTGTGCATAAGTTGATGAAGTGGTAAAAAGATGAACAGCTGTGACCAAGTCTGAGCTGGGCAGGGATAATGACAACTATGTCACAACTGGTGCCTGTCCCCGCCCTCTACCCCTCGATTCCAAGATGCCCTTGGGAGCAGAACTAACATAGATTTTATGGATGACAAATGTGTCTTAGGATTGATGAAATACAGACCAAGTACTTAATAAAAGTTGTAGTCACCGAAACTGTTATTTTACCGCCTATAAGGGCAGTTGTGTGACTGTTTCGTGACTGAATTTGAGATGTATTTGAAAAGGAAAAACTGAGTGAGCTTTTTTAATCTAACCATTAGATTCTTTTTTTCTTTCTAGAGGTGCTTTATTATTATTCTCAATTGTAGTATAGTTGATTTACAATGTCATGTTGGTTTCAGGTATAAAGCAAAGTGATTCAGATATATATACATGCTAACTCATTTCAGTCGTGTCCAACTCTTTGCAACCTATGCACTATACCACCAGGCTCCTCTGTCCATGGGACTCTCCAGGCAAGAGTACTGGAATGGGTTGCCATGCCCTCCTCCAACCCAGGGATCAAACCAGTGTCTCTTATGTCTCCTGTATTGGCAGGGGAGTTCTTTACCATGAGCACCACCTCGGAAGCCCATATGGGCATGTGTGTGTGTGTGTTCTTTTTCAGGTTCTTTTCCTTTATAGGCTACTACAAGATATTGAATATAGTTACCTGTGGCAACTATACATACCATATGGTATGGTACTATACATACCATATAGTATGTCCTTGTTGGTTATCTATTTTATATATAGTATTGTGTATCTGTTAATACCAAACTCCTGGTTTATTTCTCCTCTTCCCTTTCCCCTTTGTTTTAATCACAAGTTTGTTTTCTATGTCTATGGGTCTAATTCATTTTTAATTAGCATTCATACCCCTAAAATGGGCTTTCCTGGTTGCTCAGATGGTAAAGAATCCACCCACAATGCAGGAGACCTGGGTTCCATTTCTGGGTTGGTAAGATCCCCTGGAGGATGGCATGGCAACTTACTCCAGTATTCTTGCCTGGAGAATCCCAAGGACAGAAGAGCCTGGTGGGCTACAGTCGATAGCGTTGCAAAGCATTGGACACGACTGAGCAACTAAGCACAGCACCCCTAAAATTGGAAAGGGGAATATTTGAGTAGGTTAAAGAATCTAGCCATGGATAAACCATTCACTGAAATTACCAAACACATAAAGCAAACATTTTAGCTGTTTACATGGATTCTGTGGAAGTGGGAATGCAGTTTTGAGGACAGGACCAGGGCCACTTGCACGTCCATCCTATGAACTGTATCCCTCATCTCTTGTTCACTTCTGTCCATGTGTGCTCAGCAAGTTCCAATTATTCAATGACTGGCTCTGAGGCTCCCACACCAAGACTCTCACTGTCCTTCCAGGGTTTGCTCCCCCTGTCTCTTGTCCCCTCTCCTTTGCATTTCTGCCCAGCTCTTCCTTTACACAGGTCTTCTTTACTACATTGCACACTGTGCGTGGCTCTGTCTGTTGCTCCCAGTGCCATCACTACAGACCCACGTGACATGTGCAGTGTGGCCCTGCCCAGAGTGCCTGCTGTGTCCTGGCCCTCCTGCTCTGTGCCCTGCTGCCACGCCAACCTCCCTCCAACTCTCCATGGACTGTGGCCCGCCCACTCTCACACATGGGGTGTCCTTGCCCAGGGGACCTGTCCTGCTGCTCCCATGCCCCTGGGGTCACCCTTATTCATCCTTGAAGTCAGCATTTTTCAAACATTTCTAACCACAGGTTGTAGTCAGAAAAGCACTTCATATCAGACTCGCATAGCATTTGACATATATATATATATCACTCTGCTATGTACTCTGATATTTTCTATTCTGTTTAATTTATCTTGATACAAAGCACTGTTTGCAACCCGTGATATTCAGTTCCTGACTCAGTGAGTCACAGCGGCCGGAGACAGTATGTCTCGCAGGTCAGGTGACACTTCCCAGGAAGCCCTGCCCAGCTTCTCAGGTGTGGCTTGGCTCCTGTCACATTGACCTCATTCTTCTGCAAAGTCGCCCTTTCCATCACCCATCACAGGGTCTGGTTACACGTAAGTGTGTGTGTATACTTGTGCGTGTCTGTGTCTCCATGTGTATATGCATACGCATATGTATATGTGTGTGTCAATGCAGGTATGTGTGTGCTTGTAGGCACATGTGTGTTTATATGTGCACGTGTGATTATTTCATGGGTGCCTGTACACCCCATTTAGACGACATCTCTGTCAAGGCAGAGGTGGCGTCTACTTTTCCACTATTTACTAGCAGAGACCCTCAATAAGGTCCCTTCGTGGAGGCGTCCACCCTATGTCCCCTTGATTCACTGACTAATTTCATTGTAAGAGACAGAGGGCATCAATAGACTGACACTCTGTTCCTTAGGTCACTTAGAGCAAGTTCTGTGGGTCCCTTTCCCACTTAAGCTGCATGTCTAGGTGAAGGAGGAGGACAAAGGACAGAGGACAATTCCTGGGTCATTGCTACCAAGAGAATCAGCAGCTGGACTGAGCCAGCTCCCCTCTGGTGCCAGCAGAGCCTGAAATCACAGTTTGGTGATTTCCAGAGTGTCTGGCACAGAGAAAACATTCAGAAAGTACCTTCCAATTTGCTCTCTGATCTTTATTATCTCCTTCCTTCTGCTGACTTTAGGCTTTGCTTGTTCTTCTTTTTCTCCTTCTTTTAAGTGGTAAGTTCAGTTCAGTTCAGTTCAGTCGCTCAGTCATGTCCGACTCTTTGTGACCCCGTGAATCACAGCATGCCAGGCCTCACTGTCCATCACCAACTCCCAGAGTTCAGTCAGACTCACATCCATCAAGTCAGTGATGCCATCCAGCCATCTCATCCTCTGTCGTCCCCTTCACCTCTTGCCCCCAATCCCTCCCAGCATCAGAGTCTTTTCCAATGAGTCAACTCTTTGCATGAGGTGGCCAAAGTACTGGAGTTTCAGCTTTAGCATCATTCCTTCCAAAGACATCCCAGGGCTGATCTCCTTTAGAATGGACTGGTTGGATCTACTTGCAGTCCAAGGGACTCTTAAGAGTCTTCTCCAACACTACAGTTCAAAAGCATTAATTATTCGGCACTCAGCTTTCTTCACAGTCCAACTGTCACATCCAGTTGTTTGAGATTCTTCTTGTTTTTTTGAGGAAAGTCTGTGAGAAATCATAATGGAAAAGAATTCTTTTTTTAACTGAGTCATTTTGCTATTCATCAGTAATTAGCACATTATAAATCAACTATGCTTCAATTAAGAAATAAAAAAAGAAATACTGTGCAAGAGTCACATAACAGATATGTATTACAAACAGCAGCTGCTGTGAATGGATACACCAATAAAAATTTATTTTTAAAAATGTATTAATAAAAAAAAAAGACTTTTGGGAGGATGGCTGACTATGGGGTGGAGTTAGCATGAGAAGTTTTGTGAACACATTGGACACTGGTCCAAGCCATACCCGAGCCCCACTTGCATGACAGCAATGGCCTCCCCTCCTGAATGGCCTCCCTGCCTCCCCTCCCCTCACTCCACTCACTCTCTTCTCAACACAGTGGCTCTTGGTGCTCTTGCTTTCATTCAGCTTCAGAGCCCCAGTCCCCACTCAGCCCCAAGGCCCTGCCAGCTCTCCCTTCCCCTTCAGAGGGCAACACCCACATTCCCTTGCTCCCTCTGCTCACCCCTAGTGCCTTTTTAGGAGCTCCAAGCCCTCTTTTGCTTGGGGGTCTTTGCATTTGTTCTGCCCTCTGGCAGCCACGTGTTTGGATCTGAAGGCTATTTAGGAGATTATGTAGATGGGTGGGATGGGATAGGGTAGGGGAAGGAGGTCCAAGAGGGAGGTGATATGTATATGCGGATAGCTGATTCACTTCGTTGTACAGCAGAAACTGATACATCATTGTAAAGCGACTATACTCCCCAGTTTTTTTTTAGAGAAAGCTAATCAATTTAACTATGAGAAATATAAACCAAGTATAAATAACTTACACATAAAACTGGTATTTCAGAATTTATTTCCCAGCTATGACTTCATACATTCATTGTCTTTTCATCCATGATACAATTATTCAGGGGAATGTGACAGACGGCAGCAGAAACAAAAGCTCAAAGAATTTTTTAAAAAAGACTTGGTTATGGGAGTGAGCATGTCAAGATGTCATCCATACTTCCAAATTTCCCACGCACACAAGGAGTGGAGGATGGTGGGGTCGTTCTCTCGGGAGGCACCACTGGACTAGCCCAGGTTGGATGGGTGGGATTCTGAATTCAGTTCTGAACCCATTGAAGTTGAGGTACCTGTGAGTCATCCAAAGGGAGAGAGCAAGGACAGAGACAGATATTTAGTGACCTGACCATCAGAGCAGAGTTCTCCCCCAGAGATGTCAGTTCACATCTACTGTGACATCTATCTCCTTACGTTATCTACATGTGGGTGTTAAGGGAAGCCCAGTGGGTGGATGAGATGGGAAAGAGTGCAGTGAGATGGCCCAGGACCAGCCTTGAAGTACCCCAAGAGTGAGTGACCTTGAATACAAGGACAATCTTACAAAGGAGACGGAAGCCAGGAAGGAGGCAGGAATCAGGGTGCAGGATGGGGAAAGGAGGTTGTGGCCACTGGGGTGGGATCCTGCCTACCAGATTCATAAGCGTCCTCATCTCAGACCCACTTCGTAAGGTTGCCTGAGGAAGCAAATGAAACATGACCTTCGCTAAGGGTTAACATCATGCTTGGCATGTATCAGATGACCTTACATGGAGATGGTTCTTCTGATGGGGAGATTCCCTAGGATTCGTGTGGCTGTTCATCCCACTTTGCCTGGAACCATTTTGGCTGACACCTGTTGCCTGCCCTGATGTCCCTGTGAATGTTACTCTCTTCATTTTCCAAAAAGAAAGTGCAAGTGTTAGTTGCTCAGTCATGTCCTACTCTTTGCAACCCCATGGACTATAGCCCGCCAGGCTCCTCTGTCCATGGAATTCTCCAGGCAAGAATACTGGAGTGGATTGCCATTTCCTTCTCCAGGGAATCTTCCCAACCCAGAGATCAAACCCGGGTCTCTTGAATCTCCTGCTTTGCTGTCATATTTTTTACCATCTGAACCACGATGGACTCATTCTCCAAAGATCCCCATTTGACCTGTAAGTGGTATGTTCACCCCACCCATGACATGGACCAGTAGCACAGGGACAGCATAGCTGAGATCAACTACAAAGTCATCAGAGGTATAAATCCCAAGGGAGGATCCCCTAAAGAGTCCGCTTCTGGACCAAGAGTATCAAAGTCGGGTACCCAAATGAGACATCTGTTATTCACACAGCCAGTAAACTTGACTGCCGAATAAAATCCAATGTCAAGGTTTTAAAAACAGATGACATTTTTTAGCCTAAAACCACCCGCAGATATTTTCACATTTAAATACCCTTGTAAATGAAACTCCATTGTGAAAGGCAGCTTTAAATATTCTAGCCTTGAAGAAAGAAAAATCCTATCATGAAGATTTCTTTCCACTGGTAAATGAGTCATGCATTTATGGAACACACAGAGTTTTTATTTTTAATTTATATTCCTTTGATAAACAGCTATCTATGGTGACAAATATTCTATCCCTTTCTCCAGAGCCTCAGAGATCAAATCCTTTTTATAGGATGTGATGTTATAGATCATATTACACTGATTGGTTAATTCTCGACCAGAAGTATTAAAAAAGATTTATAGCATGTGAGAAGCATAAAATTGTTTAAAAAGAGCCTTTGATGTTTACAAACAAAAATACTTTATTTCATGGCTGGGAGGTGATTTTTTTTTTAAGTTGAGATACTAGGATGTATTTAAAAGAGAATAGTAAAGACCAGTATGACAGCATCATTCATTTAAAAAGAATTTGTTACATTTTTATAAGTGTAACATGAAGAATTTTGACCATCCTGCAAAATAGGAGAAGCCCCCTTCCCTGTTGTGAGCACCCCAACAGAAAATAAACACAAGGGACCCAACTTAGAAGAATAAATTATGTGGTAACATGACAGTAATATGGGTTGATTCTCTTGGGAAATTCCAAGACCTCCAAATGATTTTATTAAAACATAGATTTTTTTTTTTTACAAAGATCTTGGCAAGATCAGAAGAAAATAAACTATTTTTAAGGGTCTGGAATTTTAAAAATAAATTTATTGAGCTATCACTCATACACAATAAAATATACCCTTTTAAAGTTTGTGATTCAGTGGGGTCTAGTAGATTCACAGGGTTGGTAATTAAAAACATTACCAATATTTAATTTTAGAACATTTCACTAGCATGAAGAAAATTCATAAACTTAGCGATCATGCACCCTTCTATCTTTCTGTGGGTCTAGGCATCTATTAACCTACTTTCTGTCTTTACAGTTTTTCCTACTCAAAACGTTTCATATAAGTGGAATCATACACTATGTGGTCTTTCATGCCTGGCTTCCCTTACTTAGTGGAATGTTTCCAAGGTTTATGCATGTTGTAACATGTATCAGTATGTCCTTCCTTTTTATGGCTGAATAATATTCCATTTTATAGATATACCACATTTTGTTCATTCATTTGTCTATTGATGAACATTTGGGTTGTTTCCACTTTGGGGCTATTTGGTACAAGTTTTGAAGTGAACATATATTTTTAATTCTCTTTTAAGATGTATCTTCTCACAGTTCAGGAGGCCAGAAGTCTGAAATCAAGGCGTTGGCAGGACTACCCTCCCTCCAGAGGCTTGAGGGGAGGACCCTTCCTTGACTTTTCCAGCTTCTGGTGGTTGCCAGCATCCTTGTGTTCCTTGGCTCATGACTGCCTCTCTCCTCCCATGGCCTTTCTCTCTGTGTGTCTCTCTGTGTCTTCTCATCTTCTGATGAGGAAACTAGTCATTGGATTTAGTTCCCCTCCTAAATCCAGGATGACTTCATCTCAAGATCCTCAACTGAATATGTCTGCAAAGACTCTATTTCCAAATAAGTTCACATTCTGAGATTTCGTGTGGGTGACTCAGAGGTAAAGAATCTACCTGCAGTGCAGCAGTCACAGGAGATGTGGGTTCCATCTCTGGGCTGGGAAGATCCCCTGGAGGAGGGTAGGACAACCCACTCCAGTATTCCTGACAGGAGAATCCCATGAACTGAGGAGCCTGGCAGGCTACAGTCCATAGGGTCACAGAGTTGGACACGAATGAAGTGACTGAGCACACATGAATTTGGGAGAGGTGTCATAGTTTGACCCACTAGGAAGCGTCACCCAACCCCCATGACTGGCTGCTTTTGAGCTGGACTCAGTCAATGGGGCACCAGCCAGAGACCAGAAGGCAGAAGGAGATTAGAGTGGGGCAGTTCTTTCTCCTACCTCTCATCCTCCCGTCCTTGGGGGTTGGCAGTGGCTGCATCCCTGTCCACCCATGATCCCTTTGTTCAAGCCCACGGTGAAGGTTCCGGGCCCCATCGGGCTCTGCCTCTCTCCCTCTCTTGCCTCTGCAGAATTGGGGTGGTAACACTCCATACTGTTTCCTGCCCCTGAGGGCCCCCTCTGTCCTGCCCCTGAGGGCCCCCTCTCTCCCCTCTCCCCCTCTTTCCTTTAACACTCTTCACCTTTGTAGAGAGTTCCTTTGATAAAATATCCTCCAAAGAACCATCTGAACCAAAGAAATTTTTTCCTGCTGGGACCCTAAATGATACAGAGGTTATATTTAATATTTTTTCCCCCAGCTCAAGCCATAAAGATGGTCCTTACAAAATAGAGAAGTGTGAGTGCTTTGGGTTAAGCTCACCACTCTAGCAATACTGATAAATCAGAATGAGCTCTATAAAAGTGAAACTTGGCTAAGACAGTGTCTGTGTGAACCTCAGCCAGCTCCCTTTCCAGCCATGCTTCTGGCCTGGCTACAGGCAGGTGTGGGAGTCCACACCCAGGAAATTAGCACAAGTAGAGGGCAGGCAAACCCCAGCCATAGTGCCAACTACTGCTGGCAAGGCACAGTATCCCAGCACAGAAGGCAAAAGCTTAACAGTTGCCCATAAATACACAGCATTTGTAAACCCAGGTGGCGCTAGTGGTAAAGAACCCACCTGCCAATACAGGAGACATATTAGATCCCTGGATGGGAAAGATTCCCTGGAGAAGGGAATGACAACTCACTCCAGTATTCTTGCCTGGAAAATCCCATGGACAGAAGAGCCTGGCAGTCTACATTCCACAGGGTTGCAAAGAGTTGGACACAACTGAAGCGACTTAATAGGCACGCATGCATTAAGGTACTTGATCACTCATTACAGTGTCGAGAAGGAGGGAGGAAGCGGCCATCTCCTTGCGCAGTGTGGCTGACAGAAGTGGCAGCAGAGGACCGAGGATTTGGTTCTAAAGGGTCCTGCTAAGAGACTGACACAAGCCAGAGTCGCAGCATCCACTACAAGACAAAAAGCTTCCTCTGCATGGCGTTGACCCAGACGGTGCAAGGCGACTGGCTTCATAGCTCAGGTAATATGGAGTGCGCGCGCGCACGTGTGTGTGTGTGTGTGTTTGTGTGTGTGTGTGTGTGTGTGTGTGTGTGTGTGTGTGTGTGTGAGGGAGGAGGGATACGCATTTAGCTGAGACCTCTAGTATTCAGGAAAGGGCAGAACTGGTTTGCAGGCCAGTCCCCCATGGTGGCGCAGCCCAGACCGCTGTGGACTGGCAGCGCAGCCCCTCCCCTTTCCCCCACATCACACGCTTGTTCTCCTGTTCAGCAGTTTTATTACGGTGGGCTGCCATCTATGGGGTCGCACAGAGTCGGACACGATTGAAGCGACTTAGCAGCAGCAGCAGGCGTCCCTGTTTTCCTCTCTTTTGGTGTTCTGAGCTCTTTGCAATACAATGCGGGTACAGACCGCCATCTGCCCCCCCGAGTCAGGAGTTCCCAAGAAGGGGTACCCTTTGGTTTTCAGAATCTGCCTGTGGGTTCCAGTGTGTTGGTTATATCAGCGATGATTTTTTTTTATTGTTTTTCTTCTTGTGTTTTTATATTATATATTTAAAAGGCACTATCTTTTATACTGGGAATTTGCAGTATAAGAGGCATAATGCACTCATTTTTTTGCTTCTGTTGCTGTGTACTGTATATAGTCTGTGTGCTTCTTGGAATGAAAATAAACTCTTTATACATTTTTTTTGTATTGGGGTACAGTTGAATAAGCAAGAGAGTTCCAGAAAAACATCTATTTCTGCTTTATTGACTATGCCAAAGCCTTTGACTGTGTGGATCACAATAAACTGTGGAAAATTCTGAAAGAGATGGGAATACCAGACCACCTGACCTGCCTCTTGAGAAACCTGTATGCAGGTCAGGAAGCAACAGTTAGAACTGGACATGGAACAACAGACTGGTTCCAAATAGGAAAAGGAGTACATCAAGGCTGTATATTGTCACCCTGATTATTTAACTTCTATGCAGAGTACATCATGAGAAACGCTGGACTGGAAGAAGCACAAGCTGGAATCAAGATTGCCAGGAGAAATATCAATAACCTCAGATATGCAGATGACACCACCCTTATGGCAGAAAGTGAAGAGGAACTAAAAAGCCTCTTGATGAAAGTGAAAGTGGAGAGTGAAAAAGTTGGCTTAAAGCTCAGCCTTCAGAAAACTAAGATCATGGCATCCAGTCCCATCACTTCATGGGAAATAGATGGGTAAACAGTGGAAACAGTGTCAGACTTTATTTTTCTGGGCTCCAAAATCACTGCAGATGGTGACTGCAGCCATGAAATTAAAAGACACTTACTCCTAGGAAGGAAAGTTATGACCAACCTAGATAGCATATTGAAAAGCAGAGACATTACTTTGCCAACAAAGGTCCATCTAGTCAAGGCTATAGTTTTTCCTTTGGTCATGTATGGATGTGAGAGTTGGACTGTGAAGAAAGCTGAGCGCTGAAGAATTGATGCTTTTCAACTGTGGTATTGGAAAAGACTCTTGAGAGTCCCTTGGACTGCAAGGAGATCCAACCAGTCCATTCTGAAGGAGATCAGCCCTGGGATTTCTTTGGAAGGAATGATGCTAAAGCTGAAACTCCAGTACTTTGGCCACCTCATGCGAAGAGTTGACTCATTGGAAAAGACTCTGATGCTGGGAGGGATTGGGGGCAGGAGGAAAAGAGGACAACAGAGGATGAGATGGTTGGATGGCATCACTGACTCAATGGACGTGAGTCTGAGTGAACTCCGGGAATTGGTGATGGACAGGGAGGCCTGGCGTGCTGCGATTCATGGGGTCGTAAAGAGTTGGACACGACTGAGCGACTGAACTGAACTGAACTGAACTGATGTCATGGCTACAGTCTGGTCATCACGCAATTAACTTCTTCCACCTGGTGAGTGTTCTAGTATCTGTAAGACAGCTTACATGACATGGCTCAAAATTTTCTATAGCCCTTGACAAGGAACATCAAGCCTGGTCTCCCGCCTTGCAGGTAGACTACCACCAAGGAAGCCTTAAATGTTCTTGACTTTGCTTAATGACTAAACTATTATTATTCAGTCTCCTTCAACTGTTTTCCTTTGTTTTTGCATGTTCTCATTTCTCTGATTAAGCTTATTTTGGGCTAAAGTTTTTCCACAGATAAAGGGCAGGTGGAGAACATAGGCAGCAAGAATCATGAAGCATAGTGTTCTGCTTCATTATCATTATTTAGACAATCACCTATTATTGGGCATCTGATGTGTTTGCAGCTTTTCAATATTATGAACAGTGCTGTAATGAACATCCTTGCCTATATGTCTTTGGGCTTACCTTTGACTATTTCCCAAAGCCAGGTTCCTCATGGTGGAATTTATATGTCAAAGGTTTACATATTTTTAATTTTGGTATACTTTGTTAAAATACCCTCTTGAAAGATTGCTAATGTAGATCTCACTAATATGCTATTATCTTTCTAGATTTTGCAATGTGATGAGTGGGCTTGCCCAGTGGCTAAGTGGTAAAGAATCTGCCTGCAACGTAGGAGACACAGGAGATGCAAGTTCAATCCCTAGGTCGGGAAGATCCCCTGTAGGAGGGCATGGCAACCCACTCCAGTATTCTTGCCTGGGAATCCCATGGAGAGAGGAGCCTGGTGGGCTACAGTCCCTGGGGTCACAAAGTGTTGGACACAACTGAAGTGATAAGGGAATGTGAGGAGTATAAATTGAAATTTCTATGTTTTTGCCTTTGATTACTAGTGAAATTTGCTGTGTTTAAAATTATTAGGCATTTGAATGAATATCTATTCTTTACCCAGCTTTTCCACTGGACACATCAGCCATACTTTATTGATTAATAAGAAGTCTTTATATTTTCAAAAATTTAAACCTTAATCAGAAATAATTTTCCCTGTTTGTCATTTGCATTTTCAGTTTGCTCTCAAAATTCTTTAATTTTATGGAAAAATTTAAATGTTTATGTGACCTTGTATATCCATTTTTTTCTTGATGTCCTTTGAGGGGTTTACCTTTTTTATCCTTAGAAAAATATTCTTCCCCATGGGAACACATACATATCCATGTAATATTGTTTACAATATTACATGGATTACATCCATGTAATCCATGTCTTAGTGTTTCCTTGGTTTCATTTTTTACATTTAAATAGTGAGATCATCTAAAGTGTATTCAGAGAAAGTTATAAATTAGGGATTTCAATGAATTAATTTTGTTCTAAATGGTCATCTAATTGTGTCAAAATAAGCTACTAAATAATTCACTCCTTACCTCTGATTTGAAATGCTACCTTCATTCTTGTTTGGTCTTGATCTTGCCCTTGACTTTGTATCCTGTTCTAATAACTGTTCAGAACCTTGCCAGTCCCCTTCTATCTTAGCTACTAAAATATTAAAATAAATAAATAAACAAACATTCTGTATCCCTATCTATCTATCTAATCAATAACATAAGCCCTTCCTTGTCATTCTTTTGCAAAGTACACTTAACACAGTATCAGTCTGGGTACAATCAGGAGACAGAAACTGCACCGTGATTTAAACATGGAAAGTTTAATATGAACAATCAGGTAATTATGATAAAAGAGTGACTGCAAAATACAGAAAACCTTAGCACTGCAAGAGAAAGGATGAGGAAGGGCACATCAGAGGGCTCCTCCCTCGCCTGGGCTCACACCTCACTAGAGAGGGTGGAGATGGAGATCTTTGGATGACAAAGAAGTTGTCTGGTTCACAGAAATTGCCAGGCCAGAGGCACAGGTGAGTTCCAGTTGATGCCCAGGTGCATGACAGAGAGATGCTAGTCCAGGCAGGAGCCTGGAGCCCACAGTGTCCATGCCAAGGCCCTGAGGGAGTTGATTGCCAGGTTGATGAGGAACCATGTGCTCTGGGTGCATGGCTAAAGCAGAATGTGAATGCCTCTAGTACATCTTGTACTATGCTATTCTTCATATGCAGGTTAGACTCATTTGTATATAGTCCCTGAATGTATCCCATTGGAATTATATTAAATATTTTCATTATTTTAGAGAAACTGATGTCCTTATAGTCCTCAATAATCTTGTCCAGGAATATATGTTTTCTCTCTGTTATTTTTATAGCCATCAGCAAAAATGTAGGATTTCTTCTTATATATTGTTTATTCCTTTAGTCTCTTCCTTTTTGCTATTTATATCTCATTTCCTTTTCTTGTCTTCTTGCATTAACTAAACACTATCAAATATGAATGTGTGCTTAGTTGCTCAGTTGTGTCCAACTCTTTGTGACCCTTTGGACTACAGCCCACCAGGTTCCTCTGTCCATGGAATTCTCAAGGCAAGAGTACTGTTGTTTGTGGGTTGCCATTTCCTTCTCCAGAGAATCTTCCTGACCCAGGGATCAAACCCGCATCTCTTATATCTCCTGAATTGGCAAGTGGATTCTTTCCAACTGAGCCACTGGGAAGCTCTTATCAAATATGAATGTGAAAATGCTACCTGCTAGGCTGTATCTTTGGAGAAGACAATGGCACCCCACTCCAGTACTCTTGCCTGGAGAATCCCAGGGACGGGGTAGCGTGGTGGGCTGCCGTCTATGGGGTCACAAAGAGTTGGACACGACTGAAGCGACAGGGCAGCAGCAGCAGCAGGCTGATCTTGCTGTTCCTAGTTTTCTTTGTGTTCTAGGAAGTGCCTCTCTAGCATTTATCAAACTGATCTAGTTTTCCTTCTTTATACATTTCATGTGATGAATTACATTAATAAGCTTCTAAATAGTAGGCTATCCTCATAATATCAAAATAAGCCATAATTGGTCATGGTGAATTATCTTTCAGCCTAATACTGAATTTGACTGTCTAGTATTTTGTTTGGGATTTAGAGATCTATTGCAAAGGGGAATAATCTCTATTTTCTTTCTTGAACTATTAGGTTTGAGAATCAGGATTAGCCTGGTTAGAAAAACAAACAAACAAACACAAAACTAGGAAGGATTCCATCTTTTTTGGAGCGTATAAATTAATGAATGTTCAAGTTTTAGAAATTTGAACTCTATGGTCTTTCTTCTTATTTCTTCTTCCCAATCTCTCTGCCTGCCTTGCTTCTGGCCCCTATCACTATGGATTCCTAACTGGTGTCTCTCAGCCTCCAGTCTCCACTCCTGCAAAACTCATGGTAGGTGTTATGATTCAAAACCTGGCCCCAGACACCATGCCTTGCGTCACCAACGTGCACAAGGATCCTGTGTCCAATAGTGAGTTTCAGCTGCCTGACCACAAATCCTGGCCCTATCACTTGCTATGTGACCAACAGCAAGCTACACAACCTCTCTATGCCTGTCTGTGCCTATTTCCTGATTTGTAAGAGGATAGTAGCAACTTCCTTGTGTTCATTTCCTGGGGGTTTCTAGGAGAGAGATGAGCATGGAAGTAGCGAGTAAGTACCACTGCCATTGGACGGTGTTGCTTGTTGGCTCTAAATTTTAAAATTGAGCTTGTATTTGGTATATCTTTGCTTTTCCCATTTCACTTTCCTGGGAATTTATTTTTATCCTGTTTTACAAAAGTGGCAGTCTGTTACACATTGGAAGGAAATGCCACCACGCAATGGTCCTCCCCTACTAAGAGTGTGGGAGCACTCCTCTAAAAAGCCTTGGCACTTCATCTCTCCAGAAACTCCGGAGTCCTGCTTGATCACACTTGACCAGCAGGGCAGTGCTCACACCAGGTGTGAAGCGGGTCACCTGAAAAGGATCATTTTAGGTATCCTAACATCCCCAGCACCCAACTGGGGCTTAGAAAGTTGCATAAACTTCTGCTAAGTTTATGATCTGCTAAGCAGCAAAGGCAATTCAAATGTGGAGCTCTCAAGTCCTGAAACACACATTCCTCCCATGTGACTGGTGAACTTGGCTGGGGTGGTAGGGGAGTGGCAGGAAATGGGGTGGGGATGGAGATGATCAGGTCTTGACGACTGATGAGCAGATTCGTCTCTCTCCATTGCCAGCCTTCTCTTCCAGGTGCAATTAGATTCTAATCTAGGCACAGTGAACTCACAAGTGTCTTTTTTTTTTTTTTTTAAAGCAAAACCAGGGCACTATCTATCTCAAATATTAAGTAAGAAGCAAGAGGCATTGAGCTGTTCCAACAGCTCATAACCAAAGTACCAGAATATAGGTAGTTAGAAATAGCAACCTTTCAAACTTTATCCAGGATGCCAGTCATCTTTTCATTTTAGGGGGGAAAAAAAGACAATGTAGCTCCAAGATCCAGTGTTTCAGATGCTCTGAAGGATCCTGAACTGAAGACAATATTTTCTCCAACACGAGCCTGTCTGTGGATTAAAGGCAAGCATTTCAAAAATTATTCTGTAGCTTAAGAAAACATACTTCAACAATTACTGTTTCCTTTTCCATGTAACCAAATTCACTGTACATTACAACTTTAAAGCTGAGATCTAAGGTTTTGATCAGCCCTTTAATCCTGCCTGTGGCTTCGGGTCCTTCCTGCTCTTTATGAGAAGGGCTCCAGGCCAGCAGCTGCCTGTGAACTTGAAAAAAAAAAAAAGGAAAAGAGGGAAAGAACTTAGCTGACTGGGAACAAAGTTCTAAGGCATTAAAGAGGTTAAGCCATGGCATTTAAAAATCTGACACTTGAAGAAGACGTAACTTAATGACACGACTCCACCTTTGTGCTCTTTAGAGAGCTTTAGGTCAAATAAAATTACTAAAGGGAGAAGTGACATTGAATCTCTTTCTTGTCTAGTAAGCTGAAAACTTACCAGGAGCCCCTAACTTCATGTTTTCGAAATTGAACCTGCTTTTGTCTTTATTGGGTGTGCCGTGTTCTGGATTTACCCAACTTTCTTTTTTTTTCATTCATTGGTCTTCCTCTGAGTCAGCTTAGTTTCACTGTCCTGTACATTAAGACGATGTCATCAGCAGGATAAGGGGGTGACGGGGGAGATCCAATAAGGTTGCTTAAATTGTGGTTCATGATTCAATGCAGATTCTTCAGAAAGCATGGATTCATGGGCAAGCATTTGGATTATGACTCATAACTTATTAGTACACGACCTTGAGCAAGTTGCTTCATCTCTCTGGGCTCTCCATGCTGCTGTCCGTAAACTGGTTCAGGAATATTCACCTTACAGGATGACTAGGAGAATGAAGTGAGATGAGAAAAGCTCAGTGCCTTTTAACACATAGCCATCAGATTATGCTTATTACATGTATTATACAGACCATGGTTCCAAGCTTCAATATGCTGTTGCCAACTTTATTGTCAGTTGAGCAAAAGGTCACCTTAGAAGTTCCATAGAGAAGAAGACTTACAGAGTTAGACCCTCTTAGAACAAAGAAAATCCTCTGGTTCTACACTTGCCCTTCAAAATTTCCATTAGGGAACAAGGAGGCTTCAGTTTCAATTGTATCCACTGAAAGAGGAAGTTCAGGTTCAAGAGTGTCCTGAGAAGTCTCTCCCTTCCTTTTTCCTTATTTCCCTCTCATTTTCACACCATTTGCATTCATCAGAAATGCTGGTTTCTTGCTCAAGACCTTTGAGAACAGATTTAACACAACATCTGAGACGCTGCCGTCTCTCAGTGAAAACCAAGTGAATAATAGGATTATGGTTCTGAAACATAACTCCTGACATCCTCATGCCAGGCTGGCCCTGTTATATGTTCCAGCTTTTCTTAAATAGGTCCAGGCTGTGTCAAAGCCCAGCAGCTTGTGAAGATCCCCAAATGAAGGTCGACCTCACCCTAAGCAGCTCGGGAAGGTCTTCCGTTCCTGTGCCTTCAGCTCCAGTGAGCAGAAGCCATCACACCCTACAAATCGCACGAAGAGGAGGAGTTGAGACTCAGAGGTCTGTTTCTATTTATTTGAGCCAACGCCCCCTGGTAAAGCTGAATAAACCAGATACTCGCTGCATTCTGCTAGGACAGATGTAACTTAAAATAGAAAAAAAGAAAAGGCAGACTTTTCCTCTCACCCTCTCCTGCCCTGTAAGTTCTTCCTCTACAAATCCACCGAGGGCTCATCTCCCCAGAGCTCCCAACTACACGCGTTAACAGCTGTCTACCCGAGCAATTCCGGTCTCCCCAGGCATCTCTTTTCCTGTTTATACTTGTACATCAAATGTGCCTCTGGAAAATTCCCTGATTTCTTTTGTCCTGTTTTCTTTGTTCTGTTTCCATTTGGAAATGACATGTAAGGGAAATGGCTTATTTCAACAACTGGAGATGATGGGAAAAGGGCATCAAATAGGCAAAAGAAAACACACACACACACACACACACACACACACACACACACACGCGTGCGCGTGCGCGCTCAGAGGCTCTGAGAAAGCAAATCTCCAAGCTGTGTGGACTTCTTTGGGAGAGATTTGGTACAAAATGGGATAGCAGAAGTTTCTCTGGCAATTTCAACTTCAAAACTACTTTGCTTCTGCAGATAAACAAGATCCAACTGTAGAGCCCAGGGAACTATATTCAGTATCCTGTAGTGGAAAAGAATATGAAAAAGAATATATGTGGGGGGATTGGGATTGACATATGTACACCACTAGGTACAGATAACTAATTGCAACCTACTGGATAGCACAGGGGGAAGAAAAGAAGGTACCATCTATCTATAGGACATGGAACAAGTGAACCTTAAAAACGCATTCCAGTATACAGTAGATGCAGACAAGCACTGCTTGACTCCACTTTTACGAGGTACCTGCTGCTGCTGAGTCACTTCAGTCGTGTCCGACTCTGTGCAACCCCAGAGGTACCTAGGACAGTCAAATTCATAGAGTCAGAAGGTACTTTGGTAGATTCCAGAGGCTGGGGGTGGGGTGGGGTGGGATCGGGGAATGGAGACTTAATGTTTAGCGGGGATAGAGTTTCAGTTCAGGAAAGTGAGAAATTCCAGAAATGGATGATGGTGAGAGTCACACAAGAGTGTGAATATACTTAGTGCCACTGAACTGTACACTTACATTTGGTTAAAAGAGTATGTTTTATATTAGGTGACTTTTACCACAATAAAAAAACCATAAAAAGGAACAATATGTATTAAATGGCAACCCACTCCAGTATTCTTGCCTGGAGAATCCCATGGACGGAGGAGCCTGACAGGCTACAGTCCACGGGATTGCAAGAGTCAGACACGACTTAGCGACTAAACTACCACCATATGCATATAAGTATAACTGAATCACTTTGCTGTACATTGTGAATTAACTATACTTCAATAAATAAATAATAATAACCACTGTTAATAATTTAGTATTTAACCTTTAAGACCTTAATGTAACAATGTTTTGTCCTTATAAAAAGGTACCATTTACACTAACTACTTTGTTTCTGATTATTGCCATGTGTGCGTACTCAGTCACTCAGTTATGTCCGACTCTTTGTGATCCCTGTAGCTGGCCTGGGTCCTCTGTCCATGGGATTTCCCATGCAAGAATACTGGAGTAGGTTGCTATTTCCTATTCCAGTGATTATCATCAGCTGCAGTTAAATACCAGCCTGGTGGTTGAATCCAAACATGCCCTTGACGTCCGATCTCTCTTTGGAAGCAGCCAGTTCCCACAAGAAGACCCATGTTCCCATCATGCAGACAGCAGTGATGCTAAAAGATGAATAGCCTGGCGAACTGAGGTAGTGGTTCGTCCTCATCAGTCACCCCAAGTGAGCGCAACACTGAAACAGAAAGGGCTTGCTTTCTATGCGTGGAGGCAGCCCCACTGCATCTGAACACATGGTCCAGCCATCACCGTTTGCTCCAGCATTGTGACAAATGAAATCCCTAAGAAGACCATTTGCAGACATTTATTTTAATTGGTAACATTTAACGGATTACGGAGAAGCCAGGAGAAGACGACCTTGAACAATTCCAAACCAAACATAATCCATATTGTGAATGGAACTTTGAGGTGTGGGGAGGGGCGTTTAAAATCCTTAATATTTCATGAAAGCGATACTGATGTTTACAGGTTTGGTTTTGATTAAACTCCCAAGCCCTACACATCTCTCCTCCTTCTCCCTTGGAAGGGCATTTAAATAATACTGTAAAAAAGGCTTTGATAATCTTTTTGTTTATCTTTGCGACAAAACTGAGCTCAGATGATTCACAAATCATATTTCTGTAGCTTTAACCCCCTGACCCCCAGGAGAGCTCGGCAGGCTACTATATAATAAAATTCCCCACTGTGGGGGAAGAGCCCAGGGCAAGCTCAGTGCTAATCATGAGAGAGCATGCCTTGCATAACTGTGCTCTGTTTTGATGAAATATTCATCTATATTGATATTGAAGTAATAAAAATTAGTGTTGAGAAGTTCCATAACCCCTTTGCAAGCTCAGTCCTGACATGTTAAATGTCATGCTTTCAAAGGGTCACCAAGATCATGATTTGCTGGGGTCTATTTCTGACCTTGATAATGAAAACTAAACTGCGGTTGAAATGTTTTGATCCTCTAGGGTAACGTCAACTGCAGATATTGTCTGATTTTATTTTAATAGAAATAAACTGCTGTTTTTTCTTATCACTTTGAAAGGAATGTATGTCCACACAAACTCAAATGGTTCAAAAATATGTACAGTAGAGAATAGAAATAGTGCATATTTCCAGTATCCAGAGCATCTATCTGTCCAGATCTATAGAATCATCTGTGGACTTAAACACACACACACGATATAGCTCTAAGTATACGGAGAGAGAGAGATAGAATGAGATTCTGGAGAGTAAAGGAGAGGAAGAGAGAGATACTAAAGAAGGATTGTCTTACACAGAAGTAGTTTTTCCAGCAAGTGAATTGTGTACCTTTTTTTGGATGCCAATAAACATAGGCCTATTGGAGAAGGAAATGGCAACCCACTCCAGTGTTCTTGCCTGGAGAATCCCATGGACGGAGAAGCCTGGTAGGCTGCAGTCCATGGGGTCGCACAGAGTCGGACACGACTGAAGCGACTTGGCAGCAAACATAGGCCTGCACATAAATTTTAACAGCTCTGTAAATCACTACCATCCATGGCTTAGTTCATTCAAACATTCTCAACCAACGGACATTTCTGCTGCTTCCATGGAGCCAGTATTTCAGCAACATTTGTTCTTTGTGATTTTCAGGTAGAAGTTGATTCACACTGAGTTCTTCTTGGAGGTAATGACTAGAAGTCAGATTTGAGTAGAATAATCCAATTACTTCATGCTTAGCTCTTATCAGCTTAGGGTGTAAGAATCATTCCCTTAATTTATTATATCAAATCTCCTCAAGGAACAAAAAGGATTGGCATGGAAAAGAAATGAACCTGATCTAAAAGAGAAGAGTAATGAGGTCAGATTTGGAAAGCCCTCTAAGATCCTAACAGAAGTTGAATATATTAGTATGGTAAATACAGACTGTACATCTATGAAATTGGCATATTTTGCTTGTGTGCATAATGTTGTCAACCATCTTCTTCATTAAGGTCTCACATCCCTCAAAAGTGTTTCATTTTTTTAATAGCTCAGTTGGTAAAGAATCCGCCTGCAATGAGGGAGACCCCGGTTCCATTCCTGGGTTGGGAAGATCCGCTGGACAAGGGATAGGCTACCCACTCCAGTATTCTTGAGCTTCCCTTGTAGCTCAGTTGATAAAGAATTCGCCTGCAATGTGGGAGACCTGGGTTCGATCCTTGGGTTGAGAAGATCCCCCGGAGAAGGGAAAGGCTACCCACTCCAGTATTCTGGCCTGGAGAATTCCATGGACTGTATAGTCCATGGGGTCTCAGAGTCAAACAGGACTGAGTGACTTTCACTTTCACTTCTTTCAAACCCAAATCAAGTAACAGTCAAGGAACACACAAGTAACATTAATTACTTTATGTGAATTTACACATTGTCATTTCTGTGTATTAATAGATTCATACAGAACATAACACCCATCAACTATTACACTGAGATTTGTGTCAGCATGGTTG